>NC_061456.1:5002500-6252500 GCF_022581195.2 Helicoverpa zea | reverse complement strand
TAAATAAAGCACCCGGATGAAAAAGATGTAATTCCACCTATTACTACGTAACTATAGCACGTGAAAATATGTAAAGATAAATCTGTGTAACTATGTAGGTAAGTATAAAAATGTCACAGTGTGCGGATGTACGCACGGCTGAGCAGCCAGGAAGTGGATCAGCCCAGGGGCGCAGTCTCTCGTTGATACAAACGAACGCGGCAAGTGAGTGCAGATACGCTCCGCCGCCGTATGTGTGCCTGTGCGATGGCCGATGGCCTACTACACGTGGGTCAAGGACCGGAGCGCGGTCATACCTGCAACGCATGCCTTGTCAAGCAAGCATTTCGCACTTACACTGGCGCAAGTCAATCAATAGTGCGTCTCGGTAGTGAATAAACCAATGTTATTGAAGGGAACCGAAACACAGTTTGCCACTCAGCTTGCGGTCTATCTACAATCTGATATGCGGATGTACAATTATCAGATTTAACATATCCGATAGTTAATTATTTATTATTATTTATTATTTATTTATTTATTTATTATTTATTTATTTATTATTAAAGGACACGCCTTATTCAATGAATGTAAAGAAGTAGGTGTACACTGCTATTTCGAAGCACGATGGCATACCCATACCCAAGTCTTCATGTTTGATAAATACCTTGATAAAAATAACAAGAACGAATTCAATCTAAGAAATGCGTAGGGATTCTGAAAATAACCTCATAAGAAAATATGCTACAAATTCAAGCTATAAATAAATGATTAATTAGTCTGAAAGAAAATAGCTTTCAGACACGCAGTTAAGTTAGGCGTGGCTAATTAGGTTAGTGGTAATTTAATATCACCAGTAAGTAGTGTATCCCTAAATCTATGTATTTCTTTGGTTTCAGATTCTCTTTTGTACGCTGAATACTCACAAAGTGGATATGAAGAAACTTCTGGGCGGACAAATAGGATTAGAAGATTTCATATTTGCACATAGAAAAGGACGACCTAAAGAAATAGAAATCGTAAAAACTGAAGATGCTTTGGGATTGACAATAACAGACAACGGTGCTGGATATGCCTTTATAAAGCGGATAAAAGAGGGATCAATAGTAGCCAAAATACCCCACATTGAGGTAAATAGAAGTTAAACCAAGCCTTTTCCTCAACCTTTAACTCAATTTTAAAGTATTTCAGAAATCCACCGACCAATTGTCCTATTTCTAAGGATTTTGATGCACACACTTAAAGAAATTCAAGTTTAATAAGTTCATTATACCTATTATCAGTAAATGTTGGAATGCGATTAGTAGAAAAAAATCTAACAGCTCGTATCTTTTTCGCATAGATTAAATTTTAATTGTTGCCACATATCTACGTAAGTCTATGAGTAATTTGTTTCTTATAACTTAAAATTAATCATAATTGGGAATGATTATATTTTCTACCAAAATACTTACTCGTGTCTTATAAAGGTCGGACTTGCTTGCATATTATTAGTGGTAGGGGGTACAAGGGTCGCCGACAAGTGTCAAGGTTAAATTCACGTGACCTTCTAAGGCCACACCTTTCTGGAAAGTCATTCATTATATGAAAACGACAAATGTTGGAAACTTCGGTTGTCCATGATATTACTTAAAGTTCGTATTGATATCATATATCCTATACAAATATATGCTCTATACCTGGAGATGTATACTAATCAATTAGTAAAAAAAATAACAAAGATGCATAGGTACTTTAGTCCCGTATTGTGTCTGTTTTGACCTTCCTTTTGTAAAATTGTGCTTTTAATGACCGTTTTCTGAGCACCATTGTCATTTTCCCTCAAAAATTAACGAAACCTGTCATACGTTAAGTTGGCCAAAAAATTCTACACATGGCTCTGTTGGAGTAGGTATATCGATCGTACCGGTTTTATTTTTCAATCTAGTGAAAGTCTTCTACATAATCTGGCACAGCCGCGTATCATTAAGCTATTCGTAAAGCGAAGGCTTTGCATGGTCAGAATTTAGAATGATGATAAGCATTTTACATCCTGGTGCACTTTGGAACCTCGTTTCCTTGGGGTCAAATAAAAAATAAACCTTGGTACTTTTAAAACAGTCTTCTTAGTTTTGAAGGAAATCGATTGCTTTAATTTATTTTAGTATTAAATAGTTTGTTGCTCTTAGATATGACAGGAGTCCCCCGGGGACCTACTACTAGCACAGCGCATATATTTTTTTAAATACATTCAAGTTCAAAGAAGTCTAGGTAAACCGTTGATTTTCCTCATAAAATTCATACCTACAAAGATATGATTCAGTTCTTGGAGGAAATAATACTTCAATAACGTGACAACAACGTTTAAGCTATAAGCACTGCATAAAAAGATGAATATAGCCGAGTTCATTAAATGTTAACATCCCGTTCCCTATTAATCTTTCATTTTATGCTGCTTTTGGTTCGGCCCGTTTACAAATATAGCTACCGTCTCTTGCGTACCATCCCGAGCTAAGAAAACATTTGGATATTTGAAATTGTTCTACTACTATACAAAGATACATATTGTTTAATACTTAATTTATATTACTTACAATCTTTAGGTATAGGGATACTTATCAGATAATTTTCAGTCAAACACTGATACATTCCAACGCTAACGTTTATGATAAGGTATAATTAAATTACTTGTTCTGATTTCACTAAGTAAGTTTTGATGTAGAACTATCATATGTATGCAGTGTAGTATGAACCATTTATAAGTGAACTATAGGAATAGCATCGCTCTCGAAACACCCAGAGCTTATCATAAAACTCTTTTCACTCGATGGTGCAATATGTGCTAGTTCCTGTTACGATAATGTGTAATAACAGCGGTATTCCTGTGTAATCTCACTACTAAACCGGACAAGCGCGCAGGAGATTTTATAAAGTTGCTAGCATTGTTAGTTTCTGACTGCAGTCGTTGACCTCGTTAAGAAATTCACAGGAAATTACCAATTGTAGTTTAAACTTGTTCACTTTTAATTCAGGTTGGAGACCACATTGAGAAGCTGGATGGAGAAAATATGGTCGGCAAAAGACATTATGAGGTGGCTAAGATATTAAAGGACATACCAAAAGGAACAACTTTTACAATTCGTTTGGTTGAACCATTAAAAAGTGGTTTCGCAAGTATCGGGCCAAAAACAAGCGGTGCAAAATCTGGAAGAAATAAAAGTTATGGTTCCGGCAAAGAAACATTACGGTTTAAAGCCAATGGTCAAGCAACAATAGAAAACGACGTAAGTTATCATTTTGACCTACCTTCTAAGTAAACACTTGAACAATGCATTGTCAGTTAGGAAACAGATATTACCTCATAACGATAAAATGAATCAAGATATTTATGATTCGAATCAATCTATTTACTATACTCTATGATTCGAATACTACCAACTTAGTAGAGCAACAGATTGCACTAGATTATTACAGTTGAACGTTTACATGAAGGCGGCTCAGTAATCTATAGCTAAGAAATCATAATAGAATAATTGTTTTGAAAATGTTTCCGGATTTCCCGATGATTTAGAGCCGTTAAAGGTTCTTTCCCTTTTCATATCTGCAGTGGTGCCACTCAACTCCATTGATTACTATGTGCATGGGCTAGTTTATTCGTAATCTGAATAGACAAATAAATTATTTAACGAAATATCTACTTACATATATATCTCAATCTCAATCTAAATCTAGTCTGGGATTTATAAGTACCAATATTAAGATTTATAAATACTAATCGACCAATATGGATACCTATCATTGTGGCCCACGCTGATCAATTAATCTAATCCATGACATTTACCAAATCTTATAAGAATAATAGATAGAAACTGTTGTTTATTCACTAGGTGAATCAAAGTCAGTCTACTTAGGTAGGTAGGTAATTATCGTTTCATCATTCTGATATCATGTTAGCAAGTTATAAGTATTTACGGAATCAAAGCTGACGTAACTAGTTCACAATAGAATTGGAATTTAATTGTAAGCAAGTAGCACTTCTCTACTCTAATGTTTGGTAGTGGTCTTTTCCATTGACTGCTTCATCTTTGTTTATTTATTAATCGTTATTATCATACCTCAGGCGAAGTGAAGTTTTTTAGTTTTGGACGATTTTAATAGTTTTTAAATTTATTTTTCAGCACGACGAAAGCTCAAAAGCAGGGATTGAGAAAATCAACGGACTATTGGAGTCGTTTATGGGCATTAATGATTCCGAACTAGCTTCGCAAATGTGGGATCTTGCTGAAGGAAAAACTAACTCAATGCAACTAGCAGACGCCATTGATAATAGTGACTTACAAGAATTTGGATTTACGGACGAATTCATTATTGAATTGTGGGGTGTTATAACTGACGCTAGATCTGGTAGACTCAGCTAAAAACTAAGTGCCTACATATATTTAGTTTATGAACACGAATATTTATGTAGATAAATGCTATAGCAAAACATAGATATACATTGTAAATTATTACTTAATTAAAGACTCTTAAGTAACGGTAAACGACCTGCTTTCGAGTGACTACTTACATACATTTTATTTTAAACCTCACTTAGACGGTTTCTTCATGTGTTAGAAAGGAAACATTGATATTTTGGTAAACCGATGTTCTGATATTATTAGATATACACCTTAAGTTCCTACCATAACCGGTATGGCATGGAAATAGTTGAAGGTTCCACATGTTGTAAAAGCAAACAAAAAATACTGCACACATAGGTAAGGTATACACACGAGTGGTTACTGGTACCGCTAACAAGTTCCACGTGGTGCATTCTTTAATATTAAAATTACCTTTAATTGTATGTAGATAGATACATATTATGGATTACCTATCTATAATTACTATCATATCAGCGCGACAGCGTCGATTAGGTATCTGAAAGATTTAGGAAATGACATGACTAAGGCGAAATCCAAATTATGTGCACATTGCAACATTTGCAACCCACTTGCACCTTTTTTTTATTTTAGCGATGACGACAAAAAGGAAATAAAAGCTACCATAATATTATGCCATCGGTACGAGTACGAAGTAAAAATACCTATGTAATCATGATATTGAAAATGTATTAAGGTAATTAATTACAAATGATAATTTAAAATACATAATTTTTATCTGGGCTCTAATTAGCTAAGTATTTGACTGTTGAATATTCTTACAGCAGAAATACGAAATGTTGAAAATAATATGTTGTATTTAGGTAAAGTACTTACCTAGTCATGGGTGCATTTTACGTCTACAAAAAAACCGGTTCCGTGATTTTAGAGTTGTTATAAGTATTTTAATAAATGGATTCGTGTCAGTAACAGAATCGTTATATCACCAAGAGTATAAATAACTATCTTTATGAAATATACAAGAACAATTTGGATACAATTTCGAAGATATCAGATTTTGTTAAACTGACCTAGATTCATTGCGTTGAGTCTAGATAATTGTTCAAGTAATTCAAGTAGAAACGAGGAAATTGAGGTACAAAACAGTTTGTTACAAAGATTCAAAGATATAGTCAGTAGTCATTAAGTGTTTTTCCAGCATTTAATTGTTTGTGACTAGATTGAATTTCCTTATGAAATTCTCTCGAGTTAAGTGTTTTTGGAAGAGGGAAAAAATAATATATTTTTCCATTGTTGTAATTTGTTAAATGCAGTTACATTGGATACAGAATAAGTACCTATGTAGATAAAATATGTAATAACCGAAACTGTGGTAAAAAGAGTGCAAATAGCAATTATCGAGTCTTGGTTCATAAGTCATAAGAATTTTTAGTCTGTGAAACAAAATAACGGAAATAAAACCCTATATTTGTATACCTAGTTATGCTCTAAATATGTACATGTAAGTTGTATCTAACTTTTTTAAACTGATTTTGAACCAATGCAAAAACACCCGGAGTTGTATTTTTACACGTTACTTTCTATCAGATATGTATTCGGTAACTAAATACCTAGAGATAACTAAGTAAGTACCTAGATAGTTTTGTTAGTTGGTGTATTTCTCATTTTGGCCTTTGAGGCTGGAACCAAAGTCATTATTTTACAAAATTAATCGATATTCATTTTGTATGACTATAGCAGTCAATTCTGTATTAATTACGTGGTATTATTTTTTGTATCGAGTAATTAGTCGTAGATACCGGTAATAAAAAAAAAACTAGGTAAGTATGTTAGATTGTGTAGGTAATACCTAGGTAGTTATTTTTGTATGATTTTCGAATGAAAAATACCTAAATTTTTGTTGTAAATTACTTATATTTACAAATGTTTCATGTTATTTCGATACTATACAAATGTACAGTCATTTATTAGGAACCTACGTTTTCGTATATAAGATCCATAAATATTATAAGCTTTTGCTAGGTTAAAAAATTTAAGGTTCCATGTTATTTATAGAGAATAAATATAAATATTTTTCCGTATTTTCACATAATGTTTTAATTAAACTTCCAAACCAACAACCATACGGTTAATAATTTTTATGTACTTGCAGAGTTTACCGACATTTAATTACTAATGTCAGTTTTCTTAAATCTAGGTAATTGTTACGCACATTTATGTTGACGGTGAACTTGGGCCTAAGTCATTACCTACATACTGTATAATATAGTACCCCCGCATCCTGGGAGTTAGGTATTTAGTACCTACTAGCGGTCGCATGTCACTTAGTCCGCGTACATTTTTTTTTATCGTAAGCGGGCTAACTACAAATCTTTAGACCCTCACTTCTAAAACAGGACTTCTATGCGAACTACCAAACCCAATAAGGAATAGATTTTGGTAAAATCCCTCCTTAATATATGTCTTCCCTCTAATAAAGCTTCTGAGATTTCGTAATTACCCTGTTTTACTCGCGTCCCGAGGGTACGGGAAGTCGTTCCCTCGGGACGCGAGTAAAACAGGGTATAGCCGATGGGGATAGTGTAGCTTCTGAACAGTGAGAGAACTTTCTGAATCGGTTCAGTAGTCCTAGGCTGTGCACATCGTGCGCGCAGTACTCGATCATTATTTTGCTATGTTGTTATTATAAAACAGCTCTATTTCCTAAATATACATTTCAATCGAACGATGTAAAAGACAATTTTGTTGTAAATTAAATACTTGTGACGTATGTATTTATTTGTAAGGATAAATATCATGTTTATAAAATAAACACATCGCAGCAAGGAACCAGGGATAGATAAGGTGCAAGGCGTTTATAAACATGATATTCAAGCAATCAGTTCTTCGTTGCTCTGCTCTCCTTTTTGATATGTTAAAAATTACATCATGTACCTACCTAAGTAGGTACCTACTTAGATATCCGCAACGGAACACAATGCCATATTAACAACCTGAGCTGGTAAACAATAAGTGGATATTCTTGTTTCACGTTATGTCTGTCATGTGGCAGATCACAAGTTGCAGACCATAACGGACAAAAATACACTGGTTAGGCCTATATCCTGCCTACTAATCGAGTAGGTTAATTTAGTAAGCGCCCTATAGGCAATAGATTCCTGCTTCTTCAGCATATCAGTCACTGCCAAACATAACATTCCCTCATTGTGCTCCGAGAAGACCTGCAAGAGGCCTGCGTCTAGCGCCCACGTAAGTTAAATGTTGTTAATTTTTTTTTAGAGAAACATTTGAATTCGGTTACATTTTGCATTATAAGATATATATGGTAGGTAGGTATTATCTAGGTAGGTACCTATATAAAAAAAAAAAACTCAATTTCAGTAGGTAAGCACTTTACAAAAGCAGATT
The DNA here is from genome assembly GCF_022581195.2 of Helicoverpa zea. Taxonomy (NCBI): domain Eukaryota; kingdom Metazoa; phylum Arthropoda; class Insecta; order Lepidoptera; family Noctuidae; genus Helicoverpa; species Helicoverpa zea. The sequence continues at coordinate 6,244,755 of NC_061456.1, read as the reverse complement.
CATTTGTGTAAAAAAAAAATACAGCTTAAATATCTAATGATTAAGTAGGTATCTGTTATTATTGTATTTACATTGACTTTAGCCGCATTATATTTTTAAACTGAGTTTTGAAATAAAAAATCATCAAAAGGAGTTTCAGTATGTACCTACCTACCAAAGATATATTTAAGGTAAGTATAATAAAGGTAAGCACCTAAGTACGCCGTGTTTTATCTGACCCCCCCTACCACCTTACCAGCTCCGTTTTGGTCGCTAAACAAGAATATCAAGACTAAAGAACGAGTCAGATTATTAATTTGTTATACATAAAGTTATTTAATGTTAGGTACATACATATAAACAGCTTACGAGCCCCTTGTTGACCTCGAGATAGCGAGACAAACAACTGCTAAAATAAAATAATATCTCAGTCAGTCTCTTTATCTCCGTTATCGTGGTTGGTAACTCATCGCTTACACAATACAAAAATAAATTTAAATATTTGGCAATAATCACTTATTATCCACTTTATGAAATATTTTATAATTAATTACTTACCTGACGTGCTGACGAATGAAGTGAATAGGGAATTTAATATTATCTATGGAACTAAGACCGATTACTTTTGAGGAGAAGTGAACAACAATATTTTGTTTTTGTTAACGAAAGTGACAGCGCTGTTTTTTAATTAGATTTTTAACTGCGATAATTAAATTCTATGTGTGGTTGATAACGTAATTTTATCAAGTGTAATATTATTTTAGTGCTAATACCATGGCGGCGACACTGTTTGGGAGGTTTTTCGTTATCAAATCGAATGCATTTTCAAATAAAAATGTTTATCATATCTCAAAGGTAATGTTTTGATTTTCTTTTTCTATTCAAATGTTTTACGAGTACAGTGTTTTGTGAAATTATTTATTTTGTCATTATTTAACACCTCTTTAATTACTTTCCAGATCTTGTCATGTGCTAACTATAGCACAGTAATTCGCACAAATAAAATTTATGATAGCGCTAAAGAAGCCGTTAGCGACATCCAGGATGGTTCCAAACTCTTGGTTGGTGGTTTTGGATTGTGTGGAATACCAGAAAATCTAATTGTAGCTGTAAACAACAAACGAGTTTCTGGGCTCACTGTGGTCTCCAACAACGCAGGTAGAATTAATTTAAATAATTTAATTAAACCCGATTGGCATAACATTACCGGCGAACCACTTTAGCTTTATTATTATTGCAGTACCTACTTCAACTACTTAGGTATAATATAATGTTTACCAAAATGGTTTGTTATCTTAAAAACCTATCTCAATAAAAATTGATAGACCATGTTATTGCTTATGTAGCTACTAAGTTGTGGCATCTTAAAATTTCTAGGTGTTGAAGACTTTGGTCTTGGGATTTTACTCAAAAGTAAACAAGTGAAAAGGATGATTTCATCTTATGTTGGGGAAAATGCAGAATTTGAAAGACAATTTCTGACTGGAGAACTGGAGGTTAGTGTAAACCTTTAAACAATTGATATAAAAATTATGATTCAGTCATTAATTTTGTAATTACTGTTGTTTGCAGGTTGAACTCACACCACAAGGCACGTTAGCAGAACGGATCCGTGCTGGTGGTGCAGGAATTCCAGCATTCTTCACACCTACTGGTTACGGCACTCTCATACATGAAGGTGGCTCACCAATTAAATATACTAAAGATGGCAAGGTATAAATGTTGTGTAAAAAGTCAAATAAACAACCTAATAAAAAACTAATTAGAACACCCCAATGTAACTTTAGGACACCAACATTATTGACTGTAGTTTTATATTTTTAGATTGCAATCCCAAGTGCGGCTAGACAAGTGCAAAGCTTCAATGGAAAAGATTACATAATGGAAGAAGCAATTACTGGCGATTATGCATTGGTCAAAGCATGGAAGGCTGATAGACATGGCAATTTAATATTCAGAAAAACTGCCAGGAACTTCAATCCGGCAATGTGCAAAGCTGCTAAGATTACCATAGCTGAGGTAGAAGAAATTGTGGATGAAATAGATCCTGACTTTGTTCATATGCCATCAATATTTGTACACAGAATTGTCAAAGGTGAAAAGTTTGAGAAGCGAATTGAAAGAAGGACAATTAGGAAGCCTGTGGAAGAGGGAAAGAAATCAGATTCCACGAGGGAGAGGATCATAAGAAGAGCTGCTTTGGAATTTAAGGATGGCATGCATGCAAATCTTGGCATTGGTAAGGTCTAGATTCCTAAAGAGGAAATTGATAAACTATAAATTAGGGTGCTCCTAATCTGAATTACTTTATAATTACAGGTATGCCCATGTTAGCAAGTAATTACATTCCGAAAAATATTAAGGTTCTTCTGCAATCCGAAAATGGGGTTCTTGGCCTTGGGCCATTCCCTACAGAAGCAGAAGTGGATGCTGACTTGATTAATGCAGGCAAAGAAACTGTTACAGTTCTACCTGGTAGGTTAAACTAAACCCCTTTTCACTTAGTATGAATTATCATTTAATTCTTTGACACTACTTAAAGTGTTTGTTATTTTTCTAGGATCATCATACTTTTCGTCAGATGACAGTTTCGCTATGATTCGTGGTGGTCACATCGACTTGACCATTCTAGGTGCAATGCAAGTTTCCAGATATGGTGATTTAGCCAACTGGATGATTCCTGTAAGTTCAAAACCTAATTCCACAGCTTGATAGATTTATCAAAACTTGAAATTACATCATTATCTTATTTTTCAATTCCAGGGTAAAATGGTTAAAGGCATGGGTGGTGCTATGGATTTAGTATCTGCTCCAAGAACCAAGGTTGTGGTAACCATGGAGCATACTGCAAAAAATGGATCCCATAAAATTCTGCCAGAGTGCACACTGCCATTGACTGGGAAAAATTGTGTTGACATGATTATTACAGAAAAGGTAAGGAACAATATAAATACCTACTCCTATTTGATTTAATAATGATCTATTTAATTGACTAACACTATGATAATGTCTTTTTTCAGTGTGTATTTGAAGTCGACAAAGAAAAAGGTTTAACATTAACTGAGCTGGCTGATGGAGTAACTGTAGAAGACATTTTAGTAAGTACAGGCTGCGAGATTAATGTTGCTGAAAAAGTTAAGAAAATGGGTGATGTAACTAAACCAGATTCTGATTAACTTAGTATGTATCATTACATACTTAATTGAAATTTGAGTGTCTTAAACTGTACTTACCTATTATTAAGGAAACTTGCCAATGTAGCTGCATTCTCAAATTATCTTTAAAGTTATTATCATATAAGACCCAACATTATATATAAACTAAGATAAGAATGCACAATGATATAATCATTAAAATATACATATATTTTTGTATTACACTTACAATAAATATTTTTTAAGGGAGAGCCAGGAGCCATAGTGTATTAATAAATATTTATTTTGCATTGTTATAAGTAAATGTTTATGAATACCAAAATTTTCACAGCAGTTAAATTTTGCTTTAATTTTAGACCGAGTCTATTTTTGAATCAATTCAATTTTTATTTCTTTATATATATATTTTTTAATGTAATCTATTGTTAAATGCTCTAGTCTCAAATTATGTCCTGTTTACTAAAAGCTTTGAGCTACTTTTATTGTTATGATTATTGAACTGATGCAATTTATATCAGCTAATTTAAAATAATGTTATTTACGATATTTTGTTTGTTATGATTATGAAGTTAACGTTATTAAATATACTTATGTATTTTATGCTAATGTAATGACGTTAATTGAATTGTTTTATTTTATAACTTGCTATTTTTCCGCGGTTTTACACGCGTTACGTGGGGCCTACTGCCCGTACGCGTATAAAATATAGCCTATGTTAAATGTGCCCTCGGTAGTTGCCTGTGGTTTTAACATTGTTTGTGCGCCGGGCATTAAGGCCGCTAGCCTACGCGATAATCGGGCCGATTTTCTGTAGGACGTACTTACTAAGATTTTTGTACCGACTCTTTCGTACACTATTGCCATCCGTGCGTACAGGCAGCCTAAAGTACCAAACAAACTTCTTACCTCAACCTTATGCATAACGATACTAAAAATGTTTATGACAATTGTCAAGTTTTAATAGACGTTTCTTTACGATAGAATATTTACAAAATAGTCGTTTAGTATAGGTTTACTTGGTTTGCATAGGTAATTAGATTTTCTGAAGCGAAAATAACGATGGGTGCACATGCGACGCCGATGGGCCCTAATCACCCTTTCGTTGTGTGGGGATCGTGTTTCCTTTGGCTGGCATCCATGTTTGCAATAATATGGTCGCTGCTTTTATTCTTCTGTAAGTATCATTACATATCAGGGGGACACGTTGGTGTATCTTTGTGGAAACGCAGATAACTACAATTACTTAGATGAAACAGATTTTTTTGCCATAACTAAGAACCAGTGACGTCCTGGATTTAGTTCCAGATACAGGATAAGGTAGGTTACTTATTACATCACCCTGTCGATGAATCAGGCCCAATGGTTTACATAAGTGAGATAAGTTGACTGGATTGATGTGCCTACATAAGAATGTATATTGATGACAAATAAAACTTGCCATGCAAACCTTTTGAAGAGTAATCTTTATCAATAGGTACATACCTACACTACACAGCGTTATCATATTTTTCTATAGGTATTTATATTAAAACCCAAAAGCGATAGGGTACAATTTTGTAAATCAGTATTATATTATCTCTTATCAGAAAGAAGTTAGGTATAGTAAGTCCAACTCAGTCTTGCGCGCGGCCTTATGTGTGGGTAACCCTTGTACATACACAGTGACTTTGTGTGCGTGACAAGAGGTACAGTCGGGTACAAATACAGTTATTTAGGGGTTACGGCTGTTTAAAGAAAAACAGTTACTACGTAATTTAATGTTTATTTATTTATAATGATTCTGAATCGCTACTTGAAAAATCAAATGATGAATTTTCGGATTCGCTACTCTCACCGAGGTAAATTATAAATTTTGACTCCATGTCAAAATGTCTATAGTATTTTTCTTTTTTCTTTTGTACATGTCGACAAGTATTACCCAACATCCCTTCATCAATATGACTTAAACGTTCATTTATGAGTTTCATTATTTCCGTCTTATTTTGGTCGACATTATGCGAAGCAATATTATTTTTTAAAATTCCCCACACATTTTGTTTACATTATTATACTAGATTATACGTCTTTTTACATTCTTAGTCCACACTTTTATTTATTGTCCGCGTACCCCGAGATCTAGAAAATATGTAAGGAGTATTTAATTCATCTTAGATATTTCACCTCATTTATTTCTTAGATACTGTCAACGTCAATTTGAAAAAACTTATGAGAAAATAATGAAAAACTGTAAAATGTAATAATAAAAAGCTTTGAATGTTGTTTCATTTTTTGAAACGCTACCTGACTCCTTAAACATTTTCTCCGTGAAGAACTAGACATTTTCGTAAACGACTGTACCCATAACAAAAAGCGATAAGAACACGTCATGCTCGGACGACGTCACTGTCACACGAATGAAAGTTGTATATTTACAAGCCGACGCACACATAGGGCCGCGCGCAAATCTGAGTTGAACTATCTATACCTACCTACTATATATCAGAACTATCTTAATCTTATTAGGGCCGGGCCCTAGCAACGGGTCCCTAGTGTTAGTACCTTATATAGGTATTCTGAACGAAGACGAGGGACAGGAAGACGGCTTCTTTATTAGTTGCCTTTCTACCTGAGATCTTACATCTTATGGTCTGACATGCCTACGCGTGACCTATTTCCAGGTGTCGGTGATATTTTGATGTTGACGGGGACGGATATAATAAACGCCATAGTTTTGCTTTCTGGTATTATAATGCTGCCAACAAACGTGCACATATTATGTTCAATAGCTAATGGCAAGAGAATTGAGTAAGTTTACCTCGAATCTATTTCTTTATTCGACTGCAGGTTATTTGGTTCGTCAGCGGGGCCCAGCAGGGCCAAGGCCCGCCGGGGCTGCGGGATTGTTCGAAAGAGTTACCGCGGCCCTGGTTCATGAAAGGCCTACGAAGGAACACGATGGATTTTTCATTTGGTCCTATGTAACTTAGGTTTTAATCGTTGGTCCTGTAAATGGGAAGAACGCACTTGATTCCCGTACTTAGCAGCCCAGAGTCGAGTGACAGTGTTAAGTAGGTTGCATCCATTATATTCAAGGGGTAGGTAATAGAAAATTACCCATGCGTTAAAAAGGTAACACAAAGCCTTATGGTTTTGTGCTCTGTCTTCACGCGCGGATTAGGTACCTACTTACTACTAACCTACGCTGCTGCCGCAAAAGCGCTCTAGATTGTTAATAATGCCTTACATTTACTAAGTAGGTACTTACTAATTTGTTTTATTTACAGTCACAAATCTAAAGTAGTTTGCTGTCCATTATGGCTATGCATCCTGTGGATTATTCTAATAAATGCTTTAGGGGCAGCATGCTGTGTCCAAAAGATTTGTAGTGGCAAACGTGCATGCGATGAAAAAATGAACAAGACTATTAAGTATTATCGGAATGTACCAAAATACAAACATTTTGTAGACAATCTGCAGTGGTCACTAAAGTGTTGCGGGGTGCGTTAACTTTTTTTTTTCTTATTCTGTGTTATCGGGTAGGTACCTAATACCTAATCGGGCCCACAAGACTAGTGCTAGCTGCTATTTAAATAATAAATATAAAATTGACTCCATTTTCAGCTTAATTCGTATAAAGACTGGTTTGATCAAGACTGGTATGATAAAATACGTGATTACGAGTGGGACCCTACGATTAACAGACGGAGTGGGTACAGGAGAAGGGACCTGGATTCGGTTACAGATAGCGTCCCGTTAAGGTTCGATTACCCACTTACCTTACTCTTTCTTAAATACTGTTTCATATGTGTGGGACTGGCACCGATCTTCCCATGGCTAACAGTGAAAAGTTTTTAGGTTCAGTAGCCTACTCAGTGCAAACGAACAACATGCTGAAATAAAATCAGAGTTGAAAATAAATACTTTTATTACTTTTCTTCTACAATCGAAATAAGACTACAAGATTATTACTTCTTGATGTCGACGCTTCGAATTCACAATCTCAACTACCTGAACTTACAATCTACTGAACAAGAAAGCAGCAGTAATCAATACACTTATTGTTTTATTTTTACACAACTTCCTTAAAAATATTCGAAATACATAACAACATACAAACTATTAAAGTATAAATATTTTCAACCCTTTCCACTTATGTACAATTTAATTTAAAAGACTATTCTGGTTGAAAATATTGTAATACCTTTCCCGCCAATATAAAGAAGACACACTTCCTGTATAAATTGACATTTTAAATGCATTTCAACTTCCGGTGAAGATTAAATACAACAATTAATGTGAACATCATTTAAAAATTAATATGCGATTATAATTATATAAAATATATGTCTTATTCTAAATAATATTTTATTTGTTAAAAATTTACAAATCACAACCACAACTTCCGGTAAAAATAAAATACAATAATGATTGTGGGTTGCCAGTATAATAAATTAGTAAAATAAAATGACTTTGTAATTATATTTCTTATTCTAAAATACACTTTTATCTTAGATATTTACAAATCACAACAATGCCTACCTACTAACAAGTAGGTAATTCATTTCTCTTAATGTTACTGTAGTAGACACTTCTAAAAATAACTGTTATTTTTCATCATAGTTGCTGTAAAAGTGGTTCATGCATATCTAATTACCTATTGGAGTTGGGAACTCACTCCATTTATACAACAGGCTGTGGGAATTTGATGTATCGCATCATATTAGCATCTATGATAGCGCACTGCATAATGTTCGTATCTGTTATTCTAGTTGAGGTAAGTTTACAATAATAAACATGTATCTCCTACATTTTTTTTCTTCATGTCACCAATGAAAATATTCATGAAATTTTGGGTATTTCTATGGTAATTATTAAGTCAGTGAACGAGCATTGTGAAGAACTGAAGACTAACCTTTCAAGTCTACCTAACCTCTAGTCTAAGTCTACCTGCCTTCAGTTGAAGTCCTAATGTTGCTTATAATTTTCCCAACAGATTTTGATTCTTAAGTTCATCCTAAAGGCGGCTCCAAAGAGCAAGGATAAAAAAGGTATGAATATGAATGTGAGACATATCATGTCCGTGAACGACAATTTTGCGTCCAGCAATTCCCTACAGATAAACCCCGATGATACTGACTATGAAAATGAAGTGCATCTTGGGGATGTGCGAATGGACACTTCGAGGTAATGATGGAAATATTTTCAGTAAAACCAACTTGTGCTCTTTGATTATACAAAGTGTATTGTACCTAATCACATTAAATTAAATACGTTAATATACTGGTTAATAAATTATGTTGATTAGCAAAAAGAAAAAAATTAAATACGCAAAAATAATAAAAAATATTTTTTCTAACAAAGTAAATAGAATAAAAATGTGCGCGAATTAGAACACCATGTGTGTAAGGGTCCGTTCACATAGACCGGCTCGGAGAGCAGGGGCCCGATTCTCCTAAGTTAATAATGTCAAAATCGAATCGCAGTATGATCGCAATAGCAGTTTTAACCATATCGGGCATTCTGCTGCTAATATAAGACCAATCGTAATCCAACGACATTCGATTGCGATTGGTCTGCTATTTTGGTGATTTTGGTCTATACGGTAGTTTGCTCTACAATCATATTGCAATAGTTAATAATTTGCAGACAAAATTATTCATTATTGAATGACAGAAAGGGATAAAAACGTTTATTTCAAAGAAAAAATAGCGGAATGCTACATACGTTTCAATCGTAATCGAGTCGGGATTGGATCGCAGTCGAACGTGAATCGTATGTTGCTTAAGTAAAATTAAGAGAATCGGGCCCCTGAGCAAATTCTTAACACGTTGAAAACTGAGTTAGTATTTGTAGTAAGGAAATTCTCCCTTGGAAATTGACTCCTAACTTTATCTCTCATGATGTTGTAATTATGAAAACGAAACATTCGCCATATAATATCATAAAGTATATGTGATAGGATTTAATGTGATTAGGTACAACACTCGTTATAAATGTTGAATATAAACACTGGAAGTATATATGTAGGTACTTAGTAGTCGCATTAATTCAATTTATTTTTTGAAAATGAACTGGGGCCCGATTCTTCTAAGTTAATAATGTCAAAATCGAATAGCAATATGATCGCAATAGCAGTTTTAACCATATCGGGCATTCTGCTACTAATAAAACACCAATCGTATTCGATTGACATTTGATTGGTGTGCGATTGGTCTGCTATTTTGGTGATTTTGGTCTATACAGTAGTTTGCTGTACAATCATTTTGCAATTGTAAATCATTTGCAGACAAAATTATTCATTATTGAATGACAGAAAAGGATAAAAACGTTTATTTCAAAGAAAAAATAGCGGAATGCCACATACGCTTCAATCGTAATCGAGTCGGGATTGGATCTCAGTCGAATCGAGTCGAACGTGAATCGTATGTCGCTTAAGTAAAATTAGGAGAATCGGGCCCCTGTAGACACTTTTCTTTTCAGAATGACAGTAGCCAATAGAGTGATTGTTGACGACGAAGATTCTGAAAGTCCAAAGGAAACGAAAAAGTGGGAGGAATATGATGATTAGGTTCCACTGTGTATTACTATTAAGTAGTAGTATTAAAATAAAACTAATATATTTGCTAAAATAAAAGGTAATAAAAACAGTTGCTTCTTTTTTCTTGAATGTTAAGCAAGCCCCGTATTCATGGTAAACAATTGTTGCTAAACAAATCATTAATGCCTGTAGCACACCTCCGCTGCGAAACCCAAAGGGCGAAACCGCCATAGTTTCGCTGTGAGTTGTTGGGCGGCGAAACAATAGCGAAATTCCCTGCTCTAACGTACAAAACTGACTATGACGTTGTCTCTTTCTAACATGATTTCGCTCATTTGCTTAGTCGCCGTCTACATCTCCGCCCTGGCGGACAACTGGCGGACAACGAGCGGAGATGTAGACGGCGCCTAAGCAAATGAGCGAAATCATGTTAGAAAGAGACAACGTCATAGTCAGTTTTGTACGTTAGAGCAGGGAATTTCGCTATTGTTTCGCCGCCCAACAATTCACAACTCACAGCGAAACTATGGCAGTTTCGCCCTTTGGGTTTCGCAGCGGAGGTGTGCTACAGGCATAAATGCGCTCATCGAGCGAGAGCTTCTCAACATGCTATTGTCAGCTAGGTACACATATAGGTGCAAAGTTCCAAAACTGCTGCACAACGTTAACTCCATATATTGCATGACGATATTAACACAAAAATTAGTCACACATTCTAAAAGTTCAAAAGTACACAGCTAAATATTAGTAATTTGCCTGTGATATTAGTATGAATAAGGTATTGTTTGGTGTAGTTGACAACGAGACGTAGATTAATTGACTTAAGTTTGGAATGATTTATCGGATTTAGTTTTGGCTTAGATACTAGACCGCCGCATCTATCGGACTTCTTTCGCGGCGCGCAAACTACAAATATTTTAGGAGGATTTTCAAGAATGAAGGTTGTAAATGTAATCTGACAGTGACATTATTGACATTCGTGACACCTAACCTAACCTATATGTATTCAGAATCAGAACATTCGTATTGATTGAAAACATTAACATTTCCTAAAGAAGAAAAGTGTAAGTATTCTTTTTTGTGTAAATACAAAGAATTATGTTTATCAAATACTTTCAAAATATCACGTAGTCACTACATAACCTTTGCAATTTCAGCGCAGAATGGTGTTCCTTACAGTTGCTAATTGGGTTCGTTCTCGTGGTCCCGATGAATTTTGGAGGAAGAGAAGGATTTTTAGATTAGCCGCACACTACGTCGGTCGTCGGAGAAACTGTTATACTATTGCCGTACGCAATGTTCACAGAGCTCTAGTTTATGCAACTAAAGCTAGGAAATTGAAGAAACAAGATATGATAGATCTTTGGACCACAAGGATCGGTGCTGCTTGCGAACAACACAACATAACTCAATACACATTGAAAGAAGGCTTGGACCGAGCTAACATTATGCTAGACCGTAAATCATTGTCTGATTTGGCATGCTGGGAGCCACGTACATTTGAATGTTTGGCTGCTGTAGCCAAAGAGAAGCTAGAGCTTGATGGGGTTGTTGATGGTGCAGATAAAAAGTATCCTACAGGTGTTGATCTAAAACTTAAAGATGTAATGCTAGAGGCTTGGTTGAAAGAAAAAAAACAGTAACTTAGTAGTTCATTTAATTACCTATTATCTAGTTATTTTAGTTTCATATTAGCTCTGTAAATAATAAATATTGTCTTATCGGGGCATTGTGTTTGATTGACTAGTTTCCTAATTCTTTCTTCAGTTTCTTAGTTAATTCATTTTGTTTTTCCAATATGTACAGGTTCTCTATTTTACGCCTTTGTTGCCGCTCAACATCCCTTATTACTCCTTCATGCATTTTTTCTCTGAAACAAGTAATTTTATTTCTTATTTAAGGTTTTGGAATATTTACAATAAAATTAAATTTATCTAAGCTTTTAATAACTTAAAATTATCATCAACAACTAGATTAAAAATAATAAAACAAAAAAACAGCTGTGTTAGGCGTCGAAGTAAATCTCAACAATGCTGTCCCCTGGAAACGTGCCCAGAAGACTGGCCGCATGGCCACGTTGAATGGCAATGCTAATTCTTTGTCTGAAGAACAAGCCAGCCCTCTGGTCATGTGAAGAGTTTGACAAGCCTTTTTGCTATGTCAACAAGTTATTTATATTGTAGAAAAGTATTTGGTCAGTGGGGCGTCTTAGTTATGTGATATAGATGTAGGCCCACCGGATAATCAAAAGGACAAGCATTTTAAAATAGTCAAGTCAAGAACTAGGTCACACCAGTGGTAACCATTTTCTTTTATTAGAGTAATATACTTTGTCAATATGCTATCTAGTAAGTTGTCAAGACAAGCTCACTTTGATCATAATTATAAGATAAAGAAATTATGAACACATAGTGACATTTTTTACACCCGCTCTTGTAATTTGCATTTACTCTGAGTTTTAACTCAGAGTAAACAATTTAGAACCAGAGGAAATAACTTGGTCAGTGGGTCGTCTTAGGGGCGATTATTTTATCTTAATATATGAAGTTATTTGTTATAACTGATGCTTACCTGTCTGATTGTTGCTTAATATGCACGTAGGCTACGATTCCGATCGTTACAGAACATGATAACGCTAGAGCAAACTTCGAAGTTTTTGAAGACATTTTACCTTATAATCTTAGCTGTACAGTTCCCTACGTACATAACTAACCGATAGCTATTTAATTAACTATGTCAATAATTTAGGAAATATTATTTTTCCAAAACAAATCAGCTGGAGAAATCTGTTTTGGAAAATGGGAATGAAATTGAATCTGTCAATCAATGACACACAAGCTAATGTCATCTGTCTTTGAATTCAGTTTGACACTTGTTGAAAAATATGTTCATGCGTTTATATAGTAACGTACCATTGATACGTTACCATTGATATTTTAAATTCCCTATTATCAAGATCTTAATATTGTTATCTAAACATGCATTCGTTTTGTAAATAAAGACATAATTTAAGTTTACACTTGGAATAACCTAATATTGTCTTTATTTAATTCTGTCTTTATTTACCTATGAAAATGCATGGTAAAATTCCTTTATTTTTCCTGGCAATTTTAGGATATAGGCTGAATAATAAAGATTTCTCGAATAGATTGAAATCATTTTACTTGGCTGTTTGCTACACTTATTTACGCACCATTACGCACATGCTTCTCCAATAGGCATGATGACAGTAATCAAAAATCATTAAAATAATATATTTATTAAATTAAACTTGAAGCTTGGGATATAAAACGCGCATTATTTTCTTTATTAATAATGTGATTAATATGTAATTTTATAAAATAAAATTACGAAATAAGGCAATCCGCCATGATATCTTGAACACCAATCAGAGCTCGTGACGTCATCTCTCAAAACAACTCGCGCGAAAGCGCGCGAACGTCACATTTCGTTATTGTGAACTTCCACTGCGATCTTTGTTTTTAATTAATTAATTGTTTATAATACGAGTTATGGAGCCCGGATTTATCAAGGCAAACAGCGCTAATTTGCCTAGAATTGATATCATAATGCTGGGAGAGTTTTTGGCATCAAATAAAGATTTTTGTTCAGCTGAATTTAGAAATGTTAAAACTTCCATGTAAGTATACTAGTTTAATTAAAAAAACTTCCATGTAAGTGTATTAGTTTAATTAAAAAAAACTTCTATGTTAGAATCTAGAGAACTATGTAATAACTTACATCAAAGTGATCTTCAGAAAAATAAAGTTGTACCCTGAGCAATATTGCTTTTGAATCTCGCCTTGCAAGTTTAAGCCACTTGTTTCGTATTTTTTTATTGTGAGGAACGTACACAAATAACTTATCAGGAGTTGTTTTGGATGTGTTCTTACACTGGGGGACCCCACAACACCTATGCACTTTCGAATTCATATTTAATAACACAAAAAACTTAATTATTGCACGAGCGTTGTTTACTTGCGTCTTGTAATTTCAGTCGTGACGTCACAAGTGACGACATGACACTGACAAGCGTTTTTGCGCCGGATTGAAAGTGGACAGAGAAAAATACAATTATTTGATAAAAAATCTTCGCATTTTCTTAAAATTAATAATTTTTCATACAAAATAGACGTATACCTACATCATACAAAGGAATTTAAAAATTTGTCATCATGCCTATTGCTCATTGACGATCACGTCCAAGAATTTCGGAGTGAGTACTTCACTAGATACTTTAGATCAAGTCTAATCCCTTGTTTGTTCCGATCTTTCGATAACTTTCCAAGACCAAGTACCAGTGAGGAGAATTGAGAAGCAGCACTGAAAAAAATTTCTTTGAGGTACGGAGGGATATCGTTATTTTAACCACTCAAGCGTCCGGGCGACTATAGTCGCCCAAAAAGGGGCGCTCGACGCGATTCAACACAGATCGCGCTCGATCTGTGTTGAATCGCGTCGTGAACGTACGAGGTGTTGACAGGTGTCGCACGCGAACGCTTGAGTGGTTAAGAAACCGTTGATTATTCAACAGAATCTCAGTCTAGGTAGCTATTATCTATCTTCATTATAACGAAGCTATCTATCCGCGAGTCTAAAAATGACGAGACCCACGTGTCGTCGACTAAATCCCAGGCGTCCTCATTGTCCGGGCAATGCTGAAACTTTGGGAATGGGGTATTGTAATAAAATTTTTAATAATAAAATCTTTTTATTTAAGGATTTGTGCATTTTTTTTATAAATATGACATTTAACAAACTTTTGAATTTATCGTATGAAATGAACCAGTACCTACTAACATAAAAACTCGAACTGGAAAATGTGACGCTTTGGTATTATCGATCACCAAAAGCTAGTTAGACTTAGGATGTTAGGAGATGATTAGATTTAATTAACGTACCCTATTTACGACTTAAATATTTAAATTCGGTCTTGGGGAACTGCAGGATTTTCATAGGTGTGTGAAATTAACGTTAAAATTAACTAACTTGTATCTTTAATCTTCATACAGCTCCTTTTCATATAGGTAGGTAAATTAATTACTAGAAGAACATTTGTACAGTTAGGTACCAAAAGTACCTACCCAGTTAACAATCAATACGGAACCAATCTCATAAGACAAATTACCTGAGTACCTAGGTCAAACTTATTTATCGATGAATTTAGTATTGTAATTCTGTAGATTTTTTGAGGGTGAATAACAAGTTGGGGTCTATTGTATTGTCTAGGCTTTAAAATAAATTGTACTTTTTTGTTATCAATTAAAACTACATGTTTGATCGTTTTGTATGGGAAACCTAAAGTTATATGGTCCACGTAATGGAAATATGAATTAGATTGTCCGATGATCTTGGTTCCAAGTAATAAATATAAAGTTATATATACCTAAAGGCATATCGATAACTATGACTAATTTACACAGGTTCGTTTATTCTCTAAAGATTCAAACTCAAACAGAAAAAGTAGTCTACCTGATGTAAATTATCCATAAGTATTTAATTTTTAGTATGTTTCCATTAAATTAACAAAGGACAAAGTAAAACTGTAGGTATGAATGTAGCGCCATTTTGTCAGTTGCTACCTCAATGATTTAGAACTAAAATCTTAAAAAAATATAAATATAACTCTTAAATATTTACAAGTCTTTATCAACTCATAATATCTACAAAAACTTTGAGTATTTCACTAGTCATAAGATTACAATAAGTACATATGTATACAAAAATAAATTCAGTCAATTAGTTACTGAGATTGTTGTAACAATATAACAAAATAAATGTCCAAAAATACACAGAACGCTTTATAACATCCACAATTCATAAAAAAATATCTCGAAACTTTGTTCAAATGCGTAGACTATTTACAATTTTGTTAATTGAGTGTTTTATTTACAGTTAAACTTTTTTTAACCTAAACTCCGATGTTGCTTCTCTTGATCTAATAAAAACACAAGTTCATAATTTAAATAAACGCAGCTAAATGTTCACCCTGTAACAAGTTCACGCATGAAAACTATCACTGCACTGATAATTTCACTTCGGCGAATGTGTCCATTTCGTTACTACGTCCACTTTTCATTTTAAAGCTTTTTCTCAGAGTCTATGTGAATAGACTGTAAAGTTTATAGTGGAAAGCCTACGTGTTATTTATGGCACAGCTACCTGCCGCAGTTGTCATAGAAACTGGCAGAGCCCCTGTTGGGGATTTCAGCAAATTCACGTTTCGGTGTGCACAACTTTGTGCTGAAGTCAACGTTTCGTTTCCTGAAAATAAAGACATGTAACTGTTTAGCTATGATGCTATGATGATGATGATGATGATTTAGTAAAAAATCGTACCCTCTGCTTGGCAGTTCCATTTGGTCAACGAGAACAGACTTGACGTACAGGCGGTCATTACACCACAGTATGCATAGAGATCGCGGCTCTAGTACATTCATGTCGTACTCCCACGATAGTTCCACCTAAAACACAAAAAAAAAAAAAAAAAAAAAACATTTTTATTTCTCACCACAAGGATACAAGTAATATGATAGTATAGTAACACATAATTTCACATTATATTATAGTGGTTCATATGCCACAAACGTTACACCCTATCCCCTGAACTAGGTATAGCCTGTATCTCAGGAGATAGTTTGTTCAGTACAAGTCTCAATCATAATTGATTAACTTTTGTGTGTCACTGCTCAGATCATGTCATTGCTTTATTGATTTACGATGAGAGAAATTATTATTATTTTCTATTTTTATACAAAATTTAAAAAAATGCATGCAGAAGTAGTGTTTGGTATGTGATGTGTGAGGTGTGTTGGTGTAATTGTGAAGATATATATATAGTACATGTGTGGTGTAATATGTATGTGTATGATTGTATGATGATGATGTGTATGATTATATGGTAAAGGTAAGCAAGTTTTCAGTCTCTTGGTAATTTAGTTGTAATAGGTACTTTTTAACTAAATTTTTAGCTTCATGTGTGGTTAGATTTTGGATGTTACAGTTTTTGTTTATTCTATTGTAAAGTTTAGAACTCATGACATAGTAATGTCTTTCTGCGAAGGATGTTGTATGTGAAACTCTAGGACAAGGTGGGGGGTTCCTGCGTCTGTTGTTGTTGCACTGGAGTGGGGAAACTGTCCTGTGTCTTCTCTGAATAGATGCGAGCACATAAAGCTGCCTGATACTTAACAACTGACAGTCAGCATAAAGGTGTGTTGTTGGATATTTAAATGGCTTTCTAGTCATGACTTTGAGGACAGCTCTTTGAGCCCGCTCCAACTCAAGGAATCTGATTTTTGACGCTCCACCCCATACTGGGATGCAGTAATTGATAACAGATTGGCACAGAGATACATAGATTTTTTTGAGAACAACAACAATTTTTGAGTATAACAACAAATAATAGAATGAAGAATTCGTTTCAAGATGGTCTTTGACATAGCAGGAGAGAGATGAGCTTGGCATTAGAACTACTGCCAATGGAAATAAAAGGTCATCACATTCAAAATTTAAAACACAAAGGTTACCTTTCTA
This sequence comes from Helicoverpa zea, assembly GCF_022581195.2. Classification (NCBI taxonomy): domain Eukaryota; kingdom Metazoa; phylum Arthropoda; class Insecta; order Lepidoptera; family Noctuidae; genus Helicoverpa; species Helicoverpa zea. Next base: position 6,227,568 of record NC_061456.1, on the reverse strand, counting down.
ACTTTTCCTCCCAAGTCCATAGGGTGTGTTACTACTATTGTGTAAGTAGTGCCATGCTCTAATCTGTAAAATAACACAATCGTGGTGATCCAATAACAGTATATTTGAGAAAGTAATTTGGTACAATTACATATGAAAGCATTTCTTACTTTACGTAGTTATTTGGGGTTAAGTCCATTCCGCGAATGACGCCTCTGTCGGACAACAAAGTTACCTTCAGGAAGCCCTGTCAATAGAACATGTCCAGATATTAATAAATATGTAATAATTTAATACAATGATGTTATAAAATCAAATTTATTAAAACTATAGAAATTACCTGCACCCACGATTCGGCACCTTTGGGATTCGCCAGTTGAATAGCCACTCTATAGTGGAGTTCTGAAAAAAAAATCGGTTTTGTATGTAGTTCTTAGGAACAAAAAGTTTCATGAAACTGGTGCACCATGTTCTAACTGTACCAGTTCTAGATTCTTGAGAAATTTCTATGCAAATGTCAAATGACCAAACCGCATTCCAAATTGGCAAGTATTGTGTTGTAACATGAGCTTGAAAGCAATCAGCCACATGCTGTTATTAGGGAGAAAGGAACCACATTAGCTGGTCTATTAGGGACATATGTTGAAATGAGGAGTTTTCTAAGGGGTCAACTTTACTCAGTTGTAATTGACAGTCGTGCTTAACTGTGCCTAGACTGACTTTTTTGATTTATACTTCACATACGGTAGTTTTGTGTAGAATAAATATTTACGACATTATCTATGTTCGTGGTGTATGCGGTTTGTAAGCAGTTCAGAAACTTAACTACTAACTGGACTTTCCAGATTCGGGTTTTGCTACCTAATTTTTTTCAAGTCGATCGGCAATAATCCTACCTAATGATTGTATGCGTTCTAGGTACTTACGACAATACGGTAGGTCTTTGCCTGTGCTGAGGTAATACTTGGCGCCAATCGTATCATGCTCTTCAGACGGATAGACCTCATTCTCCGATTGATTGTTTTTATTCGTAATCAAACCAGGAGAGCTGTCTGCATGGAATCTACCAAATTACATACATATAGATAAAATAATAAGTTCATACATTATACATTAAAAAATAAGACGTAGGCTTAGTAATCGAACATACCCCATTATTGCACAACCATGTCCGCAATGGAAACATTTTCCTGTCAGAAAATGTTGATATGACGGGCACTGGTGTCCTGAAAGTGTATCTTTATATAAACACAAATATTGCAGAAACTATTTTGACTATGAAAAATCGTTAATATGGAATTAAACATACCATTTAGAGCTTTATTTACGCTATAATTTCTTACCTATATAAGAACACTTCCCATTGATAGATTCTGTGAACAGTTTAATGGCTCTGACGTGGTTACACGCCACTAGAACCCGCGAAGCTTCTTCAAGTCCTTGTTTGACAAGAGTCAGCGGTACAAGTGGTCCTTCAGTTAGGTCACAACCTGGCTGCTCCTTCCCGTTGTTAGGATAGAAATCCAAATGCCCCACGGGTTGTGACATTCCATATCCTGCCATAAACACAAAATCTGTCGCACGCGTGAAATAAACCGTTGATTAATTAGTTACCATATAACGCGATAAATATATACTCAGATATACTATACAAATGAACAATGGAAATGAAAAGCAAATAAGCGTATGGTACATATTCACATAATAAATACATATATAAGGGTTAGTAAATGATTAGATGGTAAAGCGACAAAGCTTAATCATGTTAACAACAAACGTCATATTATTATTTCGTGTTGAACAAATGTACATGAAACACGATAGTGCGGTGTGGATTATACGAAGCTTACGTGCAGTATCACGAATATACAAATAAATACACAGTTACGTCCAATGCATTACCTAAAAGGAAAATGCTCTTTCCGTCGGTATGAATGACGTCGACGAGCTGAGCGTCGGTCGGGTCTAGCCGCACATGCGTCGGCATTCCTTGGAAGTACGGTTCCGCCGGGTCGAGGCCTGTTATCCTTCCTAAGCCCTATGGAACGAGAGGCTAAATCAAAGAAAATATGAAAAGGAATATACGTAACATCATGTAACGTATCATATTGTAAGTAACCTACAGAGGAGTGCACTTACCTGTATTCTTTCACCTGCATAACCTGCTGTGTGGGCACCTAAGGAGTGGCCTATAATGTGTACATCCAATGGATCCACACCATGTTCTTTCTGGAATATTACCCAGGATTAATATACCTATATTTTCTATCAATATCGTTTCATTTTAAAAGTTAACTCTTTGTATTCAGGGTACCTGTAAAGTATTGATGAAATGTGCTACTTCTAGTCCTACTAGCCTGGTGTTGGCCGTAGCTTGCGTATACAATGGCAGACTGCCACCCGCCCAGTCTACTATAACTACATTGAAATCACCTGCTTTCACGAGCTCATCTTTCATTTCACTGACCTAAATCACAAAACATTAGGGTTAATTTATTGCCTGTTTAACTTGCAAATATCATGTTAGACGGTGTATAATGCAGGTACCCAGTTGGAGAGTGGCGTGTCGATGAAACCGTGAATGATCATCTTCGTAAGTCTCTTTGGGTTGAAATTGGACTTCACTATGGTTTTGTTAACATTCACGTTCAACAATTGTCCATCAGTCGGGTTCTTCTTTGTATACAAAATAAACCTGAAATTGAAATTTCACTGTAGCTATATTTCAATAGATATATTGATTGAAGTGAAATCTACCTCTACGTATTGTCGTGACAAACTTGCTACAAGCGGTCCCCGTTTCTATATTTTATTGATGACAGGCATTTAATGTTTTACGATGATGACAGGTTATTAAATCCGTATTGTTATTAATGGGACATTATACATTACCTGGTATTGATGACAACTCTCGGCAACGGGAAAACATTGAATGGCCTATGGATGAGATGATACCAACTCCTTGTGATGTTCAAGCATCCTAGCTCATCATAGCATCTTGTTTCATTTTCAACTGAAAAAAAAAAACAATTGCATTAGAATTTGGAACTCAAAAAATTTGAACGTTCTTGATTCTTCTCTATTCAGATAAAGGTTGATGTATTGGTATACGAAACCTACATGGTAACCATGGGATGTTGACCTCTATGCGATCTGATCGCGCCCAGTTGAATGGGTCGAGAATGCCAGCGAAGGCTGGCTGCAAGCCGAGCAGAATGCACCACAGCATCACGCGAAGATGTCTATCTGTCAAGTGAAGCCGTCGCATGCTCTGTGGATCTGTGAACAAAGATTAAAGATAACTTTAAAAAGGAATTAAGTACATATTGCAAAGATATTGACAATACCTCATAAAACTTTAAACACTTAAGAATTTTCGATTACGTACGTACATAGTCGTAAACTTACTATTATGTTGGTTTTCCAGCATAATAAATTTGCAAGGATTGATAATTATGCCATTATTATATATAGTTAGTGCCAACAATGGCAGGTGAACGTGATGATCCCACCGATGACTAATCTACACGATCACGGAAGTAATTTGATGTTAAATTATTCTAGTTCTCGGTATTTGCTTTAATACTAAATGCTGGTATCCAGATGAACATGAGCAACTACCGACTCGTTATAAGCCAGTAGGTATCACGATCAAGTATAAATAAGTTCGTACATAGGTAGGTACAATTCCGTTCTATTACCTAGAACCTACGTCGTGCGTATGCCCCTTTGTGCAACGGAGATTACAAACAAATGGAAAGTATATTCAAAGTAGTTCGTGTCGTGATCCCTGCTAGTAATTTACAGTCATGTTCAGATCTCGGGTACTGATTGGCTTCCTTGGCTTCGGCTTACGGCTTGCTTCCTTGCTTCGGTCGGGCACGCGGAAGATATCCCCCCTTTACTTCTTATGCAATGGGTAGATGTATGAGCGTTGCTATTACGATGTTATGTGTTAATACACGAAGGGTAGGATCTATGTATAAGTTTATTATTGTGTCTTCTTTATGCATTGAGCTTCTTTATGCACTATCAGAATACCTTGGAAATTTCATTTTGTTCCCGATTCAGCACAACTTCGACTATCAATAGCGAAAAGCTATATTACACGACCTGTGTTTTAACACGATCTACGTCAGGGAAAAATCTCATAATATTACTAATTATGAGATTTTTATAAGTAGCAATAAGAGAGAAGATACAATAAGTAATAAGTAGCATTTTTAAACGAAGAGTCTTTTATAAAGCAAGGGAATTCTCAAAAGAGAGTAGACGCTTTTGAGGTAGCTTTTAAGAAAGCTTAAAACCAATGGATAACAGTACGAAAGAGGGCGAAAAGTTGCTCGTGAACTGTTCAGTCGATATAATAAGGTCTGAAGATCATTCTTGCCAGAAATAAATTGTTTAATTAATTTTACCACCATTTTTTTGCATCAGTAAGTATTCATAATTATTTGACCTTTAAGCATAAACGCGAATGATTAATTATAAAACCAAAATTTTATTTTCCACTGCAGGTGCAAGATAAATTATATCCAAAAATTACTCGTACTTAGCAAAGTTTTTATGAATGCAACAGTTGCATTTTGAAGTTTTCCATATATATACCGACCAAGGCGACATACGTTATTAATGTAAAGGTCTATTACGAAAGTATTAATATTTACGAATTCGCTACACGCGCCGCTGCCCGTAATCGTATCGCGCGTACATATGCGAGTCGGTATATCGGAGGGCCTAATGAGTGCCAATAACAATAATAAACAGGTATTGTTCAATTAGTTGCGAAGTTTATTTTGTAGACTATTATCATCTATACATAGAGTAGACGTACACACCCAATACGGAGATACCTACTATACAACTCGGATTAATATGTAGTATTTACAGTCATTTGCTAGAGTTCTAAAAAACAAAATTGCTCCGACTGTATACTTTGCGAGTCGATTCTTTCCGTTTTTTGTTATTTACCAATTGCAAATTAAAATAGTCAACTTGAAATGTCAATGGCTATTAGGGGGTTTTGATGGGTTGTATATTTATTATCAAAACAAGTATTGCTGACTTAAAACACTGCCGGTTCTAGACATAATAGAATTGTTTGTATCTAACGGAAATTGTGTTAAAAATTTAGTATATTACTGCGTCAGCCTAGAAAAGAAAACTGTCCCATGACAGCTCGATATGTGCACATCATGGATTGTGGTTATTAGTCTTTGTTTGCTGGAATATTTTCAACGAGGACACTCCAATATGCAGTAGTTAGTTTACCACATACCACCGGATCTACTGCTATCTATGGTTATCAACTACCTACTGTTTACAAATACACACATCGTAAGTTCATAGATAACTGCGAATGCCGTGTTTCTTAATGTTGAATAAATTAATAAGAATGTTAACATAATTCCTACTGAACGTTAATCTATGATAATTTTCCACTTGCTAGAACATTCTGAAGATTACTTCATGTAAGTGAAGCTATTAGGTATTTGAATAAATTACGTCATTGTGAAGGTAACGTGTTGTTTGATAAGTTTCGAAAAAACCGAAATTAAACAACTATCACAGGTGCTTAAGAACCAGATAACTGCAATGTAATTGTATAATCCAAATAAATTTGTGATATAATTAGATGGGACATTTACTTTCACTCATCATTAGAACAAGATTCGGTGCTGATTGCCTTTTGAGATAAACAAAACCGGAAGACTACAAGCAACTCATCAAATGATTCGATGAAAAAACCGAACCGCCATCGAGTTACAAATAAAATAAGGCACTTCCCGAGAGGCGCGGGCGCCACCGGCCAGCGCGGAAGTACCGCCCGCGCCGCCGGTGATGCAATGCAGCGCGAACGCATTGTACCTTAACCTGCTAACTCTGATATAACTGTTAATGTCAGTGTGCTCGACTTATGCCCACTTTATGTAAGCTGATGGGACCATGGAACGCCTCCGCGGAACACATGACAACTATGATACTGCCGCACTCCACAATCATGTTTGTTGCAATCAAGCATAAGCTCGTAACTTAAAGATGTTCAAAGAAATAAATAACCGTGCACTACCTAGCTTCAATAACGAATCACATGTTCACGTCATGTAATGTTTTGATTGTATAATATTTTTGCAATTGTCAATGCTGTATTACATGGTTCACAAATATCGGACGGTGACCTTCTTCTGCAGGCGGTATCTTGTTGACCTACATTGAGTTTTGTTGTGGTCAATGTGAATTTACCGAAGCGAATGCAACATCCATAACCGCCAGTTTAAAATTTTAACATTATGACATTTATTACTCTTTCGGTGATAAACGTTCATATTTTATGAGAAAATAGGAACTCGTGCGTGAAACTTGCGTTGACTTACGACTTAATGTTTTTTTGTAATTAAGAAGAAAAATGTCGTAATTTAGCATGTTGTTAACTGCTGTAACTATTACCTAAGACAACTATATTTATTTGTGTTGCGAAGATAATCTTTGTATACAAACATGGCATAATCTAGGAAACGCGTGCCTGCGTAACATTTGATCGATTTAAAATCTTTTGATTAGACGCTTGCAACAGAAGTTATTCTGTTTGTAAGACGCTCTTGCAACTAATTTGTTCGTCTCGTCGCGAATTGCGTTCTCGAGAAGACTATTGGTACAGAATGTGAGACGTGACCGCACTCACTATCGACTCGTATCCTTTACTTATGTTACGCTTGTGGCTGCTTATTTGGGCCACGAAATAGAGGTGCATGCTACATTCGGTTTGCATATCGCATTCCTCGTTACATTGTAAACTACAATGTAACTGAATACTATGAAACGATAGACTTGCACTGTTGCAATTTATGTTATGTACAAAAATTGTGAACGTACAATGATACATGAAGTCATTTTAAATGGAAATTTTCCTGTGATGGGACCGTTTAATAATGAGGTTGTACCATGATTAGCACATTCAGAGGAAATGAATGATTATGTCGCTGTAATGGGTGGTCGCATCACCTATGATTAGTGTTTATTCTCTTTAGCAATCGTTCACGTTAATAAGAAATTACTTTGCGAACGTGAATTTAAATTACACATGGAACACTGCACTGGTAATTGCAAGTCGGCACACCTAAGTTTAAAGGTGTAGATACACATCCCAGTAATGAGTAACTTAAGTAGTACACGCTTACATTTGGTTTTAGTTGTATTTCATCACTTTACGGCAAAGTTTAACAATGCCCTAAAATGGAAAACCGAAGTGCTTAACCGCAGCACTTTAAATAGCCCTTTAACGAGTGTTTTTCTATTGCAATCGACTTGAGAAATACTTATGTTGAACAAAGTAAACATAACCTTGACATAAGGCTGTTTCAATAGTTACGTAAAAGTTCGGAATGGAAACTGGAATCTGTCAATAGTTACTCATCATGAATTAGTAGATTGACGCAACATATTCGCACGTCTCTATATGCGTATATTCGATTATATATGAAGGAAAAAGATTTAATTTGCCATAGATCTGAGGTCAAACTTGAGGATATTAACATATTCAAATTTAATATTTATAGATTCGACTCTCTTCAACCATTCTCTTCAGACATTCATAAAGTAGGTATCTAGCTCACAATATGAAAACAGAAGCCACAAATAAACGAGTAGATACTTAAATTAAAACTTTCGTGTAATAAAAACCGTACAAATATCCATTAAAATTATATCTCTGAATCTTCTACATTCTACAATATGAGTTAGCAAACACTTAATGCTCAGCCATCGGCTTGAGCAAACAGTCTTAAGCAATGCCGTGCCAAAAAAACGAGAATTCTATTTTTAATAGGTCGCCGGAAGACGCTGGATGCAGGTCGCTTCCAACAGGTATCTGTGGAGATCAAAGGGGGAGGCCTATGTTCACCAGTGGACGTCCTATGGCTGAGATGATGATGATGAAATGTTGTTCACATATATGAGAACTTTACATTGAATGAGGACGTTTAAATTCAACAACCTTTCACCAATATCGTACTTAATATTCATTACTTATACCTAAGTTTACTTTTATTTTATTCCGTGATTCGTGAATGCTCTTTAGAAGAAATACATGATGAGGCGTGAGTTCTAAGCCTATTATACTTACTATTGAATGATCCGCATAGAAGTTAAGCTAGTTAGAACGATATTTCTTCCAAATCTACTAAACCTTAAGAGATCGACTCTCTGATTGAACAGTTGTCTTGTTACCACCAGGTCAATAAGAAGCAATAAGCAGCAATAAGCTTTGTAATCATGTTTGTTTGACTTCGGTCTAGACGTTGGGTTGAAGCAATTATTTTTGGCGACAGTCCAGTGCTGCGTAAAGACACCTCTAGTATTTCAATTACTTACGTGCTAAACCTGCAATAATGCATTCGATATATCGTATACATTCATAGTAATGTGTAATAATTGCTCATAGATTGGTAAAGTCTCGCGTACAATTGCCACAATGACCCAATTCCCTCGATAGCTCACGTGTTTATTATAATCTTATTACAAATCACTTTTGTCTCTTTATGCTTACGCTCACACTTCAGACTAAACGGTAGGTCGACTTTTGGCCTCTTGGAGAAATAAAAAAAAATGAAAATCCCGAAGTCAATCAAAGTTTTTATTCATATTCATAATGATTTATAAGCCCGAACCAACTATGGTCCGACTAAAAGTTTGTCGTGTGTGCGTATTCTTATTCGACCGTGTACGAATGTATTTTAAATTGGGAATTGTGTAATTGAGAGGCTTGACCGTCGTGACCGTATCGGGTATGTTTCTGTCAATGCTCGTCTTGATCACAGGCCTTCAATTAACCTTTTCAATTTTATCGGGGCCTTATGGCGCGTGCTTGTTTAAGAGCCTAAATAAATAAGATTTGAATGAACATAAAATCATAAATTATGTACTTATCGATCATGTTAACATGATTATTTTAGTAGATATACATTTTTGGGGATTTTTTGATTTTTTCATTGCTTCTCATTACTTGTTATAAATATGGAAATATAAAGTACTTCAAGTACTTTGCTTCACTTAATAGTACAACTTGCTCGAGTTATTAATGGTGATATTTTCTCGTATCTTCACGCAGAGATACGAGAAAGCAAATTGGCTTACTATAATTATGTATGCACCGACACGATACATTTATCAAGTGGAAAATGCAGGTGCACTCGGTCCTTAATGACGGTTTAACTGGTTATATGGTCTCCAGAGTTTTTTTTAATTCTGCCGTAATTTATACAGCATCCTGTTGGCGAGTATCGATTAGACATTCTACGAATAAGAACATTCTCGATACATACGCAGAGACGAGTCGTTGACATCACACGCTTTGTTTACACGCATTGAGGAAACGCCGTGCATTGAATTGTAAATGAATCGATTTAAATACCGCTTTTCTTTGCAATCGATGTAGACTCGATAATATGTTTTATCTTGATAAAAGCACACGTTTTGCCAAGGAGTTTTTACACTGCTTTAAAAATATAAATTTCCGATTATTTTAGAGATATTGAATTACAAAAATAGAATAAATTGACCATGCTCACTTAAAATGTTAATATTCTGAACACTTCGAACAACCTCCATTTGCAATTTACAAACGATCACATTCTCTTGATTTCACAATTATCTCTGTAACAGTAACGAAAGAGAAATGACCGGCCTTGCCCTGTAAAAAACATGTCATGTTTTTTTATCAGATAGCTGGTACAAAAAAATATTATTTTTATTTTATTTTCAAGTATTTGGGCGTTCGTAGCGCTACGGTTGCGCGTGCGTACAGAAGACATCAACGCACGCTGAAATCGTTCGCCGTAACATGTTTACGTGCAACTCGATAAGTCTATGTAACCGCTAATGTTCTAGAGAATTCTTTATGAAAGTATATTGTACTTTCATTACCCCAGTTAAAAGAGTAGTTAGTAACCATTAAAGAGCAATAATAAAAATAATACTGGAATGTTAAGCATAAAAGAAAAATCAAATCTATGTTGCTCTGAAGAAGATACTTTTAAACGATTGTCATTACTTTATATATTTGCATAACAACATATTTAAATTAGTAACACACGTAAAACAAAATCATAATGTTTACCAACCATATCGCATAACGTAAACAACCTACATACTTGAATCAACTTCAAAGAGATTGGTGTTGCCAACAATATTTATTGCTTGGTATGCCGACATAACATTATAACAAATAGGTGCGTTGCATTGACATATCGGTGGCTTGCCAACACTAGATAGTGGCTGGTATAGGCAGCATCAAAAATTGCTGGACAAGAGATTTTTTTTAAAAGTGTCTAAAATCTTAAAGGGTCGTCATTTTTTGAGAATACATACGTCAATATTAGTAGTCATCCTAACCTTCAAAAAAGTCGATGAGTACTCTGGTATGTTATCGACGATACGGTGCTTAGCTTTAAAATTTAGAATTGTTCAGCTATTTTTATGTTGACTGTACAGGTGTGCACACTAGTGAGTGTGAGGGAGATGGTGCAACGCTGTGCAAGAGAGTGCAACGATACTTTCTCTTGCACTTGTCAATGCGGTCACTGTCACTTTTGTATATTTTATATACATATATTGCACGAATCTCATACTATTTCGTTAATGCTCTGGCGTGCTCTGTTCGCTCTAATTGCTCCTTTCATTTAAAGAAATAATCGAGTTTTTAATGTTCGTTATCGTGTTTATTGCATTCCAGTTATTTTTATTGGAAGATATTAAATATTAATTGTGTCCAAATAGGTTATTAATAAAATGAAGAAAACACGATACGTTCATATATTATATTTTACGATGAAAATTCTAAAATAAAAAGCAAATAAAAATTGTATGTACAGTATGTAGTCGATGTCCTGAAGTGGAGAGCCTTGAGCTCTCAAATAGTGTCTTTGTTCAGTAATGCTTGCAGTTTTCATATTTGTTACTGCCTGCACCACATATGACCAGCTCATACGCAACTGAAATAGTAAATATAGTGTAAAGATGCTTCGAATGATAACTAAGAGGAAAACTCGTAGACACATCAATCTTTAAACAGTATTCTTCAAGTCTCTTGTAATATTTTGTAATATGCTTAATTGACGTATCGGTCTTAAGTTAACTTTATGATATGGCTTAATATATTACATGATTAAGTTTCGTATTATAAGAGAGCATTATGAATTGATATGAAATAAAATTGCAAATCACTATGACTATGACAACACCGCTTACTTTGGACTTGCTCTGCCCCTCTTTTCAATGCGCTCTATAGTTCGGCCATTCAGAGAATGCGTTCCTGACACGTCGCGATTGAACTGACGACGTAACTTTGCAATGGCGTTGCAGTTACGATAAAAATATTTTTGCTGGTTGTTTACCGTTTTAACAATTGAGGAGCATTAAAACAACATTATTATATCAATAATCAATGAATGTAGTTACGTCGTCAGTTCAATCGCGACGTGTCAGGAACGCATTCTCTGAATGGCCGAACTTATAATTTGTGCAATGCAAGCATATGTGCAATGTATAGTAATAGTGACGGGACGATACCGTGAAGGTTCAAACATACAGGTCGGTTACTAACGTTCATATTAGACGATGTGGAGCAACGGTCAAAGTCACGCGAAATGTTATGTAATGAATTTTAATGAAAAATTTACTCAAATACCAACATTTTAGTAATTTATAATATTCTTCAGTAGCTAAACTCTTACATACAAATTACATGTATTACTGGCTGAATATTATGTCATAACAATTTTAACCTTATTCGTAATGCAAGTTTGCAACTTTTTAGACATATTGTAGTCTGTGTTTACTTTTTTATGTTAAATACTTGTTTCATTTATGTAAGATATAATTGAAGTGAGTACAAAAAGAGCTATTAGATGCATTGTTTGAATACATTATTTTACTAGTAAGTGTAGTTGTATGTAGTTTCGTGATATAGAAAGAAATCGTTTAGAAAATGTTTGTATTTTTTTCTCAAGACAGTTCTCACGCTGCATTTTGATGTGCTAATTACCCGCGAATTATTAATTGAGGATACTAAATGCACATTAGCGCTGGAATTGTTTCGCAACACTACATAAACATGCGGGTGTGACGTCACTATAGCACTTGATAAAGGAAATAAGCTGTATTTCATCACGATAGCGCAGTTTGTGCGAGAAAATTGCAAAATTGTTTACAAGTTGAAGACGACTTTCGAAAAGGTCGTAGGACGTTCGGTTCATTCTAATTAATTTATATAAGGCTGGGTGTTAATTATTTGTAATGTGATCTCATTTTGGGTAATATATTAAAAATAAATTAGATATATTGCAGTGGTAATGACAGACCACTACATACTTTCTCTGCACGATTCGATAATTTTAGTCTTTAAATTACCTCGTTGGGATATTTTGGCATGCAAGTGTAATTCATTTCCAAAAAAAACGTAAAACTTATAAATAATGCCACTAAAACCACTTATTTTAATACACGAAGAGTCGAATCATTAAAAACTCATACTTAACAGTAGTTCAGATAACGATTAACAGTTTCTTCGTAAAAAGTTACTTCATCACATAGGTACTTTACTGATAACATAATTTGTTTTGCACAGTTTTAGGTATATGAAATAAAAGAATCATTCATAGTATTTTACAAGTAATTCCTCGGGCTCCTTGCTAATTTAATGTGCATATTTATTCACAATTAGTTGGCACAGGTTCGCCTTCAAATGCCTCTGCTGTAGGTACACAGAACACCTGTTAGCCACTCTAAATTAACACCACATTTGCTTAGAAAATGTAAGAAGCTATGACAAATAAAACAAAGGCCTTATTGGCCACTTGACTTAAGTGCCTTTAAATAAGAAACATCATACACAATAGTAATAGAGGAATAGGAGGAAAAGGAAGAAAAGTAAAATTCTTAAGTGGATGCGACGACTTACATATTTATAACTAACCTTAAGATCGGAATGACTTCTGGCGACATAATACAATACAATAACTAGATAAATTATTTTCTTGCACTGCAGTGTAGGTTTGTTTTTTAGAAACGACATATAATTAATCCCAATTACCTATGATAATCTTAGAGTATCTTGGACATCAGTTGCCTGAGTAAAACTGAAGGAAAACTTCTCGGGGAAACTTGGACTTAAAAAATCTCAAATCGCCAACCCGCACTGAGCAAGCATGGTGAAGATGACTGTGCCCTTTCGTACAACGCCATTGCAAGTAAATTTGATAATAGTTATTTGTTACACAAGAGTGCCAAGTTGCTTTATAACCGCGGGCTCAATTTTGATGACCGAGCAAGCGAAGGATTCTAAAATTGAAACACGAGCGTAGCGAGTGTTTCAATAATTAGAATCCTGAGCGACAGCGAGGGAATCAAAAGAGCACAAGGTGAAAAATCTTTGCACTCGAGTGCAACACGTAACTTTTCATCCCACCTCATCGAGGAAATTTCTAAACTCAAAAAAAAAAATGGCACGCACGTCACAGATGGCAAATTAAAAAGATGTACCTATTAAAATTTATTTATGCAATAACTCAGTTTAAAAATGTAATGAGGTTTAAAATCGACCTAAAAATAATAATTTCATCCCACTTCATCGAGGAAATTACTAAATGCAAAAAAACAAAATGACGCGCACATATGAGTATCAAATTAAAAAGAAGTAGGTACCTATTAAAATTCATTTATTTGAAAACTCAGTTTATAAATGAAACGAGGTTAAAAATCTATGTAAAAACAATAATAAAAATTACTTAATTAATTGATATGTATTTGTTTTAAAAGTCTTATCAAGATTGTCATAAATGGAGTAATTACACACGAATTCTAAATGCACACATAATGGAGTAATGTACACGATATTCTAAATTCAAATCACTTTGCCGCTCGAGAGGATAAAAACGGCTTTTGCGCTCAGATATCAAAGGGTAAAACTACTCTTTCCGAGGTGGTGGGATGAAAATAAATATTATTTACACCTCTCAAGTCGATTCGGTCAACTGAAATTCTACGTACTTACACATAGCAGAGAGGTTGCTCAACCCATAAAGGATAAAAAATCTTATAATTACTGTAGAATGCAGCCATGGAAGTTTTCGCTGCACCTGTGACCCCATTAGTAAGTACGTCAGCTTAACGAGAGCGACGGATCACGTCCCGATTAAGTCTTGTGACCCCAATTCTCACGCCTGTCGACAACTGATTGATATCAGGGTACACACGATTTCCCTCCTTGTGAAATGATAACCATCCGAGGTATAGGTATTATCTTCATCATTTTATTTTACCGCTAGTAATAAAAGTAAGTAGAATTTCAGCTGACTTAATTGTAAATAATATTTATTTGCAATGGCGTTGACTAAAAGCCCGCTGATTCGATAAAGGTTCTTAACACTAAAGACGGATGCTGTATATGAGTGTCAAATGCATACAATGCGCACTTGAGAACTCATTGACTTATCACACCTTTTGTAATTCATTGAGTATGTAGTCAACGCCTAAATGATTTAAAAGTCAGTTAACACAAATATTTTGAATTCTCAGTACACACTAATAAACCTGTTAGTTTACCTGATAATGTCGTCATTGTTTGAATATAAGGATTGTACCTAAGTCAGATAATATAAGAGGATTAAAAATATTCATACCTGTTTGTTGTTTTTTGTTTTTATTTTCTAATTTTAAGAAGATGCGTTTTATTTTATTTGTGTAATTTTCTAGTTATAATTTAAATCCTTTCATTAATTTGCGTATGTTGGTTAACCAGTAATTGGCGACTGTGTAAGTCCTAGTATTAACAGAAATTGTACACTTGTCTACACAGAAGCTGTTGGTAAACCTTTTAATAAATAAATAAATGCCTGCTTCTAACTTAGAGTCACCGTGAGATCACACTTGGCTATTTCTTATTATCGTTGAATCTGACTAAGGCAAATGAGGTTTTATCGTAGATTTATTATTAGATTGTATCCCTGGCCGCGTTACGTAGTCTCTACTTTCCAAACACGTTACAGTTTATTGGACTTTTGTGTATTGAAATAAATAATTTTAATTTGAACATATTAATAGATTATAAGGGTTAATTATTTTAAATTATGGTTATATTTGTTTACGTTAATCCTTGGTAGTATTCTAAAGATTATTTTTTGTCAATGGATTTTAGAAAAAAAAATCAATTCTGTTTTTCTTTTCAAGTAAAAAGTTTTTCATATATCCTACTTTATATTATAAATGTGAAAGTTTGTGAGAATGTATGGATGTATGTTTGTTATTCAATCACGCGAAAACGGCTGGACCGATTTGATTGAAATTTGGTATGTAGATAGGTGATACCCTGGATTAACACATAGGCTACTTTTTATCAACACACCACGCGGGCGAAGCCGCTGGCGGAAGCTAGTATTTCAATATGTTGATATGATAGTGTGTGCGATGCAAAATAAAATAAATCATAATAATAGAAACCATTGTTTACAATGCCAACTGCACTACTTATCTGCAGACTAGAAACTTCAACGATTAGATGTCATTAATCACATTTCTTACTGATAGGAGTAAGCTAATGCCATTAAAAACCTGCTCCACTATATTGAATAGAGAAAGTATGAGATTGTTCTCACCGTGCCTACTTCATTGCTTCTTATTTATTAC
Organism: Helicoverpa zea; assembly: GCF_022581195.2. Classification (NCBI taxonomy): domain Eukaryota; kingdom Metazoa; phylum Arthropoda; class Insecta; order Lepidoptera; family Noctuidae; genus Helicoverpa; species Helicoverpa zea. The sequence goes on along the minus strand of NC_061456.1, from coordinate 6,211,911 downwards.
ATAAACCATACCCCAGCTTGTTATATCTGAGAATATAATTTAAACTACTAGAAAATATTACACGTAATAATTATCATATAAACAAAAGAATTATGACTTTAAAGTCTAAGATAAGTAGATAAGCTAATCGTTTATTCAGAACATAACACAATGTTTGATAACAGTTTCTAAAAATGCATTGTTATAAATGAGTGTGAATATTTTATCACAGTGCTGAGATGACAAAACATAGAAATGGCTAACAATGCAGAGTAATTTTATCCTATACTCATTTACAACTTTTAAACAAAATATTTGAAAAACTTGTCAATTTGTGCAAAAATATGGGTCTGATCCAGGGGTAAAATATACAAAATTAGCTTGGTTTTTTTTTTATATTTACATTGGGGAGAAAGGGTAACACTTATGGTATGTCTGCGCCTTTCTCCTGACTGGTTTTGGGTTGGGGAGGTATTGTGGAGGGGTTTTAGATGTTGTAGGTAGTTTGAGAAGGGATAGGTTTTTTCAATTATATAATATATACATAATAAATAAAATATAAAACTAAATTTACGGATATGGTACAGAAGTAAAATCGGCGGTTACAAATGGGCTAGTTGTTGTTGTTAAACCGCTTGAGCTGCCCGACAATCCATAGCTTCTGGCGTCAGCTGGGTTATGTCATAGGGGCTCGAACCATTCGCCACAATCAAGTGGTCATTCCGAGTGGAAGAAAGCGAAGACATTCCTGAGTCAGGTGTTTCCAGGTCTGAATGCTAATCCCGTCACATGGACACAGATTATCGGGGGTGATGTGGAAGCGGTGAAGATATGATTTGTGGTAGCCGTGGTTGGATAAATATCTTGGTTTGATCCGCCTAACCCAGTGTAAAATCTAAGCTATAACTTAAAGTTTTCAAAACAAAAAGTGAAGATTATATTGTGATAGTATTATTGTTATCTTAAATTTTTCACATTCGCACACAAATCAACACTAATGGCAGAAATATGACTTAGTAGACAAAAACTTGTACTTTTCTACGCATGTCATTGCACAATGATATTGTTCATACTTCCCACTGCTGCTATTATGGTACTTACATAAATATTACTGGGATTTGTTAAAGTTCGCTATGTTTTTCGAGTCACGTTGTTATGTAACTAGCGACATATTATATGGGTACCTATCACCATTGGACAAAGTTTTTTTTTCTTCATAGGCTGATTGAATTTCGTTCAAAATTAAAAGACATAGGAAGTGCGTCGGTGCGCTCTATTACTTCCTCTTCGTGGGTGGCGCGAGATACTGTCCATTGTTGATTTCTATAAAAGCAATCTCAAGTGCAATCACTGATAGAATCGTACGACGACAAGCTGCGTATCCGACTATCCGTACAATTCGAGCAATAACAAAAAATAATTATTATTGGTAGGCTTTACAGTTCCGCGTGCTTCCTGTGAAAGTTGGCTCACGAGATAATAATTAATATGAAAGCCTATAAAACTCGTGTATTAGCTCCTAAAATAAATAGTTAAAGCTTAAATGTTAGCGTTAGTGGCCAAGCATAACGTAATAGTCTGTTGAACAGAAAAAAGCTCCGGTTAGGCGAGTCTTAATTTCTAGTTTTGCTTGTTCACCTAGATCGGTATTAGTTTTTTAATTAAAGAATTTAGAACGATTTAATAGGTGGATAGTGATTGATTGATCTTCGTGGCGCCATTGTGATGAATTCGTTGTACTTTTTCATTGTTCAAGCAACGTATACCGTGTACAGAACCATCAAATGATGTATCATGTTTACTTATGAAATAATAAAACAAATTTAATTGCATGGATTAAATTATTTCGCATGTGTGATTGCAGATCGCTAACTTAAATAATTGGCAATAAATCTGCAATAAAATAACTCATATTAAACTAAATTTTACCGATGCGTGTACATAATATGCAGTAATCAAAATATTAATTAATAATTACGTAAAAATTTAAACACGTTCCTAAAGACGACGAACTATTTAACTTGTCACATATCTCTAGTGTTCAATAAATTCCTTCGCTGGGCTAGGTACTTACATACTAGTATATTAATTTATACGTCATTATGCGGTGTATTTGCATTGACAACGGGATATCCTGATGATGGTAGCTGAACTACCGCATTTAAATGAAAGTGCACAGTCCGGAAGATATCATTAAATAAATTATTACTAATGTATGCAAATCAAAGAAATTATTTTATTTACGTTTCGCAGTTAACTAGTCTCTGGCAGTTCTATTTGCCTGAGGCTTTTAATTACATACAGTTTATTAGATATAAACAAACAATTTTAATAAGGGAAACTGCACGCACTAGTGGCGCGTATATTTATTACAGTTGCTTGTAAAGTTGCAGATCTCCTTTTAAACTTGTTTACCTCAAAAGGGCATTTTGCCGGCTATCTGATCGCTCGAAGTTGCGAGAGTTGAAGAGCTGCAATGGAAACTCCGAACAGGGTGCAGCGGCCTCGGGCGCCGTGCATCTGTCACTAGGATAGTAAGCCACCGGGTCACACGTACCGAACTTTATGGAAAAGAGGTAAACAAACAAGATAAAAGGCACAGCTTGAAGGCTTGCTTTCTATAATCACGTCCAACTAACGGCACTGAATTAATGAAAACGTTCCACGGAATTGGTTCAATGGGATTTCTATGTATAAAGTTAATAGTGGGGATTTTTTTTTTTGAAATTTAACTACTGTTTTTCAAGTTAATTTAGTTCTTACCTATTATATTCGAAAATAATATAAGATAAAATAAAGATAAAAATAAGATAAAGATATATTCGAAATAAATATTTGCTAAAATGTTGCCCCTAAGTTGCATTTAAGATTTGCTGTGAGTATTGAACATTTATAATTAAGCAGTCGGCAGTCATCATCAAACAATACAACTTAATATACATCCAAGTTTGATTAATTACTATGTTCTTGTTAGCCTGGAGTTGTGGAGCGTATAATTAGAAACAAACAAAGGAAGTTAGATAACCTATTCTACAGACTTCGATAGCATGTTATTAAATCGTATAAGAAATAAAACTAACAAGTGAAATGCATACAAATAGTGTGAAACATTTTGATTTATTTACGAGCAATCATTACACATTTGAGGATGTACAAAACCTTTGAAGTAATAGGTAATAATAATATCTTTACGAACTTACAAAGGCTCGGCTTTTCAGTTCTAAGAACATTTGTTAAAACACGCACGTGCATTCACGTTAATACTCAGTATTTGCATGTTTACGCCACTCTGGGAAATTTCTTTTTCTAGATGTTTTATTTAACAGAATGTTCCATGGAAAGAAATGAGTCGTGTTGAAAGGAACGTTGTCAGGAGTACTAAAGTGTTACGTAAAAAAGTAATGACAAAGAATGTTGTAAGGTTGTCAGTTAAAAGTTTGAAATACAAATAGTAAATCGCGTCGGAGGTAACGAATGCAGTTCAGATGCTGTTGTACAGGACTGGGTCAGCTGGCAGTCAGCGAAAGTATTTGTTTTCTCTTGAGAGTCGGTCTGGTTTAGCTTCTCCAACGGCGACCGTATAGAATTTCTTTTACCACTAGCTCGATGAAAGTTATTAGAAAATTGATTACCTATAGCTTTCAGGTTGGAGGTGAAGATTTGTTACATTGCGAGAAATTGTAGAAAATCTGCTATTTAAAACACAAGGAAAAAGCAATTGATTATACGAATTACCGGAATGCAATGGAATGTACAACAACAATATTAAATGTTAAGCACGAAACCTTTGGTTAGACGTGATATGAACACGTTAAGTGTCGGCCGGTTATGTCATGGAGTTCAGAAAAATGCATTTTTATTCCGCAAGGAAATACACAAATGCTAGTTATTCATGCAGTGGATTTATTGTTGGTGGATTAACTGTTGTTCAACTTTCATAACGGTTTATTTGCATTTGAAAGGAAAATTTTATCTTATCAATGCATGTCTAAACTGTGCTTATGTAGAAACAGCCAGCATTGTATCCGCCACACTGACGCTTGGGCACGTAAATATTTTACTTGAAGTATTGACAGATAAGTGAAATTGTTCAAAAGAAAAGCATCTTAGAACAAGAAACGATGATGATTGTGTTAACATCAGTGCGCTAGTATGAAACGATTGGCATGCAATAGGCGTTCGAGCTGAAACTCCGATCATTGCTATGCGCGACGCGGTCTGATAAGCCAAATAATTTATCAACGCATCTAGAAAAGTCCTGTGTTTAGACACTGTCAAGTTATATGGGAATTTGATTTATGATGATGTTTTAAAATGTTTACCTCTGCACGGGTGGTTGACCAAGATTTCGCGCGCATAACCTGTTGTACTACTATAAATTGCAATACATACTTATATATGTGGTATACCAGCTTTTGCTTGGAGGGGTAAACAAGAACATCAACAGTGAACGAACCACCACTGCTCTATCATTTCAAATTTAGATTACGTGGTTTATTTATCAACATAAACATTATTTGTTTAGGAAGGAACTGCAAAGGAAGTTTGCTTGTTAGCCTTTGTTGAGATAGGATTTTAATTTTAAAATAAATAGAGTTATAAAACAAGGTTGAGAAGAATTAATTAATTATGTAATAATTAGATATTCAAATAAGTAACTGGCTGACAGGTTCGCTAACTGTTAGCCTTCTTGAAATATCTTCAGAGCTTAAAACCTTATTTGGCAAGGTGAACAAAAGCCGATTGAGATGCCTTTTGTTTTGTTCCTTTTTCTTTCCTAACAGACGACTAACCTACTTACCATTGTGTCTTCATACTCAGAAAGTCTTGCAATTTTTAACATATTTATGTCACAGAAAATATGTATTACGTGGGAACGAATGTGCAATTCTGTAATCATTACATATGTGTTACTGTCATAGAATGCACATTGTTTGTTTTTAAAATCAATTTCATACTTAACTTTTACAAACAAAGTGTGCTGTTTGCAAACATGTCAAATGTCAAGTTAAAAACATTGAAGATGTTTTGCAGGACTTTCCGTAAGAATAACAAATATAAACAATGAGTAGTTCAAGGTGACATTTTGAGTTTCTTCGGACTTGCAGCTACAGCCAGTCGCATACAATGTAAGTCAGAAATAATCGCTACGAGCGGACATTCCAAATTAGCCGGAGTACGTAATTTGTGATTAGAAAATGTTATTTTGATGCAACAACTAGGAAACAGAGGTTGCAATACGTTACTGTATAGGGTATTATGAGACACAATAGTTTGGGAGCATCGGACTAGAACTCGAACGTAACACTTATGAATGTTATGTCAGAGCTCATATTAAGGTCGGTGGTAATGCGCCCGCCATTAGGCCGCGGTTTTCGAGGTCTCACGAGAAAAATAACTACGAGATGAATTACTGTGTGATAATGTCGTTTTAAATTATTTGTATTGTAATGCAATTTTGCGAATTATTCAAATTGTTTGTTATGTAATTTTGTCAACATGTGACCAGTCGAGCGTGGAAGAATTGTTTTTGTTTATTTTATAGGTTGTACGGAAAAGCTTTATTATAAGTACAATCGAATGATAAATAAGACATATTATTCTTAAGTGAAAAACTAGATTATACATATAACGCTCTGAAGTTTTCCCTTGAAATTATGAATGGATAAAAGAATTATAGGTGTGTAAATTGGCATTGAAAATGTACATAAGTATTTAAATAATTTCGCGGTCATGTTAAAAATTGTAATAATTTACACTTTACAGGTACATAGATAGATAAATAATTTCCATATAAATTGTATTGGTTTTATGTCGGTGACGTTACAATACTGTAGGTATGTAATAGAATAAGATTGGGTTTTGCCCAAATAGATTATCAAACAATTCCTCCTTAAAACAGTATTGACCTATGAAGATACATAGCCTACATACCTTGCATAAAATTGAGTAAACATCTTACCTAACTCTTAATTGAAAAGGTTCATTTAACACTCCATTAAAATATCTATCTGCTCTGCAGCTCAGGAATGTATTCATTTAACCACTAGAATCATTGTGTTAATTTTGTTATGGTGTCGGCTAATGCAAAGAACGTGATATAGGTAAGGTTATATTTTAATCAAACGTGTAAATTACTATGTCTTCACCTTGCCTCTAATGACCAAGAGATAACTGATTTTAATTTAAATACAGCAATAAACTCAATTTAAATTACGTACAATTATAGAAAGAGGTTTATTGAATCTTTGAAATTGATTTTAAATTAGATAATTTTAGAAATAACTACTATAATTAATAATATTCGGCGTCCGCGAGTGTGATACGTGACTTAGAAAAGTGTAACACCGAATATCACTTCCCCGTAAGTTTACGAATACGAAACACTTAACAACGAATGCACGCTACCTCGAAAAACTTAACGCCGTAGCCATGCGAACTCGAATAACGAAATCTCTAAATTCACCTATACGAAACACTTAACAAAGAATGCACGCTACTTCGAAAAACTTAACGCCGTAGCCATGTGATCTCGAATAACTAAACCTCTAAAAATCATCGTAAAAAGTCTTTATTCATATAACAATTTTTTTGGGTCTGAGCTTGGTGTCTGGAGGGGCCAGGGTTCTGGAGCCCTGAGGCCACGAGTGCCGTCGAGCCATATATTTGTCAGGCATCGTTTCCCGCTCAGCCTTATCCAGGATCCGTCTGCAATGGAAGCAGATTTTGTTCCCGACTGTTAGGCAAGGCTCACAAAGTACTCTCTCTCTCTGCATACAACTCCCTAGACGGAAAGTCTCTCCCTCAGTCTCTCAAATAGCTCCCCTTGGCATCGGTGATAGACGGGGTCCGTCTATCTCCACACGGAAATCGTGTCCTCCGGGGTATGTCGTACAGGACAGAAAATCACACAGCACTCAAGCACAACACAAGGTACCTGACGTCTTCATGTAACGAGGAGCGTGGAGGCGGTAGCCGCCACTGCGGGTCAGCCACGCTGTCACAGCTCACCCGTCGGACCTGGCCGACGAACAGTCACAAGACCACGGCGACACCAATCTCCCACGCGGTGACGATGTGCACAAGACTAGCCTGAGATTAAGGCCCTCCTAAAAAACCAGACAGGAAACTCCAAAATATGCTCCGAAGAAATAATGGCCGACAAGCGTCAGCAACAGTCGGGAACAAAATCTGCTTCCAAACGATGCCTGACAAATATATGGCTCGAGGGCACTCGTGGCCTCAGGGCTCCAGAACCCTGGCCCCTCCAGACACCAAGCTCAGACCCAAAAAAATTGTTATATGAATAAAGACTTTTTACGATGATTTTTAGAGGTTTAGTTATTCGAGATCACATGGCTACGGCGTTAAGTTTTTCGAGGTAGCGTGCATTCTTTGTTAAGTGTTTCGTATAGGTGAATTTAGAGATTTCGTTATTCGAGTTCGCATGGCTACGGCGTTAAGTTTTTCGAGGTAGCGTGCATTCGTTGTTAAGTGTTTCGTATTCGTAAACTTACGGGGAAGTGATATTCGGTGTTACACTTTTCTAAGTCACGTATCACACTCGGCGTCCGCTACGTATTATCCGCATTTGTATCGTAAAAGGCGTTGTTGATAATCGTAAAATTAACTGTAAAGTTATAATTATCGCTGTTATATAAATGGCAAACGGCAATCTATTGTTGACTGGCTAGTAGCTCTATAATGCGATATTGTGTCGACAACGTAGTTATCGGTATGTCGCAATTATCAATACCAATGGTACCTATCGGCCTGTATTAAAAACAGCAGATTAATGGCCAGGTCAAACCAAGCCAAGGCGAATCACTTGCATGTAGGTGAACGACATTTTTGTAAAAGCCAATCCTAGGAGACTTCTACCTAATCTAGTCATAATATTTTAAACAAAACGGCCTGGTTACCTTGGCATGCCTGACAGCCATCTACGATTAGTTTGCATTGAGCCCAATCAAATAAATGTGCTAATTTTTCTACATATATTTTCCTAAATACATATTTAAATAATCGTTAAATGACGAGGAAAATATTGAACGAAAATATATCGCTGGTCTTACGGGCTCTAAAAATTGGAATTACCTATGTATGACACAAGCTCTTGTTACGTTACAACAAATACTCGTACTTATCCTAGTGCATTACGCACTCGAGCAGTTAAGACGTGGGGAACAGTAATTAACGGCCAATGAAAACAAATGAGCTCATTCTTAATGAGTACTTCTCACGTAAATTCCTTAAGTACATGTTTACATTCTAACTTCGTAACGTCGTCGACTTTTAGTAAGTACTTTATTGCTAAGTGTAGAAAGTTATTTACAAATCGCAACTCTTGTTGTGAATGCAATAAACATAAGACTTATCTGATTTGTGTACATTGTAACCAGATGTCAGTCAGTACTACTGCTACTGGATCATTCAATCTTTAACTCGAGTATATTGTGTGGAAATCGACGAGCACGTCATAGGAAGGATATAAGACAGTCACATCACGTAGCATTTTGCATTACAAACGATACGATGATTGATTCAGTGTATAAACTAAAAGGATAAATTAACTAAAAGCCGTTGATCATGTTATAAGAAGTTTCTCTTTGTATGCTGATTGACAGGTGTTTGAAATTCATTTGCAATTACTTTTAGCTCGGACGTTTATGGCAGCAGTATGTAATCTGAGCATGACAACTGTATCGGAACAGTTATAAGTTACTGATCATCCGGTAGTTATGAGGTTGTTGGCAGCTAAGTAATATTTAGTTTGACCGTAATGGTTGTGTTATGTGCCGTAATGAGTCGGCAAGATCATAGATTACAAGCCACGTAACTTGCTGTAATGGATGCTTAACAGACTGCATTTTGATAATTTTGGAAGTTGAATACTACCGAAGGCCGCGCCGATGATCACACGATGACCGTGCATTTTTATTGTCAAAGAATTAATAAAATCGGCACAGATTTCACTGCGATAATGCTTGTGATTTGCCTATTTTGTCGCATGTGTGTGGCAATTGTTGCGACAGGCAGTTGTAATCGAACCGAGTAACCCGGTTTTATCTTACATGCTTGTTAAGTGTTCGTCTAATGCATTGCAGAAGCGGAGCATTAAAACGCAGGGACGTAATGTTCTGCAACGGTTGTGCAACTCATTTTACATATTCACCTACTGCACTGCACAGCTGCCGTATCAAACGATACCGTTGTGTAATTTACTCTGAACTTTCACACTTCACCGACTCTTCCTAGGCCTATTGACAGACTAGCTCGTTACTATGTTATTAAAACCGCATTAGATACAAACAAAAAATATTGTGGCACCGGTGACTAGTTGCTATGTTATAATACTTGTTACAACAGAGCATCCATCAGGTTAATACTGTGGCATTAGCATCATGCAAAGTTCATCCTGATACCGCAGTGCGCTGCCGCTTCCTCTAAATTATTATTACTGGTTAGAATTAGATTTGGATCAGCAGACATAATAATTTCATAATATTGCGGAAAGTCGGTATACAGATATGTACTTAGCTTTTATATTTCAAGATATATACAGGTATGTAGATAACAAACTTAGCTCGTGTTAAAAATCGACGAAACTCAGGAAATTAAGCGTTAATAGGCATTAACTGTAATCAATTATGTTCACAGCTTTCTAATAACAGCTCGTCGGTTGTATCTTCCAATTATTGACTGAGAACATTTATAACAAGCCGCTGTAGTTTCCTGCCATTCAGTTATGAATGGACTATGAGAAAAATCGTAGTAAATTGTGATGAGGACGTTTGTGCAGCGGAACACGTAACAAACGCATCGCTCGCGTGTGAAATGACGCATTGATTAAATCACATTCTTAACACCCCCTACTTTTGCCAAGTGAGGTACGATGTACTTTAATTATAGAAGTTTTCTGTATTTTCGAAGGTTCTAGTGATTAGAAAGCGATGCGTTTTGCAAGCGGCTGGGCGCTGCGGGCCCGGCGGTATCGACGGCTCCTTGCTTAATGCAACGCACGTGCTTCGCGCGCGGACCACATCACCAAGGCTTCACGACAACAAATATTGAGTAACTGTTGACACTGATAACGATCTATTCATATTCGATCAAGTGCAATCGGTATACAAAGGCAAATTTTTAACAGCCTGTTGCGAGATTATCAAGTTCGTGTTAATAATAATGCCCTGTATTGTGAGGAGGTTTCTGTCTCTGGGACCCTAACCACCGGTACCTTGGATCCTGTGCCCGATATCGGTGGCAACCTATTTTTTATATTTTTAAATGTTTTTTATTTTTATATTTAATATTTAAAAATGTAAAATATATGTTCAAAAATAAATAAATGACAAAAATGCCCTTCACTTAATAAACGTGTAGTTATTCGTATTAACTTTAAATAAGCAAATATAATAGGTATATAGGTATCTTTTAAGATATCAGTGAAGTCAAACCGATGTTTGTGATCAAATGTATCAATATATTCATGAAAATAGGTACCTACAGTAATAGAAAGCAAAATTAGCGTAAATGCATAATTTATTTTTTAATTCAGAAGAAAGTCAAATAATTAATTTAAAAACACTCTCCAAAAATACCGGTATATCAAATTTTGAGTTCTATTCTAGTAACCTGTCTGTGTATCTTAATGTGGATGTAGACCGAGATTAAATGAAGGGAGATGAACAAATAATGTTGTAATGTAAGCATTGTGTATTGTGCATTTTGATCGCTTGTTTCTTTGTCAACCGTAGCGAAACTAGCGATTTAGCAAGATTTAGCTAACAGTTAGACAGACTACTTTTGAATAATGAAATATTTCGATGTTCAAGATGTGACTTCACTTATTAATAGACTCATAATATTTGTTTTTAGATATATCATTCCATTTACGAGTTACCTACCAATTTCTACAGACGGCTTTAGAAAAAAAATCTGAAATTTTTGATTTTTATTAAAACTACAATACTAAGTAAACAAAACATTGTGCATTACGGTACGTCGAACTGCAAATGGTTAGTGGTCATTAACCTTGTTTTACTTAACGTTGGTGCATATTCATTCACGAACCAGGTGCTGCCTTTCTTGCACTAAATTGGGTATAATTTGAATTGTTGTGTTTGATTCTACATGGAGTTCTACGTGAATAACTTTCCTGTTTGTATAAGTTTGCATTGCGTTTGGACTCAATATGTACAACTATGTTGTTGAGCCAAATAAATGCTGTTAATGATAAGAACTTTGTGTAAAAACGCATATTTTCGCAACGAGTCCGATGAATGAAGAATAGCGAGCTAACGTAATGATAGTTTTGACTGATTACGTAGGAACTTGGAAATTGATTGCGGTTCGCATTCAGGCGTAGATGGTTTTTCATGATTCGTTGTGTGATTACGAACTCGGAAATAGTTCCTCGGAATTACTTGTAAGTAAGCTAAGTATTACTTGACATAACGTCGTGTTGCCGTCGATTTTTTTTTTGTATTCTGACATTGGACCAGTAATCTGGTTTCGTTTTTTGAAAGTTGCTGTCGTCGCCCTTTGCCTCTGGGACCATTTAAAAAGATTTTAGGTAGAGAGCTACGTTCTAATAATCTTTGTCTGTCGCATAAATTGATGCAGATTCTATCGATGCTGTCAGTTAGAGTTTGTCTAACTGTTCATGTGACGGCACATGTGGTAGAGCTTCATATTTTATGAAAGTGTCAGGTACTTTAACATCAAGAGTAAATAGTTTTTTTTTTATTGTTGTCAGTTGTGTTTTTATAATCATAACTAAAAAATACCTTTTATTTATGCGCATTAATTAGTGATGTTATTAAAGTTTATACCGCAATACAAAATTTATAGCTGTAACATCGAGAACTCGTTACATATTTTCATGTTTAGTTGCGCGGTACACTATTCGGAATAATTCATATGTCGTAGCTATATAGTAGATTTGCTTACTTCATGAAATTATTGAAAATTTCTTGGCACTTTCAGAGACGTTCGGAAAAAGGAACCGCAACATTTTATGAAATTGTCAAGCATTTCATGGATTGCGTTAATCCACGATAAGGCTACTACGAAAATGTGTTTATATCGAACATGTTGATGATTATTATTATTTACTTGATGAATGATGGTGCTTTTTATGTACCTAAAATAATATATATAAATACAGTTTCCCACTCACCCAAAATCCTGCGGCTAGCTTCTCTGCCGGTCGCTCCCAATTTCCCGCTTTTCTCGTGTGTCTGCTTCACCGCTGAAAATTTATCGTGTGCGATGCACGAGGCTCACAAAAACAACCACGGGATGATACTGACAAAAGCCCGTTACTTAATAGTTTTTATATAACATACATCAGTCGATTTAACGTGTAGTTACACTTTGAATGGGAATGGCTTTAAATGGAATCACGTAATTTCGGATCGTTTCCGAGTGTTGTAATACAGGCGAACGTACGCGCGTGCGCGGTTCGGGAAAGTGCTGGCTGGACTGGCTGGCCGAGTGCGATGTTGCGCCCGCGCACCTAGACCGGCTGCAGACGCCGCACCACTTTCATTGTACCCAGTGTGTGCAACACCACGGTGAGAAGTCATTTCAGCTACGTACATGTTGTAATTTATTTCGTCGATTGATGTCTAGATAATAACTCTAAGTCTAAATCTAAAATTGACTGATTTAATCTTCAGTGCTGCTCTTTGATTGTACCGCTTTAATGCATCAGGCGATAGGTCAAATGGCTTGGAATAAGAAAGTCTGTTTAAATGCTTATGTTCCACACAGGTAAATGTTGCTAGGCACTATCAGTGTAAGCAGGTAGAGCTTTTCTTAGAAAAAAATATGATTTTGAGTTATGGTTTTATTATTATTCATTTTCATTTGTGATTAGTCATAAGAACTAATTTATACATCACTGGTTGTATATCTTTGTAGTGTATGTACGAATTTGTAGATACCTAATAGGTGAATAGTTAATTAAAAGAGTAATTTATTAGGTACCTATAACAAGAGCGATGTTTGTAGCCTTGACACAGTGTGCAGGAGAAATGATACAGCGGTAACGTTTTGGCCTGTTAATTGAGATAATTATATCATTATCTTTAAATCAAAAGGTGGTGAGGTGTTGATTCAATCAGCATTTAGGTAATTATCAACTTACTTTTAGAGTTCCTGACACAGTTGTAAAACAATGCTGTGTTACATATGACAAATGGGACACAGAGGTTAAGTCACTTTATTAGAATGTTTATTTTTAAAGAAACGTGATATGATAAAAAATCAAAATCAAAATCAAAATCAAAATCTTTTTATTTCACATAGGCCTTTGCAGGCACCTATGAAACGTCACATTAGTTGCACGGTTCCAAAAAGTTGGTCTCATGGAGAAGAACCGGCAAGAAACTCCATAGACACTCTTTTTAAAAAGTAATATAGTCACAGTACAAACAGTCTATTACATAACAATAGTAAGCTCACAGAATTATACAATGCAAGAAACTTAAACTGTAAATCTATACAATGCAAAGGGAGAAGAAAAAGTCGTTTAATTGCCAGGGAAGCCACACATGGAGAGATGAGTTATCGCCATATAATATCTTTATCGTCAACAAAGTCTTGAATTTTATAATAAGCTTTTTTAATTAGGGTGGATTTTAAAGTGTTCTTAAATTTTATATCCGTGAGATCGGTTACACACTTAGGCAGCTTGTTGTAAAAACGGACACAATTCCCTAAAAACGATTTATTTGATTTCGTTAATCTGAATCTCGGAGCTACTAGCTTGTGTTTGTTTCTTGTATTAATAGAATGTATATCACTTTTAACACTAAATTGATTTAAGTTTTTGCGTACGAACATTATATTTTCTAGTATATAAAGAGAAGGTAGTGTCAGTATGTCAATTTCTTTAAATAATTCTCTTAATGACTCGCGAGGGCCGAGGCCATAAATTGCACGAACTGCCCTTTTCTGGAGAACGAAGATTGAGTTTACGTCAGCCGCTGCCCCCCACAGTAAAATGCCATAGGACATAATGCAATGGAAGTAAGCGAAATACACGAGCCTAGCAGTAGCAACGTCAGTAATCTGTCTTATTTTTCTGACTGCATAAGCTGCGGAACTCAGCCTCTTTGACAGTGCTGAGATGTGGGCACCCCATTGCAATTTAGAGTCAATGGTGATGCCCAGGAAGACGGTTTGACTAATAACATCTAATTTATTATCGTCCAGAACGATGTTGAGCCCTACTGGTGTTACATTAGGTAAAGAGAATTTAATGCATTTCGTTTTGGAGGAATTAAGAAGCAAGTTATTCGCGGCAAACCACTTGCTCAGAGTAACCAAGCTATCGTTTACGTCTATAGGACTAGATTCCTTTCTGTTAATTTTGAAGACAAGGGAAGTGTCATCAGCAAATAAAATAATATCAGAGATCACAGACATCATATACGGGAGATCATTTATATAAGCTAAGAATAAAAAGGGACCTAAAATTGAGCCCTGCGGCACGCCCATTTTTACTAATGACCCAGATGAAGTTGAGCCACTTACGTCCACTACTTGCTGTCTATTTGACAGATAAGAAAGGACGAGCGCGAGAGCTTTACCACGAATTCCGTAATGGTTCAGCTTACAAATTAGAGTGTCATGGTCAACGCAATCGAACGCCTTAGAAAGGTCGCAGAAAATGCCCACAGCATCCCGCGAATCTTCCCAGGCGTTTAAGATTTGGGTGATCAATCTTGCACTTGCGTCAGTGGTAGACCTACCCTTTGTAAAGCCGTACTGACGGTCATGAAATATGTTGTTTAAATTAAAATGTCTTAACATCTGATCGAGCATGATCCTTTCGAAGATTTTGCTAAAGGCTGGAAGGATTGAAATAGGTCTGTAGTTAGAAGGGTTCTTCTTACAGCCTGATTTAAAGATAGGAACAATTTTGCTGAGTTTCATCAAGTCAGGGAAGATACCGTTGTCAATGCAAAGGTTAAAAATTTCACTAAGTATTGGGGCAACACTCTCAATAATGGAATTAATGACTGTGACAGAAAAGCCCCATAAGTCCTCAGTCTTTTTTAGATTTAAAGACTTGAATGCTCTTTTGATCGTGTAATCAGAGACATATTGAAATTGGAAGTCAGGTATATTTCTACTGAAGTTCTGTCGAAGTAACGTCTCAGCTAATATAGAAGATGAATTAAGGGACTTGGTAACCTCTACGGGAATGTTTGAAAAAAAGGTGTCAAAAGCATTGGCAACCTCTACCTTATCTGAGATAACAGCATTATCAATAACTAACCGCGGGTCAGCATCCCGCATTTTAGTTTGGCCGGTTTCAACATTTATAATATTCCAGACTGTTTTAATTTTATTGTCTGATTTGGCTATTTTATTACTAATTGATTTCGACTTAGCCAAAATACATACCCTTTTAAATATCTTCGAGTAGTTCCTTACATAGTCATGAAAAGTTGGATCAGAAGTCAATGACCTTTCGTGGTACAAGTTATATAGGACATCCCTGCTTATCCTAATCCCTTTAGTAGACCATTCACTGAATTTAAATTTATGAGTGATTTTAATAGTTTTTTTCGGACATGACTTATTAAGTTCCTGGCAGAGTGTATTAAATAAATGTTTAAATAGTTTATTTGGTTCTTTATAGTCCATGTTAATAGAATTTAATTTATCCGAAGTATTATCTTGAAATTTTTGCAAAGTTTTTTTGTTCAATGGTCTAAAAGTAATTATCTTATTTAATGAGTTTATTTTATTAGTTTTAAAACTAACAAGCTGACCTTTGTGGTCCGACCGTACACCAGATATTAAGGAAAAATGTTCGATATTACTGTTATTAGTAAATATATTATCAATACAGGTACTAGAAGTAGCCGTAATTCTAGTGGGATCATTAAATAAATAATTAAGATTAAATGAATTAAATAACGCTAAAAGGTTACATTTATCAGATGATTCAGTGAGAAGATCTATGTTAAAATCACCACAAATATAGACTAATTTATTACTTTTAATAACTTTTGAGAGAATATCCTCCATATGAACGAGAAATAAAGAAAAATTTGATGCTGGTGGTCTATAAACGCATACTATTACATGGCTTTCTATCTCTGCACATGCTACTTCGCAGACGCGATCAACAGAGCCAGAGGTAATGTCTAATCTATTTTTAAATTTTAAATTACTCTTAGATAAAATTATTGTACCTCCACCCTCAGCTGAAACTCTGTTAAACACACTGGCAACCACAAAATTATTCACATTAAATGACATTTTATCAGGCTTTAACCATGTCTCACAAAGACATATTATATCAATAGAATATTTATCAATTAATAATTCAATATCTAAAATTTTGCCAGAAAAGCGGTTTATGTTCTGATGAAAGAGTATAAGGTTACTACAATGCTTTTCTATTGTCTCAGGAGCTAGTTTAAATCTTCAATCACAGTATTGTTAGGTAAACTAGACAATACTGATTCGTCGCTTATTCTAGGTTTTGTCATATTGTTATCTATGACACTGTTAATATTATATGCTAACAAAGAAGCAATCAGATCTTTATATTTATTAGGGAAATACATACATTCCCTTGTTAAATAAAAATCACTAACAAACTTGTTAGTGTCAAAAAACAATAATTTGTCGCTATGACAACATGTCAAAGTGTACATGAAATTGTTCAAACTATGAACATACTTATTTTGTTCATCTGAAGAGCAATCTGAATATGGTAATGCACAAAGTATAATATTCTTCAGATCTAGTTTTAGTAAGGCATTGATACCATTTGCAATATCAGATTTCATTAAATCAAGACTATCACCTATTAAAAGAATTAATGTGGAGTCAACATCGAATTGAGTATTAATTATGTTTTTTATTATATAATTGAAATGTAAATCAGGGTAACAGTGACTAGTTACAATGTGTGATTGAGAGAGTGAGTGTTGAATGTAGGAGCCTATACCTTTACCAAACCTGTCTGTGAATAAAATTGAGTTAAATTGCTTGATGAAAAGTTTGATGTAGTAACGCCTTGAGAGTTGTCATGACATTTATAAATATTATGTGGTCAATATATCTATCTCTAAATACTTAATGATTATTCAATTAATTGACCGTAATTGACGTCATTTTATAACATGCAGCCACCGATTATAGGTATCTAACTGGTATCGAATGTTCAATTTATAAGCTATTTTCCCCGTCAAAAATATCAGACGATGCAGGATATTTTTTTTTTCCATGAATTCAGCAACTGTATGTTGGAAAATCCTATCATTTATCCGGCCAGACTTTCCTGTTTTGATCACGAAGGGCGATCGTCCCGGATTATCAGGAATCGATATCATAAACTGGTTTTGTTTTTGCTCTTTCTGCGTCAGAGCTTTAGTTTCTTAAATCATTTAGTAATTTGATTTTTTTACAAGAACAATTAAAATAATCTGTACTTAAATAAAACAAGAAGTTAGCCTTGTTGTACCTATTGGATATGATTTGACTTTACATTTTTAAGTAGTCGCTGAATGCATCATACAGAACCAGTCGTGAAAGCATACCTAGGTATCTGTAGTTGTAAATTGCCAAGCCATAAGCTAGGTACAGTGATTTTGTTTGCTTTGCCATCTTACTCTGTTATTAGGTCAAAGGATTACTTACCTGGGTAAATAAACTTTTCCATATGTCTTTAAGGTGCCCGTAATTGTGACCACTTCTTGGGCATTACACAAGTCTCTTTCGTCATTGAGTACACGGGAGTGATGTATCAAATTGATTCCGTGGGGTTAGACAACTAGCCCTCTTTATCTGCGCTGCAAGACGCTGGCACACGTAATTATTATTATGCAAAGGCGACGAGAGATTTATTCACCAAATTACGCGGTTACACGCGATGCAGTAGGATTAACGCTTCCAGTATTTTTGATATATAAATGCCAGTGTTTTGTTATATAATACAGACGTACCTCTATATATTGCTACAACTATTATCTGTCTAGCCCAACCTGTTTGCACGCAATGTCCAATAATTTGTTGCAACAATCAGATAAATGGCGCCAGACTGCAGTAAAAATTGCAAAATTTTTGGTTAGGTCACTATATTTTTCAGATCACGATCGTTTAAGATTGACTGTAATTGGCTTAATAAAACGATCATACACAAATTGAATCCGTAATTTGCATGCAAATATGACGAAACATTTATGCTGACGGTGCTGTTTTTTTGTTATCGAAATTAGCAGCCATTTAATGCTGTACGAGTATTTATGTGTAATCTGGGTATCATTAGCTGTACTTAAATAAAATTATGTTTAAATATTTGCTTAAAGTAAGCATTCGTAAGTATCTTCAGATACCTATCATCTGTTTTCACAGTTGGAGGCAAAGTGACACATCTTATCTGCCCATCCTTTCCCAGCTATTTTAGGGTTGGCTTGAAGTCTTAACCGGATGCAACTGACCAGTGTTTTACCGTGAACATGAATTTGTCTGAATTAAATATAAGCGTCCTATTAATCGACTTTCTCCATTTAAAGCCGCCGAAATTACTTTTGAACTGCGTGAGCAGGATCATAGTTATGATGATTGGTACTTATCTGATAACTGTTTATCTATATTGTTTCTAAAAGACCATAACATAAGTTATAATTATGTAGATATTTTGATATGCAATACCTACTTATTCTCGCAGCTTAATAGCAGTTGAGTGAAGTTTTTCGGAGGTCGATGACTCACGGGGCAATCCTGCAATATATACCTACTCCTATAAACGTAATAATATTGCCTATTGTATTAAAGTTTATATCTACTGACATAGGTACCTTAGTGTTTTTCGATCGATCGTTTTTTTTTTCGATTACTGTTTTTGATACCCATAAACCACAAAAGTACTACGATCATGGAACTGGGTCTTTTCCTATGAGTTTGTAAAGACTGATGCATCGCACGTTACATAAGTACCTAGGTAAGTTTCAACGCCAAACATTTAATGAAGGCGTTCCAATTACAACACCTGCCGACAATTTGCGTTCTATTTGGCTTTTTGATTTATCTAGACGCTTGAATGCGTGTGTAATTAATACCTGTTAATCAATTAAGATTGGTAGAGCAGCTTTGTGTGGTATGACGGAGATTTATTTAAGTGATACCTACTTAATTAGCCATTTTCAAAAAAAAACAAACACGTTCCTAATAATATTTAGTACGTAAGGTATACTACATGTAGCTAGGGACAGACAACAGCTCATCAACCTACCCCAATCTGTCAAATTTCTTCAATATATTTTCAACCTTATCAATAAAAATACCAATACTGGAAGGTTAATGTTCGACTGGTAAAATTTGTCAGATTCGGGTAGGTTGACCTGCAGGCGTCTGTATCTACTTTCATGGATTTGAATTGCCAGTTATCGGAGCTATTAAAATTCCAACGTCTTACATTTGTATGGTCTTCATATTGCAATCTAGACTTCGTGCCTTTTAATATATAAGAAACTGTTCTCGGAAGAAAGTGTCGATGATTGCAGGTTATTAAGAGATGTTAGGTCAACGTTATGTATATTATTATTCTAATTGCCCGTCTATTTAGGTAGTAACGGAATCCGTGCATAACACGTATGTAACACGAACATTTGTGTTTAGGTAAGTATTTCCTAAGTTAACATAATATTCATTGCAAATAGCTTCTTAATGGTGTTTCCAGAAAAATAAGAAATATATATAAATAATTAACTAAATTATAATAGCTGATAGGGTGCGAGCATCCGCTAGCGAGCGTGAACAGTTACCATCAAAATTGAGGGTAACGTTTGTCAAAAGCGCCTCATGTTGACATGTCTACCACTTGTAGGATGAGAGACACCACGTCAAAGCCGTCTTTAAAAAAGTGCCGAAGCTCATACCATAAGTTATTAAAAAAAGACAGTTATCGTGTAAAGCTGCGACTTATGATGCAGGTAGGTGAGTGCATTTTAATTAATTAGTTAGGTAACTCGGCTGGGCAGGGTTAATGCATTTCTTGTCACACTTGGGCGTTTTCCAGTCATTGACTTGTACCTATTGTAACTAGTAACATGTGAAGCATGTTTGTAGCTAATTAAGGTAAAACATAAGTGGGTAAACAAATCGATGCAGTACTACAGAAGAACAGCAGAAGCTAAATTCAGATCTCCACAATTTGCGTTATATTTTATTTTTAAAATCCTAATTATTGTTCGACTATGCCAGCTACAGTGGGTAGTTACAGTAAAATTTCAAAGTAAATTTTTGTTTATAAAGAAAGTTGCATCAACATGTTGCTGGCAATTTGTTGCTAAAAATTCTCCGTGTAGCAGAGTAAATAATAGGGAAATAGAGAGTGCTTATTTCCAGTAAAATTCTTGTTGCTCAACAATAACGTTGCTTAACAAATTTTTCGCATAAGTACGAGATTTCATTCGTTACTTAGGTCTAGATCTATATGGCATGTCTCATGAATCCTATCGAGAATTTGTTCTTGATGTACCTACTTAAATGTCTAAGCCCTACGTCAAGTTAAAAGGGAAAGTAATATGACGGACACACAACCATTTCAAGGCTTATATTCATTACTATTCAGTGGCGTTTATTATAATTTATAGCAGCGAGTTATCTAGTCTATATATTGTGAAGGTTTATATGCGATCTAAAGTTTACATTCATATCTGGTGTAGTGGTATGATATGTATCTTTCTATAAAGAAAATAGGTACATACTACATAGGTATGGAGACAAAATTTACTTCATAGGCACCTCTAAATTTGGAGAATAGTTATATAAAAGCGGGAGGTGGTGATGTATTTACTACCTAAGTCACGACATAGGCTGCAATAGACAAATTCTACAATACATCCAACATGCATATTTGTCTAAAACACCATGAATATGAGATACTTAATAAATATAAAATATACTATAAAACATTTATTTCATTTTGTACAGTTATTTGTATGTTAGTTTAGCCGAGGGTGATCATGTTGTCAGTGGTTTCGGCGTGTAGTTGGTGGTTGCTGGTGGTGGAAGCCGCCACAGAGTGGTGAGGACCTATGAGGCAGTATTGCAGGCTACAGCCGTTATCTACCGTCGCGCCAGTATACACCACGCAGTCTTGAAGGACACAGCTGTTAACAAAAACAATGATATGGTATGGATTTTATTTAGATTTTTTTTTATCATTCTTCAATATATTGGTAACTAAGTATAATTGCATATTATTACCAGGTATTAAAGACACACCCATATACTAGATATTGACTAACAGAATCATGGTGATTTGGATTTCACTTTGACAAATAAAAAGCTATTTTGAACTGAAATAGAAATCCTTTCACTGTAGAGTAGATCATCCTCCGAGCCTTTTCCCAATCATGTTGGGGTCGGCTTCCAGTCTAACCGGATTCAGCTGAGTACCAGTGCTTTACAAGAAGCGACTGCCTATCTGACCTCCTCAACCCAGTTACCCAGGCAACCCGATACCCCTTGGTTAGACTGGTGTCAGACTTACTGGCTTCTGACTACCCGTAACGACTGCCAAGGATGTTCAATGACAGCCGAGACCTACAGTTAACGTGCCATCCGAAACACAGTCCATGGTGTCTAAGATATACTTAGAAAGTACATACAAACTTAGAAAAGTTGCATTGGTACTTGCCTGACCTGGGATCGAACCCGCGCCCTCATACTTGAGAGGTTGGTCCTTACTACGTACCACGTACCCACTAGGCCACCACGACTTTTTTTTTTTTTTCACTGTACAGTAGAGAACCTACTTTATTCCCGAGTAACATAGAGAAAGGTTCTATAGGGACGAGGGGGAACTTGTAACATGTTATAAAGAACTTCTGTTTCTAACTTACCCTTCTTTAATGGTGACATTGTTCATTAATATGCAGTTAGTCAATCTAACTTTGTTCTCAATAGTACAGTTGGCACCAATGAATGTACTTTTGATTGAGGTCTTCTCACTGACAACACTTTGTATGCCAACTGTACTGGATTCATCTATCTGCTTTGTTTTGACATCACTGTCAGGGTGGAATCTCTCAGAAAGTGGAGTTCCAGTCAATTCCTCCCAGTTGGACAATATCTGGAATATTAATTGCATACATGAAAGTTAATAAAAGTAAAACTAAGATTATGACCAAAATTCATACTTTTGGGTTTTTTTTAATCACATAGTCTCTTGTAATTTATAAATACAACACAAATGTAATTGCCGTGGTTAAAAGTGAAAAGACAGCCTTATTCGTTTAATCTAGTATATTGGCCTCACTACATGGAAGCGAATTTTTGTTGATTTCAGAACTATATTTCCAGTCCATTTTATTACACTAGAAGTTTTAAATATGATGATTCAATAAAAATTGTGGTTCAAAGCTCACCTTGCTGTTTGATAGATAAAATGAAGACAATGTATTCACTCTAATTCCAAATGTGTTCTTGTTAGGTATATGAGCATAGCATCTCAGCAAGTCATTATAAAAGATACCCTTACTCCCCAATTTATGGTCATTATAAGTTGTTATCTCTCTTATTTTACTCTCATAGCCACTCTCAACAGCAAAGTCAAATATATCCTTTGTGATTTCTACATTCTTCTCAGATGTTCCTTTCTTCTCTGCAGGGTTTTTAGGCTTAGATAATTGCTTTTTAACTATGTGCGGGATGAGTTCCCCCTTAATTGAAGTAAACCTGTCCGATTCTACAAGGTAGTTCACTACCCAGTGTCTCATCACATACACGTGAGCGTCAAGCAGTCGACTGTACATGCTTATTGAATCATATTTCTTTAGAAGCATCCTAGGAATTGTGACATTTTCCTCAAAGTCACTGGCGCTGGCTAAGAACACAAGTCTTTGTGTTTCTTTATCAATACAAACTAGATCTCTGTCTGGTTTTGCTTTTGTTTTGGGGCCGGGGAGTTCAATCCATTCTTCAGGGCCATTGTTAAAGAACAATGTGGTGAGGGCTGCATCATACTTTCTATGTACATTCAGCACTTCATTGAGGTTGATGTTAGTAATAAGATCTCCCGAGATCACTAGCAGGTCAGTAGTTACTCTACTGCTGATATGCTTCAATGAATTTGCAGTGCCCCAGTCCTCCTCTGATGGGATGACTATCAATTCATATTTAATTTTCAATGGACACTTTTCTAAAGCATTCAATATATTGGACTTATCTTCATCAAGAACAACCACTAATGTTTCTGTAAAGTCAAGAGTGAAATAAAGGGTTAGGTATATGTATTTTAGTTTTATTCAAAACTTCATTGAAATGTTAATGTATATCGTTATTTTATGGATTTCATTATATCACTTGCAAATGGTCATACCTTGGAACCCAATTTTCTCCAGTAAATTCAATGAGTACCATAGGACTGGGTAGGGTCCCACTGGTAGGAGACACTTGGAGACTGCCCCACCAACATCAGGCAATCGAGAACCTCTCCCCGCAGCCAGCACGACAGCTTGAAACTCAAGTATTTTATGCATTCTTGTTATGTTTCCTTAGACTGCAAATCTATAAGAAATATTAGAGCTATGAGTAAAGATTAAACAAAAACAGTGATTTTAACAGCAAATGAATTAGTGCTGAGTTAGTTTACCTTTTATATGGGGTATTATTCAAGAATTAACACAATTTTACTTGTTTTCATCATAACCCCATTCCTTTTGAGCAACTTACGTTTTATGGTCTTACGTCAAACGTACGTAAACGTCAAAAAAGTACATAACGTGACATATGTCACACTGGCTTTTTAGTATTCCACAGATAGATAAGCTAAATAATTAAGGAGATAACAAATAATATTATAAAGAAAATGCAGGAAAGTATAAAGTAACGTTTTTATTCAACCAAAAATTATTATGAAATAGATTAAAAAATTACACATTATTCGTTTCAACATCTTGTGTAGGTTCAGGTTCTGTTGCCACGACTTCAGGCATAAGATCAGTCACATTATTCGTTTCAACATCTTGTGTAGGTCCGGGCTCTGTTGTTACAACTTCAGTCTTAAGCTCTGTCGAAAGTGATAATAAAAACCTTGCATTAAGTTGCAGGATAAAGTTTTTAAACAATCAGTAACTCAGCATTCTGAATCTTGCTACCTCACAAATTGTATAGTATGTGTTACCCATATAGTATGTGTTTTTTAACCGACTTCCCAAAAAGGAGGAGGTTTTCAATTCGGCCGGTATGTTTTTCTATTATTTTTTATTTTTATATAGTATACTTTTTCTGCTCTTATAAATTATACCATCAAATTAATATTACAACGGAAGGAAAATATTCTCTCTAGTAAGTAATACCTTCGTGCTTTTCTTTAAAGCTCGGTATGGGCTTCGGCTTATTGCAAGGCAAACATGGTATCTTTTCAATTGGTTCGTCCACCTTGTACATCTAAAATAAAAAATATATTATCAAATACAAATCAGACTACATCTACGGATTCATTCATACTAAATCTACGGATAATTAAAAGATATTTAAAAATGTTTGTACTTTTCCATCAGTTCCAGCTTCGATACTGCCAGGTATACAGGGTTGTTGAATAACCATGCCAGGAGGAGCTCGGCTAGGACCTTCAGTAATCACAGTATGAGAACCGCCGCAGTATCGGTGACACACATGTGACCTGAATTAAAAATATTGTAGGTTTTTAATCCAATTCTAAAATCGTCCAGGGTTTTAGCGAGGGAAAAAAATTGTAAATACCTAGGGTCTCTTAGATGTGGTATAGGCAAATTAGGATAGCAAATTCCGTGATCGCCACCTCCTTTAGATTTCGATTCAGCCTCCGCACCCTCAGCTGGCTGTCTGGCCGAATGTAACTTTGGCAATGCTGGAATAGTAACTGGGGCTTCCGTGTCCATGTGCGCTGGGCTGCCACATGATAGACACGCAGTGTTTCGAAATAGTTTCTTCGAAAGCATCGCACTCTTCGGTTCTCCAACAATATCTATTATAAATTGCATACGCTCCTTCATTATGTCGAGGTACCTCTTAATTTCTCTTCTTAGACTTTCTACTTGAACTATGTCTGCCTTTTCACTCAGATCTCTAAGAAGGTCATCGATGGCTTTCTGTAAAAAATCATCAAGGATTAGAACGCCACACGATGCGTTGCGGTGAAGGGTCTTCCATATATAAATTCCTAGGTACTTATACAATGTCAGACGATGAATATGAGGCCCGGCACTGTTCTCGACAAATATGATATTCTCGAGTATAAAGATATTAATAAAAAGCAATTTAAGTAACTAGTTAGAAGATTAAACTGAATAAATATAGAAATACCTGCCAAACAATTTCTTGATTGTTGAATTTATCGTAAGCTGCACCAATACGCTTTTCGAAGTCACCCCGCACTGCTTCAAATTGTTGCAAAGAAACTAGTCCATTGAGTTCACCTATGCCAGCCTTGTCGCGGAGAGCATCTGCTACCTCTTCACGATCGGATTTAATATCCCTCAACATTTCGATTTCTTTCCACAACCCCTATTGGTAAGGACAGAACAATGTTTTGAAATTATTAGACCCAAATTAATAGGTACAAATCGGTTGCGTCTTCGCATTACTAACCTCGAGGTCACATGCTATGGATTGTTGGGCATCTCTCAAGTCTCGCTGTCGGTACAACATATTTTCGAAGTCCATTTGAAGGCTTGTGAAATGTGAATTTAGCTCAGCCATCGCTGTAAATAAGATTCTTACAAATTGGTTGTTGGACAGGAAATATGAACGATAAAAAAAGCGAAGTAATCAGCCGTATCTGTCGGTGAGTTCGAGACATAGGTACAGTTATTGAACAAGTAATAAATAAGTGCAGTGATGAATACGTACCCACAGTGTCTCCACCTGAGTTGCCTAGAACTTCAGCCATAGTTTCCAACCCTATTTCCAAATCATGTTGCATTTGAGTTAATTGTTCCTGGTAGTTGGTCATCTACAAATAGTTACACATTTATGAGAAATCACCTACGTTCCTTACATTTTATTAGAAACCAGTATATTCCCCGCGGTATCACCCACGTCACGGATTTTTTTTTCCACAGCCGTGTAAAAATTATGACTATGTTAGTAGTACTTTTAATATAATATTAAAGAAAGGATAGAAATACTTTACCTGAGATGAAAGCCCGGTGTCCAGTGAATTTATCTGATCGGCGTACTGCATCACCATATTTTCCAAGTCAGTCATACGAGAAGCATTGCCTAAAACGCTCTCAATCTTGTTGTCTGTGTGGTCAAACAAAAAGATTGATAAAATGTTTAATTGAATGCTACAATTTCCTGGTTTAAATGTGTTTTGTTATGTAGAATCATTTCTAATAAAAGAGATTGAGTTTTAAGACAAATAACATTAATTGTTTTAAATTAAATATAGTGTAAAGGCAGTAGTAGTGGAAAATACTTAGAGGTGAAATAGATCATTATACTTTACTCGCTGCGTTCATCATAGTACAAAAATAAACAAAAGTTGGGCCGTTACAACGTTTGAACTACGCACTTTAAAAAATGAAAAAAAAAAAAAATTATTATGGGTATATAAGGAAAACTAGAATGTGTACCTAATTTCATTGCTAACTTATAAGCACTTTCGGCGTTAGCGGTAGTTTTTGCAGTAAACGACGACAAATTATTCAATAAGGTTTCACGCAATTGTCGAGCCGCAGCACTGCAATGTAAACAAAATAATTAAAAACTCCAGCTTCGTATTTTTTATTTTAACAAAACATTGATATTTCCCAATATATCGGGTGTGTAAATTAAATACGTTAATACTGGTTAATGTAACGTACCTAATCACATTAAATCCTAGCACATATATTTTGTGATATTCTATGGCGAATTGTAAAAAAATACCTAATCCATCCAGTGGTAGAATATCATAAAGTATATGTGATAGTATTTAATGTGATTAGGTACTACACATCCATTATAATGCAACAATGATTGAGATTGGGGGCTGGTGACGCAAAATTTATTAGTTTCGATCTCCGTTG
Organism: Helicoverpa zea; assembly: GCF_022581195.2. NCBI lineage: Eukaryota > Metazoa > Arthropoda > Insecta > Lepidoptera > Noctuidae > Helicoverpa > Helicoverpa zea. Next base: position 6,184,894 of record NC_061456.1, on the reverse strand, counting down.
TTATTTGTTTGAAAATAAAAAATACATGCCCATTATTTCAGGATTATCAAAGATGGACTAATTAGGTACCGGTTCGAACAAGACACACTTTGACATTTGAAGATTGACTGAAAAAAAAAACTTTTTCTCGAGAGGCCGACTAAAAGAGGTGTGTCTGAGGCAGAATTGTGATCTAATATTTGTCAAAATGCACCATTCAATAATTTTAATTATAACACTAGTTTACAAAATCAAACTTTTTGCCTGTTGCCGTGGATTTAATGGCTGGTAACATTCACTTATGTTTAGTTTTTATTAATTACACCCGCAAAAATTTTTTTGTAGCTCGACTTTACTTGTTATTGACTTTCTCTTTTCTGAACCTTTTTCAGTCGCTGAAGTACGTATTTTATTGTAATTATACAAATATGTGAAGTTTTTACAACACGAGTAGTTCAAGGAGGCGTTGTTTGAACAATCCAAACCATGTTTGTTACTTATGTGGAGAATATGTGTTTGAGAAGAGTAGAAATGTCATCAGAGACGCTTAAAAATACTTATTTTTTATATTTTGGAATGTTGTTAGATAAAAATGACAAATCTTGGGCTCCTGATTGTGTTTGTAAATCGTGCGTTGAATATTTAAGATTATGGAAAAGTGGTAAAAGAAGTACTTTTCAACTTAAAACACCAACTATTTGGAAAGAATCGAAAAATCATCTCGACGGCTCTTACTTTTGCAGCGTGAACATAAACAGCTTAAACACCAAAAATCGAGCTAAATGGCAAAACCGAAGTAGAACATGTGTTTAGCGAAGAGTGTAGCATTCACCTGAACTTTCAGAGAATAAAAATTATATTGAATTTTGAAAAATTATAATGAAAATTATGTTGAACTTGTCGAAGACCTGCTTTTACAAATAAGAGGTATGGGATGCAATTTGAGCATAAAGTCACTTCCTCTTCAGTCATCTGGACAGATTTCCAGAAAATTTAGGAGATATGAGCGAAGAGCAGGGGAGAACGTATGCATCAAGATTAACGTGTCATGGAAGAACGTTATCAGGGTTTCTGGGATGTAAATATGATGTCTGACTATTGCTGGTCTCTGATACGCCATTTCCCAAAGTCTACACATAAGAGAAGAGCTTTAAAGCCAAGTTTTTTGGAACTTAACAATTAATATAATTTTTAAACAAATATTCTTTAAGGTAAATCCACGTTTTTTCTCTTTAAACCGCACTTAGCTGAATCTCAAAAACTAGAGCTGATAAAAAAAAACTACTAATAGTTTTAAATATGGTTAAATATGAGTAGTCAACAACAGCTTAAAAAATCCCGGCAACAAATGTACTGTAAACTAGTGTAATAGGTGTGTCTTGTTGTAAAGAAGGGTGGCTTAAGCTGAACTATGATGACTTACTCTAAATCGTCGTAAGTTATGTAATCAGGTTTCATAGCGTATGCGGGGGCACTCTCTGCTCCTACGTTAGACGGGGTAGCTTCAATAGAGTCAGTGGCTTTTTCTGTCATCGTTGTGCCCGGTGCAGACACGGGTGGTCCTTGTACAATACCAGTACCATCGGCACCAGCATTAGGACCGGGCGTGCTCGAAGATTTACTCCTCGTACTCTTCGAATCTTGTGATTTAGAAGCAGATTTGCGTCCTTTTGCACCACCTGCCCCTTTCTGTCCACGGCCAGCACGTCCTGTAGTTTCATCAGCTGGAGTTGCACCATCCTCTGATGTTCCGCCGCCAATAGCAGAAGAGCCATCATCCATATAGCCTCCACCACCCCATGGACCCCCAGGACCTTCAGGACCACCGGGACCCACACCATCCCAAGGACCACCAGGGCCTTCGGGACCTCCAGGTCCTCCACCACCTCCAGGGCCCCCACCAACCCAAGGACCACCAGGGCCTCCGGGACCTCCAGGTCCTCCACCACCTCCAGGGCCCCCACCAACCCAAGGACCACCAGGGCCTCCGGGGCCTCCAGGTCCTCCACCACCTCCAGGGCCCCCACCAACCCAAGGACCACCAGGGCCTCCGGGGCCTCCAGGTCCTCCACCACCTCCAGGGCCCCCACCAACCCAAGGACCACCAGGACCTCCGGGACCTCCAGGTCCCCCAACGCTTCCCGGACCCTCACCACCCCAAGGACCACCAGGGCCTCCAGGACCTTGAGCCCCTCCAGGCCCTTGAGCCCCTCCAGGACCTCCAACCCCCCCACTACTCCATGGACCCCCAGGACCTCCACTTGCCCCTTCACTTCCTGGGACTCCACCACCCCATGGACCTCCAGGACCACCAGGACCTCCAGGTCCTCCACCACCTCCAGAACCCACACCACTCCAAGTGCCCCCAGGACCTTCAGGACCACCACCACCTGCAGGACCTCCAACAGCCCAAGGTCCTCCTCCACCACCAGGCCCTCCACCACCAGGTCCCCAAGCACCAGTTCCCCCAGCACCCGCTCCCCCAGCACCCACTCCCCCAGCACCCGCTCCCCCAACACCAGCTCCCCCAGCACCCGCTCCCCCAGCACCCGCTCCCCCAGCACCCGCTCCCCCAGCACCCGCTCCCCCAGCACCCGCTCCCCCAGCACCCGCTCCCCCAGCACCCGCTCCCCCAGCACCCGCTCCCCCAGCACCCGCTCCCCCAGCACCCGCTCCCCCAGCACCAGGTGCTCCAACACCAGGTCCGCCCCCACCAGGCCCTCCAGCACCACCAGGTCCTCCAACACCAGGTCCTCCACCACCAGGACCTCCAACACCAGGTCCCCCAGCACCAGGTCCCCCAACACCAGGTCCCCCAACACCAGGTCCTCCAGCACCAGGACCTCCAGCACCAGGTCCTCCACCACCAGATCCTTTGCCACCAGATCCTTTGCCACCAGGTCCTCCACCAGCACGTTCTTTACCACCACGTCCTTTACCACCACGACCTTTACCACCTCGTCCTCCATCACCAGGTCCTCCACTACCAGGTCTTCCACCACCTGCCACACTTTCAGGACCTACACCAACGCCCCCAGGACCACCCATGCCCCCTGCGACACCAACAACTCCAGGACCACCACCACCTCCAGGGCCGAAGCCACCTCCGGGACCTCCAACTGCCCCGGGGCCTCCAACACCACCTGGGCCTCCACCACCTCCTGCCTCAGCCTTTTTCTGCCAAGCTGCAGCGGTATCAAAAGGAACTATCGGTGATTCAAAGAGAACTTGAGTTTGACTCTGAAATAGATAAAACATACGATTATTATGATTTTTTATGGGTTGTTATTAGAATACTGAAAATATGGTAAACATTTTTGAGTATGTATTTGAGGCAAGCTGACAACTTGTTCTATATCTGTCAAAAAAATACTGCGAATGTAAAAAATCTTTAACAAATTGGATAAAATTACTAAATTATGACGACACCGAGGCACTCTTGGAACACATTAAGTAAAATTTTTATGCTAATCAGGTTGTAACAATCACACAAATAATTCACACCTATATCTATAAACAGCATATGCACAACATACTAATACTCACACACACACACACACACACACACACACATACACACACCCACACACACACCCTCACACACACACACACACACACACACTCACACACACCCTCACCCACACATACACAAATAAGATAAGGAAATCGTAGTTGTAATTAGTTTAGATTTTGTATTACTTAGCTATGGAAGAGCGGAGCTCCCCAACACAGGCATTACTTGCTTACAGGGGAGCTCCAAACACAAAAATTAAGAATGTAAACTTTTTGAAGCAATAAACCATTTGTATTTGTATTTGTATTTGTATCTCGTCTGGCGAGTAGTGCATAATAGTTTAGACAAAATACACATCGACACTTAGGGGATACCCCCTTTCTGTCATAGCAATAAAACTGAAAACGTCCCGATAAAGTAGTTCGTTGTACGTACCTAAAAATAAAGTCAAACTCATTGTTAACTTACATCTAATTTGACCCCTGGTGTTTGTCTTGCTAAGTCAGTGACCATTGAAATCATTTGCGCTAATGCTTTTTCCGTGGCTTCTAGGCGAGCAGACAGTTGTAATGCTGCCATAGCATCTGTTAGTGAAGCGCCTTTGCGCAGTTGCTCCATAAGTTCAGCATGTTCAGGAAACGTAGCGGTCCCCACCGGTAAAAGCTTCCTTTGAATTTCTCGCACATCTTCTGCTACTTTATCAAATTGTTCTTGCGTTACCACTGATATCTGAGGAGTGCGTCTTTGACCATCTATTTTCAAAGGAGAATTTATCATTATTTGATTGCAATCACGAGGAAGATTTGTATAGTAGTTAACAAAAACTTACCCGCTCCTGCTTCAGAACTCGGAACTCTTTCAACTACAATAAAAAATGACGATTATTGGTCTTATGCAGGTATTCTGTCTTACAATATGATGCATAACAAATAGTACAATATGTATATTAGAAATTATAAAAAGTATTATGTTGTCTCACCAACTAGTATCTTTTCAAATCGTGTTTCTGTAAAGAATAAAATATTAAGTGTTAGAAATAATAAACTGCTACTACATGTATCTCTTGCTTTCAGTATTGATTCATTTCATTACCGCTAGAAGTAATCGAAGCCATTGGGGTTGGGGAACCAATTGTTTCGGCGAAAGAATCCGTTTTCTGCAATTAGATTTTTACTTAATAAGCTGTGCATGAAATCATATAGTGTGGTGAAGTACATATTATTATTAATATACACCGACCAGCTGACTCATACCTCCAGGAATTACTCTGATCCGTCTTCATATTTGAGCTCTAATTGAAATTATTTTCACTTAAAATCTGTTCAAGACTTACCCGAGCTCCATAACATTACATACCGGATCACTGTTAAAACAAAATTAAGAAAAAAAAAAAAAACAATAAAATATCTGCTCCCTTGTATGAAGGATTTATTGCACCTGCTGAATAACACGCAGCTCCCTTTCCCTCTGCTCTATTGCGGCGTCCAGAAGAGTAACGTAAGACCCTGACTGTACAATACATGCTTGTTATGTGGTACATACGGGTTTCTTTCTTAATATCAAATTATAGATAGTTAAATAATGTTCTATTTTTTTATGATTATAGTCAGTTTTGAAAACAAAATTATTACCTTTTTTCGTCCGCTTTTAGTATCATCACTGGTTCCATCCTTAGATTTACCTCTTGGCGTTTGCTCTTCAGGAATAGCCCTCTGTCCAGAGTTTCCAGATGATTTAGAAGTCGACTTATCTTTTCCGGATGATGATGACGTTTTATCTGAGGATCCTTTCCCACTAGCAGTTTTGTCCGTGGAGGTAGTTGTCTTATCAGTAGAAGTTTTATCCGATGTAGTTGCTTTTCCAGGTGAAGCTTTATCACCTGAAGTTTTACCAGATGAGGTTGTTTTGTCAGTTGTTGTTTTATCTGACGCGACTGTTTTGTAAGTAGATGTTTTATCTGATGACGCTTTCTCTGATGATGCTTTCTCTGAAGATGCTTTCTCTGATGATGCTTTCTCGGAAGATGCTTTATCCGAAGACGTCTTTTCTGTCGATGTTTTATCTGAGGATGTTTTTTCTGATTCAGATGGTACGCCTGGAGATCGGACCCCTTTCTTTCCTTTAGCACCTCTTTTACCTCCACCACTTTCAGCCTCACCATCGACCTCAGTAGCTCTACCAGCCCTGTCACCAGTTTTCCCTAGTTGGTCTTTTGGTTTCCTTCTCTTCTTTTGCGTAGCATGTATTTTGACTTCAGTAACAGACAAGGTAGAGGCAGTGGGTGTCACATTAAAAGCACCTAATTCAACCTCAACCCGCCTCTCTAGTAATCTCATATGTCTGGCAAGCAGGAATAGAACTGTCTGAATAAGCTTAAAATTCACAGCATTTCCCTAAAATGTAATAAGGATTATAGAACAAAAGAACCTATTAATATTAGTTCAAAGTACTAAGGTTGAAAAAAATACGTACCTGCAAATCACCAAAGGCGAATTCTATTATTTGTTTCACATTCATAATATCTGGAGTATCGTTATAGGACGCCATGATTAAATTATTTAGAAAACCCTAAAAAACACTACAATTATAAATTATTTCAATCGAGGTGGCTTTTTTATCGTGAGTCAATACATTATGACATATTACGTCATAGAGAAAAGTACCTAATGCAATTTTTAAAAACCTTGTTTTATAGAGCTACAAAGATCCATCACGAAATAGTTCCTACTACATACTCTAGTTGCCCACCAGCAATTGTGTAGAAATAATTTTTAAATAATACATATAATAAAAGTGTCTAAAATAACCAACTGAGAATCTAGGAAGTAAACAGTCACACGGGTCAACCGATTAAAGGTTATTGCGACGATCGATTCGTGGATGAACCATAATATCATAGCGTATATTTACGTGTTTTTAAAGGCATGTTTAATTAAACGCCCTGCCCAGCTAGTTTTAGATTGGTAGGCGTTGTCGGTAGTCAGAAGCCAGAAAGTCATGGTGGCCTAGTGGGTAAAGCTCCAACCTCTCATGCATGAGTGTGTGGGTTCGACTCCAGGTCAGGCAAGTAGGTACCAATGCAACTTTTGTAAGTTTGTATATACTTTCTATACCAATGGCTGATAAAAAGGTGAAGGAAAATATCTCGCGGAAACCTGGACTATATAGTCTGAAATCTCCAACCTGCAACCTTGCATTGAGCAAGCGTGGTGATTACCGCTCAATCCTTCTCCGTATGAGAGGAGGCCTGTTCCCAGCAGTGGCACGATAAGAAGGCTGTAACTAACTCATCTGCTTAAAACTTTGTTTCCTTAGGGAAACACTTCTATCCGGATAAAAAGTAGCCTTTATGTAATGACGTAAGTACCTTGGTTATATTACTGTCTTCAGAATCCTTTGAGCTGCTTGAACGTGTACTCCTACACATATACACACATACAAACTTTCGCATTTATTTGCGTGAGCTCTCTGCGATCACATGGTGGTACAAAAACAAAACAGAAAGTTTTCAATATGTTCTGCGACTGATGGCTTGCAAACTGATTGGGTAGTGTTTTATTTTTACATACCTAGCTGCTTATCATATTTTGGGTCAATATAGCCATTGGCAACTTATTGGGTAGGTACCTATTACTACAGGGAAATGAAATAAATAAACTGTAGAAACATCAAGTATATTTTACGATATTTACAAGGTTTCCTTCATAAATATCCATAGGTACTTATAAAAAATATGAAAATTAAAAAAATATAATGATATCAATAAACCAAACTCGTACATATTTACAATGTTTATAATAATTAGAAAACATATAAATACTAAAGCTCCCTGCGAACTGGTCTCATAAAGAAAATATTTGTTTTGGTCGGTTCATTGTAGCTAGTCAAAAAGTAAATGTCTGGAAACTGCAAAAACAAATATTAAAATGATCATAGTAGATTAAATAGTATAGCGATATCTGGCGCCTTATGATGCGGAAAGCAGACTCCGCGCAAAGTTTTTCTAAGTATATTGATCTTTCTATTTACCTATTCGGAGGGAGCTTAATTAAAACCTTTTTCTTATAGGGATACAATAGTTTCGAGACTAAATTACTCAATTTTGATTAATTCCACAAATACTTAAATCATCGTTGAATTATACAGTGCGCCTGAAAAATTGATAAAAATTTTCTACCTATCTAAACATGTAACTAGATATTTATCTATTTATTGTATAAAGTGAGCTAATTTAATTAGGCACGAGTCCGACAGTGAGTGGAGCGCGAGGAGGCGCAGGCGGGCGCGGGCGCCTCGAGGAGCGGCGGGGGCGGCGGCGAGGCGGCGGGGGGCTCCCGGCCCGTCCCCGCCACATGACTAGAGGTTGTCTGCGCAGCAGACGCCGACGTCGGCTTGGATTCTTCGATATTACCAACATTCGTTTTGTGATCTCTGTGAGTCTTCTCCTCAACTAAATCGTTTTTAGATAGTCTATCGTGTTTTTTATATTTATTCAACTCGTGAGGCACTAGCACTGCGAGTGGCGGAATTGGTGGAATGTAGGCATGGGGCTCGTAATTGTCATCGACGTAGTCGTTAGGATTCCAAACGGCAGTCGTGGTCGCTACCGATGCCTCGCTTGCCATGATCCGTGGTGTCGTCGCACGAGACGTCACCGGGGACGTTGTAATTGTAGTTTTATCTGCTAATAATTCGGATGCCACGGTTGCTGTGGACGGAACAGTAAATACATTTCTATTTTTATTAGATCTAGTTTTACGTCTTTTTTGTAATTTTGGCACATCGAGAAAGAATGGATCGAATATAAGATCGGATTCTTTATAGTCGTCGTAATTTATTGGTACAATTGGTTTCACTGCACTCACAACATTGCCAACGGTATAGTTTAGTCTTTTACCATTGCTATCACTGACTGACGCACTGGCTGTCACAATTACCCGTGGGGGACTTTTCAGTTTGATTTGTGGTTTTTCGGACACACTGGGCGGAGCAACAGATCGAGCCGATAGAGCAGATTCCGTTTCTGGAGCCGCATCATCGCTTCGCTTGCGATCATAATAGAAAGGATTAAAAGGTAACGGTCGTTGTGCTGGCAATGGTTGAGGATATGCCTGAGGTCTATTTTGTTTAACAGAAGTTTCATGTCGCTCCGAGGGTTGCGAAGTAGGTCCAGGACGTAGTAATTGATCTCGTGGATCGAGTGTGGTCGGTCGGAATGGTGCCGGTTGAGGTCGTTGAGCAAACGATGTCGCTGGTCGCTGAGCGGATGGCCTTGGGGCAGTTCTAGACGACTCATATTGGAAATGGTCGAATTGTTGTGGCGGTGCATGCGTTATATAAACTCCATCAGCGGGTCGAAAGCTCTGTCGTTGAAAGGAAATGGCTTCGGATCCTGGTCCTCGGTGCCGGTAAATAAACTCTTGTGGGGAAAGTAGGGAAGGATCTAGTGTGGGTAAGGAAGGTGCTGAGGGAGCAGATGGGGCGGAAGGCGCTGATGGGGCAGATAGACCTGACGGGGCTGAAGGAGCAGATGGGGAGGAAGGTGGATAGGAAGGTGATGGAGGGGACAGCGAGGACAGAATGGGTGAGGGTGAGGAAATTAAATGTGGAATGGGAGATGGAAGTCTGGAAGACGTAGATGGTAGTATAGTAGTGGTGGGAGGTCTGGCTGTTGTTGTAGTACTCGTAGTTGTGGTTCTTGTCGTGGTCGATGTTGTTGTTGGCTGCGGAGTCGTCGTTGTTGGATGATGTGCGTAATCTTCGTAGTCAGTATCGTCGTCTTCTTCTTGGTACTCTGAAATTGAAATATTTTTTACATGAAAACGACACGTGGATCACTAATGCCATGAATTTATGCTAAAAAAAGTAACTTCTGATTTTCTTAATATAAGATTGACAAATATTTTAACAAAAACCCCTAAAGGACGAAACTACTAGATGGATTTTAAAAATAAGCTTTATTTAATTCGGGTACCAAAAGAAGCTCTCCTGGGACGCGGGTGAAACCTTGGGAATCACCTACTTATCTTTCTGCATGTTATAGTTATTTTGTTGTTTAATGGCCTGTGCATAATAAACGCTTACCTTCAGTAAGTTCCTCATTTTCTGACAATGGTAAAGGCGGGTGTGTTGGTTTATATTGTGGGTTTTTTGGTTCGTCTCTTTTTATGTCCTGGATAGGATCTTCAGTTGAGTCTGTAATGTCTGTTGAATGTGCCTGAGTTTTATCTTGTGTCGTAGTCGGGATATCATCTATTGAAGGGTCAGCTTCTTGGTTTGGTTTGGTGTGCTGTTGTGACTGTTCAGTTGGTTGTGCTTGAGGTTTCTGTTGGTCTGGCTGTATGATGGGCGGCGCAGTACTGCCGTATAACTCTAAATTTAAACTGTAGAACTTTTCAGACTTTGTACAATCTACTTCGTCGACTCTCTCACACACTCTTGTCTCCTGAAATGAGAAAATATCAATTATTAGATAACCTGCATCCTGTTTTTTGAATTTCAAATCCTATATTTTTACTGCAGTAATCATCAATAAAGTCATAATCTTATTAACGTAGCGATGCTTGCAAAAAACATGCCACTACTACAGAACCTACCAAAAAAATCACGTACTTATCAACTGACCTGGTCAAAGACGGTGCCGTTAAGGCAAAGGAACTTGATGTCCATGGGCTCATCATTCTGGCCCACCGTGCACACGTGGAACATCTGGCACGAGGTCTCCAGGTCTGCGTAGTACCCGCCTATAACCTTGCCCGTGCACGTGAAGTTCGTTTCGGGCAAGTTGTCGAAGTCCAAATACTGAAAAGTGAACAAAAAAATCTTTGAACAAAAAGTGTCATGTTCGGTGTTGTTCGTGACAATTGATAGAGAATAAAATGAAGTTTTTATAGCACTGATATTTTTTTGGGCAACGCATTGGAATTTATTAGTCATGATTAAAACAGTATTTTATAGTTTAATTTAAGAAAGAGTCACGTTCAAATGTATACTAATAAAATAGTAATAGCATGAAAAAGAAAAATATTATAAAGCTTTGCACAAAATACTTACACCTGGTTGAATTGACCTGGATATTCGAAACTCGTTCTGGAATATGAATATCAGCAACCACAGCCAAACTGAAACAGTAATATTAAACATTTTAATATTTCCGAACTATACATAGGTGTTCACATTTTAAGTCTACATTTTAATTTAGCAATAATGAAGATAAAATATAATTTTTCATAAGCAGATTATTATGATAAATTAGATCTTTTTAAAATATTAGCCCATCAAAAACTACAAATAAAATGTCAAACCAACAAAATTAATTAAAATTAAATGTCAAAGAAACGTAACATTTTATTTTACAATTAACTTTTAGGAGATCACAGTTAAATCTTTAGTCGTGATACACGAACAAGAATTATTATTAGTAAAAGTTTCATTTACATATGTTGAAGGTATCTTCACTAGAAACTAAGTACAGTCATAGAATATTGAACAGTGCGCGTGATTTCTACGAGCTTAACAGTGGGACGCAGGAAGCGAATTGATCATAAACGTCACTACTGGATGCTTTACGCTTATGAATAGTGTGTGATAAATGTGAGGATGGGGAGCTACGAATGTAAATTGCAGTAAATAGGTAGCCAGAAGAAACCTTGCTGTTTATTACGATCTGAACAAATCGGTTTCTATACTAAATAGTGGGACACTTGCTCCATTTTTGCTTATTGTTTTCATTCTAGTTTGAGTTAGATAATTTTGCAAAAAAAAATATTTTGATTTAGTAGGCATGCGACTTTATAAAGGTCTTTACAAATTGCATGTGTTGAACTTGAACATTGCGATCTATTTAGAATATTTTTAAACTTGCTTAGATCGTTAGGTCACATTGACTTAGTTTTCTCAGTTCACTGATAGAGCATAAAAATTGTATTCAGTATATTAAGAAAATATAATTAAATAAATTGATAAAAAATTATAAAACCTTGTAAGGCAGAGGCGGTGCGCACGACAAGCGCGCCGCCGCCTGAGATCCGAGCCTGCCGCCGCATCTGAAATCAACAGATAAACTCTATTAATAAAGCAATAATCACATCAAATTGTGAATATAACACATTTGAATAATATGATGAATCAGGGGAAAAAACATGATAAGTTACCAAATAAGCTTTTCGTAGCAGAATGGTAGACCTTTTGAATAGTCTCTCTAATATTATAGCCGAGTGCGAATGCGAAACATATAGGTACATCTACATATGTATATATATTCTACAAATATGGGTGAGTCGTCTACGTCTCTAATAAGATTATTTTCACCTGCAGATTATTTCAGCTGCAATAGTTCAACGACATTTTGGAGATCACGATAATCCTGTACAATTGATGGCGTCAATTTCAGTATTTTCTGATAAGAGAAACATTTTTCTTAGTTATTTATGAAGGAGAGCATCAACGAACTATGTCATAGTTTTCTTTTCAGTGTGATTGTAAATCAATATTGGGTTGATAGTTGATTGACAGAGGTGTATAAACAAAACAAAGTGCAGACAATAGGTAGGTCGCGGTGTTCGCACGCGCATCCACGGAACAATTGTGTTGCGACACCCACAATTAGCCATCCACAGTGGATTGTTCCGATATGCCTCATCTAAAATTACATAATTTTATAATTACATACTTCGATGCATAACAATGATCCAGTTTTCTAATTGGTTTTTATATTGCTGGGCACAAATTAGCACCTATATCATTGGCGCTAGATTAGATTTTAGATCATAACATGTAAACAGATACTTGGGAGGAGATAAAAAATAACGAAATACAATAAAAAGTAGATTAAATTCTGTGAAATGCAGAGAAAATAGAAAATCGAATATGTTCTCTGATTACCTACGCATTATGTAATTAAGGTGTTCCTCAAGTCAACATTCTAAATCCTTCCCGGATCTTGCCAGGCTTGTAGGTTCATACTTTGCCTACATCATTTATATTGATGAGGAAAAGTAAAATAAACATTAAAAAAAAAAATGAAATGTCAAGGTCTTTGGATTGTCCATGTTCTAGAAAACCCGTTTAAGAATGTCAAATAATTTATGAAGAACATTCTATGCATGACAAAAGAATGAAGGTTTACAAAAAAGTGTTAGAGACTATGAGATAATAGACTAAATTTAAATTGTACGCGAGTTTATTGTTGCTAAAAGTTTTATAGCCTAGACCGAGAGATGTGCTCATTTGCTTAGTGTTACATGAGCGCCTTTCTACTCCAAATAATTATATATGTACCTCTGCTCTTAATATACAAAAAGTGCGCGTTGATCGAACATAGTAGAAAGTATACGTCTGACTTTTATTAATCCCTTTTTACCAATAAAGCCATTAACAAGGCTATTATTGTGATGTAACTCCCATTTAATTCGTAACAAACCGATACGTTTATTTATAACAAAGTATGGCTATGGTATCCGTACTAACGATATAATAATCGTTACGAGCATCGATTATAAAATAAGTGAACTCGATTCGGATGCTTTTAGATTTCAATCTAGAGCAAATATATTTTATTTGAAATGTTTCCTTAAAATGTTGAAAATTTTAAATTAAGCATTAAATTGATGTTAGCAGTCAAATATTTAAGACTTAAGTTCTAATGAAATCTAATTATGCTATTGTAAATCCGCAATTAATTTATCCTAGCTTGAGGTTAGCGGTCCTCCAGTTTTTTGTAATATAAATCATGCTAAATAGAGCATAAGTAATTAGTCAGCTTGGAATAACGGTAACTTATAGCTGTGACATTATCTAGTGTATCAATAATTCTGCCCTGTTAAACAATTACTGTAATTTGCATTGGCCTAGAACATTAGTTTGAAATGTTGTCCTGCAAGATAATGTCTATTTTTATGACCGCAAAAGAAAACGCCGTGACTGCGGGGCAGCATCCATTCCTATAATAAAAATATTTAACAAAACCAGTAATTTGCTCAATGGTGTCTGTGACATATAATAGCGTTGAATGTTATTGGATACCGTGAAAGCTGTTGCAATGAGCAGTTGTGTCAGATTGTCCTAGGGCGTGGTTTCCTTGATGTAAGCAGTGAGACCGTCGGCCAGTGGACCGGCACGAAACTGGAGCACTGCGAGCGACACAAACGCTAAGGCTACGTGCACATGACGCGCTGTGTTAGGACCTAAGTTTGTTTACAACTTCTGCACGCTGAACACGTGAAGGCCGTTTCCAAGTAAGGGCATATTAGAGGTGGCCTAAAACTAGGCTAACAATTGTGATTAGGACATTGACATACGACTTTTATTGTTGCAACTATTGCAACAATATGCGTGTTTCTTTATTTTTCTTTCAATAAAATATTTTCAGAACATAACTTGGAGTTAAAATATGCTTTAAAAAACTGGTCACCCGAGCCTAACCTCAAACGAGTAACGACAATATTTTCACAGAGTCATATCTCACAGACAGTCTAGAAATCTGTCTACTAAACCGGTCTCTAAACCACATAAAGAATACTTGTCAGATTTAATGTATCCCTAATGGTGAAACCGGAACTAAAATTAGGCTTGTAACAATCATAATCAAAGTGCGAGGTGGTAAGTAATAGCGGCAATTTGACATGTCGTAATCTGATACCATTAATTAAATTGCAAGGGTACGTATGTAGGGACTTTGTTGAACGAACTTTGGTAAAATAGTAGCATTTTGCGTAATGCCTTGAAATGTGACTATTTAGTGCGCTTGTTTATAGTTGCTGTTAATTCCTTTTACGACAATATACGGCCTAAATGTGAGGCAGCCCCGGGGCACACGCAAGCTGCGGTAGGGTTTATTGTCGATAAAGTGAACAACAGTGGCATAATACTGCACTTTGTGTAAGAAGAAATTGCATAAATGCTAAGGAAAGCTATTGTATATTTCCAATTGAATAGAGACATGGGCCTATGGTAGCTCTTGTTTACTGGGTATAAAATATGGTAAGCTTAGGATAGGATCCAGAGTGTTTTCCGTTACTAGTGTTTCCCTCTATAGTATAGAATGGATAAAAAATATATAAACAGCTCTATTCATAATATAGTCCTGTTGAAAGTTAATTGTGTGAAGGAAAGCTATTTACTTAGACTGATATCAGCAAGAAATATGTTATTGTTTTATTCTATAGTCTGCGGTAACAAACACATTGCTCACATATCAATCGGCATACCACCATTGCCGCAATTCTAAATAGATTATGCTGTAAAACAATTTAACGGAAATAAGGAAGCTTATACCATGACGTTACGCAATACAACAATGATATATGACGAGAACTTTTATTAAAACAATTGAAGCAAATTGCTGATTGCTTATCTATACGTATATCGTGAGTACAATTACAGAAACAATCTGTTAAAAAGATATAATGACTTTTTATTAAAACTTAAACGCAGTTGGAATCATATAGTAATTAATATGAACTTGTAATTGTTGTGAGCAAGACTGTATATGAAAATTAAATACGCAGTTTTTTTTATTTCTGTTTTTAGTACTGATTAAACGAAAGCTCGCTCTCTTGAAGTTACTAATAACTACCTAAGTAATAATCTTTCATTTTCTCTTCGATATTTAGACAGTGCATTAGCCGATACCTATAAAATCTGGTCATTTTTTAAAAATGCATCTAAATACAGGCAGCCCCTATTCTAAGGGTACCTTTCTCCATGTCTTTAATCTCAATAGGATCGTTTCGATAACTTTCGTAATTAAAATATTGGGCAAGATTTATGAAATCCCATAGGTATAAATTGACTTTTAGAACATAAAAAAAATGTTGTAAGGTAATGTAATTCCTGAGGTGCTCTAATAGTTTGTCTTATTAACTGTCTTCAGCTAAGAATATAATTGAAAACAAGTTGCGATACATTTATAGAGCCAAATTGTGTTGTGGTCAAATTATAATGATTTGAACCACAAGGGGTATTGCTTTGTGGTCGGTTTCTCACATGGGTCGGAAGCTTGGAATTGCTTACTATCCTGGTTTGCCAACGGAAAGACTACCTAAGATGCGATGTTTAGGTTTAATCTTGACTCACTGATAGGAGATGATGCGCATGGAATATTAAAGCAAGAATCACGCTGACTGTGGTAAGAAATATTGTATATTTCGTAGTATCCGTATTGATATTCATTTTTTATTCGATCATTGCACTGAGATTTAAAAATAACGTACCTACCTAATATAAAAACGCCACAACTGAAAGCGTTGCGTGTAGATTCAAATCTAATTATTATGAAATGGATAAACGGTATGGTATGTAGGAATTAATGGAAACACTTTCTCGTAAACAATTAACTTAATAAAAGCATCGAACACTCCGCACGAGGAAGCGGTTGTATTAATTACTTGACGAATAAGGAGTAATTACGGCTATTGTTCTGCTAATTAATTTGATTCAAGCTGACACCTAAGTATAGCTTGTCAACAGTTTGATATCGTTACTCTACTTACGCATATCGGTATCGAATAATCGCAACACTAAAACCGTTTATGTAATATTATTGCTATGGATATAAATCGATAATCGTTTCTTAATATTCGTTCAATTAAATTTGATTCGAGACGTGACTACGTGATACTTAACTATCCGTTTCGTTTAGCATTCATAGCGGAGTGTAGGCTATCACCGCTATGTCAACTGATGTGGATAATTTGACTTTCAAGAGGTTAAAATACCGTGAGCTTCACTAAAGGAGGAACCAATTACAATTGTAACGGTAATGGTAAGTAGCTGGCGCTCAGTTTTATTATACGAGAGTTACCTCACCACACCAGGATTTGATAACGTAATAATAATAAAAGGTTTAAATAAAAAAATATACTTAGCGTATAGGCTTCATATAATAAATGAAATTATCAAAATGGATCTAAAAAAGAAATCCATGAATCCATATTATAGTGTGCTGAATACTTCTTAATAATTTTTGGTTTTTAATTAAATTGGGAACTCGAATTATCCAAATTATTTGTTCAAGTGACAAGTGGTGTTACTACATAACACGTTTTTAATGAAATTTAGGTTTCAAGGCCCACGATACGTATACCAATTGGGCTTTATCGCCGATCATTTGATTAGCAATTTAGTTTTATTTAAATCGATGTGACCGAGATTGATTAGCGGGCAATGGTCGTGACTTAATCTTATAAGTTTGCACAATGCCCTATGTCTATTTGGAATGGTATTATGTTACGTAGAGCAACAAAAAGCTACGCATGAACGGTGCAGCGATGTAACGGGCCCAGTCGGCGCGCACTCCGTTATGTCATCAAGTATGTCGAGAGCAGCGTCCGAAGCACCTGGTAGCTGACAGCTTGGCGGTCACTATACTACCTCACAACACACTCATCACGCTTCAACAACTACTCAGTTACGGTACTCGATAAACCCAATTAATATTCAATATTACCATACAAGAGTAATGATCTATAAACGACTTCTTCGTTTTCAATCGCCTTGCCTACATAATCAGCTTAACCGCAATGAGAGTTATATAACGATTTTAGTCATATAAACCTACATACTCGAACATCCTTGCGGATTGAGATGTCACGTCTCGCCTTTCTCGTAACAAATGACACCGCCTACCATGCTCTGACAACGGTGATGGATACTCACGAAACCACTCTGATTTTGACTTACGAGATCCTTTCAATGTGATAATATTACATCAATATGTCGTTTCGTATCTGACCCCATAAACACAATGATATTCAGGAAGACGATCGTGACGGGGAAAATACTGTATAAAAGATACATTGCATAAGAATGGCCTTTGATCGACGATATATTTTGACCACATTGTCATGTCAGAACGGTTTTAGTGGTCGGATTTTTTAAGTTTTGAAATTAAGCTCTCGTATTCTTGCAAAAGAATAAGTTGTAGATAAATTTTAATAAGGAATGTGCATAAAAAGTCAGGGCTTAGATAAAACATGCGATACGTAACAAAAGCACAAACAATGGGTCGCCTACTCGCTTAAGACAATTAAGTTAATAATTGTGACCTATGTCGACACGCGCGACAAATATTACCTGAGCCATATTGGGACCGTTTAACTACCGGTTGTGTACTTAATCCCGGGACTGATTCACGACGCGATTATCCTTATCAATTACAGAGACGCATTCTCGCCTACACCACTCGTATGCTCAATTGTTGTAAGAACGTTTATGGAAGTAAGATATTTTCCTTGTTAACTCATCTTAAATCGCATCTGTTGAAGTTACGAAAGGCGTGCTTAAGGTCGAAACGCAAGCAATTGTATCAGGGCACTCGTAAAAGCTCTCCACGTACCTGACTGGTCTAGAGTTGTTTTCGTAATGTCTTGTGACGGAGCTCCAAGAGGCACTGTTCGTAGAGTAATATACAACGTGAACGTCTGTCCTATTATAGTTGGTGACAATACTAAACACGTGTCAGGATTGTTTATATACTTATACCAGTACTAGACTGTTTGGTCTCCAAAGCTGATTGACAGTGACTCACTTGTTACGCACGAAACTCATATTCACAGGATATGGAACAATTTATGTACAACCGCTGCTGAGTAGGTACAGACAGTAATATATCTAATGTTTTTGTGATAAGTACCAATGTTTATTGTTACGCAATCGCAAGTATACATCTTGTGAAAATTAACAATTCATAACAAGTAGACGTGGAAATGAAAGTAGAGCAACATGCCTTACATATTCCTGCATTTATAATTTAACTAAGATTGCAAACTAAACTGATTGTACTAGCGATAAGTTGTTAAGTACTCGTAATCAATATTGTTGACTAAACATGGATTGAATGAGTGGTGTTGAAACTGATGGATGAAAAACTCAATTCACAGGACTGGGTCGTATTGTGGAATGAGGCGATTGTCTGAGTCTGAGGACAACTAGCAGAGGTTATTGTCCGCTAACTACTTAGCAAATAGTGCGTATCCTGGATGACTGGTTGCCTACATGTAGGAATGCGGGATGAAGGTCGGAGAAACACGGGATGAGTAGACAGCGTGTGGGTATAGAGAATTAAGGCCACGAGTACGGTGATAAGCGGAAGCGAGATTGGTTTTGTAAATATTTTATAAAAGAAGTAAGATTTTTTTTTAAATGAATATATTTCCAAATTATGATACGTAATGTAGCCTTGATTATTATACAGAGTTAAACAGATTGACGTAATTGGAGAAAAATGAATTATTCACTCAAAACACTGCAATTCACGGGTTGTCCAAAATATGCACAATATTGCACATTTATGATTTGGTTGTGCGGCATATTTCAGTGTGGGAATATAATACGGATATGAAAATTTAAACGTGCCGTTTTTCGTAGTTTGTTGATTTTAAATGTATAAAGAACGCTGCCGTGAGCACTGAGCGCGTCTCCATTGTACCGCCTCCGTCGCATTCCTCGACGTTTCCTCTGTCATTCACAGGTTTTTTGTTTGTTTATTCCTCAATTTACAATGATGGATAAAATCTTCATTGAATAATTGCAGTCACGTCGTCATTATATTGTTTTATTTTTGCGACGACAAATAACGAGATTGGAAACGGATGAGAGTGCAAGCGAACGTAGATGTTCTCATAATTAAATGTCAACTATTGCAGTAAGTTTAACTTCACTGTAACTCAGATCATCTTCACGCATAATTTACAATTATTATACTTAATATTATACTTAGTAGTTTCGTACATGTTCTACTGCTGGCATTTAGATTCTAGTAGCAGTTTCGACAGAAAAGTTCCCATGCGTCCGCTTACGGTTATATAATATTTTAGAAGAAGACCGCGTCAGACATTTGACCTCACTGAGCAATACCGAGACGTGTTGCACTTAGACACGTTTGTCCCAGCGTTCAAATCTAACTTTATGGAATGCCATACCCACTGTGACATATTTGTTTATCTCCCTCAAAATCTATGTAAACATTTATGAATATAAACGAGGTCAACTAAGTCGTAAATTTTTCTCAAGATATGAAATGGGTGACAGATCATTATGTTACACCTTTTACGGATAATAACATTCTTATCTGACCCAAAAGTCTAAGCTATTATTGCAATCCATTTAGTAACCAATTACACGTTAATTAACATTATCTTTAAATATGGATAGTGTTATAATCGAATGTACTTTATGTAATCAACAAAATGAATAATACATACCTATCAGCACATCGAATTCACCGAAGGATTATAATAAAGAATGTTGCTCAACTTAATATCAATAGTTACTCCAACCAGTAACCTACTGACTACTGTATAGCTGTCATCGTATATTTTATTAATTCTCCAAATCGTTATAATGAGGTGGGTTTATAGAAATTGTTATGAATTTCGTCATAATACGAGGTACGTTGTCCGTGTTTTCTTACGTAACTTATGTTTTGTCCAAGTTTTTCCTCAAACATTGTTTTTTTTTTTTGCTTTATTTGTTCAAAACATTGCTTGTTTCGTTGTAAGTTCTGCAGTACTGAGTGGAACGAAGACCACAGAGATTCATGAAACTTTTTGAAAACTCAAAATATTGTTCTTATATTTCTGCGCGTTTGGTTTATTGTCTTGTGTTTTTGCACTAGGTAAGTATTGCACAAAGTCGTATATCTAAATAGCAGTTACTGACTGTCTTCTAAAAACTACGTATATGTCCATATGACATATGTGTGAAGTGAGCGTATGAAACGTAACATAGAAAGTGGTTTAAATTTTTGTACCTGCTGTTTAGATTTCGTTTATAAATTGGACACTAGAATTCAATTTTTCGGTCAATGAATGTTAAATTGGTAAAATCATCGATGTAATTTAATAAAATGGGCACAATTTGCGGTTGGATACGGACGCACATTTATAACTAGTAGGTGGTAATTAAAAGTTTTGTCATTCAATCCTCGGCGTGATGTGCACAGCTCCTCGGAAATCGTTCCCATGACCTTTTGTTTCGTGGCCATACGCTAATCTTTTTTATTTACGAGCCAGCCACTTGCCTTCAGTTTACGTACACATGTACTTATTAAATATCATTTATTGCGCTTCAGTAAATAGGTCAAATATGAACAGCTGTTGAATAGCGTTTCATGTTAGATAAATAAATTATGATTTAATGTCCGGCTAGAATGAAATTGTACGCAAAAAATAACAAAACAACATTCAAATTAGTCTATACAGTTATATATAGTATGCTAATAGTTTCTTATTCGATATAAATCGATTGATATACAGTAAGTGTAACGCCCTTCATGTAACCTAAGAACATTGGCCTGGCGAGGCCTTTAGTTATAATTTAGACAGTTTATTAGATCACAACCGCAGACAACCAATAGAACATGTTCAACAACGTTTTATCGCTAAAATATCTTTGTCATAATTTACGAGTTTGATTTTCAACTGACAGGTTAACTCGTCGGGTATCTAATAGGTAATAACTTAGTTGGTAAATTAAATTAATTTATTACATGTGGAAGGGAAGGTCAACCAGGTCACGGAAATTTCTCAATAAGTGTATGAAGTTATCATTTCGTGTCGATCTGTGAATGTTAGAAATTCATGTAGCAGCTGATTGGTTTCCTATTTTGCGCAACTGTTATCGGTTCAACTTTTAACGGTGAAGTGACGAAAATCAACAGTTCTAGTAGAAAACCAAATAAACTAAAGTGTAACCGAAAGTGAAATTTAATCTAGGGACATTTGCCAATTACAGCTAACGTGTACTCCAAAATTAAATTTCATGCAACACAATAAAGCGTATCACCAACGAAATGCGATTGTCGCGCACGTACGTAAAGCAAGAATGCAATAAAAAGACGTAATATGATATAATTAATGTTGTACAATTTGTGGTGTAGGAAACTTCACGGGCGAATACACGCGCACGCTACGTGTTGCTAGACCCGCCACGACTTCCGCGCTCGGTGAGAGCTGGCACACGATCTCTTCGACAAGGGACGACGCGCAAATGGCCCCAGCATGCATCACAGCGTCTTCATCGCATGCAACCGAAACGTGAATGAGTGCACACATGAAAGGGAAATTAAACGTTTCTGTATCAGACTCTATTGTCGTCTGCGTTTCATGACAATGATCCAGTTGTGTAACTTGAGGATGTATTTCATTTACTTAGGTAACAAGTGCCAATTTTAAAGAGGATTGTCAAACCACCCTAATCACGGTTTATGGAAAGAAAATTCATAGAAATGAAAATATTTCTTTTTAAGAAAAACAAAATCGTTCACAAGAATTGTCGAAATTTAAACTAAGCAGAACCCATCCAGTGTCGTTGTGTCTAACTTACTAGTACACACTTAGTTGAAATAGGTTGTTTGTTTGTCAAATCTCAAGAGACAATGCGTAACGATATGTGGGGCGTGGCTTGTCTATGTTAGTTACACAAACAATGGAGAAAGCAGAGCATCCATCGAAATCATCATCTACTTGAGAACAACACAACTTACACACAAGACTGACAGAATAATAACTCTCGTCATAATATCAAAAGTTTCTAATATACTAACATGAATAAATAAAAGCTTATAATATTGGCTTTTTCCTGTTCACACTTAATTTGTTTGAGGTAATTAGATGAAAGTATAGCTAGTTTGGTATGTAATGGCCAATTGGTTAAAGAACCAGCCTGCTCCATTTGACAATATATCGTCACTGTGAATTTTACAGTATTAGCCAACTTTTTGAATCAATTATTATAAATCCATTGCAGAAAAAGAAAATACAAAGAAAAAAATCTGAATGTTAAATCTGAGTTCTGAGTTATGAAAACCTCAACTGACTTAGGTCATTCATCAGAGAGCAACCAATTCAAGTAAGTAATTATGCGCAGCCACAACACGAAGCTCACTGAAGGCGTGAAAGCCTCGTATAAACTCTCGGTTGTACTACCCATAAAATGACAGTAAAACTTAGATCGTGAAATAAAGCGCTTTCATGTGCACATCAATGGAATTCCTATGATTCATTCATAGGATGCGGAGCTCCAGTGGGTGGTACGGACGCGCGCATCGACTGCAAATCATTGTGGCTTTCCAAGGGCACAGTATTCTATGTCTTATTGTAACCTTCAAGGCCGTTTTACATCATGCATATGCGTAGATTGACAGATAAATTGTCTATGTATAGATAGATGGGCCCGTCAAGTGTGAAGATGAAGATTACTCGTGTACACACCACGCACTAATCTATGTACAATGGAAAGTGTTAATTTTAAAATCTGATGTTGCTTTATAAGATTTTGATAATTCATGGCTACAAACAATAAGCCAGCCATGTTATTAAAATTTCATAATCATCGTATTAGCCTATCACCTTGACTTTACAAACAGTTAAGCAGATGTTTTCCAAAATTTCAGAAATATGGAAACCTAAATGATTTCTTTTCTCCTTTTTACACTCCGCATTTTCGTTCCTAGAGAAGCAGTCGTATCTATATTCAGGAGACGCTCGTGAAAATATGAGAAAAATATAATTTCCCTATCATCCCTTAGTCTTCAAATCCTGAAGGCTGCTTGAATGGCAAGGGGCACGTCTAGCAGCACAGGGCGTCATCATGGCCGGCGCGTGACGACGGCGCGGGCGCAACGTTGCGCAACAAACAACGCACTCAACCCGCTTTTACTCGCCGCTCGTTTACATGGAACGCGTCAATTACGTAAAAATGTATCAAAAATTGTATTCACGTACCCGCACTGGTATGCAAGCAACTCGTTACCACATCTCTCTATAGAAATGCTGATAAAATAATTGTTATTTAATTAGCCGTTCCCAATATCTGATACAAGTGCTGATATCGGTTGTGAAATTGTACATCCCATTGTATATGTGCGTAGACGCTTATAATTATAGAGCAACACAACCAGGCATTAAAACAATAATAACATGTTATATCGGTAATGATATAGCTTAATATTGAGTAACATTGCTTTTAGGGTTGTGTAACGTTGAGGAATCTTAGTTTCTATCACACGAGTATCGAGTGTTGATAAATGTGTTAAGCTTATGTTGTCCTGAAATGCTACTGTAATCCGTGCATTCATGTCTCACCTATTGCATTACCAGTTATATTGCTGTTTAACATCTTTGACTCATCTGGGTTTACCAAACACCTGACATTTGACATTACATTCCATTCATTAACATTACTGTATGAAGATGAAAAGCCAATTTGAAAATCTTTGCTCTAGTAGATCTGCTCGGATAGAGCGAAGTCTACTTATGCAAGACAACGCTACTTTTACTTTCATCGCGTCGCGGAATAAGAAATAAAACACTAACTATGTTCTCAGAGCAACACATTTTAAAGCGAAAAATATAGTCGAGTAGCTCGTCAAATACACGATACTTTGCATAGATTGACATTGGCCCTGATATTTGAACCGTAGTTCGATGTGATCGATTATATGTCGAGTGTCGCGACTTTATGCACTTATAATGGTAATTAGGAGGTCGTTAGTCCCCTCATGTTGTTCATTTTAACATAAGTGCGTATGACGTCAGATGGCAGCCGGTTATCACAAAACAACCCACTTCACTGCCTCATAAGGGTTTGTGGTACAAGGCTCTTTAAAATTTCACGTCGGGATCATTTTAATGGAAGTGAAATATACAGGTGCGGAATGTAAGTAGTAATAATTTAAATGAAAATTGAAATTAAATAGAATTTATTCTCTAAAAAGCAAAGTGTTTATATATAAACATAAAGGTTAAGTAGAGTCCCAAACTCAAGCCATAAATAATTTTAAACAATCGGCCCAACGCAGATATTTGTGGTCATTACGCATTCAGTATATTGAATTGACAATCAGCTCATTGACAAAACCATTTTGAGATCATTATATTAGGAAACCGCGGTTATCTCAAAGTCCATTAAAATCGGTGATCAATTATACGTATTAGGTAAACGTACATTTCTTCAGTAAAACAAACGGCGGTTGGGTCGGCGTCGTACCGCCCTTGACATTTCGTTACACTTCTCCGGTCGCTTCGGTCGCCGCATCGCTTCAACAGACCTTTAACTGAATGCCTTCATCTTCTAAATGAACATATTTCAAGTCTAAATTGTTACTAATTATTCACGCTCACATCACTTAAAATTTTATTTCTTTTTCTGTTGACTGGTAGATAATAGCTGTTGGGTTATGTATTTGACCTGAGCTATGCCAGATTTTTTGTTCGTTTATGTACTTAAGAGCTAGACGAAGTGAACGGGTTTTGTGCAGTTTTATGATGCAGCTATATTTTAGATAAAAAAACTGGGCGTTATTGATTTTGTAAGACTTTAGATGTTGAGCTTAATAAGCCTTTCTGCAGAACAATTTATAACATGAGCACTTTTAAAAGTATTACATTATTAAAATGTACTTACTATCAGTTTCAAGGTTATTGGAAAGTGATAAAGTGCAAATTCTTTTTAAAACGTAACGAATTTACTTACCAAGAGTAGCTTATTTAGCAATACCTACTTCAATTATAATTAATTTGCGCTTTTTCGAAATGGTCATTAAAAATGTCTTTTGTAAGCACCTCCAACATCTTAGTAATATAATTTTATTACAAAGTTAAAAAGTGATTTTTGTTCACGAACTGCGGTTCTGAGTTGAAGTATTGAGAAAGAACTGGCACAATTACCACGCTAGGTAGCAAATGTAGCCACAAATCAATAAGTCATTTTGTCATAGCATATAGGTACATACTGCATAGAGGTATGAAGTGACGGTGCAAGCCGCCTGTAGGTATTGCTTGAATGTTACGTAGACGCCGCGTAGACGACGCATAGGTTCTGCGTAGCTACTGCGTAGGCGTTGCGCACCTAAGATTAGACTAACACAGTCATTACGAGGGCGAAATCAACAAGTACTTTAAACGTTAAACTATCGCAAATTAAGTATAATCGTTTTTGGTTGATATACCTACAATTATTATAGGAAATTCCATAGGTAAATATTGGCAATTTTCCTGTAACAATCTTTGTGTAAACAGTGAAGTCAAATCACAGCCATGCTTAAAATCTTCTAGCCCTAAACTAACTGCGTTATACGTGTGCTTTATTCAGATAGATATGATAGTAATATTAAGGACAGCGGTGCTGTACTGGTATGTGAGTTCCGGTAGCCAGCCCGGTACAATCGAGCACACAAGGTCGGCGCCACTCGCGCTGCTGTTTTGTTACCTGTCAATCACTACTCACACCTTTACGTTAGGCGGTTAGAACAACGTGTGTTTGCTTGTTCCCGTTGTTCGTCTGTTGTTGGATGTTTCCATTGTTTTGAGATTAGTTGAGCTCGCTAGCTTTTTGGCTTTTGGCAGTGCACGTAGCAAAACGAAGCGAAAATTGAAGCACGTCAAAAAGTTGAAAGGGTTTTCTGATTTCTTTTGCGATAGCATTGATATTTCAATAGAGTTTTACTTAGATATATGGTGATTGGTTATGACGAATTTCAAGTTTGACGATCATGGGTACCAATTACCTGAGGATATAAAGTTAGGGTAGACGTAGTATAAAGTTACGCTGTTTATATTTACGTTAATAAATACAGAAGATATCGGTAATGTTATCATGTTTGTGGTCTATTTTCAGCTTGTTATTATACCGTGTAGTGGTTATTTTCCTTTCCGATAGTCTATGCATTGAGGCTAAAGCAAGGCATCCTATGCGTCGGTGCGTACATTAATAAACAATAAAATTGTGTAATATGAAAATGGTTCATTTTCCATATTTGTATTTATGTAAATTGTTGGGAAACAGGCCGACACAGCGATATAATGCCTACAAGTGTTTGCTAACTGCAAATATTGCATTTAGCTATGTTCGGACATACTGGATCTATAGGTAGGTACACCATGGTATGTATTACGAAATATAGAAAAGCAAAAATGATTTTCAACGAGTCTTTTATATGAAAAAAACCGTTTCTACTTAACGAACAGAATTGGACGAATGTTCAGTTTAAGAATAGAAAAATAATTGTGGGTTGTACAAACAAAAAAATACTTAAGCAAAACTTGTAACCACAATACGTAGCTGATCTAGATTAAAAGAAAATTGCTGGCGATTGCTTGCTACATAATACCTACGTTTTTTGTCCTTACAAAAATGATTGTTTACAATTTGTTCCACTGTTGCTACACATAATATACGCAAACTTATATTTAAGTTCCAATTATGGTACATTTCTCCTGAACTTGTACAAATAAATAGAAGATAATGTGTATTTTTTTCATAAACATAGAGAAACATTGTGATTATGCCTTCCAATTTTGTAAGGAAATAGACATTATGTTTAGTGTCATTGGTAGTAGAGATTAATTCCTAAGCAGTCACGTATAATGCTTAAGCAAATCCTCCTCCGAGCCATTTCTCAAACTATGTTGGGGTCGGCTTCCAGTCTAACCGGATTCAGCTGAGTACCAGTGCTTTACAAAAAGCGACTGCCTGCGAATGCTTAAGCAAATAATAAGCCACCTTAATGTAATACAGAAGAAAAACTTTAATCTAGAAAAAGATTGACCATTGTACAGAGCTGTTGCTTCAACTCAGTTTCGTTTTCAGACAAAGGATGTGCTGATTCATGACAGTGAAGATTAGGTATCGATTTAAAACGATAGCCATATTCTCAATTCAACTGCTATGTAGATCAATGGGTACATGATAGTAGCGACTGTCGTCTAGACAATACTTGATGTGCAATAATAGATATAAATGAACTTTTGATTGATCTATTGAGGCTGCAAGAGCTGTTGATCCAGATTTCCAGATATACAGCGCTATGTCACAAAAACACGGTTATTCTGTACTTTCAGAACTCGGTGAAAGCACTACAGTAAGTGTGTAAGTAAGCCGAAAGCCTTGTGCTAATTAAGTACAGTTAAATCTGGTTATACGACAGGTGCCAAGTTGAACAATTTTACCGGACATAAAGTAAGATCATTTAAGATATACAGTCCCATTTTATGTTTAATTGTGCTTACACTGCCATTTATTACGCTGTAAACATATTATATTTACAGTGAGCACTTTTCGCTACATTAAATTTTAGCTCCCACTTTGATGTTAAATAATATTAACTAAAACAACAGTAATTAAATTATGCAAGTTGCTCTCTTATTGCGAAAATGAACGGAAGAGAAAATATGTATATTTCAAATAGTTTGCTGAAAGTTTCCACCTGGTTTTATCAGGTGCTAGTTCGATGTAAATTCGACGAACGTTGCTCGTATCTAAAAAAGCAGGTAAGTACGATTTGAAACAGAATTTGTCATAACGACTTTTGAAACGATCACAGTGTGGTTTTAGATGAGCGCATTGGTTTTGGAAGCGGAACAAATTGACAATCGAATTACAAATTCCTGCGACGGCGCCACTATTTTACAAACATTACATTCTGACTGCAAAGTAGGTCGTGACAATATGATTTTGAACGTCTGATGTTACCATTCGCGGGGAGTCATTAGCGATCATTCGTACAGCGCCGACCATGATTGATGACTTTGATGAGTATCGATCGTAATAATATCGCAATCACTTGCAATAGAATAGAATTATTGTTTTGTAAAGTTGTATGAAAATTTAATAATAAGTTCAAGTGAAGCGTAACTGTGAGGTGGTTACAAAATGTTTAATCTGAAGTTAGTTACACTGTTACTGTAGACAGGTATGGGTTTTTTTGTAGGTTAATTCAGTTAATATCTTTTTGATATAATTACCGACGCGTTATGGCGTTCAATGTGTATTATGTAGTCTACCATACAGGTCGAGTTATGCCTAATATTTAAAGAGTCCTTCTTGACCTAAAAAATCGGACTTCATTTAAAGTCCGACGTTGCACCATTCTTTCTTCAATAAAACCCGACAAAACGTTTAAGACAGTAATTTTTCTTTAGTTCTTTCTGTAAAACACTAGTATACACCCCCTTTTGCACACCCGGGGACAATGGAGTCGGGTAACAACGTACACGAAAATAATACAGTAGCAATAGAGCAGTTAGAATAATGACCAACGGTCGTGCCTTACATCATGTACTTATACATCGTTATGTACAAAAAGCTAAGCAATTAAGCTCATAACAAGACGTAGTTTGTTGTAGGTAAGAATCTTATTAAGTGAATATTCTAGCTACAATGTGTACTTCATACGTGACACGTAAGGGGGTCAATGAGCATATAATATAATAATAGTGTATTGAATACGATTTTATGATTTAACAAAACGTTACGTGCGGTGTTGTGACATTAGATGGTAACGTTTCAATTCACTTTAAGTGGAAGTAAGGCCGCGGCTTGCTGGTGCAGCTGCAGTGTATCATAGCGTCTGCGAGCGCGAGCAATGACTCCGCTTTAATTAATTGCACACATGACGGACGCTCGCGTTACAAACCATTACACTGGAATGGGTCTTATCACAAGACATAGTAAATGAAGCTAATTTTAGACCGGCGACGGCGCGACCGGCTCGTTGACCTATCAACTTGCAACTGAGCTATTCGTTCGTAATATTCGATTTCAGTGTAATTAGACGTCGGACACTATTGCAGTTTCAGTGTTATTATTTCCTGCTTCGCCTGAAACATGTTTTGAAACGTTGTAATATTGAAGCGATTTAAGGCTCCACTAGTTGATAGTTGATATTGGTGAACGCTGCAGTCGCATAAAAACGTGACAAACTGCGAATTTGTAAGCGCACTTCGGTGCGGCAAACTCTCTCTAGATGTAATATCAATTTGTCCAATGGCCTTGGCACACAAACGTATTAGAGTTTCTCTTAACAAAATGGGGGCAGAACGTTTTGTTTGTAACTAAGATGACAGTATGAATCGTCCGGGAAATCCTAGTGGCAGCGTCAACGTAACACGTTTCATCGAGCCACTCATTAAACCATCTGTGCGAAGTTTGTCGCAATGTCTGCTCACCTAGAACACTTTGTTTACAATTGTCTTTTGAGCGGCAGTGCTTTGTCAATATAACTTGCTAAAACAAATGGGCGGGTATGTGCTTATTTGGTGACTGACGTTATAAGTGTGGCGTAATTAGTTAGCACAGCCTGGAAGGATCACAGCACTATATCTAAAGTACTGGCTTGTAAAGTTACACGGATACTGACACATTAATTACCTATTGCTATTTCAACAATACCCTGGGTCTCAGCGAACAAAACCAATAACATGTGACTTTCATAATCATAGCCTCATTTCTATTTGATAGGTAGATAGGTGCATAGACTAGCTCCGTGTAACAAAAAGCGTAATGAGGCCATGTGGCTAGTCGCCGAGAATTTGAACGAGCTCTAGGATTTACTGAGCAGTTCGATTTTAATTTCAAGTATTAGTTTTGAAACTTCCAGAAAATACTTTAGTACTTAACATATTGATTGATCGTGCTGGTAAGAACAAGCTTTTCATCATACATACTTGTAGCCTAAGCTAAAATGCATTTTATGATTTACTTGTGAATTTGATAGAAGAATATTTTATATTACTTGTATGTATTTTTTTTATCTAATGCAAGCAGTTTTAGTATGAAGTTTCTTTATTTTAAACGACTTCTTTGAATGACTATTTTAAGTAGCAATACGATTTTATTGGAGCTTTCTCCGCTTTCATACATCATTCATTGCCAGTGACAAACCGCAGGCTTTGACTTCCGATACTGTGACTTCCCATAAGAAACGCGAGACGCCATAAAACATCACTGTTGTGGTAGTCAGAATTTGTAAAATATTCAATTTTACCCAAGAAAAACAGGTTGATGTAAAATCGAAGACCCCAAACGAACGACCTGATTAGAAGCTAATTTAGTCGGGTTGATTCTTAGCTAAAGTCTACCAGTTTTCAAGTGTACTGAATCAGGTTAACAACATATTTAATCAACTCTTTATCACAGCACCTGTACACTGTTGACCTTATAAATAAGATACGACGACAGATTTTCGTACATTGCCTAAGTCTGCGAATTATTCTGTTACCTTACCTATATAAATATACAAAGATTATACCTTTGTTGTGGTATTAGGTGTAATGCTTACCTCAATATAACACAAATCGTAAAGAGGCCGTGTGGCTAGTCGGTGGCCCCTCGAGAGCCGGCCCGCATGGTGTTGGGTCCTCACGTCATAGCACTACCGCGCGACACCGATGCACCCGGCGAATCATGTCCTGAAACAATCAAGTATTCATTATTATTAGCAGTAATTATATAATGAATTAGTATGAATTCCATAAAATCATCTAAAGGCCCTCACAGTGACAGAGTTACCAACAAACTCACTGTAACTATACCTAACCATATCACTCACTATGTTAGGAAGAATTATGGTACATATCTACAGCCATCAAAATATCATAGTATTGTAAATAGGGAGACTAAAAACGAAATCTGTGCCATTGCTTGAGGAATGCCTTTACCTAAACGTTTTTCTGTGCTAAAAAGGCTCTTATTTACTCTCTCGCTCTTATTTGCTCTGCTTTGCAACGTAACCAAAACACGCGCCACTTTTCAGCAGCTTCCACAAGTGGTATTGTGGTCGCGCAAAATTCTAATAGTTAATTTAAAAACAAATATGAAAATATAAACGCTGTAGGGATGGTAACACCGAAATTGCAACGGAATTTTCTTTGTTTTTCCTGAACATGTGAAACAAAGCTTGGGTCTGCGTTTATGCAATGCAGTCATTTGTTTTACAGTGTTGTAAAGATCAAAGCAGTATCCAAAATAATCTAATTTTACGGGGAAGTCACCCTGCGACCGTGAGCCAGAGTGAATGAAACTCCGGAAAATGGATAAAACCGGCACTTTGAAATAATCCGAACAAAAAGTACTACCTATTTGGAAATTGTATAAACACCCATGAGCAAGATCAGTAAAATAGAAGGAAAAGTTAACAAAAATAGACGATGCAATCTTGGAAGATTTTCAAGTCTGTTTTTTTTGGGTTTATACAGCCAAACGCAAGGAGTGGCAATTTTGCGTGATGTCTTTGTAAATCTTACCTATACTTTTTTTATTAAGTCATAATCTGCCTGGTATTTTCCAGCTATGCTGGGTTCGGCTTCTAATATAACCGGATGCAGCTGAGTAGGTACTGGTATTTTACATTGACCAAACCCTTCATCAAAACATAAAACGTTGCTTGTTAGACTTTTCTGGCTTCAGACAGAATTTAACGAACTTTCCATAACACGAAGTAACTTTTTATGACTTAGTTGTTCACCCATCCTCAAACCCACTGCGGCTTTGCTTAACCGTCGATTTGTCTAACTGGCCTTTACCTAGCCAAGAGTTCGACCACTGAATTTAAATAAGTAATTAGCCCTACTCTGGAGTAATAATTACGTACTTATATTTACCAATAAAACAGGACATACGTCCGGTAATAAAGCTGCTGTTAAGTTCTTTTAAAAGAGTTTCTACCGACGACACGTTATTACGTCCGGCGCACCCCGGGCAATAAGCTCAACTAATTACGTGGCTATCTGGCTAATCTTTTTATCATATGAGCTAATTTTCAAATAAAATTTCTTAACACGAGAGTAGAGGCCAGTACTAAGCGTACTGGCCTGAATGTATGGATAATTTTAGTTTATTTAGATTCGTCTTTGTCTTTATTAATACCAGAATTCGTTGAAAAAAACGTTGGCAAATGTTATAACTTTTTATTTTTCGTATTTAATTGATTCTCTCTTTATATTATATTTTTTAAATATGAATATGAAAAAATATCAATATTCTTAAGATGTTTAAATTGTGGATTATAATGTCATAAATCAATTTCAATTAGTCAAGTTATGTTAATCTGTGATTAACATAAAATAAATAAGTGTAGAGAAATGAGAGGCGTTTTAATTTCTTTAATTAAATATAGTGGCTCGCAATAGCAATAGTAGTAACGTGCAGTTCTCCTCATGGCTTCATGAGGAGAACTGCACGTTTGTATGAATCGCTGAACTTCGGCCGATTCGTGATCGTGACGGTGACGCGAAGGAGCTTTGATAATGTTCTGCTTAATTAGCATATATTTTAATAAACGATGAGGATAATTGCTCATAATCTAACTTTATTTATATGAGGTTTTACCCGCGCCCCGGTATGAATGATATTTAGATACGCACATAGTTGGAAGTTTGTTTCATCTTCGCGTTACGATGTCTTATGAGGAAAAATATTTGAGAAATTATCCTATTTATGGAATACCAGTTCAAAACTTGCTTAAATGTTTATGCTTATGTCTACTTTACTCTTAGTAGCTTAATCATTGGCTTGTGATAGTTATTTATAGTGCAATCATGACGTCTTTGTAGGTCACGGAGTCTTTACCTATGGCCTCAATGGGGGTCACTTGTCGAGACCACAATGCCCAACCTGTCAAATCTATTCACTGATTGTTGGCTATTATCTGATGACTTTTACATAACTGTGTATCATTATAAATTATACCTCTAATGTTGATGGTGACAGCGGACAATAGCAATCAGATGTGCCTGCCGGTTGATACGTACAAAATGGCAATATTCTAAACGTACAGACATCGTACTATTCTATCTTAAATAAACGACGTTTGAGACGATGAAATCCTTTGAAAGGTCAACGGTTACGTAATAGGTCTGCTTAGCCGACTTTTTGGCAGGCGCACGGGAAATGCCAAATATTTAGAAGTCCTATCTATGGGGACAACACTAATTTGCAGAAATCAAGTTATTTGGGCGATGGCGAAAGAGGTTGGGTCATCTCATTAAGGTCTCGATTGAGAATGTTAGAGTTGATAAAGTCGTCGAATGCTATCCGACCGGTTGGTTTAATGTCGACTGCGCCCGCGTACACGCACGAAACGTGATATAAGTTGCTAACTTTGTGCCTTTTTCATTTTTTGTTTCTACGCGATTGAGTAGCCGTAACTCTAAGTGGGCGGGCGATATCGTGAAAGTCGTCAATGTGTCAACGGGTAACACTCGCAGACAGGTAACGAGGTTGCAATTAATAGATCTATATCTAAAATATACACATCAATGATCTTTAAGATACCTATAAGAATGTGAAACGAGGGTATTTCTTTGGGTTACTGGACTATTGTCCGGTGGTACAAAAAGCCCAAGTTTCAAGGCATGCCGCGGGGTCGCACTCCTCACGCTCCGACCTCGCTTGCCAAATAATAAACCAATCACATAATGCAATTATATTATTGTTCACCCAACACACGAAGCAAAGATCACTAGGAAACTTATCTCGGCTCGATTACCGCGTGGGGTGCCAGCCTTAGATAATAGTTAATTTAATGTCTCATGTTCAATAACAAAAAATATCAACAGCGATTAATGAAGCATTGTTTATTTCCATTCAAAAAATACTCTGCGTAACTAGATCGCATTGTTTTCATTAGCCTCATTATTTTGCTATTATATTAATAGCCATTCTATTAACAGTCGGCTATTGAAGAAGTCGGTTGTTGGCATAGGTAAATCGGATTGCGGCGAGTTACCTTGCACCTGGTTTGGTCGGCAGTTCAAGTGGAGTGTCTGCAAGCCTGCGATTGCTAACACTGTGTGCACTCCATTAGCGAAACAAATCGTAATTCATGTTATTTGCACGTTTCATCCTCATTGTTGGGCCTTCAAACCTTGACGAAACAAGATTAAGGCTATTCTTTGCACAATTCGGTAGGTGCGTAACAATCGTCGAGTTTCCGCATTTCCAAATCGAACAATAGCCATTTTCGACCGGTAGCTAATACAAGCTATAAAAAATATTCGTTAATATTAAACAGGTTTAAAGGATAACGTGTTTGTCGTTAGCTTTTTGGATTGGTATTCACAGTAATTATGTTCGCAGTTTTCCTGGTGCGATAATTTCCTTTGGAGGAATTCCTATACCGGCGAGCGATGCGTTTTCACTTAAATGAGGCTTCGCGATGTGAAGCACGCATTGCTTCGTCGTTATTGTTTTATTGAACAATACATAATACGTTTTTAATTCATACGACCATGTTACGTTACAAATCAGAATGTGATATATGAGCTGGACATGTAATTATGATAAAATCTCGTAAAAAGGCTCACGTTAAGCCCCGAAACTGTCACATACTTGAAGAATAAGTTCGAAAAAATTATACAAGGTGTTGATTTGCATTTGTGCCATAGTTCAGGAGGAGGACATAAAGTACGTAAATAATCGATTGGAATTACAGTAGATGGGAAATAACTAATATGCACTGCTTTTTTTGTCATTGTAATGTCGTAGTATTTCAGAAGTAATCCAATTTTATGAATGAAATTTACGAATGATCGTTGCGTATTCTTTGTGTTTGCGTTTGTGTGAGGGCGCAGCACGGTTTTAAGGCCAGTAACACACACGCCAAGTTTAAATACGGCTAGATGACATAGACGGAATTCGGAAAAAAAAAAATTAAAAAAAAATTACGTACCAATTTTTTGGTTGATTTGGGTCGAGAATCATTAGCATAATTACGTCCTTGACTATGGCACGGATGCAAATCAACAGCTTGTATACGCATCAAACATTAGCCGTACATACCGGATTTAATTATTGAACTAGACATACAATGGGCGCAGAATGCTGGCCGTGGGAAAGGAGCTGGCATTTAGCTGCGAGCGACCGAGCAGCATCTTCGGTTACCTAACGACACGCCAGAGACACTATACTGCTTGTAAGGGCACACCAATCATTAATATGGTTAATGGTTTCACATTTACGTCTATATTCTCTGACATAGATCTGCTTGCACAAGTTGGTTCCTAATATAGAATCTGAAATATAACATATGATACTGCACTCACTATCATTTGTTATTCTCTCGTTTTACAATTTGTACAACTTGTTTCAAGAACAATTTCTTTACGAGTGTTCAAATATTTGTTGTTTGCTTGAATATTGTTCTGGAAGTTCAGCGATTTATTTTAGTTTTCGAAAGTAATGAATATTACAGAGTAACTTTTAAAGATCATAAATAATTCGTAGTTATTATCAAGTTAGCTATTCTTGTAAAATAACAATCGTTGCGTTCACTTGTTTTCAGTAATAGGTTGTCTGTAGCATTTACCCAGTTGTCGTCGTACACGATTGGTTGAAAAGCGAGTTTACAAAGTAGGCCTCCGTAAAACAGTGGCTCGTCTCTATTGTCATGATCACGTCAACATATTGTCAAACATAATTTGTAATAGTTGAATATATTTTTACTAGAGAAGTTACAAAATGTGTAAGAGTAGCAACTTATGCAGCAGTTTGTAACGTTTCGCGGCGACTTGCGAAACGTTGGCGGCCGTTGATGGAATGTATGATATGTGCTAAGTAACACCGTACTTTATGTAAACAGAAAGGTGCATCATTAACAAGTTTTCGATGTTCATTCATTGAATTATTGTTCTCTAAACTTACACTTAACATAAGAGGAACAATCACCTTATTAACAACTAGTTCATTTTAAAGACCAACGAGATGAAATTGTTAATTTGTAGAAGTATTTTCTTTCACCGGAAAAATAGCGAGCCTAGTATTTTCTTGTCTAGTTCCTTGAGACTATTTATAATGTATTGGTTAACATTGGCCCTCCTTGCTCCTCTTAAGGAATAAAAACGTGTTTAACAGGCAATACGTACGACAAGGAATTTTATTAATTAAGTTTCTAGTGTCTATGTTGGGCGTGTGCTTGAACATGAATGGCACATATATAAGGAGTCAGGTAATTAACGATATATGTACATAGTTTCCGATCTGATAAAGTGGTGGAAGTTAAGAAAGAGCGAATTTAAAGACCATTTTGTCTAGATAAGTTAGCACTATGTAGATATCCAGCTGTGCAGTATTGCTTTGATTAATTAAACTTTTGTCTATTGTTGCAGTATACGTTAAATAATAATTTCAAAATATATAACAGCTATAAGAGAATCAATTAATATACTAAATACAACGCGAAAGATATTTACGCAACATTAAATATTTCTAAACGTTAAATTGCGATTAAAATTCCTCGAACTTCTTGCATAAAACAAAAGCCGATCACGAGATTTGTTCTTCATATAGTATGTTTAATAGAAAAAATTGTGAAGATCCAATTTGGAGGTCTAACCGATTAATGTATACAGCGTATTAAGTTAACCGGAACTGTATGCGTTTTAGATATGGTGTTGTGTAAAATCCGTTGCAAAATGTAAACATGATCAGTAAATTACTGGTTTCGGCGCAATTACGCCGGCACGCAACAGTTTTCTGTGCATTTGCTAAACTCCGCCTTGATAGTTGTTATTTTATTATGTTTTTTATTAAACTTCTTGTAAGTGGTTCACTAAAATGGTTATGTATTTCATGCGATTTTGTAGTAACCGTTTTTCCGATAAACAGTTACATTATTGTACAATTATTTCGCATCAATGGCGTGATGCCATTAAAACCAAAGAACGGTAGCAATGCGATGGTATTTTTTAATGTTTACCATATTAATATGATTTCGACATTCGTTTTCGAAACAGCTCAAATAGTAGGTTAATCGGGTTGGGTCGGTTCACTCGTTTTGCGAAACAAATATCCACCGGTGCGACAGTCAAATTTCGCCTACAGCTATCGAATTCATCTTCAGTGTTTTAAAGGTCGATGTGAATAGTCTTCAAAGGTCAAGTATCTAAAAAGTCATTCGTTCAGTGACATTATAATTATTTATTCATCATATTAAATGCGCTCATTAATAAATTGCGGAGTCTGGCCTGCCGCGTTCAGTTCAAGTGCTCTCAGATAAAACATTGTAGGATATTAAACGACACAGACAATGCTGTAAGTTTTAAAAATAGTCATTTGGTTTGCGTTGCTGCGCTTGCTACGAATTTCACTAGAAACTAGTCACGACTTCTTTTAACTTCTGTTTGCCACTGAATTTTTACTTTTTGTGACACCTGGCGGAAGCCTGCCGTCACGATACAGCTATTAAATCCGGCAGTCTATTATTGCGTCAAGTTGAATAACATTTTAGCTACGCCTACCTGTACTGAGCCGGTACGGACATGGACTTTTATTGTACATTATCACTGGCTAGTTCAAGTTCTGAGTAGCACTTGACTTAGTTTGGGACCCTCGGAGAATCATGTCACGTCACTTTGCTGCCAGTTATAACGCCACTTACTTTGGCGTATCACAATCTTCAGAGGTCTTAGTCTTGTAGTTCTTAGCCGTTTTAGTTTTAACAATAAAATGCCACAGTAAGGTTTCCTTGAATGTTGCGTTGTAAAGTTTGGTATTATAGGTGAGAGAATATCAGGAGATCGGCTGTGAGGTGCAGCGGAAGGTGAGTAAATATGGCAAGAATGCCGATGTGTAAAGTTTAAATGGAGGAACAATAGAGTTGTGGCGGGTCGCATGAATACCGCGCCGTTACTGTATGGAATGCGGTGCTATTTTGAAAGGGGCACGTGCAAGGTCAAAGGTGCAACTAGCAACCGACAGACAGTTGTGTCAAGCAAGATATCCATTCTAATACGTCTGCGTTAATCATTCTCTTGCAACAACAATTGCTAACACTTGCCCACAATATCGCCCGATAATTTATTTGTTTTATTGCAGTAAATCACCCCGGCTACGATCGACTTTATCGACACTCGTAATTATGTTGTTATTTATAATGCTGGTGTTCACTCGGGCTATTATTACATTTTTGTCAAGAAGGCCATCAGCAGATGAATGGTAATTGATAAGGTGCTTTGCAAATGTCATTTGACAATTGTAGTAGGAGATGATAGAAAGTTAAGGATGGCAATAAAGAGCTGGGTCGTGACTGACGAAGATGGCGATAACTTATCACGCGGACTGAACAATTAGCTGTCTGCGCAACCTGCTGCTATAGTGTAAGCTGCTCATAATGCATGACGTATGCAAAAAGTGCAATACTCGGAGCATAATTATCCTATTTAATTCATACGATGCACACAACCTCTATGACTATTGACAAGTCCCAGGCAGGTTTGAATAAGGTTAAATTGAAAGATCCACGCGAGACTGTAATGCAAATACTATGATGCAAACACACGAGTAAGTCTAGGATTGCAGCACGTCAGGATAAGGCTAAAGGAAACCTCTAAAAGAGCTTCACTAAGGTCAGAGTATCGCGTAGTACCTGTATGGGAAACGTAGGAGGTAGATATATTATTTCTCTTAATATAAGTCTGTACGCTAAGTTAGAGGTCAAGCCCCGGTATCTTTCTTTACTCGCCAGTGGGCACGGTTAACGTTGTATTTGCAAAAAAGTGTGACGCAAAAACTATGTAGGCGCAAAAATTGCGAAGCGCGAATTCACTTTCACTATTTTTATATTTATAGAGTTAACGTCTACCAAAAAATACGGAACGATTGAAATAGTGTTATTGATGAAATAACACAACCATAGTTCCCTAGATGCAAAAGTTGGAATTTAATGAAGAGTAAAAGTTATGTATGCAACGCAGCAGGCGGCGAGTTTGCAAATAAAGTAAAACTTTACGAGTGCTGATTAAGTAAAATGGACTTATTTGTAACGACATTGGTTTTCAATTACAATGGCGTGCATGGAGGTGGCATGCGGTGCGGCGTCACCGCTGGAGTATTTACACACGGTGTGGGTCGACGACCCGCGCATCTCCGCCGTCGCGTGAGCAACCGCCCCGTGATTACTTATCGTCCGTTATTAATAGCAAATAACAATTATTATTTTATTATTTGTACACACAACTTTTTTATCACAATAATATTCATCCAGAAATCTATATCCAACCCATTGATTTATTATTAAAGAGAAAAGCAAGAATCAAATACTCAATTGAATATATGACATATCTATCTCTCTCTCGATATCAAACAATGTTGGCCTGAAAGCCTTGCTATAGTTCAAATGCAATGAAAACTACGCTGCATGTTAGGAAATGTTAAAACAATAACAATTAGTTTTTACTGCTAGAAATGACAGTGGAGTCAAGATAGGTAACAATTCCTCGTGGTTTCATTTCTTACAGTATAATTACTGCAAGCGACTTGGGCTGAGTGTTGTGCCATCAAAAATAGGACAGCAATTCGCGAGCAGAAGCAACTCTTTAATAGAGGATCTTTGTAATCTCTGCTTTTAGTGTGCAATCTTGATCTGTGATCAGTTATGATAACACGTTGCAGTGAGTAATCAACCGCATTGTTGGAAAATACATTTTACATAAGATTACGTGTTAGATTTTAGATGAATTATATAAAATAATTTTATGATCACAAATCACGTTCATTCGAACTAATAAAGCGGACAAATGCCACTTAGTTTTGGTTGCTTAGCACTGAGAATTTAGACTTCCTCAGCATTGACGAAATTAAAAACGAGGAAGTTCCTGTATGATGTGAACTGACAGTTATAATTTTCTATTGCTAAACTGTTGCTACAGTATTTTCTGTCAGGTTATAAGATATCTTTAAGGTGTATAACTATTTTCATTATCCTCTTACGTAAAGTCGGTTAAAAAGGCCAAGGCTAGTTTTGCTGTCACGATATGCTCAAAAACGGGTTGTCGTGTTAAATAGGTCGTCTCGGAGTGCGGTGGCACGTACAAGCACGTTACGTTGCAGTTGCCTCACCGTGCGCTTGCGTCGCTTGCGTCAGCGCGGGCGCATCGCGGGGTGTCTTCCGCGACCCGCCGACCTTCACGACCGACGAAACTAAGCACGAACAATCAAATCTTTTTAAACTACGCCTTTATCTTTTACTCGGTAAAAAGATTCTATGACGACTGATTATGGACGTGAAGGTGAAATCAGCTGCGGAAGATGTAAGTAGAAAATGCGGTGTCACCTTTCATGTTGCGATTGTGATTGCTGATAAAATTTAACTGTCAACTACATACTTTTTTATTGCAAAGCGGAGAGAATTATGTTTCATTTTCAGCAATTTTATAACTAAGAAATAATATTTTAAACATAAAAACTTATTACATGAAAATAAACTTCAGTTATTGCCATTTTTCATTGAAGACGGATTTTTCATTGAAGACACATTGAACGTAATTATTTTACTTAGTTGTTTTAACGATGATGATGCCAAACCAAATGGCTCACTCCTAAAAATTTGCTTAACGTTTTTTACTTACATTAATTAACGAAACCTCGGTAGTAATAGTTAAATTATTTGTCAATTAAACGAGTGTTTAATTAAAACACATTTAATCAAAAAATTGGACACGCCTATTTCAAATGCCATTACTAGACAGAAAAAAAAGTTATTCGGAAAGCAATTTATGATTACAAAAAAGTGAAGGCCGGGATGAGTCAAAGTCATCAGACATTAGAGAGCCGCGCGAGGTCGACGCGCGTGTGTTGGACGCATGCTAAACACCTGTCGAAACACCTCGTTATCCAATGTTGCTGACAGAAAACACATATTGTGCTACTGGTGGACGCGACACGCATTGTTGTGTTACGTACAACAATATAATAACGTAGCTAGGTACCGTATTGTATTATTTTTTTAGCAATAACAATACTTGTTTATCGGCAAGTTATAACCTTATAATTCGCAATTTAATAAAGTCTTATATCTGATTCGTTGTTTTGTCAATTTTTTGCTCAAACAACCAACTCTCTCGTATTCAGGTAGGCTATCAAGGTTATTTTTTGAAATTTTCAGGCAAAATATTTTTAAGCTTTCTGCACGCGTTGGGGTCGTGGAAAGTGTTCAGTGGAGCGTGTCGCGGGTGCGAGCATTTATTAGTTACGCCACTATTTAGAGGTCACCGCCATCATACTTGATTGATTGCTTTAATTTCAATTATTTTATTATTACTATTTTAACATCTTTATAACCATTAACAGATTCAGTGATATTCGCCTAAGTACCCGAACCGACCGGTCCAATTTGCGAATACTAGTTTACTACCCATTTCCTCATATCGGAGTTAATGCAATTTCATAAGACATTTAGAACTAAAGTTTTGAAACGCTCCAGTAGTTCAGTACAAATCTATCGGAGTCTATTTGCTTTTATTGAGAATTTAATGCTTCATATGCTACCAACATACTTAACATTTTAGAACGTGAACGCAAGACTTTAAATGCGGGCAATATTGTTTTATGACTTCGACGGATCTTGTGAATGCAAATGGTGAGGAATGTGGCTATTGCGTATAAAATCTAAATGTTTTGTCCTGAACGTGACGCGGCTACTAAACAGCTGAGAAGCAGACGTTTCCATCTTCGAACAGCAATTATATGTAACATTGATCGGTGCTAATCACTGTGGTTATCTAGCCGGATGCACTCAGAACAAGGAAATGTTACAAGCAAAAACAATCTGGAAAATTCTTATTAATAATTAAACCACAAAGTCTGAAGCACTGCCGCCACTTATTTGAGGAAAAGGATAAAAAAATGGAGTCTCAGTTTAATGTGGCGTTATCGTATCCCATTGCATTGCAAATCAGTAGGCAAGGGAAAGCTAAACAATTGTGTTATTCGTGAACAAAATATACAGAAGGCGACAATCGATTTTATTTAAATGTTATCGTGGCTTTGAAGAGGATTTAGGAAATAATTAATTAAGGACGGATTGTATCTATGGCTGATGTTCAAATTCACAATCCAGTCCAAGAAAATGCGATAATTTTTTCATAAAGCTTCATAGAGGCTAGGATTTTCAGGTGAAGGTTTTGTAGCCTGATTTGAATGTCGATATTCTTAAGGAAAAAAACAAAATAAGTTCCTTACTTTTTAAACACATTTTGTTCATTTTAGTCATCAGTTTCTATTAAGGCTTAATCATTATGTCTAATTTCTAATCATGACGTTAATCTAAATATATAATATGTCGTTGACTACAGGTAGGATGCATAATCACCTCTAAAGTTTGTTGTTTAGAAGTGGCTCAAAGATGTTATGTTATTATCTGTAGTATAAAAGTAGACTTCAGCCAAACGAATGGATACTTACAAGGCAAAAAATTACATAACCGCAATAATGCATAATTTCACGACAAAAATGTGGATATATTCGTTATGCGCTGACACAAATGCATCTTGATTGATACGTAATCCTCGCATGCCAGTACAGTGATAAATTTGCAAGTTATGCTGAACCTGGTCAATGCGAAAACTGCTTTATGAATATCTAAGTCTGTGGCTGTTGTCACAGCTAGAGCAAACATTATTAGGTAACTAATATCAATAGAGAACGTAATACTTATTTATATAGAACCTGTTACCACAGTTTCCAAGAAGTATTTGTGAAAACTTGATCTACCGGGTAGGCTTTGTATAGTAGGCTTTTGAGTATTAATTAATCGTAGCATTTTGCTATAAATGTGGCCATTAAAAAGCTTATGATATAAATGTAGAGTCTGGGAAGTAGGTACGACACGTGTCTACAAGAAGTTTGAAACCAGTTCTATGATCCGATTGCAAGTTGATTTAATCACTCGCTCACCGACTGGCCGGGTGACCACATAGCAGTCACTGGCGGGAAACGCACGACCACTTTCATCACCTCATTAATAATAAATAAGTATATCGTACAATAAACCACTAAGCAAATACATAAACTAGTATATAAAGAAATACAGGTAAACAGTTAAGAAAAATACTCCTCATAAGAAATTAACGGAACTAAAGAAAAGCACTTAGGTAGAAGGTTAAATTAAAATACGAAACAAATGTTAAAAATACTTACGTTCAAGCAAGCGTAACATCCAATATTGCCGGCAAGTACAACAACTACAAAATATTCAAATTCTCATTAACGTTATTGAACTTTTGCAACGTCATAAAATAATTCACGAAAGTTTTAGCAAATCACATCAAATTATCCAATGGGAAGCACCGAAAATGTTTGTACGCGACACGTAGCGGAAAACTTTTTAGTCTACAACTGCCACAGGCGCTGATTTCGATGTCCGAAAAAGAAAAAGAGCGAT
This sequence comes from Helicoverpa zea, assembly GCF_022581195.2. NCBI lineage: Eukaryota > Metazoa > Arthropoda > Insecta > Lepidoptera > Noctuidae > Helicoverpa > Helicoverpa zea. The sequence continues at coordinate 6,141,467 of NC_061456.1, read as the reverse complement.
ATGTGGTGGCGCGCGGCTGGAGTTGGCAAAACTGACGTACGCAGCGCGCAAGCGCCGCCAAGGTATTGTTAAAAGTTACTTTTACTTACGAGACTTGCGGCGTGCTTGCGCCTGCGCCTCTAGCCACTTCGCTCGGGGACCTTGCGACCGTCGCGCCACCCGTTTCACTCTTTACATGACCACGAAAGAGAAAAACAGAGGTCTCTCTCCTCCGCTGTGATACACCATTAGGAAAATTTATTTTTGCCGAGCGCCTAGGAATACATAAGAATATTTGTGCAAGATTAAATTATTGCTATGCAAAGTAATAGTTACGGTTCATTGAAATTTTAGGTGAGTATTGCCTTATTTCCTTGCGTGGCAAGCCACTGGAATGAACGGAAAAGTGATGATTACCAGGGCGTCAAACACCGTAATTGTTGCATGGAATTTGTTAATTACTATGATGCAGGTCTAACAACCAATTTAAAAATGTACTTTTGTAGGTTTGTAGCTTTTTTGTTTAGGTTTGTAGCTTAGAGATAAGCTTGTTCTCATTTGCATGCGTGAGCAAAGTCACGTGAATCGTAATATTAATAACGAGGGTATAATAAACCTTGATCTGAAAGGTGGCTGCTGCCAACCTGATTCGAGTGTATTATAATGTGTTGTTAAATAAAATAATTAAACTGCAGCTAATCGATAAAAGATATCCAACCAGTTTTGTTTTAAAACACACAAGGGCAAAGAATATACGAACCTGAATTTTAGCGCGGAATATTTTTTCAGCCTAATCTCTACGTATACAAGCCATTTTAAAAAACCGGCACAGCTGTTCGTGATTTTATAGTGCAGAATAAATACAAAGGAAAATTCACAAGCAAAATCATTTCAAAAAGCTGGTCTAAATTCGAGGAACAAAATACAAGACTACCTTTAGCATTCTATGGTGAGATTACGAGCAGGCGTGAGTGTGTAATGAATAAGTCAAAGTGCATTATCGTTGACACATTTACCTTTTTCCTGGCGAGGTTAATCAAATTGCTGCGTTAGCTAATAAGTTGTGTTTAGCGCCAAAATGCTAAAGAATTGGTGTTGCAACCTGTGCTCAAGGGTTTGCATCAATCGTATTGTCTATGAAGTGATGGAGTGGTGAGTCTGGCGCGGTCGTGCCCGCCGCGGCCTCGCACGCAACCAAATAATCTGATACGGTTGATACGCCCGCATTGATTAACTAACCTACTAGATATGTGAGCCTGATTTGAAATTTCACTAAATACCTTTTGCGTTCACGTGACCACAACATTTAATTAGCTTACCTAATTATTGCCTAAATAGTGAAATGTTTAAATTGTATTAACACCAGTTGATAGCGTTTGTTAATTCATCTCTTATCATTGTCATTTTTATCGTGATCATATCGAGTCTTAATGTAAAGACTTTTTAAACATACTTATAAAACTAATATTGCGAAAGTTAGTACAACTTTTTGTATTCGGACATACAGGTCCTTAATGTTTTTTAAGTTCTTTTAAGACAAGTTCAATCAGATAAGTTGTGTCATAAGTTGTGATTGGTTCTGCGCATTTGAACAGGATATCAAGGTAAGTAACTATTAATAACTAATATATTTGGAGCTGTTTTTTAAGTCGTTTACATTTACCACTAGCAGTTGTTAGTGTGACTAGTATCAGTAGTACGATCACGATAAAAACATCAAAGAAAATGCTGAAAATGTGAACTGCGTCCGTAATAACATTTTATCTCAAAATTGCTAATTGGTGGTCTGGACTGAATATTAAACTGACTGAACTGATATTTCTAACATAAAAACGAGCAGTACATAGATAGCCAGTGCGTCTATATGCATCTGAAGTAGCGTAACTGCTGAGTTGTACACTCAAACACAACTGTAAATCTGTACAAAAAAGTCCTAGTTTGGCGACAAGAATGATTACCTATAGCAACTTTAGTTGTCCACTAAGGTCATAAGCCTCAAAATACGTACGAATTTTGATGAGAATGATAAATACGACATGAAAATGTATAGAAGCACTTGAGCTAAGAGCTTGTCAAGTAAACTGCTCCAATGTGTACTAAGAGCATTTCTATAGTGACCATGCTGACAGCTCACGAGGGTCGCTGTCTTGAAAATATGATCGGATATTGAATCTAACGATTAGATTGGTTAGAGATTTATTTTTCTATCAAAGTCCCGGAGGCTAGTAAAAGAGTTATAAATTGGTACACTACAAACTTTGATGTGAGATCATTGTAGGATATTTTTTTGCAGTAAATGAATACTTCAGGCTTTTCTTTACTTTATGATTATTTTTTTTGAATCGTAAGTGAACGAACTTAGTATTTCCTGAAATTATTCACCGTACACTTCTCATTATGATGACTGTATCTTTTGTTATAAGAAATCGAGGTACAATATAACAACAAAATTGATTGCAAAATATATATGGCCAGTCTCAAATTACTAAGGCAGGTAGCAACAGTGACATATAAAATTAAGTTTTCATTCCCCGTCCACTCCGCTGTTACGAATACCTGCGTTCAATGGGCTTCCTGTCTGCGCCGCTGCCAGTTTTTATGTGACTTACGCCTTCCTGATTATTATATAGGTATCACTTATTATGCCTCTAATTATGGTTTCGTAAGTGGATATGGTTATCGATTTAACTAATAACTGGAAACTATTGTTTAGAGAATACAGGAAACTCTATTGTTGCGATTTCTCGTAAAGCGAAGTTTCTCTATGATATGGGCGTATTTGAATATATGGCTATGTTCTTGGATCGTGAGGAAGCCCACACGGTAATAATAAATTCCGAAGGTGTGTGGCGCCATGATACGGTACGTTGCGCCACCTGTCAGGCCAGGCACGAACTACAGCCGTGACGCGGTGCAACCAAGTGCCAACCATTTACCGCGGGAACTGACATTCTATTGAATACGTGCATGAGAAATAAGTGTAATGATACTTCGCTTTTTCCCAATAATGTGGCCTAATCAATATTTGTCGATACAAGTGGTACCGATAGCGATCGCAGGCAAACGATGCCGCGGGTAATAACCCGCGGCATCGCGGTATCGATGTAGATAGTAATTAAATCGATTTGAATTTATTAGATGACATGAATTGATTATGGAGTAGCTTATAACTTAGTTGCAGTAGCTGTTACTAAGTACTCCTAGGCTAAATAATTACTTTATTAAAGTTCACTTATATGTCAAGCGGAAATAAAATTAAGACAAAAGTCCTTCATCACAATGTCTGGAATGTTATTACAATGGCTTTCATAATTACAACGAATTACCAACTCACGTTTTAAATATAATTCTATTATTAATATGTCTGGGGCATTATGATTGTGTTTACCGACAGCATTATAAGTTAAATCAGTTTAATTCATTGCCGTGTTGTGATCATGGTCATTAAGAAAGTTGAAACATGATTTTGGTGGGTTATTTAGTCAAAGGCATCTAACATTTCAATAGGCGACGTTACCACATTAGTCATAGATCCTGACATTTGGTGAGATCAGCCGCAGTTTGGCCACAGAGCTTTAGTCACAGACAAACTCTTGACACGATAAAGGTCAATGCTATATTATCGTTCCACCTGTGAATGTTATTTTATGCCAAAATTATTCATAATTCTATTGAAAAGATGGACAATGAACAGAAATATGGTAATTAATATAATTAAGCGTATAATAGCGATTGAGTAGAGCTTTTTGAAAATCTTTTGCTAAATAGATTGAAGCTTGAGTTCGTAATTGATTAAATATCGATATTCGCGTTTATCATGATATTATTATGTAATTTATATAAATCTGAAGGCTAATCAATTTGATATTCTCAGTAAAAATATCTAGGAAACTATTTGAATTTAAAGAAAAGCACCAAATGTATTATGTTATTTCTAAACATTTATAGAAATAAAATGCTGTTCTATGTGTATGTCTTTTTAAACGATTTGGTATTTAATATTAATCGCCAGTTATTAATTTTTTTTTTGTAGTTTTGTGTTTGGGTATTTCTGTTATGCATTTTTAATATCTTTTTTTTGATGGGCTATTATTTCGTGTCCATTTTTATTTTTCGGACCGACTCATACTTTACACACATTGTACATAAAAAAAAACATACCTTCCTAATACATATCAGCAATTTTATTGATCTTATTTATTTTCATTTAAATTGTTATGTACAAGCTTATTTACAAGTAATATTCTACCATTTGAGTAATACAGATCACTCGTAATCGCTCGCGTATCGGCGATGTCGTTAAACATAATCATTACATCATTTTAATTCGATCTCACATTAAGAACGTATTTTAAACGATCGCAGAAATCAAACAGCGAATGTCATAATATCCTGTTATTACACAGGAAAGTTGTTACAAGATAAATATGGTAATGTATGAATACATTTAGGTAATTGAAATAAACTAAACTAACATACAATAGATAGCCGTAATAAATATCTGTCAACCAATAAATCATTAGACCTTGCACCTATTAAGGTACACTTAAGTAGATTTGGTTAAGTGGGTGGCTTTAAGTAAGAATTAAATCGGTCAAGTGCGATTTAACCTCACGATGTTGTTCGTAAGTATTACGTATTCTTAGTGGACTAATGAGTCATTATGGTGATTGTCTTTTCTTATATTTATTATTTATAGGTAAACTATGCAAGATATCGGCGGGCGGGCATCTTGTATAGTTTGCCTATTTGTCAAACAAAGATGTTGCTTAAATACGTCAATTAACAAATTTATGTTATCCTGAAATAATTTCCATCAGTGCCAATTAAATTAGAGATACCTGTTATAAATAAATTATCTGCTAAACTCGATTTGAAAACTCCTTTGGGAACGTAATGGTCTGATTACAGGAGGCATCACTACTTCATTAACATGAAATAATATGATATTAAACAGTATTTTTGTATCATACTGCTTTGAGTGAAAATTATAATTAAAGAAGAAACTGATTTCATATAGCTGTACACACAAGTTGTTCTAATCTACATACTTAGTTTTGACATGACAATTTGTCAATATATCTTCTATTTTAATTATATTTATTTAATTATTTTATTTGCAGACGAATTCAGTGCAATTTTAGACGTGATTTACTCATTATTCAAAAGATAGAAAAATCGAAATCAATTCTTTTCAAGACAAGTCATTGAGAGAGAACAGATTTTGGCGTCAGTCCAGATGAAAGATGAGAATGTGTAAAAATATGGAATGGCAAGAAAAAATGTATATACGATGAAATATTACTCTGAGTCTGAATACATGACAATGGATTATGTGAAAACATTTCCCGCAAAAAATAACTTACGCAGTGAACTCGTACGAGGAGAAATTTGAATGGCGATGTGATATTTAAATAATAATGAAGATACTAAGCTTGGTTAATAATATAGTATTAATTTTAACGCTATACTCATCAGCGTCGTAACAGGCTATTGCCTCGGGGAGAAATGTGTGCATTCAAAGCAATAAATTGTGCTGTTTAAAAGTCTAAAAATTGCAGCAGACAGGCGATTATTATTGTAATTGACTGTGCATATTATCTTCAATCAGTGGTAATAAAAATGCAGTCATCATTAATTGTAGATTAAACTTTAAGTCGATTGTAAAAATTACCGATGATTTCTTGAATAGGTGTAAATTAATAGATGACTCGATACTGGGTGCTGAAAGCAAAGTGGACATAAAACAACCATTAAATTAAACGTAACCTTATAATTTCCACAAATACTTAGAAACATAATTGGCCAAGTATAGTATGGCTTAAATAAAAATCATGGTGTGAAAAGCTTAGCTCTCCTGTATGGACTAGCAAACTCGTATCGTATCGCTGTGAGCCACTGGAAGTCGAATTGAAAATATATTAAAGTCGAGGGACCATAAATCGAATTTTCGTCGCAGAACTTTATATCGCGAACAAGTCCGTATTTCTAAAACCTCGATAACGTGAATTTTTGGTCCTCTATGCAAGACTGTGAACATTGCTCGTACTGAATGGATATTGCTTTTCCTAGTGGATGAAATTAAAGTCATTTTAGATGGAGCTTCATAATTAAAATATTTTGTCATTAAAGGAGATGGCCAAATTTTCATAGTAAAAAAACCCAGAATCGACAGCAACGAAATGGGTACCAATGGGTTCGTTATGATAGACCTTTGATGGTGCCAAAAAGTCAAGCCTGAAATCCATGGGGTATAGGAGCTATATCATATTTTCACAAAAATAGGTTATGTTGAATTTCTGTTGATTTTAAAGATTATTTACATAAAGGACCATCAAAAACAAGGTATACTAACATTATACATGCGAATAGTAATATCCCCATAGTTACAGAGTTTGCCTAGTAATGTAAAGGTCTTGAGTTTGACCCCCACCCATTGCACTATTCACATGAACCACTCCAGATACGATTGAGTACCGACCTTACCTACTTGAAGAGGTTTCCCTGTTATGTGTAAACTTCTGAACTGGCAAAGGTTGATAAAAAAGAATGAATGAAGAAAGAAAGAATTTTTTTTTTTAATTATTTTTAGATTTTTAGTCACTATTCGCATAACTGAAAAGTTCTTGTCAATGCCAATAATATGAGCCCAAACACGAGGTAGTTAATATTTACCATTGCCGAGTTCCTTTGACCTTCTCTCTTCTCCATGATCAGGTCAGCTCTAAACCTTCGCTCTTGTATAGTGCTAACAGACATACACATGAGTGTAAAGTTTTTACCCTATGCACAACTTCTTATGAACAGGAAACAGAAAAGTTAAGCTTTTTTATGTACTAAAATCTTAATCGAAAAAACCTTGTAAAAAGAGAACCCCATGGTTTTTAGATGATATGAAATACTTTTTGTAATCTACAAATTATACTGAATCCAACCATATATACGAAGTTTCTGTCGATTCTGGGTTTTTTTTTGGCCATCTCCTTTGTTATAAATTATTATTATAAGATATAAATGTTTTTGTTTTAGCACAACTATCAGAGCTTGATAGAGTTAGGTACAGAAAATTGGAGTAATTAATCAGTTTCGAAAACCATTAGGTAAAAAAAAGTAATTTTTAAGACACAGAAAATAGGTAATTCCTGCGATCTTTTCTTGGTAATGGTCTTCTCCATATTCATCAACATTTTCCTGTTCGTTGCTCGGTATGATCTGTCCTCAATTCTCACCGGGTGAAATGGGTGAGAAAACTTTACTCTTTGACGTAAGATTATTCCCAAAAATGATCATACAATCTTGTTTCGATGCAAAATCATATTATATTTCTTCAAAGATATACAGATTATTATAAACGTTATTTATTTGAGTGGAAATAATTGAATTTCATACAGTTATCTGTCGGTAAACTGAACCACACGATATAAAATGCTTAAGATGTTATAATCCAATGCAAATTATGTGTTTTATTTCATGCATAACCATGACATTGTTTTTTTTCTTTTTTTTTACAACAGAGCATATCTAAAGTTTATTGCATGTTGCAGTCAAAGCTCAAACTTAATTATTATTATGCGATTTTAGATGCACAATCCAATGAGTAGTTCTATTGATTTGATTTGTGTTAAATACTCGTCAGTAATTGTTATTTATGACTTAATGTGTGCCTAAACTATGTGACATTTACTTTATTGTTTGGGAATCTAAAGATTTATTTATTTAAATAATTGGTAATTTTATAAGAATTTCAATAAATAAAATAAATTGTTTTATCGCTTTGATTGTTTAAGCAGTTTTTGGTATTTGCAAAAGCATAATTTAGTATTATCAAATTGTGGATGCAAAATGCAAATGCAATAAAATGAAGAACAAAGTTCTATGTTTGTCTGCAGAAAATTACGGCGGTTTACAAACAAGTTGAGTGAGTTTTAATACGTTTTTCTTTTGTCAACAAATTAGTGAACAGTCGTAAACTGTTCTACCTAAGTTTTAATAGTGTACTCGTATTAAAAGTATGAATATTCATGAACACGAACTTCTAAATAATGGAGTGCTAATAAAGCGCTTTAAGGCAATTAGTCAATTTGATATAATCACAGATATTAGATTAATAGCGACAAGAAAATTATATTGCCATTAAAATTTATCTTTTCTAGATTCTTATTAAAAATACATTATTATACTTCGGCCGTTCAGAGAATGCGTTCCTGACACCTATCAGTTAGTCACGACTAGTGATGGGCACAACATAACACTGAGTTCGTTACCGTTCCTTCAAAATGAACCGCCGCATTATTTTAAGATTATTTTCGTTTTAAATTGGCGGAATCATTTGTTTTATATTTTAGTTATTTAAGTGGAAACCAAAAAAAGGTAATATTCATATAATAAAATTGTTTTATTTATTCTTTGTTACAAGTACATTGAATTGAATGTGCGAACAGAATATTAATCAGACTCCGATTTGCTTGAGGAGGTGGTGTCTTCATCATCATCTTCGCCTACATGTATAATTATATTATTATCAATAACAGAATCAATCCTGATATCTCGGTCTAACAAAAGCCGGGTAATCAAATAAAAACAGATCGAAAACACTTGAAAAACGTGGTCTATGCGCACGAAACGACAACGGACGACTGTTTTAGCGTCACAAAATGGCGGCCCATAACGCCATTTGGGGTTACCATTTTTAATCTAAGTATAAAAATGCGGTTTGGTCATAGTTTTATTTTTATATTTCATAAAAGTTATAATTAAGTCTTATAGTCCATTATTTTCCAATTCTTAAAAAGAAAATCAAAACGTATTATTTTATATTATAACTGTATAAGAACAGATTACGATACTTGCCTGTTATTTTTAGCACAGCACTACAAAATATAAACCGCTGACATAACCTTGTAATAGCGCAGTATAGATTTAGAAAAATATTGTTTACCAAGTTATTTGACACTCAGTTTGGCACAAAATTATAACATTCATTGATTATTGATATAATAATGTTGTTTTAATGCTCCTCAATTGTTAAAACGGTAAACAACCAGCAAAAATATTTTTATCGTAACTGCAACGCCATTGCAAAGTTACGTCGTCAGTTCAATCGCGACGTGTCAGGAACGCATTCTCTGAATGGCCGAACTATAATTATAAAATTCTTTTGTCAGTTTTTCTTAGTACGATCGATCAAATCCGTATTTCAAATGGTTCCTGGAACAGTATAGTGTGAGTGATATTGGCATTTGGCTGTAACCGGAGTCGAATCGAACAACACGAGATCCGTCGAATACCTATCTTGTGAACATATAGTGAACGGCAAGGTCGCGAGGGTATAAGTTTCTTTCCAATTTTATACACACGTATTATCTCACTTATGTATGTGTTAATAGTGACGTTAATAAATATTATAGAAACAGGTATTCTTGTTTCCAGCCAGCACTATAGGGCGTGACCAAAATTGATTGTTTATGGCGAGAAGCTTTTTTTTATAAATGTCATTGTTATGACATTGATATTGTGTCTATGCGTTTTTTGAATTGGCAATATACAATTACATCATGAATATGTTTTGATTACCAGGGAAATGTTTAATATTTAAATCTTCCATTTAATTAACTTTCAAGGAAATTGGTGATTGCCCGTTTCTAAAAATACTCATAAATATCTTGAATGCGAAGATATTCTCAGAAGTAATATTGAAAGTTCTTAGAAGTTCTAAAAGAAGCACTATTACCCACTAATACTTCATTTAAGACTCAGATATCAAGGCCTCGTAAATGTATAGCATTAATCACGGTAGAAATCCCCGAAGCTTAAGCAGAACTAAATGAGAGCTAAAACCTTACGAAGCCACGCTCGGCATAAATCAAGCGAGCTAAAAGTCGATAAAACACAGACTACATGTAAATGGGCGCTGCAATTACGGATTTAATTAAATGTCCAGTCAGCAAGATTATTTATAGAACTTAGACAATGGTATTTAGAACTTCAGATCTCCTTTTTTCAGACATCAGACTTTAGACTCTCGCTCTTCAAACTTTGTGGTCATACGCTGAGTTAATGGAATCAATATTTTCAGCAATATTTTATCCATGTTTTCTTTTTAGAGCGGATTATTTAGAGTACCTAAGTATACAGCTGGTCATTTAAAATTGAGAAGATACTTAATCGAAGTTTGCATTTTATTGCACTTGAAAGACGCCAGACATTCACCTAGAATTTCTACAACCTGCAATTTAAAATGAAAACAGGGAACTATAGTTACATCTAGAATGTGAATTAACTTGTCAAATGCAATACCTCAGCTTGCGATACCTTAGCGCCATCTGTGGGAATAGCTTGAAAACGATCACTTTCCTTCGTCTGCGCTTTGAAACACGACACTCCGTCACAAGATCTTTGTACAAGTTTAATATAGAGGACGTGTTCGGCGTCTCGTTTGATTCGCTTTGAAAGGATTTGATCTCGACGATCTCGAACATTAAAAGACTGATATGGAGCTTAATGTTGTTTGTTACGTCACGCAGAGCGAGTTTAAAAAGGCGGAACAATTCGGTTCCGTATTTTTTATGATAGACTTTTATATGTTATAAATGTATGTATGTTTTTTTAATATGTAAAATATTACTTGAAAGCGCTTATTAATGGTGTTTTATTTAATATACGTAAGTAGGAATTTCACAATTCGTAGTATTATAGATTGAAGTTTTTTCAGAACAGAGCATCTTCAAATTCATTGTAAATCGAATGATTGACAGAGCCAATTAATATAAGTTGCCGTAACGCGTTTCTCCTATAGTTCCTAGGCATAGCCATCAGTGGTTTCACACATCAGAATCAACACCATTATCTATATTTTACAATGATATTTACATTCATACCTATATTACAAATTAAATCTACCTTTATATTTACAAAGCTACCTGCACCTTTATGTTAATATACAAATATGTGAGACCACAGGTTAATTTGCTTTTTGAAAGTGTACATTCAACCGAATTGAATCTGATTTTTAACGCGAATAAAGTGAAAGAAATATATTGATTTGAAAAGAACAATGTCAGGTTTCGGCCCACCTAATCAACTTTTAAAACTAAATTCTCACGGACACAAAGTTCTTTACTACAACAATTTAAATATAAAATACTAACTTCTTATCAAATATTTAATTGTTATCTAGAACTTTTCAAAAAAAAATATCATTTTAATAAGTAATTATTTTGTTTATCAAGTTCAGGTTTTCGTTTTAATAATTTGGTTTTGTTGTGTTGGTTGTGGTTGGGAAGTTCAATGCAAAAGTGGAAAACGTAGAAAAGCTTCTGACATTAAACTACACAAAAAACTGTAAGAATTTTACTGTACATGAAATATTTTTATTGAGCCTAAGTTACTATGGAGGTCTGACATTGTTCTTTGTCCCTAAAATTGTTATTCCATGATTTTGCTACCTAATGTATATTTTCCACACAGCAGCAACACTGGGATATAAACTAATACTGATTCTGCTAATGCATTGTTAATAATTCATGCGATTACTTGATTAGATCCGAGTAATCAGGCTACAATTTGATGATATTGCTGTTGTTTCGTCCAGAAATAGAGACATTGTACCTATAATTATATTGTTTTGTGTGGGCACATAATTAGAGTGAATGCTGGCAGTAGACAAATATAGACTTCAATGAGTACACCTCTATTTAAGTTCTCCTTCGACTTCTTGCTGTTGTTTTGACTCTTGCCTCTTCTACAATAATGCAATAATTGTATAAAATGACTAGTTATTGTATCAATGAACGTATGAAATGATTATTCAGCTATTTGCCAATTGGCACGCTTTTGGATCATTGGAAAACCAAGCTAATTTCAATTAGTGGACATTCGTAGTTCCCATAAATAAAGAAACAGGCTTTTGTTGATAATTAATAACTAGGTATTACTACACTTCTGTTCTCTGTTTTCTTAGCTTCTACTCTCAGACAATTCAGATTCCAAAAAGTTAGTCAAATTTGTTATTTATTTACATAAAACCTTGCTCTAGGCATGTTACATCAAATACTACATTGGTTACAGAGTAAACCGTAACGTGTGGAGTTTTGCAAACAATGGTATAATGTACTGACATGCATTATGTAGAGGCCAGCCAGAAAGTCGAGAACACTTAAAGTAAAGCGACTGGAACTTCCTGGTCGATCATCTGGGGGTATCAAGTTCGACGGAAGAATTCCATATTAAACTTTTACGAGGTGCATTCACACTCACTATCAAAGGCTTATACGATTTCCTCCCGAACGGAGGGTCATTGACTTATTGTATTTCAGTAAGGTTGAAAATACGTTCAGCATATTGTCAGTCCTGTCGTACGTTTCTCAGGTTTATTTGAACCTTTTCACGGAAGGTATGGGGTAGTTGTAGGCCCTTCATCTTAGTAAACGTTTCTTGTGCCAAAGTTATCACAGACTTAATATACCGTAAAGGACGTTGGGAACTGCCGCTTAATATACCATTGGAGACGCGAAGGGTTCAGAGGTACCTACCAAGGTATGTGCGAAAGCCGACCGTAGACAGAATTAATCCTCATTCTGTTATTAGGTTTATTTAGGTCAGGTATACCTGATTCTCTATGTTGGCTTTTTAAGATTTATGACATGAAATAGTTGAATCTGCGTTAAAATGAAAATCGGTTTACTTAGTACTCGTAGATGAGTATACAAACAAAAACATGAGGTTGAAGGAGTTAGAGTGTATGTAGGTACATGTGTTGTATATGGTTGTGTAGAGCATTCACCTACTGCTGCACCTGTGCTTCTTTTCGATCTTAAAAAGTTAGACGCGCTAAGTTCAAGTAACTTACAATTTAATGGATCAACTACGATAGGTTACGATACGTTGTAACAAGTTTAGTCTTTCAGTCTATAAACTAAATTACATACTTATTCTACATGACTATACTTATCCTACATGACTATAATAAAAAGAAAAAGTTAATATTCTAAAATGTTGCTTATTTTTGCAATAAGTGAATATATTCTATAATGTGTCGTCATAATATGATAAGGTAAAAAGTAAATAGCCACAAATGTCGACGTCAAACGATTTTTTCCCGCACCACAGGCAGGTAGCTGAACCAAATTGTCGAGGATTTCATTTCATTTCATGGATACCTTCCATTTCATGAAATTTTAATCAGCACATACTCTGTGTATCTACTGGATTAATAAAGGCGAGTATACATCGTTTCAGTTCACGATGTCACCGAGTATGAAAATTGAAGAATTTTGATAAGTATAAGTGCAGAGTGATAGCTTCTGCGAATGAAGCTTTTCACCACGGCAGGCACAGGGTAAAATAAATTATTTTTACACCAATTGGAGCGTGACAAAATCGATTGGTGGAAGTTTGGTAATTACCGAGTTTAATCACTTTTGGCCGAAGTTGCGGGATTGTGTCAAAGCGAACTAGTATAATGAAAGCTTAACAATGACGCGTTTATAGGAGCATTGAGTCAATCCGATGGGCGAATAAATTCATGGCGGACACAGCGCGCTAATAATCACACGCGCCGCAAACACATAGTTTATACGGCACAACTGTATATTGCGTGCGAGAATTTATTTCAGTTAATCTTGTTTTCATAGTTGCTTATAAACAGTTTTGGCCAGTGCCAATAAAGGCCTTTATTTTACGAAAATGTTTGTACCAGCGATTCATTACTTCCGATGTTGTTTTGGTAGGTAAAACCATTCAATAAACCTTACTACTTATTCCGTAAATGTGTCTGGAAGCGGATTTTTATTTCCACATACCTATAATTTTTCTTGAAGAAACTTGATTCGAGATGTTGTACTATCTTTAAAGTCTTTCGACTTGAGAAGTAGACGGCGATGCAGCTACACTAGACTTATTAGTTTTGACTTGAACACTAATGTAATGTACGGTAAGTCATCTAACATGTATGAGACGTAAGAAGCTTTTGTACTGAAGGGAATCAAAATGTGTTTGGTAGTTCCCATGAAGAGCATGTGAAATTTTGTTTGACTTGTCTCATGTACTTTCCAGTTATACCTTTTAATCGATAATATTTTCATAACAATATAATCGGTGCTAATATAGGTACATATATTATGTAATTTTATCATTAATTATTTTTAGCACTATTTTAAATTAAAATGTCAAGAATGAAATAGCACCCAGTAGTAACAAATCCAAACTAATATTATAAATGCGAAAGTAACTCTGTCTGTCTGTCTGTCTGTCTTTTCTTCACGCCTAAACTACTGAACCGATTTGTGTGAAATTTGGTACAGACATAGTTTGAAACTTGAGAAAGGACATAGGATAGCTTTTATTACAAAAAAAAATAAATAAAAATAAAATTATTCCGGACATAAAGCGCCATCTATTGGTCAAATCAAAAATCTGCTGGTAGTCACTATTCCACGCGAACGAAGTTGCGGGCAAAAGCTAGTAGAATATAAATCTTGCAGCGCAATTATAAGTTATAAAAGCAAGTTTTAGTGTCGCAATGTGCGCTGTGCAATTATGTAAATATGCAATTTGTATGACGCTTTGTTAGTTACTAGGTGTCTGCTCAAACACTGACGGACCATTTACCTAAATTGAATAGATAACTAGGGATTTATGCGATTACACCACATCGTACAAATTCCTTTTATATCAGTGTTCTTTATGTGACACGCCGTAATGGGGAAGTTCGGTATTTTTAGATTTCTTTCCTGAAATTGTGCGATAAAAGTGTTGCGAAGATTCCATTGTGGAAAACCGAACTTAATGGGAACTGTTATGAAAATAATAAACACTTCTTTGTTGTTTCGTTTGTTTCTGCAAATAGCAAATAAATGAAGCAATATTTTCTTTCATCCTATTTACAAAAATATTTTTGACATAATTCGCAATTTATAAGACAAAGGAAATCTGGGGCGATGGCAGAACTAAATGTAATAAAGTAATTTATTTATTTTTTCTCTTAAACTGTAGGATTATTTATATTTAATTTCAGTATCTAGCAGCCGCAGACTGGTTTACGACTTTGTCCCTTCGCCATTCTTGGCCGGAAAATTAAAGCAATAAAAAGTTTGGATAGTCAAGGAGATTTTAACTAATCAAATACGGGCGAGTGTTTGAAAAACAAAACCTTCTTAGCTGTGGTTTGATTTTTTTCTTAATATTGTGCATGACATTTTCTTTACCGCACAAAGTAAAAATAATGTCTATTGAATTAGAATTTCCTCTTTCTTATATAATAGCTAATTAAGCTTTACTTGTACCGGTCGGTAAGTATATTTTATTTTCTTTGAGGAAGCAAAGTGATTTTCATTTCCTGAGCAATTGAAAAGGATATAAAACTAATGGAGCATGTTTTATAACTTTTTTATAAGTGCTATATAGTTCTAAGCACTACCTATATTTCTGTAAGTTTTTTTTTCAAAATAAGCGATGTACGTTTCTTAATTTTTTCTGTGCTAATAATTAAGTTATATGTTGTTAGATACACATTACTTCCTTTTTTTTCGATTTACAAAGACTTTTGTACAAAATTATACCTATTATGAAAAGCATACAAGCTTTACAACTTTCTCACCAAAAATAGCCGAAGAATATAACAGATTTACCTATATCTTGTACAGAAAAACGTACAGAAAAACGCGCGAAATACTTTCAATTTGGTTTAGATTGTTTACAAGCGCTTATTCGGTATTGATTAGATTGTAGAATGTATAACATGAGTTGTTTGACAGTAGTGTCGAGTGGCGGGAGCGGGTAGTGGGCTCCGGAGCTGAGCGCGTGGGGTGTAGGGCTGAGGCGCTGGGCTCGAGTCGGGCGGCACTGTGGCGGATCGCGCTTGACGTCAGCGTCCGGGCGCGGACGCGGACGGCGCAGGCGTCCGGGCCCCTCTCCCCGCGCGCCGCGCCCCGCCCACACCCTCGCCCGCCACTTCTCGGGCGGCGTGCGATACCTGCACCCGCTCGTCCGCCCACCACAACTTTCGCCTACCCGCGCCGATGCAATAAAATAAACTTTACGTTAAAAGTGCGTGTGGGAATTAACGGACTTGGACTGAATTTACTTTTCAGTGACATTATTGCTACTTCAGTGTTTTGTTAATAGTTCGGATGTTAAAAGTTCAGGTAAGTAATGTAGTTTAGAAATATAGTATTAAGAATAATTAATTAAGGCTATTTCTTTTCTAAAATAATAGAAATAATAATTTATAAAAATATGATAAATTATGTATTTTATGGGCTAAATACATATTCACAGAATTTTCTCTATAAAAAATAGTCTATCTAGGTCCAATTTCGTATAACTGCGAAATTTTCATACTTTTTTCCCGGAAACTGGGTGCATAAAGTGCACTCTGGTAGGCAAATTGGCTCGAAGAGATAAACAAACGTTATTGGGTCCCGATGTCAAGTGCATGGAGTGCGGCGGTTGCGTAACCGGCTGCGCTGAGATCAAATCCGCGACCCTAGCGCTGATCTTGTCAACACGCGGGATATTACGTACTAAACGAAAATAATGCTCGGTAAAACTTTTACAGCAACGCTGGAATTTTATGAACCATACGGCTCTGCTGAGGTTCTCTCTAGCTAGACGATATCGGTTTTAGTTTTGGCATAGGTATGTAAAAATGGTACCTAGTTGGCATCGAATTCCCGCCGTGAGAATCGTTTCTGTGCCAATTTCTGGGTATCTCTGTTAGTGGATGAGATAGTTCAGCACTATTGTGTATGTGAACAAGTTAAGCCATTAGAGATAATAGTGCGTAACAAGTACAAAGACATTGGAATCGCGATTTCGAGTGCCATTTTGTTATCATTTCAACAAAACGCGTGCACGTTTCGAGATAATCCCTGCTGAATTTTGGTAATAGACTTTCGAAAGGTGATTTACGACTCCATTTTTGGATTACCGAATAAAATCGGTGATTTAACTTGTAACACGGGATTATCTTTGGGACTTTTGAATTTTGCGTCCATTTTAGGTGCTGAAGGATTCTGTTACATGGAATCATGGAACATTCGAAAGATGTATATCTTTTGAAACTCTGTAAAAATCTGTTAGCATTAAAATAGTGCGGTGACGTTTTTGAACATTCAAAACAGATGAAGTAAAATGGCGCACATTGTAAGGGGCGGGCTGTAGCTTAATTGATTACCTATATTATTTCAAGATAGTCTTAAATTAAACAAATGAATATGTGGATGTCATGTAATGTTTCTTATCTAAATGAATCATAGGCTTTTCTTTTCCGAAAATGTCTGAGCACTTTCGCAAATGGAAACGCGGTGTAAAGAAAAGCGTAGGAATTTTATCTGCACGTACATAAAAACATTTTATCACCTGTGTACAAGGTGTTACCTGCCATTAATATGTTTTCAAATAAGGTTTCGTATACATGGTAAATAAAACTGCTCAGGGCGTGATGGCGCGGACGTTAAATTTCTCTCACATGTGTGGCCTGATTTTTTTAAACCTGCGACCTTAATGTCAGTAATCACGGCTTTCAGGATTGGCTTTTTTTGTAACTGGTTTATCAATTGGTAGAGTCAACTTAAAAATCTTTTAGAAAATCCTTAATATGGAATTTACCTTATCCTTATCCTTAATTTACAGATATTTATACTTTTAAATAGAGACTTATAAGTAAAGCATACTTAAGGCTGAAGACTGAAATTGTGTATTAAAACAAATAACGTAAGGCATAACAGCATTAAGGTGGGCATTTGTAATTCAATACCACTCTCCGGTTTATGAAGATAACATCATAAATTATCGTCGGAAGTAATTTCAGTGACAAGAACCAGCCGTATAGAATGTCAAATTCGTATACAAATAAGTTAATTAATTCCAACGGAGCATTTCAATGGGCCGTGTCTATTAAATTGTGGTATCAATTTCACTTCTCAGATCCCTATGTAGGAAATATCTCCAGATGTGTTAATTAACAGTTCTTGAGACAAACGTGTATTGTTCCACAGATAACAAAGTCTGCTTCATTATATGTATTACGTTGCATTTACCCGCATAACAAGTGAACTCTTTCACAAAATAAAATCTATTTGAATGCTTTCACGGGTGTGTTTATTCTTTCAGCGACAATGGATACTATTCAAATAAGATTCGTATTTTTTCGTACCCCTCATGCAACGTTGAATTGTTTTTGTAATCCTTGCTTTGCTGAGAGATTTTTATAAAAATCGAGTTATTTTTTGTTTTTCTAATGAAATTGGTTTTCGCGAAATTCGAAAATAGTTGGTAAACTTCCTTTATTTGTGTAAGAATATAGTTTTAGCCAGTGCCAAATGACATGAGGAGTGGTAGGTATTTGTGAATACATGTAGACCTGAAATTATTGAAAAACAACTTATATTGAACTATAAAATATTGGCCGCATTTAAATTTTGAAAATAGCATTAAATTCTCAATTGTTATTTTGTGTTTGATACTTGGACCTTTACGTAATTGCTTCCGAAGGTACAAACTACGTCATGCGTTAAGATGTTGAATCAATTATTTAACAGAGACCTTAATGGATTTCATTTTCGTTGGGTATTATTCTCCATTAGATTTCAATCGGAAACACGTCTGGCCGTGTATTTAAACAAACCCCACTCACCCGGTACGTTCCGGACAAACAACCTGACCAAATGTGTACTTGACTGAATCCTATTTGTGTACGAAGGTCGGTAACGGATCCATTCTTGCCTGTTTGCTGCCCGTATTCCCTGTGTAACCACCCACCCGACACTTCTTAACCAAACATCCACCTTAAGTTCTAGAATTTTCTTTTTCATTTGTTGAATAACGTTAATGTCATACGTTTCTTCAGTTTTATGCTCGCGCTAATAGGAGCAGTAAACTTTCATAGTTCTCTAAAAAGGCTTTCACGATGATGTGTAATAATAACAATGCTTGGATCGTGTCATAATTCTGCTTGGAAGTTGTTACAATCATAAAGTTTCTTGCCGGGAGGTTATTTTAAATTATAGTTCGGCCATTCAGAGAATGCGTTCCTGACACGTCGCGATTGAACTGACGACGTAACTTTGCAATGGCGTTGCAGTTACGATAAAAATATTTTTGCTGGTTGTTTACCGTTTTAACAATTGAGGAGCATTAAAACAACATTATTATATCAATAATCAATGAATGTAGTTACGTCGTCAGTTCAATCGCGACGTGTCAGGAACGCATTCTCTGAATGGCCGAACTATAGTTCTTCGTATTGTTCGTAAGGCAATTTTGCTGCATCTGTTCTTTGATAGTTTTTAATTAATTTTATTTTAAATGTATTTTATTTTTACGACTATTGGTCTGGAAAATATGCATGTGTACGTGTGAATTAGTGCAACAGACCCATTAATAACAAATAAAAAAATGAGAATTGTGATGTAATTAAATCCACATTATCAACAGACATGATGAGATTTTTGGAAACTTTTGACATAAATATTTGTTGGTTTTGTTATTGCAGTGTTCCAAGTTTTTTGGCAATGTTCCGTTTGATGTCTGGATTCATCCCTCTTTGTGGCATCCCATTTTTATACGTCTGTGCGAATTAGCTTCTAAATTGTTTTCATTCGTTCCTATTATTACGTAACGTCGCGTAACCTTTTTGAGTTTTATGACTTTTTATTGAAAACTGAGCTTTTGATTCTATGTTCGGGTAAAATTGTATCTCTTAAATTAAAATTCGAAATATGATTTACTGCGTGGAGCGAAATGACGATACTAAGTAAAAGTAGTACTGAAGGTTCCAACTTCAGAAGCTCAGGATGAAATACTCGAAATGTTCAGGTTTAAAATAAGGAGCATCCTAGAATCCTTTAAATTACTTCCCTTTCAGCTCGGGTACTTAATCCTTTTAAATTCTGAAAAGGCGGATTCGTACTATACAGGTAGGGGACATTAATTTATTTCTTGCAGGGCGTTTCTGTTAAACTATGTTTATTTTTTGGTGAGAAGTATTTACATTGACTATCCGTGGAAGTACATATATAAATCCGTTTTTATTAATTATTTTCCTTCAATGCTAATTATAATTGTGAGGAATTTTGTATTGCTTGTTGTTGGTTTCTTTACTTTTGCCTTTTCTTAAACATAACTGTTTCACTTTTAAAACAAAATAACTTTTCTTTAAAAACCTTACCGCAATGTCACTATTGTAAGTTATACTATAAAAAACGAAATGCAAATTAGGTCTTTGTGATTAAAGCTTTAAGCGTCAAAGCAACAAGACATCGCTGGATGAGCTAAAGCAAGTGAAGGCATAGCTGCCTAATTGCGAGTACTATAGTTATTTAATCTGCGTATTAAAGATAACTAGGACCAAGTAATTCAGATTATTACATCTTTGTTTAACGTTTATGCCTTAGGAGCTATATCCCGTTACATTGTTATATGTATAGGAATTGTAAGAACATTATTTATCAGAAGAAACCCACGTACTCGTAAAATTACAAAAATATTCAAATTCAAATAATTGAATTAATTTATTTCAGACATGTGTCCATAGTATTAGTATACAAAATAACTTAAAGACTAGTGTTAGTAATACATAATTAAAAGCAATTAGCTTAAATTATATCACAACTTGGTACGAACGTAGTAGGATAGCCTTCAACGATTGAAATAATTTTAAAAGCATATGTTGTGTATAATAAAACTAAAAACATTCAATCAAATTTCATCAATTGGATCCGATAGTAGAACTATAAACTGTTTAACATGTACCAGGGTACTGGTCAACCACCTGCTAGTTCGTGGTATTCCATATTGAATGTAGGTTCAATTTCATATTCACAATTCTCTGTATTTCGAAATAAGCTTTGAAAGCTTCCAGAAATTTTCAATACTGGTACTATTATGTCAGAAAATCAGGAATTATTATTCTGTGGAGTTTGAACCATTTTGATACCTAGTTTTACAGTGACATGTATGTAGTATCTGAACAGCCCAGCCTAGTTAGCAACTGCAGTCATCTTTCAATAACAACCCATAAACGCGATGCCTATGTGAGACTAACAGTCAGTTATCCAACCTTGTGCCTGCCTAACGACCCGAATTCTGCCACCCATTGCTTTTCAAATTACAGCCGGAAACTATGGTAAGCCATGCTTTCTGAGGCGTAGCGGAGTTTCGGTATGAAATGATAGTCAAACATCTACGGTTCTACTGCGATAAGCGTAGCTTGCTTTCGTGTTTTTATCAACATAAAGCCACCAAGGAAAGAGAAAATATAGTTATAAAGAAAACGACCAAATTGATAAACAAACAACCTTGGAAATGTGTGGTTAAATTAAGCGTGACTGTTAATCGAATTAAGATTGCTCCTCTATTTTGACTTTCATAGCAAGAAAAATCTAACGAGTTAAAAAGGCAGCTCATGCATATTAATGAATCAAGTTATAATTTGAATTTATTGTTGACATAAGACTGTTATTTTAGCTAAAAGCGTTGAAAAATCGTTGTTGCTTCACAAAGGTGTCTTGTCTTTGCGAGAAGTTATATTCAACTGTCAGCTCACATTTTAGTGGTCTAAAAGTGGTTGCTTGTAGTTTACCTCGTCCCGGGCGAATAGAGTTGAAACAAAGCAATTCCGTTGTGATGACATTTCCACAGTTCTGTCTTCTTTAATCTGATGTAAACTTCATAATGTCGTCTTCATCCTTTTATCTGAAGTCGCTGTGATTTATTTGTTAGACGTATAACTTGGGATACGATTAAAACCACCTGTATTGGAAATATTTATCATTGCAGGGGCTTATTGTTGGACAGTCGGCCAATTAATTTTGTATCATGACCTGTCTGAAGTTGTTTTTTTATTTGAATAATATTTATTTCTTTTAAACACTTTAGTATACAAGCACTTTTTGTGAAACAACATTAAAACTAATACCTAATGATACCTCAAAAGCATTTCAGATGAAATATAAACCACCTTTAAAACGCCGCCTGAATTTGCTAATGTCGTTTGATATTTTCTGAGCTCTTAATACCGTATTATTTATCCGGGCAGTGCGCCCCGCAGGGTCATATTTTAGTCAAAGTCCGTGACACCCGGCGTAGAAGGGATCGTTTGTAATGGCACTCGCGGTCATTATCTCATTTCATTTATACTCGGCGAACAATGCTAACTAAATGTCTGAAACAGGCCATTCCACGGATACTTATTAATGATCGTAGTTCTGACATAGTGTAACTTTACGACTCGCATTTGAATATTCAGCCTTAATATGAATGGAAGAGATGTTGTAGAAAATAAAACAAATCTAATTAATATTAAAACTCTTTTGTATAAGGAAAAGCCTTCCAAGAATTAACGCAAAAAGTCGACCAGCTCGGAGATATTTTTTCATTAATTTGGAGAAGGAACTTTCGGGGGAATTAAAATACTCTCAGATCCTGTGGATGAGTAAGTGCTTAGAGTTGTAGGGAAATGGGCAATATCATTTTAATAACTAACCGAAAGTATTTTAGAGTTTGAACAATAGGCACTTTACATCTTAACACTATGCATCATTTCATCACGTATGTTTACAGTAACATTGTAATAATAAGGGTGGCGACCCTTTAAACAGCGCGAGAATAACGGTCAAGAAATAAATTACTAAGTGAGTCCGAATAATAACGAGTATGTGTGTACTTAGTTGGCAACAAGAAGTCTCGTTGACCAAGTCTAAAGTAGGCGAATTTATGTGTACCTAGCAAGTTATGTGTGGTCGGTGTTTGTGTGCAAATAGCCCATTTTGTTGGAGCCGTGAAAGCGAAACGTCTCGCCATGTGGTTCTGTTAAGATTTCCACACGGTTGAAGGGTAGTTAACTGTAACTACTCACGTTAGAGACCACCTGTGTTGCAATGAATGCACTCTGCATGTGAGCGCCACCAAATTCCCCCGGCGTGGCCTCGCTGCTTAATTAATGTCTTCATCCCACCTACACCACTTTAACTTAATTGTTTCTACTTACATATTTTATTTTTATGTAGAGATGCGTAATGAATATTACTGTAATAAAAGTACTTATTCAAATATTGTGCCATAACACTAAAACACACCTTTCCATTTAGGATAATCAACTCCAAAATTCCTTCGCAAAATGAAGTGTGTGGTTTTGTCCTCGCGAAAATACCACAAAAGCTAAGCAGATAATTAAAATTAAAAATATACTACAAAAGTAATTTAAGGTGCTTAATTTTAAAACGAAACCGTACTTTGTTTAGCAAACACTTGAGCGCTGGAACAACGTAGGTCGATATAAGTTAAAAGCTTCAGGCGCTTAGGAACGCGCCCTACGAAAGTTTTCGTATTCTCGCTCGACTTGCGCCGTTACCTATGTACGTGTCGGTGTACCGCGCATATTATATTATTACACACACACTGACTTAAACAACTGAGACGAATGACTTTGTATTTACCTGTAACTTTTTCGACTCCCACTCAGTTATTCTCCTTAACACCCAACGAGGGGGTAATGTTTCTAGCTACCCATATTTACTCATACTGGGATTTTTTACTCGAAGGTTAAACGGCCAATATGAGGTGTTAATTCGCGTTTAAAAATTCAGGGTAGCGCAGTATGAAAAGGTTTAATTATAAATTATATTATGGACGTAATGGTGGTTAATCATTGACGTGATTTATGTTTTGTAGCTGTAGGATTTTAGCAAAATTCGTTAAAGATGGCCTTTCGTTCTTTATGAATATTTTTTTTTTACTACAAAATAAGTACATATTCTTTTGTACTACATTTTCGGTTAATAATTTTATTTTGTCTTAGAAAATACCAAACAAACACTATTAACAAGTATAAGGCAAAACAAGATCGTACTTCGTTATTGGTTCGCCGATAAAAATAAGTAGGTACACATTCTTGGAACAAACAGTCGATGTTGTTTTAAACCGTACAGTTTATCTTCCAAATAGGCTAGTCATCGTACAGAAGCGTTTTTTTATACGTAAAACAAATAGACATTTGTAGTCCAAACTAACCGTTAACGTTCACCGCAGTGACGGTCGATTTGTAACTTAGTACGTCGTACACAGACGAGTAATTGTTAGAGGCTATAGTTCGGCCATTCAGAGAATGCGTTCCTGACACGTCGCGATTGAACTGACGACGTAACTTTGCAATGGCGTTGCAGTTACGATAAAAATATTTTTGCTGGTTGTTTACCGTTTTAACAATTGAGGAGCATTAAAACAACATTATTATATCAATAATCAATGAATGTTATTACGTCGTCAGTTCAATCGCGACGTGTCAGGAACGCATTCTCTGAATGGCCGAACTATAACAGGTACACACATTGCATAGGCATTGTCGGATCATTTGGCGTGTTAGCTTAGCTCGCAAGTTCACTTCAAACGGTTACGATTGTATTCAATATTAATGTGGAATTATTTGGTTTGTGGTTGTAATGTCGCGTTTTGAATTGCCGAATGCTGAGTTTAGTTGACACCATGCATGAATTAAGCTGTGAATAATTGACAGGCATTTTATCCTTCAAAATGTTTTTGTATTGTCTTGCGTATATCTACGGTTAAAAAAAAGAAATCGCTGAAAAAATGTTTTTCTATACTCTCTCTAGTGGATATTTTTTTCAAGTAAATGTTAAGTGCCAAAACGAAATAAAAGATTTCAAATGAAATTATACTTGAAGAGTGTCCGAATTAAGTCAGTGGAATCGACGAAGTGGATTTAAAACAAAACCAAACGACTCCGAGAAAGATATGAGACTTCCGAATTAATGAATAAGGCTTTCTTAGTAACTATATTGTCACAGAGTTACATTTTGTTAAAATTTCGAACAAAATAAAGTAGAAGTACAATTTAGTTTGCAATTTTATAAAAGCTAAGGAATAAAATAATAAATATCATGAACAAAAACTGTGTGTGTGTGGTAGTCAGTACAAATGAAATGTTGATAATGTCATTCAGCAGAATAAGTTGACACCGATTCAGTGATCTTAATTAAAACTATTGAAACCTGAAATAAGCGTGACAATTTATTGAAATGGAATTCATATAATTATTGTTTGTTTGCTGTATTATTTTGTTCAATTCATTATTTTACAATTACCATCATATCTACATTTTATACAATTTTGAGATTAATTGATTACTTTGCAAATACGCCACTCATTTATCGGATAGCTTCAACCTACAGTCACTCTTTTCAGTTAAAGAACTGTTTAAGGCAACTTTTTAAACAGTTTTTTTTTAAGATAAAGATACTTTATTTTGTAAAACATGGCACATAGCATAGGTCTTAGAATAAGTAGTATCAACTCATATTTTGCCTTATGATGGCTTACAAAGTTTCATGGTACTTAAGCTAGCAGATTTCTTGGTCTCTCTGATATGTCTATTTCTGAACAGACAAGTAAGATCTAACTCCCAACTGAATTAAAGTACAAGTACATTACTAATTTCAAAGTTTACGAATCGTATCTTAGGTATAATTCATGAAGATTAGAAGTTTTATAATTCGACAAGCTGCAAGTTACGCGGGCAGAAGAGTTTCTATCTGAGGCAAATTTCGCGTGGGTTCAAACTTATCCCGTGTTGATTTTAAACATTTAGGTGGATCTTTGTTTGAATGACATTGGGTTTTAAGAAGCCATAAATCCTTAAAATACCTTTTACAGTATCTATACCATTTTTTTGCATAAGCTAGAAAATCATTATATTTTCACTTTTCGTTATTAACATAAAAACACCCATCACCACACATCATGTATGACGTCTGAAAGAAAACAAAAAAGTTCATGATTCAAATATTTTCCATTCTTTTGTAGTAAGCATAAAAATGAAGTATTTATGCCAATGATATTTCGTTAATATTTGCCAGTTTTAATTATGGACATACCTGCGTATAACAGTAACAATTTATTGCGAGCCAATTAAAAAAGTAATAAAATCGAATATCGGTAGTGGCTGCTTCAGTAGATTACAGGAGCCAATTGTAAAATGTATTTTCTGATAGTCATCAACGAACGTTTCACTATGGAGTTCCGTTCAGATTTGGTTTAAAATATTTGATAGCAAACGTCTCTTGATTTAATATAACTACTGTGAACCTTTCTGCATTAATCAGGACAAAAATATTAACCTTGGGCGTATGGAAACAGGTTGGGCACGATTTGTGGAAAATTTTAAGTCATGACAGAACAAAGAAAGCCCAAAAAAACAACAGTTGTTGTCTACTCCATCAATTAAACAAATAGTATGTTGAATATTGGCAGTCACGGGGTGTTCATTACAGGAGCTTTCATAAATTCAATTTCAGATAGCCGCTATTAACACGAACCGCGAGAATTAACATCGTTAGGTGTTGTTAATTACAGATTATACTTTTATTTATATCTAGCTTTGCTGCGGTTTTAAATCCTCCGATTAGAGAATATTTATGAGCCATTGCTTTTTGTGTTTCAAATCAAGTTCGTCCTTTGTTGTTCTGATGTTATCAGTTTTTGATTGTGTAATTGGATTTTAGAAGGCTTTCATTTTGAACTTTGGATTTGGATAGGAAAATCAAAACTTTGTTTGTCTTAAAATGTATAACTGGTCTTATACATATATTCGCAAGCACAATACAGACCTTCAAGTTATAGATTATGGTGAAATTGCACGTACATGGGAAGTATCTTGTAATAGAATATGATCACACTTATTACGATAAGTAGCTTATGTGATATTGGTT
Organism: Helicoverpa zea; assembly: GCF_022581195.2. Taxonomy (NCBI): domain Eukaryota; kingdom Metazoa; phylum Arthropoda; class Insecta; order Lepidoptera; family Noctuidae; genus Helicoverpa; species Helicoverpa zea. Next base: position 6,114,765 of record NC_061456.1, on the reverse strand, counting down.
ATATGAGAGTTTCACCTCATGGCGCACTTGCAATTTCCAGACTATACTTGTAACTTTATTAATTTATTTATATCAAAACACAGCTAAATTTATCTTTACAGGTACTTAGCCTAATACGACAAAATTAGTTGCATTACACTATACGAAAACTAAACATAATATCACAAAAATAACACTAGCAAAGCTTTAAATTACTACTAATACTATAGGTACTTATGAACATATGTTGTCCTGCAACAATATCAAAGTAAGTAAGGTTGAGACCTTAACTTATACATTTTTCTTTAGTCCTTAGACTGAAATTAGTACGATAAAGGAAAGCTTCCTTTAAACGAGTGAATAATGGTTCTTAAACTTATTTTGTCAAGTCGGATTGCGCAAGTAACATGCAGGACGAACTCAGTAACATTCTGTTATCGTGCCAAGAAACTCTGTTACTGTGTGGTTTAACACCGACGAATATATTCAGGACTTGTTTGTGATTAATGCGATGATATAGATAAATGTGTTTACATATCATACTTTGAATTATGTAAGTTAAAATTAGATCGACGAAATGAGCAGTACCTAATTTTAAGCGTGCCTCTAGTTGTATGATGAGTTTGCCAGCACACTCATGCCTATGCTCACAGTTAATTCGGCCACTCGCTTTCCTGAAAATCGACTAATTACAGGATACAAATTAATTAGCTAACGATAAAGTTAAATTACCTGAAATCACGTTGGTATTTAGCGAGCATTTTGTTATAGGCATCAAGGCCAATATCATTAAGGCTACATTGTTTCGATCATAAATAATGTACGATTTTAGTCATGTCACGTTTTAAAATAAGCATTTATAAAATTAAGTTTAATTTAGGACTGAGCCCAGGCTTTCAGTAAATAGGTTATTATTGGTCAACCACCAAGTAAATATACACCGCATTAGATGCCAAATATAATATGTGTCAATAAGTACATGTGGTAATTCTCTATATTGTTCTAATGACACGACAAAAATACGCAGTAGATAAAAACATGTAAGAATCATGTACATCAAACACAGGAAAAGTATTACAAATAAGTAATATTTTCTATAAACAGCTTAGTATGTGACCTAAAAGTTCTTTGACAAAGCACTCTCACTGCGTCCTACCGGCCTACTGACTTAATTCGATGTTAATGTATGATACGAAGAGCGGACGTACGTATAAAGCTATAAAACAAATGGGTCAGACTTCGGGAGGGGAAGAAGAAAACAGTTCCCTAACAAAAAGCGAAATGTAATTCTCCGCTTCGATTCTTATCTGGCTTTGTTACATCTTTTTCTCCATTACAAATGAGCTTTTTTTGGTGTATTTTGAAAACGTCTTGGCGAGTATGCCTTAACTTTTGGACATTAACTTTGAGATATTTACTTTAGTCATAAATTTTTTGAATTATAGTAGGCAAGTACCACAAATTATTTCATTTTTGATGACTTTTTCAGTTGGAAGTTTCCTAGCTCTTATTGTGTAGATTCATAAGAAAGATCTCTAACGAGAGCAAAGATCTGTAACGATCTCTGTGCGAAGATATAAATCACAATGTGCCAAAAGCATTAGCGCTATTTTCCTACATGAGGGTCAGATTGCGATAGCCACAATAATCTTCAGATAACTTCTGAAAAACGTATAAAATTCTGATCAGAAAGGAATTCTACATACGTTTCCGGTTTAGTGTTTTCTACGACTAGCAGCCCGCTAGGTATGGTTTTTGTTGATTACAGTAAGGGATGAAGAGACATAAGCTTACCTAATTTCAAAGCAAAAGCTATAGGATTAAGAATGAGTACCTACTAAATGATAATAGCTAACAAGTTGCGTGAGCCTCGTTCTAAATCCCGCTGAAGCCATAATTAATTGAGTTGAATCAGTGCAACAATGCCCAAGTTGGTAGTTGATTGCTCACTAGTTCCAGTAACAAGCGAGTGCTAGAACACTACAATTTCCTTCAAACGAGTTTCTTGTTAAACTCACCAATGAGAATAGAAACCACCTAAATGATAAGTTTTATTATTACATCCAGTGTTATTAAAGTTTCCTATCCCGTTTTATAATATTAGAAACGAAGAATTTGTAATACGATAAACTTTCCTTACCAGTGGCAAAAGTGGACGACGATAAATGGCAAACAAGTAAATACTTAAATATTTTCCTTGCCTATCTTTTCCTTGAAGGCGCTTTTTGCCATTGAATCAAAAACGTTTTCGTTCTTTGATCTCAAATCGGGAAGGATTTGAGCTATTGTTAACTTATCCTGACATTAGATGTACTTACCTTGTATCTGATATGTGTAGCTAGGTGAACGAATATGCCAGAAAGAAGTTGTTTTACTTTTAATTTATTGCTAGCATCAAAATTTAAAAACATCGTGGTGTAAATATATCTAGTTTTGCCTCGAAATAATGACCATTAATTTTACCTTGTCTGTTCTCGAAGGCTTAATTATTATAATAAAAGCTATTAGTTCCAGATTTTTACGTCGTTACATAAATCATTTTTATTTATTTTAGGTTTTTTTATTACTTAAACTTGATTTAGTGGATGAGCTGGATGGAATTAACGTACCTACTCATGCTTGTAGTAAAATGTGTACTTAAATGCAAATGCATTGTTACAGAAACATTCATAACAAAATAAAGTAAAAACATTGTAGTGTATATTATTTTTTGTAGAATAATGATTGTTCGCACAGAATCCGAATTCTCTTCGTATTACGTTGAAGCGGTATGACAGAGGTAAAGAGGAAAAAGATGTCAGCTGTAATAAAAGCCTGGAAGTTCTCTGCGCACCTTTTCATATCCCTAATCACACGTAATGTGGCATCAATCCATTCAAATGTAGGATAATAAAATCTCCGCGCAATAAAAGTTTTTCTAGTGCCTGCATAAGTCTGCGTTCAGCCTTGAGCGCCGTATTCAACTCACACCATAAGCCGAACTTGATTGGACGATTTCAAATGCATCGAACTGAGTTTTCACTTCATCTCGGAGTACTTTGAGTCTAGAAATTTCTAGAATTCTATTTCAAATCTGTTCAGCTGAGCTTTTGGGAACTTATAGGGATTTACTACATAATATTCGCTGTTGTCAGGTTGTTGGAAAACGACGTCAGATTTCCTATTGGGTAGATAATAATTATTTAGATAGGAACTCAAATTGAAGTACATAATGCCTATGTTACTTAAAATAATGCTGCTTAATTTATTAATTCGTAAAATGTTCGATCGTTTGAATACAATCTAAGTATATGTATAATATATGTGTCAATGTCCGTGTCCGTGTCAATTTTGTGACAACCTTAAATACTTACGATTACTACGACCACCAGATCATAATGTCTTAAGCTAAGGTCCGCTTATATCATTCAACTTATCTGAGTAATTTTGTTTTAGAGCGGCCGTTACGAGCCGTATCGAAATAATTGTCTTTATGGTTATAGCTATAAAGGACATAGAGGATAGGCGGCCAATGTGGATATAATTGCTTTAATTTTATTTTATGTGGCTCGTAATCACTTATAATGATATAGATTACAAGTGGGTTTTCAAAATGAAGTTTTATTGGTTAATTCTAAAGCTTCATTCATTCTTCAATCCTTTTACAAAGTTCTTATCTACGTATATTTATAGTTTGTATGTATAGTTGTAGGTTTCGATCATTAGACTCGGCTGTGATCAGCCGAGGTGCGATAAGTGTGTGTCAACAGGGATTACGAGGGGCGATTAATTGCTTCCCTTTGGTCTTATATCCGCTGGGAAAACTTTTATTTATTTCTTCACGCTATCTTGTTATACGGATGTATCGTTTAGAACACATGAGGGTCTATGAGTGTGATGTGATGTGACAAATAATAACGCTACAGATTTATGTTTTTCAGGGTTGCTAATATTTTATTAATTTAAAACATAGTGTTCAGCAAGTAAAAAGTAGTTATGCAGGATAGTTAGTCAAGGCCTGAAAATAAATAAATTTATGTATTAAACGTGCCATAAGCTTATACAGGCTAAACAAAAACAATAAAACCCATAATAAAATCCAAATATACTATAAAACCCCTGACAAACAATCAGTTTTGACAAAAAAATTATGTTACCTCTGACAGTTCACAGCATTTCCTTTAAAAGGTTCGCAATTTCCCATTCCAAGGGATCGAGAAGTTTCTATTATGTGGGTCGTATAAGTGAGAGGAAATGTAAAGATGGAGAGCATTATTACTAGCTCTCACTTCCCATACTGACGGCGCGATTTGCGTCACATATTCACGAGAAGACTATTTTTATTAAAACTAATGGATGGATAGACTCACATAGGCGTTCAGTAGGTCAGATATATCCAGCAATTTAGGTCAAAGGTTTATTGTAAGCACTTAGAATTCATATTTGCGATGTTACTCTGCGAACTTACGTAAAGTTTATCTTCAATTTGTTACAGGATATTGGTATGCGTGTTAAGGAAGTTTGTAAGGATTTTGTTACTATGATTATATTGTTGGTTCTTTGTTTGTTTAAGTTGTGTAGAAATGGGTTCCGTTATATGTTTTATGAGAATTTTTAAATCTCAGTTTTGTTCCTAAGAAAACACTATGCTACCAAAGTTTGGGCTAGAATATTCTGATTGTATGGCAACGATTCTTCAAAAAAAATGTAATACCTAATTAAGTTTCGAATACTCTTAGAGTAATTTAATACCTCTTGTATATTAAGATTGTTGTTTAGATTAAATATTAGGCCATACATGTACAGTTAAAATTCAGACTAACGACTGTATATCATAGTAAACTTTTTACTATGATTGTTTACCTACAACGCGACGCAGTGGCACTGAAACAATTACGTAGTTAAAAACGAGTTTTCAGAAAGTATGTCACAAACATGAATGGTAGGTATCCGGTAACTGGGACATAAATCATTTTACAAACAAAAGGGGAAATACTAAAACAGTAATAAATTATAAAAAAATATTTACTTTGGTACATCACATAGTGCTTTTTGTTGTCTTTTTATACAAAACGAACCGACATGTTAAATAGGTATATTATTCTGTTTGTCGTAATGACCTTGACAGTGCTTTCACACTGGGGGATTTTGTCGCGCATATACTCTCCGTATTTATACGTGTAACATATTCTACGCATATAAACCTGTCAGGCTGTTTCAGGTGTTATCGTTCGACCGTAAGTTATCAATTGTTTTTCGTCACTGGTATACGCGTGACACCCCGCGAAAACCGAGCGGAAAATCCGCTAGTGTTAAAGCGCTGTAAATCTAAATTTAAATATTGTGGTCTGTTAAGGTTAAGTTGCAAATTGCTGTGCTATGCTATGATAGTGATATAAAATGATAAAATTACATACACCCCTTTCCACTTGGGGTTTAGATATGACGTTCTCTAGGGAAGTGTTTCGGGAAATTTAATGTCAGTATGTGGACTGTGCAGAATATTAATTATTTCAGTAGAATGTGTAACCACCACTTTGGTATATTCAAATATGAATAGTACAGTCGTATGAATATTTTCATGATTTCAGCGTGCATGTGCACACACAGAGTATTAGTGTACAATTGTAGAGAGAAATATACATTAGATGTACATATATGTTACTTCAAATTTAACTAGATACATTTAATATAGGTACGTTGCTAATGTACCTACATTACAAACCAAAGTGACCTTCTATTTCAGATTGTCAATGCCTTCTGTCCTTTTCACCCTATCGTGATATTGTGTGCCAATCGAAAGTCAGACGGAATTTTAACTTAACATTAACCTTTATAATTACATCTATAATTTTAAGGTATAACTAACAAAAATTGAAGCACCCATTGATATAACAGTTTTAATCAAATTTGTTCAAGAAGACCTGGAAAAAAATCCTCCAGAATCGCAGTAAAACCGCTGGCAGCATTGCGTTATAAATAGAGGCTTAAATATCGCCCATTAAACCACGACGTGGATATATTGGGCCGATTTGTTTTACCGATTCTTTTTTGTGACACGTTGGTCTAAGCTATTGGGTGCTAGGCTAAATTGAACGTAGCTATCAGACCTATTTCTGTAGATTGGATCGTTGAACTTTAAATAGGTTCTATTAGACCCCAAATCAATAGTTTCAAATAATCTTAAAGGTACTCTGACGCACAAATAGGTATAGTATAAATAAACTATAAAAAAATAGTGTAACATATTCATATCAGAAACAAAGCTGGTACAAAAGAAAAGAAGCTTTAGTGGAAAGCGCTGAATTTCAAAAAGTCGCGTAATGCATTGAAAATGTCTGCGAGACGTCACCTGTCGTTTCGCCCTGTATGAATTATCGGCACAACGTGTATCGAGAGTCATTCATCCTCTACGATGACTGGCACTTGAATAATCTATGTTCTTTTGTTTATTCCTTGACAGAAACCGTTTTATTTCCCTTCTTTCGATTACGTATGGACAACGTCCCGATAAATGGATGAAATTCAATATTTTGACGTGACGTGACATCTGTTCCATTCTCGAAGTAATATATTCCAGATGCATATTTGATTAAAATCTTTTTGCTCCGTCTTCTAATTAGTTTTGATTGAATATGCAACCGATTTGCATTTGCAATGTAATTAATTAAAGTAAACATTTTGAATTTATAGTTATAACAGGATACGGTCTAAATTTATCAAGTAGGTACACGTCTTGTTGATCTGAATTTAGCGCTAAGGAAGTTAACTCATTAATCAAACAACTTGACTATTGGGTTACTTGCTACTGCGTACCTACATATATCTACCGAGCATTATATAGGTACAGAGTTAAGAGAAACTTGGAATTTTGTGAGTATAGGTATGTTCTCGTACTGCCTATAAATTGAAGTCAGGCAATGTACCTATTCTGTGCTACAAATTACGACACCCAATGACACTAAAAATATGTAGGTATATCTTTCTTTTTTAAATCTATTCGCGCTAAAAAACTGCCAGTGCAGGTTACAAATAAGATAAAAAATGTAACATGAACTTTTTCGAACAATATTTTCAGGCCGATAATTTCGTACCTATAAATCAGAGCAGGGTATAAGGGCGTTTGTCAAAATCGATACTCGAACTCGGAAAGGATTGCCCTATAAGAATAAAATAATAACACTGAATAACAAGGAAGTAGGTTTTTCGGGACTTACATTATTTTAGTCACGATTTCCGTAGTTTAAAATTGTCTCAATAAGTATTACACGATAGAAATCATACCCCTTTGTGCGTAAACCGGTACTCCCTAAAATTAGCCAACTCATTACACAAGGATTAAACGCAAGATTTGGGAGTTACGATTATTCAATTTTAACCGGATTTTGACTAAAATTGTTCCAATTAGCTGTTATTGATGGGAGTAAATACATTTGTATTTGTTCCTATTTTATGACGTTTTAAATACATTTGATAATTAAAAAGGTTCATCATTTAAATTAGTAACTGGGTAGCAATTTATTTGTCTTTATTATGTTCAAACATACAAATATTTATGTTGTTTTCTTGGTAGATAAATATCAAGTTTACTAGTCTGAATCTCTTCTGCGAATAGTCTCTTGAGAGGACACATTTTTATTAAATGTACGATTTATCTCAGCTAGGAGATTCAGCTTTAGAGCTCAAAATACACGTCACGCTACATCCAGCTTACTTTGGCTGTGCGACGCCTGACCTCGCGGTACAGGAGGGAAATATTCACAGACCCGGCAAGGTACATCTTATCTTTATCCATAATAAGAATGTCCAGGGACTTATTCGTTCGTTCTTCTGCAACTCTAGAACTAATTTAAACTTACAACTAAAACTATCGGGAGAATAAAACTTTTCTAGAAAATTCGCAGAACAACTCTGAATTTGGGTCGCATAACACAACATTTTCCGACCGTTACTCATCACGAAAATGTGGATGATACATTAAATATAAAAACAAAGATGAAAACATTTTTCCTTAGTGAGTAGTTATTATGTTCTCATAGCAACAGCGATTTCTAACAGTCGCTGGGTTATTGTAACACAATGATAAAAATATTACTTGGAGCAATCCCAATAAAGCAAAAGACCAGGTTTATGTTTCAGTTCAGGAAATGTAAACAATTAAATCCTTGGGGCGAGTACTTACTCCGGCTGCTACCCGTGTAATCTCTCCAACGAAGAGACGTTGGCCTATGGCGGTTTTGGATACCTATACCATAAACTTTGCGTAGGCTCGTATTACGTTAAGGAATAAATAATATAATCATAAGCGTCAGTTATAAGTCAAGTACTTAAAATCACAAAAGCAACCTCTATGAGACCTAGCATCATTTTAAAGGTGAGATTTTTTTTTCACAATACGATAGTGAGGCACAATTTCCGTACCTCGCTTAGCTACATATTATGATGCTCAGAGTGTTATTTTTCTCACCCGGCTTTTGTGTTTTGCGCAAAAAGATAAGCTCGGCTTATCCTGTGTTTTTCCTTCGTGCTCAGATCTGAACGGAGATAGAAGTCCGTTTTAATGTTATTCCGCTTTTATTACGGAGGTCCGATTTCTGAAGTCATCTTTGCAATCTCCACTTTCGTTGTTCCGAACTGAGGGAACTATGTACAAAGCTGTTGGGGCATTAGTTCGCTTGACGGCCCTACATCTACGACGGTTGAAGAGGGTCAACTGTTAAAGGATCACCTGTTTGGCTTAAACCCTGATAGTTCTTGGTTTATTGCCGAATTTTTTCAAGAGATAAGTGACATATAAGGAATAAAATATATTTGTATGCTAAAAATTTTTAAACATATTCCTCATTAAATAAACGTTATATCAACAACATTTTGATACCCCAGTGGCTGTTCTCGGTGGATATAACTTATTTAAAAAAGGTTAGATAAAGTTATCGCTCTCATGCGTCATATTAAAAAGCGATTTACAAGATATACAGAAGCGCAAAAAAGCGAATGAAAGTTTTTATCGTCACGTTAATAACAACATGAAGTTCAGTTTTAAATATGCATATTCCTGTAGACCTTAGACATAGAAGCGCTTGGAGACTTAAAACCTCCTCTTTAGTGCAAGTTGAATACAAGCCATTAGAAGTCTTACTTAAAATATGTTGAATATAGTGTACCTACATAACTAACGAGAAATATACGCAAAGGTATCGTCTACAATATATTGTACATACTACCCACAGGCAACTTGTAAATCTAAGTTTCCCATATTTCCCGTAATTAAACATGATAATCACCAATTTGGTTACACAGTTACACCTACATACAGTACAATTAGCCGGCAGGTACACGTAATGAAAACGACTCACATTATAGTAACAAACTTTACCCACGCTCCTATCCCCTCAGGGTTTGGAAAATCTATCGAGTTACTATCCGTTGTTATATCTTCTCTATATAGTTTAATAATAATACAAGCAATTCTGTATGGTTCATTAAAAAGGACAATTATTTATTGATATATATATTCTTTAATTATGTAATGTGATATTTCGCACACAAATAAATTTTTGAAACAGTAATATTCCGTTCAATTTTCGTTAACTAAAATAAAACCAAATCCTGATTCATAGGTTCAATGTTTATAGATTTATTGCATGTCATGACAACGCAAAAGATATGTTGATTTGCAAATAATGAAAATAGTCATCGTGAACTATTTTAACTATCTCTCGGGCCTATGAACTATTTTAACAGCCATGAGCTGTGCAAATATCGGCCTGTTCCCACCAGTTCTACAAATTCCTTCCCAACGGGTCCAAAGCGAAAAAACAATTCTTTCATCATCATCATCATCAGCATATCGTAGTCCACTGCTGGACATAGGCACGCCACTGAGATCGATTAAAACAATTCTTTAAAAATAATAAAATCCTCCCCAAGAGCTCCAAAAGGTTTTAAGTAAAGTACGTACTTTAATATTTTGCTGACGATACACAACATTTTTTGGAGCCATGTGGAAGGAATTTGACGGTATAGGTATATTTTAATTTATTTATTTTGTTGTACAAAATTTTGGACCCAAGTGGAAGAAATGTATGAAAACTTTGCTTACAGAAAACAATGTGTTTGAACTAAATGGGAACAAGCCCGAATATCATGTATCTACGTATAGCTGTCTGTGTAAGAACAAGTCTAGTTCATCCAGTTCATTGAGTTAGTCAGCTCACTCGACCATGGTTTGACGGGATTCTAGTTTTACAGAGTTGCTGCCATCTGAGTTTAACAATCCTTTGGGACGTTGGCTTCTCTCGGCCGATTCTGTTTGTTTATCTTGCTTCTGTAAAATGATTTGAGTCATGGATTTGTAGCTTGTAATATTGCTTCGCATATTGGGAAATAAATTAGGTACATAAGTCTATACTATCTGCATCGTCTTTCAATGAAAACCTCGGAAATGCAAATTTTGTTCATATCCTATATGTATAGTAAGAACTTTTTTCACATTCGAGGTTTTCACTCAAAGGCATCAATACATAGGTACATGGGTACAACATAAAATCAAATCCATTTCACCTAAGATAAGCCAATGAATCTACAACTAATTGCATTTGTGTGTGTACTCCCAACATGTCTATTTTCATATAAATGCATCTACATTTCCATTTTGAACTAATAGGTGAGCGAATTATCTCTAACAAGCCATGATATATTATCTCTGCAATGCATCCTAACTCTGGTTTGTCGTTAAATAACATTTGTGACCAGAAAATCAATAACATTATCGAATCTGTTACACAAAACCAAAATGTTATAATTTCATCTTGTAAAAAATACTGTTTAAAACGAGCCAGTTACAAAATATTTACTGAAAATATTTCTGATAAATATGTTTAATATTTTATTATCGTTGTTGAGTTCAAATTGCTTTTATATTTATACTACAGCGCTGTTTGCCATTCTCGATGACAAATGAAAATCACAATTATATCGCAATAAATATAATTTGACTCGGTGACGACTTGATGAGTGATTCATTTGCATTTAAAGCCAGCAATTCGAAAAGTGCGACACAAGTAGGCTCTCACACTAATTAACATCAGAGTAAAGGTAGCTGGCATAAAAGAAAATATAGCATAATTATTCAGTTGCAGATATATGTGAGAGGCATTCAATAAATTACATTAATATTCAATGTACAGATTATTAGTTAGTGCGCTGTTAACAAAAAATACGTTTACTTTACATTTTTATTTCGAATACTCGTAAAACATATATTTTGTAAGTGTTTTTTGTTATCAAAATGTTTTTAACAGGTATATTTTTAAATACTTTCTCAGTAAACTGAAAGTAGGTATATCATTTATAAGTTGTTTCAGGTGGGAGCTACGTCTAGTTCTGTACAAATATTCGTCTTTGTTCGTAACAAAAGCCGTTACTTTACCGTGGCCGTCGTCAGAACCGTATTATTTATCCAATGGCCACAATCAGCGAATGTTTACTTGTACCTGCAAAAAAATGTTTGCTCGCAGCGTACAGAGCGGTGAGAGTACAAACATGGAATTAATCCCAACATGTAGGTAGGCTACGCCTCGCTGTATCGCAGTTTACACGAACAGTATACACGACTAATGAAGAATAAATCTTATCTTAACGCATGACGAATTCTTAAACTTTTATATCCCTCAGGAAGTGGTGGATCCATGTTACTGCTGTGTCTCATTTTTTAGGGTTCCGTAGCCAAAATGGCAAAAACGGAACCCTTATAGTTTCGTCATGTCCGTCTGTCCGTCTGTCCGTCTGTCCGTCTGTCACAGCCAATTTACTCGGAAACTATAAGTACTACAGTGATGAAATTTGATGGGAATATGTGTTGTATGAACCGCTACAAAAATATGACACTAAATAGTAAAAAAAAGAATTGGGGGTGGGGCCCCCCATACATGTAACTGAGGGATGAAATTTTTTTTTTCGATGTACATACCCGTGTGGGGTATCAATGGAAAGGTCTTTTAAAATGATATAAAGTTTTCTAAAAAACATTTTTCTTAAAGTGAACGGTTTTTGAGATATCAGCTCTCAAAGTCGTAAAAAGTATGTCCCCCCCCCTCTATTTTTATAACTACGGGGTATAAAATTCTAAAAAAAATAGAGGTGATGCATGCTAATTAACTCTTTCAACGATTTTTGGTTTGATCAAAGTATCTCTTATAGTTTTTGAGATAGGTTGATTTAACTGTAATTTACGGAACCCTTCGTGCACGAGTCCGACTCGCACTTGGCCGGTTTTTTTTTATATATAATGAGAAAAAAATGTGGTAGAACTCCATTAAATTATACTTGATACAAATAAAACTAACTTTGCATCGGTTGTGGTGATGATCAAAAGCACTGATAAAGGAGAATGGCTACCTCTAGCATCAAGTGATACATCAATAGTAAGCTAATTTCATGTCGAGTATTTTCTTGTACCTATTGGTGCTACTGTCATTTGTTAGTATTAAGGGAGTTAAAACGTGTTAAATGAAATAATAACTACGTCTCAAATCTGCTCTAAGTTATAATGTATTGACAATCAGTGGAAGGAATATTAATAAGAAAAGTTGTATTTGGACTAGTGAAATGGTGTTATTTATAGAAGACAGTACACATGCTTGTCTGTTGAAAAGTTTCATCAAGTACAGAGCTGAAAAAAACTAATATTGATTACCTTGGAACAGGTAAAGCAAAAGAATTCTTTTTCTCTTCTACTCCTCTTTGTATATTACTCTTATATACTCCCCTTACGTACTCTCTTATGTACTCCCCTTATGTACTCTCTTATGTACTCCCCTTATGTACTCTCTTACGTACTTTCTTATGTACTCTCTTATGTACTCTTTTATGTACCCTTTTATGTACTCTCTTATGTACTTTCTTATGTACTCTCTTATGTACTCTCTTATGTACTCATCTTATGTACTCATCTTATGTACTCTCTTATGAACTCATCTTATGTAAACATGTATGCTAAATTTCAGCTCAATCGGTTGATACATTGTTAGTTAAATAAAAGTTTGTAATTAACCGCATCTAACTATCCATAACAAAAAGTGTACAATTGTTTATACAAAAACTGTTTCACATGTCGGTGAGTAGATAGGCCTTAAAACTATACCTATGTCCACTGATCGGAGGCATTGTAATTTTTCTCTCTCTTTTTTTTAACACATTTTTGTAGGTGCAACATAATTAAATATTTAATAGTTTGTTTTTTAATACAAATACGGCTATGTCAGTTTTTAAATCTCCTTCACATGTAGGTACTTTTGTGGATGAGACTTATCTTATACTTACTAATCAACAACAAAAGCTAAAGAAAGCTTTGATTTTACTCGTCTGGTTATTACCACATTATATTAGCACTCTCTCCAAATTGATAAGACACATTGCCTTACCAAAGTAGGGTACAAATGAATGTGTCAATATTGGAATTCTATTTATCCAGGAAGGTAGATGTTCGTGATGATACATATGGGTCCAAAATATTTTTATCATTCGATAACAGCCGGCAGTTAGAACCCAAAGGTATTCCATTTATCGGCGTCCGTTTCCATTCAAAAAGGAATTTCTTTTATATGCCGTTAGGGTTCAGGTACATTTATTCAAACTTTTGACAAACCTTGGGTGGTTTGAGAAACATAAGACGTATACACAAAAGCCTCAGTTTAGAGTAATATTACACATTCCACAACTGCGCTAAATATAATTAAATAACGTGTCTTTTCACAAGTTGCTCCGTGCAATATACAACAAAATGTTCCCTTGCAAGCTAATCACATTTAGAGCTATAATCTACCACTCCTCGTCCGTCGTACGGAAATGCTATCATTTAACGTAAGTACTGGTAAAAGCGGCTCGTGTCGTGTGAAATATGATTAATATTATAATTCTCCATGAGTATCAGTGATACGATACTGCTACCATCATTAATATGGCCTGAGGATATTATATTTTATTTGTCAATTAATGAGGGGTATTTTATTATGTCGATTTATGTGGCATAAAATAAAATTCCATCACCGTCACAGGCGCCACACTTGACATAAATCATGTTTCAATGATACGCACTCGGCTCGGATTTGTTTGTTTTAGTGCTGTTAATTTGGTGGTATTCTCTGGAACGATCATTAGCAATGACAACGGTATTAATTACTTGCTTTGTTTTCGATTCAGGCGGGTTTGCGACGGCGACGGTATTGATTTTAGCCGAAGACACAAAAACGTTAGTCTCACTGTCGACAAATTGATGTAACATACTTTAATTAATTTGTGGAAATGCCGCTTGGATTGTATCTACATAATGTTTTAGGGATTGCAGTGCGACCATGTAATGCTCATGCATAAATCATGTCTCCAACAAGTAGATGCAGAACCATTTCCACTGGGCTTACTATAATTACTCCACTTAACGAAGACATGTAAATTCAGTGTGTTTGTTATTTTCATAATACGGTTTATGAAATATTTCATCTTTGTCATCCACTTAAGGCTGAGCCTCGAAAAAAACTATTTTCTACAGACAGTTCTCGACAGTAAAAAATGGATTTGAGATTCAGTAATACAGATATCGTAATGTAGGTGTAATATGAATAATGATCGCTTTAGCTACTCGAATCTTAAAATTATCTACGTCTACGCCCTTAGAAATGGGTTCATAGCCATTTATGTCATTCAGATAGTTAAGGGTACGATTTTAAGGCCTGGAAATTCGCACCTATTATTCAGCCGATCCCATTTAATGTAATGATGTCGCTTAAAATTTCATGGACCATATAATTTTAGCTCTCAATAGGAGATCTACTCTTTGCCGATAATGCTGAGTTGATGAAATAAAAAATAAAGTAATATAAGTTTTGATACATAATGGTTTGTGAAAGTGCATACAATTTATTAAATATTTCGTTGAGGATCAGTTTTAAACCTTTAATATACTTTGTAGATACACTAACATGCCGCTATCACAAGTTTAAATATTTTGTTTGCCTGTTATTCTGAAAAATCACGTTGTCCTTACTACGAGTGCTAAATCAGTTTCAATAGCGTTTTAGAAAATAAAAATATGAAATATTTAATTCAAAAATAAATATTATAGAAAAATGAAGTGTATTCTACGTAACCATGTCAACTCGCTTGACTGACGACGGGTAAACTTTGAGGAGTGCCCCAAAGGAAATACCTATTCGTCAAAATATTTACGAAGCCAACAGACGTGAACATCGGAAACCTTGTTTGTCTATCCGACCGATATATCCATGACTTTTTTATTCTTTTGTAAAAGTTGTTTTGTTTCGTTCTGTTACTTACTAATTGACTTCACTGCAATGTAGATCAATCAAAAAGTTATGAGTCATTCGTTTAGATTTATAAAGATATCCTGTCAAGAAGTTTTTTCCTTTTCCCCTCCTTCTCCTACGATATATCTGTCGGTCCTTAAATTGCTGACCGTAATATCTGGACCATAAATAACAAGTCTTGCTACAGTAAAATAGGTACAATGTAGATGTTTGAGCTGGAGGGTCACTGGGCGATGTAAAAGGAATATCGTAAAAATATTTGGAATGAGTGCTCTGTGCTGTTTTCGGTCGGCAGGGTACAACTTTACCCACATATTTCACGCGTCCCCTTTCAGTACAACTTTAAACGAAGTAATTTTATGTCACCAGAGATTAGAAAGGTTTTTAAAATGGAATTTATAAAACTTTGCTAACTTAATCAGAAAACTCAATTTCTTATTTTAGACAAAAAAAAAAAATAAGGGACGATACGGGTTACCTATTGTTGATATTTTTTGCACGTACACGTAGAGCGCAATATGAAATATTTTTTGCTTAAATATAACGTTGTCCGTTTTGCATTTTAGTGTTAGCTTACAAAGGCGGCAGCTCGTTGTTCCATTTGAAGCTTCACATGTGGCGTTCAGCAACGACATATTGTATTCAAAGTTTGATCATCAATCACGCTGAAAAGATTGTGCTTTATATTAAATACGATGTAGGTCGGCAGAAAGAGAGAATTTCCATAAGGTGAAAGTGGTGCGCATAAAATCATGTAGGTTGAAGGTTCGTTGGCGTTAGTGGTAGTCCCTCGAGACAGCGAGTAGGTCTTCATATGTACATACGTATCTACGGCATACACGTAGCCCAGGATGGTGATTTATTTTGTTAGATGCTACGCTGTCGGATTTACACAGAACTTTAAACGACTGATCATATATTAATTAAGAAAAAGGAAGCATAAAATTCTTGTGGGATTTCAAACTTTGTGGGTTGCTTCAGAAAAAGTGTTTCATGAAGAAAATGTATATTTTCGTATCGTTTCGCCATGTTTGCAGTTTGACATCGTAAATAAAGTTGCGTATTGTTAGTTATGTGCGTACTAAAATAATAGAGAAATGTTTTGGACATTTGAGTGGGTTGCACAGTCTGTGATGTTTCCCGTGGGGCTATAAAATGACGGGTTCACAACCATGATAAAATCGAGATTGCTTTGTTTGAACGTGACGCGATTTATTTGTCGGCTGAGTTAAGGCTCAACGACTTGAGACAAATGCATTTATTTCAAGCTCAAGTAAGTGACAAAGAGTTATCTCAGTGAATGTCTCGAGTTGGCAGTTGTCATCCTGTAATAATATTTCGGATCTTTAATAAAGTTGCGCAATAAAAGAGCCCCAGTAGGAAATCATGACGAGTTTTAATTAATTATTTGCACCGTTTTCTTGCTGCAATTTAAATTACGGTTATTTAAAGCTAAGAAGAAAGAAAGAAAGAAAGAAAGAAAATCCATTTATTTCGAACACACGAATGACGCAAGAAACAAATGCAAAGCATATTATAGCGAAAAGTAAAGCTCAAGAATGGAAGTTACTATAAAATAACTCAGAGCAACTGCTGCTAAGCTAGCCAAGGTATTACGCTATCCAAGGCGTACGTGTGGTGATTATAACGCATAACAATATTTTCTTGCTACTACGATCTACTTGTATCTTATAGAATAATATGTTTGAGTCAACTTTCATACTGTTATTAATGTATTCGTGTACCCCTCCCTTACAAACTGCACATCATTTCAGGACTGCGTAAATGCGTGAACTCTTTCCCTTCCGTCACCCAAAAAGTTCCTTTGTTACTTCGAATATTTTACATCTGATAACCGTTGTAGCGAAAAATAACACAGCCCCAAAAGAACGATTCTGAGTATTATATTGGCAACTCGATGTGTGTTTATTTTGCGGTAACAATATTTTCGTAATATAAAATAAAGGTTTTGGGCGTTTATAACCCTCTGTACAAAAAATACATGCTTAAATTATGTTTGACCAAGAGATTTTGTTTACTCTCGATATACGAATAAAATCTTTAAACAAAGAAGCATTTCATAAATTTTTAGATTCTCTATTTTGGAATTTTATTTTTATATCAAAAAGATAATGCTACATGATGTTGTGACTTCCTTAATAGAAAAGCATTTGGAATGAGGCATTTCAAGAAAATGTTGACCTATTTTGAGCTGCGGGAATGTGCTCCCTGTTCACGATGTGTGGAAGACGTAATAATAAAAAAGACGAAATGTAGGACTCCGAAAACAATGGAAAGAAGTGAGCAATGCCTAAAGTAACTTGAGAGAAAAAAACATGTAAGTTCCTAAAATATATGGTCAAAATATATCAAGTAGGTAGTTTCAGAGCTATAAATCATCGTCGCTACAGAACGTCAATGAGGCGTACAATGAATAAGCCGCAAAAATGGCCACCGAAGTAATATTGTAGTTTTGTATGTACAGCGGTCAGTTTGTAAACATTTTTGAGCACCCGAGCTTACCTACTTGTTCGTATAATGACGTCACGTAAAATTTTATACAAAAAATGTTTTTGTACCGTGCTATTCAAAATTCAGCAACTTTTTTAATAGCGAAATAAACATTCATCCTTTGAAAAGAGCTGTCAAGTGGGCCTCGAGACGTGAATTATAGATGTCATTAAAAAAGGAACAAATGCTCGTATCAAGTTTGTAATACACAAGTATCTATTAACCAAAACAAGAATGCTTACATTTTTAAGGAATATTATTGATCGTTTCATCTTGTTCTTACTTACCTGTTTTACGAGAATATTGTAAATAAAGGTTCAGCCAGTGTGTGTAGACCAATGAAAAATTAAAAGACCAAAAATACCTTCGTATTGCTAAAGTTAGAAGAGACGCCTGAATTTGTGAAATAAATAAAATAAAGGTGAATTTTGACTCATGGAAAAACTTTTTCACTTCCAGCATTGACGGGACCCTAAAAGTGTGCAAACTTTTACGTTATTATAAATATCAAAGCATTTCTTTGGAACACTTTATCTTTTTATTTTAACGGTTTGTTTTGTTACATAAAATTGTTAAAAAAGGCGGAAACTTTGAATAAAGAATACCGTGTTAAATATTTAAGCAAATTGTCCGCGTATATTCAGGACTTTAATGCGGTGTTTAAGCTCTGTGGGAAGGAACTTTTTTCCGCGTAAGTAAATATGTCAGACCTATTTTAGAATGAGTGTACCTTCGTGCAAATGAGACATATAAGCTTTATCTCTGGTATATTTACGGACCTGCCATGCTATGTGGATAGCAAACGACTTCCATTAAATGGATAGCCACTTGTTTGCTGTTAAATACAGTTCGCAATAACAGTCATTTTTAAAGCCTAGTAGAGATGTTATTTCTTCCTACCTAGTTTTCGGGTATTTTTCAAAAGCTTTTAAACCTTCAAATATGAAATAATGCTACAGCAGACACAAAGCATCCGTAGTGGGTGTCGGTATATTTTATCATGGAATCGTGATTCTAGCGAGCAAGGACGTGACTAGACGTTTTTACGGCACTATTAGCTTCAAAAACCCATAGAGACAAAAACGATAGCAGTATCTACGCCAAAGAAAAACAGTGGGTGTTTGGCAAATTATTGTAATAGAATATTTAGAGTCATTATTTTGTATTCACGAAGAATGACAATTGAATGTTTCTTTTATTTAGTTACTGAAATTAAGTTATCCGTTATCTGAAAACAATGCGATTGTCTGGAGATGAAGTTGGCTTGCTTTCACATCAATCAAATAAACCCTCGGAGATCTTAGTGACAATAAAACTGTCTGTTTATTTATAGGCACCAAAATACATTGTTGTATATAGTGAATGGAAATGCAATATTTCACGTCATAATTATTTTTCATAAACTGAGTCGGGGGATTGCGGCATGTGAAAGCGGTATTTTGGTAATTCATGACGTAGTCAAGTGTTATTAAGCCGAGGTAGTTTTACCAACAGAACGTTTTATCGGGTTCAACGTATTTTTAGTGCTCGAAAATTTTCAATAACTGAATAAGAGTGAATCATTGTAATTTCAAGCCTTACAAAATTTAATAAAACTAAGATATTTCCACGAATCAAAGAAACTGACGGCCTTGTTCATTGGCTCGTAAATAATGGTATGATTTATCGCAACTTAAAATGATAAATGGAAAAACAAAAGAGGGTGAAAAGTGTATCCTAGATGCGAACCCCCATTGTGTTCAGAAGCGAACGTGTCACCTAAAACAAATAGTCCCGGAACTATTCAGTGAAATGAAAAAGAAACAGGGTCGGTCACCCTTTATTGCCAGTGGAGATATTCTTTTGACAAAATTCGAGACTCAGGCGATGTGGGTCATGCCTCATGTCCGGGGAACGAACTTATTATATTATCTATCGAGCACTGGTTTCTTAAATAGAAGGCGTCGCCACGTCAGCGGACGCGTCTCTCTGAAACCCAGTATAAGCAAAACAAGAAATTCTCAGACAGCTAAATAGAAGTCCTTTTTAATACATGGCATACGTGTGCCGAGTAATCCAATCAAAAACGGTCCGTCTGTTTGAGTCTTTTGTTAAAAAAGTTATCACGTATGTCAGCCGTGCTTACTTGATAGTATTGCCTGCGTAGTATTAAGCTGTTTATTTCACGACTGAATACCAAACAATTTTGTTGACTATACTCACTTGTCAAGTCAACTACGCGACAATAATGGCGACGAAACTCCTTTACCATTAAGCAAGCTCGTACGCTACGCTAACAACTCTCAAAGATTTTTCATGAAATGTGTAAAAATGTGATTCGGAAAACTTTTGGGAATGTAGGCATCGATCGTAAAATGTAATGGCTGGTCCCTGCTCTGGGAAAAACACATTACTAATATAAGTGAAAGACTAGTTTGTACTACTCTCTATTCTGGTAACGCGATGATGTTTTTAGGTTTACTACTTACTCAGGTCAATGCACTGTTTATTTTACTCTCTCATGTCACGAGGAGATAGCAATGATATTGTACCTTAAAAGATTTCTTTAAAAAGGTTTCATTTTGTTTTTTATTCTCTTTGTTATTAAATTAAATAAAAAAAACCTGTGTAGGTATGTGTAAAAGCGTAAGAAAAGTTTACACGGCCATTTTTTGTTTCCATTTAGCATTAAGTATTTTTTTGCTGTCTTACCTATGTAAGTTTTTTAAGTAAAAAAAAGTACTGTTTTCATACCAAGGCATATTTCACACATTAAGTCCAAACACCTTGGAGAAAGAACGTCTACGTACGACTACATAAATATAGGATAAGTATGACAGCTATATTTTATACGTCGGTTCGTACCCTTGATATCGTAAACCCACAAAATGCTGTTGTGATGAGGTCGAAGCCGCGGAATAAATTGGCATTTATGTGAGAAGTGCACCCCTTTATGTTGGCGCGCAGTGTAAATGAATTGCGTTTATAGAAACGGCTGTATTTATTCCAAGAAAGAATTGAAATACAAAAGCCTTGCCTACGGAGCTCGGTTTCTGTTTACTGGTAACTTATTCAAACAATATACTTAAATACTCTCTTGTGCGGTTCAAAATACATATAAATTACGACTCAATTACAGTATAAAAATACCAAAGGTTTTGTGTAGTCCAGAAATCAATGTTAGTTCTTAAAAGCCATCGATATGAAGTTTTATATTACTAAGATCCTTATACATTTACTGTCATAAAATTAAAGTATCTACTTATACCTAAGTTATAATAACGCCATATCAAAATCTGGGACGTAATTTAAGGGTCCCCTGAACTTTTTGCCCCGGGAAGTTCATACAATACGGTTTAATCAAGTTACTTTCAGGTCAGGCACAAGTATGTCGAATTTCGTTAAATAGATCGCACAAAGGGCTCACAATATTTATGGTTATTGCTGAATTTGTTCCGTATAACCCACAGTTTTTTTTAGATAAAAGTTGGTTGGGGATACAAATTACGTAATTAAAAAAGTTCTTAATTTACTCAGTTATAGGTACAGTCAAAAACCTTTTATGTAGTAAACGTAAATAATTTTTGAATATATAATTCTATGAAAAGACTCGAAAATAGAGTAAATTGATATAAAAAATTTCATATCAGTACACTGACCTAAAAATTCTGCAGCTACTAATTCTGAGAATTGCAAACTACGTTAAACTTTACGAACTTTTCTATAGTATTCCGGTAATATTAAAATTACATGACAAGGTAAAATTATGAAGCTGCCAGCAAGCCGAGTGACTTCCAATTATACCTCGTCTTACGGTTATGAATACAAAGTAACAGCTTTATTTTTAAAATTCATTTATCTTGTCAGTAGGAAGTCTGTTGTCCGGGCCCCCGTCCCTATGGGGTA
Source organism: Helicoverpa zea (assembly GCF_022581195.2). Taxonomy (NCBI): domain Eukaryota; kingdom Metazoa; phylum Arthropoda; class Insecta; order Lepidoptera; family Noctuidae; genus Helicoverpa; species Helicoverpa zea. The sequence goes on along the minus strand of NC_061456.1, from coordinate 6,093,088 downwards.
GCGTAGCGAGACAATTTGGGCCGCCATGCTTCGAAGGACGGACCCGACGTTAATGCAAGTTCACAGGTGAACGGTGCCTTTCCCCTGGTGTGACTTGTTACCATAATATTGTCAGCGTTAATGGGGTCTTGGTGAATTGTTTTTGGAAATTATATAAGGAAAAAACAGACTTAGTTTGTTTTCACAGAAATTGGTACGGGGATGTTTACACGTGCCACATAATATTGTGTTCTGGGAACTATACGTTTATTGTTATTTATTTTGTGCAAAATTGTGACTGAAGCTAGAAATTATTTGATAGAAAAGAACTTAATGACTCTTATTTACATATATAGGAGCCTATATTATAATTCCCAGAATTATGTTTATATGTTTTGAAACTGTTCAATTAAACAACAAAATTACTAAAATTCGTTTAAAATGAAATTATTAATATTTACATTTCCTGCATGGACTACTTCACCGATTTATAGTGTGGAAAATATTCCGTTTTGAATAATCAAACAAAGTCAATGACGTGTTGCTACAATCATATTTAACGAATGCAATGTTTTATCAATTTATTGACATACACTTCCAAAACAAGCACTTTTTTGTTTGATCGTTTCGAGCATTTATAACTGAAACATTGCTTTAGCACATAAAGTTTTGTTCATGTGTTCATTGATTGAGGATATAATATCAATTTTTGAAACAAAATCGTAGAGTAATTTCTGAAGCCTCATATTTTTTTCTAAAGGTAGGTAGGCAATCCAATAAACCTCAGATCGAAACAATTTTAGAGGCGGATCCGTCGAAACATTTATAGCAGTACTTCCATAGACAAGGACAAACCAGCGTACGGTGTGTACGAGTACGAATTTATTGGGCCATAACGCGAAAAAAATGAATACCACCAACTGTCTGTGAACTTTGATTTATTCCTGCTTATGGGATAACTTTGCATTTGCGGCTGTGTGCGAATGTCACCGCACCTGAGTTATAGCTTTTATGTCTTAACGGAAAATACTTAGCAGGAGTGAAAATCCTAGCTAATCTTGGATGATCTTTATCTTCTTAGTCGTTTTGCTCGGAAAGAGTGCTTTTGATTATAGCACCTTATTTTCTGAGGCTTGTTTTGTATTCGCGATAAGTGCAGTACTATTATTTTATTGCATCGCACTTTCAACCAACATTTAATTTATGTTAAATTGTAGTTATTTCTTTATTCCTCGAATATTTTTTCAGTATTTCGAAAGCAATATTTGAGGTTGATCAAATAATGCGAAGAATTATTTGTTGCGAACAAATTAAATAAAAGCTGATGAAAAGCTGAAGTTTATCACATCGGGTCAGCGACCGAATTAAAGTGTAAACGCATTCCCCATGATTTTTCCACTTCGGTTTTTTATTTTTCTTTTGAAGCTCCATTTCAGCCTTTGACAATGCCAGCGGAATGAAACAATTATGTATTCGTCTCATGCGGAACTTATTATTTTTAAATAATGGCTGCTCTGTAATGACCGAATCATTTCAACTTTTTAATTAAAAATTCTCGAATTCAAGCTTTAATAAGATTCAATGTTTTACGAAATGAATGTCTGTGGCTATTTACTTAATCATCTCTTTTTATTTAATTATCTGTGAGTAACACTTACGAGAGTAATTTAAACTCTATTCGTTTCAGATGTAACCCCAACCAACCGTTTTATTGATCTCCTACATGTAAGTTTTATTCTTATTAGCCAGTTGGCTGGATTCCAACTAATTAGTTTCCAGCCATTACGCAAACTGAACTCCTTCAGCGGAAGTATCGTTAAAAATGCTAAGTTGATTTATACATACATTGAATATAATAACGTTAAGTGTTCTCTTGTTCCGTCGAAAGCCTTCTCAAGCAATAATGTACCTGAGTATGGTACTTCACCGAGTATGAAAACATTATTCCTCTTAACCAGCACGTTCGCCTTTTCCTTTAAAATTACTTCTTTGAACTCGTTGCCGAATATGAAATTTCGAAACGAACGTGAAGTCGTATTGGTATATTAATGGATTATTAAAATATCCGATTCAGTATGGGGGAGCAAATTTAATATGGTTTGACGTGATCAATCTCTGAAATAGGTTTATTTGCATTTCTCGATTTACTTCAAACATGTCTATAAGAGAAATATTATTGTATGTAATCTAAATAATAATTTGCGATTAAAATTCGTGTAATATTGTGTTTTTTCATTTTTGTTAACCATTTTTCGTGGCTGTTCAACGTGAAATCGTATAAACTTAACTCCCACTAATAAATGTAAACTTGCCATAACAGGCAACGGCCAACTTTTCAGCGACAATAAAAAAGATTACTCTTGTTACAAGCATTTGCGGTACTCGGGCCAAGTATAATCTGTTTAACTTTAAGAATTTGTTTCTTTTTAGTACAAGCAATTGAACCCGCTTTTAGTTTAAACCATTTGTTCGAACCAGTGCTTTGCATACCGATACTAAGCTATCAGTAATACATTGTATAAAACATGTGTAGTTTTCCCTTCGTGTAGCTGAAAGAATGAAAAAGAGATAATGTGGAAGTTGGGAAAGTTATGTATAACTTTTGTATTTGTTGGAAGGATAAACTTTTAACGATGGATATTTTTTCGATACTTAATCTTCGGGTGCATTATCCTCGCTTGCAACTTATTGTATAAATGTGTGTACTGTCTGTACACACAGATTGATATAGTATACTTTTGAAAATGTTAACACAGTACAGTTGCCTCTAGTAACATCAACAAACGCTCCTTCGTTTTACCAAAATAGTCTGCCAGAGTACAAAGACGGAGATGCAGGCATACCTTGGCTGGTATACGCTTTTATCATCCCCTTTGCTCGTGTCCAGTGTATCGCGTAATAGGAACCCGAAGCCTTAAAGCAACTCGTCGGGACCATCTGTTTTCGATCCAGTATTTTCCGAGCCACGTTGGAGCTTGTCTGCCACGTCACGTTCGCTGAGATTGCCACGATGCTCTCGTTATGAATCGTCTGGTTTCCCAGCCATACATTATTTATCCATCAAGTTTGGCTCCTGATTATTTCCACTTCATTTTTTTTATTCTCTTTCACTATATCATACGGACACGCATGTGAAATAAATCTTAGCGCTCAGGGATTATAATTTATGGTTGCGCTTAATTTTCCTTCTGCGACTGGTGAATTCTTTTTTGTATTGTGATAGGTTAGAAAATATTTTTTTTTCGCGACAGTCGTATTTAAACGCATTTTTTATAACTGTAATTGCTTACTTTTTATTTAAAAACATGAATTAATTAACGTACTAAGGTACCAGCTAAGTATCTTCGGCTCGAATAATATTCATGTATTTTTTTACGGTTATTAAATCTACCTCAGTGTTTCCAAGTCATAAACTTCTAGTAAACCTTTGGGTTGACACGAAAACAACGTTTCCTGTATAACGAACTCTTTGTAGCCTTTTTGGCTGATCGTAAAACATCAAGTTGATAAACAAAAAAGAGTGTGATGAACGGCAACGTAGTAAAACGTCAATGACGTTAAGTGTTGAGTGGAGCGGCTGGAAGGTTATGTGCCGTTTAACCTACATACGGGAAAAATAAAAATATTTAGATCTTTAGGCTTCAGTTAAGTCTAGACTTAATGTATAGTCGATTAGTGTTTATACCGTGTCTTTCATTAATAAACCTTCACCAGTTACAAACTAGAAGGAAAATGCTTCCATTCTAATCTTGCTTTAAATGAGAGGAAAACGGTTAAAGTAATTTTTTAACAACGTTAAAACGAAATCAACCTTTCCTAGCTCCCACTTGAGTGTTTCCAATTCTCAGCGCGAAGGTTTCAGACAACGAGTCACATTGAGCTTGTTCTGTTTTATATTCATGTAACAACAGCCAAACAATAAATTCGCATTTGTATGTTTGTAATTTATCACGTACTGTTGTTATACTAAGTCGTTATAATTCTATTGTTGAGTTTACCGCGAGTTCGGGACGTTCAATAAGAAAGTAAAAGCTATCATAAATCAAGCCAGAATTTCGCGTGGATAAAATCGATAAAAGCGAGCATATAGGTATATTGTATGGGAGCACAAAAACTGTCTACGTAGGAACAGAAAGGCTTTATTCTGCCGACCGTTATCTCCAAGTTGTTAAAGACAGATTCCGTTAATGAGTTTTTGTTAGCCTTTCCCAGATGTTGGTTATCAAAATCACTAGGCGTTATCTTTGAGATTTAAATGGATAAGCTTATCTCGTTCCATTGTTATGCGTACATAATTCAAAGAGTTTTAATGAGTTTGATTTATTACGTTACAGAATGATCTTCAACATTTTGATACTTTCCTTGATTGAAATTAAGCTTCCATTAAATTGTAAAAGACTGCAATAGGCTGATGATGATGATGATGATGATGAAATTGTAAAAAACATTTTTTGTGGTATCTTACACATTTTTTAAATATAATTTAAGTTAGAAAACAATTTTTGAAATTTCATTCGCCTTTTTCGTCTTAGGTCTTCTTCTCAATCTTAAGTAGATATGACTTATTTCTCAGTCATAATTATCATCTTCTTGGACCATATTTTTCTGAAAACCTAATATTTCAAAGGAAGGTAATGATGATTACACTATAGAGGTAGTATGAATAGGTATGTATGTAGTATATGTTACATGAATGTATTTTCAACAAAAAAATGGCTACCTAAGTTCGCTTCCGTTCAAAATCTTATTCTATCGAAAAAATGGTATGTTTACATTAAAACTTTTGGACGTTGCTGTTTGATTAATGAACATAAGTTCGAGAGCCGATACTTGAATATAGCTGAAAGAGTTTTTAGGTCGCGAACATTCTTAAAACTGAGGCCAACAGAGGCCTTCGTGTCTACATTAAACTTATTACGTCACGTCTCTGAAAAAGCTACTTCACTGTTAGAATGCTTATTTTTATAAGAATGCTGTGATGATCAAAGAGTAAGTTTTTGGTAGACACCTGAGTAAACCTCGTTTATTAACACGTGTCACCTATGAAGAGTAAATAATGCTCATTCATTGAACTTGTTGAGCAGTTACAGGAATTACCGACGTCTCGTGTACAAAAAGCTTTATTTCCTTATATTATACGCACAAATAGAAAAACAGAACGGATAAGTTCCATAAAGAAATAAAATCGTGCATTGATCACGAAATGTCATATTTTTTTGAGTGTTCTCGCAAAGCACGAGAGCCTATAAGATTTTACATACGCTCGATAAAATCGCAAATATTTTATTTACCGTATAAAAAGTAATCGCCATATATACGCAATAAAAATCTTATCAACAAAATCAAACGATTCAGCGGTGTAATTTTTATGGGGCTGTAAAGACAGCGGACCTTTTTCGCGAATAATCACCTAAACTCTGCGAGTGCCGTTTTGTTAGAGTGGAGTGTCGAAACATAAATATACCTACTGTGCACTGTTCACGAAACAGTTTTGTACAGATCTAAATGATTATGTTTCTTTTGAAACGTTGACTGGGCAATTGCTACGAGAATAATATCTGAGTTTTGTTGTAAGAATTATTTTTAAGTTTATGTAACATTTAATCTAGGTCTCCAATACACCTAAAGGTTATACTGTCCCTCACGTAGACATTGGCGCAGATGAAATTGTCTGGGAAGACAAAGTGGCGCATATATCAAATACTATCTGTATCTGAACCACACGAGCAGATAAGCTAGATTAATTGCCATCGTAAGTCGAGACGCAAAGAGTAACCATCTCATTATGATAAGAGACTCGGATAAAACTTATATTAATACCAGCACGCAATTGCAAGTTAAGTAACATGTTCTTCTAGTTTCTCATTAAATCAAGTCATTTATGAAAAATATTCATGAAAAGTTTTCTCTACGTCTTGATGAGACTGAATATTTCAGCAACCCAATTTTATGCCACAGCTGTATCGCTAGAAAGTACTTCTCTAACGTAAATTAAATTGTGTGTGTGTGTATGTTTACGTATTCTTATATCAAACCTTCTCATCAAACCATTTACCAATAGGTCAATAACAACAAATGGTGAAATTAAAAAAAGGCATTCATTAAATAAGATTAAGTATACTATTTGTATTGTTCTCCAAGATAGGCTAGAAATCAAACCATGGGATACGCTAAATACCAACACGAAAATGTCAAGTTACCTCTAGGTAATTAGATAGGTGCTGCCAATCCCTCTTAAAAGCAATTAAGGGATAGTTGCCCCATGTGACCTAATACATCGAGATCCAGTGTAGCCTCTATGTCTACATTCAATACTCGATGTGATCTTTGTAATACTAATACCTATCTAAGACATCTTAGTCGCACAGTTAGTCCTGGCCTTAGCTTTAAAGACTTGACTTTTAAGCAATAGGCTTAACGTCAGAGTATCTATTGGTATTCAGCAGTTAACTTGTAAAAGACAAATAGTAGTCTTTTAATGTAAAATACTGACTAACAGGATGATTTTGCAACAATGATCGGTTAAGACTGCCGATGTTAATGTGTAGTCCAGTTTAATAAAGTGAAAGTGAGTGAGTGGGTGAAAGAAAATGCTCGTTTTCGTAGGTATTAAAAAAGTGAATAATACACCAATACTAACCCAAAATGTTATTTCAAAGGAATGTTCTGTACATACATAAGTATATTTACTCTAAAGTAGAAAATATTTTTGTCGTCCTGAGTTTGGCGTAGACAAAATTTGTATGCAGAAGAAGTTTCAGAAACTCACTAGTTCTCCACACACAGCGAGTCACTATCTTTTAATTTACTTACTACTAGATAAGTTTAATGCTACGGAACGTGAACAATCACAGAATTTAAATTCCCTTATTTGAATCGATCATTTCGGCAGACCAATGGAATTTGTTCATTGCGAATCTTTTAAATTAGCATTCCGAACAGGACCGCGGTTTGAATCAGATTCGGTAATGACTAGGTAAACGATATTCCTCTTTGGGGTTCTTAAAATCTTTCAGAGGACACGTAAGTACGTTGGTTTAGCATTTTTTGTGGATTTTAATGAACTCTTTACAAATCTGTGACAAGTTGAATGATAATATAATTCAAGTGTTTAGGTAGGATTTCTTTTACTTGAATAGTAAATGTTGTACGCTACACTGTTATTTCCCTACTTACTTTGAAGACCGGATAAAATGCAAGTTTTGTATACAACTTAGTGTTATTTATATGGATCCCTTAATAAAGTTATGTAGTGCAGTTTAAAATAAATTAACTTCCAATTTACTTTACTAGTAAAGTGAAGTGAGATACAAACTTTAAACTTACGTTTACACTTAAAAATATTTACAGACGGGCATAGTCAGAAAATTAACATGAATATCTACAGCGACTTATTTTTAATTACTGTGAAATATTCATGTGGCGAGGGAGCGCTAAAATACTAAATTAACATAAAACTTAATTGCGTGCACCTCGTTACTTTTTTAGACTTGTTTCGACAAGTTGTAAATGTTTTTACAAATGAACTTGCTTGATTTATGTTCAGTCGGCCGTACCTCACTATTTATTCTGAAAATATAGACTTATACCGTCTTACCACAAAAACTTTTAAACGTCAGTTTATGCCTTGTCTAAAAAAATGTCAAATTATGACGTTGACATATGGTTCATTTTGCAGCCAAAATTTTATTAGACAACTGTAAAACAGGGTTTAAAGTTTTTGTAGTAAGACCAATATTTTTTTAGGTCGACCTAAGTGCTCGTCTCGGAATATCCTTTTTAGGGCTCAAAGATGAATCTTGCTCTATCTACTTTTGATCGTGACAGAGACAAATGTTTCAGTAAATTGTTTTTTTTCCTACAAATATAGTGTTAAAAAATAATTTCAATTCAATGGCTGTTGCATTAATTTTAACCTTATTAACACGGTGAAAATGAACAAAGTAACTGAAGTGCCGAAGAGTTATTGTTGTGTTGAGTTTCCTTAAGTGAAGTAAATAAACATCCCTAAATGCTGATTTTTTGCTCATTTGCTAAGAGAATAAGTAGATTACCACGATTTATTATAAACATGATGTTTAGGGAGCGAATTATAAACCCAGGCCATTAAAACTGTGAAGACAGCGTAGGAATTAACTGCTTTTTCTCCTCGTTAAATTGAGGGAATAAATTCCCCACTCGACATTGTAAAGTCCCTCTGTGATCATGTGTAAGTTTGAATTGATGTACGTGAAAGGAACTAGGTACTTTTCAGTACGGTTATTACCAAACTTGGTTACATGAATACTTTTCTTTATTTTTTGAGTTGTTGGACTTAAGCCTCTTCTTCTTCCCTTTCACGAATATTATTACCCCAGCCTACAAAAGTTCTAACTAATAATATAATTAAAATTGCCAATAAAACCACTATAATAATTAAATACACCGGTACACTTAGTACAGTAATAAAGAACAGGGAATGGTCAACGTTGCGGCCTGATATACGAGACAATATCCGCTCAAGGGCAAACGATAAAAGAGATTCGTCCCCGGAAAACTCCGGCCTTGAAATTGAAAAGGCTTGTAGCGAACATTAGATTTAGATGAAACCCTGATTACGTAAAAGAAAAGAGGCTTTATTTGTGTAATGTAAGTAAGATTTTACTATACTTACTTACGATTCTTTTACGTGACCAACTTTGCTTGGAATAAATGTCAATATAATTTTTATGAACATAAGATATTAAGAAAATACAAACGTTGAAAATGTTTCATCTTTGCCATTTAGTTTCTATCCTGCTTACTTTAAAATTCCCTTCGAAATGTACAAGTAACACAAAGGTTTTACAGTGGCTGAGTGATTGGCTGCCGAGGATTCGATTCCCGCATAAAACAAATATTTGTTTGATCGGATAAATAGTAGTAGGTACTTTATCTATACGTAAGCATGTGGGTCGTATATAAGTAAACGCATACAAAATACGAGAATAATTCTAAAGTCACTAAAAAAAAGTGTAGTAAACAAAGGAAAATTTTAAAATATAACGGTATCAATTACAAAGCTTCTAAGGAGCAGGCAACTAAAACATTGGATAATGTAAATTAGTTTAGCGCCCTAAGCAGTATCAGGTTGCTATTCCTTCAGACGGCAACCTCGAGTACACTTTTTACTTTACTTTAAGCAAGTTCAAACTTTCTTAGCCGGGTAAATAGTTAATGCTCTCGTCTTCCATTTTAAAAGAAAGCTTGTGGACTAAATCGTTGATAAAAAATACCTTTACGAGAACAATCGGTTGGAAATTTTACACTTTAGTGGGAACTAACAAAAACAGACTTTCCTATTCTTATTTGATAAGTCTATTGTTTACCTATTTGCGTTCATTGTCTCAAAATGGTCATTGATAAATTGTCTGAAAATCTAGACAGTAAAATCTCACTTCTAATTAGTAAAATCTCACTTCTAATTAGTAATAATTAGAAGTGAGATTTTACTGTCTAGATTTTCAGATAATTTGTGAGATAGGACTGAATGAAATAAATCTGAAATCTACCTACATACATAAAGCTATACATCTGAATACAAGTAGAGGGTAAATATCAAGTTTATTTTGTTTAGCTACACTTTTGGAAGTTTTATAGATATAGTTAGGACCAGCACTTTATCGATATTCGCTACACATCGACTGTATCTAATTCTATTATTGCCACATTGGTGGTATATTCCACTACTTTTTCGTCCTGCGGGAATTTGGCAAATCTTGGAGAATCTAATAAATATTATTTTCTTATTAGGAGTTATAAGTTTTCACGAAAACAAACGTTTTTAGGTGAATCGCAAAGTGTAAATGAGTCTTGTTATCTTTTGGCCATATTTTTAGGAAGACATGAATACTTTTCAAACATTATGTTGGATCACGTTGCGGTTTGACAAGTTTCTCAGAAGCCACCAGCAGCAGTTCAAAAGATAAGCTTAAGAATGTTCGTTATCATGTCTTGTTTACATCAACGATTTTCACAAATCGTTAAAATTTCACGTCACACGCGAAACACGGCACGTGGCACCTAAATTACACACATTAAGGGCGTGTTCCAAAGAGGTAAAGTGTTAGCAATTTGTGTGCGAAGGTTGATCGGATAGAGAAACGTTACGCCTCTTTAGTCGGGAACGATTAGATTTATGTCCTCTGTTAGTCAGCTGTACGCTAGACTTAGTGACGCTGATGAGCATAAAAACTCGTGCGTCATAATGTTAAGTGCTTTCCAACTAGACACAAATACCCATAAATATTAATATACACATTTATCATGTACGTATTCTTACAGCGTTATTCAAAAGTGGTGTTGTAGCTACATACCTACGTATCTCTCAGTGGTAATGGATTTTCTAACAGAAAAGAAAAATCTGGTCGTCTTGGAAAAACAGTCTTGCAATTCAATCGTGGAACACAATGCGAAATGCATTCGAGACTCCATTTTGTCTGGCTGCACACATCGATTGATTTTTAAAGTGAGAATAAATTGGCCAATCTTCGATAGCACTTTTTTCGATGGCAAGCGTATCTTTAATGCCGCTTTTAAATGGAGTATTTTTGTCAGCAATTTTAGTGTCGAAAATGAAATATAATTTTTGTGATTTATGTTCCCTCAGTTGGAGTTCAAGTAGATTTACTAAACGTTTTGCCACTGTAAAATAAATTACTTGAGCTCAGCACAAATTGTTATTTTATTATTTTTCCAACGAGGCTTCAAAGTCGTCGCTTAATGCTCTACTTCCCTCCATAAGACTTTAACAACGTATATGTGCAACCTGTTTATCTTCCTTAATCACCTTCGAAACGTTCTATCGCCATAGGGATAAACAATCTATACAGGTTGGCTGTGAAAATCCAATACACACCTGACTGGTTTATTTTATTTAAGAGAAACAGAATTTCTACACACGTACGCGTAAGGGTACCTGTATTACCTAATTTATTAGAAAGGTTCTCTTAACTCTAGATTAAAGGATATTACCAAATAAAGTATTTATCTGAATGTGATTATATTGGAAATTAATGATTGTGATATTATTTATGTCACAGATTCAACATTCATTGTTAGCCATTTTTCAGTGCCAGAGACAATGGAGAGATTCTTAGATCCTTTACCCGCAAAACATTGAATACATGGTAATCTAGAGTAAACCTACAATATAATAGGCCTTCCAATAATATTTGCGAATGTTTGTTTATAAGGCTTTCAACTTAGCAAGCACAAGTGTACACATAAGTCAAGATTAAGGGGTTTATGTCCAAAACATGGGTGTTTGCCAACTTTCCATGTAAATAGTGTGTTTTGTAAAACATAGTAGAACTACCCTAGTCGGCAGTCGTGACAAAGAGAACAAATAATGACCCTGTTGTAATTTTACTTTAGCAAAAAGCAAACACGAGCTCAATGTGGGACGGGCATAGGTAATCATTCCCTGGAATTGCCTACACGTGCTGTATAATATTAAATGTATGGTTTTATAACAAATGCGCTACTTGAACATGATAAAATTTTAGAAAAATGTTTTGTTACCTTTTTATGAAGCTATGCAAGTCTTTGGTATATTATTTTACATTCTTATGTCTTTAGATGCAGGAGTATTAAAATGAAAGAGTTTGATATTATATTTTTGACAAATATTGTTTATGGCTTCCGTCTAATTATGAAAATGAATAGCAAAATTAATAAAGTAACAGAGCTTATTTGATGTACCAAGAAAACTACGTCGTACATTATGATGATTTGGTCTTCCGTTAAAGTAACGCAACTTTCTATTCACGAAATTATTTTTCAATTTGTAGTATGTGCTCAAAATTATTTTGTGTGTTTTATACGCTTTTATATGCTATACATTGAAAGTGACCAGAAAATTGCGAAAATATTGACCTTATGTAAATAAGAAAGCAAAATTGGTTACAGAACGAACCACAAGTATTATTTGAAATATTGCCAAAAACGAATTAACAGATAAAGCACGAACCATTTGATATTAAAAATGAATAATTCATGTAATAATATTATTCTCAGTACAAATCTGAGGGTAATATATAATATCGTACGAATATATCTCCAAGGATAGTTGTATGGATAAGAAAAACATGGTTTTGCGCTTCAATTGCCCTGGGGCACGCTCGCTGCGGCTTTGTATTGTACTAACGGGAATTATTTTTTTATTTGCTTAAGAACATTCTAGATTTATTCAATATTAACTATTGTAGTGTACGCGGTAAAAATATACCTAAGCTGAAATAGATCATGGATTAAACCAAAATGCCAAAAAACATTTTAAAATTGGTCCTAAACGTGAAAAGCCGTGAAAAATACAATTTGATTAAAATCTTTTACACCTTCTGCAGACATTGGCCTGTATACCCATGTCCTCGAATAAAGGTAAATATAAACCCTATTATTGTATTTTCATGCGCCGTTAAATTATTATTTGTAGATTTGGTTTCAATGTATTTTAATAATTTATTACCGCAATATACTTAAATCCCTATTGCGAGAATCATTAAATCATAATAAGAAAGTGTAGGTTTTATCTCCAAATGTTTGTTCTACCAGTAATTATTTACAGGGTAGTTTTCGTGCTAGGCACGTATGGCAAAAATGCCGTTTACTACGACGACCCTCTGAATTATGTTCTACTATCTATATAACTACATAAACCTGCTTTTGTGTACCCTTAATTGTGTCTACGAACATTTGTGTTACTAACGAGATACTGTAGCGCGGACCTTGCCTATTGCCCCTCCGCGCCCCTCTAGATTAAGACGCGCGCCGGCTCGCTACCGAAATAATTAAAAGTGGAACAGCCGCGCAGCTTTTGCGGCGCGCGCGGAGAGCCGACAGTGCACGAGCAACCACGAAGCACGACGCATGCGCTCCGGTTGTTGACGGACGCCCGCGTCGCTCGCGTGCCGGTGCTTAAGCTCCCTTGTGTTAAATATTGTATTGTGTTTTTTTTGTGTACGGATTATACTATTTTACTTCCAATCGTTTTTTCAATAAAAACTCGGAACGAAGCCCAACTATACGTGGCGCCCAACGTCGAGGCCGTTTTCGAGTACAAACTTCACTGGAAAAAAAACAAAATCAGTGACAGTGACGTTCGAACGAGTTCTGGATTTTTTATTGAAAATTTGTTACAAAATACCATGGTGCTTACGCGTTCACGTACGAATAGTGCTTCGCGCTTAACACAGCAGCCAGCAGAACCGTACCCCGCGCCTAGTGGGCAGCTGGACGGTGCGACGCCGTCTAATACGGAGGGAGGTGCGTTTTTCGTCGACGTGAGATCGGCAACGCCACCGCTGGCAGGACGCCCTGCGTCCGCCGGCGCCCCGGCCTCTTCACCACCGCCGCTGTACGGGCGTGAGCTGCATGGCTACTGCGCTATGCCACAGCACGGGCATGCTCCGCCCGTCGCCTCACCGCAACAACCTATGCCAACACCCGTGGTCATGACGGACCACCAATTGCTATCCTTGCTACAAGCGTTACGGTCGCAGCCTGCACAAGGCGCGCCGCTCCCATCTGTAAGTGCAAACTTGTCAAATTGCTCGGCGAGATACAATGGGTCCGGTGATGTACGTGCCTTTACCGACGCCGTGCAGATTTACAAGGACTGTGTTGGTGTTAGTGACGAGATTGCACTAAGAGGCCTGCCAATGCTGCTGACTGATTTTGCAGCTACCTGGTGGCAAGGAGTTCGTCACTCAGTCGCGACTTGGCAGGAAGCCATTCTGTTACTTCAGCAGACTTTTGGTCCACGACTTCCGCCTCACAGAGTCTACAGAGAGATCTTTAGTCGAGAGCAAGCTGAGGAGCGCACGGACGTTTTCGTGTGCAGAGTAAGAGCACTTATTGCTCAGTTACCGCCGCGCACCCTACCTGAAAACTCAGTACAACTGGATATGGTGTACGGGCTCCTTAATAGAAGAATACGCGAGCGAGTAGCGAGAAACTCTTTCTCCACGTTTTCCGAGCTACTACAGCACGCCCGGTCAGTGGAGGATGTGCTCGAGGAAGTGCGCGCTCCTGCACCTGCGAGAAGGGCACAACCTGCGACAGCCGCCCCGATGCCTCCACTCGTCCACCCGTCGACGTCTTCATATACTCCTGCGACCAGAACTGTGGACCAAGCCCCTCAAGTCAGGGTCAGACCGAGGTGCTCATTTTGTAAAATGTTCGGCCACCTAAAGGAAGAGTGCCGTAAATTATTAAATAAAAGTAATCCCGCGCAGGAGCCAGTTAAGAACGAACCAGCTGCAGTTGCACAACCGGAGCTGCGCCCTTCCCTAACATGTTTCGGATGCGGTGCGCCCGGTGTTACGAGGTCAAACTGCAGCGTGTGCAAGGAAAGACGTTCTGCGCCGTCGACATCTACATTTCAGTCGTTGTCGGCGTGTAATACTGTATTTAAACCGCGTGTGCGTCCCCTATTAAATATAGAAGTGTTTGGTGCTAACGGTACCGCTTTATTAGACACTGGTGCGAAACAATCCGTTGCCAGTGAAAGTTTAGCTAAACATATGCGGGCCAATGGCCAATTGTTTCAAAGTGTAGAAACGGAACTTAAATTCGCGGATGGAACGCTGCGCGTTCAAATCGTAGAAGTAGCCTCAACCATTGTAAAGGTGCGGGGAGTGGCAATTGACACACTCTTCATGGTCCTGCCTGGCGCAACTGAGTCATTGTTAGGAATGAATTTTATACAGGACGCTGGCATGGTACTCGATTTTGCTAAGAATCGGTTCACTTTACGCGATGTAGGCTCATGCGATTTACAATATGAATGCGAGGATCGTGTAGTAACTAGTTCTGCGATGGGTCTCCGCGAGTCCGAGGGCGTTCTCCTGTCATCAGCGGATAGGTCGAAATTGGCTGCACTGCTAGAAAAGAACAGCGATGTCTTCAGTGCAGGGGGAGGGCCGACGCCCTTTGCCCTACACAGGATCGATACAGGTAACGCCGCGCCTATTTCTACGCCGCCTTATCGTATGAATCCGGCAAAGAAGGAAATTATTAAGGCCGAAATTGATAAGATGTTGGAACTCGAAGTCATTGAGGAAGCCGAGTCAGAATGGACTTCCCCGATTGTCCTGGTTCCTAAGAAGAATGGTGAAATAAGATTTTGCGTTGATTACAGGAAGTTAAATGCGGTGACACGTACAGATAAATACCCGCTGCCCCTGATCGATGACATTCTGTTTTCCACAAAGAGTAATTGTGTGATGTCCACCATAGATTTAAAATCAGGCTACTGGCAGGTTGAAGTGGCCCCGGAAGACAGACATAAGACGGCGTTCGTTTCCCCTTTCGGAACGTTTCAATTTAAACGCATGCCGTTCGGATTAAAGAATGCACCTTCAACATTTCAGCGATTGATGGATCGTTTTCGTACTGGATTGAAGGATGTGACTGTCGTGGCTTATTTAGACGATATTCTGGTTATCTCAGCAGACCTGGATGCGCATCTGCAAGATTTACACCAGGTATTTGATCGTCTACGTCAATTTAATCTCCAGGCAAATAGAGAAAAATGCGTATTTGCTCGAGAGAGAGTAGCCTACCTTGGACACGTCATTACCGCTAAAGGAATCGAACCCGATCCAAAGAAGGTACAAGCCGTGGTGGATATGGCCCCACCGACTAATTTGAAACAACTTAAAACGTTTTTACAAACTTGTTCATGGTTTCGCAAATTTATTAGTCAGTTCTCTGAAATTGCGCAACCCTTGACCGACCTCACCAAGAAGAATAAACCTTGGAAATGGACTGAAGAGGAAGACTATGCCTACAACGAGCTCAAGCGAAGACTTACCACTAGTCCCATCCTGCGACAGCCAGACTTTGACCAGCCATTTATTCTACGCACAGATGCCAGTGCTTATGCACTAGGTGCAGTGTTAATGCAGGGTCCGGATCCAAAGTCTGAGAAGCCTATTGAGTATGCCAGTAGACTGTTAACGTCAGCAGAGCAAAATTACTCCACAACGGAGCGGGAAGCTTTAGCTGTGGTATGGGCTCTAGAAAAGTTTCGGGGTTACCTGGAAGGCGCCGAAGTTCGCGTCGCCACCGATCATCAGCCACTGAAGTGGTTGCTGTCACTGAAGACACCAAGTGGCCGCTTAGCTCGATGGGCCCTGAAAATTCAATCTTATAACCTGGACATAGAATATACTCCAGGTAAGGTCAACGTAGTCGCTGACACTCTTAGCCGTCCGGTATGCCAGGCATCAGAGGTCGATGTCAATACCTGTGATCTGTGTCCCATCTCAGTAGACTTACCTCACAAAAGCTCCGAAGAGTTGCGAGTAGCTCAGCTCGAAGATCCTGGAATCAAGAAAATACTCACGGATTTCGAAGAGAACGATGCATACAACAGATGGACGGATCGTGGGTACTATCTTTCACAAGGTGTTTTGTTCCGCTTCGATCCGGATGGTGAATCCGAAGAGCCCCAGCTGGTGGTGCCCGAGTCGATGCGCGAGGAGATTATGAAAGAACTCCACGACGCTCCCACAGCTGGACATTTGGGCTTGGAACGCACTCTTAAGAAGATTAAGGAACGATTTTACTTCCCTAATATGCGTCAATACGTAGCAAGGTATCTTAAGGCTTGTGATCTATGCCAGAAATTTAAGGCAACCAATTTTAAACCGGCCGGCCTACTGCAAACGCCTGTCCCGCAACAGCGATTTGAAGTTCTCGCTATGGATCTGTTTGGACCTCTTCCTGAGGGTAGTAAGGGCGAGAAATGGATCTTTCTGATCGAGGATACTGCGAGCAGATGGGTGGAGTTGTTCCCGTTAGCCGTAGCCAACGCAGAAAGTTGCGCTAAAATATTAATTGAAGAAGTTTTCCTAAGATATGGTTTTCCCCGTCGGGTGATCTCCGACAATGGTACCCAATTTGTCTCGGCCGTAATGCAGAAGGCTATGTACGTTCTCGGAGTGAATCAGAATCTGACGCCAATTTACCATCCCCAGGCCAATCCCGCAGAGAGGAAAAATCGGGAAATGAAAGAGATGCTGGCTATCTTAATAGACCCAGAACATCGACGTTGGCCTGAGGCATTGCCAGCTGTTCGATTCGCGTTGAATACAGCACCTAATCAGGGTACTGGTCATACAGCTGCCTTTCTAACATTCGCACGCCAGTTTAGGTCCCCGGTGGACGTAGCCCACGACTTAAGGACGGTCATAGACCAAGAGAATTATGTGCCTCAAATTACGCCGTATCTCAAAGAATTTGCAAGTCGCTTGCAAGAAGTGAAGTGGCGAATCGAGCGACAGCAGGACATCCGTAAGGAAGCTGCGGATAAAAGCCGTAGACCCGAACCCGATTATCGTGAGGGTGACCTCGTCCTCGTGGATAGCCATCGCCTTAGTCAGGCCGAAAAAGGCTGTACTAGTAAGTTCGCACCGCGTCGCGAAGGCCCGTTTCGTATAGTGAAAATAGTATCTCCAACCACGTACGAAATCGTGGACAAGAATAATAAACCTCGCGGCAAGTGCCATGCCAGCCTCCTGTCACCTTACATAGGTGAATCTGATCTGGCTCAAGTTAGGAGTAGGGGTAGACCAAAAAAGTCGGTTCCCAAGCCAGGTCCACAAGTTTCCGCTGACTTGGAGGGGGAGGATGTAGCGCGGACCTTGCCTATTGCCCCTCCGCGCCCCTCTAGATTAAGACGCGCGCCGGCTCGCTACCGAAATAATTAAAAGTGGAACAGCCGCGCAGCTTTTGCGGCGCGCGCGGAGAGCCGACAGTGCACGAGCAACCACGAAGCACGACGCATGCGCTCCGGTTGTTGACGGACGCCCGCGTCGCTCGCGTGCCGGTGCTTAAGCTCCCTTGTGTTAAATATTGTATTGTGTTTTTTTTGTGTACGGATTATACTATTTTACTTCCAATCGTTTTTTCAATAAAAACTCGGAACGAAGCCCAACTATAATACTTAGTTATGTGGGAAACGACATCTTCATATCAGAGAAGCTTGTGGAAACCTCGGCATTATGGTAACCCACTGTATCCGTTATGAATTGCGAACGTAACATGTCGCTATTGACAAATAAACAGGGAATCATAATCATATATCATATTTTAACAAAAATAGGTTATGTTGAATTTATGTTGATTTTAAAGATTATTTCCAAAAAGGATCATAAAAAACAATGTATACTAAAATTATACATGTGAATAGTAATATCACCATAGATAGATAGATAGATAGATAGATATATTCTTTATTATGCACACCAATTAAAAAAAACAACAAGAACAAACAAAAATTTTGAAGTCGGTGACACAATGGGCGGTCTTATCGCTAAAAGCGATCTCTTACAGACAACCTTTGGATGGATTGTAAAAAAGGAAATAACCATATCGCAGGTAGTTTTGGTGCACTATGTATATATAATATTAATACATAAAACAATAACAAATAAAATATAATAAATATATATATATTTATATATATAATAGGTAAATATAACGGAAATATGTATACATATATGATATATTTTTAAAGTCGCCAATTAAACTTGACAACAAGTCTGCAACAGTATGGTATTATACCCAACTACAAATTAGAAAGGTAGTGTTTTTTTACCAGGTTCTTGAAAACTGCTAAAGATTGAGCCTGCCTTATTGTTACGGGCAACGCATTCCACAACCGCACAGCTTGAACGGTAAAGGATTTATCAAAGAAGTTAGTGGAATGCATTGCCATCTCTAGTCTCAAATTCTCAGATGACCTTAGATATTTTACATTATTTTATATATTTTACATAGTTACAGAGTTTGCCTGGTAATTAAAAGGTCTTGAGTTTGACCCCCTCCCATTGCACTATTGACATGAACCACTCCAGATACGATAAGGTACCGACCTTACCTACTTGGTTTCCCTGTTATGTGTAAACTTCTGAACTGGCAAAGGTTAATTAAAAAAAAACTTAAAAGTTAAAAAAAAAACCTTTTTTTTTATTATTTTTACTCTCTGAGCTCAAGTTCAAAGTTCTCGTCAATGCGAATATTATAAGCCCAAATACGAGGTAGTTCATATTTACCATTGCCGAGTTCACTATACTCTATTCTCCATCATCAGCTCAGCTCTAAACCTTCACTCTTGTATAGTGCTAACAGACATACACCTGAGTGTAAAGTTTTTACCCTATGCACAACTTCTAATGAACAGCAAACAGTAAAGTTAAGCTTTTTTATGTACTAAAATCTTCATCGAAAAAGCCTTGTAAAAAGAGAACCCCATGGTTTTCAGATGATATGAAATACTTTTTGTAATCTACACATTATACTGAATCTAACCATACATACGAAGTTTCTGTCGACTCTGCCACCTCCCTACAGCAAATATTATTTCGAGGGCTGCATCGCCTACAAAAGCAACGCAGCTCGATGTCATGCATGCTCACAGATGTCTTGAACCATGAAGATATTTGAAATTATTTTATACTAGCTTCCGCCAGCTGCTTCGCCCGCGTGGTGTGTTGATAAAAAGTTGCCTATGTGTTAATCCAGGGTATCACCTATCTACATACCAAATTTCAACCAAATTGGTCCCGCCGTTTTTGCGTGATTGAATAACAAACATACATCCATACATTCTCACAAACTTTCACATTTATAATATTATATAGTAATAGTAATAAGTAGTAGTAGTAGTAGTTGTAGTAATAGTAGTAGTAGTAGTAAGTAGGATTGACATTCGTCTTTTGTTTCATATTGCGACCAACTGTAACTAAAGTTGTATACCAACAACATGTACTTTGTTAAATAAATGGAATATGTACGAGTACAGGATATTCTATAGGATTTACTGGGAAGAGTAGTTCATATGCGATTCTGTAGCTGTGATAAAGGAATACTTCGTATTGGATAATTGTTTCTGTGAATACTCGTGTCTATAGGATTCAGTGTTGATGGATTTCCAGAACTGGTTTATTTCTAGAACAGATGTGCGTTAACATCAAAGCGGTTGCTTTTCCAATAAATGAGCAGTACCTATACTTCAGTAATATCATATCAAGGCTTGTTTTAATTATACGTAAGCTACACGGAGTGGCATTAGCGCGAGGCCTCGGCTGCGGTAGTTCGGCGCGACAAAGTAACATTGAGCCACTCGTCTCGAGTCTCGCCACTTCTGAATATGCATGATGAGCCGCGAGCCTAACGGCCGCCATATAGACCCCTTCGAGTGGAACCCGTTACCTACTCCTGAATAACCAAAAATGAAAATCAACAAGAACAAAGAGCTGTACATTGCTCAAAGTGAAATTAATCCCTTAGTCGATTCTGTATGTGGCACCCGCATTTATCTATGATGAATATGTAACGGCCTCTGTGGAACGTTTCGCATTCATCAATATAGGGCCAGTGTGTGTGCAACGATTAGTTGGCAACTCATGTTGTTTATTTGTTGGCACTATCAAAGCTTGCATTGAATACACATTCATTGCAAATTGGTTTATATTCTTTCGAATTACTGGCGTAAAGCAAAACGTCAGCTTAGTTTGTTCCAAAGTGAACGCTGTACTCCCAAGCGACTATAAACAGTTTTGGCCGTTAAGAATTCAGCTCGCTTCAGTACTGACCTTCAATTTGCAGACACGTAGCGGGAAAGAGAAACTAGAGCAACTCTGCTCACTAAAAATTATACAGATAAACGTCTTCATTCTTGTTGATGACCTAAACTCAATTCAGTTGGAAATCTTCTTTCATATAAAAGCATCTCGGATTTAGTCTCTAGTAGTGGAATGTCTGGTGGTTTGTGCTCCTGGGACAAAAGCAATTTTCGTTAAGAGGCTATTTGGTGGCTTGCAACGGGAGTTTGCTGGGCTTCCCTCTATTTATTCTTTCATACAATTTAGTAGTTCATACTTATGGTTTTCAGTTAAATGAAAAACTCTATAAACAGAATGGTGGCTCTATTAAGTAAATTGTTGCTTTGTTCCTTTAAATGCTAGTTTATAAAAAAAAAAACAAAAGTAGCAACGAACACCGCAAACCCTTTAGCAAAACAATGCGAAACAGCAAAAGTTTTCTGTTATAAAATAAAACTTTGGTACCGGCTCATTTATTCTAATTAAGAATATTTTATTTTATAATTAGAGAAACAAACTCTTTTGTTGTTATAAAAACCAATAAGATTCTCTGAAGCAGAGTCACGTTATGTGTTCCACGGTGTAGTCAAAGCACGTTTTTCCCTTTGTTAATCATGTGCGCGTCTTGTGGCAGAATACCGCTGCAACAAATTCTTGTAAATCTCCAACATTGAGTATTTTTTTCACAAAACAATGCAGCTCTTTTTCATCGCATTCATTTTCCCAAACAAACCTTTCATCTCTTAAATGTGATTGGAAAAATATTTCTTTTTGTATCTCACGAAGCGGTTACGAAAGGGACGTACAAGTTGTACCTTTTCTGTGATGTGAGCTTTCTGCGTCGATTGTTTGACCATCGAACCTAAACACAAACAGGATTGATTCATCAAACAAAACAATAACGCATTTTAATTTATTTTATTGTTAAAAAAAGGAAGTATGCGATAATAAGAGCTTTAATAGTTTCGAATGATTAATAAAATTATGCATGCACTGCATCAGGTTACGCATTTATTATAATGGCACGTAATATTTCTGATTAAAGAATTTTTAATTAGCTCTGCTAGAGAGTTGTCGCAACTTCTCAGTATTATTGAAGCAATTACGGGAAATAAATATTTTTAACACCACTCCTATTTGGAGTTACATTGTGGGAGTTTTTGATAATATTATAGATTTAATACAATTAAGACAAGGAACTTCTGCAGTAATTATTTAAATACGTAAATGATGCTTACAGCTAACTCTAAAATATTTATACGGAATTATCATCAGTATTCAACGAGCTGTATAATCTCCGTCTCCTTATTTCCATAATCACGCCGGGTGCGATATCCAAGTCACTCGCCTAAATAATCTCGACTCTTAATTCAGACTTAAACAGCTAGTGTACTAAGAAACCCACTATCTTAAACGCTCAATTTACGGAATACTTTATCTAGTCGATGGTCTAGACGACTGTACACGCCTGCCGGGGAAAGTAGATGTCTAGTTGTCAGTTGAATAGCTGTATATTTTCTTTATCTCAGACTTGAAAAACAGACCCTATTTCCTGAACTGAAACTATCTAATTTCCAGTTTTAAAAGGTCATTCAATGTAATCAATTATAAGCCGCCATTGTTTCCAATGGTTGTCGGGAAAAAACTTTGCTGGGGTATTAGAAAAGTTGGGTTCGACATTGATCTCCGCTCTTCCCAACCGCATGTTACGCACGATCGTTTTATTTCATCGCATGTTAACGTCCAGCTTCAACCAAGTTTGTTTAAAGACTTCTTATACAAGTTTGCAGCGGTTACATGCTATAAATTCAATCTCAAGTCTGATATTCTAGCTGTGCTATATGAATATGCAACTACTATAAAATCGCTATGCGATAGCCCGGTATATTTTACGATACTGGGAGAGGATATTTATTTCGTGTTTAAACTGAAATATCTGATTTTAGACATTCAACTAACACATCTAGTGCTCAGTTGATGTGTTCTATAGATATTTATTCGCAATATGAAATGAGGAAGACAAAAAGCCTGCAAACAGAGAATAACGAACTATGATTGCAGCGTGTCACCGTGACAATGCTTACTATCCGCTAATCAATTCGCCCAGCACGGAACAGTGTAATTTGTGTTTCATACGTCACGTTCAACAATACTACATTTAACATTAGTTCAATATTGCGTAGGTATCATACAAATATTTGCACCATAATTTCCGCTGGTATTATTTAATACCAGTAACGGTATTATATGATTTGTACTGCAGGTTTAAAGCTTTAGGACAATTAAGAATGCTCGTAAATAGAACTCGATTCTAATTGAATTTTTTGTTAGGGATAGGTACTTTATGGGGTCATGCAATGTTTTGATAAAAGTCGGCCAGTTATCGGTAACTCTACGATACGGCAATAATACCATGTCACTTTATAGACAGAACATATAAGAAAAATATGGGCCTTACTAATTACGTTAACGTGTTACACCTTTGTCTATGGAAATACGTTGTTAAGAATAATTTTAGGGACGCGTTAATTTTAATGGCGGGTTATAGAAGGCAAATAAACAATTACTCAGAAAAGACCATTTGCCGACGGCAGAGAGGCTTTTACGCCTCCCTAATGATGAATGGGATGTATAAAATAAGATAGAGAACAGTGGAAATGGAACTGTTTTTTATTTTAGCTTCGTATAATTCTTGATGTCTTTTATTTAAGCCAGTACTAGCACAAAAAAAATGTGAGCGGCTTATGTATACAATGCTTAAAATATCGTTGGGTACATAAACTTTTGACCTGTATATTTCAGTATTGCATTTTAAAATACATTTCAATCAGAAATATTTTTTTTTCCAACAACGTGAGTGAAATAAAATATAACATTATTTTCAGCACACAGTCAAACAACGATTCAAAAATTATGCAGATGGGTTGAAGTAACTAAAAACAGATCAAATAAATTCGTTGATATAGTTTCAGGCGCATCGGCCAAAATTAATCCGTTTATTTCACTGACGTAATTTTTTCTGCGTGGCACACAATTTTTGTGAGGCTTTCCCGTAGGTATATACGTGTTGTCGAGTTACACAAACCATTAAGGGACGGCCTTAATGGAACGACACCCGAAACGAGATAGTCCGTTGTCGTAAATTGACGTTCTGCCACAGACTTCCTATGTTCTCAATCTTGGGACAAACATTCGTACATACCGAAATTCCGGGTTTTGTACCATAATACAATGTACACACCGATCCATTTACTCAGCCTAACAATATACCTAAGAAATAAAACCAATATTGATTTATTTCTTCAATCTTTTATAAGCTTTGTTCGCGAAGTTTGCCAGTGAAGTTAGATTTTCAATGGAAAGTATTTGGCGGAATATCAGGTTACAAATTAATTAATTGGGAGGTCGTGAGAAGTAAATTAAATTTTTCCATAACTTTATAGAAATGTATACAAATGGGCCGTTATGAAGTTGTGTGTGAGAAAATTTCTGAAGCTCATAAATTACGTACGCGTTTGCTAACGAAAGGCAATCCTATGTATGTACTTGGATTAATCACGTGAAATTAATCCTTTTTAACATACAACAGTGTTAGGTATCAGAGAATAAGTTAACTACATTTCCTCTTTTCTTGAACTGGCTGTATTTGAGTAAACTTGAACTATCTGGAACGGTATCAAGTGAAACTTCATTTGAGCTGTAATATTTGTCGTGGCGCAGAATAACTTTGTCAGTTTAGCATAGTTTCAAAGATTCGCAAGATTTAAAATTCAAATGAGTTCGTAATACCTAGGTATATTGTATGGATGTTCCGCAATCTACGGACAAGTTTACTTTGTATTGAAAATGTTCTGCGTGAAGCATATCAGCCTCGGGCAACTCTTGCCCCTAGTTTTCTCCTTATTCTTTCTCAAAATTTCTTCTTATTATATCAAAAATGAACTTTGCTAATGAAAATATTTAAAAAAAGTTCCACCATTATTCTTTGTACAATGAATGATGGGGAAAGTTAAAAGAATAATGGGGACCAAACAATATTATTAAATCAGTCAGAGGGTGGAATATTTTCAGTCGATTGAAGTTGCTTTACCCGAGACGTTACGTCCAATACTTATTTTTAAAAGTTACGAAACTGACAAAATTTTTTAGTACAGATTGTCAGATACCGTGATACTTAATTTAGATAAATGTAACCGTTTTGTCCTTACGGAAACCTTTATTAAAAGTTTGCCTAACTTTATCAAGTTTATTGAAGCCTATTTTAAATAAGGCCAAAATTTTACGTCAAAAGTCTTTAATATTGAAATTATTTAGTTCTCAATATGAATAGCATCCATCATCACAAGACCTTAAGTCGACTCGCATTAAATGGTTATTTCAGAACGAAATTCGTCTATATTATAATGTTAATGTAAGGGCTTTTTCAGCAGCGAGCCTATTTCAATAAAATTATACGTTACTAGCGCGAGGCTACACATTCAACAACATTTGCATTGATATTGGGTCGAATGAGCGTATCCTTTGTAGTGGGCTAGCGTGTTCATTGAAATCACACGGGCAGCCGCAAGCGTCCCGGTGCCTTACCGCTTACCTACTTATTCATCAATAGGCTCACGTCATTGTTTAGATGAAAGCTTTGTGTGTGATCTTACATTCAGTAATCTTGTTCTTTATCGAAGTGTGTTCTCGGTCTAGTGTCAGATGTTTCCTCAGCTTGATGCGCCTTTGTTTTAAAGTGAGAGCCACATTAGGTTAATGAAAAAACACTCTTGGCCTTGATGGTTTTATTAGTAGTAGATAGGGAATGCTGCTTCTGATGATGCCCACACTAAGAGCAAATTGCGATGTCATCTTTGTACACAAAAGAGATAGAAAATCTCTATGCTATGCAATATACCCCCATATCAACGTAATTAAATATTTAATTAAATAAGTATTTACTAAAGATAATAAATTATGGTTGCGTTTAAAAGGGGGTGCCACGTCTTTATTAAATATGTTATCAAAATAATATTTAACAAGGTTGGTACGTACAAAATCTCTTCACGGTGTTTCACTTCAAGTGCATAATTAATTACAGTTACTCGTCTTTTTCGAAAATACTCGAGTCTTTATTTATACGAGTGTCATCGTTACTGAATGAAAGCTTCAAGTGTATTTCAATCAGTGTACAGAAGGCAACAAAGTTTACTTATCAAGTTCAATTTAATTTTGCGGGACGACCCAAATTGAAACACGCTTGAATTTTGTGTTAAGTCACTGCTTAGTACAAATTTTACATACCTAGACGTGGCGTCACGAGCCCCCACTCTCCGACTTTGTTGCGTTATATCTCATTATTATTTTGTATGTCTCTTCCAGACCTCGGGACTACAGAGTTCCGAATTTTTGGGAGGTAAACGTGGAGCCGAAGCCAACACGCCGAAGCCCTTTTGAGACAACTTTAATGAAATGGTGACACAAAACCGACGATTATCCCTTTATACACTATAGAAATGAACCCAAGGACAATCCCCGGTGGACGTCGTTAAAAAAAGACAATCCCCGGTTCTGTGCTAAACTATTGCTAACTATGGAGGAAAAGTACTTGGGCTATTGTGATGGGATGTTAGTGGATGACAATGTATTAGGTACATGTAAAAATGGCAGGTGGAGACTTGCCACCTCACTTACTGGGCCCCCGGGAACCAGTCACTGAATAGCAACAAGAGGGCAACAGGTACATGAGCGGCTGTAGGGTGAGGATACCTCGGTGGACTTTAAACGCTGATTACGCGCTCCCTGTGCTTACCATAAGGCACCTACCCTCCGAGCAGGGCTACTAATCCTGCTCTAGCGACTCCACTCTGGACGGCCAAGCCAAGCCAGAGGCGTGAGACCTACCCCCGTCATGGTTCACTCCGACCGGCCGGAGATGGGGGACAGTATACTCTCCCTGGAGAACTCAGTATATATAGCCCCGCGGGGTCGCTACTCCCCGTCATCAGCCTCAGATGTCTTGCGGTGCCTATATCTCATAATTATTGTCGTTATTATCTCCAGAGCCTTTGTCCCAATTATGTTAGGGTCGACTTCCAGTCACGATGCAACTGAGTACCAGTGTTTTACAAGGAGCGACTGCCTAACTGACCTCCACAACCCGGTTACCCGCTCAACCCAACACCCCTTGGTAAGACTTACTGGCTTCTGACTACCCATAACGACTGCCAAGAATGTTCAATGACAGCCGGAACCTACAGTTTAACATCCCCTCCAAAAAACGGTCATTGGTATCCAAAATATACGTAGAAAGTACATACGAACTTAGAAAAGTTGCATTGGCAGGCACTTGCCAGACCTGGAATCAAAGCCGCACGCTCATACTTGAGAGATTGGTTCTCTACCCACTAAACCACCACGACTTCCACTAAGTCACCACGACTTTGTCATCTATTTAATGTTTTTTTACGTAATAATACGTGTACCTAATATTTTTGCCACTCACAACTTAAATGCGGACTAATTAGAATCACCACTTTTATCCCTATGGTCACGTCTATTGCGGTTCAGTTCTCAGCGTTTTGTTTAGTCTGTTGTGCTTTTGCCGTTAAAGTACAAAAATTAAATATATGGAACGTTTCTAATGGTTATGCGTATTCCGTTGTTTCCAAGTCAACGGGCCCTTAAAATTCAATATTAGACTATTCAGATATTTGATTTTGCTGACCCCGTAGTCGCTGGCATAAGGGACAGGATCCGCGTACGAAGTCGCGGGCAGAAGCTAGTCACAAATAAACATGTTTCCGCCATTACATTGTGTAGTGAAATGCAGCCGCTGGTGAAATAATAGAGAACACAATCTGACCTATCAAAAGGTCTTAAAGCTACTTTGCATACAAAGCACATTTTTACAGCTGTCGTTATCATAGGCCCATGCGGTTATTCCTACCATTTCCCTAGGCGGGTGTTGTGTTCACGAGCGATGGAGTAGTGAAGTTCTCTAACGACCACGATTTATTTGATGTACAATGTTTTTGTAGTGAAGGACCCCTCGGGTACTAAGGGACTGCGTTTGCTTCTACCCACGTCCCGCTATAATAGGGCAATATTGATTGTCGCTTGACCCTTACGAAACTTAGAGATTCGTCTCAAGGGACACGGCTATTACTTTCTAAATTGTACCCCGCGACGATGTCGCTACACATTGGTTACAAAAAAGTGTGTTTTATTGCTCATCCCGTAGGCATTCAAATATGCGATTACGTCGGTAAAGCCTTAGATAACGTTTATGAAACTGTCACAGCCCTCTGAGATGATAGTACTTTGGCAGCGATGAACAGACGGTCTCTGAGGAAATCGAAGCTTCTTTTCTTAAATTGCTCTTGAGTAAATTCCCGTAGGATTTGAATGTTGTCATCAGCTCCGGCTTACGTTACGGGTACGCCGAGGTATTGGATAAAACCACCCCATATTTTACAAGCCGCAATTATAAAACTCTATGTTTATAAGTAATGTTTTACTTATAGATAGATAGATAGGTAGATATATTCTTTATTATGCACACCAATTAACAATCAACAAGAACAAACAAAAATTTTGAAGTCTGTGACACAATGGGCGGTCTTATCGCTAAAAGCGATCTCTTACTGACAACCTTTGGATGGATTGTGAAAAAAGGAAATAACCATATCGCAGGTAATTTTGGTGCACTATGTATATTTAATATTAATACGTAAAACAATAACAAATAAAATATAATAAATAAATATATATTTACTTATTTTACTTCGGAAATCTAAAACATATTTGGTATAATTTACCTGAGTTTAAAAGCAACAGGTACTAGCACTAGAGCCCCTAATGAAATCAGCACAGTTAATAGTTTCAATTCCATCTATTTATGTCGCCAATACGTCAGCTCGTAACGCTATTGCTTTATCGTTGAGTAATCGAATCATCAGTCTCTAAGGCTAAGTTCCACCAGTTGAAATGTATTTCTGATCTAAATTCCAGAACATTGTCCGTTCCATGCATGATAAGTTACAAATTGAATATCAACATCCTCTAGGGACAAGTCATTTTGGTCGTATGTCATGTATAAATGTATTATGTTTATCAGATTTATTACCGAGCCTACTTAGTGATGGATGACTTTCGCTTGACGTCGTCCAACAACTCTGAACTTTTCCTAGGCTGAGTTGTTTTTTGGGGTAACTACAACTATGTTGTGATGTATGTGTGGTGAGATGGATGACTTATACGGGGCAACTAAGTGCTGGCCTTCCATTTAATCACGGGTCAGACTAATAGCTTAGCCGCTCAGACTGAAGATGCTGCTCTTAACTGAAGTAGGTTTTAATTAATGAAACCTATTTTAGTTTCACAAGCATAGCATGAAATACATTCGGGTTCGTTAGTGGAGGCAAGTAAAAAGTATCATATTCAGAGTAGTTCCAGTAAGTATGTAAATATGCAAATGATAAGCTCAAACGTTATGTCCCCGCTAGTGACTAAATTAACGCAATTTAAAGTAAAATTTCGCTCAGTTAATGGCGACGAGCACGTCTATAATTTACTTTAAGTTTACACGAACTGAAAGCGCTGTTCATATCACACTTTGTTCGCACCACGTACGTTACACTGTCATAGAAAGTTTTATCTGAACCTACCGTATATTACACAGACAAGTTCAATGCTGCGTAAAAACTAGATCCATATTCTTCTGTAAATGCAAGGTAAGACGAACTGGGAAATCTTTTGGTGTGAACTTATAGGTAAAATGTTAGACGAGTCCAAATATATTGAGCGTGAAAATGTGTTTCCTCGGAAAACTGATCGCCTCGGCTATTGAAGCTGGAAGTAAAGTCTGTGCAGCGATAGTCGATATTAGTGAAAGTCAGATCGAATACAAGGTAATTTGTAAAGTTAAAAAAGAAATTGGAAAATTATCCGTGGATATTAGTAATGTAGCCACAGCTGTCTTTGCTTAGATAATTCCATTGGAAATAAGCGGGCCGCTGCTACACGTCCAATTATAGCGAGCCGGGAGCTAAACGCCCGACGAAACCCCGAGGCTTATTATAGCATGAAAGTACTGTCAGTTTAAGCCAGAAAGACTCATCAAATAGTGATCATTAAGAAATCAAAAGCCGTTAACCACAAAAATATATTTTGTTAACAAAGTATTTTTGGGAGGTATCTTTATTTCGTCAACAATTTCTGAGATCGAACAGTAACAATAACAGGGTGTGTTGTGTAAAAAAAAAATACATTGTATTAAGTTCCGTCTGCATAATATTTTCGTTAAATGGTGTTTAATAAGAATGATAGAAGTTTTAAATCCGTCTCTGATGATTTTACTGAAAATCTAAACGTCAATGGATTACGTCTAAAAAGTAAAATCAATTCAGATCCTATGTTCCTCGCAAATGTATGTATTCGTAAAGTGTCAACCCGCTTTTACCGTTGAATATTCAAAGACCAACATATTGGCGTTGTGATGGACAGTCGTATCGGGAAAGTCGCTTTGTGATCGATAAATAACAAATACGGACTAACATTTACCAGTTTGAAATATAAGGAAAGATCAAGTATTAAAATTTCAATTCGTTACTTCTACCAGGTTGACGTGGACATAAAGAGGTATGAAATATGTTGAGTACGAACAATATTTCATTCTGAACGCGAATGTCTGCGTAACAAATTCCGTGAAGTATGTTGTCCGTGCCACGGTAAACAATGCAAATTACAGTGCGTATCTGCTAAGCCCGACATATATTTAACTGAAAGGGGTTTGAAAATTGTGAAAATTACAATAGAAGACAAATTGATCCAGGTAAACATTCAACTGTGCAAAATATTTGAAAAACATTACTTTTGTGATAAAAAACTTTTTATAGTCATTTTGTTCTTGACATAAACATTTTGTTACTCACCACTATTATTATGGATCTACTCTCGAGTGAACTGAGTAACGTCGTGTCCTACTTACTACAACTAAATACCACACCTGCCACAGTCTATAATTATATTTAACCCCTAATGTGCAAAAGTCCACTAAAGACTGCTATAAAGGAAAATTGTAATCAGCGTTTCTTGAAATCTCCTCTGAAAATCGAGAGCCTCTAATCAACGCGCTGAGCAAGTGGATCGGTAAGCTTCTTACTCCTTTTAGGTGGAGATACAATCTTGCCTATTTTTCAATATGTTCGAAGTCGGGATTTAAGTAATACAACTCACATTCTAAAGCAAATGCAGCTCATAAGCTTTGGTAACTTCCATAGTTACTTTGAACACCCAATGGAATAGACGACACTCTATTTGCAAATACCACATAATATTAGGGTACTTAGCTAAGTAAACTCTTTCCATCCCACCTAGATAGACTTGTTAACCAACTTCGCGTTCAGAAATTGTTTTAGCTCTATGAACTCAAGTAACTTGTTAACGATCAGTTATTTAACTGGAATTAAAACTAAGTCCGGCAACTCGCCGGCGAGCGTCATACTGTGACCGCAATTAATTAGCAATTATTTAATCCATTATGATCTTAACTGGTGCCTCATATAATTTGTACCGAGATAATACACACGTACTTACATCAAAGGGAAATTCGATTAATGTATAAAAGGTTTTGCGAATGGAGAAAATATAGGAGTGAAATTAGAATTTGTTCATTCAATTCAAATATTGAAGTAAGAGATGATCTCGATCTCTCAGAGTGGAAAGATTCCTCTAAACAAATCTTTGCCATCTCGAGGCGTGCCGTTATTTTTGTGGGAACTTTTAATTAAGCTGATGTGTTTCGGTTTAGCTACACGTCATTTGTTGCTAATATGATTTTAAAATTAGAAAATATTAATAAATGAACCGTATTTTTTTGTGTAAATGTATTTGTGTGTTGATGTCAGTGAGTATACAACAGAAGAGACCATAATGTTTGATCACAATGTGATGACGTGTAGATGTCATTCATTAGATGTCTTTATCTTCAATCTACGAATGAAGACATATAAATATACTCTTAGACAACAAATAGTTTCTAGATTATCTATTTCCATCGTCGTATATAGCAATCAGAATATACAAAAATCTTAGACGTGGTGATAGTCGAGTACATCCACAGTTTCAATTAGTAACATCGCGAAGACATCGTTTGACGAGGGTATGTTTTGAATCCAAATCAACATTTCACAGTCTCAACGTCTAATCCCACAGATTTAACTTTGTGCCTACTTGCTTAATCAAATTATCGTCTTAAGAGATGATGTGCATAATTACTTATTCTTAATTAAGTATTATTATACTACCACACTATTTTCAATGTAATAAAATTTATTTTTGTATCTGGGAAAATAGGCGTTAAATTACAATATTATGGTAATGTAGAAAAAAAAAATCTCTTAAGCTTGATGGACGGGCTTTTAGAGTATATTTAGTGAGGTCTTTTAGATACATATTATCGTTTATAGCTTTTATTAATAGTTTATGGTCTCGAATATCCATAACGTGGAAAATGTGACATGCTAGTGTATTTATGAGAACATAAAACTAATTATGTTTATAGGCCCTCAGTACATGTCACGTAATAAGTTTATTTGATATTAACGAGTGAGTGAGCGAGTGTATGCAATGTTCGTAAGGCTCCGCTATCAAATTACACACTCGAGGTTCCTACTTCACTAAGTATATCCAAAATAATTAATGAGGAACGTTAACTGAACACGCTTTTTCGTGAAAATAAATAGGTTATGTCACGACAAGTGCTCGCTAGCTTGCGGACCGGGAACTAAATTGAGCCTGACGGGTGAACCAACGAAAAAGTGTGATAACGTTGAACATAAATTAATTAACGTGTACTAGCTGTAAACAAGATTAACCCGCAGTAACTTAAATCGAGAACCGACACTAAATGGATAAGGATCCTCTGTTACTGGCTGCTTGTTATAAAATGGAAGGTTAAGTTTTAATTAATGAAGTCGCTTGTAGGTGGATGTGATTAAATGTAGGTAGGCGTTTCCTAAGGAGCGGGTCAGAATAGTCTATCATTAAACGTTAACCTCGTTTTGATGTGGCTGCAGTACGGCGCGCTAAAATATACACTATTCTGCTATTTTGGTACGTTTGTTTTATGATCATAAAAATGGCTAAAATGTAAATATCTTGGAATGGAAGTTTAATTATGATTCAGTTGAATTAAATTTATCGCGACAGTTCAACCAAACATACATATAAATAAGCTGCAGATTGAGAGCTCCCGCAGCTGCTACGAGATCTTTGCATCGGCGTAGTATGGCTACGTACTACCTACGTTAATGCTGATATTGATTACGTCTAATTTGTTATTACAATGTCCTCGTTAAAGTCATTACCATACTAATAGATGTCCTCCTTTTGTTACAGATACGCAAATGAGCCGAGTACCAAGGATCGCGAAGCAGAGAAATATTAAATGTAATTATGATTTACCGTCCATGAGTGCGTGCTATAAACAGTAACGTTTTATTGGACGATCTTGTAACTGAAAAGTAAAAGTAACTGTTGTATGAAGTGCTGTAAATGTTGGGGTGGGTGAGTGAGTGCGGCGTGAAGGGTCGTTGAGCGTGGATGGTGTTGGTGGGGTGTCGGGTATGGCGGCGCGGTGCGGGGGGCGGGCGGGGCGCGGGCGGCGGTGAGGCCGGTGCGCGGGTGCGGGATGCGCGGGCGCGGGTGGGCATGCGCGTGGTATGCGTGGTGCGCGTGCGCGGTGCTGGCGGCGGCGGGCGCGGGCCGCGAGCTGCGCGTGCTGCAAGCGGACGCGCGCACCGCCTTCTACGTGGCCATCGCCGCGCCCCCCTCGGCCGCCGACGTCGTGCGGGTGTTCAACCGCTCGCTCGCCGACCTCTCTCACACGTACCTGGCAGGCGACTACCCTCTCCATCTGCGCAACATCACGCTGCTGCCGCTGTACATCGAGCTGCCAGAAGATGAAAAGTACGTATATCTAATTCACGTTTCATAAAATCCACCGATATAAAACACCCAATCCATTCCACATTCAGTGTCATCTGTACATGTGAAAGCACTTTCCTCAAATGCATGCCAATTTACTTGTTCAAATTGGAAACAATTCTATCCATCTCATCAAACAGCTATTGCTTTTGAGTCCCTGCGTTTGGTATTCTGCATCCCTAGTTGGCGGATTGTTCCAATCCCCTAGAACATGTTCGATAAATGGAAATAGGCTTGGTCGCCAACCATCACATTGTAACGATCAACGAAACTGGGGGTGTTCGAAACTTTGATCATATCCACAAGAGGATTAGAGCAGGCTTGAATCTAGCTAAGTCCACTCTAACTCAATATGTCAATATGTTTACTGAAAATTGTATTAAATCAGTATCGTTTAATTAACGGAACAAAGTTATGGATGTTCCAGTCAATCTATTTTATTGGAAAGTGTAGGACGCAGTTCAATTTAATAGATTCGATCGTCTATTAAATCAAAATAAATGTAAAAATATTCGATATTCAATTTACCTTTCAAGTAGGTATTAATTGCCAGTTATAACTGCGGAGGCTGGGCACAAGCCTATTCAACTGTCAGAGGCTTACTGGGAATCAATAAAATGTTAAAAAAATGCATGAGTCCTGAATTTGAACGAGAATAACAAAATAAAAGGTTAAATAAATAAAATCTTAAAGTTTCACATGCTCGCGTGCAAAACGTACGGGGATTCATAGTAATATAAGATACATAATTCTTCCTGTATTTTATACTTATACGTTATTAAGGGTATCTAGTTTTGCACCAACCTATTTAATGAATTTAGTATTAAAGCAAAATATTTATTAGATCAAATATAAAATTCTAGGTAACCCGGCAACCTGGGTAGAATTCTAGCCAGATTATAGCCAACCGGGGTTTGGAGTTCAGTCACATAAGCTAGAAAGTTTATTGGTAGCTTTGCATTAAATATTAGGAATATATTTTTAGTAAAGCGAAGTACAGTATTGACTTTCATAGAAAACAATCATTTCATACACCAATAGGCAACACAGTTTCATTGGACAAAGTGTTTTATATGAATAAAATAAAGCTATTTAATATATTTTTTGTTGTTTGTGTAAATATAATTCAATACCAAAAAAACTTTATAATGTTTCCATTGTAGCTTTGAAATTGAATTGTGCTTTGGTTTAAAACCCTAGTTTCCTGCATTGCCAATTTAGAATTGATTTGTATGGACATTTTATTTAATAGAACTATGTTTTCAATTTTAGTATTCAAATTCAATTCCATTAACCTCAATTGTGGACAAAAATATATTTTGCTTTATTTTTACTTACGAGGACAATATTTGAAAGCTGTTTATATGCAGCAGTATGAAACAAACATAAAAGTTTTCGATTTCACGCACCCAAAAAAAACGAGCTAGATCTATCAAAGGGATTTTCCGCGGCTCTATGAAGTAGCAGTAGAACGAAGCAGCCGTCAATTTATCTCGCCAATACAAACCTATATGAGCCATCAAACAAAACTATTCACAAGTTTCGATTTCAAACAAACCCGATACACGTCTTGTATCGAGCACTTTATGGATATTGTTCGAGTGGTTCCGATTTGATCGGGACGCGTCGGAGCGCGGCGCTGGACCGCAATAGTTTTGCAGTAGCAATCCAGCGAGATGCAGCTTTCACTCGACATCTATATTAGCTAAGTAGCTTGTTACATGCTGAAAGTGAAGTTGTCGTGTGAAGGACTTTTTCTTTTATTTTGCTGATATATAAACTTAACTTAGGTCATTTTTGTAACAAAAATTGTATGTAACATTAAATATTGTAATGTCAAAGCAGTTGTAGGACTCAGTATAGATTACCGCAAGAATAAAAATTCGCTGGAAATATTCTGTATCAAGAAGAAACAAAGTTTTCACATAAACATAGGTACAGAAGTTCTCTTAATACTCCAAAGAGTACAACTCATTTAAAGAGTTATACAATTTAGTTTACAACGTCGTGGTGGTCTAGTGGGTAAAGGGCCAACCTCAAGTATGAGGGCGCAGGTTCGATCCCAGGTCAGGCAAGTACCAATGCAACTTTTCTAAGTTTGTATGTACTTTCTAAGTATATCTTAGACACCAATGACTGTGTTTCGGATGGCACGTTAAACTGTAGGTCCCGGCTGTCATTGAACATCCTTGGCAGTCGTTACGGGTAGTCGGAAGCCAGTAAGTCTAACACCAGTCTAACCAAGGGGTATCGGGTTGCCCGGGTAACTTTGTTTTGCTATTGCACAAAGCGCTAGTTTCGCTTACCTCAATTGATGAGATATCTTTGAATTAATTGCATTGGATCACAGAGAAATACCTGAATAGTTTTGATAAAAAGTTCTCTCGTTAAAAATCAAGGAATGTTTGTAATTAAAACGTTGGTGTAACCGCACGGAATACACATAACGTTTTATTGGATTGCTTGCAGTTTGTTCTGTGTTTGTTCGAATGGAGTTGTGGATTTATGTTGTGACAGTAAAACAAACTTGTATTTATAGAAATAGTAAGTTTATATTTTGTTTAGTATGTTTAAATTGCAAAATTTTATTTCAATAAACAGATTTATTTTTACAATTTTGCAAATAGCTTTAAATAAATAAAAAAATGTTA
Source organism: Helicoverpa zea (assembly GCF_022581195.2). Taxonomy (NCBI): domain Eukaryota; kingdom Metazoa; phylum Arthropoda; class Insecta; order Lepidoptera; family Noctuidae; genus Helicoverpa; species Helicoverpa zea. The sequence goes on along the minus strand of NC_061456.1, from coordinate 6,056,856 downwards.
TGTTGTAGTCCTATAATATTACTTGCTTCAATTTTCTATTGGTACTGCAAAGGTTAAGTTATATTATGAAACAGAGAGGGCTAAAAGAAACGGAACAATTGCGTTTTTAATTACCGCTTCCCGTGCATTGTGCTTGTTCAACGGCAAGCTAACCTTAGGGACGTTGATTTTCTTCAAAATAAAAGCAATGATAGCTATATTATATTATATTGAAGTTGGTACACATGGTGGAGTAACATTATTATAAAGTGAAGCAATTCTTTAGTGTTCACGATGGTTATCAATAAAAAAGGCGGAGAACGAGCTTTTAACTGGCTGAAGATTGATAAGATGACGGTCAACATCATTTGTACCTAAATGTGTTCATTTTTTATGGATAAAATAGTGGTTAGTGTTTCAAAGCAATCATCATCATCAGCCTATCGCAGTCCACTGCTGGACATATGCCTCTCCAAGTGCACGCCACTGAGATCGATTTTCGGCTGCTCGCATCCAGCTCCTGCCAGCCGATTTCAAAGCAATATACTGAAATAATTCTATAAATTCTTCTAAACCAGTAATATAACCACAATATAATGAACTGCAGTAATCCTTTTACATGGCAGCGGTGAACAATATTAAACATTAACCAAGTCCGATTTGACGGTGAAGTGTTAAATGGCCCGGTCCTATCATTAGAGCACGTCAACTGCTTTGCATTTCAGTGGCATACACTGTGAAGCTCATGGTTATTCCGAGCGATAACTAGCGTGACTGCAAGTAACGCTACATTGAAAGGGTAATTAATTCTGTAGATTGATTTTAAAATCTGTTATAGTAAGGTTCATTTTTCAATGAAAAAAATATCTGTATTTTAATTCAACTCCGCAAGTGGTAGTAGAAAAGCTGCCGTCTATAGATTCGTCAGTGTTCTACATATTAGAAACCGTATCATACTATGTATATTCTTTGCATACATAAATGAAACAAATGTATATATAATAGCAGGTATTACTTATGTTAACTGATAGGTATAGAGTGTTGTAATCAAAATTCAAAATATATTTATTCGTAACTTATCTTGGCAAGCTGGTTACCGCATGAAAACTATAGGGAAATACCGCAACGTATTACCATAAAGTAATATTTTATGATATGATGTACCGATATTAAACCTACGGTTCAACCCACGCTTTATCGTAATGACTTTATTGAGGATAACGGTTTATATACATGTAAATATACGTATCTTTGAATTGTAGACACGTACCGACTTCTGAAAGTCTGCTAGTGTTTATTAAGTATACATTCATGTTTTCATTTCAATACCAAAGATTTTTTATCGAAATCTGTTGATATTATTTTTAATATGAGGTTTGTTTTTGACTCTTTTGTATATAAATTATTCTATTACTCTTATGTTGTGTGTATCTATTCAACATTGTCATGGCGTATTATATTATTACTACAAAAGAATTTAATAAATGTAAATGTCATCGCATATTCATACCCAATAATAAATTGAATTTTCCATTCGTTGAAAAGTTTTTTGAAATACTCACGGAAACTATATTAATTAGATTAGTGTTTGTGTTTCAGTACTGTTCGTAGTTTCCAGTGTAACGGGAAACAGTCACAAAATTTGAATCATTGTTAACTTCTGGTATAAAATATTATGATTCATGTGGAAGATAAAGTAGGTCAAATATTTGTGTAACGATTTGTATCATTTGCTGTCACGTACTAGTTAATTAAATATCTCACAAAATATGACGATTGCTTATTGTATATCTTCAGAAAATATGAAAGAAAAATACGAGTAAGACTTGATTTTACGGACAAAAAATGTTTCAAAAACACTGCTGTCATAAACCAAAACACCTAGGTAAAAATGAAAGAAAATAAATGGTTGCGAGACTGATAACCCAAGGGACATATGCACTAAGAAAAAATAATATCTCTGATTTTGACGTCAAGCAGTAAAAATAAACTAAGTGACAATATGTATTAGGTTTATTTAAATAGTTTCAAAGATTTTGCTCAAAATTATACACAGATACATAACACAGAGCCAGCCTTACATTTAGTCGATATTATTTCACGTAACAGTTGGCATCCAATTGTTTGAAAACTAAAATGAAATGTTGTTCAGCTGTTGGCTTAGTCGGGTGTTGTGTTTCAAAGCTATAGCGGCTATTAAATTATCTTGTTGGATAAAGGCTTGTATTAAGTTTTGTTTTGTGTTTAGAACCAACTATCATATTTTTTACCTGTTGTATGTCATGTATTATAAAACAAAAGAAAATCAATCGTGTCTCGCGTATATCTGCGCTCCGATATAGACAGTCGCTTCTTGTAAAGCACTGGTACTCAACTGGATCCGGTTAGACTGGAAGCCGTCCCCAACATGGTTGCGGAAAAGGCTCAGAGGATGATGTTTATCTGCGCTCCGACTTACAAAGGGCTAAACTAACTTTTTAACGGCACTAGCTGTTTTCGGAGCTGAAGAAACATAAACTAATTAGTGCTCAATGATGACAGGTGTTCAAGGAAAATAAACAACTTATACCTCTATTCCACCTGAATGTAGATAGGAGTATTTCTTATACAGCAAGCCAAGTGAAAATAATTCTTGGAGTGAAGTCGCACAATAAAATGTATTTTAAACAATAGCACGGGAACTAGAGGTTTTAACACCACTTAATTGAAATTAAACAGCAACAATAAGTTTATTTAAATTCCAAGAAATTTTGAGTTCAATTTACTTAAATTCTCGTAAAAGTTGAGTTTCATTTGACAAAGACAAAATAAAATGATAAGTACCTAGGTTTCTGTTGCCAAAACAAAAGGATTCGGTTTCTTTGGTTATATTCTAAAAAATATCTTAGTAGTTTTTATGGACAATATTGTGTCACAAACATTAATTTATAGCTCATCTAATTACTTCGTAGAAGTCGCACCATAATAACAGTGTTTTACCATCAGTATAATGGACCACAATAAAGTATTCGTAAGTTAGGAATATTTAACATGGAGATCTTATATCTCTTTACCTGCCAGAGCATTAATTACTGGCAGGTTTTCAATGAACCTGAAAAAATTACATAAATCTGGAACGTTCATAGCTTTTAAATTGTTGCAGTCGTTAGTTATACGACTCGGGTCTCATTTCTGCAACTTTAATTAAAGCTAACACAATAAAAGTGTAACCAGAATAAACTTAAAAGGGTGTAGCCGTCAATTATCTGATTTAATTCATCGTCAATGTGAACACATGATTTTTTATAAGTTTTTATCAACCTTAAAGAGGAAGCAACTGAGAATATAAAAACATTTAGGGACATTGAGGGATTTGTTTTAATTGGGAATATTACATCGACTACAGTTACTTTCCACACTTACAAAACACATTGATTTAAAATTTATTACAATACACCGTGACTTTTTACTCGTCTTACAACGGCAGCCCACGTCATGTATCCAATGACTAGTAAACGTTCTTATAAAAAAAGAATATATTTATGAGATTTGAATAATTTAAAAATAAAAATTAATTCATTATTATGATGCATGACATAGATTATAAGAACACCCTGTTGTGAGCGCTGCCCGAATCTTGTATCAATGGAGCGCGGCGCGTTGGGAAGGTACCTACTTTCTACCGTTTGATACGTAAACATTTTTTTTTCAGTATTTTTCTTTGCACCTATTATCTTAATTAAGTAAACTCAAACTCAAAATTTTTTATTTCAAATAGGCCTATGAAAGCTCTTTCGAAACGTCAAAGTTAGGTGCACGGTTCCAAAGAGTTGGTCTCATGGAGAAGAACCGGCAAGAAACTCCATGGAGTAAGGCTATAAAATTAATAATCGTGTCTAGTGGTATTTTATGTCGGATAGATTGAATGGACCACCTTTGTAAGACGACTAAAAAGTCACGGTGTATAATGGGTACATTGCATTACGGGCCTTAAAATAACTATAACAGAATAAGTTAATAAAAACGACTCGATTATTTCCAAAAGAGGTCGGAGTATACCTATTTTTGCCTTCAGATCACGACTAGTAATTGCAATAAAATCCGACCTATAAGAGAAAAAAGAAAACGTATCCTCATAAAGTGAATTGGGTTCCAGTAAACTTTCTGTGTTTATTGGGTCCGGATAGCGAATATTTTCAAGTCTTCTGCGTCCGAATCAAACACTATATTGCAATGTTTTCCAAACTTCTTATAAGGGATGTGATACAGGCACTCCATGCCAGCTTTCTCTGCGGCTCTTTGTGCTTTAGCACTTGTAAATATACCGCCTGTTGCACGGAACCCCAGATGTTTTGATAGATCTACCCTGAAAACAAATAATTTTATATTTGCTTACACAACATTTGATATCATGAAAGCAAATTAGGTTAATATTAATCGAGGACGCCAGTACACATTGCTACATTTAGTACAGCTGGACCTCAAACGGATTGCATTTCGTAGATATTGACATCGGAATGCAGTTGCGGTCGCTGCCCCTCCCCCGCCCGACACGAGTGCACAGTTCGCAAATTGTTTGGGATGTATTTTTGTTAACTTGCAACTTTCTAGCTTTTACTCTGACAGTTCAGAGTAACTTGATAAATGATTTTCATGTTAAATGTGGCTGCAATGTTGTAGATAATTTCACAGAAACCTAGAAACCTTTTTAATCTACGTTTACGTGCCCCAGTAGCAGAATATGAGGGCGTAGATTACCTCATAGACCTTAATAGAGTTACTAAGGTCCTTTAGAAATGTCACCCTCGCCGCGCTACCTGACATCAGGCGGGACGCAATTACGGCTACAGTATATAGGCTGGCCAACGGGCAGTTGGGTGAGGATTAAGGTATATCATTACCTGGCCTTGAGCAATTCTACTGCGATTCCCAGGCCCCGGTATTCGGGTGCCACAGACAGGCCGGCTCCCATGAGGTACGTGTTCACGTTGTATTTATCATAAATCGCTGTCACTTTCATGGCCTCGGCGAACATTCGCAGGGATAATAAACCCGCTTTAGACTTGGGCTGTAAAGTAATAGCATTTTACATTATGTATAATGTTATTTTCAAAATGATAATAGCAGCTTACATGTTAAAAACTAAAGACAAAAGAACGTAAAAAATCTGGAATAGAGCTCTACCTGTTATTAAAAAGAATATCCATTAGTTTGAAGATAGGCTATCTGAATAATGTGATGCGTTTGGGTGAAAACTAGGTCGCCTTTGAATAAGTACTGGCATCAGAATGAAAGGAAATGGATGACAGACACAGCGTAATAGTAAAGACAACAATATGAAACTAGAGCAAAAAGTTTTGCAGTTTTTGTAATAGCGGCCATTGTTAAACCCCTCACGTTGTTTAAATATAGAATAAAAGACGGTTTTAAACTGTGTAATAATAGGCAGGGCTGAAAAGAGGTAAGACAACCGTTATTACCGGCCTGTGTTCAACGAAGCGTCCCTTTTCCTGCGGCAAGCACATGTTAACAGCGACGAGCGTGCGACCCGAGCCGTCTCCTTCAGCAAGGAAGCACGCCACGCTCATTTTCTGCCTAATGATCGATGTCAGCAGCACACGGTATTCTTGTATTGCGTCTAAATCCTGCGCTGTGCCTGTCAGGACGAACATTTTAATACAAGATTAATTATCCATATCCTATTAATTTCAACGCTTCAATTACGAGCAGGACCTATAGCATCCCAGCATGACCCAATTTGTCTTTGAGCTATTACAAAAATAATTAATAAGGTTACGAGGTTCATTTCAATGACACTGATACTCGAAATCGTGTTTATTAATTTAATTTCGTGTAACAAGATTTACTTTGTCGACATTATTTTGCATTAAGTAACTTTTTCTTTGTAGGCGAATTCTGACTTTATAATCTTAGGTTTTGATTTATTATGAATGTAATAGATAGAAGATTCGTGACTTTGTGTCAAAACCGTTTCAGTTTGCCGGAGTACGCCGAAGTTTCACCGGTCGGTAATAGAATTAATTCAGTTGTTCTCATGCCATTAAACAAACTTAAAATTCAGCAGCCGACCGATGAGAAAACCAGTTAGATGGATGCCTAATGACACCACATTTAAGGTTTTTCTCGGCCTCGAGATAATTGGGCGTCGGAGTGGGTCATACTACTGCTAATGACTAACGTATTTTTGTGCGTAAGAAAGCGTTTGCTACACGAGACGAGATTCTCGTAATTGCAAAAAATATTCACTTATCAGCTCTACCAACAAATTAGTTGTTAGAAACTGAATTAATGCACGTTTTTGTATAATATGTTACCCAACTTACCAGCTGCCTTCCACCAAACATCCTCTCGGATGTAGTTGCCCAACATAAACTCTACTGCTGTACTCCACATACTTTCTGGTATGTCTTCTATGTCGAATTTCAGCATTCTACCGTCTTCAACTATTCGTTCAAAATTACTCCACACGTTAGGATACCCACGGGTAGACATCGCTTTATATCGCAAAAGCAAAGACTGGATCCAGAGACGCTTTTAAAGCTTTAAATTTAAAACGACTTCTGAGGCACTGAACGACTGGATTGAGACTGAAGTTAACTTACGATGCGGCCCTTTTGGTTACTATATTACGTTGTGGTACAAGGCCTTACAAGTTATTGAATAACAATATAAACAGGGTGATTAATTTTTAATAAATAAAATGAAATAAATAAAAAATCAAATCAATTGTCATGTTCTGTAAGCAAAGTGTAATTTTATTTCCTAGTTTGGACTACGCCAAAAATAATTAGAGGTTATCCAATTAGTGAGGGTATAATCAAAGATAGTTTGGAACAGGCTGTATGTATTACTAATTCAAATAGGTCAATGCGGCGTTCTGATCCATGTAAATGATACTCAGAGAACTAATTGTGGTTATAATTGAGTTATAGCTATACTGAGGTATTCATACGCGCATCAAAAATTCAAGTAGTTGTTGTTAGTGGAAAATAACGTCAAGGGTGAACCGCGACAACTGCTCGCACACAATGTTGTTGGTCTTATTATAAAGTTGTTTCACATTACAGCAGCGCGACAACCGTCTTTGCTTGTTAAATATCATAGTTTAAGTTTTGAATACTTGAGTTACCGAAATTAATGAATACAACAAGAACAGTGATTTAACACACGCTTCAAGTTTTAATACGCTCTGATTGTTGATAATATGTTCTGCAACTAAATGTGTTTCACAATAAGCATTTGTTTCAAAATAATAATGATTCAAAATGTAATTTCACGAACATATCTACGATTTATCTTCAGCCTGTCTAGACGTATTAAATTTTATGAAAGTAGATATGTTTTCAGAAAAGGGTATTAATGTTGTAGTGTTTTATTCATTTTTATCAGTACAAAGACTTCTTTGTAGGGCTTTCATATATTATAAACATGTTTTAAAACTTGTAGCTCGTGTGAAATGTTAAACATAAAACGTATAAGTAAATATATTGTGAAGAAACCTCACATGTTCCCGTAGCTGTATCATGTAGTTGGTACGAGTATATGTCTCGTGGCACGCTGGCAATGAATTACTGGCTTAGCGTAGAGCACAGGCATCCAGGACGATGATTGACACCAGATTATGCCCTCTTGCTTACAGTGCTCGAAAATTCCCCCGAAGAAATTTTGACGCACAAGCTATAAGCCCTTTTCAATTATAATAAATGACTCACGTTTAAATGAAACAAGAAATGTAGGATTAAATATAATATATTATTATAAAATAAATCTTCCCTGACAAATGGGGTTTCATTCGATTTATCCGACCCGTAACGGAGACCAGCCTTAAAAACTTCGATATATTTTCGTAGGCGGGTTCAAAAAAGTACGCTAAGAAAGGTGACCCCTAGTCGGGCTCTGTTATTAAACTGTTGGCAATTTTGTGATTCATTTTCTCAGAAAAAATAAGAGTAACGAGATTTCTAAAATCACCTCTGAGGGTAATTCAGTGGAAAACATTGTTGAAAGTGTATCTGAGGTTATTTTCGTTTGTACGTTCTGGGTTATTGTGCAGATAAAAAGGGATGTATGTTAAAGCACCCGTCGAAACAAATCTTCCACTCGACACCAAGATAAATATTGTTTTATTGGCAACTCGATTTCTATCCTTCGTATAATTCGTAATGTTATTCCTTTAAAAGGCATAAATATTTATTTTGAAATGCTGAAAGCTTTGACTGAATAGTTAGGGGGGACATTATTCACGCATTATATTGGCAAATTGAATAACCTGGGTGTATTATGTGAAATTTAAATTCCAGTCATTACTCGCATTTAAGATAATTAAAATGGAATGCACTATCGGAATCTGGACATTCACATGTAAATGATATTCATACCTTTAATATAGTTACACAAAATATAATATTGCTGAATTTTATTAACGTTATTAGTGAATTTTCATTATTTGAACTTATAGAAGGCACTTTGTTGATATTAGAAATATGGAGCTAATGCTCAACGTTCCAATCTAATTACCGATGAATTATGTACGGACTTTAATCATAATCGATGTACTTAATATCTTCGTTGCTGAAGCTCAGTTGAAATTAATTGCTTATTTAGTTTAGAACATGCATTCAAATAGCTGTATGCTTTTGGAGGCATTGATGATCGCGTGTCGTATAATTTGAGGGTGCACCTACAACTTACAGCCCGCTTCTAAAAAAAAATATTACTGCTCTCGGCCTTTTGGTAGGTGCCTACCTATGTGGTAATTAACTTATACCCATTTGTTTGTCGTTTAAAAAAAGAATACCTAAAGATAAATTTAAAAAACGAATCCATAAGTAAACAATACTTTCTGTCAACTAGTACATTGTTCCCAGGTTCGGTGTCCGAGTGTTGGAGCGCACATGCTCTGCGCTCGACGGGCGGCGCGTGGCTGCGCTGCTTGTATGTGGCGGGGGCAGCGCAGCCGCAGCCGTGGTGACAGCGGCCGCGCGCGCAGGCGTCCCTGTGCTCCGCGCATCGCCCTCTCACGTGCATCTCTCCTATACCATCGCCAACGTGAGTACTGTGGAGGTTTTATGTCAATACCTACGTTTCAATGCTGGCACAAAAGTCTGGTTAAGCAGTACATGGCGTCTAGGCCGAACTACGAGATGCCATACCGAAGGTACACAGACGAATGGACAGTGATTTAAATATGGAACTTTAGTTACTATATAGTCTTTTATAATTTGTTTGTAAATCTGCCATCGATCAATCTAAAGAAATAAACGAAAAATCAGTAAAAAAATAATCTACCTCCGAGATCGTGTTGCTACAACCACGTACTATGGGCAAAGTTCAAATTAACATAGAAGGGAGTGTGGTAAAAAAGAATGCGAGAAGAAATTTATTGGGTCGGTCAAACACATCAGTTAAAAAGGTCTAGGGCAAGTAGGAAATATATTGTGGTTAACTAGGTAAACGTAATTATATTGTGTTCTATGAGTACGAAGTTTTTTGAGATATCAGTCTATCAAAATTACGACTATCTAATTGATTTCAATTTTTCGAAGAGAACCCCAAACGAGCGCATTTAAAAAACTCACCTCATTTGTTTTCTACTTCCAATTTATTTTTCTACATCAAATGTCTGTTGTAGCTGTAAGGCATCCACGATCCATCATCTCTCCCACGAAGTCTCGAAACCTTTAGATTGTTGGTATATAAAGGGACTGGAAGCCTTCAGTTCATTTGTTAACATTTAGAGAACATTTTCCGCGCCCACAACAACAAATCGCCGCGAGGGGTACTACTGTAATTACTCGCTTCACTGGGGAATTAGTTATTAGTATCGTAAATACACTCCGAACAATATTCCGCCGCGTTGCTATTGTGATTTAAAACCACTAAGTCTTATTTGGTGGTTTAGCTCTGTTCAATTCCATATGATTTACCTAAGTACCAATATGTATAGGCTATATTTAGATCAATAATTAGAAAACTATGGAATTTTTCATATTGAGTACTTATGGTACTAGATTTTCCCATATATTTTTCTTATAAACTTTGTTACATATTAGCAATCTCAACCACGCAGTATAACTCCTCTCCACTGTAATGGCAGTGTGACAGTTTGATGGCAAACGTGCCGCATTGCTCGACGCCTTCTTATTTAAACAGAGAAATTGAAGCTACTGCGTCAGCTCCTTGAATTTTTACACAGGCGCTGTTGCTCGATGATAGATATAAATGTTTTTTTTTTTTTAAGTTGATAAATATTATTTGATTGAGGCACTCGCCCAAGAATGGGTCGTTCGTCGTTTCGCCCCACAAGCGATTGGCACCGCGGTGCCAATCGACGAAGTACAGTTTTTGAATGGGTCGATTGGCACCACAGTTTTGGTTTTTGTTTTATTCGGGGCGAATGGCCCAAGGTATCTTAAGCATAGGTCGATTCGCACCACGCAGTAAAACATTTGGTTAACAACTCATTTCAAATATCGTCAATTCCAATTATTTATTTGTACAGTCGATACGAAAATTGACATCATCTACCAGGAGAGCAGAAGTGTAAATGTGAGTGAATTGTGTAAAACTCTAGGAATATTAATTAACAGTTGGGAAAACTCGGCCTGAAAAGCACGGGCCAGATTACCATGAGAAGAAAGTAACGTAGGTAAATCGGCCCACTGAAATGCTTTTCCTGAAATCTGGTAGTTGTGAAATTTTTCACAGCTCAAAATCGTCAGGAGGCCAAAAGACTTAGATCTTTTTCATAATTTTCATCAAAAATATTATAAGCAAAATACTTGGTCTAGAATAATGGACTCATAAACTTTGTTACTACTGTGTAGATACCTAATAAAAAATGTGTTTTTTTATATTTACGTTTTGTATCAAAATTGAGATTATTTTAACTTTCTTATATTGGGTACTAGGAGTTCAGCATTTTAGACAAATTCATCCTCATCCTCCGAACCTTTTTCCCAACTATGTTGGGGTCGGCTTCCAGTCTAACCGGATGTATCTGAGTACCAGTGCTTTATAAGGAGCGACTGCCCTATCTGACCCCCCCAACCCAGTTACCCGGGCAACCCTTTGGTTAGACTGGTGTCAGAGTTACTGGCTTCCGACAACCCGAATATTAGAGAAAGTAATTTATGCGAACTTCGAAAATATTCTGACTAATTAATAAATAAATAAATAAATGCTTTATTGATGCAAATCCTTACAAAATGTTTACAAAATGCTTAATATCTAGCAGGATTACAATTTAATTGAAGGCATACAAATGTTGAGACCCTGGCCCCTAAACTAGGAATGCCTGTGTCTGAGGAGCCAGTGTTCTACTGTCACTTGGACACTAATAAATCCTTACTATGAAACGAGCTGGTTGGCTGATATTACAAATAGGTGTTCATTGATATAAAATGTTTTAGTAAACAAAGGACAATGCTATTCTTTGTATGGAAGTTGGGCTCAAGAGTTGCCCACAGTAACTGCATAGTGTATTATGTTCCATAGGCTTATGATAGGTCCCAGACCGAAATATTTCGAAATCTATCCCAGGAGTCCTGAGAAAAACTGGTTTGACTCTTATTCAATATTACGAAAAATATGCTTACGAACTCTTAACTATTCCACTTTTGTTACCTTAATTGAAATGCATTATAATATTAATCGACAAATACGAGGTATTGAACGAGAATTTTTTTTTACCGACTTCAAAAAATGGAGGAGTTTCTCAGTTCGTTTGCATTCTTTTTACGTAAGTACGTGCATAACTCCGTCGTTTACCAACCGATTTAAACAATCATTTTATTGTTTGAAAGGATTTAGTTTCCAAATGGTTCCTTTGTAGACGGTCCAGGGTCTGGTGATAGAAACCTTAAAACAATAGGGAACTCTCGGAAATTGTAAGCACATATCGAACAAAAACTTGTCATTCGGGTATGTCTCCGACACCACAAAACTGTGGAGGTTAAGACCTGACCTGACGATGAAGACGACAGTGAGACGAGGGAACTACTCAACGGTATCTATTTACTACCTCGTGTTCGAGCTTATTTTATTCGTCTTGATAACATTTTTTCATTGCCATTATGGATATTAATTGCATGACTCTACACGAACTTAGGACTGATTGTGGTAGATAGAGACTGAAAAGGAAGAGAAACAACAATTACCTTTAAACGTCTATTTCTGTTTTTTTATCCTGTTAACAGTGAAACCACTAACTATCTGAATGTTATTTCAAGAAAAGAGGTTGTTAGGTTTGTGGCTGCTTAAAATGGCTTGCTAACAATGGCTGGCTAACATTAGAACCGGTTTTTCTCGGGACCTCTGGGACCGATTTCTAAAATATTTGGATTTCGTATTAACAGTGAAGTAAAGAACCTATTCTAACCATTCCCTCTACTGGGCAAATGGCTTGGGCTTTATAAAGTGACTGTTCAAGTTTAACATTAGAACCGGTTTTTCTCGAGAGCTCTGGGACCGATTTCCAAAATATTTAGATTTCGTGTTAGCAGTGCAGTAAAGAACCTATTTCGACCACTTTCACTACTGGGCAAATGGCTCAGGCTTTGTTAAGTGACTATCTATGGAGAACATTTGAACCGGTTTTTCTCGGGACCTCTGGGACCGATTTCAAAAATATTTGGATTCCGTGTTAAGATTGAAGTAAGGAATCTATTTTAACAATTTCCACTACTGGGCAAATGGCTTGGGCTTTATAAAGTGACTGTTCAAGTTTAACATTAGAACCGGTTTTTCTCGGGACCTCTGGGACCGATTTCCAAAATATTTAGACTTCGTGTTAACAGTGAAGTAAAGAACCTATTCTAACCATTTCCACTTCTGGGAAATGGCTTGGGCTTCATAAAGTGACTGTTCAAGTTTAACATTAGAACCGGTTTTTCTCGGGACCTCTGAGACCGATTTCCAAAATATTTGGATTTCGTGTTAACAGTGCAGTAAAGAACCTATTTCGACCACTTTCAGTACTGGGCAAATGGCTCAGGCTTTGTTAAGTGATTATCTATGGAGAACATTTGAACCGGTTTTTTTCGGGACCTCTGGGACCGATTTCAAAAATATTTGGATTTCGTGTTCAGAGTGCACTATGGAACCAGCTGGAACTACTCCCACTGCTGGGCAAACTTTGAGCCCAGACCCTGGCATTGTCCTTTATATTTGATGGACTAATTAGCTGTTCCACCCGCTTCAAATATAGTGGTCGTTGATTACTGACGTGATACATGCATTGTATTTTAATAAATTCTTTTGCCTTGAATATATTATAGTTAATAAGGACCACTACTTAGCGAGATCTGATAATAATTGATCTTGATATTGAGTTGTGTAGCAGTGAGTACGTCTTGCTCCCTTAAACGGCACTGCTTGCGGTAGCGTCGGCGGTCGGGTTGCCTCCCTTCCTCAAAAATGTGCGTGGGGGCGACGGCTAATCCTCGCGTTAAGCTCGTGAACATGTGCTGCTTGTGGTGCCTGGTCGTCTTACTGACTATATAAGTAGTAATTATGTAAACTCATTTATATAATATATTTTTATGTTTCTGGCTGAGTGGTCTAATTTACTATATTCGTTTCATCCATGTTGTACATTATAGCACATGTAGGTGGGCACTCCCTTATATCCTATTATAAATAATTGGAGGCTATTTTTCTTTTCATAAATTCATTACGCTTGAAAGGTCTTCTAAATACAGACGGACATTGTTTGCCTACAGACGTTGCTGGGGAGTTTGTTGCTACACTTCTTCTTCCCAGCAAAAACACATAGTTTTTGTATGAAAATTATGAAAAAGATCTAAGTCTTTTTGCCTCCTGAGAATTTTGAGCTGTGAAAAATTTCACAACTACCAGATTTCATGAAATTAAGTCCTAATGGGTGCTTATGCTAACTTCGAAAATATTCTGAATAACTAGCTTAAGCCCTCTTAAGCTAGTTATTCAGAATTTTTTTCAAGTATTTTTTTATATTTACTTCAAGTATTTTATGCTGTCCTGGTACATCGTAAGAGGAAACTCAGATACAAAAATGCATTTTTTTCGGTTTTGAAGTATGGATAAAACTTCAGTAGGTAATGATACTACACGGAAAATGTTATAATAAAAACTGCTTATCTCCTCTGACTACAATCACAATTTCAAAAAAAGAACTGTTTCATATTGTGGGGCGAATCGACCCATTCCAAATGTGTAGTTCGTCGATTGGCACCGCGGGGCGAATCGACCCATTCAAAAATTGTACTTTGTCGATTGGCACCGCGGTGCCAATCGCTTGTGGGGCGAAACGACGAACGACCCCCAAGAATATAAAAAATAATGATTTTTCTGAATAAAAGCCACGCGTATTTCAATTTCCGAAGTCTAAATATTCCACGCTAGCTTTAAGCGCCGGCTACAGCTATCAATGATTCCCCTATCATCAATAATTTACGACGATAACGTCGTAAATTATTGATGATAGGTAGTAATTATTGATTTTTATGTGACCCAGTCGTATAATAATATACGACTGGGTCACATAAAAATCCTTTGGTTTCTCTGAAGCTGACATAGGACTAAATTCATGATAAATAGCTCTCGATAAAACAGAACTTATAAGGCTGTATCATAAAAAACACGTCTGTCGACGGTGTCGTCGGTTAGTAGACTGCCAACGGTTCCATTTATGCATAGCTATTAATCGTTCTTGCTATGATAAAGTCGGGAATAGCCAACCAGCCAGTGAAATAATGCGACTACGTGACGACCGCGCCGACTGACGGTGCGCGCGACACGTTCAGCCATTATTTATGGGATATGCTGATGACATTATTAGATATCTTTCCTTACCTTTTCTTTGAACTCCTAGGGATCTAAAAGCAAAGCTCCGTAAATGAACTTAGTTTTCGACATAAATCTCTCTTTCTCAATATTCCAGGAACCACCTTTTGCGTTTAAGCGGAGCCTTCGTTACGCGCGAATAATATCACGGCTACAAATCGTTACTATTCTTCACGGTGCATTTGTCTTCAACCAACTTGATATTTTCTTAACAAAAATTTTCTATACGATTTACTCGTAAATAAATGCAAAACCGCATATTACCGTTGTTGGTTTCAGAAAATATTGTGCTTTCGCAATTGTGAGAGGATGTGACTTGCAAATTCAAACTTGGTGTTTAAAATGCTCTGACAGCGCACGCAAATTAGTTCGCCACCGTCGTTTAAGCTGTGTGTGGACGTGGGTTTATGCAGAGTTTCCTGAAGTTGACGTTTCGAGCTTGCGGAATCCAGTTATTCTCTCACTTAACGAGGTCAGGAGTGCCCATATCATCTTAGTGACAAACTGACTTAAAATGGAACAAACTTTTGCGACGAATTTATTGAAGTTGAATATATATTTTATGATCATTTTTTCTGAATTATGGTGGTTGGGAGGCCTAGATAATTTTTGTCAGTAAGACAAATCTTTGTCAAATAAACAATACTGCGTAATATTGTTACGGTTGTCAATTACACCAAACCACACCCTAGTTCAACATTATCATGCAGAATTATATTAGTATGTAGAAACACTTCTCCAACATACCTTCTCTTTATAACACGTTGAGGAGAATATTAATTATGATAGGAATAATTAATTGGATTCTAATTAAGTCCCATGATGTGTATGATTCTCATAAGCTATTGCGAGATTATATTGTTCACTACATTCAGCCGTATATTCGATAGGCTCATTAAATTAGAGTCATAAGCCACATAATTGATTTTATGATATCGGAATATGTTGAATCTTATAAGGTATTAATTAATTAACAATTTGCGTCGGTCTAATTCTTAACCCAAGTATTAGCTATGCATATTAGTCTTGTATAAGTTTGCATGGTTTGAATAGAATTTCCTTGTTCATCCACGAAGGTAGTCTACATCAATTCTGTATAAAACAAACAATGCATGAGGTTGTAAACCCAGCACGTATCTTAGAAATACAAATAAAGATACGCGCAAGTTTGTCACATGTGGAGCAAATCAGATTTTTATGAGGTGCATAATATTTCTGATGTGGGGACATATATTTCGTCGTTCTGTAGGGAAAACTTTTTTGTCAGAGGTGAGATATTCTCGACAATATCCCGTATTCGGGCTGTGAACGAAGGACGGGCGTCGTGGTAAATTATGGCCATTTATTACCCACTTTGGTGCCGATTACGACTCGACGTGGACTAATAACAACCTTAAAAAGCGCGACATGATTAGGATACTAGCACTCAAATACAAATTATATGGATCGTGGTTACATCCCGATGACATAAAGCATTCGTAATGAAGCATGTTGAGGGTGGCGAAGTACCTACAGAATTGTTAATTTACTGAATTATTATCGTAAGGTAATAAAAGTGTTAAATAAAGGTTTAAGTGAAATTATTTCTTTGCAGGAATTGCTTCCATTAGAGATTCGACTGGAAATAACTGCGCGGGAAACCTTACACGCACTCAGGTAAGAAAATCTGCCACTAAGCGTAACATTATATTACTCTAGGGAAGCATATCTAAGAACACTGTATGTTCGTTCATAGACAAGAAGTATTCAGAATTTTTTTTTAAAGAATCTACTTGCTTGATTTATGATTTCAAAAATGATCCAGATATCTTGCTCCCTTTATTCTATGGATCATTAAAATTGTTTTTTGTCCTTTACTTCCAGAGCTACATTGCTTCACACGCACTGGCACTCCTTTACTTTGCTGGCAGAGGAAGATATTTACACCACACTGTCCTTACGGAAAGATTTGTCTTCAATAGTCACTGCTCCGCCTTTAGATCCAAAATGGCTGTCACTTCCAAAAAAGTTCTCACGACATGTTCTTTTCAGGTAATTTATTTATTATATTAAATCAAACCTGATGTTTTGAAAAAGATATTCTAACAAAAGTTATGTAGAGATCATTCTGCAACACATTCTGTTAACATATTCTGCTGTAATTTGTTAAAATATAGATTGCCAATTGGTAAATATTGTTTTTTTGTCCATAACTTAGTTATTAAAAAGTTGAATGAATTAGAACCGAATGGAATTATTGGTTATTAATTTATGAAAATGAATATGTATTGTGTTTGTGCAGGCGGCTAGCTGAGATATCAAGGCTGACCCGAGGCGTCGTTGTCTTGATATGTGATGTCAATTACGCTAAGCTCGTTATGGATGAGGCCAAGCGTCTTAACATGCTCGAAGGAAACTTTTTCTGGCTTTGGTTAGATGCTTCCAAAGATGTTGATATCTTCCATAATATAAGTAACAGAACCCTATATACCGAAGATAACGAGCAAGATATTGACAGCCTGAGGGATACCGATGAAGCTCTAGTATACGAACGCTTTGACCGCAGCAAACGAGGCGATGCTGACAATAATACAATAGACGATCAAACAGACGCCGAAACTTTGATAAAAGCAGATAAAACAGAAGAACAACCTACCAGTGATGGAGTTTCTGTAAAAAATAGTTCTATAAATTCAAAATTTCGTCGCACAAGTCGACATCTGAATGATTCAGAAGCACACGGTGTAAACAAAAAATTATTATATTTAAATTTTAGTAAATCGTATGATAGTATTCGCAATATTAGTTTGGGAAGTATGAGAAATTATAATGTAAATAACAAAGGCGTTGAAACTTCTAAAATCGAAAACAATTCAATTGCGAAGGGAATGCCCTTTCATTATAGAAATAATAGTAGACATAATAGTTATAGGGAGATGAAAAATGAATCTTTTAATAAATATGTAAATAGCATAGATGTAGAAGATGTGAATGTAGCTAAAAATGAAATATTGGGACAAGATGATATAAATAGCAATGATGATATTAGAAGAGTAAATGATAGCATAGATTTATCAAGTGATATTAGTGATTTCTTAATGAATCCCAAGGTGCATGCGTCTTCAGTGCATAATTTTAAAGAGAAAACAGAAAAAAGATACGATAAAAGATTGAAAGAAGATATACTTGACAAAGAAAGAGGAAATATTAAAGATAACTTGACTGTGATCTTCAAAAGCCTTCCGGTTGGATTATTGGCTCTACATCCACAACCAGTGAAAATAGGTAAGATGATTTAAATTTTTATAGTCACTTAAGTTTTCCATTTGAAGAAAATATAACTAATAGATGTTTATTTCTATTCATTTATGCAAATATCACAACGATATTTTTCATTCAGTCGTGGTGGCCTAGTGGGTAAAGGACCAACCTCTCAAGTATGAGGGAGCGGGTTCGATCCCAGGTCAGGCAAGTACCAATGCAACTTTTCTAAGTTTGTATGTACTTTCTAAGTATATCTTAGATACCAATGGCTGTGTTTCGGATGGCACGTTAAACTGTAGGTCCCGGCTGTCATTGAACATCCTTGGCAGTCGTTACGGGTAGTCAGAAGCCAGTAAGTGACACCAGTCTAACCAAGGGGTATCGGGTTGCCCGGGTAACTGGGTTGAGGAGGTCAGATAGGCAGTCGCTTCTTGTAAGCACTGGTACTCAGCTGAATCCGGTTAGACTGGAAGCCGACCCCAACAGGATTGGAAAAGGCTCGGAGGATGGAGGATGATGATTTTTCATTCAGTGAAATCCAATAATTTCCCAAACCAACGACTAACTTGTTACGATATTTATGTTCGATATTCAGGAAGATTAACTTGAGATAGATACGATCAAAGTTTTGTACTTCAAAAGTCATAGTGGATTCAATTGAATCCTCCTCCAGATTAGCGTAGGTATATACAAAGCCAGCTATATAAAGGGTTAGCCTGAAAGCTTGACGATACGTGACTCACTCGTGGAAGATATGTGATTTGTACTACTAAATCGAAGAGGTCTTTCACACTTTGAAGATTTATTAAAGCTATTCCTTTCTTGTCATGTCATTCTTTAGCTGGTATTACTGATGGTCCTCGCTCATGACATTTTTTTGTTGAAATTGGTCAATTAAATCTTTCGTCATTTCTGTTATCACCCAAGATGGCATAGTTTCATCATAAAATTATTCAGCATATTTAACTGTTGACATTTTGGGGTCCATTTCAATTGCTTCAGTAGCTTTACCACCATATTATATTACACAGATCGGGCGTTTATAAAAGCAGCAGTACGGATGACAGTGGGAGCTCTTCGGCGTGTGTTACATGCTTGCGACGCGTGGTCTGCTCAGGCGCAGTTCTTGAGTGACGCAACCGCCTCCTGCTGGGAAGAACCGAGTGACGCTGCTGCCGACTTCTCCACGGAATTTGTAAGGTAAAAACAAGGCTGAATTTCTACATATCAGTTTAGTTTAAAGTTTAATGCAACGTACAAACACCTTCTTAGATGATAAATAGTAAGTTCAATGCCCGGGAGTTATATCAAACATTGAAGTAGCTACATAACAAAACGAAAATCAAATTAATATTGCATGCAATGGTCTATATTGTTGAGCAGTTTTTCAAATGCAGCGCTGCTACTATAAAAAACATGATTCCTTAATAAGCTTGCTGTTAATAACCAAAATAGATTCATCATACGTTGATAAAATTGATTTCGCCTCAAACCAATTTTAAATAATGACTACTGAAATGTCGCCGCTGAAAATTTTCATCGCGGCCCAATAAAATAGATAATGGTTGGGAAATTATTCAGCAAAAATATCTTTTGTCAACTGGTGAACTTTGGGCTAAGTTATAAAGCTGCTAATGACCTCGATTTAAGTTGAGAAAGAACCTTGAAGATATCGAGAGCAGCGGCGGCGTTGAGTGATTGCACCTCACGCCATGACGGATCATTCTTGTTCTCTCCGTCTTATTAATATATTAATTTTGATAACGTTCAACGTCACGTTCATGGCCGCAAATTTTGAGACATCGATTCCTTTTGTGTTCGTAAGGTCGTAAGTTTCGTACTTTTTTCTTAGAAGGAATATAGTATGCTGATAATATACAGTCTAAAGATTAGTATGTCATACTTTGTGTGTGAAACATAATGTATACAGAATTTCAAATATGTGTAAAGGCATAGATATTTTTTCAGACTGACCTTTATCATACTTTTTCTTGTGAAAGATGATTTCTTTCTATGTATATTTATATAGGGTTTAACCAAAGTAACTCGGATAATGTAGTCA
The DNA here is from genome assembly GCF_022581195.2 of Helicoverpa zea. Classification (NCBI taxonomy): domain Eukaryota; kingdom Metazoa; phylum Arthropoda; class Insecta; order Lepidoptera; family Noctuidae; genus Helicoverpa; species Helicoverpa zea. The sequence goes on along the minus strand of NC_061456.1, from coordinate 6,036,749 downwards.
CGATAAAATTCGTAAAGCTGATAACTTGGTTCACTGAACAATATGGAGCGGGTTTTTCCTTAATCTTAAAGAATGGAGGGAAAATTTAATTGTTGATTCTGGGGACTTAGCAAACAATAGATTATTTTTAATGTTCTGGCATAATAAGACATACTTCAGCTGGATACAGTCCTTTTTCTGCAGTAATTATAAAACAGAATGCTTATCGATACGTTTATTTACAGCTACAGGTAGTCGATACGTAGATAATACAATAATGCACACTTCATTGGTACTTCAATGACGTACAATTAATTATCGAAATTGTCATCTTAATTAGCCAATGGCTGAACAAAGAGCATGTTAGTGCACCTCTATAAACCAACCGATCATAAGATTTCATTGGCAGAGAACACTGCAGTTCAAACAATTAAGACGTTTTACAGTGAGTATTGAGACATAACGGCTGCGGACGATAATAGAATGGTAACAAGCGCGGAACATCAACATAAAAGTAAATTGACTAGCGGGTCCGAGAACGAGACGAGATTACTTTTATGCGTCTCTATCTTAAAGAGCAGCTCCTGGGTTTATATCGCTGGCCGCATTACGCTACATAAACTCCTATCTGGGAAACATCTTTGGTCACCCGCAGTAACGAACACCATTCGTTTCTTGTAACATAATCCGTTTCTTGGCATAGTTACATGGTGTTGTACACTTCCGTTGTATTCTATCTAAATCGTTTTACTCGAATGGGTTTGTCTCTTGGCGTTGTACAAATAGGCCACATCTGATAATGCTTACAATTTAAGATAAATTAGGTACTTCTAAAACCCGAAATACAGGCAGCTTTTCCGTGCCTTTACAATTAAATATAGCAATTTCAAGTATAAAATTTAATAAAATAATGTTGTAGGAATAACAAAGATTTTAGAGTTGTCAAAACTTCAATTTAGGTATCATCATAATTTTTTCAGGAGCCGTAAACACAAGAACGTGTACTTAATACTTAATAAAAAAAACGCTATTGTAATAAAAACACATAATTAAGCCTAGCTCCGTGTCAAGCTATCTTGTTTTTTTTTCAATAGACCGGAGTTGACCGCATTCCACTTGATGCCAAACGGGAGCACTAGCTTCGCAATAGGTTAGGGATACGCTTGAAATACGCTCGGGAAAAAATCTTGGCATATTCCACTAGGTTTACTTTTATTTCGTTTCATTCAAGTTCCTTTCACTTCTTTAATAAAGTTTTGATTAAAGAACTCCAGATTTTCAGAATCAATTCATCTCCTCGCAGAGTCTCAGTGTCCCGGTTAGCCTTTGATTAAACTTTATAAGAGTTAAAGTGAAAGTATCAAGACAATTAAACGCGGGCTTGATAGTAAAGTGTTTAAGTTTATTTATTGCTTGGTTGTGCGGTGGGCCGCGTTGCGCCGCATTACCACCTGACAGTGACGAGGGTGTTACGAGCACCGAATTGCGCAGACACCTCTCGCAGTTTATGGTTCCTTTCAAATAGAAGAGTCGTGTAACCTTACAACTACTTGGGTTAGCCGCATTTTTGTATCCTTTTCAATTAACATATCACAGACTCCGACACATGTTACACCTATAGAACGCAACCTTCATGAAAGGATAGGGTATTTTCTATTGTTTGGTAGTGTTTCCTCACTAATTTTGTTTTAATTTTAATGTAAAAAGTTACATTAAAATTAAAACAAAATTAGTAATACTAAAATAAACTCATTCGACCCTTAAACTCTCGAAGAAATACGCCGAATAACAACTGTGTCTATCCGAATTTCAATCATTTTACATCTACTTCCTGCAAAAAATTACGCTTTTTGAGAAATCAACAATTTATGAAACTAAACCACTATTCACAAAATCATGCTCCATAGATTTGTGCCAGCTCACATGTCGTGACAAAAATATTATTCAGATTCAAGCTACGGGGGATGCAGTTTATAAAATCTCGTAAAAACAAAACAGGCGCGCATGACATGTCACGTTCCTGTCATATCAGTACCCGTACATATTTCAATTCAAAAGAAAAACATAAATGAAAAAAACTGCAAACACGTTCGGACCGTCGTGGTTTTCGCGAACTCTCGCAAAATCCAATATGTGGTCGGTGAGGTCAATGAGTTGCAGCAATTTTACGAACACTTGCTGAAAACTTGTCTGTAGTTGCAGCAAAATATTGTTTATATTAAAATCATAGAATCTGGTGAGTTTGTCCTTTATTTACGTAGTTAGGACGGTTAATAAATGTCTATCATTTGATATCTGCATAAAAGGGTTTCAAGTTATTAGACTAGGTCGTTATTTAAAAAAAAAAAATAAGATACACAATTCAGCCTAAGCACCTACTCTAATAGAAATTCTAAGAGCCATATTAAGCAGAATTGATTCTAACTTAGCTTTTACGCGATACGAGCGCAAACCCGAATGATGGAAACTCCTTGGGAAGTATTTCGTTAGGTTACGTCGCATTTAATCTAGGTACTAACCGAAGTCGACTAAAGCTTTGTCGATTTGTGGATTCCAGTAAAGGATTTTACGGGAATTCTTGGATACTAAATTGGATTCTCACGACCACAATTAATACAATTTGGCAGATAGTTCCATTCCACTCCTAAAGTAATTGTTGTACTGTTGTTTGTATTGTAATCTATACCTACCTACTGTGAGTTTAGTCAGGTACCTAACCTTACAAGTAGGTGATCAATGAAATAGCAAACGTGTTATTTGGTTGTTTAAGTAATATTTTAGGTTCAGAAATGGTATCACTCAATCTTAGTTGGAAATAATTTTGTGTGCTGGCAATTCCGTTTCCTTCTATAGCGTGTCCATGTACAGTTTTTTTTTTATATTTATTAATTTACTGAAGATCAGGTAAGTTTCTAAGTACCTATGTACTAGTTTATTTTATTGAAAGTGGGTAAGTATATACTCCTACTTGCAAAAGTATGTCGGTGACGCGTACCTATCTTCAGCAGTACAAAACTAGTGTATAACAGTAAAATCTCTTTTTTATGGTGCAGGTGATATAACCTGAAATTGGAAACCATCGCTTTTATTACTGGGATAAGCTTGACTTAAGGTAACCCGCATGCCTTTCTTAAATAAACTATTAGCCTCCCACGGTTGCTATACTTAAGAAGGACGTAAGAAGGGATTGCTTTATCTTTCAGGGATAAAACCTTTGTGAAAAGGTGGAATACAATTAAATCCTATTTTGTATCCTGAATAAGTCATTTGTTTAAAGAAATATTTTTATTAATAATGAAGCTTAGAAACATTTTTAGTTATTGATAATAGCGAATAATAAACAGAGGATCTCGCTGCTAAAGTTGAGGAGCAAAAAAGAATTTCATTAAAGCTGTTGTATAAAGAATATTCAAGTACCTAATTCTGTTTGCCTAATTAATGTTCTAAATAATATTTCTGCAACAAAAGCCTTATTTTAGCTAGATACAAGAATAAACGATATTAGAGCGATAAATCAGGTCATGTTTCTAGGTGAGACATTCAAGGACCTCTCGCTCTTGACCCCTTAATAGTGGTGTTGGAAGGCACACGCTTCAGGGAACGTTATTCAATAAAATACGTGATCGGCATCCGATCTTAACCTATTCAGGGATTGGCGTAATGTATCCAGAAGAAGCGCGTAAATGCTTGGGATCCGACAAATGATAAATGAAGCTTGTCTCGAATCAATTCTCTTTTTTCTAAATCATGATCTTGCTACGAGACTGATGAACAGTTTACAAATATATAGAACAACCTCTTCATATGTATATCAGTGTTCTATATGAAAAAGAATAAATATATAACAGAAACCTTTTTGAGATACCATTTATCAAGACAGTCCTAGACATTTGTTAGCTTTTTTTTTTTTTTTTTTTTTTTTTTTTTTTTTTTTTTTTTTTTTTTTTTTTTTTTTTTTTTTTTTTTTTTTTTGTGAATGGCATCTCGCAGTTCAGCCTAGGAGGCTGTTTACTGCTTAACCGGACAAATCCCTGTGGATGCCTAGAGCTTAAAGCCTCCAGCCAGGGGCAAAAAAGCTTACAATCTAAGCGACTGCGCTAAGGGCACCCCCTGTGGGGTACGAGCCTCGGCTTAGGGCGTCGCTGACTACAGCAAAGGGACAGGCTGGATCATGATTTAAGGGGCGTTTTAACTTTAACGCTCAGCTACGCGGGCTGGCTAAGCAAGGGTCGGGGGGGGAGTTTGACTTTCTACGCGTACGCGTACCTCGGCGGCGAGGTTTCGGAAGTTTTCGGATGTGTTTGTGTTTCCTGAGAGTGCTAGTGTCCCTACGGCTCTCTTGGAGCACTGTGATGGGGTCGTCAGGAAGGGTCAGGGTGTGCCTTGGCCGGCGGAGTTTACTCATCCGCGAAGGTTCGTATCGGACGGCCGATACGATCAATGGGTTGCGGTGCTTGACTGCACCGTCGAAGTGACGCTTGGTAAGGCGTTTGAGAAATTGCGCCACGGTAGGCACTTTAAGATCGACGTGTAACATTTCGTTACGAACGTAGAAGGGCGCACCGGTTATTCTACGGAAAAACTTGTTCTGCAGGGTCTGCATTCTGTGGATGAAGCGGGGCTTTGCGTGGGCAAAAATGGCTCCCGCATACGTCATGATGGGACGGATCACTCCTGTGTAGAGGCGCAGTTTAGCCTTGAGAGCTAATTTGCTTGACGCATTGGTCAGGAAGTAGAGGCGGCTCATAGCGAAGGCGGCTCTGCCGCGGACCGCTTTGATGTGTGGAGCGAACGTGAGATGTTTATCTAGGATTACTCCTAGATACTTGGCTTGCTCTTTCCAAGGAATAGGCTTGCCGTTCATGGTGACAGGGGGGGGAGTGCCAGGCTTGTGGCGTGGTCTGCTGAACAGCACCGCCTGGCTTTTGTCCGGGTTCACTTCGATTCTCCACTTCCGGAACCAGTCAGCTAAGTTATTGACTGCCTCCTGTAGGGTTCGGGCAATGGTTCTAATGTCACGGCCTGTATAGTATATGGCCGTGTCATCAGCGAAGAGTGCAAGTTTAACTTTTCGGGACTTGGGAATATCGCTCGTGTACAGCGAGAAGGCGAGTGGGGAGATGACAGAGCCCTGAGGGACTCCCGCAGTGATCGGGTGTGGGTCAGACAATGACTTGCCGATGCGGTAACGAAAGGTGCGGTTCGACAGAAAGTCTCGCAGGATGAGTACGAGACGATCCGGCACTCCTAGTTGGTATAGCTTATATATTAAGCCATTGTGCCAGACCTTGTCGAAGGCTTTCGCTATGTCAAAGAAGAGCACCCCCGTCGGGAGTTTGCGTTGGAACCCAACGCTAACGTCCTCAACGATACGGTGCACTTGGTGGACACACGAGTGTTGGTTTCTAAATCCAAACTGCTCGTTAGGTATAAGGCTCTTTCTCTCGACATAATCTTTGAGACGCTTATGAATAAGTCTCTCATAGATTTTGCCGAGAGAGGTGAGGAGGCTGATCGGTCTGTAGCTCGAAGGCTCCGATTTAGGTTTGCCTGGTTTGGGTATGCCGATGACTGTGGCTTCTTTCCAGGCTTGGGGAAAGATGTTATTGTTCAAGGCGCCATTGAAGATGGCTACCAATAGAACAATCATTTGGGCGGGAAGGAGTTTGATGACTCTATTCGTGATACCGTCCCTGCCGGGAGCTTTCCTCGGCTGTAGGTTTTTGATGATGTCCTCTACCTCGTCTGCAGTGACGGGGGGTAGGGGGTCATCTGGGTCATCAATGGGTGGGAGGGCTGCTCTACGTTCGACCTCTGCGTTCACCTTTTCGAGGTGGCGCTGGTCGAAGGGTTGTGAGCTGGGGGAGCATTGGGACTCTAAGCTGTCGGCTAGGCATTCCGCTTTCTCGGCATCTTCGAAGGCGATGCTCTTATCGGGTCTGGTGATGGGAGGAATGTTATTGTCCTCGACTGAACGTAACTTCCTTTGGAGTTGCCAGAAGGCGAGGTGAGTAGGCTCAAGTTCGCTCAGCGTCTTGTCCCAGCGGCTCGAACGTAACTCCGCCATGCGTGTCTTGACAGCACGCTGCAATCTACGCATGTGGGTTTTGTTCTCCTCGCAGGGAAAGGCGCTGTAGGCACGTGTGGCTGCATTCTTCTCGGTTAACAATTCACGTACGTCGACGGGCAGTTTCCATCGTTGATCACTCAACTCTGGGACTTCCCGTGAGCAATCCTCAATTATGGATTGCACGTGCTCTGTTAGCGAGTCGATTGCGACCGTCGTGTCTGCGACTGAGCTAATGTGATCGGGGATTTTATCAAGGTGGGGTGACGTGGTAGATTCCAGCTTTTCGCTTACTTTCTTCCAGTCAGTTACCACCCTGGTAGGAGTTGGAGCGTCCGGGTCTAGGCCCGTTCGAGACTCTAGGTGTACTAATACTGGCCTGTGGTCTGAAGTAAGCTCGTGGATGGTTTCGATTTGCTTCAACCTGAGGTTAATATTCTTGAGTAGAGCTATGTCAAGAACGTCAGATTGCTGCGACGTTTTGTGAGGGAAGTGGGTGTGCTCCATTGGGGCGATCGGGTCAAAGTGAAGAGTACCGCTAAGGTTGAAAATAGTTTTGCCTCTGGATGTAGCCAGTCTGCTGTTCCAGGCTGGGTGTTTGGCGTTGAGGTCCCCTGCTATGATTACAGAGTTGCTCAGGCCGAAGAGGGTGGTGAGGTCTTTTGCGAGAAGGGAGTGATTTTCCGTCGCCCCCTTTCTTGGAGTCATGTACGCAGAGACAATTGTCACTGGCGGGTGATTCGTCATGCCTAGCCGGCATAGAGATACTTCTAGAGTTGACTCTAGGACTGGTGGGTCTAGTCGAATGCAGTGCAGAGATTTCTTATAATAGATAAGAGTGCCTCCGCCTGGGCCGCGCGACCAATCATTGCGCACTAAGTTGTAGTTAGCAATTTTGGGGTCGCGGTTGTGGGGTTTGAGAAAGGTTTCCTGGATAAGGAAGACGTCAATTTGGTGATCGCAAAGGAAGTTTGCGATCTCCTCTTTCTTATCATTCATGCTGTTTGCATTGAAGTAAGCCAATTTTAGGGAACGCGGTTTGTGAGACGACGTTGTATGGGACCTATCCATATTCAGTCGTAATTTAGTACCCCTAGGGCCCGCTCTATGTCTGGGTATCTACCCAGAATCTCAAGTAGCTTTTGGGCATTGTTGCCCGCGGCCTTAACCTCCGCCGCCATGCGATCGGCGGCAGGGGTGAAAAACGCTCTATAGGCGTTGAAGATGATGTCGATTGCCCTTTCCCCGTTGGGGGGGGCAGGGGAATTGCGCACTGGGCCTGGGGCTTGTGCGGTAGGGGTCGGGGCGGGGGTGGTTCTCCGCTCGACCAAGGTTGAAGGAGTTACTGGGGGGGGGGACAGCGGTGTCCATTAACCCCGGGATGGATGGGGTTGCAGTGGGGCGCAGGGAGGGGAAGGCTCTCTGGTGATTGAGAGCGTTCCATGGAGACGGTCTCTGTGGGCTGAGTCTGGCGGGGGGGGGGTTGGGAGGTCTTCACCGAAGGACTCTCCCTCTGTTGCCGCGCGCTATGGCGTTTGGCCAGCCTCCTTTGGGCTAACTTGGGGGCTTTTGGACAGCCCCTGTAGTTGGCGGGGTGACCCGCTTGGCCGCAAAGCACGCAGCTTGGAGGCTCCGTGCATTGCGTGACATCTTTGGGGCGGGGGCAGTCCGCTGTGGAGTGGGCCCCTAGGCACTTAACGCACCTGTGAGGGGCGAAACAGTTGCCTTGACTGTGTCCATACAGCTGGCACCTGTGGCATTGTCCTACTATTTATTTTATTTTATTTATTTATTTATTTATTTATTTGTTTACCTCAGGCAACTAGGGCCCATAGAAAGTACAATACATACATAATTTAATATTGCAATACTTATAAACTAATACATATAAAATAACAATAATCAGCATGACAATTTCTATTTGTTAACACGAATAGGCGGTGTCGTGTTGCACTGCGTGGTGTCGCGTAGCCTCCCGCGGAACCGCCGGAAAACGACACCTTTCGGCCAAAACGCTTCTTGGAACATGTCGAGATGCTGAGTCGGCACACGTACCACAAACGATTTGAAATTTGTGTTGTGTCTGGGCTCCAACCTCTCGACTCTTAAGGTCCAGTTCGTCTTGACTCGTATATACTCCACGATCTCCTCGACCTTCGTGGAGTGATGTAAACGCGAAACATACAGCTGCGTCGTCGGTATTGCGGGGCGCAGCAGCATGTTCGGACCAGTCAACGCAGTTCCGCATTGATTTCGGCTAGATGGCTTCTTCTTCCTTCTTTCCACCTTCACGAAACCATCTGCATCAACTTTCCCTTTACATGGTACAGATTGTACCGTACCTCGGGTTCCTTCGGGCTGATATTGTATCGCCACAGTAGCTTTAGGTGGCCGTTGGACGGGATCTCGCTTTACGGCATCCGAGTAAACACGTCCAAGCCTAGACGTGCTTACATTCGTCGGCGTCCCGTAGGCAGGGGACGCGGGGAGGGCGGGGCACGGTGACGCATCACTAGTAGTGGCGACGGCAGGCGACGAGTGCAATTTTGCTGACTCGGCGCGTTGCGGCGATGCGTTGACCTGTCCGTGGCGTGTGTTGTCGCTGTTGGCATGCGCGTGTGACCTACATGCAGAGTTTCGCAATTCTGCTACCTCGTTACGTAGATCACAGATGGTGGATTGTGATGCCTCCAGCTTCAATTGCAGCTCGACCAGGCTGGACCTCATACTCGTGATGTCCTTTAACAGCCTGGTGACGTCGACGTGATCGAAAGTGACCGGGGGCAGCTTCCGCAACTCCTTTGCCACGAACGTTGGCACGTCGTCCGGGTCGGTCTCCTTCAACAGCCTTATAGTGTCTTGGAGACTCCTCTCTCCCTTTTCATCTCGCCTGCGGGTCGGCATTCGGTCTGCCATTTGCAGCGACTCGTACAACAGCTTCTTTGCGCTGCGTATCTCCTCCTCGGTGAAGTTTGAGGTGCAAATCTGGGTCACACTGACCTCATCCATGACGTCCAGCTGGTACTGCAGGAACGCCAGGACCTCGTTCGCCACGAGTTCTTCCGAACGCATGGTATCGACTTAGCGGCGGCTGACGCCGCGCTCGGCACGAAATTAAAATAATTTCTGCGAACAGTGCAAACGCGTCCGACGTCAACGAATGACTTATAGGGTTTTTCAATCTTAATGCCCGTGAGCGAGCAGATTGATTTGATCTTGAATATGGGGTGTGGGCCGGTGGTCTGCTCACAAATGACCAGTACCATGTCGTACTGGTCACCCCCGCGCGCCTTGTGTAGGCGGTGCACTTTCAAGGCCGGGATGTTCTGGGCCTGAAGGTCTTAGCTTAGATCCGACCTTAATATTTATATGGCTGTTTACCTATCTTAAGAGCGTGTACGTCAACCGCGCGCCATTTGGCCTAAAAAGGTACTTTTCAAACCACTGTTTCTCATTAACTACTTATCCTATAACTATGTTAATTTATAATAACGCAAGTTAATTTCACTGTCTATATAGTTAATTGAACATAAATTTCAATTTGTGTAGTTTAAATACTTAAAACCCCTATAACGTAACAGATGATTTATAAAATTCCCGTTCAGCGTCTATTTCGAAGCTTAAATTTATGTGAAAATAGTGGCAAATCTAATCATATTTATTTTTTTACTCATAGATGAAATCCCCATGCCTATAGTTAGTTGAAAACATTTTTTGATTTAGGTCTCTATCATTCAGAAAAAAATATTTTAACAATGTGAAAAATTGTGAATTTCAAATGCTTTTTTTACCTACCTATCTTACTTAATTTAATATAACAATTTTTTTTAAACATAAACTTTACATTATAATTTAATCTCTCGTTTTTATTTTTTTATAAATTATTTAAAAACTACTATAAAACGCTGCACGCGAGTCAACTCAAACCAGACCGCCGCAAGGCTTCACAGAGAGAGGATGTGTCGCTCCGTCACATCGCGTAGGGTGAATAACCTCTGCCGTGGATACCGAGAATAGAGTACATTTCAAGCGCGACCAACAAATCTTGATACATTACTATTTTATTTAAAGCTCAATTTTGAAGCATATTTTTTTTTATCGATTGAGTTGAAATTTTGTTTGAAAGTTCAGTTTTAATGACAATGTATGATTTTATATCCAATGTGGGGGTATACCCAAGATGGAGACAAAAATGTTTTTAATGCATTCCTAAAATATGGGTATCAAATGAAAGGGCTTGATATGAATAACTCAACAAAAAAATGTGTCGCGAGTCTTAATCCAATATGGCGGACGCCTTAGGCTAGATAGGAGCAGAGCTATTTATATGTTCATTTTGGATGTACCCTTGACTTTTGATCCCGAATAACTTTTGAAGCATATAGGATAGATAACTTAAAACTTTAATTTTATTTATTTGGTAAACCCAAGCTCTTCACCAATATTTGGCTTTCTGGCAAATGTTGTTATTTGACCACAATTTTTCGGTCTGGATGGACTGGACCATTCATATAAACAATCAATTTTTCAAATCGGTCCAGGCGTCTTTGAGAAATCGAGAACAATCAAATTGAGAACAATCACAAAACAATCTAATTGAAACCTCCTCCTTTTTTGAAATCGGTTAAAATACAGAAACTCTTACATTGCCATTAATCATCAGTCGACTATTTCGTACTGTTGAAAATTTTATGTAATATACAGAAAGTCCTTAAAACCAAAATTTTCATAGGTGTCCGATTTTTTTGCAAAAGAGTGTAAGTATTAACGACTTATTTTCATGCCTTTATATTTTAGTCATCCATAGATTTACACTATTTTCTCGCTATTAACTATTTACTAAGTAATATATTTTTTGTTCTACTAATTTCACTCGAAAGGATCAAAATGGTTTGTGTGACTATACCTGAAGTATGATAGGCACGCACACAGCCGCGACGCTAGTCTGCGCGATTTTTTGCGTTGAATTACCTAAAGTTGACATCGCGCGGCGAGCGTACACGCTCTTAAACCAAAACTTCTATTTCGTATTTCATAAAAATAATTTCTTAACTTAAACACAACTCTGTACAAAACTTACAACTCTTTCTAAAATTACTTTTCAACAAACAAACAAAACTGAAAGTATTTTATTTAATCCTCTCCGGCATACATTTTAAAGTACTTTTAAAACTTCACCGTCGTTAATATTGTTTTCTGGCCAAGCAAAGTCTAGTAAAAAATAGATGTTTTAGCGGCAAGTTTTCACCCAGTTCTTGAAGTTGCTCCATGTGAAATCACCGAGTCAATTTAGAAAATTAAGGAAAGCTCTGAGATAGTTCCCTGTTTTTGTACGACAAGTGACTAATAGCATTGCCTCCATTCACTGGCGTTTAAATTAGTTCGTACTTCCAATTTCTAGCTAAGTAGCGCGCATTCCATCTACCTAAATAGAAGGTAATATTAAAATCCCTGAACTCATAAAACATTCCTTGTCTGTTAGCAACTTCGGATTTTAAAAAGTAATTTTCCTTATGATGTTTGTAATGGGCACAACGTTACGAAAATAAAACGAGTATTCGATGAAAATGGAAACTGTCCGGAACACCAATTCGTTTAATTAAATCCTTTCAAATACACCGGTGTTAACCAAATAATTAGACTGCGCACAATTGTTTTATTTATTAGTACTGCCGGACAGCGCAGTCATTAAGGTTAATCTGCCTACTTTGAGGCAATATATCGATGTCTACTGATTGATTTATGCGGTAAAAAGCCGTTTTCCAAACTAACACGGGGTTTTTAAAAGATTTTTACTTTCGTTTATTAGTTACAAGAAATTAACAACTGTGAAAGAAATTAATTAAGATTGTTTTAGAAATATTACAGTAAGTGTATCAGTAATATTTTTGGGTAAAATCCAAGTCGATCACATTATCATAAATCGGTCGGAACTGCACGGCAGCAAGTTTTGGCAGACGGCCAGGCTGTGCAGGCTGACTCGACGAAATGATCGCCATCTATTGACATGACTTGACGCAGATAGTTCCCTTTTTAGTTCATTCAGAAATTAGGGCGGCTAAATAGGTCAGGTCACTGGTGAATACAGTTTTACGCACTCTCGGCTTAGCTGCCATTACAATGCTTCGTTGTCCGCAATAATTTCCCTTTTTATTACACATGTTTGACATCTTAACCTTTTCTTGTAAGATAAGAAGTCCCTCCATTATATCGTACACGAGCCGAAATTTGCTAAAGTGGACACCCACGGCGGCTCATTTGTTCGGCTCGATAAAATGTTACTATGCAAACAATGAAGCAACAAAACAGAAAAAAGATCGGCTTTCAATACTTTCACAATGTTGGGTGAGGTAAACAGTGGTAGATAAATAATGCCTTTAATTTTAACTTCTTCTGAAACAAAGTTATTTGGCATGTTGCGGGAAATCCCTTTTGGTTTTACGCAGTAGGAATAATAATGGTAAGCAGACATCTGCTGTTTGGGCTTAAGGAATCTCGTATTTCGAGCCGCTCGCTCTTGCTTGGAGAGAGGCTCCTCGGGCCGTTTGCTCTGCTTCCAAATCCCGGCTTAGAGATGAGTGAAACTTTCAACAGCCTTCGGCGGTGACCGTTTGACGTTTGCTCCGTCTGATATAAAAATATACCTTCCTAATAGAAGAAATGTTGTACAATAATATACCTACATTTTGTTTATTTTGATTGGCAATTTGTCCTTGTTTTTCTTGTTATAACATGCATGTTTAATTTTATGTCGCGAAATTGTGATGCGTCAGTGAAGCGGAAAAATGAGTGACACCGATTACAAGCCGTGGTATGTTAAAGCGGTGTGCCGCTTATTTCACAGGAAACGAATTCATGCGACACAAACGAAATATTAACGTATTAAAAATGAATATTTTTTTAATGTAATTCGTTACATTAAAAGGTAAAGATACGTGACACGTGTTAACATTAAATACTATGTATCAGTAAATATTTGTTTTAAAGCATTGTCCTGATATAAAATACACACTCCATTTTAAAAATACCCAAAATCAGAAGGCGTAAGTACGTGCGTGGAAAACTTGAGGAAGAATTATGTTGAAAGGAGAACATTAAAATATTGAAACAGCTCGGGTCGCATGTAGTGTTATTTTATCATTTTGTGCGGACCGAGGCCGGGTCGAGTGCGGGTATTGGCGGCCCAACTCGGATATTGCATGTTCACACCCATTTCCTCGGCTGAGGCCAAAAATTCACGCAATTTTGTTACTTCCCCAGTTCTACAGATACATAAGTTTATATAACGAACATTTTTTTAAAAGTATTAATACGAATATAAATTATTGTGTAAAAAAAATAATATATTTTTCCTATGAAATTCTGCTACCTACTTCAATCTGAAAACAATTTTGACAAAGACAAAAGACATTATCATTGTAATTAGGATATTATTCCACATCTATTTTACATTTCTTTAGCCTACTTATTGTAGAAGTATATAATAACAGAATAATTATAGAATAAATTCAATATCATAAAGTTCAATTTGACTCGCCGTCGTGGTTTTGGTATAAATTTAATATTTCCTGTTACCTCAACAATAATAGGAGATTGGATACGTTAGTTTTAATGGGACCTGTTACATCCTATTTATTTTTTGATGTGCCATATCCATTGCTAATATAATAATAGTTTGTCAATGGAAACATGTCTGTTGAAGGTACATTATATTGTCCGGATTATTTTATACTTATATATATTGCTAACGTTGAAGGAAATACCTGGTACTTTCATGAAAATAAAAAATTGAATCAATCCTAGTGGATTCCATGAATAGCAAATATTTTAATAAGAAGATCGAAGAATTTATAGGCTTTAATTTCGTTGTTTCGAGAATGAAGCTAACAATATGACTTGCACTCGCGTAATATTTCTTCTCGAATTATTTCAACCTTAAAAATATGATTTAATCAAATATTCATTTCTAAAATAAAGGTCCTTTAGGTATATCAATTCATACTATATAATCATATTTTTGTTGTTCACAGAGAAACACGCATATCTTCAGCGGCGGCGCTCGCTGGTGGCACAGAGCGACCAGAGCGATCATTAACAGCATCTTTCGCTCTCTTGAACCTAGTTCCTGGACCCGACGGCGAGAATATGTGGAGACAAGTCGGCCGAGTGCTTGGTCGCAGTGTCAGACTCCATACGATAGTGTGGCCCGGAGGCAGACTCGTAGCACACGGACAATCCGATGGTGCTCGGACAATATTCCGCATCGTGACAGCACTAGCCCCGCCCTTCGTCATGGAAGGAGAACTCGATGAGGACGGCCAATGTCTCCGGGGCCTTCTATGTCACCGGCCACAAACGTCCGACAGAGATAATCTGACCCTAGCGTTCAATGAATTGGAAAGGGAAAGCGATCAGGATGATTTTTTCTTCCCCACGTCTAAACCCGTATTCACTAAAATGGAAACGCATTGTTGCTATGGACTTGCAATGGATCTTTTAGAAAACATCGCACAAGAACTTGAATTCGATTTTCATTTATACATTGTAGAGGACGGACTATACGGATCCAGAAAACTTATCAAACCATTTCACCGAATTTTTGAATATAAAACCGTCGCGAGCGAATATGCCCCAATAAATTACCAAAGTTATCGTTCACAATACCGTAACGGTTACAAATCAGTAGAGGAGGACGCAGAAGAAATGCCATACCTATTTGATATGGAACCAGATGAAAGCGTTGAAAAATGGAATGGTATTATAGGGGATTTAGTGTCTGGTGCCGCTCACATGTCGTTTGCCGCACTCAGCGTGTCCGCGGCCCGGGCAGAAGTCATAGACTACAGTCAACCTTATTTTTTTAGCGGTGTGTCAATACTTGCCGCCCCAAATCAAAGACCAGACATTCCATTGCTTGCGTTTCTTTTGCCATTTTCGCCAGAATTATGGATTGCAATATTTACTTCACTTAATGTAACTGCTATAGCAGTGGCAATATACGAATGGCTCTCACCCTTTGGATTAAACCCTTGGGGACGGCAAAGATCGAAGAACTTTAGCATTTCCAGCGCGCTATGGGTTATGTGGGGCCTTTTATGTGGACATTTGGTAGCATTCAAAGCACCAAAAAGTTGGCCTAATAAGTTTCTAATAAACGTTTGGGGTGGCTTTTCTGTGATATTTGTCGCCAGTTACACTGCCAACATAGCGGCCTTGATTGCTGGATTGTTTTTTCACAATGCTGTTGATGACTACCAAGGTCGAAGTAATGTAAGTAATGGGAAGACATAGCGTTATAAATTGTGCGTCTGAAGAGTTTCTCATAGTTATTATAATATTGCAGTGGCTGTCATTACGAGTGGGGACGGCCAGATCGTCGGTGTCTGAGTACTACGTTCAACGAAATAATCCACAGCTGGCGCAACAAATGCGTCGTTACGCCCTCCAAGATGTTGAAGAAGGTATCCAGAGACTCAGGTAAGATAGTATACGAACCTTTTCTATGAACGCAGGTGGTATAATAAAGTTGGTGCGTCTGGCCTCTAAATTATAATTTAACTCAAGTTATAAGTTCAGGCATAAGTTAGCTAGCGGTAAGCATATAAAATCGCGCGATGCTACTTTAAAATTATAGCGTTGTAGTTTTAAACCTGGAATTTACTGTTAGCAGATGTTGTAACAGTTATCTTTATGTACACCTTTAATATTTATAAGCGTCAATGTAGGTATTTTAGTAGACAATTTGGGTTGTTTGAGTATACCTACATTTTAGTTATGATTTCTACGGAATATCACCCTTAGACGAGATTTAACAAGTTCGTGGCTCAACACTGTTTGCGATAACATGATTACCGAAAACGACTGCTAGTAACCAGCCCCCGCTTTTAATAAATCCGTCAATCCGTTCACCCTCTTCTGTAAAACAACATCAATTAATTTGAAGCGCATGTAAAATAAACCTCATCCGTTAAGTATTCATTATTAATTCTATAGTAACCTTTTTTGAAGTAATTAGCTCAATAAATGGCTTTAACTCAAATGGGAACATTAATTTTAATGAAAGGAATCCGAATGTCGATAGCAACGTCGGTAATTTGATTCAAAAAACGCTTTGAATTTTATGAACTCTTAAAATTTTCAAGCCCGTAGGACCCCGATCGCTACTTAATACCTTTTAGTACATTTGTTTTATAGTCAGATTTAGTGCCAGCTTTCGTATTTCACCAATTAAGCAATAAAGTCTCAGCCGGCGTTAGTCAAAACAAAAGACACGAAGCTCCAAACTTTCAGTGGCTGTAATGTTGAGGTGAAGTCTTTATAGCTAGATATTGTGCCTTATTTACACGTCAGATTAATGTCGAAAGTCAAAATAGTTGGTTGGAGTTGGGCTGAATATTAGGTAATCCTTTTTCACGTCAAAATGTTTGCCAAGCGACAGTACCCCAAAACTTACACCACTTCCTAGTACTAGATATGCTGGAAAGAAGCAGTGATTGCCTATACTTACCACCTAGCAACATAGCTGTCTTGAACAATAAATTTTATTATATAAACAGAAAGTTATTTTTTATGATATAAAAAATTGATGCCATTAATACTATTTACATAATATTATTAGAATACAAATATATTTTTATTGTTTTCTAGCTATTTGTCATTAATAAGTTTGCAAACTGGCCATCGCTACTACAGCTATTTATAAAGTTTTGTATATCTTGTAAAAAAAATACAAGTTTTCCAATTTTGTATATTGCGTAATTATTTATGTTTCTTTGTTACAGGAACGGTACATTGGATCTTTTAATAGCTGATTCTCCTGTGTTGGACTATTACCGGGCCACTGACCACGGATGTAAGCTACAACGCATTGGTGACCACCCACTGGCTGAAGATGCCTACGCTATCGGCATGGCCAAAGGCTTCCCTTTAAAAGTACGACCTCCAAACTTATAATTAATCTATATTTTTCGACAGAGGATTAGCGTAAGCATTATGTTACGCAAGATATGTGTGTGGCCCAAATTAGGCGGAGTGTGACTAAGCAACGTTTCCAGAGAAATGTAGCGTAGATTTACATGAATTTGAAGGACTTATAGGAGGCCTGAGTGGTTGGGGAACGACTCCGGATCTTTACGCGGAAAGATTGATGGATGACGCACACGAACTCCTAATGGTGTGATCGATAGTCGGGTGTCATGTAGCTCCAGCTCAACCGATTATACGTCATTTTATCTTGACGTTGTTCAATATACCCCCGAGGTTTACGTGAATCAGTGACATAAATCAATGGATCCAAAAGCGAGTTTTTGTTTCAAATCATGTCACGCTTTGAGATTTTCCCGTTAGCGTCAAAAAGCTTTGTTATACACGTACAGAAAAATCGACGCAGATGTGACGCTATTGTTTTTTTTTTTTGTAATTGTTGGGGTGCGGTCCGATTGTTCTGACATTTACAAATATGCTCACTTGTATACATTTGCATTTTGCAACATCCGCGAACGAGTTTCAAAAACGCTTTAACATTTTTTGTGTTTCAGGATAGCATTTCGGCTGTGATAGCTAAATACTCATCAAACGGCTACATGGACATTTTAACGGAGAAGTGGTACGGCGGCTTGCCTTGTTTCAAACTCAGTCCAGACTATGGAATCCAACCGAAGCCACTTGGTAAGCTTTAGTTTAAAGAGACAGTTTCACTTATTTTGAAGAACTTTTCAACTCCGCTGACAAAAGCCGTTTAAAGCTAATTAGATAAGCAAGTTGTTTTGTATCAGGTTCATTAATATTAATGTGTCGAAATTACACATAATAGATGTTGAGGTAATCTTGTTTGTAACTACTTTAATGTGTATTCGTTACTTTACGTAGTCAGATGGTTTGCCTCTGGCGGAAATTTCATTAGAATTTATCGCCACCCCCACGTTAATCCAACCCCTCAACGTCGCTGTGAAGGGAGAAGTATTACCACCACCGATGCGACCACCACAGGGCGACCTAAAAGATTAAACATAGGATTTATCGCTTGAAAAAATTGAGCTGACACCGACAGTATGTTTATCTCTTATTTGGGATAAACTCTCGCAGGCGCGATTAAACGTAAAGTGACGTGAAGGAATTGAGAGTTGCTTCTTACAGGGTTTTTATGTCAACGTTTTAACTTTATTTGTTTGTAAAAAGTCGTATTTTTGCTAAAATTATATTTTTTTTAATATTTGTGCGCATGGTAAAGATTAAATGCCAGCTACATTTAGCGTGTTATAACTGAACTCACTCAGTCAGCATTGAGTAAGTTCCATTGTGCGAGCCAAGTGATCTGGTATCTCCAAGTATATCTCAGAAAGCTATAAAACTTCGCGGTTCGCTATGACTTCTCATTGCTATTGCCGCATCCAACTTTTCGTATCTATATTTTGGTATCGTAGGTAAGTTTCCTCACAAAATGTTATACACCTTCGAACCCTATTGACAATTATTCTTATCTATCTAAAAGTCAAGATGTAAAATATTTTGAGTAACATAAGTAGTACAACTAGATAATTTATGTAACTCGTCAATAAAAAAAATATATAATGGTGCTGACTAGGTGATTTTAAGTTGCAGTGCCTTACGCGATTTATTCTGTTCTGGCATTTGCGATTCTAACTGGGGAAGCAAAATACGTTAACTTACAACACTCTGAAAAATGTAAATCACACTCACGTTTATTTACAACGAAATGTCACTTTTTGCACATTGGACAAGGCAATTCCGATAGTTGCAAAGCCTAAAAATTTAAAAGTAAGATGGTGCCCATATTTGCATACTTTCGCATAAAACTGGAGCTAGGCTTACAAAGGCTTATAATATTGATGCCGTAAATCCCTCCCCAGGAAATCATAAGACAGCTAGACTATCGAAGAATTTTTAAAAGAATAAATATCAGTCTGTTAAATTAATAAGAATTTAAAATTAATGGCAATTACTGGAAGAGTAATGTTTATTTCATGGAGTACATTAATATATTTAAATAAGAAAATTTTCCTGGAGATCACTGTAAAAACCCTCGACCTTGATGAAATTAATATGGAAGTAACACAGAGTAATTAAGTAGCCCGGAGCATTCCACTGATAAAACGTCTGCTTTAAATTATTATTTCGGGCTAAACTTTTGCTGTATTCGTGTTTAATTAAATAAGAAACATTTTTAAGGGTTTCCAACATTCAAATGTTTTATTATACAAACTTGTCAGTTTATTTATGTAGGCAAGAACTAGTCCTAGCGATGAGTAATTTTCTTCGTATCTATCCATCTGATAATAAAATTATAGAAACGTAATAAGAGGAAATTTATTTGTTCTGATAGTAAAAAACATTTTGTTGGTACTGAAGTTAATTTACATTTTTGTTTCAACAAAAAATATTTCTGAATTACTTATTCAGAAAAGACGGATTTTTTAAATAAGTAATCTTTGTTCGAAGGAGTGGCAGCTGTTGCGGGTGTTTTCATCCTACTAGGAGTTGGTATGATCGTCGGCTGTCTCATATTGATCTTGGAGCATTTGTTTTATAAATACACCCTGCCCGTCCTGCGTCACCAGCCTAAAGGTACTATATGGAGGAGTAGAAACATCATGTTTTTCAGCCAGGTGAGTTATTTTTTTACACCGTTTTTTTTTTAATAACTACACTTTTTAAGTATAGTAACATAATGGTATAATATTTTTATACTGTGGAACTTTCGGTTTTGTACGTTGAAACGAGCAACAAACAGCCAAGTTTTGGTTTTTCTCCAAACTAAGTTGAAAATATTATTTTATTTAACAAAGTACAAAGTTGCAACCGAGAAACATGTTTATTCATAATGAATGAAGAAGCCTGCTGCCTGAGATCGTAATTACCCAGGATACCTTACGTTGGATAAAATATTTATTTTTTCTGCAAAAGTACCCTAACTTCATACTTTCGTATGTGCAAAAGAGTTCTACCTCTAAAAATTCCTTCTTTTCTGTAGACATAATCGATTACTGTAACAAAAGAAAAACCTGAAAGCGATTCTCCTAAAGGGCACATTTATTCCGAGAAATATCATGTAATAATGTAACTAGCTGTGAGGAATAAATCTTAGCAGCCTTTCCCGTGAAACTTGAGCACTAACTACGCCATTATGTTTTAAGTACATCGTTGTATAGTACATAAAATGTTGCTGTTAATGTAACAACCTAAAATAATCCTCTTAACTAAACTGTAGGTAATGTGTATTATATCCAGCCGAGCAGTGTAAGTCAAAGGCTATCGCATGATGGCAAGTTCGCCGACGGCGCTGGCCTCACTTTGTGGCACATTGTTTGCCCTACTCAACCGTGAAGCCAGGTTGGCTTCTTCTAGGCTTACGTCGACCGCGCCACTGATCAGGGCTTTTAACACTGAACGAGCGCTTCTCCGTGCTGTATTGTCTTACTGAGTCGAGTCTCCTTACACCCATTGTTGTCTGTGTTTACTGCCTTTTTTGTTCCTCATATGCGGTGTCTGCGGTTCTTTTGTTACAGAAACTGTACAGATTTATAAACTGCGTGGAGTTAGTTTCACCACATCATGCTGCTCGTGAACTCGTCAATACCATACGACAAGGACATTTTACTTCACTTTTTCAGAAAAGTGTCAAAAGGGTAATTACTTTTTTATTCTTCATTATAAAATAATTTGTAATTAAATTTGCCAGATTACGATAGGAATTACGTTTGTTTCAGAAGGAACACGAACAGCGTAGACGACGAAAAAGTAAAGCACAACTCTACGAAATGATTCAGGCTATAAGAAGGTAATATTTGTTGTAAATATATTGGGTATTTTTTTTATTAATAGACATTACAGTGACTGAAATACATATATATTTTTTTAACAGGGTACAACAGCGGGATCACTCATTAGGTTCTATAAAAGAGCAAGAACCAGTAGAGACAGAAACTGAAGCATCCGAAGAAGTTACCGAGTGCAAATTTTTGTCCCCGTCCCCAGACGTGTCTAATCGCTCGCCACGACCCGGCCGATCTCCTCGACAGTTACGTTCACCGAGAGGCCGCAGAAAAAGATGTAGTCTCGCAGGACTAAACGTACGGCGATTTAGTACCGATTCCGTCTTAAATTCTGACTCTGTTTCTAATATTTATGAGCGCACAAGTCATAACATAGGAAGAAGGCTCAGTCGAGACGTCCTGACCAGTTCCCCCCCAGACATAAATACTCGCCTTCGAACTCCTTCGCCTATGTTGCGCCGCGCAGAAGGGTCCTCCACGAGATCTTATCAAGATGTTTCCGATAGATCTGAAAATTACCTTAGTACAGACTGTCCTACCTCTAGAGCAAGTGTTGAAATTTTGGTTTCACAAGATGATTCAGACTTACCACCTGCTCCCCCGTATCCAAGAGTACCCCCATCGGGGGGCAGGTCGGAATTGTCGCTTTTATCAGAAGAGGAACTAATAAGATTATGGCGTAGTTCGGAACGCGAAGTGAGGGAGGCGTTATTGGGAGCACTTCAGGAAAGGCGGGCTAATTTAGATCCTAAACAAGATCCGGGATGAACGAAAGGCTATAATCCGTATTTGGAATGGAATAGGTCTGTGCAGAATCACTTTTCATCTCTCATTGCCGCTCGGCGAGGGAACGATAAGGAGTATCGACCAGAATACGCCCGTAGTGGTTGAGTTAGTGCCTTTTTACATTGTTTGATGCGGACACGTCTCACAGGCGTTAGTTAGTGAATCGGTGTTCATTTCAGTGTCTTGATATTATTATTACATTTGGAAGGCTGCCTTACTTTACATTTAATTGCTTCTTCAATATTGGATCTGCGTCAAACAATTTAAATAATGGTACTCGGTAAGTAAGTTAGGTTCGGAGATGTTGACGTCCAGTAAATTGATATAAGCTTTTTTAGGCGTAATATAGCGTATGAGTAAATCTGTAGAATTGATATTAAAGATCGTTAATGTTATATATGTGGAAGAATATTACATAGCTATGACCAGATAATTTAAAGTGCTTTAACCTATAGTCTAGATCGTGATAGATATTTCATTCGATGACATTATTGTACTTGTAGTTAAAAGTTAGAATTCAAGTGTCAAGTTGTTTCCACGAAACAACATTTGGTTTAGTCACTGAAAATGTAATTACTGGGCTGTTGAATGGAATAACAATATTGTGAATAAAACCAATTTGTAAATAATTAACGTTCCTAATTTTACTGTAGCTCACTTATTTAACAAAGGCAATTATGGAATTCAAAACAAAAGAGACTTTATGACTGTATTCTTAATTTTATGTTTTATTGGTAAAAAACGAAAAAAAGCTTTTATGAAGCAGATAGGACTGTACCAGAGTAATAAAAACAAATTTATTTGGTATGGGGAAGACGACAAACAAGTACGTATGGTAGAAGATAGTATGGTCTGAAAGTCAGTACCTATAATGTACTAATACAAATAGAATTACGATTTCTGAACAGCATTCCTTCGTTCATATGGTCTGATAAGTTTATAAAGGACAAAAATAAGTTTATCTACCTTCTTTTACTTACCTTGCTCTAATTTAATATATTTCCGCTATCCCGATATCAATTTTATGAAATGCCTTTCATTTATCGGTGTAATTCGATTGGATTGGATTTTATTTCGATCCATCTTTTATCGGCAAGGTAATGCATTAGCGCAGTTTGATAAATGATTATTGGATATGAAATCGTCTCATAAGAACCACCACTTTACGAACAAGTTTTGTGAAGCGATTAAGGAAAACTGGCGAAGCGAACGATGTGGGTAGCCATAATAGTGGCCTAGTGGGGCTTGCGGTTCCCTTAGACCCTGTTTAAATACTAACTAATTTGTTTAAAGCATCCCCTTTACAAATATATCTCTAAATTAATTAGTAACGAAACTATGTTTTATAGTTAGGATTTTAATGAAATGAATGAAAAACTGCCAAACATCGGATTAGGTGTTAATATAATTATTAGAGTTCACTTCTTCCTAGAGTTGCACCCTAGTAGCCTTTAGTTTAGAATTTTCTCTCTCTATTATGCCCACACATATTTATTAATATGTGTATTATATTTATCCTGTCCTATATCTTACCTATATCTTTCATTAATATTCCCTACTTGATAAGTCTTACAAATTATACTGAAAAGAATAAGCAATATTTTCCGAATAGATTTTTATACTTACTCTAGGGTAATATTGAGTTTATGGTTGTTTTTTTTTTTCTATTGCTTACATTATTTTCGCCAGAAAGCCTATCATCATCAGTCTGGTTTAAACCTATAACATTATTTTAAAGCGTCACATAATTTGCACCGTTATTTTAACGGCCGATGTTTTGTGAAATGTTCAATATTTTATCATGTCTGTTGAATATTAACTAGCCCACTATGTCACTAACAATTGAAATTAATTGCAGCTATTAATTCTATTACACTGACAATTATAACAGTATTTATAATCGAGCAATTTTCATGATGTGGCGATGGTGTGATTATTTCATTGATGAATACTTTTCTTCAACCATATCCAGGCATGAACTTCATCTTCATAAAATAATATACAACATGCAAATATTTTCAGTATTTTTCTCCCTTTTTGCTATTTGTTAATTGTAACCTACTTTTGTATATACATATTTTGTGAAAATCTATTCTCATTTCCATTGTTCTTTATCGTTCGGCCAAACAACGAAACTTAATTTGCAGATCTTATCATCTATTTCACTTTCGGACCAACATAATTCTTTGAAATAAATTAATGGATAAAATCTATTGGATGTGAGTCATCTAGTGATATATAAAGTCTTATGCATTTCTCTGTCTAATAGTAGGTAAATATAATGTAAACGTAACAATATAATATTGATTTTAAGTAGTAGCTATATGAATATTTTGTAAAAATCGGAGGGGCATGCTCTATCAAAGTATTTAATGCGGCACAGTCAGAGATTTTATTTAGCAGAACGTTTGCTATCAATAGAAATGATGTGACAAACATACATAAAGTTGGAATCTTTTTGTATGAAGATGTAGGTAAACTTATATCTTCAGATTATGTAGGCATTATGGCTGAAATCGAATACTACGATTGACGATTTCTGTATATATTTTATTATATGCACGAATACCTAAATAGTATCGCTGACTGTTAAGACCTGATAAATGTAAACGTAATTGAAAAATTTAGCGGACTTAAGTGTGTTAAAAGTTAATTGTTTACGTGATCAAAGATGTTCTTTATTTGATCGTTATGCCTTTCATTGTTGGAATGTTATAGTTAATTGCGGAAAAAAGATAACAGAGGGTATCTAATAACTGTTTTATGGCTATCATTAGCAACGTATTAGATATCAGAGCCAATATTTATTTGTCGTGTTTATTCCAATATTAGGCACGGCCTCATTAGTTGAAGTCGTTAAACATAATTAGATAGATACAAATTGAATACTTTATGTTAAGTAGGTATTTTATAAGTATGCTTGTTCTTACAAAGGTTTTATCCAAAGTTAGGTTAAATTTAAGGTGGTGACTGACTCGTGACTTCGTGAATTATTGATTTAATATTTTTTCAGGAATATTTATAACACTGATCTGAAGAATATTGAACGATAGTCTCCAAAATCGAAAAGATCCTAAAGCCGCTGTGTACTGCTTTCCGAAAGATTGATGTCTTGACGTATACTTGACATCAGTTATCACAAGTCTGACTTCACATTGCGTCGCTCGTCAGTTGACGTTGACGAGCACATGACGTGACGTCACTCGTTCCACACAGTGCACGACAGAAAAGTTTCAGCTAAAGAAGTAAAGGGTTTCGATTGTTTTTTTATGACTTGTTTAAAGTTTGCTTAAGACAGTGTAACAATGAGATATTGATTACATTTCACTGACTATTTTATCGGCTTTTATAGTGCAGTAATTTTCATGATTTGGTGATAGTGACTTCTGAAAAAAACTGTTATAATATGTTCAGTGATACATTATTTATGAATTGACAGATATAAAGTATCATATTTACAACACTCGGCGTATATTAGGATAAGCTAAGTCGTCGCAGAAGCTTCCACCAATTTAATCAAAACAAAGCAAAACGAATGGGAAAAATAACATCTACATTTTCCTTCTTCGCAAAGCGGGACACTAAATGAACGATAATATTTGTCATAAATACCTATCACTACTATTGTTATCCGAAATTACTACAATAAGAATCAGAAAAAAAAAACATTACGAGTGTTTAGCTGGCAACTTTTAGGAATTCAGTTATGGATGGGTATTATTTATAATATAAAATCAAGTTTCGAATCAAAATAATATCGCAATCCAAGAATAATGAACTGTGAGCGACATCCGAGTAATTTTCAATTTGAACCCAGTTATTCCCGTCTAAACGACCAGAAAACATCTCGAAACGAAGAAAATTAAATAACTGAGTCAGTCACCACCTTTAGATTTTATTTGTTGTAATAATTACGAGTATAAAGAAGAGACGCCAATTTAATGTTAGAAATTAAATTGAATAGTAATTCAATATTTTATCTGTATATTATTGTACATATATGAATGACTTATAGGTATTATAATTAAAATTAATGTGTACTTTGGGCAGATATCCGTTAATAGGACAGTGATGAGAAAATATAAAAATAAATTATATTGAATAAACTTTTGCTCATGCATCTATTCCTGTGTGATTATATTCAACTATTAGGAATTGATAATTAAAAATTGTAGTAAGAAAATAATGTACATGTGAATAGGTATGAATTGTGTTATAAAGAGCGAGTTTTATCGAAGATCTCAAAGTACGTTGGTAGTTTTGAGCGAAGATTGCTGTCCTATTAATACATAAAATGATGATATACTTAGTTGAGAAAATAAAATATTTGTGCCAACAATGTTTGTTTATCATTTCCTTTGATTTTGTCCTTTTTATCGACGTAGGAGGGGACCAATCTGGATAAGTTGATTATAGCGTACGTGTATTGGTTACCAAGAGAATAAGATTGCGCATATCTGTGATACGACGAGTAAGTATTACCAGTACTTAACTACGGAGCTTTCACACAGGTGGATTTTCCTATCGCAAAACTGAAATAGCAAACATTGCTCATCGTAGTTCTTATAGGTAAATAAAGACAGAAATTACCAAGTTCGGAACAAATTACAATCAACTGTACCTTATTTATTGATTGTTTTTTTAAGTATCTAATATTTGGATTTCTGGTCGAAGGAGGGTATCTAAATATATATATAAAGAACTATTTTTTTGCTTATCATCCTTGAGGATGAGGCTAAGGTATTAATGACGTTACAGGTAAAGATAAAGAAGAATAATTTCTTTAGTAGGTAATAGATCGATAATATGGAAGCGGTTTACCTCGGATGAGTACGGCGCGGAAAAGCTGATTTAACTAATAATAAAATGCCAGTTGGGTGTTATTATCTCATCAATCATTTACCGCATTACCCGATGTAACCATGTTACCGTAGATCATGTGGATGTTTTATACATTTTTATAACACGTATAACAACTGGAACACCGGGAAATGTTTGGTACCGTGCTAAACATATGTACACTCTTGATCGTTAAAATAAAATGTTTAAATGTTAAGGTAAATAAAGGTTACCTTTTGTTTATATCGAAAAAAACATAATCGATACAAATAAAATACTGATAAACATTGTAGGTACACTACACAACGATTTTTAATACAATAATCGTTCGTATTAACTAAGAGTAGTCATTCAATCAATTTGTGGTAATTTTATTATAGTAAATGCCTTATAATTTGTATTTAAAAAAATAAAACGACGATCTTGAGGACATTTGAAGATTATCGAGATTATGAATTCATGTATTCAAGGTGCCAACATTGTATCTACCTGTATCATCGATGCAACAAACATATCAAAAATCTATAAACAAAATGAATGAATGCATTACGAATAAAATGTCACAACCTGTGTTGCATGGTACGCTGTCTTAAATATTTTACTTTAGTAGCCGCTAAGCATTGGTCGAGATCTGTACCCAAGTGATATCAAAATCGAAATTAGAATAAATATTTATCATAATGAAACTCCTTTTATCTGTATTAGCGATTTGTTCTATACAAACTGTGAGCTCCACGTTTTGTTTTTGGAACACTGGCTGTCCATACAAATATTTTTCCAACAAAACGCCTTATAACTCAGTGAGGGGTGATATAAGGGATTCTGTGGTCAAACTTACTGGTAAGTTAAATTTTCCTTACATTTTATATGGTAGATAATATACTAAATTAGTAGATATGTTTAAAGGAAGTTGCTAAAAATTAATAAAATAAATTACGTCAAACTACTATATACAAGGTATTCTTAATCTAAATGGCCTTGAACTTTCAAAACAAATAAATATGAATGATGGGCGCGAAAACGGAGCAACACGTGTCAACCTAATTATGTTAACTAGAAATGATAATGATTTGGTAGTAGCTTTATAATAAATATTATCGATATAATAATAATCGATGTTATTCAACCACTGTAGTGTTTCAACTACTACAAAACGACTTACGACCGGCTCTCAAACACGAGTTTACGAGTTCGATTCCAGGTCAAAGGATAAAATCTTTAGAATCACAGAATTTTGAGTCTGGAATCACAAATCCGTGTGAATGAACTCATTCCTTTTCTGTATGGGAAGAGACATGCAATAGGACAATAAAGGCTCCAAAGATGATTGGAAAAAAGATAGATCTAAGATAAGAAAAAATATAATGAAAAAGTATTATAGTTATAATTGTCCGTGTTTGTATCGACAGTTGTGCACTTATGATAATATACTTAAAAGATTTAGGTGGCCAAGGTCAAAGTACTAATGACACAAATAAATTTAGGTCGAGATGAGACTGATTAAATACATACTTATTTAATTTCGGTATACTAAAGAACTCCAGTCCCCGCTTCCGTTCCCAAACATTATACACACATACTCGTAATAGTTTACAAGTTCATTTTGTTTTATAAACAAACAAAAGAAGTAATCAAAATAATTGTACAGTTACAGCCATTCCCAATATTCTATATAAATATATATTTACATTATATTATGGAGATAGCATTGTGACATTAGCTACGTAGAGATAAGAAGGCTACAGATTACTATAATAATTAGGCTATTATAGTTATCTGTAGCCTTCTGATCTCTAGTGAGCAAAAAAAAAGATAGATATTATATTGGGAACGGCCGCTAGCGAATAAAAACAAAATAGAAACAACTATATTTAAAGTTATTATTTTTTAGGTTGTGAGCCCGTAAGCATTTGGGGCTTAATTAGACATGGCCAAAGAAACCCGGGTACAGAATTTGGAAAGCATATGAAGGACGCTCTAGTCATTAAAGAACACGTGGAAGCTAGCTATAATAAAGGGAACTGCTCGCTCTGTGCTCAAGATGTTGAAAATTTACTTAATTGGCAAGTTAATATGGAAATGTTTGATAAGCCTTTCCAACTTACCAAAGAGGGTTATCAGGAATCGGAAGGTATCGGGCGAAGGTTTAAACAAGCTTTCCCAAAATTGCTCGAGAAACTTGACCAACATGATTATCTTTTCCGCCCTGCACAAGGAGCTTGGATGGCAGACAGTGCCAAAGGTTTTGTTAAAGGCTTAGGCAATAAGGATTTAACTATACAACCAGCCAAGACTAACTTCGATATTTTGTCTGTGAGTATTATTATTTTTCTACAAAGAATTACTTTTGAGTTTACGCAACTCAATTAAATGAGTATCTGCCTCATTGGGCTAACCATAGCAAGCGCGGCTGCTGACGAGCACGAGGTCTCGGGTTCGATTCCCGGGTCTTACTGAAATCGCTTTGTGGGATATTTAAACTTTCACAAAGCAAACAGCCTGGCAGTTGGTGATTTATTCACCCGTGCATCGGAGAACACATAAATGTCGGCCCTGCGCCTGATCTCTCTCCGGTCGTGTCGCGAATAGCGAGTGCACCTGTGTCTGCGCAAATGCTTGTGCACTCTAATATGTCCTGCACAGTTGGCTTGACATCAATCAATCAAATGAATAAAATACCAAAAGTTCCTATATTAGTTCCCAAAAGCCGCAATTCCTTTAGAAATAAGCATGTCTGAAATTTTAATAAAACAAACTCTATATTTCAGCCTTATGATACGTGCAAAAAATATATTACTGATGTGAAAGGCAATCCAGAAACGTACGCGCCATCGGTTAGGTACCTGAGCTCTTCGGAATATTTGGCTGTAAGTATCATATTATTGTTCTGTAATGTGCGCGCTTTTTCTTTTCATTTCCTTTTATTTCAATTATATTTTTTTATTTCTTGTTTCCAGTCAAAAGACAGGATCCAGAGACGTTTGGGTATTAATTACATTTTGACTGACACGAATATAACAGCGTTGTACGATTTGTGCCGGTACACGACTTCAGGACTTGAAAACAAATTAAGTCCTTGGTGTGCGCTGTTTACGACGCAAGATTTGAAAGTTCTGGAGTACATAGCTGACTTGAGGCATTACTACAAAAGTGGTTATGGAACGCCCATCAACGAGCTACTTGGTCAGATTACTTTGACCGACTTGCTCAAAAGTTTTAAGGACGCGAAAAGCGGGAAAGGAAAGAAGATTACAAGCTATGTGACGCATGCTACTATGATGGATATGGTGTACACAGCCCTTCAATTGTTCAAAGACGATGAACCTTTATCTACCTCCCAGCGCAAAGCCGATCGGAAATGGAGGAGTAGCAAACTAGCAGTATTTTCCTCCAACCTAATGGCCGTTCTGAACAAGTTAGTATCTAGTGTTTTACTTGTTTGGTCATGATTGCAACTTCAACTTTTAGTTTATATTGAAGGGATGTTTCTTCGATGGTGTGGAACGTTTTAATTAAATCATTTTAAATGTTGTTGTGAGTGGCAGGAAACGTTATGTTCGAACTTAAATAGTAAAACGCTCTATTAAAACTTTTTTCTGCATTTTCAAGGTTTAAAGTAACTGATTTCCTTGCTTTCAGATGTGACAAAGCAGTAGATGACTACAACGTTGTATTCTACTTCAATGAAGAACCTTTGCAATCGATCTGCAGGGAAGGCGTTTGTACTTGGCAAGAGTTTGAAGATAAACTATCTCCATTCACAGAAACAAACACAGAATTTTGTCATAATGAGTAGTTTTTAGACATGTAATTATTGTTCTTAAATATATTATACAAAATCAATAATGTTATTTATTTAGGCATAGTTCACGCTTACTTCATTGGCTACACGATGAGAGAGATCTATAAAGATTAATTTAAGCAGTAAGTATAATAGTATCGAATAGCAATTTAACTAATTTATGGTGCCCATTAAAATCTATTTTA
This sequence comes from Helicoverpa zea, assembly GCF_022581195.2. NCBI lineage: Eukaryota > Metazoa > Arthropoda > Insecta > Lepidoptera > Noctuidae > Helicoverpa > Helicoverpa zea. Next base: position 6,006,299 of record NC_061456.1, on the reverse strand, counting down.
GTGCTAAAGTAATTTAGTTACATTGGCATTGAATATTAATATGAGGACAAGTTTTTAAATTAGTATATATTTAGGCATGCTAGTTTTCTATTACGCATACAAACGGAAGGCCATAACAATAATTTATACACCTACCTCAATGAAATCGGTGTTATTCCGAATTTGATAATTACACATTTATAATTGTCACTAGCTTCCGCCCGCGTGGAGTAGGAAAATATGCCCCGATTTTGAAACATTCTTCATTGGTGCGCCGCTCCTTTTGGTCTTAGCGTGATAATATACTGGGTGTCCCATAAGTCCTTTGAAATCTAAATTTCGAATAAAATTTGAATGGCGCACGGGAATGGCATGCGGGGTGCGGGGATAGCATCAACGGGCTTTCGGAATTCATTCGCCATGGAAAGTTTTACCGGAGCGGACCGTGGTTTTTGTGTGCTTGATTTTTATCACATCAATGATTCGGCCACCATTGCGCGGCGTAAATTTAGAGAGTATCGCAATTTGCGCTCGTTTAATGACTGTCCCAGTGTTCAAACGGTTAAAAATTGGGTTCAACAGTTCGAGGTGACTGGATCTACAATTTTATTTTGTTGAATAAACAACGATCGGGTCGCCCAAGGACATCACGGACGGAAGACAACATCGACGTAGTGCAAGAGTCAGTTCGTGAAAATCCTACTCAATCCATTCGTAAGCGTTCCAATGCATTAAATACACCCAGACCGACGTTACAGAGCATTTTAAAGAAAGATAAGAAATTACCATTCATAAAAAATTCAGTTAATACAGGAACAAAAAGATACGCCGCGCAATGGTGGCCGAATCATTGTTGTGATAAAACTCACGCACACAAAAACCACGGTCCGCTCCGGTAAAACTTTCAATGGCGAATGAATTCCCAAAGACCGTTGATGCTATCCCCGCACCCCGCATGCCATTTCCGCGCGCCATTTAAATTTTATTCGAAATTTAGATTTCAAAGGACTTATGGGACACCCAGTATATGGCCTTCCTCGATAAATGGGCTATCCAACACTGAAAGAATTTTTCAAATCGGACCAGTAGTTTCTGAGATTAGCGCGTTCAAGCAAACAAACAAACAAATCTTCAGCTTTATAATATTAGTATAGATTAAGCGTTGTTAGCATTTATTTACAGACTCTGCTTTGCTACTTCTCCCACTTTATATCAGCCATTTTCTGTATCAGTCCGAATGCAATGAAACTGGACATAAATAGTACATACTTTGTAGTGAGTGCACTGAAAGTAGCGCATCCTGTCCTTCGCTCAACCTTTGTTTCGTTTTCACTTAACTTGAAAAGTAAAGCTGACTAAAATGTAAAATGTAGGTACACCTGCAGTAAAAGTAGAGTAGTCATCACACCTTTCTTTATTCTTTGTATTTGACTTTCTACATAAAATGCTAAAGTACATAAACTACCTTTGACTCCTCCTAAGACTCAAAAATTTTTACTTTTCAATTATTTCCACGAAAAAGTATTTAACAGAAAAAAAAAACAAATGAGTACCTACGTGCAAACAATTATACTCACTTTAGAAATCAGATGCGACTTTAGAGATCAGAATGCAGGTGTACACCTGCAGTAAAAGTAAAGTAGTCATCACATCTTTCTTCATTCTTTGTATTTGACTTCTTACATGAGAAGGTGAAGTAAATAAAATACTTTTGATCTCCTCCTGAGACTAAATCATTTTCCACTTAATTAACATTGACATGATTCACTTTTTGATTTTTCGACGTGAATCACTCATACATAAATGATGCAATTACAGAAAAAAAAACAATACCTACCAAAAGTGTTTATCAGGAAAAAAATTGCAATGAGCAGACCTACGTGCAAACAAATATACTCACTTTAGAAATCAATTAGAAAATACACTAAACCAAACCTTGTAGCCTGTCAGCTTAGAAATAATGTGATAATGTTAGCAAATTCTTAAATAATGAAGCAGTTACGCACGTCAATTTTGTTGCACCAAACACAGTTAAATAGTTTAATAGGTGTTAAAGTTATTATGACTTCAGTTGTTGCAATGTAGGAGTTCAATTATAATTATGATTTTATTCTTTGTCGACGTGTGAGTTATTTTCGTGCGCATGCCAGCGGTTAGGCATCCCTGACATAGATGATCACGCATCTATAGACTAACCGCGGCAAGTGAGTTTAGCCTTGCGTGGTCCGTGTGGCTTTTAAGTCGCTACTTATAGTAGCGATGTAGGTAATGGTTGTAAGAAAAGACAAAAAAAAATAATGATCAAGGGATTTCGACTCATACATACCTAAACTACTTAGAAGAACGAGTGATGGCACAGAGTTAGGTATCAGCTCTTCTATATGGTAATTCCGACCAGCCTGATCAACGACGATGACTTGAGGATGGCGGCGGTAGCTGATGCATGCGTGTGGCTCAAGATGGTTGGTAATCATTGGGTAATGTCTACGAACTGCACTGGATAGAGAAAAAAATATGTTCACAGAAAATATATCTTCCTAAAATACATATCTTCATAAACAAAGAAGACTCGAACATTGTTCATAATAAGCCAAGATATTTATACTTCGGCAAATATTTGAAGGCATTTTGTCAACACGTCAGTTCAGTTAAATGCCAACGTTTTCATTTGGGTACGGATCGCGTCAAAACTTTGAAACAGCGAACTTAGTTATAACTACAGAGATGAAACTAATTGGTTCCCGTGAACATCATAAGTGTCTTACAGCATATTTATTAGCTTCATATTATAAGGATGATGACGTCGAATCATGGATATAACGGATTTTCGTGTAAATTAATTTATGAATCAAGTTAGGTAAATTGTGTTTTGTTTGAAGAGCGCTGGGCCAATGACGATATATGAACACCCTTATGTACTTACGTTTGTCTTGCGTAAAACATGCAATATTTTAGTCTCCTTATTAGATGATGCTTTATGTTGAATATTATAGGCATAATATAATAAACTCATTATTTTTGTCCTTCAGGCCCTGTAGTACCATGACTAATGAACAATTAATTTTATACTTTACCAGCTAAATTCGATACGTTTCATTATTGACTTGTGTTAAATAGAGCAAAAAATCCTGTGAAATTAATTTTCTTTTATACATTATCGTATAGTGTTTTTATGTGTCATACAAATGTGATGTTTTTAGATTGTTCTTGGAATTGTGAATGCAGGTACAAGTACTTTTCAAGTAAAACTCGGTAGGAATATGTCATAGGAGACATCAGGGACTCGTTAGTAAAACTCGAAGGCTGGTTCAAAAATATTTTCTTTTTTATTATTTTATACATTAAAGTACAAAAGAAAATTGCAGTAAAATAAATCTTTCAAAAATAAATGAAAAAAAGAAAGACTGAATGACTGAATGACGACTGAATGTATGAGTGAACGTAGGTATACGCCAAAAAAGACTGCATATTACTACATACATTATTACTACATTCTGAACTAACTATGAAAACGTAACAAATAAAAAATAAAGAAAAAACTGAAGAGAAAAATTAAGATTGTTCAATTTATTCATTTAGATGCAGAACACACGAGAGAAAAGAATAATATTACAAGATTGCGTTCTAGTGGAACGAGAGACCATTCATACAAATGTGCAAGGAAGCTGTTGGTGGCAACAGTCACAGAATATTTTCAAATCATTTTTGTATATACCATCGATTTTTGTGTTTTTGCTGCGTTCCCGGAAACTCTGCCCGTACACAGGAATAGTGTAGTTTTCCAACTGTGAAAGGATTTTTCAAACGGTTAAACAAACAAAAACTATTTTCTCTTAATCACTACATAGTATAAAACAAAGTCACTGTTTCTGTCCCTATGTCCCTTTTGTACGCTTTTTTTAATGGATAGAGTGATTGAAGAGGAAGGTTTACATGTCTAATAACATAAATTAAATAGTTATGAAATACTGTTGCACCGTGCGAAGCCGGGACGGTTCGCTACTAGTATAAGTATAGATTTAATAAGGCGTTGAGAAAGTATAAATGGCTAATTAAATAGGTATATAGAGTCTTCTTCTCAGTCGGGCACTCTTGACAGAGTGGTCGTGGCTGTTGATGGGCAGGGTTGCGGCGCACTATCGTCGGGAGCCTTTAGGGCCGCTGCACGTCGCACGATGACCCTCCATTTTTGCCGGTTTTCGGCATCGCGAACACATTGTACCGCAGTCGCTTCTGTTGTAGCTTTAATGGTATATAGAGTACTTTTACATAATATTGTTGTATTATATTTGTTAATTAGTGTGTAATATCGGAGGTCACCCCTTTTTATCTGCCTATTGTTTGACATACTTTCTGGAACTATGTTTATTTTAGTTATTCTGTGTAATATTGCGATAACGTTCATTTCACTTAGCGTGTTAGGTGTTACAAAAAACTTAAGTATAATATGTTGTATGGTGTCTAATACTGACGGTTTTATCTTAAAAAAAGGTGTTTGAAAACTCGTTTGACTTTGGATTGGAGTTTACTAGGACCTTCATTAGTTATCTTATGTAACTGCCGGCCGTTACACACAAGTACAAGTAGTTTCAACTTATTTAATATTAGGTAATTAGTTGTCATAAATTATGGCAATACAATTAGCCATTTCATATTAATTGAAGACTTAGCTGTGACCTAGCTATGTTATATTATATGCAAAGGTATGTTCGTTTCACGGAAATTGTATTAAGACATAAAGAATATATAATTGATTCCGCATTTTTTTTTATATAGGTAGCTTACATTAACCCATGTAATTGGTATTTCATTAAAACACAATTTTGGGTTCTACGTAGCATAGATAAAAAAATATCTTAATGAATAATTTAAAGCAAGCAATTCCGAATGTTGCAGAGCTCATTATATCATTATACAATCATGTCAATAAACGAGGGGCAGAATTGCTTAAATATTGTTATTTGCCGCAGAAGAGTCTAACTTGAGTGTAGTGTTCAAAGTAGTGTATCAATAAATTCTAGTGATAATTCAATATGAAACTTTTAATATCGATAATAGTTTGGTGTTGCGTCAAATGTGTGTTTACTTCACAATGCTATTGGAATAATGCGTGCAAATACAAATATTTTTCAAGTAAAACTCCCTACGAAATTATTAGAGGCGATATAAGGGATTCAATCGCAAAACTGCGAGGTAAGTTGGGTTTCATTCTAAGATTGTTCCGGTAATATTTTGCATCCTTTATTTTTCCGGAATATTTCTAAAAGTAGAGGGGTTTCAAATTGTTCTGCCATGAAAACTATATTTTTATATCCTGATATCAATTCAATAGTTGCGATTAGTAAAATTATGTAAGTAGTATTGATCGTTACGTTTGGTGTTATGATTAAACCACTAAATTATGTAATTTAATGCGGAAGATATCTAAGTACACGTATAACCTTGAAGTACATAAGACTTGAGGAGTATTTCTATTTTTATGAAGGTGAATTTGGAACAGTATCTTAAGTTACTATTATCTACTGCACTTTGTTTAGCTCACTAATGTTTGAATTACCTTTTTCTTAATTAGATTTCGGAAATAAACAATGTGAACCCATCAGTATCTGGGTTACTGTAAGACACGGGAAACGAAACCCAAGCACAAAGTTCGCAGAAGATATAAAAGCATTCCTAACATATAGAGACCAGATCGTAGCAAGTTACAAAATGGGAAACAGCACGCTATGTGCGCAAGATATTGAGAATATCAAAAATTGGGAGGTCGACACAGATATGTTTGTAAGACATAACGAAATTGACGCTGAAGGATATCAAGAGCTTGTAAATATTGCTCAACGGTTTAAGGAAGCCTTTCCAGAGCTACTGAATGAAATCCAGAACAAAGATTATGAAATTCTCACAGCATACGGCAGCCGAATGACTGATAGTGCAAAAGCGTTTAATGAGGGTCTCACTACTTATAATTTGACTATCAGTGAGGCTGAAAATAATTACAGCGTTCTTGCAGTAAGTTGGAAGTTTTAGTTTTTAGCTAATTATCCTATCATTTTAAATCAATTAGCGTTGTCTCACATAATTAAATGCTTGTTTTATTTTAGCCGTACGCATCGTGTGGAAGATATCAAATAGACGTCCGGCGTAATCCAAATATTTATGCTGAAGAAGTTGTTTACACGGGAACTGCTGAATATCAGAATGTATGAATGAGACCTTTATTTATTTCCACTTCCAATTCGGAATGTAGTCAGTTTTGTTGATTAATTTTATTGATTTGATGATATCAGTAATTATTTTTGTATTTTTAAGATGAAAGAACGACTCTTAAGGAAATTAGGCCTTGATGTGGATTTAACAAGCAACAACATCACAGCTATATACGACTTGTGCCGCTATAGTTGGGAAGGCATCAACAACAAACCTAGTCCTTGGTGTGCTCTATTCACTGAAGAGGACTTGCAAGTTCTAGAATATATTGGCGACATTAGACATTACTACAGGAATGGGTATGGAGCATCGAAATACACTAAAATACTTGGTCAAATACCATTGTCTGATATGCTAACAAAGTTTGAAGAAGCCAAGAGAGGCAGGGGCAAAACATTAGTGACATACTTCACGCATGCCACAATGTTGGATATGATCTTAGTAGCGCTTAATCTACATAATGACACGAACCCACTCATGGGGACCCATAGAAATATCTATAGAAAATGGAGGAGTACATTTTTATCTCCGTTCGCAAATAACCTGATTGGAGTTTTATACCGGTATGTTATAACCAAGATAATATACATAAGATTGATGTTAGCTAAACGACTCGTGTATTAATTGATTTACGTAGGTACTAGTCTTGGAACCGGATCCACATAATATCCTGTTAGGCTACAATGCATCATGTTTTTGTTCGAATATACATACCTATACAATACGTTAATACGTATCTACCAAAAGTCAGTCAAAACATACTCTTACGTTATCGTCAATTTTGTGCGTATATTCATGTTTTGATGAATCACATACATTGTTAGTTTTTGTTATTTATGAGCCAACAAAAAGGTTAATATTTAACTAATATTGTGTGATTTTAGGTGTAGTTCCTACGGCAGTATTGACTACGATTATAACGTCGCCCTATATTGGAATGAGTTGCCATTACTAGAACTATGCAAGGAAGGAGTCTGTTCGTGGTGGGAGTTCCAGAAATTATTTAAACCATTCTCGAACACAAATGTAGACGTTTGTGAATTTAAATGGACTAGTGTAGATTAATATTAAATTACGATGATAAGAAGATTATGCCCTGTGACAAAGCCCGCCTATTTATTCCGACTATATCTATGTGAAGTTTCAAATAAATGTTTATTTGTTATTATTTTCTATTTTTCGAGTGCCATATTATTTAGGCATTTAAATCGATCTCAGTGGCGTGCACTTGGAGAGGCCTATGTCCAGCAGTGGACTGCGATAGGCTGATGATGATGATGATAATGATATTATTTAGAAATTGGTAAGTGAACCTGTACTCAAACATAGACCCATTTCTTAACAAGGCTTTCTTTGCCTCTTTAAAGGCGATCTAATTATGTACTCCTCAACAACTATAGCAATGATGGTGATGGCTATAGATATTGACAAATATCGAGACATCCTAAGCTCGTGCCAATACTGACCAATTTATAAGACGAACGTATTTAAAATAACTATGTAACAGATCGTAGTGTGAGCCACACTTTTCTAGTATATACTTAGCTAACAAATATAACATTATTAAAATGCCAAATACTAGCATTGTTAGTGCTTCATTAAACCTGACATTGCTGACACGATGCATTCTAAGAAATACATCGAAACCGCACATTTGCTGCGTCTATTCTACAAAATCGTAATACTTAATTCAAGTTTACTTAAGCACTTAGCGCGGGTTCGCCTAACGAATCTCGAGAGCGTGGGGTTGAATACCGCCTCCGTAGATTGAGAACCCCATACGTCAGGTGCATTCTAAACAAACAAAACTGAACGCTATTTACAAATAAATACAGTACAATATCGCTCGCCTCATAAACGTAGACCATCTTCAAAATTTTGGCAAATTAATTTGCTTAACATATTTAAAAAGTTTTGGAAAAGCGTGGATTTATTTACAAACACGGCACGTCTTTTTTAAGCATCGCGATATGATATGGTTTATGGCCTTAATTAAGTTTGGTTGGTTTTAGGGCCCTTTATTAGATCATTCGGAGAGATTTCGTGATGGAAATGACTTCCTTTCATTAAAATTTTATCTAAGCTATTCCGTTCCGATTTATGTAGATTTGTGGAAAACTTTCACCATAAAAGTCTGTTTCTATATTAATGTGATTTTAGGCATTGAAGTGTTAATTTCCGAATTCAAACTCGTGCCTACGAGTAGAAACTATAACATTAGGAAATGTAATTCATTAGTCAATTGTAACCAGTTGGTAACACGTTTTATAATAATATGGTGATAAAAATAAACATAGGCAAAAGTCTTTTCTTACTTCATACTGTAAAAGACCACATTTTTGAGGTATACGGCTTTCTCGTCATGATGAATTTCCAAAGTAAACAGGAAAGAGTATATATTATATAGACCTCTGATTAAAATAAAATAATTAGCGTAAAATCGTTATGCCTGCCATAGGTCCACCATAGGTACCTACCTAAATTACTTAATTACGTAATTTTAGACAACTTACAAAAAGGTAAGTTACGTAGAAGGGGATAAGGCTACGTAGATGGTGACTTAAATAAATAAAAAAAAATGTGCACGTTGCATTTTAACAGTTATTCACATCCGAGCTCATTCCTCAAAATATTGCTACATTTACCAAATAACATATGATTTCAATAAAATTCAAAGGTCACTAGTTCTGTTGACCTTATAAAAAACTTCATATTTATTCTGTTTACTGTATACACATATATTATAATCGAACAAGGTTGATTTTATCAATAATCTTTTTTATTTTTGCGAATTTTATGTTTTTGGTTTTGTGAAGGAATATAAAAAATATATGATTTGTCCTTTGTACGAACTTAGTTGTCTATTTTCTAAATCAATTCGTTATGCAGTCATCCATAACAAAACAAAAGAAACGACAAAGCAACAATAAAGTTCAATAGATTTTGGAATTATTATTTAAGAGCATTCCTACAAGTTCATTTTAATAACTCGTTTTGTAAAAACTTTTTAGATTCACATAACACTCTAGACTGTAATAAAAAGGTTATTCTCTCGGAGAGTCCATAAAAAAAGAGATACAATAATATTAATGATTTTAGAGTTCAGTATAGATGTGTTGAAAAAAAAAAAATTACCATGAGTTACTTTTGTGTTTCAGTCTGACGCTATGATAATATATGGTACGATATAACTTTAAAGCATGGGTCTAAAGAATATTGAAAACAATAATAACTGGGATTGTAAAGATGTTTTACTATTAACATAGCTAGCACTATAATCAATTTTCTTAGCGGTCAGTTAACATTGAAACCTGAAATTGAACACTAGCAATACGTCAAACCATTACTTACTGTTGCTTTGATTGTTTGTTTCATTTTAAGGATAAAAACATTTAACACATAATGATTATACCTACTATTTCTTTAAGTTAATTTTTTGCACATACAAAATAATAACAAAAATTTATTATTTATTTATCGATCGGCAAACCCATTTATAGTGAAGCAGAAGTGGCTTTCGCCGGTCCATTCATAGGGAGACCCCTTCCACGGGTTCTTGAAAGATTCTCAAGTGAAGTGCTGTGTTGGCAACTTTGCGTCTGCTATCAACTTCATTAGTCCGTATACTGTCCTTTATAAAACATGGATAATTCAATACATGTTTATTTAGAAATTCATAGTACCTAACAGAAAACACCTTAAGAAATTCCCTCCTTGTATTGTAGGAGTGGTTTTTCCGCGGTTTTGCCCGCGTCGCCTTGGAACTACTGCCCGCACCTGCCTAAGATACTTGGGACTAGTGTAGCTATCCAACAGTGAAAGAATTTTTCAAATCGGTTCGATAGTTTCGGAGCCATTAGCGTACAAACAAACATTACAATGTTTTCTATTTATTATATTAGTATATATAGATGAATTGATTTTTAATAGTAGGTATAGATAGAAGATTGCAAAGATAAAGTCGTAAAGTAAGAGCAATCTATCTCAGAGAAACAGAGTCCGCATAGTGTCCATGCATCAAGCAGTAATTGTTCTCCACTTTAAAAGACATTCGTTTATTAAGTGGGCATCCTTTCCCTCACATTAGATCGGGCGCCTTTTGTTCAACGTATGTGGGAGAGAGTTTTATTTTCAATGTTTCAATGTGATCGTATATGAAACTGTTTCTTACCTAAAAACGAACACAACTTCAAATATAGGAACTATTTAAATATAAGTACCTGTAGACCCTTGCGATCATTTTAATCCGAAAGGATCAGGGAACTGCATAATGAACCCGGATAAAAATATCTTATGTTATTCGGATAGCGTTTGAATTGTCTGCCCAATTCGAGAAAAATCATCAAGCCCTACCGTAACAGACAGTCGTTTGTACTTACGAAAAAACCTTTTGACTTTGAACATTAGAGGTCTTTTCATAAAAGGTCCCATTGTTCATCATCAACGGTTATTATGTCTCAAAGTATTGTAAACACAACGTTCAAAACTCCTGTTATTTGGACCTTAAACATTTGTGGGAACTTCGGGAACCTAAACCAATGTACTATAACGACCCATTAAAGAGTTTTGGGTGGTGCTGTGGTCGAAATAGGCGTCAACAACATATACACACGTATACATACGTATATGTTGTTGAAGAAGCCTTTATCTCAACGTTTGGACGGTGTCCAAGAGAGGCACGTGATAGGACATGGATTGTGCGCACACAAGCATGGACACATCGGGGAAATGTCACGTCTCCCATAGATAATGACCTTGAGCTTCAAGACAGTGCAATCCTCTCCAATTTCGCGGGAGTTAAAAACCATGAATCACAAAACTTTGCATCAATTTTATTTCTCACGGGATAACAGTATTTCCCCAATATTTAATGGATGTAATTAGGTATACATATATAGACCTTCCTCTTTAATCTATTAAAAAGACCGCATTAAAATCGATAGCATAGTTTTGAAGATTTAAGCATTTCATCGACTGTCTAAGATCTAAATCACAGCTGAGAGCAACGGCCTAACGTGCTCTGCCATATGGATAATATATGTATGGATGTATAACTAAGTAGCACTCAGTTCTTGGGACAATCCCCTGTCAGTGAACTTCGATTCAAACCGTTGTTGCATGATTTATTAACATTCAAACTTGTCCACAATATTTATCAAGATCCCAAATCAACTTTAACTCACAAACAAAAACACGAATCATTTAAAGATCCTTTTTTCTTGAAAGACAACATTAATCATAAGGTGGGTATCCTCTGCGATATTTTCATTAATTTTATCTATAGTCATCATCATCTCTCTAGCCTTTTCCCAAGTATGTTGGGATCAACTACCAGTCTAATCGGATGCAGCTGAGTACCAGTGTTTTAACAAGGAGTTACTGCCTATCTGACCTTCTTAACCCAGTCTCTAGTTAGCTCATTGTATGTAGTCATACTTGTATTTTAACAATGACTGCATTAAGTTTCAATATCTGGCAGCGGGCTATTGGTGCTACCGGGCACGATTCCAACTGCAGCTACGGTGAATTTTCTAATAGATATCCCATATTAAACGTGACCTGCAGATCGAGATCCATAACCCAAAGATATTACGAAGAAAACATGCTTCAAACAAATTCTACTTAATATTTAAAAGCGAAGGTTTGTAAATATAGAACCTATCGAAAGGAGTTTCATGAAAGTCGGCAGTAACACAGCATGTATATCAGAATAATGTATAGGCTAGTTTTAATGGGATATAGTTCCCACGGAAACAGTGAAATTGCTGGCAAAAGCTAGTTTTATGTCATATTTACTAAACTCGTTTTGGCTAATGTTTTATCTACTTCGTAAAGAATACATTCAGGTGTATAAGCTTTTTGCTCACTCCGATTTAAAAACTTATCATGCGACCTTCACATAAAAAACAGAGGTCACTGGTATCTTGAATTATAAGTCTATACAACATGTAACTTAATTAACGCACATCCTGAAATTAGTTTGTTCAGAATCGTTTACTGAATCGATTTATATCATTTTTAATATAGGTAATTTTTTATCCCAAAAATAATTAAAACTACGGAAATTATTGTCATATCAACCCTGTACAGTCAAAACAAATTCAAATAGACCGTAACTCATAGTAATAAGACGTGCATTGTCGGCTTTTTCCGTAGTTTCGTTATGTTGTGTCGAGTCGAGCGGCACGCGGTGCAATATTTGCGTGCGTAGTAGTATGGCCAAAAAGTTCTCCAAGAATTGGTATAACTAATTTAGTAAATAACAATGCATATACATGTTAAATTAAAAATTCAGTGTATGTATTATGATTATAACATAATATTCTAATTAGGGTGTTTGAGGGTTTGCGTTAATTACGTTACATGTTGTATATATTTTGTGTTTTAATATATCAAAACAGACTAGTTTCCGAGAAATGTTTGGTTTACTAGATTTGCATTCATATTCGTTTCATCCTTACTAATATTAAATGCGAAGGTAACACTGTCTGGCGCTGTAACGTGATATAACTGAACAGATCTAAATGAAATTTGCCACACAGATAGCCCAGAGCCTCAGGAAGGACATAGACTAGCTTTTTCCCGGTTGCGGGAAGTGCTCCTCCCAGAATATGGGGAAACCTACGAATACCGCTGGTAATAATTAAAAACTTCGTCTGCAATGCGTTTCTTGTAAACAGGAGTAAGTATGTGGGAACTAGCAAAAAATTATGACAATATTTAAAATTGAAATTCAACCATAAGTCACAAGTTCAATAATGGTCTCTGCACACAGCGGGCGCGGCGCGGCGGGACGGGACGGCGACGCGACACTGAGCAGTTGTAATGTACTAGATATTACGGATGACATCACACAGAGCCGTCCCGCTCGGCGCGACGCGACGCGACGATCTAGTACATTGTGTCGCGTCGCCGTCCCGTCCCGCCGCGCCGCGCCCGCTGTGTGCAGAGACCTTAAACTGAACATAACCTTGTTCAATGTCGAAAGATTCGTTTAATTGGAACCTATAAAATTATAATACCTAGACTTTTATTACATGTCGTAAAATTTTAATCGGACACTAGCTATATTTTAGAATTACGTAAGTTTCTTTTGTTATTTGTCTTTGGGTATGAATAAAATAAAATAAAAAGTGCATTGTATTCTTTGTTTATACGAAAAGTAAGTGCATTTTAGTACATTACAATGCAGGTGAGTATACTAATAAGTAGTGGTAGTAGTTGCTCTTTTCTAACTGACTTCAAAACAATAAAGTCGACAGATGCTGTGATAATCACTAAATAGCTCCGCAAGAGCACATTTAGGTACACATAATCACATCCGCAAAATATATACTTGACATTTAAAATATTCCTAGCAACAGATTATACGAAATAAATCACATAACCGGCTGAATGCAGCAATTTTCTTTGAACTCTCGAAGCAAAATGAAAGCAATATGTTACAAAGTATAAAGTTAAGCGCATAGCTCGCGGATGATTGAACAAGAAGTTAAATCGCATACGATAACCGAGTGATGGCTACAAATCCTATAACGTTCTTCAAACTGACGTGAAAGTATGCAATATCTACCTACGCATTCTTTCAAAAATAAAACTTGAAAAATCCTCACAATATGATATTACGATCAATTATTTTCTATCAATGCATTTCAACTCCCGAATTGGTATCCTACGATGTCTGACAATAAGGGTCGGATTATCGAATTGAGAGCCTCACTCAAAGCAGGCCTTTCCACTTGACGAATTAGCTTTGCCTTTTTGCTTCTCATGGGTAATTCCAATTTTGAATATACTCACAAAATATGAACCTATAGAATGAAGTCTTTAGACGTGTGATACTTTCAGAAAGAAGTCTGAAGACTCTAAAGACGTAATACCTACTATTTGAAACTTCTGTTTACCTCTTGACCAAAGTATCGAACTGCACCGTTCCGTAAAAGTTTGAATTTGTCGCCACCCGCCACTGAAATGACTTGCTACCTCCATTTTGTCCTTCAAAGTCGAACTACCTAAAAATAATGTTGAGCCTACCTTTAATTTAAGAGCATACACGAACTGTTGTTTCATTTATTTTTAAGATTGTCTGTATGTGTTTTAGTTGGTAAGCCTAAATAAATAAATAAATAAGTAGTTCTGTTTAAAATTTAAAAGAACTTCGGAGTTGACCTTATGAACGATCGACCTGTGCGGATGTCACTACTCTTATTAATTCAGTTTGAAATACGTATAATACTTATTAAATGAGTGTTATATAGAACTTATTTAGAACAATAGACACTACATCTTCTGGTAGGTGACTATACGTTAATAGTTATGTACTTACCTACGTATAGAGGGAGTCTAGACAACCGTGATATATGGAGTGCTACGGCTCTTCCTGGAAATGCGAGTAAAGCTGTATAGAATATTCGCCAAACTCGCAGTAATTTAAACTAACGTATGTCCTGTACATATATCAAGTTGTAATGTCGGGTGGAGAAGAAACGAAGTTGTGAAATATTGTCACTATAAATACAATATAATACTATAAATACAAATGCAGTCTGGTATATTATTTTGGTATCATTCATACTAAGGTAACTTTCTAAACTTTTTGGAGTATGTAAAAGTGCTTTGTGTTAAGTCCACAGATAACGAAGGAACGTATCTGTAATCTGAATAAATATATAGGTACTGACATAGCACAAATAATAATCCTATGCACATATTCAGTACAAAGTGAATATTTAAATATTGTAACAAAAGGCGTACGTTCCTCTAATACATTTGGCCATTAGCATCGGGCATTGATTAACAAACAAACCGAAAGATGCATGAGGCTTGGATACAATTTACATTAACATGAAGAATTACTTAGCATAACACGAACTCATATTTTTTGTTTGTCGTTGATGATAATGCTTTATCATATCGAACAATGACGTTTGCGGTAAAAAATATGCGATCACATCATGCATCACATGTTGACACCTATACGAGTTACAAACAACTGAATATAAAGTTCGCCCAACTTTATGGAGCGAATCCGGGGTGTCACACAAAATGAGATAAAAAAGAATAATGCCGAGAAATGCCGGTTTCCGCATAGAATGCACGGTGTAAACTTAGTTCCGAACTTAGTGATAAAACGTAATAATACCCGCGCGTGACATATTTCAACTTAGAAGTCCAATTGTCAGAAGATAAAAGTTTTCTTAGCGTTGTTTCAGCGTTTTTCACGAAATAAAAATGGCGAGGAACTTTATGTGAGCTTTGAGGATGAAACTGTGTTTATTTCTAATGCCGTCCTATTTGCAGTGTTGCGAGTATGTATAAATAGCAACGTGATATGTATCTATATGTATGGCGGAGCTTGAGTGACATTTCACTGATTAGCCGGCTTCCCTTGTCACGCAATCACTAAGTGAAGGCTGGTTGACAAAAACAGAGCGGTAGGTAATTTATGAAATTGGGTTTTTCACGCACGGTTTTGTGGGCGTCGGCCATCATAAGATTATTTTTACAACTCTCGTAGCTTAGATAAAAATAAATTCAGTTTAGACGGATCTGATACCAATGAAATAACCATGGATAAACCAGCATTTGTTATAAGTTGGCCAATTCAGTGTTGTTCTTTACCTGTGAACAAAATTGAAGTAAGCGTAATTTTTACCTACATTATTCTAACACCAAACAATACCTAAAATAATTCAATGGACGAGGTGACAGTTAACATGAAAGTCGTCGATAGAAACAACTATAAAATAAATATATTGAATGTAAGTTCGTTTTATTTGTCTATAATTTTTACAAAACATGAAAATAAATCAAAAGATAAATGAAAAGTAGTACATTGCTTTTTTCATATGTTATTTCATAATGTTGAGTCGCATGTATGTAGGTATTTATTTTTTATACGAAAAATAATAACTCGTCTAGTTGACTTTTGTAAAGCACAAAAAGTAGAACACAGTATCAAATTGTGTTCTAGTTCCCACATTCCTATCATATATTTAATAGGTATTTGTTTCTACTTTATAGATTTTAACAAAACCTGATTGATTGACCTTACTTTGAACAGTGACCTCACTCTGTCCCTGTCGAATGATTTTTCAAAACTTGCTCTGTTTGTTTATTTTTTTAATAAGATTTTAATAATGAATATACCTTTTTTGGGTAGGTACATTGATCAGGTATGCGACTGACTTATTTCTTTTTTATCTTACCTTATTGATGTTTTTAAATCGATATAGGATTATGTAAGAGCTATGTTTACTTTATTTTTTCTTGCACCTGTAAAGTAAGTTATACAGACACAGACGTTTCTTACTATTGTAGACGTGGGGTATGTATAAGGATACTTGTGTGTGCGTGAATGTCTTTAAAAACCCACCGGATTAAAGAAGATTTTGTATTTTTCCATACAATTCAAAGTCATCGCTTTTCTTATTGTCTTATCATCGCTGTTTTCAAATATTAACAGTATTGAATTAAAGGTTGAGGTTCAAAGGTGTCTGTTGATTTGTAGGTCCAGAAATGAGGATTGCGGGAAACAATATAAAGTGAAGGAAAATTAGGCTTATTTAAAGGGGTCAAACTCAATTGTTTCATTCTACGTTTCAATTTATTTTAGGTCTCAGAACTTATTGTAGCTTATTTATTTTAATTAATGAAAATATTTGTTTAATTATAATAATATATGATTCAATTTTGATTTTGAAATAAATAAGTTACAATATTTCTTGTTAACATTCCGCAAAACATTGGTCGCGTCACATTCCTTTCGTAATGAAAATGTCAAAGTGATTTATATAGGAGTCCTATGCCTAGCCTACAATATCTTTGATTTATCCATACATTAGCGCAGAAACCTACTTAACCACTGCGCCGCTCGTTCAGATAGATTAATAGGCCGACACCGTGCCCTCATTCTTTTACACCAATTTAGGAAGGACATGAGGATACGATAATCTTGAAACTAAGGAAGAAAAAATACAGAGAATATAACAAAATAAAAATTAAATAATTATTAATAAATTGTTAAATTGATAATTATCAATTTAGGTTAAATTGGTAAGAGGATAGTACAGCATGTAGATACGTAACTAAATAACTTACCGAAAGATAAAAAACTATTCACCTTTGGTCTCCAATAAAAGCGCTATGCAAAGATTATTATTATTTACCTTCATTTCAGTTACATGTGTTTGTATGAACTTGATGAAAGTCTTCATAAGTGGCCTTATTTTCTATGTTATCAAATTAAGCTTGTTTGTCGTATTATCCTGCTAACTGTTATTTTTTTATGAAAACTGAAGCTAGTCTTATAAGTACACGAAGTTAAATGAGAGCCAGAAATTGTGACAAGAACTTTACTGCGTTTGCCTGACGTTTAATCTCTTTGTCCAATTTCAAACTATGTTTAACGGGTGGTTGCATCAAAATTGGTATTATCTGGCTTTGTGCTTTCAAGTTTTTCCTTGTGCACTAGGAAGTGTGTAAAATTGGTCATTCTAAAGCGAACTATCTGAAGTAATTTATTGGGATTTACTATACTAGATATCCTAAATATAGCATCGCACTTTAATCTACGTAGGTAGATAAATCTAAGCAGAATTAAAATGCAGACTTAAGAAAATTATTTTTATTTATTTCTTACCAGGTCATATTTTTTCAAATCGGTGCAATCGTCCCTGCAAGGTTACCTGGAACCAGCTGAGAGGCACTACTGATAAAAGAAATCCATTTACAAAGTCTGTTCTATTCTAATATGTATAAAATGATTTACTGTACAAATACAAATAGAGTACGAACCACACTAAGACTTGTAGATACCAATACAGTGCCGTGGAAGTTCCGAGAGCCAAACAATGGTTTCGATTTCGCTGGCCGGAATACTTCTGCAAAAGTCGTAATGCTTCCGATACTTCACATCGTGTTGTTTTTAACGTGAGAACACATTTAACAGATATTCATTATTCCTTATATGTTCCGTTTTATTTTGGCTATCTTTGAGTAGACTATTTAAATATTCATGACTGTGGTACATGAATAATAATCTTACACTAATTTAAAAAGGTGTAAAACTTATTACCAGGATGATTGTGTACGAGCCCGTCAGGCGGAATTGTCAACTACTCGAAAACCACAAGAACCAACCCACATATTTGTAACATCTAATTAGGTATGTAACTACCTACATTCTGACCAAAAAAATAATGTGTGTCTGATTTTATGAAGTTTTGTTTTTTTCGGTCAAGGCTGGGAAAGCAGGGTTACAAGGACAGCTTTGGTTTGTCCCGTAAATTGTTAATTACAAATTGAAGGCGACAATTTACATCGCCGTCTATTTTCCCATTAGCAAGTCTGTTAACGAAGCTGTTAAGGCTGTTAAAATATGTTGGTAATGCAAGCTCGACAAGTCGGAACTATGAGGAAGCTTAAGCGCTCTGGAACGCTTGTCACACCTCGGGTTATGCACCCCACACACTCCGCATACAAAGGCATTAGGTAACCCAGTAACGTGAGTAGTTAGGTATCTACGTACCTTCTTGCATTCCAAGACAATAAAATCTTAAGCTTATTAGCATACTGAAGTAAGTATATCAACTTATTTTATTAAAATACCTAGGAAGAAAGAATTTTGTAAGTAGACAATGTTTGTTCTGGTTTCTGTAGAAAATCATGTTTAATGTTTGAGTCGTTTTTTAACATTTAATGGTCTTGCTACAAAAAGTTAAAAGTTTCTACATACAAAATTATCTAAAATACGCGTCGAACGTCTGTTTAATTTTTTGTAGAAGAACTATGAATTAAAAAGGTTTTATTTCATTACCTTCTGTTCACTGACACACGCCCGCCCCCAATTAATAAAATTAAAGTCTTTCTATTCTTTTAACACCTACTACCTACTTTACTATAATATGTATAACATGTTTAAGGGTCAATTCCCACTGAAAGAGCAGCGGCCGGCAGCGGCCGGCAGCGGCCGTAATTGCAAGGGATTGAGCGCGAGCGCGGCGGGCCGCGCGGCGCCGCACAGTAGATCGACGCCATACAAGCGTTGGGACATAGGATATTTAAATATCCAAATGTCAATTTTTGAAAAACGAGTTATGCCATCGTATTTGTCTTCTTATTAGCTGTTAAAAATGTTACTAGCATTTTCTGATTGGACTCTTACATCGAGAGCTATAGCGCAAAATGTGATTTAAATGTATGGGAAGTGACTTAAAAACTGATGTATCTCGAGATTCCCTTCGCCTTTCGACTTGATTTTTGTATATGGTAATAAGACATATATTTGGCACATTTTCTTCAAACAAACATGGTGCGATAAATGTGCCCGTTTTAAGATACAAGTATAGACCGATTTTTGCAATATCATCTACATATTTATTTATAAGTTTCACATATTTTATCTCTGAATCTCACTTCAGTGGTGACTCACTGATATGGTCAGGCCATAACTCATTGGTGCACCGATAATATAATCTCTGGAAATAATTATATACTACTAATGAGATAATTTGTTAATTTTTGGTAATTTGTTATTACCTAAATTTTAATGAGGTGATTAGCTATTTTTTTGGAAAATTAGCTAATTACTTATAAAAGACCTTTTTATTGTTTACAATAAGAACTCGAATCGATTTTTAACATACCTACCCTCATAAGTGCCAATTTTGGAAACCATATAAATAGTATATAATTATTTCCAGAGATTATATTATCGGTGCACCAATGAGTTATGGCCTGACCATATCAGTGAGTCACCACTGAAGTGAGATTCAGAGATAAAATATGTGAAACTTATAAATAAATATGTAGATGATATTGCAAAAATCGGTCTATACTTGTATCTTAAAACGGGCACATTTATCGCACCATGTTTGTTTGAAGAAAATGTGCCAAATATATGTCTTATTACCATATAAAAAAATCAAGTCGAAAGGCGAAGGGAATCTCGAGATACATCAGTTTTTAAGTCACTTCCCATACATTTAAATCACATTTTGCGCTATAGCTCTCGATGTAAGAGTCCAATCAGAAAATGCTAGTAACATTTTTAACAGCTAATAAGAAGACAAATACGATGGCATAACTCGTTTTTCAAAAATTGACATTTGGATATTTAAATATCCTATGTCCCAACGCTTGTATGGCGTCGATCTACTGTGCGCCGCGCGGCGCCGCACCTCGCCGCGCTCTTACATTTTCCGTGCTCTTACGGCCGCTGCCGACCGCTGCTCTTTCAGTGGGAATTGACCCTAAGAAGGTACTTGGTGATAACTATGGAGACTTCGTTTTGATACATGAAAGTTTATTTTCATGTTGACTTTTGTCAATACCTTTCAATCACCATACTCACTATACCCTAGTTCTCAACTTTATCTATTAAGGCGGTCTAAGATACAATTTAAAACATATCCCTTCTCATTCGTAGATTTGTCCCAAAATCAATAGCTATTTGGTACAACCGATAAATCTGAATATAAAATCGCATAACACGGTCATTAATTTGATTGATAATCTGACCAAAAAGCAATTAAATTCGATCTATCAGTTTTATGGTTAGGATAATGCAGATCTTGTGAAATAAAATGGAAGAGCGTAGCATTCATTCTTTTATGCTTATAAATTAACTCTAATTTATGAACAATAAGAAAATCAAAATAGATTTAGAAAATACGATTAGATAACTGTTCCAGGCAGAAACTCCCCTCCACCTAACTCTCTACTCACTCATACCTGTAGCTCATATTTTAAAACAAGCTCTTATTTCTCATGTTAACTGATAAAAGTAACAAAACAAAGCTGAGCATAAATAATATCGAACTTTCAGTATTATTTTTAGAAGTTGGTCCTTCGAGTCGTAGAAGAAGTTTAAAAGTCGGTTCTAGAATGTTGACATCAACGCCATCTGTGGTCGTTTCATGAAAAATAATAGAACTACAGTAATGCTGTTTTGAAAACCGAATGTATATTGTTCAATAGAATATGAATTAACTCTAACAAACATATTTTAAGTTTTACGATAGCTGGCGCATTTCTAAACTAAAAATGATTTCAGTTCTGTGAAAATAGAATGTGTAGTTACTACATGATACTTGTAGCTTTTGTTAGGTATATGTATGTCCAGAGGTTAAGATTTTAGGTTTGAAATTAGATACACATCGGTGTCTAGGTATTTTAAAGTTTTGAACCTGCGTAGGTACCTACAGTGTGAAAACATAGTGTGCAAATTATAGCATCTCGGTATCATCATCCTCCGAGCCATTTCCCAAACTATGTTGGGGTCGGTTTCCAGTCTAACCGGATTCAGCTGAGTACCAGTGCTTTACAAGAAGCGACTGCCTATCTGACCTCCTCAACCCAGTTACCCGGGCAACCCGATACCCCTTGGTTAGACTGGTGTCAGACTTTCTGGCTTCTGACTACCCGTAACGACTGCCAAGGATGTTTAATGACAGCCGGGACCTACAGTTTAACGTGCCATCCGAAACACAGTCATTGGTGTCTAAGATATACTTAGAAAGTACATACAAACTTAGAAAAGTTGCATTGGTACTTGCCTGACCTGGAATCGAACCCGCGCCCTCATACTCGAGAGGTTGGTTCTTTGTCCACTAGGCCACCACGACTTTTAGCATCTCGGTATACAGCAGTATAAACTATGTAGGCTATAAAGTGTGTGAAAATACAGTGTTGTCATCACATAGATCAATGTAAAATACCATAGCACATTGGTTTCTTCTTCACATTTGGGATCAGGTTCAGGGATGGAAAGTTTACTAACACTGAAAGGAATGGGAGTAGACCTACATTACGAAATAATACCAGATATAATATTTTGTAATATATATATTATATTCGTGAATCTTTTACATGGGTGTATCTTTAAATAATTCCTTTATTAACACACAACAATAATTTATAACATACATTTACCAATACAGCTAGTCGATTACAATTTCAGTATTGTGAGCCAACATTTTGTAATGACATGAAGAACATCGAATGTATTTGCTGCTCCATTCAAACGCCTGTGTATTAGAAAATAAGTATAAAAACAGTGTTAGGATTCTACGCAAAATGCTAAACATATACTACTAAAGCCTGTCACTACGATATGCCTCGCCGCGCCTTACTGGGCTCATACACACTGCTAGTTACAAATACCTCTACCTACACTTTCCAGTATATATTCAGTAGACATGGGACACGCATTTTCCTACAATACTTGGTTACCAATATTCGGGGATGCGATAATACTATATCATTTATCTGTGAGGTAGTGCATACATGCTTCTTGAAGACGTTTTATATCATAAGACATTTTTTTCATAGGAGTTACAAACCAGCCTCAATTCTTGACTGGTCGGCAGTGTTTCAAAATTGTTAACTATTCTATAGAAAATTGAGATTTTACCATACTCTATGCTCCAGAATTTGAATACAATGGAATCACGTAAATATCGTGGTGCGTTTCCCATGCCCTAGATAACTTTTATACATTCCTCGTTTAGTTTTAACACAATTCTATATCAAGTGACTTTGGGTCCACAGAATGCTCTTAATTGATTTCGTCAAATTGACTTCTTATACTCATTTTATTAATAAATCTGCTAATTTGATTAATATAAATTCAAGGTTATTGAAATAAAGCAATTCTCAATAAGAGCTTCTAAGTATATTGCAATTAATTGAAATGCAGCATGAGCGAAGGTAAGCTTCCTATTACAAAGTCTAGGGACAAATTCCATCAAAATATCATCATCAAAGTAGTTACTTATAGTACAATACAATTGTAGGTTCCGATATATAAGATTCATATGAATAAATTTGGCGTCTTAAGTAGTTTTCATAGACTTTTCGAATAGGGACTATTACGTTCCGAAGCGATGAACTTACGAGTCACTGATTTAGATTTATTATTATTGTAATAAAATTGTGTACGTATATAAGTTTATATTCCATCGAATAGACATCGACACGTTATATCTTAATTAATTTACCTAATAATTAGATTCTAAAAAAATAATGTGCTCATGTTCCAACAGAATTTGATATAAATTGTATTGTCTATGTCGTCTACAGATAAATAGATATAGTGCTGCCCATTCACGGCCGTCACTATGAATACTTTTAATAGTTAGTCGATTACGTAGGGTCGCTACCCGAGTGATGCGATCGAACTAAAACTGTAAAATGTTCCTTACTTACTCCTAACATAGTGATTGAAATAAACACCTATAGTTATATATTAACATAGCATAGGAGGTAACAAGAATACAAACAGATTTATATGTAGGTAGATATAATACTATACAATTATTTATTTATACATTTTGGTAAACGTATTTACAAACACTTTAGGTAATATAGATTATACCTGATTTAGTCGAACTTTTATATTCAGGCCGAGGGGTATTGAAGCAATATGAAGTTATGTACCGAAGATAACGTCAACTTCAAGATTACGCCAAAGTATAACAACGAACATTGATCAATTATAATCTACTAATAATGAAGTAACAATTCTATTTAAGTGTAGTCGCGATACATTCACAAAGAGAATATGAAGCAATGTAAAGGCGGAAAACATTCACCTACGTATGAACGCAAACACCAAACGTATTACACATTATTATATTTTAATTTTAACTAAACATATTTGCGCCTTCTGAACTTTTTTGTAAATAAATAGTAAAATCTGTCTTTGGTCCAAACATTATATTTTGGGAAAGGTATATTTTTGAACTCATAATCGCGCGTAATAATTAATTGGATATAACTATCATGAAGTTTAATCCTTATTAAAATATCTCGTTGTAAATCTTGAATACTTTAAATAATATCTTAATGATAACGAAAACAAAATAAAGGTTAAACACATTTACGATTTCAATTCATTTATGTAACGAATCCACGACACAAATTCATTAAAGATAAAATTTAACAGCTAAAGAAGTATCAGATCCCTACTCCAGCTCGCAATACGTAGATAGCTAACTAACACCTATAGATTTAATAATACTAATACATATTTTTATTGTTACACATGTTTTAACAATTATTCAATTTTTGTTACTTAAATTAAAATTTATGCTTGAAATCGTAACAAGTAACTAGAGAGTACAATTTATAAAACTCATCAATTGGTTGAGATACTTTTGTTATAAGTATACTCGGGGTTCGCCAATCTTCATACTAGAACTTACTTAAAATTTTAAAATACGAAATAACGTAACATAAAACAAAAGACAGCTGCGAAGAGACTTTCCTAATAAATTAAATGCTTTCGGAAGAAACGACCCCGGTTTGAAAAAGAAATTTTCTAGAAAATAAAGAGTAATAAAAAGTGCAATACTGCTGGGTATAGTTAACAGTTACAGTTGGTGGTGGAGCTGCCTTGGGGCTGTTCTGTGAGGCGCTGGCCACGAGCGCCACCCGCCAACATCGCTGGCTCCGAGTCCAGGCTCTCCGACATCTTGTCGCAGATTATGTCCACCAGTCGCTCGAATACAGCCTACAAGAATGAAAGCCAAAATGTTTAAGCTTTGTAACACTTTCATCAACCTTTGTACCACTTCGTAATTATAGAAATTGGACATATGGCTTGTTACTTAGATATATTCTTGAAGCAGTTTTTTTAACAAAGACTTGTTTTACACCACCCTTAAAATTATGTTTTAACTTCATTCTAAAGAGATCATCACAATTGCAGTACATAGGTTGGTGCTCCTTTAAAATAACTGGGTAAGTAAAGCATATGGCTGCCTTTTATGGGTGTATAAAGTCTTACCTTAACGTATATGTTCTCCTTGGCACTAGTCTCATAGAACTCCACGCCGAGTTGCTCAGCCAGTTGCATGCCGCGCTCGGTGCTGACCACGCGTTCCTCCTCCATGTCGCACTTGTTGCCCACCAGGATCACTTGCGCGTTGTCCCATGAGTACGTCTTTATTTGTGTCACCCTGGAAAACACAAGAAGGAAAATCTTTATACGCAGTAAGTAACATTTTTGCACGTAGTCATTTGTTATCCTGGATATGCCTGGGTTACCTTATTTCTATCAGTCACCTTAAAATTATGGATACTAAGGTATCATCCTCCTACTGTCCCTATCCAAATTCCATTAGTGATCGGAGCAGAATATTTTTAAATAAAATACAAATGTACCAGATGTACATTTCTAAAAAGATCCAGACTCCTCTGTGCTCTTTTTATAAACAAAAGAAGAGGTTCTCTATTCAGATGTTAGAGAGATATTGTTCTTTACAAGAATCATATAGAAGCTGACTAAAAATATTATTTCTAAACAAAAAGCCCTCGAGCATGAAAAATCTCAACTAGCGAACTGAAAAGGCAGAAACAAGTTGAACAATCGCAGCGAACAGAGCGTACTATAGAAACCTTGAGTAGGTGTAAATATTGACATGACATCCTGCGGAAATTGAGGAAAGTTTGGGCACACTTCACAATTTTCTTTTATGAGGAATTCAATAGTATATATTTTATGAAAGTCAAAGAAAAGTCAACTGTTTTAAGACACGGCCTTTTCCGTGACTATTTTGATGGGGAGGTGGTAAGACATGCGGTTATTTATATTTTGTAATGATTTTTCTATTTTCAAATCCTTGGAAATACAAAGCAATAGACTCTTGATTTGGGCACAAAATCAATTTCTGATAATATTATCTGTATACCTACCAAATATTGGCAAATCCTGAGAAAAAAACTGGCAACCCTGAAATACTTCTGTAGGTAACTTACCAATCTTGGACGCTATTGAAGCTCTCCTCGTTAGTTATATCATACATTAGGATGAAGCCCATGGCGCCTCTGTAGTATGCTGTGGTGATCGTGCGGTAGCGTTCTTGTCCTGCGGTGTCCTGCAAGAAAAGGTATACATACATACTCGGAATAATAGGAATGCATGGGGACTCTGTTCTTATTATTGAAGTGGAAAATTCTAAATCTGGCTTATGAAAATTAGTCATTATTTATGATGATGTGATTTTCTCATGTCTATGTCACAAAATATTATGCATAAACTGTTCCTTTATAAGTAGGTCATCCGCACAAGACAATTTGGGATTAAATTTTCGATAACTATTATTTTCAATGTAAAAATTAATATTTTCGCTACACCTACGATTGTTATTCAAAACATTAAAAAAGCTTCATTTAAAACATAAAAGTACCCCATTCATTGTAACCGCCCTAGATCCGATATCGAAATATTACTTCAGTAGGTACTCCTTATATTTCAATTTAACTTCGTACAAAAGGCACTCGACAAGATTTCATTACTGTCTCGTGAAGCGCTTCCGACACAAAACTCATCACATAAATACACACACCACATGTTTCGACTTGTGGTGTTTTAGTAGCCTCCCTAATCCAATAAATGAAAGGGAAAGAGAGTGACTAATTAGCAATGATCCTCTATAAGGTAAGTGGCAATTGGGGAAAACGGCTCAATGAGGCTCGGCCGTAATAGGACGGTAACTGCTAAATCTTTTATTGCAGCCCTTATGTTATATTTACGACACGTAATGTAGTTCTGGATTGGCTACTGAATCTTGGTTAAAAAAATTGCAGTAATTGGATGATGTATGAAGATAATTTATTAAAAAAAAAAAATCTTTCAACAATTTAATAAAACCAATTAAATTAATAAGGCATTTTTTCATAAGGCTACTGCAACGTGAGTGCCAGATTCTTACTGATCTAAACCAACCGTGTTATTTCTGGAGCCCTTTGTGTACCAGTACCACGATAAGTCTATGGGACAAGCGCGCAGCAGCCTTATATATAGGGCGTCGGTCTAATTTTGTATCTATGATATAATTAAAATAAAGTGTATCATTTGAGGTCCAGTTTTTATTATGTCCCATGTCGTATGTAGTACACGTTTTATCTCCGACATTTTCTATTTCTGCCTCATAAAGTGACCACTTTTTCTAAGTTACGTGCTCATAGGCAATTATGGTCACACTGTTGTTATATGCCACTGCGTAATTGTGGTTTGCTACTAAAAGCTTTTACCACGCTTTTCAATTTTGATATTAGCTATGGTATGTAATTTCACATTTACTGATTGATTATTTATTTCGATATAATAATAATAACTTCCAGGAAATTTTCAGGAAAATTAGTAGCAGTCTTTTCACAATGAGAGCATGGTTTTGCTGTTAAATTACAGCTCATTTTTATAAAAGAGTAGACACTTCCATTATTTCTATTTCAATAAAGGTTCATAAACTGAGCAGTGCAATGCTCTTTAAGCCCTACATTTTCCTATA
Organism: Helicoverpa zea; assembly: GCF_022581195.2. Lineage (NCBI taxonomy): Eukaryota > Metazoa > Arthropoda > Insecta > Lepidoptera > Noctuidae > Helicoverpa > Helicoverpa zea. The sequence continues at coordinate 5,978,817 of NC_061456.1, read as the reverse complement.
GATAATTGTGAAATCGATAGCTCATGCGGGTCCTGTAATCAAGCAATGAATAGTACTCACCCATATCTGTAGTTTGACGCGTTTGTCGTGACGGAAGACAGTCTTCACCTTGAAGTCGATACCCACGGTGGAGACGAAGGCTGAAGTGAACGAGTCGTCCGCGTAACGGAATAAGAAGCTGGAATTATAAATGTATTGATCTATATTGCATAGTATTACTTCAGCTCTATATATATTTAAAGGCGTATTTTATTTAGATTAGAGAGTTGAGATGGTATGAAGCTTGAATACACATCAATGACCTCTTTCTTGTCAATCCTGCACGGTCTACTTCTACACTATGAGCTAAAAAACTATAAATATGTATAGGTATAGAAATAGCATGCATAGCAATGTGTGCTACACATTTCTTTGTAAAATAGTTAACTTTAAAAATCGAAACATGTTCCTATACTTTTACTTCGAGGAACACGAAAGTAATTATTAACAAACTCATAAAAGTGACCTTAAAGACTTAGCAGTTCCGCCATATTTTAAAACTTTTGCGTCCGATAAGCACGACCGTTTTCAGAATAGCCCAATGAGTATAAGAAAAAACCGGCTGTAGCTATAAATATCTTGGTTCGTACAAAACAATAGGTTCGGGAAGAGTGCTATCAAAGGACTCTTTACACCCAAGTGATATTGTACGCAGTACAAAATAATGAGTTTTTTATAAACCGTGCATTGTTTGATGGTGGTTTGTTTTAGAGCACCCTAATTTGAAAATAAATGTCATAATTAACGAGTTAAATTTAGAAACTGTTGCGTAATTTTTTATTGTGTTTAGAGACCATTAAAACCATTTTGTGAAAGAGGTTTTATTTGGAACTCGTTTATGTTTAGTTAGTTATCTTCTTACAGCCAGTTTCTTCATCAAAAGTAAAAGCCAAAGTAAAAGTCAAAGTAATATCGGGTGTGTCGTTCACAATCACATTAAATCATATCGCATATACTTTATATATACTTTATACTTTATGATATTCTATGACGAATTGTAAAAAAAATAACCTAATCCATTCAGTGGTTTTAACCACAGGAGTCATTTTTCGTTTTTATAATTTACAACATCATGTGTAAAGCAGAGATAAAGTTAGGAGTATCGTATGTTTTGATCAGTTGACAGCTGTCAGTTCTCAAGGGAGAATTTCAGTTGTTTGTAATGACTGACTTTTATATGTTGTTCTAATTTTTGCACATTTTTATTCCATTTACTTTGTTTGAAAAAAACATTTTTTTTATTTTACGTATTTTTCTTTTATCTTTGTGTTAATCGACATATATTAACCAGTATATTAACGCATTTCATTTAATGTGATTATGAACGACACACCCGATATAAGCAAAAGTAACGGTCAAATTCATTTTTTCTATTAGTTTTGCTGTCACTTTAGCCTTGAAAAAACGAATTTGACCGTTACTTTTACTTTAGACATTACTTTGACTTTTACTTTTGATGAAAAAACTGGCCGTTAATGTTTTTTTCTTTTTTAATTTGAATATATTTAAATAGTATACCTCACGAATTTGTTATCATCTTCGATTAGACAGTTTAAGTGAAGTATAACACTTCGTACTTGATAGATATTATATGAATATAGGAGAAATAGAATGATGTGATCCATACAAACGGTCCTGGGCACAGTCTCACCCAAAGTTTACTATAGCTAACCAATCAACTAAAAAGGGTTCAAAACTGATTGAAGAGTGATACGTACCTAGTCTTTCCTACGGAACTGTTTCCTATGATGAGCAGCTTGAACATGTAATCGAAGTTCTGATCGGCCGCGTCCTTCTGCCATTTCGCATCTCCAGTCATCTGTAGTACAAAACAACCTTTTATTTCAACGTCAACATACACATGTTTAACTTAGTTATAGAAAATATTACTTCGTCAGCATCATCGTCTATGCTTGTGTTATTAGAATTTTCGTGAATAGTCTCCATTATAAAGCAATTAAATATAAAAAGGGTCTACTGTCACAACTAACACACTCGAACAGCTATATTGCACTAACAAAATATATCGCAAATGCAAAACGCGATATGTATCCCATACGTAGTATTGATTAGCAAAACTCGACTTTGCAACAATAGGCACTAACACGCAAGTAAGCCCACATTAGCTTAACATTGTTCCGAGTCATCGAAAAGTCTTATCAGTTATATCGACGGAAAGCAAAATCAAACTTAATTTCTATAGCAGTACCGTTTGTTTTAGTTTGATTAGAACCATTAAATTATTCGAAGCCGGGAAACTAAAATGACTTTTAGATAATACCACCGTATCGTCACATCCTACCGATAGGGCAATTTTAGTGTGTCCTAGACACAGACACAGAATGCGTTGATAAGCATAATTTAAAGTTGATTGTGCTTGATATGGAGCAGTCAATTTGCTAGATATCGGTATTTCATGGCTTTATTTTTTCATTCATGCAGCACTGAAATAATTGGGTCATTCAAAATACTTCGGAATTTCAGTACACTAATTGGTTGTGTGTGCCAATTAGTGCCGTAGGAAATAAGGACGCACCAGAATTAGCTGCAAATTAAAAAGAAATCCGAACACAAAGCAGAATGGACCAGAAAACCCGACAGAGGATAGACAGTTGCTGATTAAATAAAGTTCATTTTTCAAGCTCTTCCACGTACAAGTTTCGAAGAGAAGTTGTGCATCCATGATTCAAGTATCTTCGGTTTAGTTACGTCTTTCAACGTACCTCGAAGCTTTACCTAATATTCAAATAAGTGAGGGTTTTATTGAAGGCGGGGTGTCGCCAACTACGCTATATCGAGATGATTTCATCTCCGTCTATTAACTCCCCGTTATGACATCAATAGGATGACGCGTGGGTGGTCCTTTGCTGTGTACACTACTCAATTAAAGCCTTCAGCATTTCACTTGTTCCACTTAAGGTTTATTTACTTCAACAAGGACAGGAATATCTTTTCAAATATCTCTTCAAGTGAACCGTTAGCCCAATTTATTGTCTGTTAATGTTCGAAATTTAAGCATTGTAGTAGATGGAATCCCTGATTTACTTAAATCAGTCTTCAACTTTCAACAAGTTTACAATACTGCTTGGGTGTAGTTATAAACACATTATCGAAAACTTAACAGTATATTTGACGAAAGTGCCCTGTTGTGTACATTGGGACATTAAACTTTATAGGACATTAAGTAGTGCTTACATAATATAAATTTAAGTTCCATAAATGAACCATTATCACTCGCCAGGTCACCTAGTTTCGCACGAATATATGAAGAAAATATCCCTAAGTCGGGAATACGCGAGCAAAATGTAGTAAATAACAAATATCTCGAATAATCTAGAACAAATTTCCCCGAGCATACTTCAGCGAGATAAATCAGATTCTACATTGAAAGTTTGTAGCAGCCCAGTGGAGTTATGTACGTAATACGAATGTACGTAGGTAACCATAGATATTTTATTCACAGCTTTTACTTCGTGGTTGGGAGGTATAAATTCATGATGTGTTAATACTGTTTGTAGCCACTTACGCTAGTAAAGTACCGAGTGTATTTTTCATGTGGATACTTAGGCATACCCACGGGCATACCTATCACGCGGCCCTGAGAAAAATTGACCACGTCCTCACGGATCCTCCGTAAGTCTAGTCTTAAAGAGCCATTCGAGCGACTGGCAAAGAGTACAAATCAAGTCTATTAATGTCTGTCCTACATATCACGAATAATTTTTCATCTAGTAGTAAATTTCGAGATGTAGACCAGTTCTAAAATGTAGCATATATGGCAGTCTTTTACTGAAAGACTCCATTTTCTGCTAGTAAAATCAGTACTCAAAGAATATTATAATGGGTACTTTTTTTCACTCCTCATATGCATAGGTTTGGCATAGCAAGTTAAATTATTCAATAGAATCTTACTGTTTATTACTCTTAGTCATATACCCGTTATTGTAAGGCAATGCGAGAAAACCAATAAAGGAAGTTACGACCTTCTGTTATAAGTTATAAACTCTTGTTCTAAAGCACCTTCCATTGAATAACTTGTAAAAACCAGAGGGTAACAAAAGCCACAGGCTTTCCTGGTAAAGCGGTTCCACGTGTATCTATAAAATAAGCTTGTTATTCGATATTTATTCGAATTCTCCTAATGAGGGTACAAAGGCGTATCTAGTCAAATAAAAACAGTTCAACTAGCTCTAGGCATCTTTGGTACCTTGTTATTATACTTCGTTAAAAGAATATCGCTTATACAAAATCTATAACAACAATGACCTATTTTTTTGACCCTACGACTGGCTGGGTTAAAGTTCACAGGATTCCTGCCAAATCTCAAGTATAATGACTCATTTATGGTGAGCTAGGATAAAAAGTTGACTCCCTTAAAACTTAAATACTTTTTAATGTCTGTGTGGTTAGTTACAGAGCAGTTTTAGGTATCATTATTATTCATTTACTGCTTGACATAGTATATAGAAATCAAGCAACTCGGATCTATTTGTACAATATAGTATTATCTTATATCTAACTGAAAATAAATTACGCCACAAATTCAAAATATAATAATAAATAAATATGATAGCAGTTTACTTTGTGTTATAGCCTCGAGGTAGTTTATGTATGAAGATCTGAACGCCTACGTGCCTCCCTGCCAAAACGTACTCCCTAAGGACGATTTGTTTCTCGGAACCATCAATTTTGTTAACGTGTATTTATGTAACACGATTATATTTTTTTTTTTTGCTGAAATGTTTTAATATTAATAACTAAAGCTTAAATTAATGGTTTATATATTAAGGTACACAATAAAACTAATCAATACACATTTAAATCAGTGACAGCTGTAGTAAGTGTTAGGAGATAACAATTAAAATTATAAAAAGTATGGATACGCACCTTTTATCAGTCTTCGTGTATCAACCGAGTGAGGGACGTCAGGGGCGCCTATCACTATTATTTTTATCGGTCGAACGACTTCAAGCTACTTTACGGGGGACACGTTGCTGTAGCTATCTCTCTTTACATTCACACCACGCAACAACAGCGGGTGCAAGTTATACTTTTATCGATTTTCCTCCGCTAGTTTGCAGACTATGCAACACTCGATTATCTGTCTAAAACAATATGAACAAACACCCTCAACTACGGTACCACCAGGTTTGTCGATTTGAAACATACAAAATCGATAATTTGGTAATGTTATTTCGTAACTCACTGTTTTAATCGTCGACACTATTGTGAACTGTACGTGTGTTCCTCCTCTTGTGTCATAAACCTTGTAACTGTTCGTTTAGAAGTCCTTTTTCTTAATTCAACTGTTTAAAAAAGTAACCCCTAATATAGGGATGTGCTGTGTTTCGCGCTCACAGCTGTTACGAGCTCCCTCGTCTATTGAAATGGGAATGGGATGGAAAGCCAAGATGGCGGGGATGTGCGCGCGCACGCTGCCCGCGCAGCCTGTCAAAACTCTACACACAAACAAATCTGTTTTTATTGCCACGAATCTGAAAAAATTATCACAATTTAATATACTTATATAACACTGGCAGTTCAGGATTATCATGATGAAATAAAGCTCCCTTGTTACGAGTTTGATTGAATTGAGGAAATCTTGAATCTTATCCTCGTAAATAAATCTACATAAGTACGGAAGGCAACACTCCAGAACTTCGCTTGTATAATCGTGTTACAAATACAAGCAAAACCGTTGTAGGTACTTATTTTACATAAGCACAAAGCTGTCCTCGTGATGTTCAGGAGCTATTTTTGGATCACAAGCCTCCCAGTCTTGACAGTTATTCGAATTATCTCCAGTTTTCTCATAAGTTAGTGTTAGGGAAGCGTACGAGACGTACGAGTATGTATATTACATATTTGGTACAAACAGAAGACGACAATATTTTCTTGTTGTGTGAACAATGTCATATCAAAATATAATTCGATATTTTAAGGTATTTTACTCGTATGGTTATAAATAAATAAAGCAAGGCTTGGGAGAGAATAATCTGTCAAACAACCCTTGTTAGGAGCCTTGACCCCCGGTTGACCCAATTACCTACATCGAGGCTCATACATTGATCATGTAATCTGGGTATTTGGTCGGTTTGTAAATCTTTCAAGATCATTTTCAAACTGTGTAAGTAAAATATAATTTTTAGAAGTGAGGAATCTTGCATGACAATATTGTATGACAATCTACAGCTTGTTTCTTCAATAGATTGCATTATATAATATAAAGATAATTTAATTATTGTAGATTATTTTTTGTATCTGGTTAACTTGAGTGAAAGAATGTCAATAAACGTATCCATTTTTAGTTAAAATATTCTACTTACTTATAACTTTTCCCTAAGACCAGAACGATGTTAATTAAGAGCAATCAATGAACAAGAGAATTACAAAGTCAGATACCAAAACCTTTAAGAGCTAATTAATGATTATTTATTGTATGGAATCATCAACCCACGTCTTTGCAGGAGAAAATAGAAGAACAAGGGCACGCTTCATTCTTTGGTGTTTAATATTTTTTTTAAAGGTCTTACTCACGGAGGACGAAAGTCCTACTATTATATAAGTTACATCCAAAAATAAGCATTTACTTCCTTTTCTCATAACGTCACGTGGCCGTCACAGCCAGCGTCGGAAATAAATCGACATCGTCCATTTTGAATGCTTATATTGTCAAGATGTTACCAGCAAGAGCAAGAGCAGCAAGGTTCTAGGTATATGTTTCTGAATCATCGTTTTACTTACACTTACATTATTAGGTACTAATACATTTTTAAAGCATGGTTTAAAATGTAGCCTGTTGGAAGAGATTTCTCATGAAATAGGGCTGCCATCCGTCCGGGTTTCCCCGGATTTGTCCTCGTTTTGACCCCGTCCGGGGAACGTCCGGGCGGGTTTTCAAAAAGCGTCCGGGGAAAACCCGGACACTTTTCATGTAAGAAAGCACCTAACTGTATTTCCGTATTTATCGGCATTATGATACAAAACACTAACCTCATTCGGTGTAAGAGTCCGGGGAAAAAATGCGATTTACGTCAAATGTCCGGGTTTTTTTTAATCTTTGTCCGGGTTTGGCGAAATTCGAGATGGCAGCCCTATCATGAAATAAGCTGTACCTATGTACTATGTGTTCTATTTTTCTTCTTGTCTGTATTCTGTGTGTGTATCTGTGTACATACAATTTTAAATAAATAAATAAATGTCAATAGTATGATTAAAGGGAGTGAGAAGAGACAAGAGCATTACAATTTTTAAATTTAAACTAGAAACTTATCTGTTCGTTCTAAACTTCTGTATACTTTGCAAGTTAGTTACTTATATCTCAATCCAATGTCAAATCTACCTACATATATTCATTTTACCAGTATCAAGTTCTATTCTTTGATCCGTTTGGCTAACAAAGAAGAGAGAGCCATTTTTACCTGAAAACATTTCCTCTACGGAAGTGGGTAACTTTGCCTTGAGTTTTCAGAAAAATCTCAGTAACATAAAACGAGTACAATAAGGCGATTATCACACTGCCCCGCATGATGCAGCGTAGCGCGTGGATGCGTTTTTTTCCGTTGCTTGTAAATATCTCCGTTTGTATGGAAAACACGCATAGTCCAACACACTGAAAATGCATCCACGACGCAAGGTATGGCACACTGAATCCCGCAGTGCCGCGCGTGATTTTGAATGGGCGTGACTTGTATATTTGAAAATGGAACTCGATGAGAGCCGCCGTGCGTGAATTTACAAAACGCACCTACGCGCGTGAGTGCGCAAAAAACCCGCACGATGCTGCAGATCTGCACTCCCGCAGGAACGCGCGTAGGTGCGTCGACACGCAAGATGCAGCGTGATGCGGGGCAGTGTGAAGATCACCTTACAAGCAACAGAAAAAAACGCATCCACGCACTACGCTGCATCATGCGGGGCAGTGTAATAATCGCCTAACAACAATTCGACTTAGCAACATTTATTTTAAACAATGTTTGAACGTATATATATTTATTTTTGCCTTTTTCATTAGTCTTTGCAATTGCAATAAAAGCAGTACTAGTATTCCAATATAGTTTATTCAATTAGAACATTCACTCTCTAAAACTCTATTCCACTCGGCAAATATTCCAATCAAACATTCCAATTAGTTTGCCATCCGAAAAATTTATGAAAATCAAACGATTGCGTTTAAAGTAAATAGTACATTCAATGAAAAATATGCCAGTTGTTCTCGTTTCACCGTACCTGGTTTTCAGTTTACTTAATAAAGTTGTTATATAGAATTTTTATTATCGCTTTTGTAACTGAGCACGCCATCTATTAGATGATTCTGTAATAAAAATAAAGCGAGTTCTACAAAAAATATTTCCGTAGCGCATCCTCGTAGCAATGTGCTACGCCCTACTTTTTAGTAGCGTATGTAGTTCCAGTTCGTGTTACTAGATAGCGCTTTATGTGATTTTTAATCAGCGGTTTATTTCTAGCGATTTCACCCGCATCCCGTGGGAACCTCTGCACGAACCCGGATAAAAAGTAGCCTTTCTCGATAAATGGGCTATCTAACACCGAAAGAATTGTTCAAATCGGACCAGTAGTTCCCGAGATTAGCGCGTTCAAACAAATTAAACAAACTCTTCAGCTTTATAATATTAGTATAGATAACCTGTCATCATAGCCAATTAAAAAGTACTTTACTGTCTTTGTAACTTTATAATTTATTTCACTTACTTTCTTGGGTCAAGGGCTTAATTAACAAGTTTATTTTAAATGTATTGTTATTTAGTTTTTAAACTTTAGTAGGTTTTTTTTATGAAACAACCGTTAAAACTTAGTAATCTCACACCTTACGAGGAAATAAGATTACTATGCAAAGATTAGTATCACCATTTAACCACGTATGACAAGTAAATAGCAACTATTTACTTTCAGGTACTTAACTACCTGAAAATAAACTGTAAACGAGATATGACATAAACTTGTTGTTTGTAACTTTGTAGGAAATGTTCGTAACATTTAGCAAGCTTGCAGTTTTATCAGGCATTCGACTAGTTACCACGCTAAGAAAAATAACCACCTGACACAAGTTGTTTGTGAAATTGACCTTTGAATGTCGTCAAATATTTCTGGTGTTTGTCGCGTTTGCGCGTGCGTTGAGCGACGCGGGCGCGGAAATGTCGTGGACGAGAATAGACGGCACGTCGACAGCCGTGACGTCACCACGCGACACGTCAACTCTTGCGCATACTCAATTTTTCCAACACCTTCCTTCCGAAAATTATTTTGAAATAGCGCATCACTTCGCTGCAATTTATGTCAAATTAACTCGTTTCATTTGTAGGCGTTCTTGATCGAAATTAGTTTAATGACAAGTGTAATAAAAGTGAGATTATTCCATTACGTTTTTAGAGCGATACTCTTATAAATCAGAATGACTAGTGACTATATTCAACCATCCTGTCGCAAGCATAAAAAACTTTGCCTGGTATTAGAAAAGATGAAATGTGTCATCTAAATCTCATTTTAAAATCATCATTGTCTGCGCTCTACATTCAGAATTTTGAGATATCAGTGACTCAAAAAGTATTCGATCCTAATGCTCTCAATATATCATCCTTCAGTCGTGGATTGTCAGATGTTCGTAATAAAATGAAACGTGTGTAATGCTGTGAAAATGGCGTTGATGAAGCCATGACTTATGTGAAATTGGATTCACTCGTGCCGATATTGAATCGATTATTTTATGGATTTACATCGGAATTAATATTGAAGTATATCGGAAATCTTAAGTAGGATGGATACCTACTTTCTGAAAATGTCTAAATGAAAACTCTTAGGCTGCGTCGAGCCCCTCCTGAGTTTCAGCCTCTCGTCTGATCACTACCTACATGTTTACTACTACACTACGTTGTTCGACTATGAAGATGAACGAACAGAAACCGCCTGCACGTTTGCACAAACGTGCATATTTACGTTTGTGTGTATATCAAGAAAAATATAGCAGAGTGACGGTATTCAGTTGTCAGTTCAGTTGTTGAGACAAGGAAATATTTGCAAAAGCTAAATATACCAACTTTTTTGGAATAAGGAAAACTGGCACGTAAGAAGAGCATGAATTAAAATTGAAAAGTCACTATTTATAACTGCTGGCGTAGACAGCTTTCCTATCACTCGTAGTCAGAGAGATATAATTGCTACTGCAGGATTTACTTTTACGATCACTAAAGTGCAGACGACCGTGTTTCCTATCCTGTGTTTAACATGTTCATTGAAAATTTTATTAGGTTATAAACAGAATAAATCACGTCAATGGAAGTTGATGCTTCGGTAATAGAAAATAGTTATGAAAACTCATTACAAATAAATACATTAGCCATTAGGTAAGTACATATTTTATACACTTACATTCTATGTCCATAATATTTTATAACAGTATTGATCCATACGTGGGTGTACCTAATGATTACCCGTTATCATAACTTACCTAAAACGAATACTCTCATAAACAAATATAAAAGTGTATGATAACGATTAACCCTCCGGATATTTCCTCTTAACCATTGAGAACTCCGTTCATATTTTGGCAGAACTACTTTACATCCTTTTATCTTTAAATTCAGTGGCCTACAAATAAACTTTATAAGAGCAGTTTACATATTTTGCAAGTAAAACAACAAGGATTAAATATTATTTGATTTAACTAGGCTAATGAGTTGTACTAAGTATTGGCGACAGAACAAAAATACGGCGGCCTTTTGAAATTGCACGGAGTTTGCATGTCGTTGTCGGCTGAGTGGAGTGCATGTCAGCCAGGGTTGTGGGCCAGGGCGCACGGGAGCGAGCCGCGCGACACGCCAGTCCGTCGTCGAACCGCGCGCCCGCCGCCCGCCGCGCACCCGCGCTCGCTCGCGCACCAACCCATGGACTACGATCGACCAAGCGAACTCACACTTTATTTTATAATCACCTCCTTAGCACCCAATAAAACCCACGCCACAATCATCGAACGAATCCTCCGAGCTTAAAATGACAATGAAAAGTCACTTGCGAGAACTTTTGTCGACTTTCCAAAACTCTTAGTGACCGTCATATCCCACTAGAAAAACCCGCTTCAAAGTTGTTTTATTATTCAAAAATGCTTCTCAGAGTAAAATTATATCGGAACCTATTTATACACAAGAAACGACTGAAATTTTCTGATTGCAACCTTTGAAAAGTTTACACGCGGTTTATGAACTATTTACACTGTTTTACAAATCGTTTTGGACATTATTTTTATCCTTCGTAAAACTACCCTCTAGAACATTAAGCCAATATGACCAAAGACATTTAAATAAATATAATATTAGTGTGCGTTTTAAATATCTAAATTAGAAGTGTTGAAAGACAAACTATTAAGTGTGTTATCAATAGATTAGTTCTACTATAAATAGTAATTAGTGGGTGTGTTAGTGTATTTTGTAAATTATAATCATCATATCCTGCGGCTATTCATTATTAAATTGGTGAGTATGTTATTTATTTGTACACCCTTGCACCATCCTTATAAAAGTTCAATCGTGCAGACTGCACAAGAACAATAAAGCAATATACCCAAAGTTCCTAAACCCAACCAATTTATGATCAAGTATTGAATCCATGCAAAGCCTAACGAAGTGCAGTTGAACTGTGAGCAAGTGGCTGGCTACACGATTCAATTAAACCTTTAATGACTGCCCACGAGCCTCTGCATACATGATCGTAAATACTCCACGACCATTTTCCACGGAAGTCAAAATTTTACAATTGTATCTTAAAATAAAGTTGTTTTCGCGCAAGTGCCAGTACTCAACGACTATTTTTCAAAAATGAGGACAAACGAACAGAAACGAAAACCAGGTCATAACTATTGAAAACTGATTTTCGACATTGTTTTTGAGTATTCGTTAAGAGGATTATTATGTGTTGTAACGAAGCGTGTACATACAATACACGTAAGTAGGTGTTTTATATAGTGATCGTAATACCTATCTAGTCGCCTTGTGCCAAGTCCAATGACATCGTGGGATATTTATAAAATAATTTTATAATGCCAAACGCCTTCTGCGGCTTTAAAAGCGTAAGCGGTACATTCATTTACGTGAATACTTCTACTCTCCACCTTTTTTTCTATAAAAGCATTTATTAAAAACATTTTAAAGAATTTTAACTAGGATTAATTTAAACCTCGGACGTTATTCCATTTGAAAATAAAATGGTTTCCGGGAAACTTTTATAATACAAATGTATTGATGTTGGTACGTTTTTCATGTTCTGTTTCGTATCCATTACGAAAATTGCAAATATTTCAAAAGACGGTAAAAGCTATACATGTATGTATTAGAATCGCACTGACAGAATTCAGCGAATTTATAAATACATTGGCGACAACAGGCTGAATAGACAACAATAGCCGAATAGACTGAGGTTAGACATCAGCCGACGCACATTAGCTAGAACAGTTTATGGCTATTCAAATTAAATGTCACGTAGGGCTGAAATAATTATAGTTTAAATGGCTAACGTACATATAAATCAGACATAAATTATGTTTGTGGGTCTTTGAAATATTCACATACTAGTAACGATAACGATATTACATATCATAAATTACTTGCTAAAGGATCGCTTTTGAAAATTAGTAAACATTACAACGTTACCTACTTAGGTACCCTTCATACAAACAAATTAATATTATAAAAATTTGATGTAAGTTACTCCTGAGAAAATTACCTATGATTTAAAAAAGTGATCATCGATTGAATTTATCAGCCGAATCATCCAGGACATTTACGACAAAACCCTGGGTCCCTGAAACAAATTAGACGTTTGGAAAGGCTTGAAGAAATGAAACGATTTAATCCTTATTAGCTGGCACCAAATCGTGATTCAAAGCTTAAACTTAAAATTAATGGATGACAACATACAATAATTTTATTTTACTAGGTTCTACCGATTAAAGTCGACAGCACTTTTTGGTCACTGGACCTACGAAACAATCCAATCACAGTTAAGAATACCTAAATATTACTTACATCAGCAAAATGTAAGTAATTTTTATCCAGACAGCAATTTTCACTTTAATCAAAATTTTACCTCCGAGGTTTCGTCAAAAAACAAAAACGAAATATGGCTTGTTTATTTTTACACAAACTGCGTTAATTTTTAATAAAAAAAAAAAAACATAATGTGCCAATTAGACGTTCTCGGATAGCGAGCGAGTAATGAGTCTCATTTCTTTTGCTAACCTTCACATTGTTTGAAAAAGGACAATCTCCATGCGCCTACAAAAATAAGTAACATTTTGTTGAAACACTTCAAAGAATAGCACAATGTCGTTGTTAGGACTCTGAAATTAATGAATGGTACATTATTATAAATAAATCCATTGAATTTGAAATAAATGTAAGATTAATTTTAATGTACAATGCCTGTTTCTGATTACTATTCATCTACATTAATGAAAAATATTGAAGCCTTATCTTTCTATTACCTTTGAAAATAACACCGAGCTTAAATTTTTGGTAACCGTACCTACACCACTTTCTATCGTATTCGAATTAGCATACTTTTTAAAATGTTCTCCATCTTCCGAGCTCGCGATAAAAGCATTTCCAGTTCCCAAGTGAATCATGATACACATTCAAAGTTCTGAAGACAGTCAACGGATCTGAAATTAAAAAATACCGATGCATTCCTTGAAGTTTCTCGATAAATCCTTTAACTATTCAGATCATTTGTGGAATGTATTGAGTATAACTGGAGCTTCAATGAACATCATAGACAACTCTATTTACTTTCATAATATCGAGGTTTATTTGTACCTATTTTAGTAAGACACAATACTGAAGGGTTCAAAGGTTTGTCTGAAAGACTTTCTCATGGGAGCCGACAAAATGACATGAATCAGTTGTATTGAAAAGCCCGCTTTAATTTACATAAGTAGCTTCTGATAAATAAATTGACCTATACCCACTCAAACAAAGAAGTAACATGTACTCGCATTCGAACACAAAACCAATTCCTTTTAGTTATGCGGAACTTGGCAATAGACAGGCTAGTGTTATTTAAAGTCACATAGCAGTATCCTAAATAAACATAGTATCTAATCTTGCATTATAAGTGAGCGAACATACAAATTAAATTTCTGAAATATCCAGAATAGTATCCAGTTGACATGCCTATATGGCCTATAAATGGAACTAAGAGGATTTCTATTAACGGACAAATTTGGTCTGTGAAAAAGTTATTTTGAAGTCAACCCAGTTCGAACGAGTCGACGACCAGACTGCTATCTTTACCATGATAGTCTATGTAGTTTTTGTACCGGAGTGAGAATGGAAGAGAAACAATGTGAGGTACTTTGTGCTACCCAAATGCAAAAGTTCAAAGGCTTGCTGGATTAAATGGAATATTCTGTAAAGACTAGGTTTCTGAATTTTCAAAAGTTGATGAATCGCTAGATATTCTTTATTCCCAAAAAGCATAATGAGTGACAAATGACAAGAAAAAACAAAAATGTATAATAATTGAGTCGATTTATCGAATCGTGAGGATACGAGAGTTAATCAGAACAATTGCAAAGGGACGTTCGTTAAACACTTTAATACAGAAGAAGGTACCTACATATTTTGTACATGCAGTCGATAACTTACAGTAAATAGATTGTTAGATTCCTTAGAGAAGCCGCGATTGCTTCTCTTCCGCAACTCTAAAGAATGAAAACGCATTCGATTTTTAAACCGAATAATAAATTGCTGTCACTTTTAAAAAAACGAATGTTAAATTGTTGCCATCTATCATTTGTGATTAAAAAAAAACATATTAAAAAACTAATTGTGATACCAACCTTTTTACCTCAGTGTGAAGTTAGGTGTGGCTTGCGGTTTTAAATACGGATAGTGGTCTTTTCTTAAATGAACCTTTCTAAATTGTGGTGAATGAAGGTGTATATCATGCCTTTAGTAATAGTGAAAGACAACCACGAGTATTAAAAATAAAGGCTGAGATTAGACAACATATAATATTATTTTTTTGTTTTCATGTCTAAGGTACAATCCATTCAAACTAATTTACAGTATCGAAACTTCCAACTAAAATTCTATAAAATAAAAAAAATGACAACATATTCATCTAAAACTCCATAAGTAATATCATGCCTCTAATTAAGTTATGTGGTTAGGGCAAACACAGTTAATAGCATTGTGTACGAAGCTCAATCAATCGTTGGCAAAGCAGACAGCGTCAGGTGGCGTAACTTAGTGCGGTTCCCAGAGCTCCCGACGGTAGAATGCATTATTAACGTGTAGGATTTGTCTTTGCTTTCCTCGGTGGCTTTAAAGTTGCTCACAAGACAAAGTAGAACTGTCCTTGCGCCTCGCGTGTAGGTATGGGGTATGGTGGCATTTTGTTAATAGATGTTTATACCTACCCATTTACAACGAGTCACGTAAAAAAAATCACACATAATATTACAGTATTCCGTTGTAAATGTGGGTAAAATTCCTTTTCTAGAAAGTAATTAAATTATTCTGAAAACTTCCAAACTATCCAAAGTTCAAAGTTTCTCATCTACAACGAAAAGAGAAACATTAATATCACAATATCAATTACAAATTAATTTGTATAAAATATCGAAACTTGGATCCTCCCAAAACTATTAGGCATTTAATTTGATTGGATACCCGTCTCCGGTATCGTTTCATGGAAATAATTCGAAATCAGATACTGAAAGTTTGAGCCCAATGAAAGTTCAGAAACAGTAGGTATCTTAACCTGATTTACAACATTATATCGAAGTTGTGAATAAACATTGCTTGTTAGAGATAGATTTGTGGAGCTTGAGGAATATAAAAATTGTCACGCTTGAGTGGACAAATGAGTGCATCTGTGTGTAGTCAAGTGTGATTGTTTATGTTCTGTTCTCTTGCTAACTGAACCCGGTGTAGCGAGTGGATGAGCGCAAAGACATCTGCTAGATTTCTCATGTCGCGAACTGTTGTTTTATATAGTCCGGCTGAAACAGGAAATTCGAAGGATGGAATTTTTGTACAAATAGTAAGAACACCAAGAAATAAACAAAAAATATATACCTAATATTTGTAATGTGCATACATT
Organism: Helicoverpa zea; assembly: GCF_022581195.2. NCBI lineage: Eukaryota > Metazoa > Arthropoda > Insecta > Lepidoptera > Noctuidae > Helicoverpa > Helicoverpa zea. Next base: position 5,962,662 of record NC_061456.1, on the reverse strand, counting down.
CATATTGATACTGAACTATACTTAACCCTAGAAAGATAATCTGCGTAAAATTTACGCATGCATTTTTTTTTAATTGCTATTTCTTTCTAACTAGCGCGAATTCATAGCTGTGCGTTTATGACATTTCATTCGTCGCTGGGAGTAATCGTATGGCGTACGTGTCAATAAGTGCCACCAATTTTGAAATATAACGACCGCGTGAGTCAAAATTACGCATGATTATCTTTATCGTGATTTAGACGCCCCTACTTTGCAGAGATATTTGCGAGATAATATCTCTAATATATTACCAAATGAAGTGCCTGAAACACCCGAAGACAATGATTGTGGACCAGTAGCGAAAAAACCAATTTATTGTTCCTATTGCCCTTTTAAAAAAAGGCGAAAAGCAAATGCGTCCTGCAAAAAATGTATAGGAAAGTGATATGTCGTGACCATAACGTTGATATGTGCCAAAGCCATTTGTAACTTACTTTTATATAAATTTATGTTCCTATATTATAAGATAAGCTAATTGTTGATATTTTCCTAAAAAACAGATTGATTATTATAATAATAAATTAGTTATCACTAGAAAGAGTAAGTGTTATATAATTTCATTGATTTATAGAAGACGTTTAGATTTTTGTTGCTTTTTTTAATATAAATAAATAATTAAAAAAAAATGTCTGCAGTTTTAATTATTAGAATATATGTGTATATATAATAAAATATAATTTATTGAATTAAACTAATAAACCTAGAGCTATAGCTAATTGAATTACGTGCGTCAATTTTACGCATGATTATCTTTTCCGTAGTACAAAATATGATTATCTTTCTAGGGTTAAACCCAAACAAGCTATTGGTCTTCTACAACTTTGCAGTGCTGAATGTGCTTCGAACTTATGCTTATCACGTTGTCTGTCATATAATTTAAAAACGAAAGTTCATTTTATAATTTTCATTTAAATTACAATCAAGGTTTTGATTATGTAAATATTCGTTAAAAATAAGTAATTAAGTACAACGCGCGGCCACCGGCGGTACCAGAGTATGTTCGTTAAATGGTTTACTCTTTAAACGAGACGAAATATCGGTGATACGATGTGTTAACAACAAACTGCTGCTATAATCCTCGGGGAATAGAGCTGTAAAGTATATTTATTATAAATATATATTGAAGAAAACAAGACTTATGTTCGTAAGTACACACACTGGGAACGTAATCGGATTACCTACCTGTACAATTCATATCTTCAGTGATATTTTTACTCAGTCATAAAGTTGACAAGGTGTCTAAATAGTCATCGCTTTTAGGATACAATGATCCTAAAATAGACCCAACTTCGAATTTGGAAAAGATTGTCTAAAGAATTCATAGGTGACCTTTCGACATTCAAACGCCAGTTTACTTGTACACTACATTTTAAATAATTCAGTCACTAGTCACCAGAATAAACACTGAAGTAAAAACGTCAGACGTCACTCAAAACATAGATATTTCAGTACTCAGACATAAAGGAGTAAATATGAGTACAGTGTTCGTAGATACCGGTTGTTGTTAGTATGTATTTTACGTCAACACTCGAGTCTTCGCCGTGTCATAGCTGTCTCATATATTTCCCCGTAAATCTAAGTGGTTACAAGCACACGAAGTTCATCATACATGCTAATAATAAGTAACTAATCCTGTGAGAAGGTGGATGATATATTTTAGAATGTACCTATACATGTAGGTACCTTCTTGCTTTATTTTACTTCATTTATTTAGCTTGCATTATTTTTTCTTTGTTTGTACTAAATGGATGCCGCGTTTTGGCTATACAATTATATATTACAGCCAAAGTAATAAGTCTGAATATTATATATATATTATCTAGCTATTATTTATAATATCTACTCAATTTGGATAAAGTGATAATTGACACAGAATTAATCACATTATCTAGCAATTTTATATAATATATCCATAGACTTGGATAATGTTATAAAACAAGTAGGTAAAGATTATTATTTCATGTTAACTAACTTAAGTGTCTGGTAGCTGACCTAAACACATATAATTCGAAAAGTTTAGTTAGCCCAGTGCAGGGCATGCCATAATAGTAGCGAAAAGATTTGTGGCTCGGGTCACTATACGAACGGCGCGTAGGACACGGTGAACCACACAGTCCAGGTGTGCCCTGCCTGGGAAAGGCACCGCGGTGTCATCGTCGAGGCAATAGGCAGCGGCGACCTCTTGTGCCCAGCCCTGGTTCAAGCCATGGTCCGGGGTAAGAGGTGAGTTTCGGGTGGCTCATCGTCCTTGCGTCTCTTAGAAGACATGGGTCCGTCTCGGCAGCGCGCGTTGTTCCACGCGCTCCACGAAGAGATTCAGCAAACCCCAGTGGGTTTAAGTCACTAACAGTCTGACACTCTTTCATGCGGAATCATTTCATGATTTATTATAAAAAAGTCGGCAATAACTTTATTTATTTATTTATGAACTTAAACCGTTTTTTAAGAATTAGTCAGTGGTAAGTTGGTTATACCATATTTATTACTTTGGCTAACTTGACTTAACAGCTATTATGAATAATATCCAGATAAAGTGATTAATTTATCACATTGTCAAGTGAATTTGGGTATTATGTACAATGACCAGTGGTTATGTATAATATTTATTTAATCACTATGGCTGTAACATATATATGATCAGCAGACTTCAGAAAACGAAAGAGATTCTTATATCAGTTATTAATATTTTTCCTTTTTTCTAGTATCCATAATACCGCGACCAGATACTCGCTAGCCTTAACCTATACCTTAAACAGTGCGTAAGTTTAACGTAGGTAAATAAATTATTTCTAATAGATTACTGTTCAAACAGCTCGCCCACTATTCGATTAAACGTAGTCACGAAATGTCTACAGTCTACCAGTAATTATGATAGTATTAGGTTGGTTGATAACTTACATACAGGTAATTGATTGACCCGACCTGGCCTACTGGCTCGTCCCACCTCTGTTCCCAGTGACATTATCCGTAAGCGTACAATATTAATGAAAAAGTTCGCCAGGAATAAATTGGTAGAGTGGGTGACGAGATACCAGGATAATATCTCAAATATGGTTTACTAGCTACCGCCCGTGGCTTCACCCGCGTCGTGTGTTGATAAAAAGTAGCCTATGAGTTAATCCAAGGTGCCTATCTACATACCAAATTTCAACCAAATCGGTCCAGCCGTCACACATTCTCACAAACTTTCTCATTTTTGATTGTCATGCATGGTGGTAAATGAAAATGGTCAACCGTCCTGATGTATTAACAACAAAATCACACAATATTTACTGAGATTTGTGATAAGCGATATGTGCAAGTAATCAGCTGACCGACAGTTACCAAAGCAATGATATCTTCACAATAGTAGCGAATCGGAAATAAGACATGTGACAGATCTAAAGAGATCTTTCGGGGACATCCGTTTCTTTTGTAGGAACCCGTACCTTTATCAAAAGTCTTGATTACATGGGGATATATAAGCTTTATTTACTTTGGGATATAATAGTTTTACATTATTTTTGTTTTATGGGTAGTGTGCTCCACCACATTGTCGCTTACTATTAGATGAGATAGTGGTCAATGACGTCGCACTATTTATTTCAATGACTATACGAACTTTTAAAATATACTATGGAAACGTATAACGATTAAATAAGACACGAATTCTGGTTTCATTATATTAGTCGTATATTAAGATCAACATAACTATTAACTTGCAATGCGTCGTAAATGAGATCGTAAGCGCAACGATGAGCTACATCGCATCGCCTCGCCTCCTAATATCTACGATCACTAATCCACATGATTATAGCATCACCTATATATGGGCATTTATCATGAGCATACATGGTTATATTCAAAATAAGTTTCGATTGCAAAATGCCCTGAAAAATATAGGCATCGTCACATTCAGCACATTCGCATCTCGAAGGCACTGTAATTTATGAACAAGGTAAAAAAACTTCAATTCAACAAAGATAGGTTGGCATACCGGCAATCATAAAAAAAGAATCCACCATTTAATTAACTGCTGATCATCTAAGCTTTACCTACAGCAGCTAGAAATTTAATCAAAGCAAGGCTAATTCCATTTCATATCTACAAAACGAGCCAAAAAAAATCAGTTGTGTCTACGATGTTCGCACCCGTGAAGCTTGATTTAAACCCTTTGAGAAAATTTGGATAAAAATTCAATGTTGAGTTGCATTAATTTATCTGCACAATCTTACTGCTATCATTATTCACGAGCTGATTTTAAAGATTACCTTTCTTAAATCATCGATAAGACTTTAAAGTCAAGAATTTATTATTAAGGGTTTAGGGTTAAATTGAATTTGAATCCCAAGATTTCATGAATAAATTATAATATAATTCTCTTTGTATGTACTTTAAGAGCAAATCCATTTATATCAAATCTTCTACATGAAATGTCAGATCTAAAATGATAAGACTGCAGAGGAAGCTGTACAGCGAATCTCAAAGTAATGAACGGAAGGTTGAAAATAGAATGGTTAATTGTGAAAAGCTGAGATAATTTCTCTTGTATTTTTATGATGAAATGTTCGTGTCAGTCCGGAAGACAGACAATCATCTGGCGCTTAGAGATTGAAAGGCCGCGGTTTGAGGAAACCGCTGAAGAGCCAAGACACACGTCACGGAACAGCTGAGCGTCGCCCCGGCCGCAGGTGGGACGGCACTTATATTTAGCCAGTGAGTCGTTGTGCGTTCATTGTCACCAACGCGAGCCAAGGCCCAACTCCAAATTGTTGGCCCATCCGCACACACCAAACACTAAATTAGCATTACATAATTTTGGCATTTAACATCACGATAATTGTTATTCCTTTTTTTTGGATGTAGAAAGTGTTCAATTTGTTTCGACAAGATATTAACCAGCTGATTTACAGCTGTTGCTGTTATTTCCACTGTTATTGCACAGTTTTATGAGTACTTGCGATGCAACGAGATTATTTTTGATTTCGTTTCAGTTCTGCTGCTTTATTAGTTAGAGATATAAATACAAACACCAAATACAGAACACAAACCGAAGTATCATAAGTCACTTAATTATTTTGTATGACACACATTATACATATTAGGTCATATAATTTACAACGGGCTTAAATAAAAAAAATATTATGAGCCATAAAATGTAATCAATGCGATTCGATGACCGCGATGCTAAAAATAATCAAACTTTTAAATTGAATCCAAACAAACATTAGTTATCGGTGCTTTATTAAACAAAATAACTTATAAAACTAAAAGCTTTTTAAGACTTTCAAACAAGCTAATGGAAACGATAAATATAGGTATTTCTGAAATAAAGCACATTCTTTTAAAACTTTTCTTCTCGATTCAGCATTGTTTGTAGAGTCAAAACGACAGAAAAACGTTAAAACTTTATAAATATACATGCGCTACTTTTTTTGTACTACGAGACACTATAATTAGTTGTCTGAGTAGACTAGCTTATATTTACCGGACTTTTGTTAGTCACAGAATAAAAATTTTCATGCGACTTTCATAGCGGCAATAGTTACCTATTGCCGCTATGAAAGTCGCATGAAAATTTTTACTAATGTCTTTTTTGACCGATTTAGCATAATCTAATCTAAAATAAAAGAGTAATGAATTAACTGGAAGGTAATAACCGCCATCTCACTTAAGAGATGAATTTAAGCACTTTAGTACAGGCGGTTCAGTGTCGGAAACTTTGATGGAACCGACGATCCATCACAAATTAGTCAAATTTGAGCGATCATGATGACGTAGTACCTAAATACTCTAGTTACCGAGTTTCCTCCCACAAAATAGGGTTGATCGCAAAAACATAATCACCAAGAGAATCTATCCTACCAATTTTCGAGGACCCGAAAACTATATTCTTCACGGTTTTCCTTGTAATGATGAATGACCGACGTCGTTATGTCTCTCAGTAACATTGTCTTCTTTACAGCTAGAGTAATACTCGTATTAACACAATGTTTCTACAGTACCTTCAAAGCGTCTGCAAGTCTGTTTATAATCTTCCTCTTCATAAATTAGGTATCAATGTAGTTCTTGGCACTATGAAACTTTAATTATTACGTAGCATATGCAATTACATGTATCCCAATTGATCCTAGAGTAATACGGATGCGACAGCGAATTGCGTTTTCTTTTTAATAAAGCAGGGCTTTAGTAAATAAAGCAAATACCACCTTTTTAAATTAACTCCAACCACAATTGTACGAAGCTGTGCACAGCGCAGTCAGTTCAATTAAGCGCAGACTGATATACTCGTACAAACTAAATCAATCAAACTCAACCAGTAAGAGGGGCTTAAATCACAGTCCATACACTTGAATGTCACAGTCTAACTATTGCTAGTCCAAATACCAAACTGTAGCCACTGTCAGCTATGTCCAAACGCCTGCACGGAAATGGTGAAATGGTATATAAAGAATTTCTATAGAAAGGAATCTGTCAATATAACACAGGCTTATGATGGACTTTGCAAGCTATGCAGGATAAACTTCCATTGTGATAAATCCTCCCTTTATGCGATGGCGACTCTTTACTGTTTATCATAGAGAACATAATTTATTATAAGAAATATTTATTTTGTTATTCGAACAATCAGACTTTTGAGAGGTTGGGGAAGCAGTTAATTTGTTACTTCACTTGATGTAGTATTAAATCGAAAATAACAAGTAATGAAGATATTTACATGCGGGTTTGTTGATTGCATAAGCTATTAGCTATTTCAGGCGTACGTCAGTAATTAGGTGAACGAGCACTTTAAAAATCTCACATGATTCTTTCGCACGTGACCGCTCTCTTTGTTCAATTATTTCTAGATCAATTAGAAATTATGTGACATTTTCATTTACATTTAAGTGCGTCAATCGAAGTTATTTATGAATAGACATACTATTAACAAATGCTTGGGGATCGTAGGCAGTTGTTCATGTAGGTTTGGATACGTACATAAAGTACGTACCTACTTCGTTTTCTTTAGTCTGCTCAAATAAAGGTTTGCTATTTTCGGTACAGTTAAGATTGATTTCTTTTATTTATTAATGCCTTTTAATGTTCTTTGATATACGTTCGAAGAAGGTGGACAGATGATTGAAAATACTTTTTCTCTTTATATCGACATTTTTGCCCACATACCTATTGCGATTATTGTGGTTTCTTAATTTGTATTGAGATTTTGAGTCTTATTTTTTGTTTCATGGCAGAGTAATTGTACAAAAAATCATGTCTAAATATTATAAATTGACATACCTTTTATATATTGATCAATTGCTTTTAATAATATTAAAGCTGTCTAAAAATATGTTAGAACTAAATATCTCAGACAAAAGGAAACTTTACAAATCCTTTTCTCTGTTTGCTTGCTTCATACAAGAAATCCACTACAATAATTGTCTGGTTAACAACTCGACTTGATTAAGTTGAAGATTTACAAAACGATAAGGTGAATGAGCTCATAAAACTGACGGCAGTGACTTTATGCTTTCTTCACTCGTAATTAAGTTCCTAGCAAAACACACACGGGGTGTTCGAGGTCGTTAGAAATAATTCATAAGTTCACGTGAAATAGGGCATGTGCCACAACAATCGGTCATTACTGAACTTCATTGCACAACATAACGTGACCAAATTATGCTGGTTTATACAAACAATGGGACCAATCTACTGAATGGGATCGATACCTTTTGATGCAATGTAAATGATAAACGATTCACAAATTAAACGTAAACAATGAATTTTGTCAGCTTAAACACTGCTCAGTGAACAACAAATACTCTTGTTGCAAACCAAATTAAAGGCTGAATTTATAAATTTATTTTTAAAGTTTTATATAATAACATAGTTTTTAATTAAACTTTATTAAACGTTTTTTATTAAACTATCTGATTTATACCTGTAGTTAGGAGGCATTCTACAACAATTTACATTGCATGTAATAAATAATCTTGTTAGAAGAGTTTAATAAGATTACACGCTAGATAGTATTAAGCGGTCAGGCGGAACATAAATCAGATTGTCTGACGTATTTAAGCTAGAACACGTTCTTGGTTACCATTTACAATGCTTAGCAAAATACTCTAAAAATGTAATCCTTTAATTTTACCAAAAACCGTGACCTACGAGTTTTTGCTTTATGTTTTCAAATTACTCCGCTGTGATTATGCAGCTGCGGATAAAGAATGTGTCTAGTATAAGACAAGGTTTAGACTTAAATTGTCCATCAAAGTAATTAGAAAAGTGTCTTCGTGTCTTCTTTTAAAAGGCTAACAGAATCAATTAAAAATTACTGAACACTGTCTCGGGTTAAGAAAAGAATTAAAAAGCTATTCTCTCTAACTTTGTTTAGAGACGGCAATCAATGCTTTACCCTTAGATCCACTGTTTCATTCACGACTCGGCAGCCTTGTTTCTAAATTTTCACCAAAAAGAACTTCGTAAAAAATGCTTCTTAGTTATGGATTACCTTCTCATCAATTTTGATAGATTGGCACTCAGGATATATAATATTATGGTAGCGCTAAATAGATTCGATTACATACTCGATCATCATTACTGACTGCTAAAAGGTATATGGGTATTACCAAACGGCCCCGTTAACCGTAGAGTATTAAAACGTACGATGTTTTACGAGTTTTATTTATCAAACAAACACTAAAATGAAACTAACGAGAAATTATGGTTCGTCAAAAGCATTTGGTTTCGGCAACTCATTTGAGCTATTGACTCACTGCCCACATGAACTAGTACCATGAGAGTTGTTGTGAGAACTTTTATATTTTTACCCGAAAAGTTTAGCGTCATAAATATCATGTTTCTAAGAACACCTGTCAAGTACAGCCTCTCGTAATACAATGCCAACAATGTCAAAAATGTTTCTGTAAAGTGAAAAATGCAATATTTCCAGTGAGCGAGAATAGGATGCGATCTTCGCGCAGATTTCGTGATATGGACGTATCTTCCATGTCCTCGTTTCGCAAGTAATATTATAAATTTCGAGGTATACCCTTACGTTAAGTATACTACAGCACGCGATGCCCCCATTTTAAACTCCGTCCTCAGCTTAAGTGGCACTGTTTACATTTTCGGACACTTGTTTAGACGTCGCTAAATGTAAAGAGAATTTAGGCTTACGGTGGCTATTTATGTGTTTAAATACTGGTGAACAAAGTTCCCTTTCGTGTCAGCAAAAACTTTCGGAATCTTGACTGTTGGGCTGATTGTTCTACGGTTGCGGTCGCGTGAGGATACCGACTGACGTTGGAGTCACGTGACGTCAACGTAGTGTACTCAAATGGGTACATTTCAACCTACATATATAAGGGAAGAAAAATGTGTGTCAATCTAGACCCGGAATTTCGCTTTTTACTATAGGTAATATAAGAAATTCTACGAAAAATATAGAAGTCATTCTTTCGTGTCGATGACATGTCTTACCGTGACACTACAGTTTGTCAGCCCAATATGCCGCCACAGCGAGAGCACGGTCGGACGCGCTCAAAAATATTAGTAACGAGTTGGGATTACAAGAGGATCAATTTATATTAGGAAATTTTTCTTTCGAAGTAATAATTATTTGTCTTGTGCTACAAACATTACAGATTAAAATATATTTTTTTGTTTTATATCTTTTATTGAAAGCCATATAAACGATTTTAAATAGCTGTTAAAACTTTTATAGTTCTTTTGCAGAATACGATTGTATTTTGAAACTTTAAAAAAATTGAATAGTAAAGCGTATAAGTATAGACAAGAAAAAAATACCTTTGATAAAACCTTTCATAAACATTTTTATGACTATGAAATAGAATATTAACAATGACCGGAGAAATATGCCAGCCCATACAATACTTTTAGCTATATTATAAAGCTGTTTTAATTTAATATGTCACATAATAAGGTTTTTGGGACCACCGTTCATATTCATCAAAGTTTAAATTTTATATGATGATAAATCACTGTAGTAGAGTGTTTACTAAAACATCCATTACGGTAATTATAAAACCCACCCAAAACATAAATGTGAAAGACTGCCAAGTTCGATAATATGGGAACGCTTCGCCTATAAAAGAAATGAGATCTGAATAAGTACCAAGTTCCATACACATACCTGAGTTAAAAATAGTTACTTTTTAATGATGCTACTTGGCAAGTTTTCACACACCTTGTTATAAACCTACTAAATGCAATGAATCAAGTATTTAATTTTCTATTAAAACTTGCCAAGTAGCATCATTAAAAAGTAACTATTTTTAACTCAGGTATGTGTATGGAACTTGGTACTTATTCAGATCTCATTTCTTTTATAGGCGAAGCGTTCCCATATTATCGAACTTGGCAGTCTTTCACATTTATGTTTTGGGTGGGATTTCATTTATTTTTGTAAGGTTGTTTATTTTATTTTTTGACGTGACAACGTCTTATAAATCGATGGAGCCGGCTGCACGCACGAACAAACATGACTCATGCGGCGTTACCTCGCTCTGAGGCGTTCCGTTTAAGGCTTGAAGTGCAAGCGAGAGCACGCAGCGAGCGACAAAGAGGCACAATCAGCAGCTACTCACGTTGTCACGTTCAACTATCGTCAGTAAAACGACTTTACAGACAATGGTTTTTTTCATATGACTAAGTTAGTTAAGGAAATGACTCATTTATTCTATCTTTCAGATTTTTTAATATGCACGCTTCTTACAAAGAAATGAACTAGATTTACCAACTGACTGACATGACATGTTATCATATATTATGTTTGTAGATCAAAGTTACACATTCGTTATTTTCGAAAGTGACTCACACTTGGCCGTTTTCAGATTTTTACTTTACTTTGACTAAATACAAACCTTTGTAACGAATTTCAGATCGGTACGACCATTCGAAGATATATTATATAAATATAGATAAATTTAGTTCGTTTTAGTTCCTTAGGGGTATAAAACACCTTCATTATTTTAAAACCGACTCACACTTGACCATTTTCAGATTTTTCCCTTTACCTTGACATAAAGACCTACCTCCATGCCAAATTTCAAGTCAATACGACCATTGGAAGTGGTCTAGGTTTTTGATGAGTGAGTCAGTCAGTCAGTCAGTCAGTCAGTCAGTCAGTGAGTGTATAGTAAAAATAGCGATTTTCTGACGTCAATATCTCAAGACCTACAATAGGTATATTAATGAAATTTTGTATTTTAGATAAGTGAGGGGGTCTCAACAGATACTAGAAATTTGATATGCGTGAACAAAATAGATTTTGAGTTATAGGGGGGTCGAATTTGGCCCGAAATGGTTCGTGTAATATAACCCACGGCCGGTGTGTCGCTTTTTTTGCTCGAACTTGGCGGACACACTGCCGTGTGTCTAGATAACATAATGCCTATTTTCCCAGAAGGGTTAGGCCGACGTATACTCACGTTTAAATTAACCACACTTTGCTCGTAATTTTTAATCCCTTGTAATATTAAGGCTTGATGACTTGGGTAAAGGCAAAAAACACTTTATTGCCATAAATCAAAACTGAATCAATCAGATATCCAGAATCAGATTTTTATGATACTTCATCATCAGCCTATCGCAGTCCACTGCTGGACATAGGCCTCTCCAAGTGCACGCCACTGAGATCGATTTTCGGCTACTCGCATCCAGCTCCTGCCAGCCGTCTTGCGCAAGTCATCACTCCACCGATATAATACTTACCGATATAATATTACTTGTTAACGAAAAGCATATTTCATTGTAAAGTCCATTCAATACTTTACATCACCAAGTAAAGCCACGTATTAAATATTTATTGAGTTCCGTAGTACACCTGGCTGGAAGTTAAAATGTCACTAAATGCTCCATATGTCTGGTGGCTCGGGGCAAATTTACGAGCGCAGTAAAATATTTTATTGTTCTACATGTGCTCTTTATATTGCCTGCTAATGGCTCATGTTTTATTTACCCCTCTAAATAGTCCTATCCGATACTCTCGTCTTGCTTTTATCAATTAAAGCGTGCACTTAGCTTCTTAAGTGTTTTACGTCATCAATGAACTGCAATTCTTCGACCTCGATGGCGCATTGGTTACCATGCTGGACTGCCGAGGTACCGGCTTTGATCCCCGGTTCGGTCGACATTCGTCTGATAAGCATGCTTGTTGGCCGTAGTCTGGATGTTATAATATTTATATTTATATACGCGCCCATAACACCAGTTAATTAATAACTTACCATGAGGCTAACCAACCGTGTGTTAAAAGGGTATGCCGATATTTATTATTCTTTTAATTGACACCAAAATGATCCACAAAAATGGGTCTATAAATAAATAATAGATCAATTAACGGTAGTCAATTACTGAAACTTTTGTTCGACGTATTTCAATTGTTTCTAGTCTGGTGCTGGCATATGACCTCGCAGTGATAAGGTCACGGGCAAGAAGTTTGTTTAGGCACAAAACTAGGCAGGTAATGTTGAACAAACAGAGTAGTAAGTCTTAAACATTAAGTAAGTCTAGAGAGCCCTTCGAAGAGCTACTAACTTACAAACAAACAGACAATTGAATTACTGCTAATCACTGAGTAAGGAAAGATAGGCGGAGATGCCATAATGCGGGTAGGTCAGGCGCCTTCTCGTAGGTCAAATACGGTGGGCATGACCAAAACGATTAGTTACGAGTGAACTAGAGAGGCGTTCGGGTTCTTTGAGACATCTTTCAATGATTTTTGGTATTACAAAAAATTGGCGGGTTCGAAAGAAGCCGTATAAGAGCGGAGACAATATCATTCCTCGCCCCAGCGAACCAGCATTTTGGCGCGCTACTTTCTTAGGAGATTTTTTGTTATGGCATCTCCGCTAGTCATTTTGTTCTGCATGCTGCTAATACTTTGGATGTCTTTGATAGTATTGTTGACGAACTTAGTAATTAGATGTAAAACTCAAAAGTTCATAGCGAAAAAAGTTTTGTGAAACTTTGAAGACTAATTAACGGTTAAATAAAACGAAATGTAAAATTATTTTTTTACTGAAATACAGCAATAATAAAGTACCTATATTTAGTGAATTTACAGAAGAGTGGTTAGATATAATTTTGTTATTCGTAAAATATGTTATGAATTTAATACAATGTTAAGAATTTTATGAAAAATCAACTCAAATATTTTCATAACTTTCTATTTAAACTATGTTTATAGTTTTAAATCTGTTAATATTAAAATGAGAAAACATTGTTCGAGACAAGCTACTAAGAATTAAAAATAATAATAATATGCAAACACTTTACAATACAAATGAGTCTTGACAGTTACATGTGTGTAGGTGTATACTTTACTAACTTTATGTAGTTTGAACTAAAATAAAGAGCCTAATAAATCTAAAGTAAATAACTATTGTCAACAATGGTTTAGAATTTAGATAGATAGTATCGTTAGTTGACATATAGTTTAACTAACAACATTTCACTATCAGTCATTACTGGAAGTCTGACTTCTAACGGACAGCTAGAAATTGTTATAATACCTTTATTTATGTAGCATGAATTTATGCCCAAAACCTTACTTAAACTTAGGTACTGTTCATTCAAGTGAAAATCGTGACGTCAAAAACAAAAGTTTGCAAACAAACCTTTAACCCTTACCACGTGTTTCATTACAACACAGAAAAAGGCAAATTAAGGTAAAGTAAACCTTCCTTGTGTAACACGGTGACCACCTTTTCATAATATCTTATTAATGAGTGACGCGACCACGAAGTAAGAAAATATGAGCGGAGATGCTATAACGCAGGTAGTTCAGGCGCCTTCTTCTGGGTCACACACGTACGGTGGGTATCAGTGGCGAGGCGTCCTTATAAGCCGATTCCCATCGGCTTCCCTTTCGAATTTCAAGAAAGAAGCATAGGTATAAGTTATAATATAGGTATAGGTATAATTAATATAATCATTTAAACCACACAATATAAATATGTAGGTATAACAAAACGCCTACCACCGTAAAAAAATTGTCTATAAATTACTTGAAACATTTTGCTCCTACTAAATAAGCCGCGGCTTCCTCCTCCATACAAAACTACGCTTGCGTGACGTCATCCACGCCGCGCCGCGCGATGTTCGCAAAATAAGGGCGAGCGGTAAGCCGGCTCACGGAGCGGGTTCCACCAATCAAAACTCGCGAGTGAACGAGAAAGAACGCGTCAAGAGTAGAGTAGCTATACCTGTCTACCCGCGAGTGACAGCGCTTTCTCAAATATGTAAACAAACAAATCAGACAAATTCACTCTCATTGTTCTTATTTTGTTTTAGATAATACCATTAACAATTTGTTCTTTGTATTACTTAATTGAATTTATTAGTGTGTGTATCATTTGGAAATAACATAGTTCGTGTGTGTGTTTTAGTTACATTATGTCAACATAGATGGCGTTGTGCATTTTTATGCAAATCCTGAATCGCGGTGTTAAGATTCTCCGCGATTTAATGACCCTAGTTGGGAATTTATTTATTTTTATGAATTCACCAAGTATATAATTTTGATAATTTTGATTAAATAGTTGGCAGTATCATTATTACTCCCTACTAATTCCCGCGATCGCACTGTGTGACCTGGTACTCAGTACAAGTACAGTACTACAGTGTGTGTACCTAGTGAAAATAGAGATATCTACGTTGAAATGATGTATTTTGATACGTAGACAGTTGGCATCAGGTTTCTTTTTAATGTACCTATAGCATTTATCGCATTAGACTGTTTTCCGATCCGACAGATTGTTTACTTTAGGAAGGAACTTATTTTTCAAGGTTAAGTTAGAATAAAAACGTGTTATAAAACTCGGGCACGCCGCTCGGGTGAATTACCTACCAATATTACGTCTATATTAAAATTACTAACGTCCTGACGGATAAATACCTACGATAAATATCAATGGCTAACAGGCCGTTGTAAATTAAATACTTAAAATGTATTGTTTCTAGTGCCAAGTTTTCTCAGATTCTAGTACCTAGTTAATATACCTAACTAAAGATAATAAAGTTTTATAGATATTAATAATCTGCCGAATTCCTCGAGAAAACATGTTCAAACTATCAGTCTCTCAGTCAGTGCTAAAAGGTGGACTGAGAAATTACCTCCATTACCTCTCCCCCCCCATCCCTGAGTACTCCCCCCCCCCCCAGTTTTTTTTTTGCTGCGGCTTCCCTATTTCATTAAACCACCCTTCGCCACTGGTGGGTATAAACCAAAGCGATTATTTACGAGGAATCAAACGAGGTTTTCGGGTTCTTTGAGACATTTGCTAACGATTTTTATAACAAAAAAATGTTCGGGTTCCAAAGAAAGCGTATAAGGGTAGATACGGTAACGTTCCCCATACTTCGAACACCCGCATTTTGACGCGCTTCTTAGTAGATTTTCCGTGATAGCATCTCCGCTCATAATTTTGTTCTCCATGAACGGGAGGCGCGCGGGCCGTATGCGGCTGACGACACGAGGTGACGAGCCTCACGCCTGCTGTGTCAGCGAAATTACTGAAACGTGTACAGTACAATGTCACTTGTGTATTATAGCTAATGATTCTGTACATTTTCACATTATAGGTGATTATTTATCCTACTTGTTTGAGCCGGGAGTTCTTCTGATTGCTTTCGGGCTTTATTCATCCACTTAAAAGGAGTATAGGAGTTTGGGTTCGCTAAGAAACAAGTGATAACTTACGATTAAGTGTGTATGATACGTATACTCAAAAATAAGCAATCAATTGTTATCATAGTCTGTCATTTGGGGCAAAATTATACAAAGAACAGTTTATATTTTTACTAAAAAAAAATGCCATAAATGTAAAGTGCCTATATAAAACGTTTCCTTTCAACGGGACCGCAAAACATTTTCCGAAAAGACTTTTTAGCCAATAAACGAGGGACATAATTACCTATTCAAAGCTTCTAAAGCAATTTAAAATTGTCACTCAGTTATGTTTAACTTCGTTATTTTTGTAATTTGCTGTTTTTATCAAAGCTTTATAGACAGCTAATATCAAACGACACGATTTATTTTCCGGTGTGGTTTGTGAGATGGACTGGATTTTGGCACGTTTTTCCCTTGTCATAAAACATCAAAGTTGTCAATACACATATTAAAATGTGTATAATACATGGACGGGGCGTTAATTAAATTGCTCCGACATAAACGTATCCTGGTCGGGGGTAATACGAGCTATAAATGAGGCTTAGAATGGGTTGTGGTCGCTGTTGACCCTCCCATCATAATTTTAATATAGACAAACATTAAACCGTTATTTTCTTTGTGTTGAATCTTTTTATTACGCTGTGTAAAAGAGGAAATTAATTTTATATGACTCCGAAAGAAAAATAAAATGCCCACAATTTCACTTTGATGCGATTCTTGAAATTGATAGTACATAGTGAATCATTTTTTAGATGAAAAACAGGCCAGAAAAACATCCACAGCAAAAAGTTAGACTAAATTGTGAAACAAACGTGAAAACACACTGATTCATATTGTGCTGTTTTGTTAAACAGACATTTTTCTTTCATGCATTCATAACTATGTAGGTGTAGATATACAGGAAATACCTTCGCTAATAAAGTCACCGACAAAATGTTCTTGTACGCATTTTTAACAAAGGAAAGTTGAGGAAGTTGTCCCTTCTCTCATTATCGGATATAAAAGATTTCCTTTCAAATGTTTTCGAGCACCCTCGAGATTTAATACAGTTTTTTTTATTTCCTGTCAATATTATGATCATTATTGCGTGTATTGTGATATTGAATTCCACCCCTATTAAATGATAGTTAAAAGCTGGGTACTCACTTAGAAGTGTAGCACGTAACGTATCAGATACGGTATCAACCTGCAAGTGGGTACGGCTCGTCCACGGTTCTCACGAGCACACTGCGAGCCGCCTTTGTGTTCGCAGTGAAACCGCCACTCGGCGGGTCACTGCGAGCTTACAGCGCTCCACGCGCGAGCGGCTCGCAGCGGGCTCGTGCCTACGTACTCACTTGATACCGTATCTGATACGTTACGTGCTACACAGCTAAGTGAGTACCCAGCTCTAGAGTGTTAAAACTTTACAAATTCCTATTAAAATGTATACCTATATGCTGTAAAGGGTAAAGGGCCAATTTCTGCAAGTTGTATGTATAATTATATACATGTATTCGGTTGTACAGAGGTACCAATCAAATATGTTGATCAACCAACTGGTCCATAACTTAACTCTAACTCTAGTATTCATAGATTCTGTTTTAAATGCTTCGGGAAAGTTCTGTGAAGGAATCGCTAATGACTTGAACATGTCGTGTTAATGTGCCTATTCTCATTAACTTCTAGTTATGAAGATGTTCTTTTGTTTGGTATTGAGAACACAAAGGTCGCGTTGAGAGAAATTTATGTGAACACTATTACATTGTACGTGTAATTAATCAAAATTCACATTTGAATCCGTCGGGAGTCATTCATTTAGTATTTGTAAATAACAATGCCTATTGATAAATCAAGAATTAATTTGTTCTTAATAACGAATAGTTCATTTCTTCGTAATAATACGCCTCAGAATCAGATCACGTAAAAGCATTAATACTCCCTATATATTGCACAAGAGTTGTGACATTAACAGACCTCTCTAATAATAGAATCGATTAGTTAATCGCCACAGCTCATAATTACTCGTTGCTTTCTCGATTCGAGTAACGAATGCTGCCGTCTGAATTCTTAGAATCTGTAGCCGAGGTTCCTCTGGCACTGATAGATAATGAGTTGCCAAAATAGCAGGGAGATCGCGATGCGTGTGACACACATTTTGTTACGCGGCCAAGAACAGTGTAAATGTCGGTCAAGTTTGATGCAGCTTTAATACGCGAATTGTAAACATTATATTAAACGATATTTTGCTTGCGTGTCGTCGTATGGGGTGTATAAAGTGAAACCAATTAGCGCAATTGTGTTCTTATGCGTCAGGTTAAATGCGATGCTTGATTGTTCAAAATTGGGGCACTTGACGAATAATTAGTTTATGCCTCATTGACTTTGTGTACTTAGTGTTAGCCAGAGGAAAAGATGTTGCAACTGTTCAACCGTAAATTATATTTAGAGTAAAATTTTACCATTACAATTTAATTAAATAATCTAGCTTTTTATCTGAAATGAAAGAGACATGATAGTTAATGACTGAGCCATTTCTAAAACCATAAACACAGAGCCATCAATCTCGCATATAAATAAAACACCTTGTTATGTGTAGTTTACACTACACACTACAACAAAGCCACTAACAGCAAACCAAAACCACAAACTTTATGGTAAGAGCATTAATATTTAGTATCCTGCGGTAACAAATAACTTTTCCTGCATTGTTATTTTACATGCACGCCGCAAGTTCACAAACTGAATAGAATATGACGTGACTTATAAAAGATTTCACTGTTTTTTGCTGAATCGCTTCAAGCGCTTTTAAAAATTAAAGGCTTGAGTCACTTTGTAGGGTTTCAAGAAATACTTACATCAATAACGTAACGATATATTCACAAATTACTTAGGGTCTCCTTAAAATCGAACGGAAATACGAATGTAGTCGAGGAAATGGGCTCCTATACTGTTCGTAGACGATAGATTGCCAATTTCACTGCACCATTCCCGTCTTGAATACCCGTATTACTGCTTAATGTATCTTTAACAATTGGATGTACTTGGAATACGTTCAACGCTGGCATACTAAATGTTCCGTAAAGTTTTACTGCAGGCACTATATACGGACGAGTTATAGTGTAACACAGCATTTTACTATATTTGTTAGTTACCTATAGTTAATCTCTCATGTGTGACTTAAATAAATAAAGGTAATTTTTCAAATAGAGTTAACAAACATTCATTACGGTCGAAGGGTGCTGGTAGACGACGAGTCTCATCGGTATTACTGACCGTCATATAAATTTTCATTAGCGAAGAGCGCGGGGAATACCTTCATTCGTAATAAACACACGGTACGTGGGCATATTTTTCCACTCTTAGGAATGTACCCCCTTGGGAATCTCTATTGAGTTAACTTGAACATAAATGCTCAGCCAACATTCCTGATGCAATTGTAGGCGATACCATTTCGGTTCAGTCATATTACTTTCGTGACAGTGCAGATCAGAAAATTCGATTGAGCATCATTGAAGTACATCACTACTTTTCTTAAAATCATTACTGGCGTGGTAATAACGCAGTGCATACTGCATAACTACATCAGAAGTGAACTTTCTGTAAACTAAGCACTGAAAAGTGTGATAATATTTGTCATTTAAATATCACAACATTATTGTTTACTAATTGTAATCAGACATTCTGATTCATAATATTACGTGAATGTGTTATTTGATCTGGCCGCGTAGTGTTTAACAGTAACCGTAGCTCGTAGCAAGCGCTACGGCGTAGATCATTTCAATACGTTAACTCGATACTCAGTGGTTAACTATATATGTAGGTAATTGAACATGTTCACATTGTATGTACGTACTACCTATAATATGTCTTTGTTTCGTACATTGTACTCAATACAATAGCTTTCCCTTTGTCCGATTGAAAATCGCAAACATATGAAATAAATTCCCGTGTATTTATATGTCAATCTCCGCCCTCATGTTTATTTTTAACATTAGTTCTGTTAATTCCCGAAATAGGTTACTTATAACTTCAGTAAGCTAGAATACGAAGAAATAAAATGCTGTAAAGTCAATGCTTATTTTATATTCACTGAAAAAAATATATTTTTGATATAAATAAAATATACTTTTGTGTAGAACATATTTAATATTGATGCTACATCCCTCTAAAATCGCGCACGAAAATGTTTGAAAAATCATTCAGAGCAAAACAAAATTTGAATATCCTCTCACATTTTGCAACATACCGGTCGTTAGATAAATTGCTTCGTGTATTTGACCTATAATAACGATATACTGGGTCACTGTATGTAATATAGATGTGAATTCATAGTAAGGTAGCGGGTACACATGTTATATGTTGATTGTTCTTAGACATGCATACTTGAAATAAAAAGTAACCTCCGTACACGGTGTGGTTAAACGAGATATATGCCAATATGTGGAGGTATCCAGGAGGAAAATTGAAGATATCTGTTATACTTTTTTTTTACCTCAATGGAAATAATCTTCAATTATCTCTATTATTATTAAAGTTTTTGGAATTATACCTACTAGAAAACTATAGCTTAAAGTTCAAGAAAGCGCTCGAACATAATAACTTTAACAAACCCATATTTACTCGAAACATGTAAATGTCAAATACAAAGCACATTTAGTTACAATTAACGCTAAACGGATGACCCACAGGAAAGGTCAGCTTTACTCTATCTTCCAAATTAACATAACAAAACTATGTTCCCGTACTGGCACTAATTCTACCTTAATCAAACATTATAAACTGTTTTATGTAGAACATTTGGGTTGAGGGTTTCGCGTAGTTAAATGGTGCAAAAAGTATTAAGTGCTTTTGAATGAATACGATGCGTTTAATTTGCAACAGATTTTAGCAAAATCAACTTCAATTCTAGGGTGTCAATTCTTCATTGTTCCATATAAATATGAAGGTTGACCGTTCATTTCTCCTCTCTTCAGGAAGAAGTTTAATGTTTATAATTGCTCTATCTAGAGGGTGCATAATACGTGCGTCCGGGGTGAGAGGAAGAGTCCTATTAAATCAAATCAAATCAAATACCTTTATTTTCAGACTGCATTGGCCCATAGATATATACCTTAATGACTAACATACATATTATATTATACAAAATTGTTAGTATATAAAAAACTTAAAACTATGTTAGTATCACTTCACATAAAAGCATTTATACGTATATCCTATTAAAGGCGTTTATATTTATACAGACACTATATAATTCTGCTTTCACTTTATATGATCAGGGTATTTTCTACTTATTTCCAGCATGTTTTCCCCAAGACACGGCAACACTTGACTTTTTATTAAACTTGCGTACAACGGCTGTAGTGCAAACATCGTAATCCTCTTTTCTCACTCGCGTGGCACACGGAGCTCACAACTTCCACCCCATTTGTTTAGATAAAGCATTATGACGTCACAACAACAATGATCATACAATTTCATGCTAAAATCGAGTTGGACAAGGAAAAATGACAAACAGGGCTTAGCGAACGCAATTTGTTGTTGCTACAAAGGGCTCAATTTGGGTTCTTCTTTTCGGCAAATTCTTCACGTTAAAAGAAATGAATGGCCGTTTATGTTTCTTAGTGGAAAACTGACACATAGAAGAACATTATTAACATTATATTGCTGTAAGTGATTAGTGGCTTCTAATATTTATCCATGACTGGCAAAAATCTTTTTGTTAATTCTACAATGTTTCGAATAAAAATAACTAAAAACTTTTTAATTTTAAACTCAAACAAATAACTTCTGAGACTTATTAAAGTCCAACTGACAAACATAATTTATGTTTTAACATTTCGATAGTATTTTATTACTATTTTATTTATACCTAATATTTATTAAAAGGGAAGACGATTTAGTTTACAGAAGGTGAATTTCCTAACAGTTTTATGACAGCGATAAAAATGTTGAATGCCTTTATAACGGAATGTTGAGACATTAATAGTTACTCACATTATTTGCTGTTGACACAACAATATTTACTAGCAAAGATTTTTCTCAATACGCATTAAAACGTCGGCATAAGTACTTACTTGCTACCGTCCTGTAGTCTACAAAAAGTCTGAAAATTTTCCTCCGAAAATTTAAAACAAAAATCATGTGAAAATCTAAGAAACGGGATTAAATATTTCTTGGATTCAGGTCACTTGTGTTTCATACGGTTTGTTCTGTATTTCATACAAAACACTCGTAAGTTCGGTTACCTTCGAGGAATGATGCATTTTTCATGACAGAAAACACTAAAACTGTGTAGTGTTTCCCGAAATTCGACCTCTGGGGATGAAGGAAGGAGGGTTAAATGTCTTCTATAAAACTCGTAGTGCCTTCGGTCACTTTTTAAAGACAGATACAATATTAAGAGAGAAAAACTGAATTCGTAAAGCGGTATCAAGGGACAAATATGTTGTCCTTTTGGGTCAGGCTGATATATGTTTTGGTCCAATTTTAAATATACATACAAGCTTCTTTTTCTGACCTATACAACAAGCTTTTTATTCATTCCATTTTCTCCGAGACAGACTCTGTTTTTTCGTCAATGTCACGTTTTACATTTGAATTCGAAGTGTTTCCGGATCTCACGTGAAAATGAGTCTTTAGATAAGTGAGCAGAGCTCACGTGCTTATCTCCCTATACTTTCAAAATTTGTAATCAGGGATTATGTAACCCAATATCGTAGCGTGATAGATGAGTGTGTTTTTTTTAATAAGTTCTCAATTAACCAGGCATAAATTATTGGTGTTAATATAATAACTTCCATTAATAATTCAGGATATCCAAAATTATTAATTTGGCATCACACAAGATAACTGGGTATAATTTGTAGGTAAGCCTTAATTATTATTCATGGTATGTACCTACTTATGCATATTTATTAAACCGAGCACTGGTTTATCAAAGTAACTGTAAACCTCAGTCTTTGACGCTCATGTTTAGTATATAAGGTAAACTTAGTTAAAGGCGCCTCATTAGAATAAACGTGTGATGTTAAAATATTTTCTAGCGTTAAATTCTTGAGAAAATGGTCTTATTAGAAGAATAAGACGGGGTGACTTTTAATTGCCACCAACGTGAAACCTACATGGAATGTCGTTCCATTTGGATTCAGTTAAGAACAGTGAGTCACGTAGTAGGTAATAATATTTTTATAAACAGGATATTATAAAATCTGCAAACGTAAGAATAATCCGGACACAATCTTCCCAATGGTGGATTACTGAAAGCAATAAAATTTTCCCGCTTTCCTGTGAAACGGAGCTCACTCCTCTCCAATAGCTCTAAAGTAGAAAAAATAAGGATTACGTTTTCAGTTCAAAATAAAATCATATTTTCACAACCTTTTATTGATTGGCAGTTCCAGGAAAACTAACTCTACCCAGTTTTTAATCCTCCTTCAAATAAGTTGGTTCGTAGAAATGTTAATAGGTACAGATAAACTAGTAATGGAGGTAAATAGAGTAAATATTCAGTGGCACGCATTATGCAGTTCGATCCAATCTTGAGCTTAGCACACTGATGCGTTAGTTGCAATACGATTATTCGAAATCCATGCTCGTATTCTATAAATAACATTAGTAGTATTATATAGTAGGTTCATACCATACTTCAATAAAATATACTATATATGTATCCTATATTTGTAAAATAATAATATTAAGGATGAGTAAATATCTGACTCTAGCATCCTAATATAATGGCAATAGATTTAACATCGAATGAAATAATCATTCAACAAGTTCTAATTCCAATCTAGACGAGGTATGTCGAAACCACTACAGTTTAATTTAATGTTGTACTCAAATTCTAATGTTCTATGAACTGTAACTGCTCACCTGCAACAAACAGCGCTGTAAGCGCTAAATCTAAAGCGATCCATTAAATGGCAGTCAATCATTATAAGCCGCTCTACTGCAACCATCTCACGTAGACCTGATCCTTCCACGGAGTAACGAACCTGAAAAATAAACTTGAAGGACACACAGTAAAAAAGAAAGTAAGTATACCTGCCTGTCACAGGTACTCGAATATTTAAGTACCTACTCACGTTTATCATTTACGTACTTTTTTACGTCAGCACCTCGACTATTGATTTCAGATTAGCTTATTAAAACTGAAAGCAAAAAATAGAACTCGTTTTTATACAGGTGTGGGTTTGCTCTTTCCAAATGAAGTTAAGATTAACTTAAGCTGCTGTAGATAAGCAAAAACCCACGCAAGTCTGCAATAACCTCCCTACCCCCACAAATACATACATTTTGATGTTGCAAGCATTATGTCAAGACATTCTCCTTAACACTGTCTGATCTGAGAGAACCTCCCTTAAAACCCTATGTTTAATGTCACCTATGAATTGAATAAACCTCTATTCATTGAATTATCATAGCCAGTCTAGCTTATAACATTGTCACGTGGCTTAAGGTAATGCAGCATTTATACCAAATATACTTGTAAGATCAAGAACGTCGTATAATTAAAATATGAACCCACGAAGACTACTGTCATTTACAGCTATAATAAAGTAGCAAATGTGATGCTTCGTTTACGTTTTATAACCCTCATAAATTTAACCACCGTATGTAAGTAGGTACGCATGATTCTCCGCTGAATATTGGCAATTTTCAGTAACCTTACCGACCGCTGACGATGTAAATAATACCTGTGTTTCTTTTCAGTATTATAAGACATAAATAAGAGGTTTTTTATTTGTGGAACACCAGTCATAATCGCGTTGGCTTTGTATTTTTATCCTCACTTTCTTTACAAAAAAGAAAGAATAAACAACGCTTGCAAATAAATTACTCACTGAGCACCATTCGTTAAAAAATGTTCACCAAACTACTCAATGAAACCAAACGTGGTCTACGATCAGCAATTTTTCAGAACAGAATAAATAATGTATGCGATCAGGTGTACCTAGAAATCACGCCGGCGGCCTACGAAGCCATAGAAACACAATCCGGGCACTAAGAAGTCTGACTACTCAATCAGACTAAACCCAGTTATCCTATTTTCGTAGAATGATTTAATGCGCTTACACTACTGTTCCCGTGAAGAGTATAATGATATTGACTTTACTTTGTAAAAGGATTTTGTGCCCGCGTATCACCCTGCTTTTTGATCTAAGGATTCAAAATATTAAAGCAAAAGAATATTACTACTACAAAGTATCCTTTTTTTCTTAGGTTACATCATAGCTGAGGAAAAGATAGGAAACTACAAGGTACGTTAAGTAGAAAGCCTAATACGTTAATTTGTTGCCTCCAGTCGCATTCAGTCAATTAAATAAAGCATAAAATGTCTCAAAATTACTTAAACTTGTTAAAATTACGTACTCAAACTTTTCATCACTTTGAGAACTAAATTAACACATGAAATTGCCTTATCAACGCCGTAAAATATGACTTCCTCATGTTTACTCACGTAACTGCCTAATCAAACGAAATTGTATTACCAAATATCACGGGCCGGTACTCAAAGAAACGTTAACTTAATTCTATCGGCCGATCTAAAACGACTTACGTGCTGACATTTTATGAAGTGTCCACATTATTTATGTATGAAGCATGTTGATTATTACGTAGTTTATGTATCGAATTAAGGTAAAGTAAAAAATATAGAGAATAGGAGAGGAAAAATGATGGGACACCTTATACGTCACGACGATTTTATCAAAAACATCGTGGAAGGGAAGGTCGAAGGAAAGAGAGGAAGGGGTCGTCCAAGATATAGCTACATCAAGCAAATTAAAGAAAAGGTGAAGGTTGTGACATATAAGGAAGTTCAGGAGTTGGCGCTAGATAGGTGTAAATGGAAGGAGCTGCACCGACAAGAGCTGGGCTCTTAAATTAATGATGATGAAAAAAATATATATTTTGAGGGTAAAGATGTTTTTAAAAGAGCACTTTTTCGATGATCCTGAATTTTGATCATCGTTAAGAAAGCTAAATATTATATAGGTATCAAATACTTACGTATAGGTATTGCAACTATGAAGGCGAAACCAGAATTATTTTGGTACAGTCTTCCATTAATTCTCTCACAAATGCCGACAGAAATCTTGAATAGTCTTGTACAAATTTAATTAATGGCTTTCAAAACTATTTCTTAGCATATTCCCTTTACACTGATACAAAACTACATCAGCAGCTGAAGATGAACTTCAAAGTTTGGTAGAACTCCTCGACGGGTAAGAGTACCGACAAATCCAAGTCAGACGTTTAGATTATACTTAATACTTGAAATATACTTTCAGCTAGCGTTGCATTTAATTTTGAAACGTGCTAAATGTGTCTTTGTCATAAATTATTTAATAAGTCATATTCTGGAAAATGTGTCTCAGTACAAAACTAAACGTATTATGAAAATAGTGACCTATAAACTTTAGTGCGAATAAAGCTTGCGATACGGACACTATCACAAAGCAAATCCGTTTACCCCACGGGCCATTTCAAGCTATTAAGTTACCAAACAAAAATCTTTAATCTCCAACTATAAAAGCAGATTTATTGCTGCGTTATGATACCGAAAGACGAATAAAATTGTCTGTACCACAGGGAGTCATGGAAATCGGAAAACACATTACAAATGCAATCGAGCTTTCGACTGTTGTATCGGAAACCGATGTCCTATGGGAAATGAGGTGCACCTCGCAATAACCTGTTTCCTCTACTAATGACAGACGACAATTATAGCGCTTTCACACCAGTCGATTTTGGCTAGAATTTTGTACGCTGGCCGCTTTTATAAGGCTGTCCGTACGATTTGCTAGGGTTCTTCGAGCGAACAATTGACAACTACCGATTCAAACGATGACATATGAGACGAGAAAGAAGGTTTTTTGTCGCGCGTAAGTAAAATACCGAATGGAAAATAAGCTGTTGTGAAAGCGCTGTTACATCATTTGCTCTGTGATGTTCACGTGTTTTCTAGGTTAATTCTATGCGCAAACGGCAGGCGTCCCTGCATTTTCCATTATGTCAGAAATAATTTTTAGAGTGGTGCTAAATTGTTTCCCTCCGCTCCTCACAAAAAGTAAAATACGAATTCCAATATGATTACTTTCCATCATTTTGTTCAAACAACTTATTCGAGCTGGCAGTCTTTCGGTAAATAAATATCGTATTACCGATATTGATGAGACGATCCATAACTGTAGTAAAGAAAATGGAGTATAATTTATACATATAAATAAAGTCGTATTGGTTAAAGTTTGCAAGTCGGACGCTTTTAATATTAGCAAATTAAAGTTTGGATGGCAGACGGCGAGATTACTGACTATAATCCTGAGGGATCGGGGTCAGTAATCGAAGACCAATTTTATATATAGAAACGTATTAGGAAAAGATTCAGTACTGAAATATCTTGTAGGTAGATTGCTCGAGGGATTTTTCGTTCGACTGTGAATTGAGGATAAATGCATTTACAACGTAGGCCATATTATCTATTATAGTCCGGTATTCAGAAAACTTGAAGCATACCTAATAACTAAAAACTTTATATAAAAGTCGAAAGTTTGTTATTTGTATTTGATAATTCTTTACTTTCTTCTTGATGATTATTTTGATAGAAATTGATTTTATTCAGTTACCCCGATGAGCTGGTAATACCGTGGGCGAAAGCTAGTCTTTTATATTAGAGATATGGCTACTGATATATAACTATTAGGATAACATGCATTGTACTGCACTTTCTATTCAACATTGCTACACTAATCATTATCTAGAACATACGACACACAGTCACATTTCGATGTCATCTTTATTTACAAATTATAATATAATCTATACTAATATTATAAAGCTGAAGAGTTTGTTTGTTTGTTTGTTGGAACGCGCTAATCTCAGGACCTACTGGTCCGATTTGAACAATTCTTTCGGTGTTAGATAGCCCATTTATCGAGGAAGGCTATAGGCTACTTTTTATCCGGGTTCGTGCAGAGGTTTCCACGGGATGCGGGTGAAACCGCTGGCAGAAGCTAGTTTGTAAATAAAGATGACATCATCGTAACATCATCGTATTATCCTACTTATATTATAAATGTGAAAGTTTGTGAGAATGTATGGATGTATGTTTGTTATTCAATCACGCAAAAACGGCTGGACCAATTTGATTGAAATTTGGTATGTAGATAGGTGATACCCTGGATTAACACATAGGTTACTTTTTATCAACACACCACGCGGGCGAAGCCGCTGGCGGAAGCTAGTAATCTATATATATAATATATCGATTATAATCTAAGTAAGTACGTTCAGTTACGATGATGTCATTAATATTAACTACTTCCTGAACGCACCTTTACAAAGCGGTACTGTGACATACGACCTTGTCGTTCTGAAAAATAACATCCGCTGCAACCCAAGTCAAGGGCTCGGTATAAGAATACCGATTTATTTATATACCAGTGTTCGGCTATTTAGAACATGAAAGATTTATAAAATCATTATTTTCGTGTCGTTTAAACGACGGAACTAGAATATTACAGAATGTAAAAATAAATGAGTCCTTTTTTTTATATAAGTAAATGAAGGGGAATGTGTTCATTTTATGAAGGTATTTGTACGCTCGAATGTAAAATTCAGTAGTTTAAATGGTATAATTATTGAATGATACGCATTTAAATCATAACTCAATATTGTTTAATAAATCCACCTTTTCAAAGGAATTATATATCAATTTAAAATCAGTGGAGTATTTCCAGTATTTTAAATAAGTCAGTGAATTGACTACACTTACAGATAATTATTCAGTTCACTGGATTTATATGTCATGAAATTAAAGAAGTTTTATTAAAGGAATTTCTGATGAATTGGAATTTAAAACCCATTTTAAAATTGCTCAATTATATTGTATGAGAGAATTGATCATGCAGATATTATGTCATTACTACAATATACTTAAATTCCTGAAAACTGTAAAGAATCGAATTATATTCTATCGAAAACTTCCTTGTTCACTACAAGGAAGTTTTTATCACAATGCCTACTCAATACCATTTGCCCAATTTCGTTCTCGAGAATTCCTGAACGCAATATCAAACCACAGCCAATAAAACATGCGATTTAGGTACCAAAGATGGTGTCACGTCACGCCGCCGCGCCGTCCCTGTTCCAATAATGAGATGCCGAGACATCGCGGTCCCAGTCACCGTGGAAGCATGCAATACTTACGTCATGTATAGTCTTTCATTATGTATCGAAGTTTTACTTTGTCGTGTACGTATCCGAAATAATATTTATGTACTTAAATAATCTATACTAATATTATAAAGAGGAAAACTTTGTTTGTTTGGTTGTAATGGATAAACTCAAAAACTATTCGACCGATTTTAAATATTCTTTCGCCATTAGAAAGCTATATTATCTGCGAGTAACATAGGCTATATTTTATCCCGGTACGGGCAGTAGCTCCCACGGGACGCGGGTGAAACCGCGGGAAAACGGCTAGTAATAAATAAGAGCCTTACCGCAATTCGGACGGGTATGTTTTGCAACGAGACCTGAGCACGTGCAAACCAATAACTACAGTACTTCTGAAAAAGCAAGAGCAACAAATCAAACTTAAGAGCCCAAAAAATAAGTGTAACACGACTCCTAAAGTTTTTCTACATTATTTTACTTAAAACTCTCTCCGGTTCAATAAACGCTCCAAACTTTCGCAATAGAAAAGTTTTTCAGGGACTTGCTCCCGTGCTCGAATTTTTTCGCAATACTAATGAGGAAAGGGTGGTCTTGTGACCGCGACGTTCCATTGTGGAGAAGCACTCGACCTTTTTCGTTCGCAACCGGATCCTACGTCACTAGTGCACTTTTGCTTAGTCAACGATATTCACACAATATTCAAAGTAAAACATTTCTACTTTCACCCCGTAATACAGAGTGTATTTCGGAAAATTTACGTTGCTTTTTTCTAAAGAATGACCCTTAACAAACACTAAGTGTGCCTGCGTTTACTCAAGCATTTTTCTTTTACAAACAAAGCTCTCTTTCTCACACCAATCTTCGTTTAGAAGTACTCAAACTTTACCAAGAAGACGAAATAATCACTTTCGAATATTTGAAAGATTCCATCGAACACTCAACGAATTTCTTTCTTTATTATTTGCTGTGTAATACCTCTTTACATAAAAATGCAAATTCATTCATCTCTTTGTGTCTAAATATCTCCGAATCTGTTTCCAAACGTTCACACAATGACCTACTTCGATCCACTTCTGAATTTTTAATTTCATGCGGTCAACGGATTTAGTTCGGAGCCGAGTTTATTTTGATTTCTGCCTCAAAATAAAAGTTTATTTCAGTGCAATATAACATCTATTTTGGGATGCTTCAGGAAATGCGATTTGTTCATATCGAATAAGACGGCATGAGCTAGAAGCAATGTGCTTTATTTTTCATTTCAAAATGTTTTCATAGTAATATATGTAGAATTAAAATATAACTGTACAATATGGGTTGCCGAAAAGTAATTTCTCAATTCGTATTCTTTAAGACTACAAAATCTTTGATGTCTTTTCTCCTAAAGTTACGTAAAAGCATACAAAAAAATCATAAAATCGAATTACGAACGTTTGACAAATTCCAATAATTAAATGTCAAAAGTTTCCTCACAAAGTTCGTTCAACATAATTTGTATATAGTAAAATTATTACGATTCAATAAGTAGGTGGATTCGGTTCTCAACTTCCTTAACAATTCTTTCAATGGAAATATAAAGTTACGTAATTATTGCCCAAACTTGAGGAATTGTAGGCTAATTAATTCATTGTTCATATAGGTACCAATAAATCAACTTCAGCTCAGTCGGAATGTTACATTGATTTCAAATCGCTTAAAGTCAATATGTAAACATAATATGAAATAGGCCTTTTGTTAGGGATTTCATATGAGGGGTCTTAAACAAAGTTAATTAATCTTCCATATTATGTAGGCTGCGATAAATCGATTTTATTTCTTACATACGCGCGGATATAGTACCTGCTGACTTGGGTATGCTGTTTCTCAGACAATTCAACTCAACCCTTGATTAATGGCTTTTGTGGAAGAGCTACCACAATTCCGTCAAAGTCACGTACGATAAACCACCAAACGTGGGAGATTTTCAAACAAAAAACTTCGCTTTCTGAAAGTCAGTTACAGATCTATTGTATGAGATAAAACCTCAAAGGCCTTGCTTTCACTTGTCTTCTTTTGAATGTTTCTCTATAAGAATGATCAAAAACTTTTCTGAAAGTAAAAAGCTATCACTAGGTTTATATTTTTGTACTACCATTCATAGGTTACCAAGTTAGTGCAGTGGTACCTTACCAATTTCAAATATTTAAGACATATTTTGTCAAAGACCGCCTTCACCAAATATCTTATTAAGCAGCAATTATTATGAACAAATACCTCCTCACCTCCTCTAAGCATGTTCTTGACACATGCGTTAATTACTTCCTCTGAACTTATAATAATATATTACAACCAGGCAGATGTTGTGATACTGGATTAAATTATTAGGTCGTATGTATTTTCTATTTCTTAACGCCAAAGTTAGAATTAAAACTAAAATAAAATACTGATATTTTCTTCAACTCTTGACTCCAAAAATCCGCCACGAGTTGCAGACTAAAGTTAGAAGCAATCCATTAATGGATCTTGAAATGTTCCAAACTTTGGCCATTGAGCAAAGGATTTATAACATCACAATACTTCCACTAAAAATGATTTATTTTGAAACAAGACAGAAATATTTCGGCACGTGTGTTTCATTGCTTTCAGTACTCACTAAATATTACGTTATTATAAATTACTAACTTTCCGCCCGCGGCTTCGCCCGCGTGGAATTCGGTTCACCCCTCCCGCTGTGGGTTAGCAGCGGTGAGGGAGTGTCAGACTCTTACTGACTAAAATCGTCGTGTTCCGTCCTAGGCCTTTATATACCAGGGCCGCGGTACCTCTTTCGAACAACCCGCAGCCGCGGCTGGCCCTGGCGCTACTGGGCCCCACTGATTTCAAAACAGACTAATTCGCGGCGAACCTTAACACCACGATACAGAAAAGCACAACGCCATCTATCGAGCTATCGGGAAGCTCGCGATTGAACAATGAGCTACAGGTTAAAGCGCGAGATATCATTGCACTTCTTACGTATCTTAAAAAAAACAACGTCACCACGTTTTAAAAAGCTATCATTCCACTTCTTATGTATTTTAAAAACACATCGTTACCACGTTTTAAAAACACCCAGCGCCATCTATCGCATACCTCAAGAACGAAATAACTTAACTAATACTTATACCAATTAGTAATTCGTTGAATTATAGTTAATTCAGGATAAGTAGATGTAAAAAAAACAGTTAAGACGATAAAACAAATCGTACGTCATCCCTCGGGAATTCCTCATTTTCGAGGATTCATTATCGTATCATTTAGCTTCTAAATTTATATGTTCATATTCGTTTGCAATATATAAGTAGATGTAAAAAAAAACAGTTTAGATGATTAAACAAATTGTACATCATCCCTCGGGAATTCCTCATTTTCGGGGATTCATTATCGTATCATTTAGCTTCTAAAGGACAATGGGCAGATTGGTATACCCCACCAATAGCAATGTCATATATATCATTGGATAGGCCTTTTTATGTAGAACAATATTTACTATGACAGCTTTGCTGAAATGTTTGTCCGTTCTGAGATATAGATCAAAAACTGTGCAAAAGTTAGAACTAAGTAATCTATTGATAACTCAAGTTTTTAAAGGAAAATCTAAGAACTACTAAGTGTAAGTCTTGTATATGAAAGAAAATCAGATTACAGTATTGATTAGCATCAGTTTTAAGATTGTTTGTTATCTATATCTCAGAACGGACAAACAATAGAACAAAGCTGTCATAGTAAATGTTGTACCAGTTAAAAAGACCTATCCAATGATATGTATGACTTTCCTATTGGTGCGGTTTCTCACTACGCCCAACATCCAGTTGGTACAATAAAAGGTTGAAATGCTACATAATAGTAACAATTATGGATCCTAACGGGCACAGTAGTACTTACAAGACTTAAAGTTATTAGTACTTAGATTTTCCTTTAAAAACTTGAGGTATCAATAGATTACTTAGTTCTAACTTTAGCACAGTTTTTGATCTATATCTCAGAACGGACAAACATTTCAGCAAAGCTGTCATAGTAAATCTTGTCCTACATAAAAAGGCCTATCCAATGATATATATGACATTCCTATTGGTGGGGTATACCAGGTCCCATATATTTGTGCCCATTGTCCTTTACATGTTTATATTCG
The DNA here is from genome assembly GCF_022581195.2 of Helicoverpa zea. Lineage (NCBI taxonomy): Eukaryota > Metazoa > Arthropoda > Insecta > Lepidoptera > Noctuidae > Helicoverpa > Helicoverpa zea. The sequence continues at coordinate 5,929,660 of NC_061456.1, read as the reverse complement.
TTTGCAATATATTACCTTGTTTTAAACGACACACAGCGCCATCTACAATCCATCCATCAAGCAAACAATATTTTTGTTTTCCCTCGGGAATATCTATTTTTTTCGGGATAAAATGTACCCTATTATTTAATCCGGACTTCTAACTTTACGTCTGCAAAATTTCAAAGCAATCGGTTCAGTAGTTACGGCGTGAAAGCGGAACAAACAAACAAACAAACAAACAAACTCACTTTCCGATTTATAATATTAGTAAGGATGATTTTGCTTCACCGACGTATATTCAACCAAAAAAACTAATACGTATTCGACGTCAATTTGTGACGTCCAATTGACGTAAATATCTAATGACATTCACTTTATGTTTCACGATAAGATTAACACACATTTCACTAAATTAAGTTGTATGTTCTCTTTTCTACATCATAAACCTGCATTTAAAGTTAAACGTGCTGTGAGATTATGTCTTGGAATTGCTTTTCTCGGGATGAAAACAAATTTATTTCTTAAACCGCCTCTAACGTATAACAAAGAAACTATTTTATGCAAATGTAAAGTCCACGTTTCAACGATTGCATATTTTTCTAAGCTTTTTACAAACCCAAGGTTATTTAGTAATGCGATCCAGCGAGTTATTTAAAAAACAACAATTATAAATAGCAGTATATTGTATCCGCTATTCATTTTTCGCAAAACGTCTCGTAGGCAAGCCGCCAAGCATTCGTTGAACCCTGTATGCGAATATTTATTTACTCGTCGGCGTAACAACTTCACTCCGGACTAACAAAACTTTAGCCGACTATTAAAATGCCGTCACCAGTTTAAAACTCATATAAATCTCGTAGTCTTTAATTATTTCGTAGTAATTGCTTTACGTGATTTGAGACGTAACTGGTCAATTAAAGAGTAGACACATACGTAGCGTTGTTTGTATTCGAATCGCAAACTGACTCAACCTATTTTATTTCCACCAATTACTGTAGGATTAATACACTTTAAACCAAACCAAAAGAGACCTTACCTCCAGGTTTAACTCCGCTTTAAAGTTTTACACTACTTACCAAAATATTCATTGTTTTTTTGAACACGCATATTCTGACCTCATTATACAATATACATTATGGCTACAAAGGATTCTCTTATTAGTGTAAGCAAAAGCAAAATTTTAATGAATCTGTAATATTCGCCACGTTGGTGAAAAATTTTGAGGACTCCTCCACTTTGCTCCCCTCTCCTATTGTGGTGATACTTGACCCGTTTGTCTAAGTTGCCGCCTAGTTTACACTTCAGCTAAACTATAGGTACTTATGTGAGAACCTATCTACATAGACTTACATTTATAAACATTCTATTGTTTTATCCCTTTAGGTAATGTTGCGCAAGTTAAGAACGCTTAGATAATAAACACAAACTGTGCATTGTGATGTCGAACCTGTTGATTAACATGTATTAAAAAAGTGATATTTTCGTTAGGAGTTGGTAAATTCAAAGAAGATTATCGTTATTTACCCAAATATGATAATATATTTACCCATAATGTCGCAATACGAGTATAAGCTTTTTACCAGCTATTTTCTCATAGGTATAGGTACCGCACGTGGAGAAAGAAATGTAGGATACCGTATATGTATGGATCATCTATACGCAACCAATATAAATACAAAGGCTTAAGTACTTATGTACCTAATACTGGGTATTATACTTACCTAAAAATATACTTATTAATGTTTTTTGTATTTGGAATTTATCTTATAAATTATTCAAGTGGGGACAATAATGCAGCTTAGATTAAATGAGCACAATTTAAATGTTGTATGTTACTGCCTACAAATGAACGAGTGTGTACGCTTGTCAACATGTCAGCCCTGCGTGCACAGAGGCTGTTTGACTTTTTGTCCTATCCGTTACAAACATGCCGACAAAATAAACTGATCCTTTCACCTCCGTATTTTTCACAGTTTTACCTCTTTTTTTTTCAACTCTCATAACAACTGTTCACCTAGTAATAAGCATTACTTTTTGTTTCTTTAGGTTGAAGATTCGTTGTACGGAATTGGCAGACTTTACACGAAGAGACCCTCCTACCCTACCTACTATGGCTCAACATCCCTTCCATAAAACATTCCTTAATCGTTCTTCAACTTACATTATAGTACGCAAAAAGCAACTTAACATTTAAAAACATTCCAATCGACGTAAACCTTCTTACTTATTACTGTGTAAAATCCCGTCCTAACGGAAGATAAGTACCAGAAAGAGTTGCTCGCCACTAGTTCCTAGAAGTAGCTCAATCGACGCGCGTAAACCTCTTCGGAGGGCGCGAGGGGCCTGCGCGATGCGGTCTCGCCAGGGATGTACGTAATATATCCTGCGGATGAAGTAGTTTCCCTGACATACCGCTCGCAATCGCTGCCTCGGCCACGGCAGCGGCCTACGCTTGACTTGATCTACGGGCCGCCGCCGCGAGCGCCGTTTAGCGCGCTACCCCCGCCCCGTACCCCCACCCTCATCAGCGACCAAACCCACCTCAAAACGGCGCCTCCGGAGCCACCAGAGCGCGCGCCGGCATCGCCGACGCCGTCGCTCGAGCGCCCAAAGCTGCGCGAGCGCACCAAGGCGAAGCTGCTCAAGAAGCTTGGTCGCCATGAGGACAATGAATTCGGCAAAATTGTTAGAACCCCCGCTCCCGATGAATTCGAACTGCCCGCTCCCCTTCCTACTCCAGCATTCTCGAGAAAGAATATTTTCGACCGCGACTTCGATGCACTGTTCGAAGTGGCGAATTCGCCGCAGTTTGGTGCTCATATCCGAGTTACTACACCAGAACCGGATCGCCGTTCCGATGTATCGGCGGCACACTTTCCCACACCTACAGCGTCCACGCTGAGCCTCCTACCACCGCGGCCGCAGTCCGAGCCGAGCTCCTCGCCCGCCACCTCTGCTCGTACCTCTACGCCTTCGACGCCAACACCACAACGATCGTCCACTGAAGGTTCTGAATGAAAGTGTGGATTGAGTTTGCGAACGAGTGATCATCCGACTAACCCATGCCGCCACATTAATTTAGCATGGTTACTTGGCGAATAACAGCATTAACGCTTCACTAGGCACGTTCTCTTCACATCCATGAAGTTTGATATAACAGTGTGAGGGTTATTGAATTGATTAATATAATAAATGATGCAGGAATGTTCATATATTGCATGTAATATAACTGTTCTTTACTCTTTTGGCCCAGGTCCGAATACTAAGTCGAAGAAAGTTAGTTTCTTCCGTAAGCTGAGTCGGGCGAAAGAGCCGACGCTGCCGCGTCCTGCCACCATGCAGCAGCAGCCGTCTCTCGAGATGGCTCTGCGAGAGCTCACGCACCCGACGCACAACGAACAGCTCAAGAATCAACAGCAAGTCACATTCAAGCTGGTCAAAACAGGTAAGCCAATAAAATCCTTTGTAGAAAATACATGATCAGTTACATTTTTTAAAACTATGTAGTTATGAAGCGCGATGCCAAAATAGAATTTAATATTTCATTCCATCGCACAGAGAATATTTTTACCGGGAAATTCATTTGCGAATTGTTAATTAAATTACACTGCAGCAGTCAGTTTGCTTTGATATTGAGAAATGCTGAATACACATTGGCCAATTCCAGCTTAGAGCGTGGACTAGATAATAAAGGCACTACCTATGTGTATTGCTTGAATAATACATATCCTAATCCTACCTCTGCTATGAATATTTGATTAAGTATAAAATACATTAGATAAAGCCTCAGGTAGGGAAATAACCCATAAATTAACGATGCTACTCGCAACTTATATCTGTAAAACGACTTCACGTCATACAATTATAGTCACCAAGAAAAATAAAGCAGAAAAGCTCCGCAACTGAATAGCCATAATCTTATCTAACGCTTTACCTTATTACCTACAAACAGTTCACAGCTACTATTCCATTGAATTCAATCCCCTACGTGACTCAAGTGAAACTATCATCTAAACGAGGCCTAAGTCAAGTGCTTGCGATAAAAGTAGTTCAGAACATTTTACGTTCCGTTTTACTTCTCACTTCAAAGTGTAACAATGTCACTTTTTGCGAGCCACGTCTGTAACACAAAGGGAACCTATTATATGTGTTCTCTAGTGCAGATTAAAGGCACTGACGTGGCGTCTGATAGACTTAATAAAGGCATAACATTCTGAAATCTCGTGAATTATGCGGGTATGTTTAAATGCAGCATTTTGCCTGAGTATTGTGTTTTGTATCGGGATTGTACCGGTTGTTTTAATTATGAAAATACTTATAACTTACTATATTTCATACGAAGACAGTATACAGCCTATTTAAAGCGAGATAAAAGATAACAATCCAGTGGAAAATAGCTGTACAGGGTTTTGTAGAATACATTTTTTTCACGCATTCCATATGGCTTGCTTCGTCGGTGGTCGACTTTACACCCTTTGTATTGTGTTTTTTTTTTTTTGTTTTCACGATACTGACTCACGCAACTGCCCCGAGGCTCGCGGTTGACATAAACCCAAGGCCACAATGAATTTCCAACGTTTTGTTTTGATTTAGACGTTCGTGCAACACCAAAAAGCAACTTATTTAAATAACAGTGGAAGCAACGAATTAATATCTTAATAATTGGAAAAGTTTCGAAATGAGACAGCTGAAATTAATGTTAATAAACGCAAGTACTTATTTTGTAAATAAAAATCAGGCGCATAATATTTTCGAGGCAATTAGGCTCAAGTTTAAGAAGTCTTTGATTCTATCCTATTTCCGAGGACCCGCCGACTTAAAGTAGGTACGTTTTGCGCTTCCGAAAGAGATCGTGACTCGACTTTGAAATAAGTACTAAAAACGCTAAATAAACGTCGGTAAAGATTTGACTCGTTAATAGCAACGTCTTGTAAATAGATTTATGAGAGTATTTATTTTCTTAGGAAAAAAGTAATAAGTATCATCGGATTTACCTACTTAGTATATTTTTATTTTAGGATTTATGTTCGTATCAATGCTGGAATCTGGATGTTCGCTCTAGCAATGCAATTTGTGCGCCGACCGCAGCGGCGGTCACTACGTGGGATTACCTACGTTACAACAAAGAGCAAAACACTTTGTTACTCTACCGCTTTTCGGGACGTATTTCTCGTTTGATGATGCCATCCATTCATTTCCTGCGATGGGAATAAAAGGCTTTGCGGTTAAGTTAGAGTGCTCTAACCAACAAGAGGTGAAAAATGTACAAGGTTGTTTTTCAAACATTGTCATTTGTAACCGCTTGTATGAAAGATATTCGTAGACTTCATTGTGCTTCTGCCTTTTTGGTAACGGTAGATTAGATACACGCTTCTATACAGGAATGAATTTTATCCAGTGCGCCAACTTTGTCAACTTAAAGTTAAATAAGTTTTATAGATACGTATATTTTTATTTTTTAGTGTTTTAGTACAAAAAAGAAAAGTTATTGATATCGAAAGATGTTTATTTTGTAACCGATAGTACGGTCACAGTCGTCATAGTATGCACGGCGGCAACGCGAAACCGGTTTATTGACGGAGCTCCGCTCGGCGCGCTTAAGAATAGTTGGTATCCATATTTTGCTGATTATAGGGCGGATAAAAGAATGAAAAATTTTTTTTTACTGATGATGCAGATATGTTCTTTAACGATTCTGGACCACCAGTTTTTTTTTGCGCACTCATTAAAATTCATTCCTGTATAGGATTTATTATTATTGTGAAAAATATTTTAAAATAAATGAACAAAGATCAAACAAAGTACAATGAATACAGCTCACTATGAAAATGATATCCATATAAAAGTAAAAAGTCATGGATTTTTCTTTTCACCCAAAAATGCTGCGAGCGCCGTTTGCAAATCATATTAACAATCAAGCAGCCCCACTTGTTACTTTTACTAGAATATCTTCTCTCTGGGGCATATACGTTACATACTGATACAATCTAACACTTTTAGTATCTCATAAATAACAAAAGGCAGCAATTTCGTCTGACTAAATTAGGGTGAACGAACCAAATCTAGCAATTAACTTTTAAACCAACCTTACAAGAATTTATGATTTTTCCGATCCACATCTTTAGCTATTTAGTTTACCGTTTATATCTACGAATACTATACTTGGTCTATATTTTGGAGAGAAAAGTACATCTACAGGTATCTCTACCGCCACTTGTAATTTATTAATTCTTCGAAAATATATTGAGAATTTAATAAAAGCATAGATAAAAGTAGAAGAGAGCTTTTAAAACATCATGATACCTCATTAAAGCAATGCCAATATAATATGAATACTGAAAATGTTCCTGGCAGTTCTTTGAAAAAGAAAACAATGATTGATTCAGTATTTTTAAACACAAAGCCGCACAAGTACTTATTCAACTGAATATCGATATGTTCATTTGAATGAATTCATACAATGAGTGGAAGCAAAAAAGCAATGTAAAGTTAACAAATGTGCGGCCCAAAAAGCAGATGTGGATTTCATGCGGAGACATAATTTGTTTAAAATCTGGCTTCTCTTTATTCCAAGAGCATTTGTATAATTGTACATGTGTGCGCTAACTGTACACTTAAAGCAAGAACATCCATTATTTTAATGGGAATCAAAACACTCGCGGATGGTGTTCCAGTAAATTTGTACCACAAAGCGTACTATAACAACAGTATAACTGAGCTATTTTAACATACAAACATTTTCCACGGAACATTACATAGGTAAATGGACTCGGCCATGCCTTAATAATGCAGTGCTCAGCCGCCGCGAACTAGTAATAAAGTTGCTAGTTTAGCATCGCGGTTGAATAATGAATTGCAAACTGTAGAATGAACCAGTGTTTTAATTAGTATTTTACTTGGGAATTCGATTTTCGTATTTTTGTAGTTGTATTGAGGCTGTTATCTTTGGAAAAAATGTCTCGTTTGCTTCGTCTCATGTTCACTTTATGTTTCATAGCAATGCAATGCAGAGAACTGAAATCTTAATATTCTTAGTGCTGGAAAATTGGCAAAGCTAGCTAATTATAATAAACTAGGTTAAAATAATTTAAAACCTAGGTGAAAACCTATTTTTAAGGTATAAAAAACTGAATTGCTACTAAAGAATACTTATACAGAATAAGTTTGATCATTATTTACGTAATGCATCGATAAAACACATTACTAAATCGATGCGTCACGTTCCCATGTACGTAAATGCTATCGGTCTGATATGACAATGATGATGAATGGAACCATAATGAACTTTTAATCGGCCAAACTTTCACGCAATATTTTCGAATTGTGGTCGGAATTGAAATTCGGGGGCTTGTTACTTTTTTATATTTACCTAGTTCCTTACTTTCTCACTGCTCTCGGCTTTGATAGCATAGTAAGGCACTTTATCCCTGAAATCACAAAATATTATTCGTTTTGTATGTCTCTACCAGACCTCGGGACTATAGAGTCCCGGATTTTTGGGAGGCGAACGTGGGGCCGAAGCCAACACGCTGAAGCCCTTTTGAACTTTAATGAAATGGTGACACAAAGCCGACGATTATCCCTGTATACACTATTGAAATGTACCCAAGGACAATCCCCGGTTCTGTGCTAAACTATTGCTAACTGTGGATGAAAACTACTTGGGCTATTGTGATGGGATGCTAATGGACTAGGAATGGGGAAACTACGGGAACTATGGCACCTGCCGATGACAATGTATTAAATACATGAAAAATGGCAGGTGGAGACTCGCCACCTCACTTACTGGGCCCCCGGGAATCATTCGTTTCAAGGGGGCAACAGGTACATGAGGGGCTGAAGGGTGAGGATACCTCGGCGGACTTTAAACGCAGATCACGCGCTCCCTGTGGGTCCAGCATCACCGGCCCACTCGCCACTTACCACGAGGCACCTACCCTCCGAGTGGGCTGCTAACCCTGCTCTAGCGACTCCACTCTGACCAGCCGATGAAGGCAAGCCAAGAGGCGGGAGACCTATCCCCCGTCATGCTTCACTCCGGCAAGCCGGAGATGGGGGACAGTATACTCTCCCTGGAGCACTCGGATATATAGCCCCGCAGGGTCGCTACTCCCCGTCATCCGCCTCAGATGCCCTGCGGGGCATATTATTCGTATTATTAGCAGAATTACTTCTTTTAAGGAGTAATTATGCTAAAATAACGTATTATATGTACATGAAAACAATACACGAATTTTCCTTATATTTTATCACTTCCATTGACAAACGCAAGAGCGAAGAACATTTTATATGACACAAACGTATGTATAATGTAGTATGTCACCTGGTTGTTTACTCACGCACGTTTTGAGAGTCATCTGGAAGTGGGTCGCTATGGTTCAGGACACACAGTGTGTTCTCTTTTATCCACAGTTCCCTCTTCATGCATTTTTAATTATATTCACGTGACAAATGTACAGGGACGCTTCTATGGACGCGTGTGTACATTCAGTTCGAAGTTGTTGTTTAAGTATAAAATAAACATTGAGTTTATAATACCTGCTGTGTATTTCCACGTTTCATGAAAAACCTTGTAAAACGATCACACAGAATTTAACGATATTTCGTATAAAATGTCGTATTAAAATCCAATACGAAAACTAAAGTGAACTTTATATATATAGGATCTTATTAAATAGAATTTATAAAATTCTTGACAAATCCAATCGCCGATTAAGTTCATGTCGGAACAATAAAAGTATTAAATGTGATGAATGGCTCCGAGAGTTTTCTCAAGAAAGAAACAGACGTAAATCGGTGCTGAACAACGCTGGTTTAAAAAATAAATACTTGACTTGTACGTCTTAATTACTAAACTCATTTAATTATTGCTAAACAAAGAACATAATTAAACTGGTATTAAAAAAAAAAAACTAAGGAAAAACAAAAATAAACAAGAGATTATTTTTTATTATATGTTTAGTTTTTAACATAAATAGCACCACCCACGTGCAAATTAATGACGGCTAACTTCAGAACTTCTTATTTATAAAGTCTATAAAACTAGGTATGTAGGTAGGTAGATAATATACTAGGGATAACTTTTATTTATAAAAGCTGCAATATGCACTATTGGAATTTAGCAACTCGTGTTCAGTTTCAACCTACATACATGATACAGGGGCGGATCCAGACTGTGGGCACCCGTCCTACAGCTGAAAATTATAAAACAACAAAAAACATACATTCGTATAACGGGAGTAACTACGTAGGTGGAGAACATAGTGGTAGTTCATAGGGGCAGTGTATAGGAGGAGTACATAGTAGTACCTAAAAAGAATAAGAAGTGTGTTATTGTAAGCAAACTAGGGTTTGGGCATGCCTACAGTGCCCAATACGACTAATCCGCCACTGGTGTAATAGACCGATAATCATAATCCTTGACATTACATATGTAGGTACTACAGTTATGCACTAGAATATCTTCTTAACTTCACAAGTCACGCCAAAGAAAACAATGTCCAATTTGCTACAATTACGTATCCGTATAACCCATTCAGTCGTACGTGACAGCTAACTGTTGTGGTTTCCCTTCGCACGCATAGGTACATACATAACACATGTCTTTGTATGGTAATCCTGACATACAGCCTGATGTTTATTTTACGCATGTTAACGTTTCGGTTTCCAGTCACTGCGGAGATGTGGTTGACACCTTAACACCCGTGCTGAGGTATCTAAGGAGCATGATATCTAAGACTGAAAGCGACAGCAATAGGATTAGTACTAAATCCAACACCATTGTGATAATTACTCGCTTAGATGGGAATATAATTATATCAGACGCCAAATTGTTCGAACTGTAATAGGAATTTCTAAGTGTGATTGCGATAAGTAATTCCAACTTGCTCCGTTTGAGGAATTGTTCATGGAAATTAATAATGAGTTCAATATTAAACTAATAACGAAATTGAATTTCGAACATCGGGTACAGCGAAATAAGTTTGTATTTGAAACAAACACGAAAGTAACGGATTAAATTGTTGAATACCAATAATATCGTTACACTAAGTGTTGTTAAATAAAAACGTTCACTGTATACACTCAAGTTTAATAACTACGTATTGTACCAGTACCGATTTAAAAAAATACAACCAGATTCTATGAAAAATAAACACAGCAAAAACCACCGCATCATCACTTCATTTATGTCTCCATAAATAAATCGATCTTGTTTTGAATATGAACCTCAGTAAAAATTTTCAATACTGTACTCGCATACATTTTCATTACATTTAAAATGAAAAGAAAAAAATACATATTTTTTGCCCTTGACTTTAAATGTAAACAAACCCACTATATTTTATGGGGAAATAATTTTTAAAAGATGTCATCATTGATAAGTATCCATCTCCACTTCCATCTCAATCAGTCATCAATACTGACGTAACGCAAGTCGCGATTTGCGTTATCATCGAAACGGCCATACATTTCAGTTTGTCCTGCATTATTCTCCTAACCTCCGCGGTGAATGCACAAACGCAGGACAACCATTCATTTTACATTATAATCCTACAACCACGGGTTGTAGCGGAACTAGGAAGAGAAGATTAAAGGCAGCATGGCAGCATGGCAGCATGGTTCACAAAAACCTATATTCATGCACGGTGCCTAGTTTAAATTAAAAATATTGTTGAGGATTTTGCCCGTTCTACGGATTGATTAGGAGACGCAGTCGTTTTTCGATGTAACGGCTAAAGCTAGGTGTAGCCGGCCACATGCGGCTAAACTTATGTATCCTTGGTTCGGTTTTATGTATATCAAATCAGAGTAAATCAGTTAGGAAAGGCGAGATAAGAATCTCATAACAAAGCTAAACAACTAAAATCCAACAAATAGAGATTATCACGCTTTCGTAAAACAAAGATTTAATCCTAAAAATGTTTGTCTAATTTTAATGCTAACCGTTGTTAGTGCTCCTAACATGAGACGAGCTATGCAGCGCGGTTGTTCAGCTTTTCGCTTTTGTGTCTTATTCTGCGTTTCGTAATAATTACACAAAACAACGCGAAACCCAGAAACAGTCGCTGCATTACACTGAAAAAGTAAACAAAAGTGGAACTAAACCGCAGTATCGCTGGATGCACGTGGCACCTTATTGTGACTAACAGCCATTTCTCTGCGGTTCCCCACTTCCCGAGTTTAAGAGAGCCCTTTAACTTTGGCATAGCCCTACATGAATGCTGTATAAGTAAATAAAGCTGAATTTTGCTTAAATGTGTCAATAATCCTTATGTCAACATGTCGGCTTATTCCCCCTTAAATTCCTTCCCAACGCTTCCGAAGCGAAATATTAAATTTTTAAAAATAAATAAAATCTCTCCCAGCTTTATAAAATCATGATTGTCACATTATTGCGCTCGGAAATATGCATTGGAACGATGATACCAATTAAACAAATGAAACATCGTTATCGTCATTTCGTTGCTCAAAATAGGACACGATTATGTGATAGATGTATACTATATCGGAATCGATGGCAACTACATAAGGGGTTATGTTGTTTATCATAATATTCTCAGAGGTATACCGCTTTACATAACAAATCTGATGGCACATCTCAAACACTGTTGTGATAGGTTGAAATCTGTCTCACGAATTAATAATAGCGTAACAGCCAATCATGTGACATTTCGGATCTAACGTAGCTGAGATATAGGACAAATTCTTGAGCGACGTAATATACCTATCGTTGTTCAGAGATAAAAGCAAATACTATTTCAGTAAGTGATCGTTAGTTGTTTGATTTCGTTTTATTGGTTCTAAGAGGCGGTGCCTAGAGTTCCCGTCTGTCAATCCGACACAGTTGCGGATATTGCCTCCTTCGTGAAAGAAGTCCGCTGGCTAGTCAATTCATTAATTGCCTTTCTCTCAAAGTAGAGTAACTCAGATGGGGGCAAGTATTTTTAATTCTTTATTGTTGAGTCCATATCCTATTTGTTAAACTATCACTTTGGCCAAAAATAGTACAAACATTTTCTTGTAACAACATTCAAGGAAACGGTTTCTAATTCTTTAAAATAGTTTGTACTTAGTTTCACTATTTAAGGCGCCCGAAACTTTCATTTGTTTGTATTTTCACTCCCTAATTTAAATTAACTTAAGTATGCTTGAACGTGCTCCAACTTCGGTTTGACCTGCTTTGTATTACAACGGAATTTGTAATTCATAAAACCCATGGGAAATGTAATTATAAGTGACATCCTCTTGAATTGTAACATTGTTTACGTGGGTGAGTATATTAATATAGTCTGTTAATTGTATTAAGTCGGAATCAAGATTTACCAAGCATTTGGAAGATGTAGGAATATATTTTTTAAGATTCTATTCATAGAAAATCATGTAGGTTTATACTTAAGACTAATTTAAACAATTTGGAAGATGTAGGAATACATTTTTTAAGATTCTATTCATAGAAAATCATGTAGGTTTATACTTAAGACTAATTTAATCAATGTAATTTAAGTGTGGGCGGCGATTTAGCTTCCTAGCTTAGCGCCAACACAGGTCGAAAAGTATCATAACAACGGTATTTTTAGAAAAAAAAACTTTGCTTTTTATTTTAAAGAATTTAAACAAGACTTTATACTTCTATGGTATGAAGGGGTTATAGTCATAAGTCTAGTCTAGTACTAGACTTATGAGATTAGTATTATTAGTAGACTTTAATTAAGAAGTAAAACACCAAAAATTATACTATTTTTATGACACACGTATGTAAATTTGGGCCACCCATGTTCTCTCTTTACACTGCACGGCGGGAGTCTAAGCTTCTAAATCCTACAATAATTGGATTTCATGATAGAATTTTGTGAACATGGTTGACGATGTTTAGAATTTTGTATCAATATTTTGTGAACACACGCTCCGAAAACGGTTATTCGAAAATGATGTTATTTTCATACATTTTCTCCTTGATACTTCACTTCTGGGGATTGCATTTATTGTTACTTTTTCTCAGAAAAATTATAATTGACGCGTTTAAGAATGATACTATAGAATACTAGAAAGATGTGGTGAAAATCCCAAGAAAAGTTTACTTAACAATTTTCTTCCATCAAAAGTGAATCGTTTGAAATTCCAAAGTTTATTTTCCAAAAGTCATCCATTAATTATGAGATTAGTCTCCGTAAACCGAGTGATTCAAACGAGGAAATCTAATTACTACGGCAACATAGGAGCTGTAACTATACGATTTCCAATCCTATCATAATCTGGCAGAACGACTTCAGGATTAATCTCGCTCCAGCATCCATAATTCTCTTAAATTAATTCCCTCAACAATGCATTCAAGGATTCTTTATATTTTTATTTTACAACGTTTGTACATTAGCGTTTTAAGCCAGCGCTATAACACACGAAAGCCCAGTGTATGTAAGCACGTAATTACTTTTTTATAAAAGAAAAATTAGAACTCGAGTTTTCAGTACACCTAGATAATTTAAAATGGCGCAAAGCCAACATATTTTGTCATCATTAGACGTTTTATTCTGTGTTATTATATTGTTCTTGTATAAATTGAGGTGAAGTGATAATTAAGGTTAGCTGCCACCTGCCCCGGGTCGTGGGTAGGAAAATCTCGGGTCTACGGTAAAACGAGACGATGAGGATGTTTAATAGGACAAAGACTCAGTTATATTAATAAATGCAGCAAAAATATTAAATTTCTCGTGCATTCCCTTGACCTACCTAGGAGTAAACGTGAACTCTGTGGGTAAAAGTATTGTATTAAATTCTACGTCTTTCCTACAGAATACTACATTTACAAAAAAGTAAACAAAGACCATTACTAGGCTTTGTTAAAACATTTTACCTAAAAGTCCACTTTGTTCTACCTTTTAACTTGCTTCGGGCTATTTCACACGAGCTTTTTTATCAACATATTGTTACATTAGCTATAATAATAATGAATAATTGACCAGGTACAAATAAGCTGATTGGCGTTGGCACTTATATTTCAAAGTTTAAATAGCGTGATTCATGTTTTATTTTGCAAGGTGTAAAATATTATGAAACTACAGAAACTCTTACCAATTTTAATTAGGAACTTGGTACAGGCAGCCATCATGTTTAACTAGGTATTTATATTATTACAAAAACAACAAAGTAACTGCCTAGGTAATTAATAAATGAAAAAGAAATTACCTAAATAACAATATTGTGGAAGTGGCTGCAGCTAATTAAAGTACATTATTTTGCACTAACCACCGCAATACGAGGTCTCAACAGCAACATGTGATTTTCATACCACAAGTGCGCACTTTATTAATTACAAGTTACAAAAGGAGCAAACCGCAAAGCAGAAAACAACGGAGTTCATATTTTTATTCTCATCTGTTCGTACCTTTACTACTATTATGTGCTATTATGCATTAATTAACGTTATGTGTATTATACCACATCTGAAGCATTAAGCAAATGGATTCCTTTCGTGTGATCGTTAAATCCGTGCATTATATAAATAACGGTCCCATTACAAACCTTCCATTCTGACTCTGATTACGTTTCTGTTCAAACCATAAAGCTAAACAAAATGAAGATACACTGTTTACCTAAAATCAAAGAGCATATTTTACTCTTTTATCGTCGAATTATTTACACTTGTAGAAATCTCACTGTTCACGGGCCTAGTTACCTAGTTCGCAAAGATGTTCACTTAATTTACCGAATCATATATTTCATAATTTACATTCATGTGTGGATCATAGCTGTGGCGACAATTCGCAAGTACTACGATCATTACCAGGAGAACACAATACGCTTCACGACGCGCACTGATTACCTCGACTGGAACACAACATTTGCCTCGGTCACCGTCTGCGAGATTGCAAACATTGAAAAACTTTGGTCACTCAGCAAGTTATTCGACCTCAAAGACGGACAAAAGTATGATCGTTTTCTCGCCGAAATAACTTTCTTCAGTGGAACATGCTTCAGTTGCTCTTCAACGTGCCTAAATACAACTTTGTGTTCACGTGATTATTCGGAAATTGTGTCGAAATTCCGCACGTCCTGCAAATACCTATTCAAATCGTGCAAGTGGAATGGCCAAGAAATTAACTGCTGTAAATATTTCAAACCTCTACAAACAGAGTACGGTAGATGTTATTCAATTAACAACAAGCACGTTGGTGGAAATTACAAAATGTTTTCCACGTCCGCTCTCGCAAAAAACCCAGAGGCGGGCGTTCTCGAAATAACTTTATCACAAGATTACGAGTCATTCATTCATTCGCCAGAAGACATACCCTTTTGGAATATGGAACATGATCGGAGGATAACGACGCTATACGGAGCAGAAGCAACAGTGAGGTTTTCAATTATGGATGTGGTGAATGAGCCGGAAGTACCTTTGATCGCTCCCGAGGTACGTCAATGTAGATTCCCTGACGAAGTTCCAGCGAGCTACATAGCCTTCCAACAATACAGCTACTCCGTGTGTATTATTCAATGTCGCATTGAGGCCCAATTGAAGCTCTGTGGATGTACACATCACTTATCTCCGGTCCAATACAAAGATCAATATTGCGATTTGGAGGGATTAAAGTGTTTGACGAAGCACTACAAAGTACTGAGAAAGCTGCAGGTTCCTGGGACGAATGAGACTGGTTTAAACTGCGATTGTTTGCCATCGTGTACGGAACCTGATTACAATGTGGTCTCTAAGAAATTGTTGGAGCCTGAAAAGGAGTTGAAAGTTAAGCCTGCTCGGTTTATACTGAATAACCGTCCGTATCAGAGAGTCACGAGGCAAGTTGCGAGAACTACGTTGGATCTAGTCGTGGCCATGGGAAACTGCTTTGGACTTTGCTTTGGTGGATCTCTGCTTTCGATCGTTGAAATTATGTACTATCTATGTTTTAAGAGGTGGAAGTTTGCTTAAAAATGTTTGCCTAATAAATAAACTTAAATGCGACATTATTCACTGCTTCAGCACATTTAAACTTAGTAATAGTTGGCTGGATAAGAGGAATTTCCTTGCACCAAATTTTTCTCATACAAAATTTAAGAGCAAACACGTGTGAAGGATTGAATTTGCTAAAGAAATTTATCGAAGCCAGCTGCTGGCACATCTCGGCTAAGTCCATTCGTCCGAAACTCGGCGTAAACAAAGTCGGTAAATAAGTTTCCTAAAGCACAAAGTTTCCCGTTCTTCGTATTAGTAACAGAAATAGTTTGTAAATGATGTTTATTATTAGTTTTTTTTGTGTCTATTTGTTGTCGGAAAGCAACTGAAGAACATTGATGTTTTTGGTATCTTTTATTTTGTAAACATTTTTCTTTGCTCCAAATTGGCTAAGCAAAGGATTTTTATTTTACGTCCAAAAACGGCACGGAAGAAATACAGGATATTGTAAGATTTATCAGCAACTCGTGTTTTCGTACCGTTACTGTTGCTAACTTAAATATTGATTAAAATATGTAATACGATTATGACAATAAATCCACTCGATAGATAATTCTGTAAAGTAATTGTGTCTTTCATAGAATAAGATTCCAAATGTAATTTTTGTTTTAATCATATTGCTTGTTTACTTCAAAAGTATTTTATAGTGTTTACCTACACCGTTGGCTACAATTTCCTTATAAGGTGGTATTAAATCATTTTTACACCAAGTGCAAAATCTCTCTCCATAAAAGAGTTTAAAACACAATCCGAAAAGTATACAATGAATATTCATTCAGATGAAAGACACTGAATATTTAAAAAGAAAAATGGCCCGAAATGTAAACATATTTAAAAATACTGAGGACAATTTTACTGTTCCATTTTCCGGTTCTTTATCACTTTGTCGGAATCCTAATATTATGTTAAATTATTGTCGTAATCACAAAACAGTTACATTTTGTAACAAGATTTACTGAAGAGATTGGATTGTAATAGTATCATCGTTTTTTTTTTGCTGCTATATTTTGTAGGTAGTATAAAAGTATTTTTCGTTATATGTAAGAGAAGGCTACTTACTTCAAAATGAGTAATTTTTTTTTGAGATGGACTTTAACATAATATGGTTTGGATAATAATGTTTTAATAAAATTGGTTTCATGGAAAATAAAACTGTGTGTCATGAATGTGTTTTTCTAAGTGTATTATAACTATAAGAATAATATTCAGTAATAAGAATAACAACGTCCGTACGTTTAAGTTTAAAAACCTATCGGCCGACTTTTTATTTTATTAATATAACAAATTACAAACGTAAAGTCTGCTGAAAGTTTTTCATAAAACTTTACAGTATTTTATCGAGCAGCACCGAATGTGGCAAATTCAGTAACTATGATAAAACATTCAATTCTCTATGCACTCGTTAGCAAAAACTTCTTTTATAAACCTCAGAACATAAATTACAACATTCCTTTGATGTTAACTCTCTTTGATCACAATTAACATTTCTCAGATAGAAATCTGACTTGATAGAATTGAATTGATATGTCAAACGGTCAACGAACTTTCCAATTTCCATTTTCGGCTCCAAAAGTTTTTGTCCTCGAACAAATTTTCGCTGTACTGCGCGAAAGGTCAATTTGGTAGCCACGATTTGGTACCGCAAACCCTCGAATTTCTTTGTGCCTGATATCATCTGTATAATGAACTATTGACAAAGTAGATCTGGCCTTAGTAATCAGAATCTGTAAACTACTTCTGTCAATATCAAGTCTATGAAGGCATTTTGAATTAGTAACAGACTTGAGTTAGGTATTAATTTAAACTTAGGTAATAATAGTTCAAATCCACTGTATCGGTTAGACCACATTTCGAAATTGCTATACTCCTTAAATATTAGATGTAAGTTATAATAAAATAATGAAATTAAACATTGTGTTAGAGGCCACGCCAACAGTCACCGAATACGAGAGAATAGGTTCGCAAACAAGTTTAAACAATTAACAAACTTCAGAACTCTTAACTCCGATGTTCTAAACAATATAAAATAATCCGATAGTGTCCGAGTTGCGGACAGAATAAGTTACGTAACGTTAAATGTGTCAGACACTATACTAGAGTGTCGGCTAATGTAATCGGTCTACGTAGATCAACATAAACTGCCCATCATGATTTAGGCCATTTATCTCAATTACCTGCCATAGAATGCTAAAACTAAATGCGAAAACTTTTCATGCGGCATCTGTGACTGTAGTTAAAATTAATATTTGAATAATGAAAAAGTTTAATAATTTAAAAGTCACCTCAGCAATAAAGAGATTTTTGCCAGAGTAGCTCACGTCAGCAGAACTTAAATTCAAATTTTATATTTTCTTACTTATTATTAGAATGTCCTTCAAGAAGTCTACAATTAACGTTTCAGCCATTTTCATAAAATAACCATATCCATTTAAGACAGAATTTATAGAGGTAGCTAGATTTCTGGTGAAATTCACAGTCAATAATCATAATAATCCAAAGTACGTTTCTACCTATAACCCAACACAGAGCCCGCACCTTCGCAGAACCTAAAATGCTTAAAATTATTACAAAATACCCCAGAAATTCCCCAATATTGTCCATGAATATAATAATGCTCCAATTCCAAGGTATTTTCAGGAGTTCAACCTCAATTAAAATCGTTAACAAATGGAAGAGTTTATAATTATATAATTAATTACAATCGAAATTGATACGGGTATAATTATCACAATCCGATATCGATTCGTAATGATCTCAACAAATTGAAGGTTGGATATGGATTTATGAAATCTATTTCAGCAACGAGAATTAAAGTATTAGGTAAAATTATTTCGGGCCATAATAAACAGAAACTTACTTATAACGAAATATCGGTTTGTCAGGCTTATTAATTATTCTTTTGAAAAATAAATATGATAATCACACAAGTTAATTCTGTATTCCCGTATTTCTTTTTGTATTGGAAGAAAAATGCAATCACGTTTCATCTCACATTACCTTATTACTTACATTACATTACCTTATTAGCCAGTCTTGCAGCGTCAAATTAATTTTACGTCCAGATTGTCTAAACAAGCCGAGTGATTGACCTAACCGTCTACTCCGACTTACGAACTGTATTATTCAAGCGTTGCCTACATCTGTTTTGTCGTTCATGTTATTCACAAGATATTGCTGGTTTACTCGGGATCCCTTTGTGAATTGTTTTAAAATTCACAATAGGACACCTGACAGGTTTGCGTCGAATTGCTCAATGGAGTGAAAGAACAGAGAATTTCGACGTGTTTTGTTACGAGAACGTTTCCGCGTATGTTGTTTTAAATAGCGAATGAGTTTTTTTAAGGCTTGTTTTGCATCCTTTATTGAGTTGACCATGAAATTCCACAGTGGTTTTTACTTTTGATAACTTGTCGTACAATGACATCAAAACTATGATTCAGTTTGTTACCTACGCTACTGAAATTAAGAGGAAATTACGCTTTCCACATTGCAACTAAAATACGGTATCAATAGTTTCCAAACTGCAACTTCAAATCGTGCTCCGCTTCGATAGAGCCAATTATTGAATTACAAACCGAAAGGCTTATATTTGATGAGAAATGAATATCTCGTAAGTTCAATAAGATTCAGATTTATTATGTGGGTGAGTAAATACGGTGTAGGTAGGTATGTAAATAAGTTTTGAAAAAATGGTTGTAAAAACTTATGTATCAAGCCTTCTATAACCTTATGTTTAGTTTGAGTTCCCATATCATACATTGATGTTAAGCCCTTAGAAATACTTATCTAATCAAATCATCAATAATGCCTTCAACGAGGTAATCTGTTTACGAGTAAATTGACGTATTAATTATTCTAACACCATCAAAGACGATTACGATTACTACTAGGCATTGCTTTATTACACAAGACTAGGGGAGCAATTAGCTCAGGCTAATTAGTTTATTTACTCTTTCTAAAAAAACACGTTAGTTATTTGAAATGTCCTTTAAAATTATTCAAAAACAAAATTTTCCATTTTGTTACTAAAATAAATTCAATAATAATAATTTTCGTTACAAACTCTGGTCATACTAAAATATCAATGAAACCACTTAAAATATACAAAGTACTACCTAAGTACCTGCATCAAACTACACTGCAGTAAGCTTACAATATTAGCACGTTCATAAAATTATTCTGTTTATGTTCACGACTTTATTTTAAAAACTTTGTGAGCCCGCTCTTGCTTTCATAGAATATTCAAAATCTGCAGACTTCGGTCAGTTCGGCGAACGGCAGGCGTCTTAAAAGTTGAACTAACTTGTAGGCTTTATTTTTATGTTGCTAAGCTCCACTTTTAGTTTTATTTTTACATTCTTGAAAACTAGGTAACTTGGGAATTGTATGTTTATCATATTGTAATTATAATTGTATAGTAAAAAAACTATTTTTCTTCACAAAAATCATCGGTCATTTCGCTAATTCAGTTAAGCCTTAAAAACCGTTGGTTCGCAAAAATATTTGATTCACTGCGTTAGAATATTGATGTAACCGTTGTAACATCTTGACAATTTACCATATTTTTTGTACATAATTCATGAAACGATCCCTTAACACAAAAATGTGAAATTCTATCTCATATTCAATTTGCTGAATATATTTTATGGACATGATATTGTACGCTTAATATACATACACTTTTAATATTTTTGTAACGTTTAAGCGTAAGGTGAAATAACTAAAGTATGTACGCAAGATTAGGTAGTTTAAGTGCACTCCCGATACAGGTATCTAAGTACTTACAGGTTTAATAGGGAAAATGTTTGGAACTCCGAAGTTGCGAAGTACGACGATCAAATTTCTTTGGAAAACTCGTGCGCGAGTCTAATCCCACTGCGGTAATACGTCTAAAAGTTTTAAATGTATTTCCAATGAATCTTTACATAGCTAATATTTTATGTGGGTTCAAGAAAATGTAGTCCTTTTTTATAATTTTCTGTTTACCGTACAATGCAAACTTTTAGTCGGTCGATAGTTTGTTTGGGGTCATAAATCAGTATGAAGATTAATGCTATTAGTATCATATACATTGGGTACAGAAAAACAATTCGGTATCAGACTTTGACAAGAATTTCTTTTTGTTCACGAATTTGTTATCAAAAAGAAAGGTTGAGGGAATTTTTATGTTTGTCAATTGAAAAGCTCAACATTCCTTCTGGCGCAGTCGGTCAAAAATCTTCTTTTATCTCGTAAACAAATAAATTTTTCAGCTAACTTAAGCCTAGCTTTTTTAACTTATGCCGATATTTTATAAAAAAATACTAAAAAGAATAATTTTCTAAGAATAAGAGTAAGTTTTTCGTTTTTTTGCCTTCTGAACCGCTGATTACCCAAAGCTTCCCATCTTCTTCTACAAAGTTATTAATCTTGAAAATTACCATTCTGAGAAATTCCAGCTTAACATATTCCATAATACGAAGAAAATTTAACTTTTTAGATCAAACAACTGAAACTTGATGATCAATGTGCCTGTTCTGCGTTTCTCAAACTTTTCTGTTTTTAAACCCACTGGTGCTCAAGTATTGAACATAGTGTAGGTACTACTTAACATGAAGGAAAATTTTACTTACGAACTTATACGTAACTTACCGCGGTAAAGTAAAAGTGTTTAATTTAGCTCTTATACCTGTAATGAACCAATGTATTGAACCTTTATGAACAATACCCCAGCTGTAAACATCAAAGTTATAATGAGTTGTAAAATCACGTGTATCGTGTGTAAATTCAAGTACAAGTTTTAGAAACAAATTTTAGTTGTTTTGAGCCTTGTGTAGGATTATCTCAACCTCAAATGAGCCTGTGGCTTTGAAACTTGTTTACCTTTAGTAGTAACTTTTTGGGAACAGATGCTTCTTACATCAAAGTGTGTAAAATATACTAATTTATTTCCAAAAAGTTTTGAATTACAATAAACACGAATTTATATGCAGATAAATTGATATCTCATATAAATTCTCATATACATATATGATAGAGGGCAATCCTAGAAATCAGAACCTTATGTTATGTCCGTAATAGTTTTACATCATAAACTGACACCTTACTTCCAGCTTGTAGTAGTTTCGTTTCAATAAATGAAGTACTTGCGTACAGTTAAGGTAGCTTTCATTTATAATTTCCCTTTGTTCCAGTGGCTGACTTCACGACGCAGCTGTCCCAACTATACGAGCATCACTCTTCAGAGTTGCAGATCCTCGTCGCTAACTTCCGTAAGCGAAGCAGTGAGCTGAGGAAAGAGAGGTAAGCATTAGTATTAAGACACTGATAAATATGGATCTTGCAGTCTTTGTCTCCTTTCAAAAGAAAAAAAATCAAATCGGTTAGATAATAACTTCCTTTTTTATCTAATTTTTATAAGCGGGCAAACTATCTGAAATGTTTAGAAACAACTAAGATACATTTTTGTTGGTACAGTCCTACTGGTAATATAATCTCCAAAACGAACCTTACATGATAAAGGACTCCATTCACAAAAGAAATTCACTCAGTATCATTTGAATCCGGGTACGTACGATTCGTCAAAAAATTGTATTATCCGCGAACACCGATGGCAAAGCATTCGGACCCGCCGGTTTCATCTCATGTCTTTTTTCAATCCAAAAGGCTTCCATTCCAGGGAAAACTAGATTAGCCTAGAATAAAACTGCCTACCTCGTCACAGTTCCGTGTGAACGACTGTTTTACTCGCTAAAAATATTTTTTCACCACAGGTGTGTTACAAATTCCGACAGATCCTGATACGTTACATTTTCCGCAATCTGAGCCACATTCTCTAGTCAGGCACAAATATTTGAATATTATTAGAATCACAAACTACGAAGTTACGTCGTATTCTTGAATAATGTAAGTAATATAAGATCAATTTTCTTTTAAAATTTTACATGAATTTCTACCGTCTACGTCGACGATTCGATTTGAAGACGGAAGCTGGCGCTATAATTTATTTGGGAATTTGAAATCAAAATATCATTTAAGAGATTCTATCTTTAATGACATAGTTAGTTAGACATTGAGACGACAGACTGGAATGTATCGTTGAATTATTAATGTTGTTGATAGGTATTATATACATTTTCTTTTCCGACGTCAAAAATCATCAAATGACCCCTCCCGCTGTGGGTTAGCAGCGGTGAGGGAGTGTCAGACTCTTACTGACTAAAAACCGTCGTGTTCCGTCTTAGGCCTTTTATGTACCAGGGCCGCGGTATCTCTTTCGAACAACCCGCAGCCCCGGCAGGCCTTAGCCCTGCTGGGCCCCGCTGGGGAGGTATTATATACCTTAGCTGGAAATCCAAAGTGGTAGAACCCAGTAGTTTCTGTTTCCTATTTTGGCGAATAGAGTTTAAGACTGATTTTACCGTCTTACAAAGCATACTTATGAGTTTGAGATAATTAAAGTTGAAGCGCATTTGAAAATCTAACTCTAAACCTCTTTTTGTAAATAAAGTCAAAGTTTATATTGAACTTAAATGATTCAATCTTTTTGAAGTGTGTACATGTTTAGGTGTTCTAACATCTTTTGAGATACGCAGTAAATTTAAATAAAAGCAAAATGTAAACTTTGGAATTTAATTCAATTTACTTAAAAACTTTCTTTGAATTCAAAGGGCTTTAAATAAGCTAGACCTAAGATCAAAATCTTTCATTTTCTCTTTAGTTACTTTACCAATAACGAGAGGATTTTCTGCAGTCTTATTCTCCAAGGGTTTAATAACATTAGGTGTTTAATTAAATGAAGGCCTAGATAAATGAAAGCCATATTTACCCAGAGGGCCAACATAACTCTGCCGTAGACATCACTCAGGTACGCCTGACCCGACCTCGTAAATATAGCAACACAATACGGGGAAAAAAATGTTGCCATCTTAATATAATGTGATAACGCTGGTAAATTTTGTACAAATATTACCTTTTTTTGTTGGGACGGGATTTTTTTATGTTTTATTCCTTTAAATTTTGCTAGGCAGATTTTTATATTAAATTATATGTATTTATCAGTTTTGGCAATATAATTTTATAGCAATGGCTCACTTTGATTCATCAAAACTCCAAATACTACAAAAAAAATGCACCCATGTAATTAATATACCTACGTAATACGTATTTCCCCTGAAGGCAATAACTTATTGAACTAATCAGTAACCGATTTATTATTCCAGCATCTAGAAATACGTAATACATTTTGCTTATTAGCCCTTGCCAAAGGTCGCCTACCTCTTGTATTGTGCTGAATAAGCCACCTAATAAATTACCTAATTAATTCCTTCAGGTATTGTTAGGCAATATTATTTTGATACCCGTAAATACCGATTGTTTCTTGTAAATAAGGCCTTTTCTTTTTTTTCCTTTTTCTTATGTGGCAATGATATTTTCAACCACGAACCTCGACCAGTAAAGAAAGACGTGTCTAAAAATACATGTCTCTATCTATAAGTTCTGACTCAAATGTCTTTATAAAATACTAGCTTTTGCCCGCGACTTCGTTCGCATGATATAGTGACTTCCGGCATATTTTTGGTTTGACCAATAGATGGCGCTATATGTCCGGAATAAATTTTATTTTTTATTTTTATATTTTTTTTTTTTAATAAAAACTATCCTATGTCCTTTCTCAAGTTCCAAACTATGTCTGTACCAAATTTCACACAAATCAGTTCAGTAATTTAGGCGTGAAGAAAAGACAGACAGACAGACAGACAGACAGAGTTACTTTCACATTTATAATATTAGTTAGGATCTACTCATAAATAAGTACGTAACTTACGTCTGACTGCTGACAAGTTTAAGATGGGTACTTTATCCGTCACATCAAAACACACGCTTACCTAACGCACCCCCGTCATAGAAGAATCGATGTATGAAGATCTGAAACGTGACAGACATTTCAGAGAGCTACCAAAAACTTTAAGCAAACAAAGGCTATATGTACCGTACCCACGTCTACCTTCTTGTATTACCGTTCGCTGTCTCAACAGAATATCTTGCATGACTACTGATAGTAATGGACAGAGTAAGTTTATATAATTGTAGCGAGGTGAAAAAGAAATTGCCTATGTAATTTTCAATATTGAAATTGTCGAATTACCATATTTACATACTTCGATAAATATTAGGCGAAACAAACCTTTGATGAAGGCAATAATGGACCGAAAGTACTTAAATACAAGTATGATTCAAGCAAGAGTATTTTTTTCATTTCAAATTAATAAAGAAAAGTAACATACGGCACATATGAATACGATAACGTTTATATATCTGACAGATTTCACTCCAATAAGTTAGGTAATAAGCTTATACGTCAGAGCCTTGTCAGCGCATCTGCGTTTCTTCCCTCTCCCAACAGTTGGCTTCGCTAGTTACATATTCCCTGCCTCCGTCCTACTCCGTGAGAACAACTTTATTTCTGTAACAATTTGCCGGTGTGCCTTTCAATGAACTGAAAGTTTGTTTCAAACTGATGTAGTAATTTTCAGATTTAAGGCAAATGTTAACTGTTAACTTATGATGATGAAAAGTGTTTTTAATTATCTGTTCGGATATTTTTACATATTTTCCACTTGTACCAAAAAAGGGAGTGAAATTGGGGGGAGGTGACTAATAGGAACATAAAGTGAAGTTAACAAAAGGTAGGCTCTCAAATAGAGATGTCGAAACTAAAATAAAACTTCGAAAGAACCCTTTTCTTGTGATCGCGACCCAAAAGTATTAAATATGCATTGCATTCCCAACACAAAAGCTGTTTCCATCAACCTGAAATTGAATAAAAATAAAATTGTTTTGTTTCCCAAACGAAACAGAAAAAAGTAAAATGTTTTGTTCAAATTGCGTTTAACGGTGTACCTTTATACAGACATAAAACAGTGATGCTTAGACAATTTGCATAAAATGTATTCCTTCAAGCAATTTTAATATCAGCGATGTTTTAATAGACTACAAGCTTTTTATCTCGTCGAAACGATGTGTTTATGAAAAACCTTATTAAAAACATAAAAATAGTTTCATACTTCAAGTTTGTGGGAAATATTACTGCCATTTGAGACAACGTGCCAAACCTTTGTGAAGCACTAACGGCGGCAGTAAATCAGCAGTTAATTTATTCATCGCTGAAGAGTTATTGTTAGCTTGATCTATTGGCGACGACTGCTTCAAACGGGCCCTTCTAATTGAAACGAGACGATCCAATTATTCCCGCGGAATCAAATCAGAAGGCACTTAACTCTGCCATTACAGACAAATAAAAGAAACGCTCGGTTCCCCGGTTGATGCAATAGGCGACCGCTGAGCGAAGTTACTCGTTAGCTACAAAGATAAAATAAATCCCGCCGGGACTGATGTAGTAAAATGAACTTTATGGATATTATATTGTCTATTTCAATGTCCGCTTTTCTTTTCCTCCAATCAGTTTCTCTTGATGTATATTTTAAAGCCAATTTCAATGGTTACAATAATGGACTTTGATTTCTGTTTTACAGGAAGAGTATTCTTCTTTAATATTATTTCATAGAGCGATAAAAATATGCAACATAAGACGCTGACTCTATCTATAGCAGTGGTTCTTAACCGGTGGTCCGCGGACCACTAGCGGTCCCTGGAGGCATTCCAAGTGGTCCGCGAAGCTCTGCTTCGCGACGTTGCTGTACATTATCTAACTTTATTTTTATCGACTTATCAATGCGCGCACAGGTTTCGCAACATTTTACGTAATTTTGGTTTTGAGTCTTAAAAATAATTAAAATTTCGGGCTCGCTTGGCTCGCGTATTTAGAAACTATATGCCCTTATTTTTGCATTTGTCAACAAACAAAAAGTTAAGTACGTTTGGGTTAAATTTTACGTAATATTTGGTAAAAATTCAGAAATTAGTAAAGAAAATGCAGTCACAAAAATCTCATTAAATTAAAATCTGTAACTTTTAATTTTTTGATAAATAATAAAGAAATGAGTGCTAATTATAAAGTATGCTTGTATTCTTTATCAAAGAACTCTCAATTTAGGTAAACCGATGGGGTGGTCCCCGGCAAGACAAACTTTAGTTAAAATGGTCCCTCATGTCAAAAAGGTTAAGAACCACTGATCTATGTCATGTATTTACGACTGTATCATAAAAATACGTTGTCCGTAAACTTATTCTCACTAGTTATATGTAGCTGTCCCAATAAAATTTACTTACTGCGTCCCCCGAGGGCGCCCGACCTGTCCAGATATACCGGTAACTTTATTTCTTCAAAAACTTTCAGGTGTAACTTTAGCGATGATAAATTTTAGAAAAGGAATTTAGAGATAACTCCCTCAAGTTCGTGATGAAACGTTGTTTCTTGACAGTTACCGATAAAACCACAAACTTTTTGTTCTAAGTTTTCGAAGATTTTAATGAATGAAAAGTGATATTTTTACCTATAGAAAAATAATTACGCATTTCAGCAGTTAATGGTATGTTAATATCCAAAAATTTCGTTTGCCATCTGAAACCAAGAAGACTTTTAGCAACATAATATTTCGTGTTTAATTAATATTTTGTCTTAAAATACCTTCATAATATTTAATTTCGCAAATTGAAGGGGAACGTGACTCAATTAGGCTTAGGCACGGAAAGTGTCCTTGAGAAGTAACTCCAGGTACCTTAGGGAATACCAGCTAGTAGGCTGCGGGTACATTTACACTAAACTAATTAATACTGAAACATAGTTAGCACCTACATACATTTGTTAATGTCATGTCAGTGGCTCCCAAAGGTGAGGATAAAATATGTGGACCTATGCTAGACATTTAGCTGTCCGCTGAATGGTCACGGCAACCTTTATCATTCATGCGTATTCAAGCTATTTTGAGTGTCATATATGTATATGTACGTATTTAGGTATATAACAAAGAACAAGTCAATGACCATTCCTTAATTAAGAAATTTATAGAATGCCTTCAACAAACCACAGGAAACAGGTTATTACAATTATCTCAGCATTCCGTCACGTTTGGGATAACAACAGCATATATCCTATAACACAATCTCTATTGTTTCCCGAATCCTCGACATAATCCCGAAGCAGTCCATTATCACGGAGCTCAGTAAACCGACGTATTATCGCGGCATCAAGTCCTGATGCAAACACTATGTAGTACGTACCTGTTTGAGTTCTCTCATGTCATGTTTACTATTACAGACAATTTCTTGTTGGTTGGTTAGAAGAATTTTATTTTAAGTTGAAATATCTACATTATATATTGTTGGAAAAAAAAAAAACACTGGTAAACAGGTGCACCATGCAAGACAAGAAAGCCGACCCTGGACGGCTGGAAGGCTAGGCAGATGAAAATGTTGTTGAAGTAAAATTAAAATCACTGGAACCATGTTTATTTTGCGTTGTTAATAGTAAAAATAGATATTATTGTAATTTCGTTGATAGCATGACAACACATTTTCCTCCCAGTAATCCTTATTATCCGGCATTGTGTAGGCATTAACTTCACGTTCTAGTCCTGTGCATTAGGTACCTAAGTAGTTAGTTTTATAGTAAAAATTGCTGTTGTAAAAGCTGCCTCCAATAAACTACTAGCCGTTTCCTGTAAACAGAAATATTCAAATGCTGCGAGTATTACCCCAAAAGCTAGGGCATATTTTATTCAACGCTAGGTGGCGCTAGCAATCAGAATAAGGGAGCACTCACATAACAGACAATAGAAAATTAAATGAAAAATGCAAAATGTTGTACGTCGACTAGTTTCTACGTAATTTTACTTCCTTTTGTTGGATGATTTTCGAACCGCTACTGCACAAGTTCATTCTTTTATTCACAAAAAGAAACAATAGAAATCAGACTATACAAAGCTTGAACCAAACTGAATATGGATTAGCTGCCTTTATAAAACGAATTTCAATTGGCATTCCTTGAATTTATATAAGATTTTTTTAGTTTTGTTTCCCTTTAGAACCTACGTCTATTGGAAATGTTAATTTAGTTTGAACTAGAAATATTAACACATATTTTCCTGAAGGTTGGTAGATGTGGGAATTATTCGCAGTAAAATAGCTTCATTCAACATCAAAAGAGACGGTTTCTTGATTAATATTGCGGTCACATAAGCAATCAGTGCGCGATTTCCTAATATGTAGCGAGGGCAAACTCCCGGGATATGCCGAGTTATGTTTTCAGAAATTGAACAGAATAGGCTTTCACTGATCATAATGGTGTTCATGTATTACTGCTAATATTAATGCATACCTATGTAGGTAATTGAAGTGCTGCTAAATTGGGATTGGATTCTGAAAACCCGATTTTCAGCTCTATAGAGAAAGCCACGTAAAATGCGAAATATTGAATCGTCCGTTACCATAAGACTTTCAAAAGGTCACCCAAAAATAAAACAAAATATATTATTCTGTAATAACATGCTTCAGTCCAGATAATATACCTATATGTGAAATAAATACATAGAGCTTCGTGATCTTTAATAATTTCATTAGCAATCAGTGCATTATACCATACCTAACTAATTAAAAGAGGTTGTTCTAAAAATATCCATACCTACAAATTGCGTGCACAAGCAAAAAACCTCAATTAATTAAACTGTCTAAAATCATACCTAGGCTACCTTGATGAATAATAAACACTGAAGGTATAAATCATCAATCAAGAACTGCAGGTACAATTCCGGGTCATTTGTCATAATTCCACTAACGCCACTGTATTGTACTGCTAACAATGATACATTTATAATCAAGATTCGATTGTCGTCATCCAACAGGCTATTTTTATCCCCTTGTTAAACCCAACGTGTTTCCTCATTTTTCAAATACTTTATGTACGAGAGTGTACTGCTTTTTACCCTTATACTAAGCCGTACCGATACAAAATGTATTAGAACCTTTTTATACTTTTAGCATTGAGGTAATGGATTTAAAGATTACAGTGCACAACAAAACCGTCTGTTGTTAACCTCTTTCACAATTGAATTTTATAACATTCTTTGTTCTTGCGGCTCAGTGCTTGTAAAGCCCTATATCAGGAATAAAAAAGTACGTCAGCCCAAAGTTAATATATTTTTCTTTGATGCTGTAGGTAATTTCATTTATGCATTAGATTAATGATAATCAAGATTAAATCAGAATTAGCAGAAACTTGAAGGGTATTAATAAAACTGATATTAAATTCAAACTGGCAGGAAATCAAAACTTAGAAATATTTGAAAGAAATGTTTTGTGATGCATTTTTATTAAATGAATAAAAAGCTAAATAAAAATGTACCTTCGCACGTGGGTAGGCTCATTCAACACACCAACAATAGACTCGTAAACTAGAATGGCTTTATAAAACAATATCCAGCCAGCTTTTTCGCATTTCCCAGAATAAAGACCAAAATACCTGGTAAAATAATTAATACCTGGGCTTTTATTTATTTTATATATTTTTTTTATATGTATTATGTTTATGTGTTGTGTAATTTTACTACATAAGTATTCTTAGAGGTCAGATCAGAAGTGGTACTTGAAACTGAATAACACACGTCTATAGACATTTAACCTGGTAAGGTTTATTTCTTTCAAAGGATTTAGCAGAAGCCAATTTTGAATAGCAAATACAATATCGATAATTAATTATAAGATCACGATGTGACATCTTCAACATCCGTCATCCTTCTGTCCGTCATAACTTCTTCTTTTATACCAGCCTGGTCAGTCCAGGTTGGTAGCAAGGAGGGTTCATATCCAACAATATATATATTTATATAGTGTATTGTTATTTGATATTTTTGTTTAGGTATTCATATTTTTGTTGTGCACTTTTTTGATCTACCTACTCTATCGAATCTCTCTATGGCTTTAAGGTTGGCTGTAAGAGAACCCAATTCTGGGTTAAGCTCGCCGTTGTACATAAACTGTCTTGATTCTTTGTATATATTTATGATAAGTGTGCAATAAAGAATAATGAATATAAACGTAGTGTAATGTCTTAGGTACTAATTGGAGTATACATTTACAGTACTATAACCTGTATTACATACTTTTAAATATAGGATCACAATAAGGAGATATTTCTTGTGGTGCATTTTTTTGCAAATTAATTTACATAAAAGTATGTTTGTTCATAAACTGCATAGACAAATATTGTTGCAACCTGTTGGTTGTATGTAACATTTTGATTACAAAACATGACCACGAGGCACGTGAATTGCTCTGTCTGTCAACGTCACTTTTCCAACATGACGTCATTTGAACTTTGAACATTTTTTATTCATTCGCGAAGGCTTTGCAGTTTACAGTAACTACAGGAACACACGTTAAAACTTTCCATATGAACCAGCATATTTTTTAGCTAACCAACATAAATCACTTTTTTTATTAATCCTAACAAAATTTGTCAAACGCTTAAGATGCTTAGTAACATTTACGAGCAAACCTTATTACAAGAACACTGCTTCTAATTTGTAAAACAAGTCTCCCTCTTATACCTAAACGATTTTAATATGTACCTTGTTCTAAATTGAAACGACAGGCTTGCAATATTTGTAGGCTCTTAGCGTTTAATCTGAAATTATTTTACACGTGTAATACTTGGAACTCGCAATTTTACATGTGCTTCGAAGCGTACGGTTTTTACATAGCTCAGTGCTTTCTGCTACATATGATTTGGATCAGTGAAGCAAGGCGACGCTTCAGAAATACGGAGAGAGTTAAGAGTAATAACAACTTAAACATTATGTTAAGTAATACAATTTTACTATTTACTTGATTAAAAAAAATTACTGTATATCTTAATTGAAACTATACGACGACATATGTATGTACTTTATGTATTATTTTACCTAAGGTCAAATACAAAAATGTACTCGAAGGACAATTGCTCGAAGCCAAGAAACATTATGAATGATACAATTTGTAGACATCGATAAATTGTTTAAAAATACGAAAATTTTAATTGAAATAGTAATTATAGTTATGTCTAAAGATGATTACTAATTTTAAATTAATTTTAGCCTCTACAGGACGCTTACCTGGCTTCACAGGAGATAACATTCCAAAGCATTTATCGCGTCAATAACCAGCCACCTCCCAAGATTTAACCCTGCACAAGTGCATCGTCTCGGAAAACCTTTGAACTTTACCAACCCGTGACCCGCCTGCTTTAGTTGTAATTTCGCACGGGAAACTACCTCGATAAATGCTTAACTCAGTGTATCTACGACGCTATGTAAAGAATATTCAATGAGATTATAAATCTATTGTACTATATTTAGTTTGTGCATTAAATAGGTAGTATTGTACACAAGTTTAGTATGATGCTACTTATGACAGCAATGACCGATCAGAGAAAGCAATAGGTATATCATACATAAGGCATGATAAAAGGAGCGAATCATAAAGATGGTCTCATAAACACTATATGAACATTGCCAATATGGATCGTAAACTTACATTCAAAATTAAACTAAAACCCAATAACTCTGATTTGTTTGTCATTGTTATAATTTTAATTTGAAAATACAATGCGTTACAAAAAGCGTAGAATAATGGCTGATATGAAATGGAACCTCATTGTTCAGTTCTGTGAAGGTATTCAGACGTATGGGGTCGCCGACTTGCGTTCTGCATTATGGATGAGGTCAAAGCCTAAATTCGAATATATAGTCGCAGTGCGGGTCTCTAAAACAAATCCAATTATTTTTTCTGTTTCTATAAGCATTTAATTAGAAACTGATACAGTCCTTTTCAGAGTCCAAAATACAAATGACTAACGTATTTACACGGCTCTTAAATGAAAAGGTGTTAAACTCGCATCTATGGATTTACATTATTCATTAATTCGTTTTTGCGAAAAATCGATTACTGGAGGGTAATAGACAAAAAAAGGATCTAATCGGTGATCTTGCTTATAACTATGTACATAGGTACGAGTATGTATAATATATAAATCTTATAGTTCGGCCATTCAGAGAATGCGTTCCTGACACGTCGCGATTGAACTGACGACGTAACTTTGCAATGGCGTTGCAGTTACGATAAAAATATTTTTGCTGGTTGTTTACCGTTTTAACAATTGAGGAGCATTAAAACAACATTATTATATCAATAATCAATGAATGTTATAATTTTGTGCCAAACTGAGTGTCAAATAACTTGGTAAACAATATTTTTCTAAATCTATACTGCGCTATTACAAGGTTATGTCAGCGGTTTATATTTTGTAGTGCTGTGCTAAAAATAACAGGCAAGTATCGTAATCTGTTCTTATACAGTTATAATATAAAATAATACGTTTTGATTTTCTTTTTAAGAATTGGAAAATAATGGACTATAAGACTTAATTATAACTTTTATGAAATATAAAAATAAAACTATGACCAAACCGCATTTTTATACTTAGATTAAAAATGGTAACCCCAAATGGCGTTATGGGCCACCATTTTGTGACGCTAAAACAGTCGTCCGTTGTCGTTTCGTGCGCATAGACCACGTTTTTCAAGTGTTTTCGATCTGTTTTTATTTGATTACCCGGCTTTTGTTAGACCGAGATATCAGGATTGATTCTGTTATTGATAATAATATAATTATACATGTAGGCGAAGATGATGATGAAGACACCACCTCCTCAAGCAAATCGGAGTCTGATTAATATTCTGTTCGCACATTCAATTCAATGTACTTGTAACAAAGAATAAATAAAACAATTTTATTATATGAATATTACCTTTTTTTGGTTTCCACTTAAATAACTAAAATATAAAACAAATGATTCCGCCAATTTAAAACGAAAATAATCTTAAAATAATGCGGCGGTTCATTTTGAAGGAACGGTAACGAACTCAGTGTTATGTTGTGCCCATCACTAGTCGTGACTAACTGATAGGTGTCAGGAACGCATTCTCTGAACGGCCGAAGTATAATAAATAATTTACCAAAATTACTTTAGTCTATCTAGAACATTGTTCCAAAAAACCCTAAGTGAAAAAATACATTCAGGCAGAACGACCATTGTATAAAAGGTAACTATTCCCACTTGTATCTTTAGGAGACTGTACTAAGTATACATATTAGACTATACAAGCTGTTGATTTGCATCCGTGCCATATTCAAGGAGGTAATTATGCTATATAATGATTCTCAACCCAAATCAATAAAAAAATTGGTACGTAATTTTTTTTCTTAATTTTTTTTTTCGGATTTCCGAAAATGTCATCTAGCCTTATTTAAACTTGGCGCGTATGTTACTGGCCTTAAAACCGTGCTGCACCCTCACACAAACGCAAACGCAAAGCATACGTAGCGATCACTCATAAATTTCATTCATAAAATTGGACAAAAAAAGTATTGTATGTGCTCCTCCTGAACTATGGCACAAATGCAAATCAACACCTTGTATATGATACCTAACCTACATAATAAATGTGTCGTAAATGTGAAAGTTAGTATATTATCCATGAGTATCTCATAATTATTTTTATAATTTGAATTGTGAGCTCGAAGTTAGTGTCAAAATGTATAATTGAATGGATTAATGTGGCCTTTGCCCTATTTGGAAGTGTCACCGCCGACAGTCACACGACACTTGAACACAAAAAGTATCTTAGCAAGTTTCCTTCACAAAGCCTTCCGTCGTCAGTCGTGATTGAAGATTATTCTTCGTTTTCAAGAAGACATTTTGTCACTTTTTTATATAGTCGACTAAACTTTAATTAAAGTTTACCACAACGATTTTGATAGAGTCACGTCAATTTGTAAAAAGAGTAAATATGGAGTTTCTTGTCATATACTTCTTCTCCATAGGCAGCTACTTTTAGAATAGGCAACTAGAATCAAACTTAGTTATACTTTTGACGTTCATAAGTGCTTGTAAAGGCTTAAATAAAATAAATTATTTCAACTGTTTAAAAAAAGTTTATTTCTCTAGATAGGTTCATAATTATGTGTAAAACCAGTCATCTGTTAAAGTAGCTGGGAATCCAAATAAGCTATTATCCTCGTACATTGATTCTTTTCCCACGCTCTGTTTCATATCCCATTTAACCATGATTAAGGTTAAACTCGAGGCCCTGATAATTAGGTACGTTTCGACGGCTGCTCACAGTCTCAGCAGTGCGTATATTTTACGTAGCGTATATCACCGAAAGCCTGGCTTTGAAGTCTTGTTTGTTTTAACCCTGAAAAATATATGTAGATTAAGCAGTTTTAGTAATATGTTAGTACTGGTAAAATACGCATCGACTTTGATATCTTTTTTTGTGAAAACGGTGATATATCGTAGCGAAATTTCAGACAGACGTTATTCATAATATTACATATTTATGTCTTCATGGTTTTTAACTTTCATTTTTATACAAAAAGGTCTGTGAAATCACTGAACTAAAGATGTATGATTAAAATACCAAATGATATAAGAATTCAAATCCTGATATAAATTATCTTGTGGTAAAATATGCTATTTCCAATTTGTTACAGGCAATCATTAATTAAAACATCATTTTTTACCAACAAGGTAAAGTTATAAGTACCTACGTACTATAAATCGTTATATGGTTAGACAGGAAGAGGGTTATAAACCTATTAAACGAATACAATTATCACCTAATTTAATACAAAAATAAATTTAAAAAAGCTCTCTTCGCATTAACCCAGAAAATTACACAACAACCTAACATCTGTATTTAAACATTCAAACGAATCTATGACATCATTTACACTAAAAAGATGTACAATTGCGTTCAATAATTTCAGCTGCTTCAGTGGCTAGTTAATAAATCACGGGTACCTACCTAAGCGATGCGGGGAACACGTCATTTCTTATAGACGCTGCCGGAGTGCCGGTACCACACGCCCGTCATAATTAACCTTGTCTACGAAACGCTCTTGATCTTGACAGTACCGTCGCCAACGCGATAAATAAAGTAACTGGAAGAGCGTTTTATTTAACGCAAACTTATGGCACATCTTCGTATCCTCCTGAGGTTTAACTTTACTTAAGCGGGAGTCTGAAAGTTGTCGCTCGTCAAAGTGAGGGACAAGTTACATTTGTCACTTTGTAAATAGGGAAAAATTGCGATAAAACCAGTGATTGATCCAAGTTAAAAGTATAGAGATATAGTGTCTATATGTCAGGTGGATTTTTGAGAAAATTCCACCACCGCAGCCTTATAGGTCATCGATATCATAAAGTCAAAGTCAAAGTATTTATTTGCACATGAATGCAGTAGGTTCATAAGGTGTTACAACATTTCAGTGTGTTCGGTATTCAGTCATAATATGTATAATGACATGCAAATTAGTTTATACACACACATAAACATGCAAGTGATAAAGTTTAGGTACCTATTTATATTTTGGAAATTTATATTGTAAAAATTATTTTATTGAGTAAAAAGGATTATCAATTAGCCATCTACGTAGTGTTATCATAGAACGTACAACCTATGCATACGGGACAACTCGTCAAACATTTTCTGTATACTAAATGTCGATGCTTAAGATTTTACTTTTTATACTTTATAGAGCTAACACCTTCCAGTAGTGAATTTTATGGTAGAATAATTAAGTAGCCATGTGACAGAACTAATACGATTGGCTCGAGCACTACTACGGGACGAACGCCAGCCGTTGGCAACCTCCCAGATTGATACCAGATGACAGACGAACGGGCATTCAAGCATTGTAAACTGTTCGCGACATTGGATACTTAAGCTTTATTTACCTAGAAACTATTTAGGTACGGTGATCAATGTTTATTACGCGGCCCAATGTGTCGCGGTCATAAGATCGCGCAGTCTTGTGGAAAGCTACCTCGATAATTGATTTCAAACTATCAATTTGCAACTAAAATGCAAAATTGTTATTATGAGGAAGTCTGGCTTTCAATTTGGCAGAACAAATGTTCCGTAATAATTTGCAAAGTATGTTTTGACATGTCGTGTAAGCTGTTCCGTTTTCAATTGTATATTGTGACGCTGAGGAATGAACTTCTTTTGACTAAATAATACCAGCAACTATTTAGGTATACGTTATATTTGTATCGAGGACAAAATGAAGTGTGATATATGAGCTTTACTACTTACTACGAATGACATTTTTATACATTACCATAATGTTACGACAGGATTTCATGAAATTCAGTCCGATAGAATATCTGATAGCCTCATGCCGTAACATAAGTCCTTACCCTTTGGCGTACAAAAAATAAAATAAACATTTGATAGCGGACCCAAAATAGCAAACATATGGAACGCTCATTTTCCTGAGGTAAACTTCAACATGATACCAAATGGCACCACGCGATGTCACGCATGCCAATAATGTATCGAGTTTAAATATCAAATTAGACGGGTCGGTAACCCAACGCCTTCAATTATCGAATGATGAAACGACTTTATCGCAGATGCGGGAAAATTAGATACTGAAAATACCATTACCTTTTTATGTACAGTCATTTTACTTCAGACGTGTTTTGCAAAAAGGAAGAATAAATATTTATTTTATTCTGAATAAAGCCACAATAGACTAAAAATATTTCAGTATCTGTACTGAACTGCCAATAAACTTTCATATTTTCCTACGCTTTAGAATACATTTAATATCTATGGTATGTATTTTCGATGATTAACCATTATGTAGAATAATCATACTACATTATCATCAAACTATCATTATACTTAGACAATACTTAAGCGTCAATCACTTCCTCTGTTTATTTTTCCGGTGCGACAATCAATTGTTTGCAATAAAATAAGTAAACCATAATGAAATAAAACCATTTAACACATTAAACGATTAATATTTCAACAGATCAAGATAATTAATATGCTGAACATCAGTCAAGCAATTAATTATAATCTGAACAATAATATTGAATACCACGACACAGCGAATTAATAGATATTATTATCTTGCTGAGCAGCGGTTTAATTTAAAATCTATGTACTTTCGTTTGGAGAATATTTTTAATCAATTAAGAACATGGCATCGCAATTAATAATATCATGCTCCGTAAAAAATAAAGCGTAGATATAATTATACCTAATCTAGACACACGGCAGTGTGTCCGCCAAGTTCGAGCAAAAAAAGCGACACACCAGCCGTGGGTTATATTACACGAACCATTTTGGGCCAAATTCGACCCCCCTATAACTCAAAATCTATTTTATTTACACATTTCAAATTTCTAGTATCTGTTGAGACCCCCTCACTTATCTAAAATACAAAATTTCATTATAGTTCGGCCATTCAGAGAATGCGTTCCTGACACGTCGCGATTGAACTGACGACGTAATAACATTCATTGATTATTGATATAATAATGTTGTTTTAATGCTCCTCAATTGTTAAAACGGTAAACAACCAGCAAAAATATTTTTATCGTAACTGCAACGCCATTGCAAAGTTACGTCGTCAGTTCAATCGCGACGTGTCAGGAACGCATTCTCTGAATGGCCGAACTATAATATACCTATTGTAGGTCTTGAGATATTGACGTCAGAAAATCGCTATTTTTACTATACACTCACTGACTGACTCACTGATTCACTGATTCACTTACTCACTCATCAAAAACCTAGACCACTTCCAATGGTCGTATTGACTTGAAATTTGGCATGGAGGTAGGTCTTTATGTCAAGGTAGAGGGAAAAATCTGAAAATGGCCAAGTGTGAGTCGGTTTCAAAATAATGAAGGTGTAAAATACCCAGTGTAAATTTATACCCCTAAGGAACTAAAACGAACTAAATTTACCTATATTTATATAATATATCTTCGAATGGTCGTACCGATCTGAAATTCGTTACAAAGGTTTGTATTTAGTCAAAGTAAAAATCTGAAAACGGCCAAGTGTGAGTCACTTTCGAAAATAACGAATGTGTAACTTTGATCCACGAACATAATATATGATAACATGTCATGTCAGTCAGTTGGTATATCTAGTCCATTTAGTTAATCTAGTTCATTTCTTTGTAAGAAGCATAGTGCATATTCAAAAATCTGAAAGATAGTATAAATGAGACATTTCCTTAACTAACTTAATCATAAGAAAAAAATAAAATAAACAACCTTACAAAAATAAATGAAATCCCACCCAAAACAAAAATGTGAAAGGCTGCCAAGTTCGAAAATATGGAAATCCTTCGCCTATAAAAGAAGTGAGATCTGAATAAATACCAAGTTCCATACACATACCTCAGTTAAAAATAGTTACTTTTTAATAATGTTACTTGGCAAGTTTTAATAGAAAATTAAATACTTGATTCATTGCGTTTAGTAGGTTTATAAGAAGGTGTGTGAAAACTTGCCAAGTAACATCATTAAAAAGTAACTATTTTTAACTGAGGTATGTGTATGGAACTTGGTACTTATTCAGATCTCACTTCTTTTATAGGCGAAGGATTTCCATATTATCGAATTTGGCAGCCTTTCACATTTTTGTTTTGGGTGGGTTATTTTTATTCAAAGCAAAATAATAGAAATTCCTTAAGAAATCTTTTGATTGAACAGAACATCGATTTCAGACAACACTTAGTCATGATTTTTGTTTTCATTTAGAGAAATTTCAACACAACTTTTTTTTCTTTCTCACGTGTAAATGTTTGTTCGTCCCTTGGGCAGCGTAATAGCCAAGTTTTGTGAGATATTCAAACTTTGCTCTCATTAAGATCAATTCGTAAAATGTAAAGTGTAAAAAGTTTGTCCGCAACTGTTCACTAATTACTTAACTTTAAAACTTTCCCTTGCATTATGACGAGAATACTAAATGGAACTTGTTTCATTTAAAATAACGAAAATGATCTGAGTAGGATAATAAATACGTCGTAACTTTAAAAGGAAACAGTCACTAATTAAGGGAGGTTTCTATGAAAAGAAGAATCTTTTAAAGAAATACCTATTTTAACAACGCATACTTAGAAATGAGTCGTGGTGGCCTAGTGGGCAAAGAACCAACCTCTCGAGTATGAGGGCGCGGGTTCGATTCCAGGTCAGGCAAGTACCAATGCAACTTTTCTAAGTTTGTATGTACTTTCTATGTATATCTTAGACACCAATGACTGTGTTTCGGATGGCACGTTAAACTGTAGGTCCCGGCTGTCATTGAACATCCTTGGCAGTCGTTACGGGTAGTCAGAAGCCAGTAAGTCTGACACCAGTCTAACCTAGGGGTATTGGGTTGCCCGGGTAACTGGGTTGAGGAGGTCAGATAGGCAGTCGCTTCTTGTAAAGCACTGGTACTCAGCTGAA
This sequence comes from Helicoverpa zea, assembly GCF_022581195.2. Classification (NCBI taxonomy): domain Eukaryota; kingdom Metazoa; phylum Arthropoda; class Insecta; order Lepidoptera; family Noctuidae; genus Helicoverpa; species Helicoverpa zea. The sequence continues at coordinate 5,889,491 of NC_061456.1, read as the reverse complement.
TCCGGTTAGACTGGAAGCCGACCCCAACATAGTTTAGGAAAAAGGCTCGGAGGATGATACTTAGAAATGCAAATTACTAGGGTTAACAGACACGCCCACCCGGTTGTCTAAATAAAGAAAAACTATTTTTCAAATATTTAAGAACCTACGCAATCGTCGCGTGACTCCTTGTCTTGTTTTCCAAATAATATGAAAATACAACCACAATGTCTAGAGCACGTCACACAAAAAACACTTCGCACAATTTATTTAAATCAACTGACATTGAACGAGAAAAAGTAAAAAAAATAAGTGGATTCTTTGATGTAGAATTGTAGTACAATTTATTCGAATACAATGAGAAAATAAACGAAATTGGAAAATGGTTATGTGTAATGTTTTTTGGCGACAGCATTTCAATATTAAACGCTACATTTATTTTATCAAATGTATCGCAATAATAGCGTTTCATAAAGTAAATGGTAGACTGTAGTGACGGATAGACTGAGAAAATAAAGTCGCACAGAGTACTCAGAATAATAGTCTCACAAAGGTGGAAGTTGCCTCAGGGATTTAAAGGACAAAAATAATATTGTATGTGTTTTACTTTGTACATTGTCCGACATGAAACTGAATGCGAAGCGATACAAAACTATCAAAGGATTGCTGTTTTTAGAACAGTGCAAAGTTTTTTTTTTTCTGTTTCATGTTATTCTAGTTCCTAAAACAATAAGCTATCTGAATATTTGTATTGGTTTTGTCGGATTTTACTGAGTTTTCTGATGACGTACAATTAAATAAATGAGCCATTCATTACGCCGTTTTATTATTATACTCTACTTATTTTACGACGAGGCATAGATATATCCCAATCATATAATCTATACCAATAAACACTTCTTAATACAACTATGAAACACTATACACACACAGTGTATAATCAAGCGCAAATAGTATGAACTGCTCTCGCAGGACTTTCAACGAAGTACAGCTTTTAGTCAACGTCACCTGTACTAAGAATAGTGTTTTGTTTATAAGAAGCTCAAGTTGTTGCAATACCGTAGTAACATGGAGGAAGGAAAGATAGCGGAGATACCATAAGGAAGGTAGGTCAAAGAAACGTAGGGTAGGCGTGATCAGTTAGTAGAACTAACGAGGCATTCTTGTTCTCTGTCAAATCAAAACCAAACTGCCAAATCTGCCAAAGATTGGTCTTGATTTTAATTTCGAAAATAATTTGTGGGTTCCACAAAAGGCTTGCTAGGATGGAGATAGTAACGTTCCTCGTCCCCCGAAACACCCGGATTTTGGTGCGCTACTTTTTTAGGAGATTTTGCATCATGAAATCTCCGCTAGTTATTTTGTTCTCCCTGATCGTACCCTGATGTATAGCCAGCTCTTCTCCCGTGACAACGGTGACTGAGATACGCATTATGTTAACATCGTAAGTCCCGCTTCCCGTTTATCTGTGAAGTGAACCATTTATTATTCACGTACAAAGTATATTGTTAACTTATTCTGATTGAGCTTTGGTATTAAGGTGATAAATGACGTAGATCTATAGATTCGTAGACTTTAGTATTTGTCGTATCTATCTGTTCTTTTGTGAGATTAGTAGAATATTGATCGAGTTTCTGTTTTATTATTAAAGTTGCTTTTTTTTGTTAATTGAAGCGTTGAGTCTTTGTTGTAATCACCATTGATTAGTCAATGTTAAAACCATTTCTCAATACCCAAGTCGTAATTATATAATTTCTGGTTATCGGAAGATCGAATATGTCTTAATTCATTAGTACTTCAATTTTCGTAGTCCCTACATAAATTAAAGTATCTATGCAACAAAAAATGTGTCCAAAACTTTCAAGATTATCTTATTCTTAACGCTACAATAACTAACCGTCAAAATAAATAAATAAAATCTTCTTAAATAACCTTAATTTAATAATGAAACTAGGTGTTTCTGTCTAGTTAAAATAATTAAAATAACACACTTTCATTAGTTTGCTAAATATAGTAAAAGCAAGCAACGACCTTATCGAGTCGTGTCTGAGATTTAGGATTAAGTTTACAAATTAGTTGAAGTAATAGAACCACTATTCCAAATAGAACTTGGACTTCCAAATTAGCAAGTCCATATAGCTATTATAATGATTAATTAAATGACGAGTACAAACAGGAGGAACCTTTACTTTTGTAGATGGATATTAAAAAACAATTCAGAGCTAATAAGGAATATAAAAATGTAATATAAATATTATGAATTTCAAATATTTATTAAATGTACCTATAAAGTTTAATGTGCAAACTACTATAAAATCCATTTTTAAAAGTAATATTTTCTTTCATAATTGGCGAACAAAAATATTCAGTTTGTGAAAATGGAAATGTATTTAGCAGCTCGAATTATTGGAATCCAACTGAATATTGTGTCCTATGACAATTAGCATCAAGAGTCGAGAGGTAATCCTGATACCTGACAGCGATAGCTCCGAACCGTTGATACCGGATAAATGCTCTCAGCTCATTATATCGGACAAACGGACACCAGGACCCACTCCGAATAATTAGCAAAATTCACTTAATGAATTTTAAACCGGAGATGAAATAATTTACGCTTTACTAACAACGTTTATTTCCGGGAATCAGTGACGGGTTGATTCTGATATAATTATACAAAAGCAACCGAATTTGTACAAACATAGGTATTTGAAAGCTGTCAGCTATTCAGCAAGTTTAATTTCAATATCTATTTCAGTAACAAGGGGTTATTAAATTAATTTCGTGGATATATTTGATGTTAACATTAGGAATTTATGGAATTACCGAGCTATTTATGTTTTCACTGGATTTATCATGCAGGTATGTCAAGAGTTTGCTATTCAAATCTATATCTTCAAATACCTGTATAGAAAGCCTAAAAGGGTCTCTTGGAAATTGATTTGCTTAAGTGCCGATTTCTTTCAATGAGGATCTTTAAGCTTGATAGAATGAAGCTTTTAGGCTGTAGGTACCACATAACGGGTCTTTACAGGATGTAATACATTAGAAAATTATTCACTATTTGATAAATAGTAGGGCGTGTCAATTTGAGAAGTCAAAAAATGAGAATAAGAATAAAATAAAACTGTTATTTCTTCTGAAAATAAATACAGTACAATGGTTTTTTGAGATAGGTAAATGAATGAATAATATTATAATAATTTCATATTGCCATTCATCTAACTAGCAAATAATTTATAATACTAGACGTAGAATATTTAATATAACCTATTTTATATTAAAACAGAAAATATATAAAATAATCACTTTATTTTTTTGTTTAAAATAAAAGAACATTTCAAGCAATTCGCGGGCATTTAATTGCATCATTTATAGTTCGGCCATTCAGAGAATGCGTTCCTGACACGTCGCGATTGAACTGACGACGTAACTTTGCAATGGCGTTGCAGTTACGATAAAAATATTTTTGCTGGTTGTTTACCGTTTTAACAATTGAGGAGCATTAAAACAACATTATTATATCAATAATCAATGAATGTAGTTACGTCGTCAGTTCAATCGCGACGTGTCAGGAACGCATTCTCTGAATGGCCGAACTATAGCAGCGTCATTCACTGAAAAGTAATTGCGCAAGTGCTTTACTCGAAATTAAATGGATGCGCTAATGGAGTGCTCAAACTATTCATGCTCACTTTAATTTGGTAAAAAATCTGAACAGGGTTTACTTAATAAGTCTGAACACGGCCGGTTCTAGGATTTTTACTGCGAAGGAGGCCGAATGGCTTTTCCATTGCCTTTTTTGTTAGGTACTATCCGTTTACCAAACATTTGTACGGGCAAAGGTATTCCGGGCATGTGGGCTTACTATGCACCCACGATTTTCCAAATTCTTAAGAAAAACAAAAGATTTTTTTACGACAATATAACCTTTACCTGGTGTAGGAATTCGTGGCTAAACATAGCCCCTTAAAAGGAGATTGGAGTCTCCATAAAGGTTACTTACTTTATTTTATTATCTGTGACAGAATATCCGTGAATATTTTTAGCTATCTGATGTCTTGTCACTCTGTGCCACCGGCTGCAACATGCCATTTTCTTTCGGAAACGTTTCTTTCGTTTAAGTAAATAAAAAGCGTGTTCACTTTGAGCAAAATCTTTTTTTCTATGAGGATAAAGTGAAACCAAATGTTGAAGGAAATTCTCTAACATTCTTGAACTTTAGCAAGCTATTTGCGTATTTATTTTCTATGTAGCAATTTAGATGATAGATCTGTAAAGTTTACTAACCAATCCTGAACAGTGAATAAGCAGTATTTTAACAAGAGATCGTTTTAGAAATCCCGGCCTGAAAAGAATATTTTCATATAGATTATTGATTTTAGGGTTCCGTACCCAAAGGGTAAAACGGGACCCTATTGTTTTCGCTCCTCTGTCCGTCCGTCCGTCTGTCACCAGGCTGTATCTCATGAACCGTGATAGTTAGAGAGTTGAAAGGACATTGTTCAATTTTGGCCTAAGAACCGATGTGAATATAAATTATACTATAATTTTCATTTATTTTTATATTGTTTGAAACATATTTTAGTATTCCACGGACACTTCAAATAAATAAATTCCAAATAAAAAGTTGGGTCACAATTATTGATGCCTTATAAAATGTTTCCGTCAGCCAGTGCTGCCAGTTTCGGAAGTTTTCGCGTTTTCGGTAAATACGGATCGAATTGAGAACCTCCTTTCCGAAGTCGGTTATTAAAATTAGTTGATAACACATTATTCATTTAAATACCTAAACTGACTAGCTAGAAAAAAACTAGTATTCTATATTTTTTAAGCGAAATCGCGAATTTCTAGCTTGGCATTCGAGTATTAAGCCCCCAGTACACATTGGTCCAAGCGTGGCCAATACACGCTATCACCAATGTGAACACGGGGTATTGGTGTACGTTGGCGGACATTTGTCAAGGTTGGCGTACATTCGGCGAGTTGTCGGTTTTTTGGGCACACATCAAAGGAATCATGGCCCAGTGTGGCCTGTGGTGTTTACACATCCGGCCGCTGAGGATAGTACACTTTTGTATTGCGTGTAAAAATAAATATAGTAGTGTAGTATGATATAAATATAGTAATATAAATATATAAATACACACAAACACCACAAAACATGCATCCATCACCAAGCACGCAAGCGGGACCAGCCATCCAGGAACAGAACACACAACAATCATCTAACACCGAACATTCGTCATCATCACAACCTAGAAGAGGGAGAAGAAGGATAAGAACAACGCAAACAAACACATCAACTACATAATACATACACATTATATAATAAATAATACATACAAAATACTTTTATAAAGTCTAAATAAAAAGACTAGGGGGGACATAGGTATCTTTTTTTCCGCGGGCTGCGGAACGGGATACCTATTAAAACCGACATAAAGTCGAGAAGGTCAAACCTGGGTCAAAACCCACAGTAATATAAATATAGTAGTGTAGTATACAAATAAATAGCCGCAGCCTTAGTTACTTCGACGTCCATCGCAAGTGGTTTGCCAGGCAACAATGAGCCATGCGCCAATGTGTAAACACCATTTGATCGTGGCCTACATTTGTGCATTGCAAAGCTTGGCCCAACACTGGCCAATATGTACTGGGGGCTTTATAGTTTTCGTAATTGGCAACATTGGTGTACTTCAGTCAGTTTGCTAGTAGTCAGTTTGATTGCTTTGCGACTATCGTTTCTTTTGTGATTTTCTATGCGTTTCATGGTTTTATTCTAACAACTTTGGCTTGATTACGGACTCCGATTAGATTGCCTACTTGGTAGACTCGGCCGTGTGTAAAGGACTGGATTTTCCTGGCATTTTCGGATATTGCTCTGTCTGTGATCGAATTTAGTTGTATTATAATTACAACAATGGATGCAGAATATAGTTTACCTATATTGTGTAAATTGTGGATCTGCTGGAGGTACTTTGGTATTAGAAAACGAAGACATACTTCGTTGCATACAACAATGGACTGCTCCCCGTATGGTAAGTGGTCTACGAAAGTGTTTTTCTAATTTTGATAAGAATGTTACTACCTACTTATGTTTTCATAAGCACACAATTTCTCGGTTTTCAAATCAATTGCCACAATTGCAAGTTATTTGGCATTTACTAATGTTTTATTGTATTTATTTATAACAGGTTGAAGCTCATGACCTTATATGTACGACGTGTTGGTCTGAAGCAGTCGAGCATAATAAGATGCAATGCACTGTTGGACGTAATTGTGAAAATGTATGGCTCCTACGGGGGACAATACAAAGCAGGCACATATCAAGAAAAATATATTTTATTTATATTTTAATTGACAATTCACAAGTGGGGAGGGAGGCTATAAGGCATTACTGTTGCAATTGTATCGTTGGGCGTAGAACAGTGGGCTGTTGTGCCCACATAATGACTATTATCTGGTACTTAAGCTGGGCGAGATATCAAAATTCAATTGAACCCCCTGCTCAGTTCTTAGATAATATATTATTGAGAAATATTGATGATTAAAAACCTTTAATTGAATATAAATATTGTTTTTATTGCACATCCTCGAAAACCTCTTTCATTGTTATTGGTAAACCTTACTTTAACTGTTAAATTATTTTGTGTGGTAATGACATTTTTAGTATGGTCTGTGCCTTCTTGGTAATAGACCGCGGGTTCGATTCCCGCCTTATGGCATGTAGATAGCTAGGTAACTGTCTAATATAAAAGTAGTAACAATCATTTAAATAAATAATTCTCTATCGTAATAATATCGATATTTTATGAATTGTGGTGAATGGAACTCTTCCATTTTGGATACTTATGCGTTTTATCACAAATCCAAATTGGATTCACTATATATTAAGAAACGTAACGTTGAAAGCAAAAGCGTTTAGGTAGTAGTTTTTCATAAAAAATCTAAGCATTTATGAAAACTAGCCACACGCCCCGTCTTCGCACGGTGGCAATGTAAAACTTTGGTGTAAACCTTCCTCTTGACCTACTCTATCTATGTCCGTTCGTGAAAACTTATTTCATAGGATTCCATATAATTTTAAGAGTTTATAGAAGTCACTTTCCATTCGAACGGTTCTTAGGCAGAACATGTATGGAGCCGGAACAATGTCCTTTTCACAGATGATGTATTTCTGTTGCCGCTTTAACAACAAATACTGAAAACTAGAATAAAATAAATATTTCGGGGGCTCCCGTATAAAAAACGTGATTTTTTGCTCAATTTTGCTCGATATCCATAAATATGTATATATAGAATATTAGTTTGGATGGTACGGAACCCTACGTGCGCGAGTCCGACTCGCACTTGGCCGGTTTTATTAATGCTTTTCACCTATATAACGTGAGAACTGAGCATCTGTAACTATATTAATGTTGTTAAATTTGTAGTTCTAAATAATATAATTGAAGCTACATGAAAAACTTTCTTTGAAATACGGGGTCTTGTTCTATTGGTTGTCAACCATTTATTTATTATATCGTCTTGTAGGCCTACTTAATTAAATGGGCTACAATATCTCCTACAATATATCCTTCTCCGGATTGTAGTAAATGTCTTACTTAATCTAAACTAAAGCAGAAGTTGAATTTAGCCAATATTGAGCCGGAGAGAATCAAAGTACAGATATTATATAAATCATTGAGGGCTTTAGTATTAAACACATAGGTCAGCATAAATATTTCAATATTATTTTCTATTCAAAAAGGTCCTATAGACGAAAATACTCATCTCAAATCTAGGAACTGAAATTAATCCAGCATAGACACTCATCTAGACTGATTACGTAGCCGCTAAGGCAGTTCTTAGAAAGCTACTTTTAGTCACATTTCATTTCGTGAGCAGTGCTCTCTGACTTGAAAGGGTCCGCTCGTTATTGAAAACGATTTATTATTAAAATCAGCTGGTTACACAAATTTTATTATTAAATTCATACAAATACAGTTAATTTTCTTTTAGAACAGATTGATATCAATAAAAAAAAAACAATTTTCAATTGTGTGAAGTAATTCGGTATCTACAAGAATTTATCTATACTAATATTATAAAGCTGAAGAGTTTGTTTGTTTGTTTGAACGCGCTAATCTCAGGAACTACTGGTCCGATTTGAAAATTTATTTCAGTGTTAGATAGCCCATTTATCGAGGAAGGCTATAGGCTATTTATCCGGTATCGTGCCGTGGTTCCTACGGGATGCGGGTGAAACCGCTGACAGAAGCTAGTTTTAAGCACAAAATATCTCTCAACAATTTTTCCTTCTTAACAACACTAAAACGTTTTAACATGTGAACATTCTTGTCTAACATAATCTATGTGATGGATATCAAAACTAACTCATGTGTAAGCTTATCGGAGACACTTAAATAAAAAAATTGTACATAGTTCCAAACACGTATATAAATACCTACACAATCATACAGGTACTCTAACCTTATCCCTTTAGAAACCCTCACTATTTATGTAAGACCTTACTAAACGCCTATTTAGGGAGGCTGGTTGCTCCCACAAGTGATCCTAATGAGCCGTCTAACTCGCTTTACTAATTGCCAATAATAACGCCTAGTACACAAATTGGTAATCATAGCGTAATGTTGTTAACCCCTGCAATTAATACAGTAATAAGCTTCTGTCAATCATTCCTATGCACCAAAGCTGTACAGAAGTTTTCAGAAGAAAAAAAACTATTTTTAAAAATAGAACTGCAACGCAAAACAAAAGCTCTACCGAGAAAGTCTCAATAACAGAAACACAAGCTCACAGAGCATGTAGGCAAATATTCTAGTGAGAATCCGATACTCGCTAGAACACTGATTGAATTTGTAAACAGCGTGCCTATCTTGTATTACTTAAAGCAACAAGGAATATTGAGAATTCGTACGTTACTGTCAACTTTTCCGCCTCACATAGAATACTGTGTGATAGGTAGGTATATATCCAACAACGTAACGTTTTGATGATGTACACTACAGAGTTGGTTGCACCCAAATCATAACCAGCCAATTAGTCAAACCGCCTAACGGCTGGCTATGATTCGGTTATCGTTACGGTTACATGGTACTACCCACACTCAAAATAAATAAACAAAATTTAACAAGAAACAACACCTCTTGAACAGTTTAACCCGGTACCCTGTAACCACCTGGAGAAGTTAATAGGGCCACACCGCGGAGAACTTAATAAGACCAATTAATTATGGCCGCCAGTGACGCAATGTAGCCGCCGACTGGCCGTTTTCCCTTCACTACAACTAAGTACATGTTTGACATTCTAAAGTAAACCATTCAACTCTGGATAACTGAAACAAGCTATTAATTTCCGTCTACTAAATCGCTTTGTAACTTTGAATTGTAAACGTAAATGCTACTCGTAATCATCGTAATCCTTGTCTAAACAATAGTCATAGACATCAAAGGTAATCCATTTTAATGTCACAACAGGATTCTTGAAACTTATTTAATTAAAAGCATTCATTAATGATCTATTGTGTCTCGTCCGCGGCAAAGTCAGTGTCTTCTGAGGAAATGCTTCTAAACTTTTTAGTGCCATTGTCGGGGACAACTTGTCTATCTGAGTGTTTGCACTCCTCAAACCCCGGTTCTTTAGTAGTTACCTCAACTCTTAACAGACTTCCGAAGAGAGTAGGCATTCGACGTAAATTCACTAAAGACTCAGATCTAATAGGTACTCCCGCGCGAATATGGAATATCAAATCAATTTCGAACATGTAAATTTAGTTTCGCTATTCTTGTTGGATCTGGTTTGGTTTGCCTTTGTTTTTGAATATTTTACGAATGAAATTGCGAACTTTGAAATAAAACTTATAAGAACGACTCCGATACTGGAGACTATTAAATAAACGTCAAAAATAAAAATTATTTTAATGGACTTTTTATGTAAGTTTGATGTAATGTAAATATGTATCTTAGGCAGCTACAGGCAATTTTTATTATACCCTACAGCTGAAAGCTTTTTTACTTTATAAGTTTGTATGACAACAGGCTTTTCCCAGCTCCATATATGTAAGACGAATTGTTTATATCAATCTGGTATCCTATTAACTTTCAGAGCGGGAGTGATTGTGCCTCATGAGACCAAAAACTATTTACCTATAGACAAAATATATTAGGTATACTTACAAGCCAAAAAACACAGTATTACCAAGAGGGAAAAAACGGTGTTTATATTAAAACTGAGTCCCAGGTGACTTAAATTGGTTTTGCAAGCAATTAGTATGATAAACGGGTAAGAAGGTAAGCACTTTAAGTTTGTACATTAGCAACTGGAATATCCGCAATAAAGTGCTGCACGTAGACAATAAATATCCCTGTATTTAAGTTAATAATGAGTAAAAGAAATAGAAACTTTAAATAAAGATACTTTAGTACAATTTTGTACTTAAGATAAAGAACACCTACTTTGTACAGATAGAAGTGTACAAAACTGATTAGATAGAAACAAACATTCAGGAAAAGATGGAGTAAAAATAATTTGTTACGGGTAAACTTTATATGGAGGCATGAATCACTTCAAGATATAAACAATTATTCTCAATATCGTTTAAGTAAAAACAACATTATGTGCATTATTCCAAATAATTCTATAAGCAGAAAGAGGAACAGTTAATAGGTAAACATATATAACATTACTGACCATAGTCAATGAAAAGTGACGTCCTTCTAACATAAACAAAGTATAGCGAAGTTAACACAATGACCATTCAATGTGCATTTGACAGCCCATACAATGCAACCCGCATTGTTATAAACTGACCGCAAACAACTTGAGTTGATTGAAGGCTCTTACGCCAAACTCCGCCTGGTAGATAGGAAATTGTGCCGACAATATGTTTCCCGCCTTTCATGGATAAACTGCTTCAGTTACATTTTATTTGTGTCATAACACCTCGCCTGATTTTCAAAAAGAGCTAGGTAAATGTGTACTATATAGTAGTTTCTTGTATGATTTTTATTTGCGTATTTATTATTTTAGTGTTGGATGTTCCCGCAAATGTTAACAGTAGGTAGTCAGGTTCAAGATCAGAGGCAAGTTTGTCATAGAAGCAGACCAAACAAAATGTATAAGAATTTTGAGGCTTGGCTTTTCGAAAGTTTGATTTCAATGAGATCTGAACTCTGAGGTCAAGAGACGCCTGCATTAATCTTCTGTATAAGCAAATATAACTTGGTTGTTACTACTAACATAAGTTTGACTCCGGACATCCCACTTGAAGACTTGAAAATCCCAGAGGGAGCGGTGATTTAGGAGCCGGTCGACTTCGAAACTGCCTACGTAACTCACTAATGCTACAAGTACATCACATTTATAAACGCCTACCAATCTACCTACAACATAAGCTTAGGCTATGTTTACAATTTAGTTGTGTTTTGTATTTTAGCAACCCGGAATGGAACAGCCTAAATTGTATTTTCCGATTCTTACCTCTATACAAAATGATACACGAAGCACAAAACATTTATGGTGAAAAATGGGCCGTATAAAACACATCTACGCCAAAAGAAAAATAGTTTTTATCGTTATAGCGCTTATAACAATAATGTTATAAGAGCCGACGAAAACTCATTTCACTTATCTCCTTTTCATCTCTCATTCTGACTGGGTCACGAGTGGTTTGTCCGGATATGTCGAGAAAATCAAACAAAAGCGACATAGTACGAAAATTCTATTTCACATTTCAGCGTTGACGGACGTTTGCTTGAATACTACGGTTTACTATGTGCATTTTGTGCACTGTAAAATATTTTCATGTATGTACCTTGATTTAGGTTTGCTGATATTTCAATACAGGTTTTGACTATATTATTACACTTAAAGTTCCTTTATTTCAGTTTATAAATAACACTCGTGTTAATTGTGTTCACAAAAAAAGTTCAGTTTATTAATTCACCAGAACTTTATTAGAGTAGGCATCGGTATCGGTCGTGACAGACAAACGAACTTTAAGTATCTCTTTGTTTCAGAAGATATAACAAGAAAGGCCTATAAAAGAACTCATTTATAATTCAGACTACATTGCAAAGTAACCACAGAAATAGATCAATAGCGGACTGTGGAAGCGATTTCACGGTGATATGAATATTTATTCAAAGTACTACCATACGATAGCATGACATACCGCAGAGTTCAATGACCGGCATCGTTTTTAAACTAGATATGATATCGATAGGTAGTAATACAAAGTCCCCGTAGGTAGTATTTACAACATAATTATGAAATGTTGTAAATGCACGGACAATGTACGCAAGTTGCTGTATTTGGTGTATGAAATGGAATTTTAATAACTAATGGAAGATTGACAGATTGTTTGGTATTTTGTTTTAGTTTGATATTATCTACTGGGTGTTTTTAACTTTACATTGTCGGTTCTGAAAGTTAGATAGGTAAAAACACAGTGCACTTATTTATTTTAATTAACTTACTGACTTTGATACACCTTTATCAAAATACAAAAACAATAACAAAACAGTATGGCTAAAAAAAACATTGTAGTTTTTCAATCAACTATTTACACATGCGCCGTTTCATTTCAAATATAAATAAAACGGATTCTCCGTTGTGAAAACGAACACCGCGAATTTGAAAAATCAAATATGATTTCAGCAAAAATCAAACTTCAATTTTATTGTAGCGGAGCGTTTACGGCAAAGATTCAGTATTATCAGAATCGCTTTGTGGTAGTTTCGCCGGGGGCTACCGCCAGCCGCCTAGTTCCTACGGAAATGGGACGGTAGACGCAATCTCACGCTTTTTAAGAACCACCAACGTCTTTTTCCTTTTTGAATTGCTCGGCTTAACACTACAGGCTCAACTACGACTCTAAACGTACTTAAAGAGAGTCAAAGCAGACTTTGAATTTTATTGGATATTATATTTTAGTTTCCGAGTTGCTGTCAAAGGGCACAAAGAGTTGCCCTTTTTATAAACGACTAGAATTTACTCTCGTGGACGATTTGTTGATTTTGCATCTCATCAAACATTCATTAAGTTCGCATTCAGGTGTTGGATTATTCGTCAAAGTAGTTAGTGCCCTAACAGTCGAACTTAGTAAGTTCATAACTGCTCTAAACTCTAAGTTGCATGCATTATTATAAAACTTTTAATCGATGGGAAATGTAGTAAGTTCCTATTGTAATATCAAGTTTTGAAAATTAATGAAAACTATTTATAATAGGTATTCATATTATTACCTACCTATCTAGTTATTTGTAATGCCTAGACTAATTCATTAAAAGTTCACTTTGTTTCACATGCCACCACAACCATATATTACATACATATCGATTGTTATAATTCTAGGACCAGTGGTTCTTAACCGGTGGTCCGCGGACCACTGGTGGTCCCTGGAGGCATTCCAAGTGGTCCGCGAAGCTTAGCTTTGACGACGTTGCTATACGTTATCTAACTTAATTTTTATCGACTTGTAATTGCGAACGGGGGTTTTCGCATGGACGTACATGTATCGGGTGTGTCGTACCTAGTCCCCCCATTCATGAAAATGTATGTTTGGGCTACATTTTACGTAATTTTGGTTTTGAGTCTTAAAAAATAATTAAAATTTCACGCTCGCGTCGCTCGCGTATTCAGAAACCGCATGCCCTTACCTTTGCATTTGTCAACAAACAAAAAGTTAACACGTTCGCGTGAGCAATCTCATTTTTAAATGTTGGTACTGTGGCGCACCTTTTTCGCACACAAAATTAAACCAAGTCTTAAGACGTCCCGCCGTTATACGTAGTCTTATAGTCTGTGTTATGTGGCGCAACGTTATTTCACGTCCGACGTCTATAAACGTTGTCGCCACCACATAGGTCTGACATGGTCCGTCAAAATAAATATGACAATCTAGAGGCCGTCGTACGACGTTGGGCCTTTTCATACTTATATCAATACGACGTTGTAAGACGTTGCTTACGCGAACGTGTTAAGTACGTTTGGGCTAAATTTTACGTAATATTTGGTTGAAGGCCGATAAAAATTTCGCGCTCGCTTCGCTCGCGTATTCAGAAATTATATACATATTTTGCCATTTGTCAACAAACAAAAAGTTAAGTACGTTTGGGCTAAATTTTACGTAATATTTGGTTTAAGTCCGATAAATTTTCGCGCTTGCTTCGCTCGCGTATTCAGAAACTATATGCCCTTATTTTTGCATTTGTCAACAAACAAAAAGTTAAGTACGTTTGGGCTACATTTTACGTAATATTTGGTTTAAGTCCGATAAATTTTCGCGCGCGCGTCGCTCGCGTATTCAGAAAAAATATTCCCTTATTTTTTCATTTGTCAACAAATAAAAAGTTAAGTACGTTTGGGCTACATTTTACGTAATATTTGGTTTAAGTCCATTAAAAATTTCGCGCTCGCTTCGCTCGCGCATTGGAAACTACATAGGCGAGTTTTTCTTTAATTGTATTTGCACACAACTGCCGACATGCGTTTAGCTTTGAGTAGAGCTGACCCAAAAATTCAGATATTTTTTTTGATACATAATAAAGAAATGAGTGCTAATTTAGGTAAACCGATGAGGTGGTCCCCGGCAAGACAAACTTTAGTAAAGTGGTCCCTCATGTCAAAAAGGTTAAGAACCACTGTTCTAGGACATATACGTAGATACCTTTCTCCGTATGTAGGTCCTTTGTGAACCTATAATCTAGACCAGGTCCCTACAGTAAATTGATAAACACCGTAATTAAGGTCGTTGTAATCATTCTTGTACATAAGTATTGAGTATTGAGTATTGAGTACATAATTAATTTTATGGAGGGCTAGTAATAGGTGAACCAACTAATAATTATACCAACCTACACATATGTTTTTAATTCATCGATTTCAATGTTTCTATTAACTTTTCCGCGCTCGTTTCGTAGTCCGTGTATTTTTTTTAATTTCTGATGCATTTTTTAATACTGGATATGTCCAGCGGCCAAGTAGGGCCAAGGTCTGCCGGGGCTGCGGGATTGTTCGAAAGAGTTACCGCGGCCCTGGTACATAAAAGGCCTATGACGGAACACGACGGTTTTTAGTCAGTAAGAGTCTGACACTCCCTCACTGCTGCTAACCCACAGCGGGAGGGGAGCCCATCATTTGATGATTTTGACGTCGTTAAAAAAAAGTACAGTACTGGATATGTTTTTTTTTTCAAATGATTTTTCAAATGAAATTTCAAAAGATGATAGATGCCAACTCAAAAACAAATTAACTTCTAGAAAGTTAATTTCCAACAACTTGTTTAAAACTGTCCTTCGCTTGTTCCTGTATATGGGAGATCAACGAATAGAGAATAATATATTATGCATAATGAAACCTTTTCAATTCTGGCGCGCTTATTATAAAACTTTAGTGTCCCTCCCTTCGTAAATATGTTTAGTACAATTATTTTCATAAATATTAACGTGTCTGAAAACCGTCAGTAATTCATTCTACTAAACGTACCTACATAATATACCTTTAAGCACCTATGTTTTAACTTAACACAAAACTCACGAATGATTTTGTTATATATCTAGTAAATCTATTTATTAATATAACCAAGTAAAAAATCAAGACTATTACATATTCGAGATAATTGGAAGTCATTACAGTCATCACATTGAAGTAATTAATTACCTTATTACGGCTGTTTATCAATGAAAATAAAGCCCAGAAGTCACTGACCGCGTTTCTAGCTTCCCAGACTTTCTAAGGAGCTCATTTTAAAGAGTGCCTTTAAAAAAGATCAAAATCTTGCAAGATTCACATTTTGGCATGCATATCCTGAGAAATGAGGTTAATTAGTGTAGCATATAATATGCAGAGTTCACAAGCATGGCGCTATCAGGCGGGCACACACGTCGGCACATGCTTAATTGGATGACTCCTGCATAAGTGATACTAGGGGGTAGGTAGTTTAGGCACTAGACGACACGACGTCGGCGCTGGAACCTCGCGAAGCCTCTCTGAAACTACCGCTCTCATGTAATTATGCGGAAAGCTCTACTACTTTACCATTCACTATGCTAGATAAGGACAGTACAAAACGACAGTGCCGTTTTTTGAAAACAGAATTCAAAGCAAATGCTCGTTTTTTCTTCATAAACCCTTGAGTCCCATTTTCATATTGCATGAAATACTGCCTTACCCAAGTGAAAATCCCTTGTTGCCGCTATAAATATGGTCTAATATCTTCAGAGAAACATAATGTCAGCCTTTATGCATACAGAAACTTATTTTGTTTTCCTAGCTGTACCTAAATCTAATAAGCTTTTGCCATACAAGTTTAGTATAGATGTTATGGACCAAGTGATAAATTGAGCAGTATACATAATGCCCGGTCATTATGAAAAATGCCCAATATGAGAGCGCAATTTGATAATAATTATTCAAATAATCAAATTGACCGGGCACTATACATATTGCCCGTGACCTTTTGGGCAAAGTAATACAAGCAAAGTAATAACATATTTATATATTTAATTTTTTATTGTTATTGCCATTTAATTTAAAATAAACTAAATATTAAACCACTTAAATAATCAGCCTCATGATTTGGATTAATTATGAAGGACTTCTGCCTTAAAAATCCACTAGTTTTTGCATTTAAAAGTTAAGGAAAGTCATATTTAAAGGGTGCTTATTAAACAGGCTCCTTTTTAATATAATTATTCGCCCCGAATAATGTATGTTGCCTTCTAAATTACTAAGTCAGCCACAATTAACGAGCATCTAAATGATGATGATGATGATGTTCTCCTAGCCGATTATCGGCTACGGCGGCTGTTCTCATGTAAGGAGATTAGCCAACTGCGCAGGACATATTATAGTGCACGAGCATTTGCGCAGACACAGGTGCACTCACTATTCCTTAACTCTCATAGCCCGATGGGACGGCAATCCGACACGACCGGAAAGAGATCAGGCGCAGGACCGACATTTACGTGCTCTCCGATGCACGGGTGTATCAATCACCACCTTCCAGGCTCCGGGCTGCTATGTGAAAGTCTTCTAAAACCCACAAAGCGATTTCGGCCCGACTCGGGAATCGAACCCGAGACCTCGTGCTCAGCAGCCGCACTTGCGACAGCTAGACCAACGAGGCAGTTACAAACGAGCATCTAAATAATACTATCTCAGCCACTCGTTATCTTCTAAGTAAACCGCTCTAAATACAACTCCGCATGATGGTTATTTTTTAGCATCTAAAGGACAATGGGCACAAATATATGGGACCTGGTATACCCCACCAATAGGAATGTCATATATATCATTGGATAGGCCTTTTTATGTAGGACAAGATTTACTATAACAGCTTTGCTGAAATGTTTGTCCGTTCTGAGATATAGATCAAAAACTGTGCTAAAGTTAGAACTAAGTAATCTATTGATACCTCAAGTTTTTAAAGGAAAATCTAAGTAAAGCAGGCCGCCTCGCCCCTCCACACTTACGCGGTTTTGAATTGCACTCTAGGGGTAGGACAGACAAGACTACGTGGAGTCGGTTTTGCAGCGATACGTTTTCGTCACATCATCCTCCGAGCCTTTTTCCCAAACTATGTTGGGGTCGGCTTCCAGTCTAACCGGATGTAGCTGAGTACCAGTCCTTTACAAGGAGCGACTGCCCTATCTGACCTCCTCAACCCAGTTACCCGGGCAACTGTTACGTGGGATACGTTTTCGTCACTAACTTCAATTTTTTGCTTTATTATCAAATTGCCCAACTGTCATGTAGCAATATAATAATGCCCGTGCAATGTGATAAATAATGAAGTTAAGATAGTTATTAATCACTTGGCCCGATAAAGCTAGACATTATTCATAATGCTCGGGCATTATTAATAATGCCCGAATTAATCACATGGTCCATAACATAGACATGAAAACAAACAAGCAATTTACTTTTAGAATTTATTCCAGTATTGTTAATGGAATTTTTCATATCTATGAAAGTAATATACAGCAGATATTCAGTTTATGCAACGAACGTTCTAAATTAAAACCTGCATGAACTGACTTTTTGCTTTCAAACAAAAGACCGTTGCAAACTATTCCGTATTGTATAACAAAGCGAATTAATGCACCTATTAGTGTTACATATCTCAAAAAAATATGTTTAGATTTGAATGATCGATTGACCCAGAAAAATAATTAATTACGTGACCTAAACTTTACCTACGAATATTTCACATAAGCACTCAACTTTTCAAAACAACTCAATTTTCTAAAGTAGCTAAAGCGGTTTTACGCGTATAATAGCACTCGCTAATTTGTTGGTTAACTGTTAAAAAGTTTCGATTTTCGTCAAACCCTCCGAAAATGGGAATGGGTATTAATTTATTAATAACAAAGTTGCGCATAGGAAATTGTGTCAATAATTGAATAAATTATTGAAATAGGACATCAACGCTCTATTGACCTTTGTTATGGTTATTACGGATGTTCAATAAGTGCAGTTGATTAAATATTGATATTTCGTATTTAAATGAACTGGAAATATTTTACATAAACTCAGCT
Source organism: Helicoverpa zea (assembly GCF_022581195.2). Taxonomy (NCBI): domain Eukaryota; kingdom Metazoa; phylum Arthropoda; class Insecta; order Lepidoptera; family Noctuidae; genus Helicoverpa; species Helicoverpa zea. Next base: position 5,870,970 of record NC_061456.1, on the reverse strand, counting down.
GCAAGACTGGTTCAGGCATTGAAAATAATATTTTTCTTTAATATTGATTCAATTTAACAAACCGAGAAAAATGTTGGTGAGTCCATTCACTTAAAAAATACTTTTTAGATTCATCATCATCCTCCGAGCCTTTTTCCCAAACACTTTTTAGATTAAAACCTTTAAATTGGATCCGAATAGGTACAATTGCTAGAAAATGCATTAAATGCCGTAAGTAATGCAGTACCGTAGACTGACTTAATTCCATTAAAAGCGATTACATGGACATGTCATGTCCGTATTACGTAGATACTTTACTGGAATCAAGCCTATTGGGAAAACATTATCATGAATAGATTAAGCTATGTTTTTACTTTTTAAATTTCCTTTGTTGGAGACAGAGTTCGGCGATCTATATCATGGGTCGTATCCTACTTTATATTATAAATTTTAATGTGAAAGTTTGTGAGAATGTTGAAACATACATCCATGTTTGTTATTCAATCACGCCAAAACGGCTGGACCGATTTGATTGAAATTTGGTATGTATATAGGTGATACCCTGGATTAACACATAGGCTACTTTTGATCAACACACCACGCGGGCGAAGCCGCTGGCGGAAGCTAGTAGAGAATAAAAGAATTGTTGATTCACGATCAATGAGTTCTACCATATCATACTGATCGCGTCCATAGATCAATTCATGTTGGAACACCCAAACTTTTTCTTTCCAAGTCCAAAAGACCAGAAGAAGAAAGTTTATTTATATGACATTTTATTCTTTACATACGGAATAACATGTCACTCTTCTTTAAACATGAAGTCGGGCAGATATTTATCTTGGTGAGACTTCGACCATTTACTATTACTAGCTTTATTTACTTTTGAACATTTCATAATACTTAAATAAAACAGCAATACTTTTTGGAACCAAACAAACACTATTTATGGTTGTTTAAATATGCAAGCGCTTTTCATTTGACTTGACAGCTGACGGAATGCTTTATGAGTTAATACACTATAATTAGTTCTGTTGTTGTGATATTCAATACAAATTGTGGATAAAATTATAAAGCAATTTAGCTTGTCGCTGTGGTGACCACATTTATTTTACCCAGAATTGACGAAATTGATGAAGCCACTACCAATTATGTCAAACATTACAATAACAATTTAGCGAGTAAATAAACGTATTTTAGATAAATAATAAAATACGATTCAAAATATACATAGTACAGTAAAGAAAAACCCCCATTATACGTGCAAAGCAAATTTGTCAATTTGCAGCAATATTTTTACTCCAAAGGATCATCAATCAAGTATAAAAATCGTTTCGTTGAATAAACGATGGGCGAGTTCAATTCCGATATTATGATCGAATTTTAATTGGTTACAAAATATACACGGCTAACTTGCTTTTATAGATATTTATCAAAATTATTTTTTAAATTGCTGTTTTAATGTTGAGAGTTGTTAAGGTTTAAAAAGTGTTGATTGTTTATTTCATTTTACATGACATGAATATGAAAAGATCGTCATGAATATTCTGAAGAGATCAATTCAAACTTGGAGATTTAAAATACAGAACCTACTACTCACTCTTACCCAAAGATCAAAGGGTAAACTCTACGAAAACAAAAAAAAGGCATATTTTTAAAATAATTAGTTGATTTTTATACAAATTCTTTTCCCTTACATTTCTTTCTGCTACACCATTTCAGGCAGCCACTTCGAATCGAAAGCAATACAAGGTTAATGTTGACATCATGTTCACCGCAGTAGAGTAAGCTCCGCTCTCGCCTTCCTCTGTCAATTGCGGCGAAACTCCATTAAGATACCGCACTCCAATACATTCAGCTCGTTTAATATTTCATTTCATATTTTACATGTCACATTCAATACTGAAACAAAATATAACGTGATGAGTAACGGTGGCAGGTCAAACGTGAGTGATGTTTTCGATTTACGCAAAAATAGATTAGACAATGTATTACAAGCGTTGTATCCCATTTCGCAAATATAAGGGAATTTATGTGCACCCTCGTATATTTGAAACATGAGAAAACTGTTTACATTTGAAAATTACTCTCGTTATTGAAATAATATCTGTGAGTTTAGGTCCTAAACAAATATTCCAAAGCACACTCGAATGTTCAATCCATTTTCTAGTATTTGCGTGGACATTTGATGACTGATTGTGTTAAGTATATATTTTATTTTCGCCCTACAAAGCACTTAGTATTATTATTGTCCACAAAGAATAGAACTTAAGAGCTCGATTCTTCAAAGCCTTTGTTTTTTAACGTGGTATCTATAATATAAAAGTACTTTCTGAAACTCGAGGGGAAAGTTAAAAATATATTAAAGCTTTCTTTACATCACATAAAAATAGATGATGAATGAAGTACACAGAAAACATTTAAGTACGTATGAAAGAAATCATTTATGAATAGAAAACAATAATTTTATTCAGTTGCTAAACCTGAAAAATCTTCTGTCCATTACAAGCTACAAGGTGGCATTTGGAATAAGGTACACACTGAATGAAGTTCCTCGAGGTATATGCCTAACACACCCTTTAGGCGGTTGACGTTCGTGACGCCAGTGATTAGTTTCAGGCACCCAACCGGTCGAGATGTGTCATCCTGTGAACCCAGTAACTGTCAAACGTTGATGTATGACTTTCATACTAGTAAATTGAGTTGTGTGATCCTGATGGGTCACTAATGGAAGCTCCAGTTAACAGTTAGCAAACGTTTGCTTACCTACACAAGAAAAAACAAACTCTAAGCAAATTCACTGAAGACCCGAGGTGAAGAAGTTTAATCAGATTGACACTAATTTGTTGCAAAGCGTTTCCAACTGAATGGACTTTCAGTTTGATTTAAATATAAGTGTTTTCGAAGTTCTGAAAGAAATTAAGACTCTCCTCTTGTGTTTCAAGAAAAAAGCTTTTGAAAGCGGGCACAAATCCTTTAACGTTATGAATATTCATTAACATAAAGTGTGCTAGGTCTGTACTCTTGACAAGCTGTACCTACATGAATGAAGTTGTTTTGTTTTGCCGTTACAAGTCTCTGTACTTTGTTTAATAGTAGGTAGGTACATTATAGTTACATTGTTACAAAGTCTGGGAAATAGGCAATTGCAGGTTGAGTTTGAAAGTCAAGCAGTAGGCAAAGACTTCACCTTATTCGAGACGAATAATTTTCTGCTTTGCCACCAATTATTTAGTTAAGCCGAAAGGCAAAAGTATTTTTGACTATGCAGCCATGTAATGTAGGAAAGAGACTTCACACTTAAGCGACCCCTAGCTAGACGTACAATAACTTTGTACAGCATTACAATAAAAATATTCTGCAATTAAAATTTTGTTCGCTAAAAGTCCGATATTAACCCGAAACTAAACATCTTTTCTAATATTGCCAATTTGATTGATCGTCTAGGGAACCTCTTATGATATCCTTCTGCCAAAAACTATAAAAGCGATCCAACCAAAGAGTATTTAATAACAACAGCACGCCTTTTCAAACAACATTGCTGGTGCTATGCAATGTTCCAAATTTAAAAAACGCGCCTGCATTGGATTTGGTTTTCATTGTCTGTAAATTCAAAATTTTGCAATATTTTTTTTATTGTTTAATGCATGTTTGTGAAAATTATAATAACTTACGTGTAACATAGGCCGCTTATATACTTAGGGTATTTTGGAAATTGAGTTCTATTTATGTCAGTCAAACAGTCAAGAGTGTAAAAAGTGGACCTACGTCCGAATGACGGACGGTTGAAAAGACAAATGAACATTAAAAATGTTCCTGGCAAGATAAAATGGGTAACGAAACTACTTCTAGCGGTAGTTAGACGTGAACTTTATGACATGTAGGGTAACAATAGACTTAATTGGAATTTAATATTTACAGAAGCTTAATTTAATCCTTCCTAGGAAAGTGGATTTCGTATACCAACTATTTAATAATTCCCAATAGAATATAACATGACTAAATTGGAGATGTAATTATGTAATATCAGTTTCGTATTTTATTAAGTTTGAGTTAATTTTAGTTGCTTATTAGAAACTTTAACGCCTTCTATTACATAAGCAATAGCGTTATTATAATTTGAGTTCAAATAAGGAACCCTTAAAAAAAGGGACTTATATTAAGTTGTGGCAATGCCGAACACAATTTGAAACCAACGCCATTTGTTAATGACAGTTTTTCCCATAAGACAATAAAACAGGATTTCGGAAGCGAAGAGGAAAATGGGTTTTGAAACTCTGAATGGATTTAAAATAAAAATCTTATTTAGAAGATAAGACATGATTAGGTTTGTCTGTTTATATTTGGTCCTTCTAAAGGGATGTTTTTCTTAAAACTTTTTAAAATAAGATGTTGATAACATTATCATCTAAGGTCAATTAAACAAAGTCCTCATTATCCTTAAATAAGTAAATCTCGTTTATTCTAATAGAAGTCTATTTCCAGATTAATGTTAAATAATCAATTATTTACATTCCCAGCAATACCATAATACCTGTCATTGATCAAGGAGCCTTTAAGGTAATGGAGCCTACAATAGATAGTATGAAACTAATCTTCGATGCCCAGCTTTTTCCAATAATTCCGAGAGTTGAGCCGGGTTCACAATATCCACGCCAGCACGTCTGTGACTGACTGAGGGCACTCTACGTCGTGTTGTTATCCGCTGTGTCATGTATACCCAGCTTTAAAAATGTTTGACGTATGCAAAATAAAAGGTGAAGTTCGATAAACTGCTTTACTTTCGAATTTTATGAAGTTATTTTTCTTATACCGGCTTCTGGTGTCACAAAAGTACTGTAAAACCTTAGTGATGTATGCATTTATAACCCTCGTGCTGATGCAGCCGGGTACAACTATTTTTCAAGTGTAATGTAAAACTATGTAAAACAACACACAAAGGACAAGTATTACATATCAAAACTTTGTGTGATGAATAAAATCCAATAAAACCAATACAATTATGTTCAGAATACGATGGAACAAAGGCCTTTAATCTCCACGGTCCCACTGGCGGGTTTCTACCTAGGCTCGACCTAATTTACCAGATTTGAAATTCAAATTAAAACTAATTGCCAAGCTCGATGTTCATAGTGTAAACTTTAAACTGAATGAAAATAAAACGATTTATTTTATCATTGGAACTATTTACTTACCTAATAAAAACACGAAACTGTTTAAAGCTGATGGAATTTGAAAACAATTTATTTGTTCGTTTATTCAATTTAAATTCTAGTGTTCAAATCGCTGTAACAAACACCGCAAAATCGCGATACAAAATTCAGTTTGCAACATTAACAAAAGTTAGACATACTCTTTTTCATATTGGCCTATTTAGAGCGATAAAATGCCTGTGTAGTTATAAAACTTATCAATATTTTTGCATGAAGTATGTGCCCTAAATTGTGCATAATATCTAAAGCCTGTGACCCGGTTTCCCGCGGCAATGGCTGCTATCTCTCCACTTAGGGACGTCAACTCAGACCACGTCAAGGGAAAAGTCGCTGCACTTATTGGCTATCGGATATTGATAAAAGTTTCACATTGTTTTACTGCTTTTATAGTGCATTTTAGAGCTTTGTTTTATAGGCTTTCAAGGTAACCTTGTTTCAAAATATTTTAAGGAAAATTGATACTCCGAAATTGTTTTTTATTTGATGTTTTGCACATACAATGCCACTAGAAATAAAGTTGTTTAAAATACACAACATTTTCCAAAGTAATACTATATATTATTATACTTTGTAAGAATTATTCTATCTGTCACAGATAATCTGTGGTATTTAATTCTAGACAATAGATAGCATTTTATTTGATAAGTATCTTAATTATCTGAGAATAAAGAATCATTTGGAATACTTTGCTTTATCGACTGAACTCAATTAAGCCCTGCTCTAAAGAATAGATAAGATACGACTTTAATTTACTTTTGATGGTTAATTTCATCTTATCTGAATTTAAATCTTCAAATTATTTTTTGATACAATTCTGCGATAACCCAAAAAACTTTTTCATGAGCGCCAATGCAGAATTGATGTAGTTATTAGATGTTTTATTTTCATACTAATAAAAAATAAATATAGCGAAACGTCGAAATTGTATTTCAAAAAGGTTCAGTAAATAAAAGCAAATTGGGTTTATAATGGCAGCAATAATTTATCTGTTCGTGACAACACTGGCCTCATTATGTTTCATCGTAGGTAATCATTGACGAGATATTTAAATAATAACAAGAATTGTTCAATACAACTTCATTGCTAACTTTACGGACGGGACTATTTATAATACGACATAGTTCAAAGCGAAAAGTTTTCTGTGAAACAAACAATGTACAAAATAATAGACATGTGATGTGGTAGGATTATTAAAGTGGAAGCTTTTAACTTTATTGATATTTCATTTCCAGGCTGTAGGGTAACGGAAAACTGTTTAAAAACATACGCTTGATACTGTTATAATTGCCTCGCTATTTGGTTATTCTCGGAATTGAATTAAAATAAAGCTCCATTAATTTTACTTTAATGAATTTTCAGTACCTATATTATGGTCGATATTAAATAAAATATGGAAGCTTTATTGCCTTTATCGAGCGACAGAATCATGTTTCCAATTAGTTTACTCTTGATACCCTCGCAAAAAATTTTGCGCTGGTGACAAATGACGTGACAACATTTGTCTCGTACAATTGGAGCGATTGCATCCACTTTCATATGAACAATTTGCTGGCTCTGACAGCTAAAGTGGGTTCCTAGTTAAAAGTAATAAATGACTACGTTGATAGTGAAGTTGTTTGTGCTAGTTTCTATAAATACATGTTAAAAGCAGCGCGCTTTTTTAAATTTCTTTTGATTTTAATAACTCTCTTAACCAGGCTTAATGAGCATGGATAGGTTGAAGCTGCACTTAACGGAACTTGAATTGATAATTAATTGATCATCTTGTTGAGCTTCAGCACGATAGGGACGGTAGTGGATGATACCTATAGGTACCAATCGTTAAAGCTTTTCAGAAGCAATCAAAGGCTAGCTAGATCTTCAATTAAAAATAAATCTACTTGCGCAACTAAAATACCTTCATAATGAAATACAAATTAGAGCAAACCCAATGATAAATAACTTGTCACAATTGCACAATAGGATTACAACAATGAGTTTCGTAAGCTGCCGATATGCCAGCCAACTGAATTCCGTCATACACGTATAGCATATATAGTTGAGTATGTGAACGTACCAGCACCCATGGTACGATGAGCAATGGCAAGTAAATTACATTGTCACCCAATGATAGATCACTAATAGAATATGCAATGGACACGTTTCTAATGTTCGCACCAATTTTGTTTGCTAATTGTGTTTGTATATCTTATTAGCAGTCGTTGAGGTATAATTCTATTTATTAATATAAAACTCAGTCATAAAAGGTTTATAAAATACCATATTAAATATTTGATTCTAATCTCGTATGCTGGTCATCATCCTCCGAGCCTTTTTCCCAATCATGTTGGGGTCGGCTTCCAGTCTAACCGGATTCAGCTGAGTACCAGTGCTTTACAAGAAGCGACTGCCTATCTAATCTCGTATGCTGGTGTTCCTCTAATTTGACCTATCTGTATAAATATGATGCGCGTATATGTCAATGGGATAGGATTTTTTATTTATGGTACAAAAACTTGTAGTTAAAGATCACTTATAAGAACACACTATGAGGAAGCTAACTTACCAGCCTCATTCCAATAACCCCACAGGGAATCAATCAATTAAAGGAAAAAAGTTTGGCAGACCCATGTGAAAGTTTCACAACCATCTGTCTCGGGCCTTTTCCCTAATTACACGGGCTAACCGTATTTCTTTCTTTTCAGAGCAACATGTCCATCATCATTATTCCATACGTGGGAGACGTTACTGCAAGAGGTAGAAGCTGATGTGGTCGGGTTCAACAATGCTGCACAATCCTTGGAGAGGCTGGTGGCAACACCACTTATAGAACGCACCTTCCATATGAAAGTTCAAGCTCGGAAACTGTTCGCCCATCGAGAGGGATGTGAAGTGATCCTTGGAAAGGCTGACGATCAATTGAACAAGGTATGACTGTTTTTTATTCCTGCATATTCTTACTTTAGTCTTCATTTTGTTGTTGCCTTTAAACAGTGCAACCTTCGTGACCGAAAAATCGTGATACATATTTTATTACAACAAAGGCGCGTTTAGGCACTTAATAATTTATGTATTGATAAGGGTTTAGTAGATAAAACTACTGACCCAGTTTTGTAGAACCCATAACAATTTAGCCGGTAATTGTAAAAGCAAACATTGCAAGTCACGCATGTAATTAATTAATTAATTTAGCAACATAACCCCCTAATCCTCATAGCCGAATAAGGGTAGGCCAGAATATTATTGGGAATACATAGTTGTCACTAGCAATGATGGGTTCAGAAAAGCTCTTAACCTGATAATAGATAGAAGGCACCTTTTATCGAATTATTGCCTTTTATCGGGCTATCTAGTGAACAAAACGTTTTTTATTTTTCTCAGGAAATGATATTACTGAGACACAAATATGTTCTTAACCGTTACCTCAAGTACCACTATCGTTTAATGTCATCTTTATTGACCGTTCAGATTCATAAAGCCATCTACAATGTACTATATAGGTATCCTACTTCAAGCAATCGTTTAGTCTATCTTTAAATATTTCCTTACTTCCTATTTATGAGGGTTTTTATATAGGTATTCTTTGTTGTATAAAGACTACAAAAAGATTGCGTATTTCCAAACTACGTTTAGGTAAACACCATTTATATTTTCAGCATATTTTTCATTGCATTAATGACCAATTCCTAACTTTTATTATGATAAAACAAATGTAGCAAACCAAAAAATGAATAAAGCTGATTCTTTCGACAAAACACTGATTCTATCTCAGCTACTAAAAACTATAGCGAGAAATAGTAGCAATCCTATCCGGAAATACCAAAAGAAATTGGATTTAAGCACCCGTCCACGGTTCAATCTCCGAAAAAAGTGTGAGTGTTCCACGATTCTATTTGAAGCTCCCAAAAGGACACCCGAGATGTGTTAAAACGAGATTACTTGGATTATTCCCTAAAATTTTAGCAAAATTAATTTCTCCGTATATTACAAAGAAATAAACAACACTTAAATTTCAAAGCAGAAATGCGGATTTTTCGCATTTTGTTATTGTTAAAAAATCTAAAATAACGATCCTAGATTTACACACAGAAATCTCATACTGAAAGTGCTTATAAATAATTCAGGACTGAATTTTCTGTGCATAACTAACTTCTAAATAATGCATTTGAATAGCTTTGAGATCGAGACGGTCGTATTAATCATTTATATGTTGTGCACAAACGCTGATGACGTTTAAGATGTATCTCTTTTGAATGTGGTAAATATTAAAATCTAGTGCTGTAGCCAAAAGCACGTAAATCACAGAATTAACATTTTATTCAAAAGTTGCTGAAACTCAGAATTGGCTACAAAATATTACCAAGCCGCATATTTTGTATATTGACAAATGTTGTTCAAAAGATTGTCAAAACACAAATGCGATATGATATAAAAGCGAACCTCTTCGTATGTATGAACATAATGATACGTACGTAGATACCTACGGTATTCAGCCAACCGTTCGCTTCCATCATTTTCTCATTTGATTTTCCCATTCGATAGGCTCACAAAATATATCTTTCGCTTTGAACTTTTTCCTTTTAACAACTCATTGATGTTTAAACTTCATGTTATAAGCGAATGATTCTATTTCCTTTTTTCGACCCCAATTTGCCAATGAATTTGGATAAACAGTAGCTAAAAAGTTACGAGAACTCTTTTAAAATGATTGCTTTTACAAATGGCAGGTTTGTTATGTTAGCTACTTTTTTAATTTCTGTACTACTGTGTACTTTGTTTAATCGTTACAATCGCTTTTTCTAACTACCTTCATATTTATGTGACCAAGGGACGCTATGCAAAAATCGCCATGGAGAAATTAATTGCGATCGCATGTGATCTCTATACGCTTGGTCGGGAGCACACGGGACGGCAATCAGCCGTGCGGTCACAGCACCCGCTATACATTGTCGACTATCTATAAAATTGATCACTGCACTAAAAGCAGATACGTGTACACACTTAGGTATCTTGTAACTCATTTTCAGTCCACGTATGCAATTTTAATACGATCAGGGAATAACTATAACCATAACTTCAAAACTAAGCTTATTACAATGCATCGAAGGAAAACTAATTTAAAGTGTCATGATAACACAAATATGTACTTAGATACAAAATGAGAATACTATTGTGGTTACTCTAAAATAAGTCAACCATTGTTAATTTGCGTGTGAGAATGCACGGCGCGATTTTCGTAGCAAACATTAGGGGAAACGACAATTTAATAGGTTTCGGTGTTTCACTTGTTCGCAACACGACTGAGGATTTTGTGTAGCTATTATGTGAAGACACACAATAAGCGGATTATGTTCACACTGAGCAAGACAATATTAAAACAATTGAGTAACTGTTAAACTTACACAAACAAATTGTACATATAAACAAATCAGTTACTTGTACGTATGTGCTCTGAAGTATCTAATACAGTGGTTCTTAACCGGTGGTCCGCGGATCACTGGTGGTCCCTGAAGGCATTCCAAGTGGTCCACGAAGCATTGCTTCGCGACGTTGCTAATCTAACTTTATTTTTAACGACTTATCTATGCGAACAGGGGTTTTCGCATGGACGTATAAAAGATATCCATCTTACTTGTCCAACAGAAAAAAATATATGTTTGGGCTAAATTTTACGTAATTTTGGCTTAGAGTCTTAAAAAATAATTAAAATTTCGCGCTCGCTTCGCTCGCGTATTCAAAAACTGTGTGCCTTTATTTTTGCATTTGTCAACAAACAAAAAGTTAAGTAGGTACGTTTGGGCCACATTTTCATAATCATAAAAATATAATATAATCCGAAAAAAATTTCGCGCTCGCTTCGCTCGCGCATTTCGAACTTAATACGTGTTTAACTATAACAGTACGTACTTGCGTTTTGTAAACGCAATGTTTAGTTTGTAAATGAAAGATTTAGTTAAAGCTATAAATACGTACCTACGTGGGTTTTCGACGCTTCTGATTATTAAAAACAAGCATAGAAATCTGATGGATGCCACTACCGAAATGTGTTTAGTTTTGAGTAGTACTGAACCAAGAATTTCTTTATCAAAGAACCCTCAATTTAGGTAAACAATTGGGGTGGTCCCCGGCAAGACAAACTTTTGGTAAAGTGGTCCCTCATGCCAAAAAGGTTAAGAACCACTGATCTAATATGTAGGTACGTCTTAGATAGGTTTTCCAAGAAAGAAATCAAGAACCTAGCGGTCCATACTGGATACGGATTGCTATTGTAACATTTGTAACATAGGTTCCGCATGTTTTAGTATGCAACATGCTGTTCGTTTCATAGGTAAATAGCAAAGTCTCGGCTGACGACATTCTAACCGAGGTCTGCGTCGTATTACAATAACATCAGACTATCTAGTTCTATACGTTATCTCAGTGTTTTGAGAAAGCCTTTATATTGGATTTTATAGGTAGGTATAAAGGTACGAAAATACACCACCTTATTTTCTCCATAAAATTAAGTCTTTATACCTGTCCGAAATTGTAATTGTTTAAGGGTATATAGGTGTATTTATTAATATAATAATTTGAATACATCTTCAATTAATTTAAATAGTAATGTGAATAGACCCCATGTACTTTGTAAGTAATTACATTTTAAACGCATTAGCGAGAACATGATAATTATGGAACAAATATTATGAATAGCTCGCCAAACGAAACCAAAAGAACACACAATTTTCATTAATGTAGCATGATATTTAATTAATTAACAGTACGAATACCTGTGTGCTAAATACAAAGTTAAGTACCACTCCAATACGAGTATAATAACCAATTTTGCCCAAGTATTAATATAATGCACTTGTAGGAGTACTCATTACTTAGCGTTACGTCATGTACACAATTTATGCCCTGAAATAGTGTTATTACCTAATATAGGGACATAAATAAGTCCCGTACATCCATAAAACATTGACTCGTTCACCTCGTTGCCCTAAATTGACAATATAAAATACGGGACAAGAGCAGAGTTACATAAAACATAAACGATATTGTCCATTGCTTCACTCTGACCACTTAAGTGGAAAGATTCGGTGAAACAACACAAAAGATTACTGTCTTATATGTTTCTGTAATAAACTTAGCTATTTCAAGAAAAATATTAGCAAGTACAAAAGGGGAATGCGTTGCGCACGTACAGGGGTCATTCAGGTCCTCGAATCTCTTAAACTCCAATGTAACGTTATGACTGATCGTCAAACACTGGTAACGACATGGTTTTCACCTAGAGCGAGCAATTTGTAGACAGCATCCATATACCAGAGCTCGACACTTTACACAAGCATTAAGACTGACTGAAAACTTTGACATTTGGACACCAGTTTGCTGGCACTATTCCGAGCAAAGAGACCTTCTCTTTATGAGGTTTTGACACCCCCAGTACAAGTTTATTACTTAGATACCACCCGTATTTTCTGACAAATGTCTTTTAAAATTTCCAGAGTCGTCAAGACTACAGAGGTGCTTTCCTGAACTACTGCAACAACCCAACACCAGCTACCTTGGCTACGTACTATGACTCCCACAATACGTACGTGCAACAACTGACGGCCACAAACGCGATGCTGGATCAGTATTATAAGCACACCCTCCCGACTATACTACAGGTGAGCAATTTATACCAATTTAGAGCGTTACCCAGATGCTACCATTTTAATAATAACATAACTGTCTATCTGACCTCCTCAACCTACTTAGTAAGTACACGATAGCCCTTGTTATAAATGGTCGTCAGTCTTTCAAACTTTATGAGCAATTGTAATAATGATAGAAGAACAATTAGATTTACTCAGCCTTTGTGTTATTATTATTTTGAACGAAAGGATCATATTATCCTTTCGACTTTGTAAAGAAGATTCAAAGCAATCAAGCAGTGCAACTGAACTGATTGTCATTGATTGACAAAGCGTGAAATCTGTTATCACTCTCATCTATGTTTTGTTTGCAAATATACATATATTTCTTGAAGAAACCCAATTCTCGAATCATTCTCTTAAATGACCTTTTGTGCGCATTAATATGAACAGATATGAAAATAAAAGTTGTGAATCCGTAAATGTTTACGCAGACGTGTAAACATTGTCTACTTCAACTTCAGGGAACTAGGGTTAGCCTCGTTTATGCAAACGTTTGACATAATATGTATTTATCAAATAAACAGTGTTAGCTATTTTGTTTCTAAATAAACACGAACATTATGTGTAGAATCATCTGAAGTAAGAAATTCTAATGGGCTCCTTGTTTGTAACGTGCATATTTTCAAACATATGTGAATTATTTCAGTCTGTAGTAAGAATAGATTAGTTAGTCAAAGTAGTCTTATCGAAATCATAAAATATGCATTAACTGACTTACAATATTGAAATTATCTATAAAGTATCACATAAAATGGTAGATTCATTTCCTGGATACACTTTACCTAATTTTACCCCTGAGCCAATAGAACGAATAATATTTTATGCATTTTATTGAAAGACATAACCTTTTTATGCTACTATAAATTTTCCGATCACTTAACGTATTAGAAGGTATTTAGGTAGGTAATCAAATTAAGTCTCGAAAATTGAGCATTCCCATTTCATCACTTGATTATACTACTCGAGTAAGTACTCGATAATACGACGTATTCAATACGAGTTTCGGAACTCGATACTGTATTATAATGTAAGTGCCGTTCCCATCCAACTTTACCCAACAGGAATCTATCTTCGAGGCGAAACAAAACACCACTAATCAAACTAGGGTTGAAGTTTGGTGGATCTCGAAGCTCAATTTTGTTTTGAAATTCGGAAATCTGCTCACCACAAAATTGCCTGATGGAATTGAAAAAGAAGTAGGTCGAACCCCAAGACAATTGCTATTGACATGTGACAGCGAATAGGTCGGTTTTCGTACGTAGATCGAATTCGTGGTGTTTGACAGCCCTGCACGATACTCGTAGTTCAAGGAGCTTCGAGCTCCGAACACAGACTCCAACTAACTCCGGCTTTAATTAAACTGACGCTCACGTAGCTTCAGATGTCAGAAGCCGATTTTATTGTTGAATAAATTAATTTAATTCACTGTAGTGCTATGAAGGATTAAGGGCTTGTCCAGAAAGGGCGCAATACGCGCGAATCATGCGCGAGTCGAGGGTCTGGCGTTATGCACGCGACGTACGCGCGTATTTTGAATTCGCGCGATGCTTGTGGACGCGATGTATTCGTGCCTAGTATCTCAATAACGCGCGAATGAATTCGCGCGAAACGTTTCGCGACGAATTCGCTTCTTCTGGACAAGGTCTAAGGTAGCACGTCAAGATTTTTTAAATTGAATCTCGGTAGATTCAGCGATCCTATTACTTAGAAGTTTATTTATTTGCCGTTTTTATTTTATTTCAGGAATTGGAAGAGATACTGACCGATGTTACCTCGGCAGTCAGTGAAGCAATTTGTCAGGAGGGTGAAATTGTTACGGATAAGGTAAATAACTGATTTTGGGTAGATCGAACGTTGCTTGCAGAAACCATTAAAGTTTTTCGGGGAAGAAAATTCAAAATGCCTATGTTGATAATTAAAAGTTTGTTAACTTTTTTGGCGATCAATCGATTATAAAACAAACTTTAATAACTTTTACGTTACTTAAGGGGAAATGTGGTGCTGTTTACTTTTAAAAATTATGTTAATTAAAATTCAACACTTATGAAAATGTCCTCGTACATTATAACGGCAAGCACCACCCAAAGCAATACAGATTTCTCGTTGGATGATTTTATTAAATAGAAAACAGCCCTTAACCCTAAAGTTCACAGAATATTCGGGAACTCAGTGAATAGCATGTCACATCAAAATGACAGTTTGAGTCATCCATCTTGTGTCAGTAGTGCTTGCTACAAGTGGGCCTGACTGATGAACTTAGACAGTTATTATATAGAACCATTAGATAACTTCCGAGGATAAAGTGGATTGCCCTGTATCTTTTATCCCTCAAGGGAAAGCGGTCGGTAGTCATGAGATGTAAGAGATTAAATGTTATATCGAATAGCGATGTTGTGCCTTCTGTGTTTTTATGTGTTTGTCATTGACATAAAGTTACAACTGTACTGCTCACCAAAGCAAATTAAATTGTATCATGTAAGTACATAAACACTATTAGCAATCAAATACAAATCGTCAAAATAAATATATTTTTAATCGCAACGAAGAATATAACAATTGCGTATATTCCTTACGCTAAACAGACAATTAAAGGAATTCTGGTAAACACTGAGGTAGCTAACGGCCACTTCTTATTCAAATAAGGCAATTATAATATCCTGTTTACACAATACGGTGCTGATATTATATCGGGATTTGCACAACAGTTGTTCCGGGCTTGCCAATTATTTGGTATATTCAGCTGGCCAAATTACGATGTTAGTTCTAAGCCATGCAGGTTCCGAATATGTAGAGTAGGTACTTATAGTAAAAGACGCAAGCTTATATTAATTAGAAAATCACATCAATTTGGTATTTAGCAGTTCCGTATAAGCGAATAGAAGGAGTATACATAATTGGTGTTGCAGTATCACTTATCACCTACTTACTTACTTAACAGTAACAATCAATAATTAAATATGTAATTAGCTTCGTTTACCTTAAAGAAAACTTTATTATCTTCTTCTATTTTTACCAGAGCAACAACCAGCTTCGTCGCTACGAGTCTCTCTGCGCGCAAGCCCGTGCGGTATCCAGCACGGCTGACCTGGCGCATTTGGCGCGAACCCTGCTCACCGCCACGCCCCCGATGCGACCACCAAAGAGGACCTTCCTACCACCGTACCCACCAGACGCTGATGACCCACCCCTGGACGTGCCCGCGGTAAACTTTGAATAAGTAAAGAGGAACGGAAATTGACAAGGGTTGCGCTTAGCTGTCAAAAGTAAAATAGATCCCGCAGTTCTTGAAATTATTTCATCGTGGGGTGTCATTTTTTCTGTTAGGTCCAATTTCGTATTAGGTGATGTTTGTGTTGGAATAGATTAGCTTGCATGATATTATTAAACATAATTTATTAATATTGCCAACATTTAGGGAAAATAAATAGAATAGAATTAATAAGTAAATTATGAGTAAGTGCAGTTATCAGGAAACAAACATTTTAGTACAATAAGTAATATTTTGGTATAGAATGTTATAATTTGGATTAGGCATATTTAACCAACAAAATTGTATTGTTCATCTCCTGTGGGGCTCAAGGAGCCTGCAATAGCAAGTTCTATTATTTATTTATCGTTTGAACTTACCCAAAACCGCAGTGGAGAGGGATTACTTCAAATTGCTTAGGGGATTAATCGTACAACTTCGAACCGGACGCGATTAAATTATAATCCCATCTGTATTTTAATTTGAAAATTGATATAGAATCAGCATTTTTGAAGGAATTAAAACAATTTTACTAGGACTCATAATACGAATGATTCATCATGTTTTTTAACCCTTCCTTGGCATTCATGCAATAAGCATATTAGACCAGACCTTTTCAGTTTTAATTAGAAGAGTTAATAAAGTCACCGTTTTGACTGTTTTCACCTATTTACTAGTGCTTCTATTACTTACTACTACTTATAAAATCTACCTATCTTTAAAACCCTGTCGCATCCTACGTGTGTGGTAGATTAATGAGGTCATTTCCTTATTAAGAACTTTCCGGGGCGACATCCCTGAAGACTAACAGAAGGCACCTTAATATTGTTTGTTGGTAGTTAGTTCGATAGTTTGGCATTTCCGATACTACAAACATTACTTATGTAGTTTTCCTTTATCTTATTCTGGGAGTTATATTGGACATATTTTCTAAATACGTCCTGAGACAAAAATACCGACACGAGTAATTATTATTTTCGAGTTTGTGTGTGTCCTTAATAAGGAAAAAGAAGAAGTCGATGAGTTATTTGGAATAAATAAATCTTATAGCAATGGGACCAATGGTAAACGGAAAATGTTAATAGCACTTCATTTGATTAATCGACAAGGAAAAATAACCTCTGAAAATATCAATCGAAGCAACATTCTTAGAGGATCTAAATACGTACTTATATGAAAAACCTATATGCATGCGAATGTCAAGAAACATAAAACATTCATTCTTCAGCTTTTAAGCTTATCGGGGTTTATCCTACATCCCTTATAACAGACGTAACAACTGATTTTCTCGTCGTTAAACCAAAATGGTCCACAAATTTTGCAATATTCTATATACAAGTAGATATAGAATGAACCAAATGTATGCTAAATATATGCAAATAGAAGTAACTTATTTTGGTGTTGCACCAAAGTTAAAATTTTTAACCGAGTCTGAAACGGAAACGTCGATTACGATAAATGCTTCTGACTTCCATCCATCTCAATGCATCATAATGTACTTTTAGGTAATTTACTATTAGGTTTATATTTTAGTGAAATAAATCTAGTCATATCTATACAAAATATACTCGACCATAAAGTTCAGTTCGAGTCTAATTAAGACAGATTACAGACGACGACAGTGCATCCGACAGAGCTTATCGCCGCCGAAATGCGGGCATTCCGAAATGTCTATTGTCACTAGCTTAATTACTATGCAATTTATAGAACATTAACTGCATTGTCTTGTACTTAGCCAAGTACATATTACGAGCTTAAACTCACACGTAGGTATGTGGTACGCGTCCATAGTTTGTGTTCAGTAACTTAGCCCGATGGTTTTGTTGACTGACGAGAAGTTTGCGTGCAAACACATTGCATATAGACGATAATACCTCACCTGGTTTACCAAAAGGTGTACCTAGGTCTTAATATTGCGATAACTGTTTTTGAGTATCTGTGAACCCATACGTAACAATTTTTACTGTTTTGATTTTAGCAAAATTTATTGTGCACCTAGTTAAACATAGGTGCAATAATATTTAAAAGCGGAGCCAGTATTCAGAAGACCTTTGTTATTTTAACTTTATGTATTTTTCTTTTTTATCACGAGCTGTTGGCATAATTGATTGCTTACTTACGTTTTAATAGATTCTGTCCGACAGAGGCGAAAGAAAAACGAGGAATTATGCATGTAGGAAGCAAGAGGGACCGCTGATCGATTTTTACAAATGAAGTGTTTTCTTTTTCGATCCCTCTGTTGGTGGGTTCTTTGCTGAATTGTTAATTGGAACTTATGAATGCATTATGAAAAAAGGAAATTGTATGAATTTCCTCTTTTTACCTAAAAGCTATGAGCCTATGAAGCTATGGACCTATGTAAAAATATTTCAAGCTAAAGCTTACTTATTATATAAGTCTATATCCATCTATCGTTTATAACTTCACCACTATTCTCTTCGCTCTTGGCAGAGCGGTCGTAGTCACGTTGAGGCGTCCACATTAGAGGCGCACACAGTTCTTCTTACGATCTCCCGCCATCTCTCTCTCTGTTAGCAGACTGTCTGACGCAGTCTGACACGCAGCTACCTACTGTGGATTTCACCTGATCTGTCCAGCGCATAGATGATAGGCCGCGCGATCTCGTTCGCTCCACTTTTCCCTGTACGACTATCCGCTCTATAAGTAGAGTTGCTACCACTATACGTAATGTGTTTGAATAGATACCTATAAAATTACCTACATGTTGTTAACAGGAAAGCATGCCGCCAATACTACGTGGAGAGGTGCTCCTGGACAGGATGGGTGCACAAGCACGCGTCAACTATGAACAGCTTAAGAAAGACGCCATAGATCTAGAACTGCAAATAAAACAACTACAAGTTAGTAAAAAAGGAAAAGGTTTTAATGTTATTTGAAACACATTGATCCTGTTCTTTTAAGCCCTCCATTATTTACATAAAAAAATACAAACATCCTTTTTTTTGTTTTTGGGAAGACGCCATTTTCAATTGTCAAATCGGTGGCAACTTCACGCTTGGTTACGGTTTGGTGGTGCAACCCATCCCATTGTACCTACAATGTTACTTAGAAGCACTGGATCCCAGATTAATTCATTATTTATTTTACAGGACAGCCTCGATTCGCTAGCTCGTCATCAAAGCAGGGGTCTTGAGAGCAATCTCTACAACAAAGTTAATGAAATTCAGGTAAAATAAAATACATTTGAAAGTAGGTATACCATTACAGGTAAGTCAAAAACAATCCTAAAGTAGGTATGTCTCTACCTAAGTTGAATATAAAACGAAAAGAGAATAGACTAAAATAGATTTCTTATAAAATATCTATAAGATAAAGCACTACGCGACGTAGATTTACCAAGCAGAAAGCTCTGTACCTACTACTGTACCGGAATAGAAAAACAAGTCACTCGCTGTCTGTACTTAGGTATTACTTATATATTTTAGAATAATGTGGGACAGCGAATTTGAAATAAATATTTCTTTCAATTTCATACGAAGGTACTTACCTACGTTTTGTATTTGTTTGTCCTTTGGCCCAACTTTGAATAAGTTAACGAAAGGCCAAACCAGCGACACATGAGTAATAACTCTCTTAACAATATCAAAGTTGGAAATATAAAGTGAAACCTACCATAGTGAATTCACCCGTAAAGTTAAATCGAAAACATTTTTGAAGCGAAAACAAAATCGGCCTGATTTCGACATCATTAAAATTTCACGCTCAGCCTGATATTGGAAAATAAACACAATGGAGCTACAAGTGGTAATACTTCACAGCTGTTGCTATGCTTATAAACTCTAATTATTTAATTAAGGTCTTTAACATGCCTACGTACATTACCTATTACATTACCTACTTTCTATAAATATCGGCAAATACCTCGCACATTCCTAATTTATACGGCAAAACAAGCCAATTAGTAAATAAAAAATAATTGTTTTGTAGCATATTTTTTTCTACACTAGGTACCTACTTATTTTATATTTAAAAATATATATCTACATATTATATGAAGTAACATAGTGGCGACACCTTTTGAACTTCACAGAAATCGAAGAGTCGTACAATTATTGTGGAAGACAGCAGCCAACGTAATTTATACAAATCGCCAATAGATGGCGTGTTTTCAAGTGCCGCAATATTTTGCACTACACATTGGTCCAAAGAGGTTGTAGTATCTTACTGTAACTGGTAAACTGGCCGTTTACAAAACTATGAAAAAAAGAAAGTAGAATAAATTCAAAAAGTTCTTCAGTTTGGTCAACTCCCAACTTTTTGGTCTGTTTTAATTTTAGGAACGTCGTTTTGAGTGATCTAGTGAACTGTAAATTAAAATAATGTTTTAATATTTAGGAGGACATTTCCATCAAGAAATACGACTACAGAGCAACACAACTGCATCTAGCGGCCGTTAGAGCCCAGGTAAGTGTGTTTTATTACTATAAAATAACACAATCTTGTGAAACGTGATACGAAATGTGTTAGATTCAAAATTTTCAGGAATTTTATATTACCTGCATTAGATTTTCAGAGTAAATATATTAAATATATTTCTATGAAGATATTTTCATTACCAACATTTAAAACCAATAAACATCTACAATATTGTACCTAACTACATGCAATAAAAGATAGAGTTAGATAAATGAACTTGTATTCAATCAATTATCGCAAATGCACCTCTTAGGTAAATTAAAATATATCACGAAATTAACCATTTACCATAATATCATAGGACTACAATATTAACTTTATACCTACCTACTTAACAAATCTTGCAATCTTGAGTCGCGGCTACCTTCTTCGTTCTGAGTTTGAGTGTATTACCTATTGGCGGGAAAGTATATTTCAATCGACCAATCAACTGATACGTCAACGTCAACATTTCTATTACGAAATTCAAATGCGATTCGTTTTTATCTGAGATTAAAACTTTTGGCATAAATTCAAAGTGACCTATTAGGTGATTGCAATAGTAATACTTAGATACCAACTAAACTAGATCATAATTACTAACGAATGATTTCTGCCTTTACGGAATGCATGCGCAAAACACTCAAGACAAAGCGTTTCATTAAAGTTAATAGACAACTTTGAGTACGACCCTTGTAACCTAAACCATTCATACACGTCGTTTCTAGTGCGCACGCCTAGCTCTAGGGACATGCGAAGTGACGTTCGCATTTTCAAGATCAATCAATACCCTCAAAATATTCCCGCAGTTATGAAAAAAATATATCATGGAATAATATTCTTTTGTCTAACTCCAGATATTAACCTCAAGCAAAAAAAAACTGTTACCTACGTATAGATAGATCTATGCTTTTCTTATGTAGGTATCGTAAATGCTAAGGTTTTCTTTTCATGAATTTAATCCGCACTATGTCGGAGTCATCTTTACAATTTTTTTCAAGTTTTGTTTTGCAGCAATGTTTGTTTTCTCTGCATACGTGAGCACTTTGTTAAAGCTTAATGTTTCGTAGACAGTCGCGTTGCCGCATTGCGCACAGCCTCCCACTCAGTCGGGGAGCAGATCTCGTCGACTGTCATAACCTCCCAAATCGCGTCGCGTGAAGCCTTGGCTTTAATAACAAATATCGGAATATATTACTGAAATTAGACATTTGGAATAGTGTTGTTTAAAAAAACTTTAATCACGGATAACCCTAAACGTAAACTGAAGTTTCGTGCCAAGATGGGCTGGATATCGATGAAAAATCATATGGTAAGTGTTATACTTAATTAAAACAGTGTATGAGATGGT
Organism: Helicoverpa zea; assembly: GCF_022581195.2. Lineage (NCBI taxonomy): Eukaryota > Metazoa > Arthropoda > Insecta > Lepidoptera > Noctuidae > Helicoverpa > Helicoverpa zea. The sequence continues at coordinate 5,849,100 of NC_061456.1, read as the reverse complement.
GTAGATTTTAACTTGAGCTTATGATGTGTTCTTATGTGTTCAACAAATACCTAAAAACAACCACAACCCCTTTCTTATTCATAAATTAGAAGGTCTACAAACCAGATGGGTATGTAGCCTATGAAGATAGAGCTACGTCCATTCAGAAGCTGCGCTAAGCATACAGCTTTTGAATACCTACTATTGACATTTACGTACCCCCATACTAGACACACAGTCGGGCAAAAAGCTGCATTGAAAAGTAGAATCATTTCAGTTTCATAGATTAAATACGTAGTTTGTAGCGTTTAAATAATAAAAAACAATGTACTATTGCGTTTTAAAATAGGTAATTATCAAAACTGGTTATGAGACGGCAGATAAATAATGTGCGTTTTAATAAAAGACTGCTTATTAGCTAGATTCTTATGTACCTACTAATACTTACTCATGAATCTTATGTCTTAAAATATTGCGTTTATTTCGTTTTATAGGTACTATTTTTTTCCTAATAAAATTATTAGTACCTAGTAAGTACGAGCGAGAATAGTCATAGCCGAATTCTTTTTTCTGATGGATAATTAAAAAATGGTGTAGAAGTTCAAAAGTGTTTGTGGTACAGAAGAAATGTAGGCAAACTTATTGAATTGAAAAATATTAAACTGTTGTTATACATGTCTCTTATAATTTGGCAACTGAAAAGGTTTCCACTTTGTAATGTTGAACGCTTCCATAATTTTCCCGCGCTCGATGGTGACGCCTCTAGCGGATAATCTTGGCAACGCTTTGCGTCATGAACACTCCAAATCGTGCGTGTCGTGTTTGTATTCGTGGATAATATTTATTTATTTTTGACTTTTGTGACCAACACAGTGAGTGAATACTTAGTGAATAATAATGAAACTTTATAAAGGTAAGATATATTGAATGATATATTATGATTATGTAATAGTAATTGCCTATCAAATTAATATGATGACGAGACATTATTTTGGGTAAAATTGTAGCTGAGGTGAATTAAATCTTATAGTTCTAGCTGCTATTAATGTGTAAAGGATAATATGAATACTTTTTATTAATATTGTTATTGAATTGTCACATTTAAACTTAACTAAATTGTCATAACCTCAAAATATTGTCCTCTATTTTCACGCAAATTCTATCATGTTCGGTTCAAAAGTCATGTCAATTTGATGAACCATGTGTAAACGAGCAGTAGTTTCGCAATATGGAATTTCAAGTAAGATCGGACATAGCTGTATTTACGTCATAAAAGTTCTTGAATGTTTGGGCGGGAAAGCACTACCTACACGAATTTATCCCATTCTTTGACCAATATTCCATTTTCCAGCATAGTATATGTAGGCTTAAAGGTGTATTATAATTTTGACAATATTTATAAATATATAATTCCTTGTTATTGTATCATTTCAGGTGCACAGACAGACTGTTGATAAACCTATTTAAAAAACTAATAAATAATCATAACACAAAAACCATGAAACCCATACCAGTCGATAAGTCTTCGTCTAAGAAAAATGGTTACCTATCCGATGATGAAAATGTAAGATACAAGCTCAATACTAATTACTTCAACAACATTGGTAAACCACCAAAAGTAAAGAAGACAGAAAAAGCTAAAGATGAAGATGACAACATACGCTACAAATTTCCCACTGTTTTGAACAAACCAAAGCCCGTTGAACAGAAGCCTAAACCAAAACAAAAAATCAAGGTCAATTTTTGGAGCAATAAGCAGTCAGTGAACCGACTTCATAACACGCAGAAATCTAATAGAAGACATACAGTAGGAGCAACGGCTGAGGACACAACTTCTTCCAAGCCAAAAAGTACTGCTGTAAAAGTCAGGAAGCGGGTGTCCTTTCTGCCTTCCCCCATATTTTCTGAAAATCATGTACCCATGGTAACAGTACCTGATGATTTGACAATACAGTTAAATGAAGAAGAAGCTAATGATTTGGCTGAAGACTTAAATCTGGCATTTGTTAACAGCGGCAGCAGTGATAAAAAGACTAATCACTCACCAAAAAGAAAAGCCAGAAATGAAAATGTGACAAATCCTCGGGAGGCTAAGCGTAAAAGGAGTTTAGAAGATTATTCTAGAGTTCAAGGGAATGATAATGAACTGGAATTCTTCTCCAAATATATTGTTCAAAAACTGAGAAGAATGGAAACAAATCAGCGTATTTACTCAGAAAATCTAATTAACACTGTTCTTATGTTAGGTCAACTTGGTACATTGAACGGTAAATCAAAGATAGCTGATTCATAATATTAATAGAATATTTATTAGTGAAATGAAGTTCATAGATTAGCATAATATTGTTTGATAATAATTTATCTTAATATCATGAAACTATGGACCAGAACATTTACAAAGACATCAATCACGCTTAGTTACATAATTATACTGTCAATTTCAAGTTGTGGTGCTTTTGTGTATGTTGCATAGATAGTTGCATAAATCTTTTGGTTACATAAATGTTTGTTGTCATACTTTTGTAAACTAATATTTACAAAAAGTACAATAAGAAGATAAGTTCAGGCTGTCAAGTTAACAAAGTTATTGGCATTTTAATATATTATTATTTATAATAGGTAGTAACTAAAGTAATAACTTAATCAGCAATTAGTACTATAATATGGTGTTGACTGACTGTCAGATAATGCTAAAATTCTTGCACTTTCCTGTCAATACTTATGTTTGTTACCATTAGTTAATCACTTTCAATTACCCCTCCATAGTGTAAGATTTTGTATTGAATATAGAAATTGTCAGTTTACATGCTTGGTTAAATAAAGTGTTGTTGGAATGTTAAAAAATATTTGGGCAATTTAAAATTGTTATTTTACTCGTGTTATTAATTTAATGCCTCCTTGTATATAAAATATTTAATAATGAGTGTTAGGAGGATGCATTTGCATGTATTTTATGATTAGCTCTATTCATAGTTTTCAAATATGTTGTGGATGTCTAAACATTGGTTAAATATTTACTTAATGGCTATGCTTTTGTTATTTAACTTTAAACTAAAATCATGTTAGAATTCTTCTTAAGATTTATTTTTTTGCTCATAAATTCATCATAATATTACTTTAGTACATATCACTTCGCCAATTGTGTCTGTGATGACTTACAACATTATAAATAAATGTACGCACAACTTTTATAAACCATGAAATCTTTTGATTTGTTAGTGTTATTTTGGCAGATAAAATATTTACACTATTTATTGAATGTTGTATTTTAAAGGGATTAGTTGAGTACTGTCTTTTTGACGAAGAACATATTTGTCTTAATATATGGGACACACTAGTAACTAAGGTGTACTTTTTTGCCTTACAACTAATAAAGTATTCATAGAGTTATTTTCCTCAATTGTTTCATTTGCGGCTTTGGCGAATGTAATAGTTATGTAAATGATACAAGATGTTTCCTTTCATATGGATGTGTCATATAAATACACATGGAATATTCCCTCTACTCATTACTTACATACCTATTAGTGTTAGTTATTGATATTATATTCTGGTACTTATATTGATGGTGTTAGTTGGTAATTTAACTGTCAGCTCAACCCTGACAAACAGTAGAAATACTGTAGTATATTGTTAGGGCATTATTTCCTTCCGTATGTTTGTATTTATCTACTTGAAATGCCTTCCTTGGGGTGTTTCCAAATTGCAATCCGGTAATTTAGATAGACTATTGTCTGGCAGCAGTGGGCTTACAATTAGTCACTATTATGTATCTACTGTGTGGCTTTGTGAATACTTTAGCTGTAGTTAAACTTTCCTGGAGAAATGTTAATGTCGATATTGCATTGAATCTGAATCGGATGCAATTGCTTTGCCATGTTCTCACTGAGATGGGCATTTTATTTGAAAATTATGTGTAGGAAAAAACTTGTTTTTCCTAAATGATTGTATTTTAGGTAGGTTCTAGACTGGTTTGGAAAATTCGATTTTAGCCAAGAGCTTTTATTTGAAAATTAACCAATGGGAAAGTACTAATATATAAAATTATATGTAATAGGTGTGTAGATATTTAATTTATAAACAAGTAGGTTAATAGGAAGGCTCTGTTTATATCTGTTATCAGTCTCCAAGCAATTTAATTTCGCATAAATGAAAGCATTAGTAGGCAGCAGGTTTATAGCTACCTAGCGACTATACCTCTAGGCATCTTAGGATTGCGTGTTGTTTGCAAACGGTTGCCGGGTTACGTCGGATCGCCGCCACGCTACATCCGGCGCCCTGCCCACAGTCACTCCTCGCCCGCCCTAACTAGCGGGCGGTATCTCGCGGTCGCGATACCCATACATTTTAAGTTTCTATCAATTTCGCCCGGTTTCCTGAATACCTTTTACATATTTTATACACTCAACTGGAATTTATTCTCTGGTTTCGTTTAATTTCAAAATACTTATATATTTTTTTATATTTAAAAAAACTTTTGTAGTAACTTGTAGAAAATATTCATAAATAAAATACCTATACAATTTTGATACTGCTTTTTCAAGACCGCTTTCATTTTAAACGAGAAAAATCAGGCATCGTAAAAACTTCCATTAAACTTAATTAAATAAAAATGGATATAATCCATAGATTGCACTATTTAGTGTTATCGCAGAAATCTGATCTGATGACTATGGAGCGGGAGCAAAGAATGCGTGTGAGAAGACAGTCCAGCCTCCCTGAATATAGCAAAGCTAACAGGACACGACAGCGATTGGAACAAGTTTATTTTAATGATGTGAGTGTCAAAATAACGAAATCCTTTCTTGTCCTAAGTACAGATTACAATAGCCTTAACTGGGTATTAGAAGTGACATAGATTACGACTTGCTTCTGTAAGACCTTGCTTGTGCAGTATGCTAATCTGATTGATACCAATGTAGATTAGGTAGGTACCTAGGTAATATGTAAAATGCTCGAAAAGGCTTTTCTGTGGTTAGTGCTCTCAAAAAACCTGGGTCTAGATTCCAATTACCTATTACAAATAACTACGATTCTCCTCGTACTGATCAACATCTAGGAAGGTGCTGGCCTACGAATATGCTAATTGAACTCTAGCTCATAACGAATCCGTGCCTCCTCCATTGGTAAAATACCTACGTTTATTTATTTGAAACATAATACATAAGTACTTACTAAATAATTAGGTACCTATGCTAGTGTGATTTACAGCACCTACCTACTGTTTACATGCCATCCTTGACAACTAATAAGAAAAAAAAGCTAGGGTAATTATTTCTGAAATTCATAGCGAAACGAGCAAGCAGTCTTTACGCTAAAATCCTATCTGTTCGGATCCGATTTCTTGCTTCTAGTGCCTACTTTGATCATGAGCACAATGAGTGGTTTTAGGACAAAGGTACCTACTTAAGTTAAGTGTACCAATATTGGTAACACAGGAGCGTAATCGCGGTACCTCTTTCCATGTTATGAAGGACTCTACTTTTTACGGTTTAAATCACGTATTTATCCCGAAGTAACTGGTCTAGATACCTAGTAGTTGTAATAAATTTAAAACAAAAAAAAACTTAACGTCTTTTCTTAGGCTGTAATCTGTCTCTTTCCCAAATTTTATCGGAATCGGATCATCAATTAAGCGTGAAAGGAAAGCCTAACAGATACCTATAGGTACAATGACTTTATGAGAAGAATAGCTAGCAAGATGTATAGCTACAAAAAAAGAGATATTTCATTTTATCAAGAAGAAGAAACAATAAGTTTTATCATTATCACATAAACATAGAATAGCTAACTAGGTAGGTAACTGTTCTGTTATTGTATGTCTGGTGTAGTTAGTGGGCTATGTTTATGGTATTGTCATGTTATTCAGAACACAAAGTTGGTGAAAGTAAACAACAAGCTACTGGTGTTTTCAAGCAGGTGTAATTTCATGTATTTAAAAGCATATTAACAGATAATTATGATGATTAGCAGTTTAGTTGGTACAGCATACTTAAGTACCTACTTGTAGTACGCACTGAACATTTTTGTTCTGTAAAGGACACCCACTTTAAAAATACCGACGTAAAGGAGTAGATTTCAGAAACTTGAATAAAAAGAGGATATAAAGGGTATGGTAGATAAGTCGCTCCACGTCATCGTCCATCCGCCGCGATAAGGCGCTTTATAGTCCCGGCCTTTATTTGAACTTGACACGATTCTCTTCTCTATCTTGATGCAGTTAAACATTCTAAGACATAAACGTGCTTTGTCAGCACATCTGTATTAAAAAAACAACGTAAAAACTTTGTATGTAAGTACCTAGTTACCCAGACATGCCTAAACATTGCACTGAAACAGTTTGTTCTGTTAGTAGCTAGGTACGTGACTCTAATAGCCATGAAGTCATGATTTGTCTTTCAGATAATTATGTAACTGGGGTTGGTTCTGTGGTGGCGGGTAGGTGCCCCGGCACCAACAAGCTTCAGGGAAATTTGACCTGTACGGCACTAGAATTAAGGTGCAGAGTAGCGTAGCGGTATAGCAGGCGCAGCAGAGAAGGAGGATAGTAATGACGGTTTCTTGAGGAATGAATAGTGTTATTAACTCGATTTAAATATATATAATCAGCATTTACAAAGGATCACAATTACAAGCAAGGCAACAAGCACGGATAGCACGGGAGTTGTCGTTCGTACGCGTAGTTAAAGCACACTGCCGGCGGTCCCAAGAAATGCACTCGGCGCGTGCACCGCTGCGCGTGTGTGTGTGTAGCGGCGTCGACCACCACATCACCTGATTTAAGGCCGCGGTACAAAATCATAAGCGATGGCGATTTTCTTCAAATTGTAAGGTGGTGGCCCAAGTGATATTCCGCTACAGTTCTTAGTATTCAGGCGGATCGGAAAATTCTAAACACTATCTTGTCCAAAGGCCTTGGGAAACTTCTAATGGAAAACTGTTACCTGCCTACCATGTATGTATACGTACCTAGGTACTGAAAAAGTCCATTAACCAACTTCTAGATGCCTAAATTATTAATTTTCAAACCTTATTTGTAGACCAACCAATCAGAAAGTAGATGAAGAAAAAAATCAGTGTTCGAAAAACAGAAGCTCACGCAATATTTTTTGGGCGGTGAATGCACGAAATCGTGTTCAGATCGCATGACTTAATAACGTGCTGCTTTTAGTATTTCAAAGTCAGAAGGCTGGTGTTGTGTGCGCGACTTAATCGATTGATACGAAGCCAGGTACATGGTTACGAAGCCAGTCCTAAGTACGATCTCAGTAATGAACGCCGTCAGACAACCTCCAACAATCTGGAACACTATTTACCACAATATTTACTTTATTATCACAATATTCAAAACTTCACTCAAGTTTTATTGAAGTATGAATATTTTATGAATCCTAAAAGTTGTTTGTACAAATTGACTTCCTTTGTTTTTGTAGAATCCATTATGACCAAAGTTTCTGATAACAATTTCTACGATAGCAACCTTGGAGGTTCATTATTGACCTTAGATTTCTTCAGTTCACTGACATAACTTAATTGGCGTGGCAATCAATAACCTACACTCTTTAATGAACAGTAGGTGCCTAACTAGCTAAAATAAGGCATGCAATTGTCAATTGTTGAATTTTGTGAAAATCTGTTTTACATAGAGAACACGAATCGAATAGAGATAGAGATGTAGAGTGCTAGAGATACACCATTCCAAAATTAGGTCGCTCGCTACACGCTACATATTCAAATAAAATATTTCATTGACGTTAGAACATGGAACTAAAAAGTGATTCAGTTTTTCTATAGGACTGACGACACACAAAACCTAAGCGAAAATTTTCTCCTCAAGCGTTGAGAAAGGCTTGAAGAATGAAAGGGATGGAAATTACTTAATTTGCATCACATAGTGAGCGGATAAAGTCAAAACTCTATTTAAAAACGTTGAGACCCATGGTTTAAAACATAAAAGTAAATTATTATAAGTGGTATTTGAAATAATAAGCAAGAATAACGACGTTGAAGTTAGTCATATAGCCGCATGCCTCATGGTTTCTACTCGGGCAGGTGTGAAATACCATCCGTTATAATAATATGTCCTATTGTCGCTATGCAATAATGCTCGCCGGAATTTAGCAACAAGGCATGGGTAAGATCGTGTGTGGCGATTCAAAATGTTCCCAAATACTGGAGCATACATGCAACCGCGCCGCGTAGCAAGCCTTACCTAAATTGGAACAATTATATGGCAATACATGCCCTATGTATTGCCATATAATTGTTCCAATTTACTAGTATTTTTTATATATTTAGCTGGCATCATGGCAGTCATAGGTAGGTATACCTAAGAAACAGGCAGTTAATTATGAGAGAACTGGAATTTGGCACACATGTTCATTACAAATTATGTAACTGCTACCATAATTCTTTGGCAAAAGAACTTTCCTAGGTGGGTTGATTCCATTCTTATTTTTTTTATGAACGATAAAGTGGTAGTGTCAAGTTAATGGGTACGTAACACGATCATTGGCATTGCTTAAATGTCACTCTTCAATTTTCATGAGGGCACTGGTATATAAAGGCCTATACCTGTACTTATTGAATAGGTACACACATACCTATAAGCATCGATATATTTGTACTACGTACTAGATAGAACGTTCCGAACAAAAAGCTTACCACACTGAACTGCAGTGCAGACTATGCAGTGCCCAAAATGGCAAATCAGAGCGATTTTGACACCTGCGTCAGATGGATGTCTATGAAACGACAATTATAAAATAGAAAATACATATCAAGGTATAAACTTACACATATAAACTATTCGAGAGTCAAGTTAGTAAAATTACACGCTGTTCATGCTATTACAACGCTTGTATATCATACTTTTCATTTATAATTCAATTTTACAAATATGCATTAATTTGTTCCCGCCCGCCATCTTAAATTATGGATTAAGAAAATCGTGCAGAAACAGATGTGCCATAAAACTGGCAGTAGGTAAAATATCAATGAAAACAGACTTCACTTTGTCATGGTATGTTCTTACTTTCAAGAAAAAATAATTAAATTCGCGAAAATTTGTGATAGCCCTCTTAAGAAAAAAAAACATCGTAATTAATATTAAAAACCCTAAAAATAAGTTCCTGGTTTTAATATATTACATGATTTTGCATTCAATTAGATATAAATAAACTTTTTGATATATTACATGATTTTGAATTCACTTAGATATAAACTTTTTGAGTAATGAAAAATGTAGGCAAAATACGAGCGACACTTCTGCAATTAACATCAATGAGGATGACTACATGTCAATGCCTATAAGTATATGTCAATGCCTATAAGTATGTAGGTACTACCCTTTTAATAAGCACTTATATTTCTATCTACTACTTAAATCCCATTTCTACATATATTTGGTAAATATGGTACGGATAAATATTTAATACGTTATTGCAGACAGTATCTATGTATTTATCACTGACTTAAAGGAAAACATTTTACCATGATGACTTTAATAACAAAGGACATAATGCAACAAAGTGTCTAAGTATTCATAGGAATTTTTCTTCATGAAAGCGAATACCACGATCGTGATTTCTTAATAAATACTTAGTACTCTGGAATGGTAGCTTCAATAATCTACCTAAACGATTCCATATTATTAGACAGCTTAACTGCCTTATCGTAACTCGCATGACGACGAAACACTTTTATTTGATGGATTCCTCGTGAAATAATAACTAAATAATGGTAGTTTTATTTTGATGAAACGACGAAGCAGGAAAAATAAAGTAGGTAATATTTTGCGTGACTCTTTTTGCAAATCGTTCTACGAAGTATGAATACATTACTTTGAGAAGCAAAAATTTTCCTCCCTATCATTCTATATGATTGATATCTAAAAAGTGGCTTTACCTGAATATCGGTATGAGCTCTTTTTGGCATACTTACTTCAGGCATTTTCACCAAATAATGACAGAGGCAAAAATACAAGAAGACTTTTCCCTAACACGCGCTTAATATTTGTTTTTTATAGGACCGGTTAAATATACATGAAGTCAAATTAATTACTGTAAACAAATTAACGTTCAAAAAGTATACAAGATAATACTTATTCATGATGCGAACGACACTGTTTGCAACAGAGAGCCACCCGCATTGTACATCTCCTTGAGCTAAGAGTTCTTATAACTCTTTGGCTGACGTTGGGTCGAGTGGATGAACTGTGACCTGTGTTCCAAGATACGCCGTAGTTAAGTCGTTAGGCTTGTAAACTTAATAATTCAAGCGCACATCATTCAACACATCAATTCTTCTAGGCATTTGATGGATAAGACAATCATGTTGTCGCTGAAATTACTATCGGAATATCCTCGACAGCGTTACATGAAATGTCAGGGTTGATATAGTTGCTACGATAAATAATTTTATAAATCCTAAATCCAGAATCAATTTTCTTGTTCAGGGAAATCGTATATTACACGTGACGCTTTCCTATAAAAGGCGATAAATAGGTACGAAGATATTCTAGAAAAGAATGCCTGAAAAATGGTCGTTGGCTCACGCTAACCGATAAAACTCTAACACTTTTTGTATCAGTCATATTGCACGGATTTTAGATCATACTTTACCTACAGTTTGGAAGATAAATTATTATATAAGACATGGCCGTGTTATTGAACGATAACTTGGCAAAGGCACTTAACGCTGCCTGAAACTTGACAGGGATTGTAAAAAGTGCCAAGCTAAATAATACTACGCAGATAGGATAACGAAATATTTTGTTTTGATAAATTTTGTGAAATCATTGACAAGGAGAATACTTGTTAGGTATAAGCTGGTTCTTGGAATAAGCTGAATGTGGAATGATAACAATAGACTTTCTTCTGTGCAGAGAGAATTGTTTGCGGCAAAAGCAGACAGCGGAGCCGCAGCAGTAGACCGTAAGCTGTCCTCATCGTCGGCTGGCAGCATGAAGAATAAGTGGCTAAAGGCTTTCCGAAGCTTAAAGCCCCCCAGCGCCCCTCCACCCCACGCGGCACCACCAGACAAGTAAGATAAAACCTTTGATATCATTCATTACCTATTTAAAATCATTGGAAGTTTAACACACAAGTTCATAAATTAAAGCATGGAAATCCAACTACCATCACAGGTTACAATTTTGCCATATTATATGTAATCAAAATGGATGCTGAAGCTAGATTTGAACGAACCGATGCTGAGCACGTAGAATTTTACGAGTCGATAAGTTCAATGTGAAGACATTACCATTTTTCACAAAAATTAATAATCCGTTCGACTTTCATAACACTTTTGGCACAAAACAGTTTTTCAGTAGGCATGATCCATCTTTGAAACGGATACTACCTGCTGAATAAGCTGCCGGTTCAGTGTAAATTGCAAAAGAACTACCAAGAGACAACTTGGAATCCTGCTTACCATGTGAAAGGAAATTACACTAGCGAGCAATAACCGAGGCCAGGAAATAAACTTCGCTTTGAAATGGGCCGAACACACATGTTTCTAGTACCTACATATATTATAACATAAATCTTAATTTGCTATCATTGTTAAAGGCGTACCCGTACCTATTTAATGGAAAAGATAGTTACTATATACATGCAGAGTACCTTTATGTAGGTACCTAAGTAAGGAAAATATTTGTTTCATAACAATAGAGACATTTATAGCCTAAATAAGAAAATACACGTTTTTTTTTTTTAAATAAACATTGTAATATTATTTTATGTTAATAAATTAAATACCAACGAATTTGAAGATTTCCTATTCTTAGTTGGTATTGCTTACCACATTTTGCTATAGTTAACTTAATGACAAGGGCAAAACAGCAAAATAATAAAACGGTGTACCCAGCGACCTCACGGTATTATTAAGCACAATTAACTTCTTATTTCGATGATTCGCTTGGCCAATTTTCCATTTTAACAGTGCCATGTACGCCGAAATTGGACGAGCCAGATTTAAATTTACAAGGCACACAAGTTGTGGCACGAAACTCGTTGTTAGAAGATTGCAGCTTTAAAATCTGGGAAATTAAAAGCTAAAGTCACGTTCGTCAAAGAAATCAGATTACAATTATTGATCAGTCGCATTGTGTAAGAGCATTATGTCTCAGTGCAAACAAGATTACTAACGCAAGTATCCGCTTTACAATGTAAGGCTTCTAAATGTACTTAACAAAGTTAATTATTATATCAAATAGCTATTTAAAAGTGCTACATAAGATAGATCTAGTGCGGGTAGCAGCTGAAGTAAGCGAGTGGAACGACCAAAGTAAACACCGTGTATGTTTAAAATGGCTATTTGAATAAATCTTAAGGTTTTTACTTTTATAATGATGGATAGCTCACATACCTGTGTGTATTGATTACTGAATAAAGTCAATATACCTAACACATTTCTAGTTCACAAATGGAAAATTTGAAAGGAACAGAAGCAGATAATTTCTGTATTTATTATAAGCAAACAATAAATAAACAAGATCATTCAAGTGTAACACTGAATCTTTAACGAGGGTGTTGAGTTTCTAAGAAAGTCCGCAGCCAGGCGATATTTCCAGCGCTCTATACAAATAATGAAACTCAAGATAACGAGATGCACACAATAGTCACAGAACTACGAACTAGTCTGTTGACACAATACATAAGGAGTGCTACTTCGCGTAATACGATTTTTATTTTCACTCCAACTGTCGTGTTCACGAATTTATATAATCTTCGCAATGCCTATGTTAGTCACATTTGCTTCGTGTGCACATGCTGTATATTGCTGAAATATATTTTTTCTAATGAAAATTATATACATAGGTACTTACTTGACAAGCTTCATCAATGTGGGATTTAAATGTATAAAACCACGTCCCATTTAGGGTATGAATATTGATAAAATAGAAATGTCTGCTCGTATTTAAGTATATTAACACAATGAAACAATATCAGCTTTATTTGATTCGCATCCATTTTGAAGCTATTTTTATTAATAATCGTATCATGCCTAGTGTCTAGTGACAGCAAATGCGTTTAGTGTAAGTCATTTAATTTCACACTACGATAACAATAAAATTGTAAGGAAACAACACAATCATAATTGAATCACTTACACTTTCTAACTGTAATCTGTGATGATGGCATCCAGTGATAAAAAACAAAAGAAACCTATGTCAATACCATTCATTACTAAAAATGCATCGCTATCACACAGGTTTCTGCACTAATTGTATTTGATCACATTTATTTCGTGTTTTGTTCATCTTGGTGTTTCTCTCTTTTTGCATCGATAAAGAAAAAATCAAATGTACCACGCGGTGTCGACGGTTATGGCAATGAGGTAACTGTGCCCCGTAGGTGTGAGCCTATGTTTGTAAATGTTTCATTTATCCAAATATTGGAAATACCGCTCATCTTTTGACACGTAGAAATAATCCCAAACAGCATGTTCCTTATTATGTTTGCTTGTGTACACAAAACAAAATATTTATTAGCGACATTTCTCACCAGCTTATAGATTATACTACAATACACACTTCTGCCAAGTAATGTGCTTGGAACCCTTCAGTTACAACTTGTACTACCTACTCAACCCTATCTATCGGCTTTGAATTCAGTTTTGCAATAAATTATAAATTCAGTGTGCTTGCTATGTTTTCAGTCTAATCCAATGTTAATTGATTCAATTGATAATGTAATTTGTGTAGAAGACTGTTCGTGTTTGGAATGAACGTCAAGGCGAAGGGAGGCCATTACCTAACAGTTCATTAGGTGTTGTACCGGTGTCGGCTGGGGACTTATTACCAACCACCTCGTAGACTGATTCACGGACTGTCTCCCCTTGACCTTGGACGTCATCGGTCGATATCCGTGACGTACAAATATTATAATATGACAATGCCAGGGTTAATACACAAATGACAACCATTGTGAAAAACAGAATTTAGCTAGAAATTAGCTATTTAAAACCAAAATCTTCCGGAACGTAAACTCGTAGAAATGCTATGGTTGAAACTACCTGTTTGACACTGAATCTTCAGCTAACTTGACACCGATTTGTATAACGAATAATAAGTTCGTACACTAGAATAAAAGTTGTTTATTTTGTAGGAGGAATGGAGCAGCAAGAGACGCTATGCGCGCAGGAGGCGATTCTGAAGCACACAACTTTCAAGAATACACGTATAAGAAAATAACGCCTTGCGATGTCTGCTCACAAGTACTTAGAGGTAAGATGTGCATTTGGAGTTTGATCGCAACTACTAAAAGTCAATTCCAATAAAATTCCGTGCGGCATCGTTTGAGTAGAACACAAAGATACGAGACATCTATTAGAATTTAGGCGAGGCCTTCAATAAATAGGACTGAATAAAATAATGTTCTAAGTTATATGTAAAAAAATACCAACTAAGTAAATGATCGCACTAATTAAACGTCTATGTATTCCCTCGAGTGGTGAAAACAAAACACGCCTTATCATTAGAATGTTCTTTATTCCATTACCTTTATGGCCTACTAGTGGCACTAAACCTGATACCCGCAACGAAGTACAAGGTTGCAAATTGTTTTTCATTAGATTTAAAAATAGAGTCGGCAAACTATGAATGTATGTGAACCTAATTACGAGAAAGCAAAGCCATTAGTAGGCACACGTGATTCTGTTTTCCAACGTTGCTTTCGTACACGAAAATTAAATGTAAATCCCTTCCCATAAAAACAGTTATGAAATAAAATAAAAGGCTTCATTACTTAGTATCTACGGAGGTCTGCTCAACGACAATATCGTCCTGTTATTCTTTAATATCTACCTATCAAAGTTTGAACTCTACACTAATATTTGTAATATCAATTTACCATTCAATAGAATATTCTCAGAATCTTAGTTTGTAACTGACACACAACATGTAAGACAACAATAACTTCTAGGTACAAGATTTCGACTAATAACAGAAAGGTATCGTTAAATCAGAATAAAGGTCCATTATCTCGACTTTGCTTTGACTGGCAGACACAGTCAGCTTTTGTGAAATTGGAAAGATGTACCTATCTTCATAAGTGTAACAAAACACCTTCGGCTCATAGGCACAGGACTCACATTTAGAGACTGCTTAGCACGAAGCATGACGTAGTTTATTGATATTGGCTGGAATTTAGGACCAGCAGGGCGATAGAATTTCAGGCTAGAAGCTACTTTCTCTTATTAGCGAAAAACAAAACCGTCATCAAAGGTTTGAATCCACGTGCTGTTGTCTTACAACAGCCTTTAAACTTTGCGGACACGTGCACATGCAATCACGTTTCCTAGTACAACGTTACAAAGGACTTACTCAAGTAAAACATTCAGATGGCTTTGTTGTTCTTACGGACTTCTAACGGATATTAGTCCGTTTTCAACCAGCTTTCAAGGAAAATTATTTACAGCTATAGGTTACCTCAGTGAACCTTCTAAACCATGGACTATGAGGTACAAAAGAATGTCATGATCACACAGTACATGACCAATCAATACAACTTTCGAGGAACTACGGCCTTGAGTAGATATTTTAGAATGTGTCAGATTTGTCATTGTTTTTTTTTACCCTGCCTCGTGTTTGAGTTTGGTATTGCGAAGTAAATTGCTATAATTTTCAATCTGATGACATAGAATGTTAAAAAGATATGAGTAAGCAATTTCAGTGAAATAACGATGGCTCAATAGAAAATGCAAGAATGCTAATGTATCTAGGGGAAAACAACGGAGGTCCTGATTACTGCTTTGCGTGGTTCACTCTAACTTCTTTGCTCTAACGTCTTTAAATTTTCCAACGAAAAGTTTTATTTAGTTAAATGAAAAGTAAAAAATTAGAAGTCATTAACTAAGTTTATAAATTGAGCCTTGCGTTTGCGTGCCACGTTTATTATATAAAATAATAATAATAAACAATTAGCAAGAAACACGAGGCTTGATTGGTATCAATACTATTTTGTTTAGGAATATTATTTTACGTAACGGCCGGTTAGTGACTTCACATTTTGGGTTTATATAATTTAACTATCTTACCATGAAATCCTGAATGGATGAAGTAATCTATTCATAACGTAATTGGAGCCTGTTTAGTTCTCAAACTTTGTAGCTGTAAAATTTTGAAACTATAGTGTCATTAATATCTAAATAACTATTCGAATTTCGTTAAAGCATTCACTAGTACTGATTATATCATTCTTAAATATTAATTGTAGTTTTTAAACTGATTTTTGTTTCCCCCAGTCAACTAAAAAGCGTTTATGTTTGGGTCATTGACTACTGGGTTAAAGTTAACTGGGTACACAACGCTACACTAACCCATAAAATTTGATTGATGTGCAATACCTAATAGACGAGCTAACAATCAGTTTGTGTGTAAACTTCGATCGATAATTGATTGAGAGGGCGTGTTTGACATCCGACATCCATCATTTATCCTTCAATGTGTTTATTTTATAAATCATTCAACAATCCAATTAGTATAGTCACCCTGTACTCCGTCGCAAATGTGATCTCATTACAAATGTTGTATGTGGATCCTAAATCAAGAACCTTTGTTTCAGGTCATACTCGCCAAGGCTTACGCTGTCGGCTATGTAAGATGAACGTGCACACTGACTGCATGCCTCAGGTCGGCAGGTGTCAGACTAAGTCTCGACTCCTGCGCAGGCAGAAGAGCACATCCGAGATAGAGTCCCACAGAGTATTGGAAACAGCCTTCGACGATGAAAGTAAGGCCCTGTTGTAGCTTGTACTGTAACTCTTATGTTGCTAAGTTGATTTCAACAAGTAATATTCTGAACTGCTTAACAATCGCATACGTATCATATTTCAAAGTATCAAGATTCAACTAGAAAATCAACAATGAACAAATATGAGTTCTAATGATTTTTCAAGAACTTATGTTTTCTGAAATTATATATAGTATAACTTTTAATTACTTCTTACTTCACCATATTAGAACCATGCATTCAGAAGTTATGGTAAGTTCTTTGTTAATATGGACAACTAAGATTCGATTCATACAGATGTTATTATAACAGTTGACATACCTACATCTACATAATTGTTTAAAGTAGGAACTCTGGACAATGTCAATAATGCAAAAATATATAAAATACAAATAAATGAATGAATTACTTTGAACGTGAGAACATAATACACAGCCCCATTGAGCTTGGCAAAACACACAACGATCACATTCACGTATAGCTATGAACACAGTCGGAAGCTAACCTCACGTTGTCCAGGGGTGCAGGACGGGTGGCTGCCGGGACAGAGACTTACCAAGATCTCATTCAAGGGATCTGTCGAGTTCGATGATGATTTCGATAGCTACTGTGACTCGGGTACGGTATCAGACAGGAGTGACCCCTGTGCACCCTTCCGAAGCCGAGCGTTCGATATGACTAACAAAACTCAATGATCCTCTGTCCAAATACAAAATACTGTACATAAACGGTTACCCACTAACAAGCGAGTTCTAGACATGATACTCCACCTCAAGCACACAATAACAATTTGAGTATCACTAAACTTCGTCGTATCGCGAACCTGAATCTAATCGCATTTCGCTCGATGCTCAGAGGAGGAAGTGGATCTGACCTACCAAGTTCTGAAGAGGGCCAACGAAATTGGGAAGCCGGGCGGCGGCGGGGAATCGCGCGGGGGCCCGGTAGTGCGCGTGTCAGCCCCGGAGGAGACGCCGCCCGCGCGCTCGCCGGCGCGGCCGACCGCCGGCCTGGCCGTGGCGCCGCAGCCCGTCTCCTCTAGCTCAGGTCTGGCGCCGCACCCGAGCTCGCTCGCTTCTCCGCTCGAGTCGCGCCGTAGGCTGGCGGCCGTTCGCGTCGCGTCACGACGTGCGACGGCCGTCCGGCAGCTTCACTCAGATTCACTCGTTTTCAGTAGTGTCGAGTTGTTTTTTGCACGCATTGTTTAGTCGCGGGCGCAGGGCGGGGGCGGGGTGCGGTCGGTACTGAGCGCTGCTTGTCGGTAGGCGGGACGACGCGGCCCGACGGCGGTGTGCGGCGGAAGCTGTTCGCCGGCGTCAAGAGTTTGTCCATGTGGGGCTCGCGGTCGCGCCGCGGCTCGCCGCAGCACCGGTCCATTTCCCTGCCAGAAAGTACGCGCCCACGGCTGCCGTAGCGCATCGCTCTCTCAGTCTCACAGCTTTCTTTGTCCAGTCTTCTGGGTTACGGTGCCACGTTTTCGTTGTGTGTTCAGTATTTTATGTTTATTTATTTTTGTTTCGCGATTGCAGTGTTAGATTAGACAATAGGACTAAAAAATAGTCGAAGCTCGACAAGCACCTTAGTTGCTTTATCCTGTCCCTGCAGGGCTCATCCACCTTTCCTAAATAGGCGTAATGAATGACGAACTCGGCCGAATGTCATACTCGACCCGTACATTTCCTTTTGTTTTCCCACAATATTTTTTCTTTTATTTGTGATTCTTTATTATTTATATTTATATTTTGCTTTTATTTATTTTGTTTTGTCCGCACATTGTCTTTACAGAGACGGAGGTGACGACAACACGACCTTTCGGACAGCCCTTATGTTTAGTTAACGAAAACGGCGATCCACCGCCTTCGATTCTCAAGTCCACAGCGAGCGTCCGCAAGAAATGATTCGCTACATTGCAACCCCACGGGATCGAGACCAAATAATCATATCGCCTCGTAGGCAAGAGCACTGACTCAGCGCGGCAGTTTGGCATGTCCTCAATAACCGCTTCTCGGATGACTTAACTACCCCGAAGCGCCCCGCGTACTGTGATATATAAATTATATTGTTACTGTTACAATAAATGACAAAAAATATGCTTCCTTTCTCTGATTACCCTCGAGCACTCTATTTTACTCTTGATTTGGAGTCGTCTGTACATTATCTGCGAGTGCGTTTTGATGTAAGTGGTGCATGGCTTACGGCGGCGTGCCGATGTTTGCATGCGTTTTAGCATCGGCCATACACAATTAACACGAAGCCTCTCTTCTCTTGCACTCACGACCTATCACTGCCTTTCATGATTCGAATTCCACTTCTAATCGTTTCACGATTTGTCAAGTTCAAGCTAACCCGTAACGAACACGCCGGGCAAAACATCACAGAACACGCAACTACCTAACCGCTAATTGACTGAGGTTTCGTTTGGTTTGGCTTTCTTTAGGATTTACCCAGCAGCCATTTTATTTTAGATTGCGCAGGGCATCATCCACGAAGGAATAAGTAGAATTAGCATTGAAATAATTATAGACTGGCTCCTGTTTACTTGTCCACACAGGTTCAATGAAGAACTCCAAGAGTGCCCAAATGTTGAGGCAAGCAGACCGCACCAGTCCCTTACCTGGTACCGATATTGACATCGTATATAAGCGAATCCCCGTAGATTACTTCCACGTTGTTGGTTCAGACATACCTACGTATTGCATCGATGAGCATTTTGACAACAAACCTCATTCATGATGCCACATTTCTGTTACTATCTGAAAGCTGCTGATGACAAGCTGTATCTGTTAATAGATTAACCAGCCTATAGTTGTCACTACAATTTGAGCGTCACAACCAAAGAGTAGCTTTCACTATAGTAGTACTTACTACTCTATTTTGTAGCTGATAGGTTTTTACTATTGTCTTACTTTTTGCATCTCTATTCTTCTCTTATTCTAAATTACTTTTGTTCGCACTGCTTACGCACATTACATTTTGACTTTTTTTATTTTGTATACTAATATAGTTTGCTTGTATTCTCGTTCTGGTTGTTAACAATCATATAATTAAGACCTTATTCGCAGTCCCAACAAATTGACTTTATTTTACTTGACACTTGCTTCGACTGTTTCTTACACTTGCACATAAGAAAATAAAGGACTGTGAATAAGACAGTCTTAGTTTGTAAACATTTACTGTATCAAAACATAAAAATCAACTTGAATACTTGCCTCACAAAACAAAATTTGTTATCGTTTCACATATAATGCTCGACAACCCAACAATATCATACTTAACTTACCATTATTCAATGCCCTTTTTTGTCTTTTCATTACCTACAAATTCATTAAAATATAACTACATATACAATCAACACAAAAATATCCAAATCTGAAATCATAACAAATGGGTGGTGAGGGTGAGTATTAGAGTATACGCTCATACTGCATCCATTTTATAGCGCCGCATTCTCCGAGACGTCAAAAGTTGAACCTTAGAATGAAGAGTTTGTCGCTGGACTCGCCGGAGTGTGGCGAGCTGAGGCGGCGGCCTGCGCGCGACCAGGCCTCGCAGGGCAGCCGCGTGCTATGTACGACCTGACAGTAATACATACACCTGGGTCCAAACAACCTCACGCTTATTAACCATTGCTTTTAAGGATCGGACACTCGTCAATCAACTGCCCTCTATAGAACACAGTGTTTTTAAAAGTTTGCCAAATCTGTGAAATATACCCGACAAACAAAAGGGGCAGTTGGTTAGACCCAGTGCCCGAGTCCTCTCTGCGTAGATGCCGTTCCCGCTATGGCGCTAGAAACACAATGACAAATAAGCTTTAATATTTGTCAAAATTTGGTTCTTTGGACTCTGGTACTTGATGTCAAGCTGTTTGTGAGCACAAGCAATGTTCACCTACAAAGTCTATCCCTCCGGCTTAGCTTTTGTGTGTTAGTACGTTGGTAGGTAATGCCCAGTGGTTACCTATTTATTCTGTCTAGACATTCTTACAGTACTCGACGTCGCTCTGAATAACTAAAAGATCTGCTGTCTGTGGATGTCTCGTCTCTTACGTCACTCTGTTTTTTCTGCTAAGAATTGAACAGAATTCTCAATTACTTGAAATTGGCTTTAATAACAATCATCACAAGGACCATTCGTCTATTGTCAGGAAAAATCATAATAAAAGTGACTTGTCATCTGAATTCTGTACACTCACTGCCAAATTATTAGATAAGTTCATAACTTCACGTTCAAACCGTAAGTAATGTCTTTTGCATGTTAATTATGTTTTATTTTTATTTTTTCTAGGTAACTGCAGAGCAGTTTGCATGAGGCATGGCTTTAATAGAATAAATAACTATTCAATTCATAGTTATACACGTTCATGTACGTTATTACTTTTATTTCCAATAGTTGCTGATATACAGAAAAACAATGTGGACAGAAAGTTGCTCAGTAATGGAGCTTTATAGAATATCCAATAACAGACGATGGTATTGTTGTCAAAGATAATATAATAGATATATATCATAATACCCTGTATGAAGATCGCATATTCATTAGCACCTAGTCTTATCGATTTACTGATACAACATTGTTTTTCTGCGTTATTTAATAGATAAGTAGCCTTAATCTAATAAGTCACTTGAGTATTTATGACCCTTGTAACATTGTAACGAACTCTGCACGTTCACACGTGAATCCACGTATCTATCCATAAATAACACTTGTATTTTATTGGATTTTTAATTAAGATATCACTGTGTAAGCACCTACCACAAGGCAAGTAATCTCCACTATATAAAGATGAATGTCGTCGTATGCAATGCATTTTGTTTTACACGATTTAAATTCGATGGCAATGTATTTTAAGGGCTACCATTTACAACAAAAGATTTTTGCACGAAATGAACCGAAATATTTAAATACTAGGCCTAGGCACGTAAGAATGTGCCAGAAATTTCTATTAAAGCGAATGACCCGAAAAAGAAATAGGTCCCAGTTATAAATGGAAGTTCTTACTTCAATGGGATTCGCTGACACTAACGCTATTTGGCAATGGCATTACCCAACTGTGAAGAGAGATTATTTTACTCAAGAAGTAATACGAACTTGATTTATTAAATCGGGGCTGTCTTCGGAGAGTAGATCGACTAATTGAAATTTATTAGGGGGTCGTGTCGAATATATTTTCCATTCACGGTTGGGCAGTGCTAGCATCCTTTAGTGTGCTGACGAGCTAGTGGTGTTTGTGACAACAATATCAGTATAAAACCATGTGCAGCACCGTCGTCGCCGGTACACAGTCGGAGGATGCTTAGCGCGCGCGGGGGACGTATGAGCAGCGTGGAGCTGCCCGATGAGCCCGACAAGAGCCTGTCTTCGAACAGCGCTAGTCCGTGCCCTTCGCCAGTCAAGCAGATGAGCGTAAGTACTATGTTGGATGTAGATATGAGTATCTCAGTAGGAAATATACCTTACTCTGAAGTTGCTTGTTCGTTGAAGTAGGTAAAATCATCTGATATTCCAAGTCCCGAAGAAATCTTTATTCACTTTGAATCCTATGGGCCAAGAAAAAAAACCATATAGGTACAATACTTATTCAGCTTCAGGAAAATTTTCCCTTGTTATGTAGAGGGTCTAAAGAATGTTTTTCTTTACACATTTGTCAGAGTTCCTTCAGGAATAGACACATACGGAAATTCCTTCGCAGCCACACCTCGGTTATATAAATCGATTTGTTTGTTCGGCTAGCAACCAGACTCATTGCATAGGAACGCAAACAAACCATGGCAAAGTTCAGAATAGGATTAATCGACTGATATAGTGATTGAGTTGCCTAATAACAGTGAGATTGAAGTCTCCTAGAAGCAAAATATGTACTTGGTACTACTTGTAAAAAAACTCTGATTTACCTAATAATCTAAGAAGCCTTGGTTCTACGTTTATCTAGAAACACACGAAAAGAAAATGTATTTTCACTGTCTTCGCCATGGTGGGTAAATGGGCATGTAGGCACTTAGCCCGAGATTTATCTCCAGTTTGTTAAACGTCTCGGGTTGTTGAACTTACAGATGGTAGATAGATATAATACAGACCCTCCTAAAGCAATGTATTCTCTAGCATTTTAACTATATATTTTCCAATCCACTAGCGTAATATATGCTTTGCTATTCATGAATTTATAACAAGAAAACTCGCCTGGATTTTATATAAAGAAAAATTTCCACTCTTTTACGAACTCATACATGCAGTTATTTCTCAGCCATTCTAGCGTTGCATATTATCTGTGAACACGTTATTGCGTTAAGCTAGTAGGTAATTTGATAGTAAATACTAGATGTATGTGGAGACGGAGCAGAGTATATTGTAATCAGAAGTTAAATGAAAGTAACACAGGCCGTTTTTCCTCCAGAAACATCAAAGACTCCTGCCAACGAATCTATACGTGGTTCTGTACAACTTCAAGTCGCGTCATGCCGATGAACTTGACCTTAAGGCCGGCTACAAGGTCACCGTGATCGACACCTCGGATCCTGATTGGTGGAAGGGAAAATGTCTCGGCAAGATTGGATACTTCCCATCTAAATACTGCACCAAGCTGCAGGCAGGGGAGAGGGCTCTGCAAGTCACGCATAATCTTCAGGTAGGTTTCCTATTACATTTACATTATTTTCTATCCTATATTGTAACGCGAAAAGATTTGTTTGTTTGTAATAGATAAACTCAAAAACGACTAAACCGATTTTAAACCGATGTTGGAAACACTGTTGGAAAGCTACGCTCTTCCTGACTGGACGCGGATAAAACCGCGTTAAAACAGCTAATTAGTAATAAGGCAAATATTAGTAATTCAATCTCCTGAAAACGATATGTCTGCACGTGGCTGAACTTTAAAGATAAGTACTTAATATAAAGCGAAGCTTGGAGCGGTACCTAAACACTTCACATGAAAGCCCGGTGTGCCTAATCTAGGTTATCTCTTGTCTAGCCCTCAGTCAGTTTGATAGCTGATAAATATTTCATGTAAAGCTTAAGCTTACTGTACCGGAATACCATATTAATTTATGCTATGAAACTATACCTACATAGTACTGTCTCAAAACTTATAAAAGCCAAACACTACACTTCATAAGATTGGCATCACGTTTACCATTAAAGTAAAATAAAGACAGGAAGAGATTGGACATCCTATTCGTAGCCAAGAAACAGATACAAAAACAAATGAATTCAAGTTATAATTTATTCAATTCAAGACTATTGTGTTTCCATTCAGCGTTTGTGGTGAGCGGAAGTCCGAGCGATGAAAACTCAAAGTTATTGTTGGTGCATTGTTTGCTTGTTATGTAACAGACTTGACAGCTGCAGTGAACAAATGAAGTTATTTCGACTGCCTCTCTGACTTGTTTCAATTAGTGGTTTAATTTTCAGTACAGTGAGCATAAATAAAAATCTAGATTTTCAATGGTAACAGAGTTTGTGTTCGATTTTTGTCGATACATTTGTAAGTAAATAAGGCAATCTAAGAAAATGATGTCGTCAAAGATTTTATGGCAAAACAGCATTGCTATGTTCGCAATGCAAGGAATACGTATTTCGAACGCTATGCTCAGTAGTTATTGCATAACTCTAGACGTCACTGAAGCGAGTCATATAAGGGTGCGTCCACATCTGGCGAATGCGCCGCGAATGCGCCGCGAATGCGCAGCACGCGAGCCGATCGCGAGCTGTCCGCGAGCTGCGCGCGTGCAGTCACTGCAATAGTTCGGTGCGCCTCTTTAGCGCAACTCACGCAAGGCTCGTATAGAGCGCGCGAGCGGCGCGCGATCTGCGCGCAATCAGTTCTCGCCCTTACAGTTCCGTATATTGGCTCAGTACTATCGAAGATGGCAGACGTCGCGCGCCGCCTGCGCGCCGCTCGCGTGCGGCGCTTAGGTCGCGCGCGAGCTGCG
Organism: Helicoverpa zea; assembly: GCF_022581195.2. Classification (NCBI taxonomy): domain Eukaryota; kingdom Metazoa; phylum Arthropoda; class Insecta; order Lepidoptera; family Noctuidae; genus Helicoverpa; species Helicoverpa zea. Next base: position 5,824,454 of record NC_061456.1, on the reverse strand, counting down.
CGCGGGCGGCGCAGAAGCGGCGCACGAACAAAAATGCACGCGCGCAGCTCGCGGACAGCTCGCGATCGGCTCGCGTGCTGCGCATTCGCGGCGCATTCGCCAGATGTGGACGCACCCTAATATTTTATTGCAATCTGACTGACGTCATCCCGTGCTGCGCTGCCCACTGAATTTTCTTCATAATCTTATTTTGTTTTTTACCTGGTTATTACCCTTGGCGTGGTCAGGCTTATAACAGGAAATGATAAGTATTTTAAGTATTTATAGCTTCACTTTAACTGTTTTTCAAAACTAAGTTACTTTCAAAAATAATATTTCGGTCCCATAAATTCACTCAGATGGACTCAGAATCGAAGAGTAAAGAAAATTCACAATGAACCTCATGCAGGATAGCTCTGCTTTTCTAAATTCAATGATTATCATGCTTGTCGGCAGTACAATTAAACGATATTTAATTACGGTATTATTTCGACATTTAAGGTACTAAATACTATTTTATAGGCCATAGATTTGCATGCAACGTTGCTTGCTTAGCTAAAAAAATATTAAAATGTTGATCATCTCAATCTCCAGGTATCAGACGGTGACAGCGGCTTAATGCTTCTCCGCGATCAGATCGTGATCCAAGTGGGTGAGGAGGTGGACGGTATGATGCTGATCCGCTCGGGCGACAACCGCCAGGGCGTGTGTCCGGTCAAGTTCTTGCAGGAAGTGTGACGCTTCAAGCTGCCTAATTTCGATTTTATGAGAGTGAGTACAACTTTATGAAGCGATAGTACAGTAGCACGTACGGACGCTATCGACCGGGGTCTCGGGATATTTTAATAAGAAAATCTTCAATAACTTTTTAACTTGTGTTTATTCGACGGTTTGGAGGAGAAATGCCCACTTCAATATAAAAACCTAATCTGTTCCTTTTCACAAAGAACGCAATTTAAATGATTGTCCAGCCAAACCGAAAATATATTGAATAAAAACTAGTATTTAACCTCTAAAGTACTTGTATCCTCCAACGCATAAGCGTCATCCTGAATCAGTTAAAAGAACTCTTGATAACACCAATCCTTTTCTTGTGTCTCATTTTGAATAGAATTGAGATATGTTACATTTTATACATTAATTATTCAAGAATTAATCTTTAAGTAATTAAATATAGCTTTAAAAAAAGCTCAAAAAATATTACAAATTACATTATAATGTAGTACTAATACTAATTGAAGATTAGATGGATGCGCGTTTGCGTGTCTAGATTCACATTAAATTAAATCCCTAAAAACCAACCACTATAATATTAGGTAGGTACATAATGTAATGTCATCCATGTGACCCCGTCAGGCCAATCACGGCAGGTTTAATGGGATTAAGTATGGATTAAGGAGCCGTATGCGAGCCAAATCGCTTCACCTATTAGATACATTAGTGGCATGCCTATGACTACGAGTAGAGTACCTACATATGTAGGTATAGGTACCTACTACGAAATACCTACCTTGAATATACCTTAGCTGTAGATACTTACAGTATTCAATGTTTACTAATTGTAATATATTATCTATTTAATTTTTTCTCTTTTGGCGACGTTAGGTGAAACTTCTCATTAATTAAAACATGTCAATGACCTATTTCAGAAACGCGGCTCCCTAACTGACGAAACGATACCAACACGATACGCACCAAAAACGATCCGAAGCGCTCCGGTCACGCCTTGCGACAGCGAAACATCCACATGGTCCGACCGCAACCGTAGCAAGCACAGCTACGAATTTCCCTCAGGATACGCCACTAGCTACGGCGACTACGAGAAGTCTAGCTACAACTCCGGCTACGACTACACCAAAGCCGGTTACGAAGCGTCTACATCTGCCGCGTCTGCGTCGACTTCGCATAATAAAGGCTACGAATCGGGGGTGTATGACAAAAGCTACGAAGCGTATGATAAAGGTTACGAGGGTTCGTATAGGTACGAAGGTTCTACAGGGTATGATAAGGGGGAGCCGGGTTTCAAGCACAGTTATGAGTCTGAGGGTATGTGGTGGTGGCGTAGGCCGCTGGGTGTCCGTCGTACGTCGTGCCGGCGATGTGGCGCGAACTCGGCCACGCGGCCGCTGCGCATGACGCCGTGCGCAGGCGTGGCGTGTGACGCCGAGCCGCCGCGACGCCCCGTCATGTCGCGCGACCGACCGCTGCAGTTCGTTAAGCAACTCTTTTTGTAATTTTTATATATCATTATTATATGTATTACGTATCTTGCGAATATACGTTATGTTTTGTGATTTTGAGTAGATTCTCTAGGACTATTCTACTAGGATCAAACTTCAGACCTAAGCGATCTGCTACTGTCTGCAGTAGATTTAAGCCAAGTGGGTAAGCGGTTATATATTACTGTTTATCCACGGCGACAGCGAATATCGCGTAGATCTGAAGAACGAAGAAACTGGCCTTTAGGTTAAAATTAGTTTGGCTTCAGAAATTGCCTTTCGATTAATACAGTTTAGTATTTTGTCGTTTGATAACTTATGTATTGTATTGTACTTATACATTATGCTATAATTAAGTAATTAGACTTTTGGTTTTAACTGATTGGATTAAGGCAATAACGGTTAGGTATACAATCACGGCCTACGGTAATATTACTTTTGGTAATTTTCGTATTCTCCCAATTTACATGATTTTATAATGTTATATATTTATATATTATACACATTATAATAGGTCCATTTACGTAAAATTACTTGGCAACATATCATTTTTTGAACAATGTGATTTAAACTTAAATTAATTTAATTGGAATATAAATATGTACTATTGTATGAAATAAGACTTATGTATTAAATGAAAGCGTGATTTACAAAATATGTATTGCGAATTCGCCGAATTTTGTGTGAATTATGTATTTCGATTGCTTAAAGCTGAACAAAATCGACACGGAAATAGAGAAAATAGTAATAAGAGAATATTGGTAGGTAGAGGAGATGGTAAAATATGATTAGTGTATCGGATCGGTAGATTAGAACCGCACGCTACTTAAGTTAAATAATATCATTAGTTGATAGCAGGAATGTTTAGTTTAGACTTTAGCCTTACATCGTAGTCCTAATTAGCCGGTTGCATCGGTCAATGATTAACACAGAGTGGAATAGTATACTAACTAGAAAACTGCGTACATTTACCTAACTGTTATGAAAAGTATCGGTACTCTATTCTATGGTAATTCCGTCTCAGGTCAATGACCTTATCCTTCCACTACAGCTATAATTTCTAGCTCGAGCTCGCCAACATATTGCTCACACTTTTTATACTGAAGTTACAGTTATTCTTCTTTATGAAGTTACACAAAACTTTCATAAATATTCTCAGGTGCAGCTTTGATTTTTAGATAATCCATCTCAAGTGCCGAATGTTTTCTATTTGGATAAAGTGAGTTTTTTTACAAACAGATTGCGATTAAATTATTTTACTTTGTCGTGTCGTGTAGTACTGAGTCTTTCAAGAGACTTGGCATTTGGTTTTAAATCAGAGCAATCTGACGTGGTCTTTGCAGATTATTCTTTAATTTAAAAAAGATCTATTAAAGACCCTACACATTTACCAACACCCCCTAAAAACATTAACCTGTAAGGTAAAATGTTTTGACTACCTGTTACTGTAAACAAAATAAATTAAAAAGTTCTTCTAGTCAAAAACGGAAACAAAAACTGGTTTAAAAAAAAAGATTACTTTACAAAAAGAGATTACTTTTACAAAACTAAAGAAATGGGCTGCCATTGAATACCTAATTAGAAAACCATACACCGAATATGTAGGCACACGATATCAAATGACTTACCGATTTCTTAGCCAGGTTATCGAATCGCAATAAATTGATTCATTAATAAAACGTCTATTAAATAACTACCACAACCAAATCCACAAAAAATACATAACCTACTTATATAAGTATAGTATCAGAATAATATCAAATTAGTAGGAGAATAAATAAATATAAGTTAGTTGAGACGTCTCGTCCACTCGATGTCTACAGACTTTAGCCATTCAGTTAATAAATATGAAATAGTTTTATTATTAGTATTGAAATACACTACAAGTAAACATCTTTATTTTTGTTTTGATATTCAACGATAAGGGAAATAAATTAAATAGGTATTTATTAATATAAATACTTAAATACTATGTATATATTTTGGTGTCACTACATGCCTTTTATCTAAGTTCAGTGAGCAATTATTATTCGCATTTTGTCTTAGATAATTTGCAATAGTTTAATTAAGTAATCTCACAGTACCTATAAATAATTAAAATAAGACAGCCAATTAACTAACTGATGAGATTATTTAGCACCTTGACATAATTATTATATGTAAATACATTTGCTTAAGTTTTGCCTTTATTTAAGCATTTATTTATTATGGTTTAGTTTACAAAAGTTATATAACAGAATCTTATTTAGTCATAGTTTTTATGTTTTGGTACCTTATAGTAATTCGCATCGTTTTAGCTATAGAGTAATAATAATTACCTAATAGTAGGTTTACACTAAGAGATAGAAACGCATAGAAGTGTTGACTGTTTTATTTAATTTGGAGTTAGCCCAAAAATATTTACTACATGAGTGCTATTTTTCATACCCCGTTATAGTTAGCTTCTTATATTTGGAATTTAATTACTATATCTGCATACTTATTTACAATATTCTCTATTCCTAATTTCTTGAAAAAAATATATATACAGAGTCCCAAAAATATCTTATAATCGATACTTTATTAATGTTAACGCATTATTTTAGTTAACACGTTAAGCCGTCCCCTGAAGTTTTAAGAATATATACGTATATGAATATATAAAATATATACATTACCAAATTAATAATAAGATGCACATAACATATACATAGATATTTTAGTGCGTAAAACGTAATGTACGAGTGGTCGTTGAAAGAGTGGGAATAATATGAGATTAGAAACGTTCATTGCCGGATTTGAGCTGATAAAATGAGAAAACTCAACTTTAGGACATTCCTATTGTTAAAATGTAAAAGGATGTAATGGCACGAACTGCCGTTTTAATTAATACCACTTCAATCGCCATCACAATGAAACAATGGTTTTTTTGCGATACACGGAAGGCGAAAGCAATTACCTACATGAGAACTATTCAGTGGATACTTTTTAATGTTCGACCTTCAATACACAAGTAAAAGGTTCAACCTTGTGTAGTTTAGAAAATTTAAAAAGAAAATAAGGTAAAATTCACATACCTGGGTATTTTTGCGGTTTTACCAAATTGAGCTAAAGCTATATTTTAATCCTAAATACTAAAGTGAGACAGGTTCCTTATAAATTCGTTGCATAAAATGCTCTAGTATTATTTATTTGGCTAATTGAAAAGCTTTATAAAAGTTATATATTCATAAAAGGAGGTATTATTATACATGATTGACACAGCTCTGAAATCTGTTGAGCACTAATGGCGTAGTCCATTTAAAATCACGGACAAAAAAATAGATATCAAACTTGTACAGCCCATTAGAGATTAGAACGACTAACAATATACGCATAGTTTACGAGTTGTCATCGTACATAAACCGTTGTGACTAGATCAATTTGATGGTAATAACTAGGTATATCCAACTGCTTATTATTTAAGGGAGGTTCATTTTCAAGATTAGCATACAAACGGTTGCAAAATAATGTAGGGAGTGCCATCTGAACTTGTGCAGAGCCTTAGATGGATTGAGAAATCAAATTGATCAATCTACACGGTTAGAAAAGCTGCCATGATAATAGGTAATCCCAGTTAGCGGTATATAAACCTTTAAATAAATAAAATGGCTTCAAGATTCTAAACTTAACCATAAGAGACCCTACTTTAGGTAGGAACTTCTGTATTTATTTAAATTACAGAATTCATTTTCAAAACATAGGTAATTGTTTAGTTGCACTTTAAGATTTAAAATTTAAATTACCATTTTATGTGTATACCACAGTTCTAAATGTAAAAGATCTAAAAATTGTTGTATGAGTTCATAAATTCGTTATTAATTGGTCCATATTATATGAGTCTTATAATTACATATTTGACAAGTGATTTAATTAAATATAGGAAATTAACGAGACGTAGCGTGTAATTAATAATATATATATGTATTTATATCTCTCTTACCCCCTATTTCAATTCTTATATCTTACAAACATCCTTTAAATATAAAAAATAAGACTACTACTCAAAATCCGTCTCATTTATTCATAATAGAATTACAAAAACAAAGAAACGACGTGAAAACATACCCGTCAGAAACATACATGTACAGACAAGGTTTGCATTGCCAGATTTTGAAACCATAATAGTTAAAATTAAAAAAAGCTAATCCTAATACCTTAACCGTCTTACCACAAAAACTTTTAAACGTCAGTTTAAGACTTGTCTAAAAAAAATTCAAATTATGACGTTGAAATAAGGTCCATTTCGGAACCACAATTTTTTTAGACAAGTATTTGACACGTGGTTAAGTTTTTGTAGTAAGACCATAACTATTTATGCTACTATAACACAGATAAAAAAATATATAAAAGAATAATTAATTTCACATACATATACATTTTACAGATTGAAAATTATTTATATCTATAGATACCTTATATTTAGAATATACGAAAGTTTATCTAGTCTCCGTAACAGACTCATTCGTAGACGTAGATTTGTGTTACGAAGAAGTAACTTAACGTACCCTTTAGCATAGTTAGGTGTTCGTGCTAAATGTTCAAAGATATCCAACACTTTAATAGTGTTCCACTTTACATTAATCCATATTATGAGAGTATTCGTAATAAGTATAGTAAAAAACACGTACGAAAAACGGAACCAAATTATTAAATTAAATATATTATGTATTAGCATAGGTCCTAGAATCCTGCGAGATGAATCCCAAGTGAGATGTTTGTATTATAATTAAACTAATATTTTAGTCATTCTTAAATGGTAATGACATTTAATTATCATTTATTTTTTTGGTCTGTCTCTAACTATGAAGTATAACAACTACTTACTTAATGACATCGTGATTTCATACTGTTTGCTGAACTTTTTGTGATAGTGAAAAAAGATGTGAGGAAATATCAAAATTGTATTTTTTGTCGAAAATAAACCTTAACTTTTGTGAAAAGAAACATTTTCCTGTACCTTCCTCTAAATATTTATTCTATATCCTATACTTACCTAAGCCATATAAATCAAGTTATAAAATTATATTGATAAGATTACCTATATTCAATTGTTTGAAATAAAAAAATATATTAAAATTAAAATATTCCTTAAATTACCTAACTATAATATTCTAATTTAATCCCAATGCAATTTAAGTGTGAAGACTGAAATATCAAATTGTTGTAAAGTTTTTGAACGGAGTAATTATACTTGTAGTTAGAAATGGCCACACTTAATTGTTAATCGTGAACACGAATTATCCAATGAGCTATTATTATAAGTAACACCGACTTAGGTTTAGCAAACATACAGATTATGTGACTTGTCGTTTAGTTTAGGCAAAGACCTATTCGTGAAAATAATGATTGTTTAGAAAAAAGTACCTAATTGTCGCTTATGTTCTGTTAAAAATGCGTTAATTTAATTTCGAGGTTTATTGAGAATGTTGTGTTAGTAATAAAGATTGTGTCTTAAAACTGTAGTTTAACTCAAACTAAAAAAGAATTGCTTCAAAAAGGTTTTATACAAGAAAGTGTCTCCCTATAAAAAGTTAACAATTAGCGTTAACTATAATTAATGAGGACTAGGTACTTATCAGATCAAGTCAGTATCTACTTTACAGTCATTTTTTGTCCTGTCTATTATACCCCCTCTCTTCAAAAGACTTTTTACTAAATAGTTTCTACAAGGTTGTTCTAGATTAGATACACGCTACAAAATAATTTCGTCCTAAATACTTACGCGCGCTCTAATTGAAAACATCCCAATAATCTAATTAAACGATGTCATCTAGTGTCCGGAATTTAAATTCACGAGTGATAGATGCGTCAGTTAGTCAGTAGATGGCGTTCTAAGTAAATCAAACGCCACAACGCAGGCATGCACATTGCCGAGCACTTCATACACTAGTGATGAGATATACAAAGAGCTGTCGACAGATGCGCAGCTGTTTATCAAAGAGCAATAAAGGAAGATCGTTGTAGATGAATAGACAAAGTCAGAATTAATTAAAGTACTTGCAGACTGTACTGAGAGCCACTCTTGAACGCTTACCGTACTAAATACTAAGAAATGTAATTTTCTTACGTCATGGTTGAGAAATTCCATATTCTTAAATTATAAATTCCAACGAAAGTATCGAACCGAAACAGTGTGTTATGCTACATGCGCAGGCCGGCATGGCGGCAAGTCGCTGCCGACCCTACTCCTCGCCTCCACGCCATGTGTCGATAACCCTGCAGCAGACGCGGCTTACCAACATCACGCCTGCGCCGGTGACGTCTCTCAGAGGCGGCACTAAACTGGACGCATTCCAATGTATTCGCGAACGCGCTGCGACACTTTCTTATTCCCTCTTAAATCTTAAAAAAGTATTCAACAAAGGCTTATTGGCACATTACAATAAAATCTCATGGATACAAAACATGTTTTGTCCCCTATAAAGTAAAATGTAATCTAATGAACCTAAAAGAAGTAAACTCCGCTCTGCTCCAGTGTGCCGCCTCTCGGCAACTTAACATTCCTACACATAGATGGCAGCAGTGAAAATATTTGACATTCCTTGGATTCCAATCGCAGTGGGCTCGGCTCAAATGTCAAACGCGACTATTTCGTCAACAGAGTCGTGGCGCGATAGTTGGATTTTATGAAATAACAACAAATACTTTTACACAGTGCGTTTGACGGACAATGGATAATAAACGATAGAAGTCAGTATATTTTTTTGCGTCGCAGAGGTAACCGGCGTGTCGTGTTAATCTAACGAGGAGTTCTTGCGATTCCGATACTTACTATTGATTTTTGTTCTTCGCCGGTTTTGTAACATTGTCATGAAGGTTTCAGTTGTTTAGAACGCTATCAACATTACCAAGTTTTACGTTACGTCGTGTTTATTGATTGAAATTATAATATTCTGTGAAACAACATTTCCCTTGATCTCATTGAAGAACTTCGTGGGAATAACATACATTGTGTAAGTACCCACACACTCTGTTTATTTGTTATTTTTTGGCAGTGTTAGAGTAATTACTTTATGAGTAGGAAAAGCAGACATCCTTTACAGATAGGTACGTATAAATTGTTCAGATTCAGGAAGTGTTTTTATAAAACCAGACAGAAGTTAAGGTAGGTATGCATTTTGTGAATTCAAATTTGCAAACATTAAGCCTTGGCAACTTAATTAAACCTGAGTGCTACCGCTTTGTAAACAAATGATACCTGCATAGGTAGGTATACGGATAACAATTTGGGACTATTTGATTTGAGCTCGTGCCTAAAAGGCTATGATAAGTTTATATATTGTTTATGAACCCACCATTATCTGAGCGTATACTTAAAGCTGCCATGTTATAAGTAATGTAATGACTAGTTACCTACCGGTTTGATTTGCGAGCGCGCCATGCAAAAAATTTCGCCGCTATACGGAGCGAAGGCAACAAGGTATTCAGCGAAGCAACATGGCATGGAATCTCGCGAACATAATAGTGTGGAATGCGACCGTACGCGGCGTACAAACGCTCTATTCCCACACAAGCGCATGTAGTCGCCGTACACCGTGATAAGAGCACGATAAACGTCGCCCGATTAGCCAATGTTGACGGTGACCCCGTACGGATTCCGTCAATTGTATTGGAACCACGCACACTACACGCTAGACTTTTCAAATTACTCTCGAATTTATCATAGTGTGAGTAATCGTTACGGCTTAATGTGACTGTGTATATCAAATCAATGTTCCCGACAGACCATGTGATGAGTCAAATATTTATTTACATTGTGGATTGTCTGGAAGAATTTTGTAATTTGAAATTCATTTCGATTTACAAATCCTAATGAGACAGCAGAACGCACTGCAAATCTAATTAACATACCTAGCAAGTAAACTTGATGGAATGCTTGGTTAAACTTGGTAACGGTATTTTTACACGTAATGATTCTAAATTACAAACATCAGCATTCTTTTTGGGAGTAACTACGAAGCTCGCGAGAGGTTCAGGCAACCCTACAATAGTAACATCTGCCCGTATTCCGGCCCCAAGCCACGTGCGCACGCACAGCAGGGGTAGCGACCGTCGTAAAGAATACACCTCACCCCAAATGCGGGCAACCGACAAAGGAATACTTGAGCCATCCACAAATAACCCTAACCCCTAGACTTTAAGGCATAGTTTTAAAAGTTTAACGTTAAACTGAAATAGATTATTATTTTTAACATTTGGAATGTCAAGGTTCGACCACCATGTGGTTCACGTTTGAAGACTAGCAGGTGATAACAATTTAGGTTGTATTAATTGATATTGCCTCTACGCAATACTCTTCATTCTTTCGGCATGCTACATGCATTTCAGATTACATCAGTTACAAATAAGTACTGACATCGACAGTATTTTGTCTTTCGAAAAATACCCAATTCCGATGTCCTTATTTCTGATGTCAAACATTTAACAAAATAGACAACAAACAACAGAATTTATGATATCTTTTATTTTCTTTCTTGAAACGATTTTTAACTGACTTCTACAATTGTTGTCTCAGTCGTCAGACTAGGAGCAGTAATAAGATAATTTATTATTGTATTTATTTTATAATATTCTAGATAATAATTCTCCGCAGATGTTGTACAGCTGCTGTAGTAAATGTAAACACAGCCATCTTTAATCCATTATTGGAATTTCAACTGATCACATTGTAATTAACAATCACTAATCATTCATCACCTCTGGTTTTCAATGTCTTATCCAATAAACTGTCCATTCAGAACGAAGCTCTACTGTTATGTTCTTATCTATTCTTGATTTTATCATTGTCCACATTCATACTTTTTTTTGGTCATAAATAACCCATTTCTTTTTCATTTTTCCTAAATTGTAATAAATCTGTAGTTCTGATTCACTGAATGCAAGTAATGCTTCAAGAATTCAAGCACGACACTGACATTCTTACTTAGAAATGATGTCCAAGTTTTAATGGAATTTACGTGTCAAATTCCATTACAACTTCCATGTTCCGTTGAATGGGTTCGTGACCATTTGACTATGTGTCGAATGATCTATTCGATGTGTGTATACCGACATACCAACCATCGCTGACCATACTCGTGACTGCGCCTCCGGCCAGAAAAATTCTATTGTGGTTAATGTACCAAATTCCTCATCATTAACGTAGTCATCGTATCACTCGTCATTCCAATGTTTTGTTTACCCTTCCCTGCTTCCACGCCTCTGTACCTTATTCGAGAATAATACCACGCGATGTTACTTTTAAATGTAATGCCATTATTTTAAATTCCAGGAATCTAACCTCCATTTAGATTCGTTAGTGGCATTTGTTCATGAATGATACTCGCTATCGCTACTTAAAGGGAACGTACTTCACTTTATTGTGTCTTCTTTAGTGTCATTAATAACCGTTGACTTTACCGTTTTTATTGTAAACCTATTGATTGTCAGGTATTCAGTTAATTAAGATATGACATTGTTGTCTATTTGTTTTTGTTGGCATGACCATCACAAAAATATGTTGCTTGGTATGCAGATTTAACTATGCGAATCTTGTTTATTATTATCACAATATTTTGGTCTGCGTTGTCCAATACGACGCAACGTTCATAGTTTGGTCAATTATAATGAAAAGGATTAAACTGATTTAATTTAGACATTTTTCTCACCCAACTTTTTGTCGTCATGGATCATCAGCGCGTGCAGTAGATCGGCAAGGGGTTTGCTTGGAATTCGGTTGTGAACAGCCACTGAGTCTTGCGAGACCTGTACATGAGTTTGAAAATTCTGTGAAGAAATATCATGTCCATGTACCATCGCAATAGCGATGTAAATTACATAAAAAAATACAACAGTGTTTCAAGAGAACTTAGAACGTCAAAATCGTTGAAGCAATTGTTTTATTTTAAATTAAAGGGGGATTCCCTTTAATTTAAAATAAAACAATTGCTTCAACTTCTATATCCTTAATATCTTACTAAATCCATTGCTTTTGTTATGAACAGTTTTTAAAGCTGATGTTTTATTCTGGGAAACCTAGGCTTTCTTCAAAACATCAGAATGTGGAATAATGACTGTCGAGAAACCAACTCAATGGCCATGCACTGTCTCAAACTCTTCGGGATCATTCAATCTCAATCGAAGTGCTCGTATCAACCATTGAAAGAAACCATAGGTTACAAGTTAATTGTTGATGAAATGCTAATATTTTGGCGTAGTCTTAGTGTCTGATCTGCGATACAGTGGTCCATTGGCTTCGTTCCCGGCGCGGTCGCGGTATGCGGCCGATTGCCACGTTTCACAACTCTTTGTTTGATCATCTGATTCCTCCCTCTTATTTACGTGGTGTTCGTACGACTTGGCGCACGTCTGTCCACCGTCTAGCCGTTTACGTGCCGTGAGGAATTTCCGCCGCTTTGGTATTCGCATGCCTTTATGACTTTTAGTCTGCGATATTTAATTCCAAGCCAAACAGCTTTGCGCTGCCAGACATAAATTCCTTCAAATATTTAGACTAAATGAATGATGTCGACTTCTTGTTTTAGGACCAAAATATCTTCGGATCATATTGGTGTGTCATTTGTTATGGTTACGGTCTTTCATCAAATAATTTTATAATAACTACCATAGTTCAAATAGCTGAAATGGCTGTTATAGCTGACTATTGTCAATATATTTATTCGATTTATACCTACTTGTTTCTGTAACTTTATGTGCAACGCCATTCACGTGCTTAGACAGATTTGCTTGTTGTGACAGGTAAAGATGGAGAAGGTGGAATCAGCACTGGACGTGCTATCGCGTGCTGCAACTATGGTGCAGCCTTGTCCCGCATACCCTGCCAGCGACTCCGACAGCTTTGGTAAATATATATTATTATTTTTAAAATTGTATTTCTAAACTTCTCGATAGACTCCACCGCACGATTATAGCACGGATATAGGTAATAAACAAACCACATTTTTGGGACTTATGGGTAATCTTCTTTTATTGCATTAGTAGATTTACGCTTTGACGCCTCCAGATTCTGACATCTCTAAAAGTTTCAACAAAAAGCTTACCAATAATAAAAATTCATGATTGCAAAGAAAGATCGAATTTTACTCCTGACCACATGCTTTGACAACAACTGAACGAATATAGTTGTCACTTTATAAAAATGCAGGCAAAATGAATATAATAAAAGTTGATAAAGCGTCCGCTGAATATCGACTACCTATACGCGAGATGGCACGCGGCCTTGTAGGCGGGTCGCATTCCAGATTCCACCTGACATTGTTTAATAGACATCCAACGAGACTGTCGCGTGCTAGCCGCTCTATAAGAAAAGGAATCTATAGCTCCTCACACATTACTTCATTTATTTTTAGAATCTTGTAACCGTCGGTTTCGACTGCATCTCGGTTTTTGCTCTGCAAAATCAATTTTTGAAATCATCGTGCTTTCATGATCTGTTTTGTTCAACTTTACAGAATAGTTGGATCCATTTTTTGTTTGATTGTTAATTCAAACGCCTTCGGACCGACAATCGTTTCACAAAGGACACCATTGTTTATCTACTTGGACTGGTTTTGCGATGAAAGGCTTCATTGACGATTAAACCTCGCTTCCTCGCCGATGACCGTCTGAATATGACCGTCACGCCGAACATTTTTTCTTAGTAACACGCACTCAAGCGTCACATCCGGGTTAAATGTGGATAAATTCGAACTTCGCATACATTTGCAGTAATTATAATTATGATGGCCGTGGACGATTAACCATTAATAAGCCTTTCTCTCTAAGAATAAGTTAACAATGGAGTAAAGCCCGATGAGAAAGCAGAGCTTTCTGAGAGCCACCGCGAGAATATGCCTTGGCGACGAGAAATGCGTCCCGCGTGAATTTCGCCGACCCACAATCCGGCCTGCCTTACATCCCTCTAGTGGTGCATCCGCATACCGATATCACCATCAGAATATGGGTTATAGAAGGATACTCAATATCCCTAGAACCAAAGTTTTCCTATTATAATCTCCTTTTATGAGGTAGGTTTTATGACGGCTTTTTATCTAAAAAAATAAATAAATATCTATTACACGCAGAACTGAACATACTCCTGAAATTATCATGTAGACAATTAGTCTGGAATGCCACCGATAAAAAATGTGTAATTTTAATTCCAATTAACGATGTAGATTTGATAGGCGTACTATCTAATCAAAATACGGTCACGCAATTTAAGTGATGTGTTCTTGTTTATTGAGTGTTTACAAACAATGGTCGGATCGCGGATAATTATGCAACGCGATGACAGCGACGCGGGCGCACGCGGCTCGGCGCTCACTTTCGTTGGTCTGCGTGTGGAGGCGAGCGGCCGCGTGCGTGCGCCCCGGCCACCACCAGCACCAGAGAAAGCGTTCAGGAATTTGGTCGGACCATGCTCTCTACGGACCAACAAATTGGCACGGCTCATGTTTTAGGGCTGCCCCGAATCTTCGCTGACATGAGGCTGCGCCCGCGCATACTCTTAGCAAAGAAAACCCCGAAAGAAAAACCATTTTTTTCATAGTAGAGGCGATTCGGTTAAGTCAATTTTCATTTGATTGTTATTATGTATATAGTTTAAAACTATGTTTTATACATTAAATACTGAATTAACGAAGGGATAATTGAACATCTTGAAATTATGTACCATACCTGCATAACTAGGTATTAGTTAAGTAATTACATAATGTATAATAGGAAATACTTAAAACTACGAAATTTAAGTAGTTTGGAATGTAGAGACGGTTATCTATTTATCATATCAATCGCACATTACTTTGTGTATGTAGTTTTACAGCTCTCTAGAAATGCAATACCTGGCATTCTATCGCATGTATCGAATTGAAATAGGTTTTATTGCGAAAGATATTGGGGTGAATGTGGCATGAACGAGTATATCCGGAACGCAGAGGCGGCGTGTTACGGTTTCGAAAAGAATGCTGAATGTAGGTTGCGTTGCGGACTACAGTTACCAGCATTCTTAGGACGGTATGCAATCACTGATCACTATTGTTGTAAGTACAAATAATATTTTTGGACCTCGTAAATTAAGCGTAATTGTTTACGTCCGTCCGATAGTACCGTAGACTTGCGAAGTGCGAACAACAAAGCGATAAATAACAATGATTAGTACCCATCTGTGGTATGTGTGATACCGATACCCAATTAAAATATGAAAGCTTTTATAGTTAATAAATTCCAACAGTTAGTGGTTAGAAAAAATGTGGACGCGTGCTTCAGTGACACCTGAGGCGGGTGGTCACGGCACGCGCTGAAGGAATCCCGATAGCAATGAAGTCATCATGTACAGTAGAATTTCTAATGGCAACGGATTCCATTTCGTTGGCAGCGAAGCGAGAGTGCAGCTATTCCAGCTATTCGGGCCGTCTCGCATATTGTTACAATGATCTAATAGAGGCTGCTAACTAGACGCCAATCATGTTTGTACCAAGTTTTTTTTAGTTTCCACATATCTTGTGCCTAATATTAACATACTACATTTATACGCATGTATATTAAAGGAATATCTATCAAAAATATTAAACAAAACACGTAGTTGTACCCGTTTGTGTGGCATTGAACGCGAATTGATATTTTATGACGCTTCGGCTGGAGACACTTTATTGTAATATTCATTCGCGAATCGAGATGGCCGTTAACAGAGGGACGAGTACAGAGATTTTATAAAAGAATATACTTCTTCCAAACCTTTGCTTATTAGTAAACTGAGCGTGACTACAAAATAAAGAAAAATAAAGCTCGCTTCATAAAGTTTACGTTAGCTATGCACGTCTCCTTGTGTATTAACAAATTTAAGAGCTGCATTAACCGTGATGCCCATTAACGATTCGTTCCGCGTTTCCTGCGACATGACTTGATACTCGCATCGACTCGTACTTATTAATAAGTAAGGAATGTTAATAGCCTTCGAAGGCGTTTGATTTTTCACTTGACCTCTCTTACAGTCATGTTATCGTGTCTTCGAATACTTGAATGTTTACGCCATCGGGAATGCGCAGTTTGTACTCGTTGTAGATAATAAAATTCTCAATAAACAGTAAGTAGACAGACACTAAACACGCATGGATTCCAGACAACGCCCGTGGCCGCGCTGATGCAATGTGCAATGTCGTGACGCCGGAACTACGTCATTTTTAACACTAAATAGACATTTTTTAAGTGGCTGCAAAGATAATAAATTGTAGAAAGTTCTGTGGAATGATTAATCTGGTGAGTTTGCCCGATTATGTGCGACGTTTATGAATTGAGACGTTCTTCTCCGCTCCATTAGGCGTTATGATAATATGTTTTTTATCCGAATTCCATTCGTATGCGTGGTTGGACGTTGTATGAAACATTAGGCCAACATTTGAATCCACATAAGGGATCTCCTTATAGTAGCGATTGAATTGATCAAAGCATGTCAGGGCTACCACGTACCGATACACGAATGTACGTGGTGCTATGTTAGGTTATGTAATAATAAGTTGGCCGCATACATAGCGGGGTTGGGGCTGCCTGCCTGCGCTGGGTACACATCACATCATCACATAAAATCAAAATATTTTGCTACATTGTTCAGTTACTTTGCTTTGACATTCTCTTTAAAAATAACATCACAAAAAAAATATTTTGAAAGTAAAAAATAATATCTGCAAGGCACTGCGAAATTTTTCAAATTATTTTGAACCACCGATGGAAACCAGTAAGCAAATAAAAAAAAAAGCAACGAGGGTTATGAATGATTAAATGATAAACTGAAAATACACACATATTACATATAACATATACACATATATTATATACATTACATATTTACTTGGAACTATAGAAAACTTATCACGAATTTTCTCTTAGAGCTGGACTGTAGTCTTTCAAAGTCCAGCACTGCCAAGTGCTAAGTGAAATTAGAGTCCAGCATAGTGAACATCTTTCCTTTTGTATCTTGAACATAACTTATGATCAGTTTTCGTTGTGAGAGAAAGCCTCGGGAAAGGCTTTCCATCAACAATCGGTAACGCACGTTCAGTTTCTATTTTTATTAGGTTTCATTTACAACACCATGGACTAGTTCAATTGTCGTATGTACTACAAGCTAAATAGGCGTATAGTTTTGGTTATTTGTACTTCAGAAGTTCTTGTGAAAATCGGTATTTTCTGTCTTATGATATGCACGCTCAGTGATTCAAGCCACATGCTATATTTTTCAGAGAATCTTCATGGTTTATACCTACATTAAAAACACAACAGTAACTAACAATGATTTGAACCGTGTAACAGTAATTGATGTGCAGTTAGCCGGCTTTTTAGGGTTCCCTGAGAACGCGAAATAAGTACATCTCGCTGCGGTCATAGTGGTGTTGTGTGCCATCTGAAAACTGCAGCGTACCTATTGCAGACCTCTGAAACTTTATATAAGGTGATCTGAAACAATATATAAAACTAATTAAACTATCTCGTAGTTTTACTGCTGACAGTAAAATGAAGACTGCAGTAGTACCTAAGTAGGTAGACAGGCGCATATTTCAAATTTTTGCAGCGCTGTAGTTTGGTAGAAATATGCTACAGAATTCTGGGCTGTGCACAAGCAACTCTGACTTGACGAGTTTTTTTACTCAGTGTCGCACAATTAGCAGAGTTGACGTTCCATTGTGTTGTCAGTAAGTCAGTTATCATGATAGGTATGCGTGGAACTTTACACTAAGTATCATTGAGGCTTCCATATAAAAATTACGATCTCCTTGGTTGGTTACAATGTTAATTATGATTGAATTTTAATGTTTACCCTGATGATTAATTTGATCATTAATCGAGATTGAACAGAATCATTTTAAAAGTGAAGAAAATACCTAAATAAAATATTAAATTACAGATTTAGTTGTCTGAATCGCCTTTTGCCGTCCACTACTGAACGTGGTCTCATTAATTTCAACCATCCCGATAAAGCGCAGACAATAGTTCAAATTAGATCGCTGAACTGCGGTTTGATTAAAATAGGCAAAATTCAGCCTAAAGATAAAATTCTATCCGGAAATCAATAAACTGTAATGTTTTCCCTACAACTGAAACTTTTAAAGGAAAATCATTTTCGTAAAAATATTTTCGTAACTAAATATCCTCAAGATTTTTTTCCTTTTCTGGTATAGAGTATTTAATGTAAAATATACAATACACGTGCTGGTGATATGGTCTAAGGAAGGTCACGGGCGGAATGCTCGTTACGCAACGAGCACCGTCGACCGTCATGCTCCGACTGAAACCCTAGGGTGGAAACGTTAATTACTTTACAAGTACGTACTTACCTACTTTGTGTACTTAAGTTGCTATTGCTGGGCTAGATAATACATAAGAAGTACCAGTTTTCTAAAAGTGTTTTCCACCCATTTCCATGTTATGTTCTTGTTACTTGATCAACTTGAAACCTTTGACGTTTTGGTGTTTTTTTTGTTTATTTGACCTTCCAGTGAACCAAGTAACTATCACTTGTGCAGATGCACAAGTCTATACTAGGCCTTTCAATAATTTCGATAGCAGGTTTTGAAAATTATTATTTTTCTGTGACAAATGTTTATGTAAGGTTTAATATTGTTTATGTTTGCCTATTGGTCTACCATGGCTAATATTAAATATCAAATAAGTGCTAACATTTTAATTAAAACTTCCATTTTTTTGTATTTAACTATTGACCATTGTTTTCGCTTCGCTAGGAAACTTGATAGCGACTAAGTAATTTTACAAACGTTCAAGCAAGCATTCCATAGCCATTGCGTCAAGAAGGTGCGTTTTTATTCGGATCGAAGATAAATATTCTTCCGTGGTTAACTTCCCGCAATCTTATAAATAGTTAATTATGTTTTCTATGGAAAACTCAAGATTCTTGTTCATGACTTTTTATTTTTGTCTTGGTACATAATTTATTTTCAAGTTACCAACTTTAATTGCGAAAATACAAGGTGAATCCATTCCTGTTCATTTTCTTATCAACTCTCATAATAAATTAAGAATACAAAGGGAAATACCTACCTCAGGAAATACCAATTGACAGCAGCTGTGTATTACAACTTGTTTCACTGCCATATAAACTGAATGCTTATCAGTAGGTAGATGTTTTACGTGAAAAGTTTCCCATCGCATTTTTAAGGTCCGACAGTAACTCCACCTTTTGGAAAGTATTTGTATCAAATATACGGGACATGTTTCGACAAGCTCCCCAGCCTATCTACTCTTCTTTATAGATAGCTAGATGGCGCTCATCCAAAATGTGATCCCAGTTTACGTTTTTATATGCAAGAGAGGGCGCCACTGGTAACAGAGTAACCTCTATTGATTTTTTGTGTTAGAGTTAGGCCAACCTTATTATACGAGACTTCATTTATGCAATGTCAATAACCTTTGTAAACTTATTCAGCGTAAAATAATGGAAACATTTTCCCAGAAGTCAGCCCACGTGAGAAGTTTTCATTTACCTAACTCCGAAACATGTTCACACGTTCGTCCCTTGATCTCATTGATAGGCCAGTTATATAAATTCTTGGTATTATTGTAGCCTCTTTACTAATTCAAGACTGACTTCTCGCGAACATCCACAACAGTGCGCATTAATCAACAACTTAAAAACCGCGAATTCTTGATATGCAGCAATCCGAAACAAATGCAAGGAGTCACGATTTGAATTCAATTAGAATTGAATATACACGTAATAGGTTATCGAAATGCGTAATAAGAACGCAACACACAAAAATGATGAAATGAATGTTTAAAAAAACACAATAAGTAGTTTTTAGGTAGACACTCCTACCGACTGAATACCCCTCTATTAATCAGGATAGGAAGAAGACTGGATACTTACACCAAAGTAATTGCTATTTATTTTCATGAAATAAAAGCTAATTGCAGCCACTTGAGTTAATAGGGAGACCTATAAAATGCACCTATCGGCAATCATAATAGTGCAACATACGAGTCAGTAGCGGAATGCGGAATGCTTGGTGGCGCTTCCCTCACTTTCGCTTCACACATCCGCCTTCCCAACTGCACTGGGCTTAACTTCGTTTGTTATGTAAACAAATCATTCGAAACATCTTTACAGCCGTCTCCGAGACAATACACCGTGTTTTGTAAACAGTCTTTAATATCATGTTATGTCAGCTATCGATAGACGAATCTGTTTTGACTAAACGAATTATTGGGCGTCTATTTCATGAGCTCGTCACTGGCATTGTTATATACCGATCGTATTTGTGTAGGTATTATCGGCAATTTGCGGAATGCTAAACTACTGAATTATTCAGATGTTATATTTATATCGTATTCAGTAAATAAACAAGGTGATGCGTCCTTTATTATATCCCAAAATGACGTGATTCGGCTGTTAGAACGAAAGCTAGATATCATCATGTAATTGTTCTCAAATATTTGGTAATTTCTGCTAGAGAATGTTAGCTATTTTGAATTTAAAGTCATTGTTTTCCAATCAATTAAATTAAGTCTTTTAAGCTAATTACATAAATCTAATCTAATTTGGTAACCCAATAAGTAAATCATCTACATACCTGCATTGTTTCAAAAGTCGACCTTTCGTTTAGATATGCAAATACATTGATGTCACTATCTATGTAATAGGTTGCTAGACCACATATAGACACAGATAGTGTAATACTCATACTCATTATATTTCTAGCAACACCTACCTTGCGACTACTGAATCTTCGTGTAGCAAATTGTGCCTCCAAGGTGCGCACACGCTTCCTCGATAAACGAAATATCAAAATGCCTGTTATGCATACGCCTGATCGTTTTGCCCCAAGATGCGGACGCTGCTACCGGCTTCCAACAAACCAAAACAACATTTTGAATAATATTAAATATATAATTTAAAGGAAGGCTTTCCGGCTTCTGTCGGTAGCGATTTTCTGCACGAAATCCTTGTACCTTCGCTGCATGCGTGCTTCATAAAAAAGCTTTTAGATTTTAAAGATTTTAGGCGGTTGTGGAAATTTTATATGAGCAGTAAGCCTATCGTGAGTTTCTTATTAATGGTTGGTTGGTTGGATTGGTTCATTTATGACGCCATTCGGTGAAGTAGAAAATCTTCGTAGAAAGAAGTGACATTTCTCAGTAAAGACTAAATGAGAATCGACTGACGGATTAGTTTGGGATGCTTGCAGATTCTAAACTCATATATGGTCAGCTTAACCTAAACAGCAATTGTCGTTGTCCGAACATATCAAATCACTGACGAAATCGCTTTTAGCCCACGAATATTTTGGCAATAAAACGCCATTTGATCTAGAATCACCGGATTGAATTCTTTAGATCCTTAAAAATCATTCGAAATAAGTATTGAAACTTATTTTTATTGTTTTCTAAGTAGCAAATAAATATAATTATCACAAATTGCTTAGGCACGCGGAACTGACGTCTCTAACCAGTTAATAGTTATACATAAATGTACTTGGGGAAGCGCGAGCGCCAGCAACGCGGAATCGCCGATGTTTCATGTAATAGGTATGCGTGATTACATGAATATGAATACCGATAACAAATTATGCAAAATGTCTAACATGTAGCCGAATATTTGTATGTATTATTTTCATAGAGCTCGTGAGTGGCATTTGTTTATTAGGAATATTTTCGTTTCATTTCAGCTGTCTTGATTTTGAAAGACGTTTCATTCCCCTACTCCTGTTATAATATATATAATATTCTGTGGTGATGAAGAAGCTGTATTCTAAGTAGGTGGATTTGTACTGTCGGATTTATATAATAAACCTTCCGTTGATTAACATTTATCGTAAGTCAAGTAAATACGCCATTAGGTAACTCTACAAGACTGTCCTGATTTATATTCAATCAATATTAGTTTGGCTATTTTCATTTCAATTTAGGGTCGTGGTAGCCGTAACCAACGACCACATTTATGGTCGTCTAACAAATTGGTTCGCCTATGACACGAGTAGCGGTCTCCTAAAACCCGCAAATTTGACATACGCTTCTATCTTACGTGTAGCTTCCTTCAGTAATTGAGTTTTGGAGGTCGGGTGGCACTCACAACGTTTGTTAACTTGTTAGACTTGATACGGCAGCTTTCCGTATCAAGTCTATTTAGATGAGAAACTCGGCGTAGTTTGTAAAATAGGTGTTCTTCCATTTTCGTATTCAATGATAGGCTATAAGTAAACCGATATGAATTTCCTCTCAAGGAGCATTAAATCATCTCAACAGAAGGTAGAGGTATTATTACACGAACGTAGAGTCACTTAACCTTTGCTCAAAAGGGACCGAATACTTCAAACGAATATTTATATTCGGGCAGAATTTTTGATCCTACAGATGTACTCTGCGTAGTCTGGGTACCCTCTTTTTTTAAATGATCGATATGCGTGCAAATAAGCAGGGCCTTAAGCAGGAGCATTATACCGCGGGAGAACGGATGGGCGCCCCGGGCGCTCGCAGCGCGCATGCGCCCACCGAATTACACCTCCACCCTACCAAAATATTTATTATCCCGTTTATATTGAAAACAACACGCAAATTGCTGCTAATTTAAACTTTATATTTTATATCCTTATTACTTGATGGGTTTCCGTTTTTGGGCAGATTAAGAATGATTATCACGGGATCAAATATTTAATGGCTAGAATAAAATTATTATTAGCAAGCTAGCAAGGTCCGAATGAGTTGTTCTACTATTGTAAAAATAGACATGAACATCTAGTTAGCTTTCATTGGTATTTATTTAGTGTCAAGGAGCTTCGCTACGATGCGAGGAAAGGCCAGATAGAACTTATATTACCTAATTGGCAAAAAAAACACGGTTATTTTTCTTAATAAGAAAAACACTGATCAGAGAATAAAATGCACGAGCTTTAAACCTACCTTACCTACCATCGACTGCATAAATTAGGGGAACTTCTTGTCACTAAAAATATGTAGATCTTTAAGTTCTTCATCTTCTCTAACATGAAGCTAGTTGAAAACTGGCACCCACAATAATTTCATTTTCAATTTACGAAACTTCACGTTGTTCGTTCCATCATGTTGATACTTGGCTCAGAAATCGAATCCTGAGCCGTATACAATGACCGACAAATTATCCGCTTCACTGGAGCCAAGACACAATGAAGTAACTGGAAAATAAAAACTTCCTTGACAATTACACCTGCTTGATCTATGTGAAGGTTTTAATAAAAAAAAACAGGTTACGTAAAAGTATCAAAATGCCTATAAACTGGACGATTTGTCCAGTTTTTATATGTCCCGAATCTTTTAAACCTAAACACCCCAATGTATGATATAACTTCAGTAAGTAAGCAACCACTTTGTATGACTGCTGCTGGGAATCACTTTGATATAACTAAAAGTGAATTTGAAGTAGCACTTGTTTTTCAGAAGATAACAGAACTTTTACAACTTTAGGGTGCCTTCATTTGCATAGAACCAAAACATATTTTGTAAATAATAAGTTTGGGGTGAACTTGCCATGAAAGCCGATGAAAAATACTCTTGAAGGATAAAAAAGAAATTGTTTATTTTCACTACTTTCAACTACAAGCGTGTGTCTATTGGTACCTTAGGTGCCTCCTTACCAACGGGTAGGTATAATAATTGTAAATGAATCGATGCACTTGACAAATACTAAAAATAAACCTATTAATTTTATCCAAGTGTTCCATATAAGTTTATAAACATCATTTGCTAAGGTTAAACCTTGCGTAAACCTTTATTTAATGAACTCGTTTATCTAACCTTACGGATATAAAATTGTGTCACTGGATTTATTGATAACATTAATTATAGTTGTAGGTAACTTTAAAGCTGGAGACATTCATGTACCTATCAAATTAAATATTGTAGTCGTTTTACATGCATTTAAAACTTCAGAGAAAGGTTTTCTCTAATCATCGTCTCTAATAGCCGTGTTAATTCTCTTATTAATTTACCATTTCTATTCGGCGAAATCCTCAGACATAATTAAAGCACGGCGCCAAAGTCTACCTGTCGGTGTACCTTTGCCCGCCGCTCTATTAGACAATAAAAAAGTTAATGCCTATACGGGCTTGCCGAGATGCGGCAACTTCTCACAGTTCCCCACCCTCGCCCCACCCCGCGCACCGCCAACAAAATAAAACACAACCTTCCAAGGATACAACCACCGTAATTTTAAATTAAACATAACAACATAGAATTGGCAGGCGAATTTCAACACTGCCACTTAAGAAACAACGTTGAATTTCATTTCGTAGCCTTAATATTCTATTCCACGACATAACACATGACAATACAAACTTTAAAGCCTTGAAAATACAGTTCAGTATTCGAAGAAAGCTTAGCGAAGCAAGGTTGTAGACGCAAAGGCAGGGAGAAGAGTAAGAGGGGTTCATTAATCCCCCTGCGCCCTGCGCGCACGCACTTTCATGAATGGACCGAACAGGTTGATGTGTTTCAAATACAGGGTGATTCTTAAAAGATACGTTATTTATTAGAAGCTATAGGTATTCATGTTCTTTCAAAAACTAATATCGGGAACAATGGAACAGCAAGAGTTAAATGAAATATCGAAGGAAAATATCACGTAGGCACATTTGAATGCATTTATTCATACCGACTAACGGAGATAATAAGGTCACTGATCAAAATTACAAAACAATGTTTTGTTTGTTATCGCGAAGTCTTCACTGACTCCCAAATTCTGTGATGTCATCAGTTCCTTTGTGTTCTGGCCGTGGGCACGGATGACCGCAAATTTGGTCTCAATTCTTTCACCTTTGCCTGTGGTGACAATCCGTTGCCTTGTTCCCAAAATGTATTGACGTCTTAGGTTTTAACTGTTTTGTTTGGTACCTATCTTCTGAATTTGTCGTGATCCTCAATATATGGAAAGCTCTCGCGTCTCAGCGTTCTTGGTGTGACACTAAGGTTGGCGTGTGTGCTATGTGGCCAAACAGGTCGTTCCACTAACATCCTGTGCATGGAAGGTTCGAAGGAAGCGCCGCAACGTCCGGCCGCGTGGATGTAGCGTGATGCTCTTTTTCCTTTTCGGTTTGTTTTTTGTTCATCTCATTTATTTATTCCAATGTAATCTCTTCCAGTTCATTTTTTATTCAGTCGGCCTTCAGTGTTACCTGTGCCGGGACGCCAAAGCCTTGTCTATATTATCGTCTTAGCACTTTTGCTAAATAAACGTTTTGACTAATTTTTTTGTGTTGTGTTGACTTCTGCAAATATTTGTGACATTTGTAAAAATTCTGGTTGTGACTTTGTGGCCATGTGACTAGACTGGTGTCGGTTGATATCTAGTGTTGATCCAGTGTGTTGTGATGATGGAACTTCCGCACTACCTGCTTCTCTTAGCTCGGACTTCGCTGAGCAACTTGAACCTGCTTTCAATGGAACCTCCACAGTCTCCCAAATTTAATGTGCCTCTTTGGCAGCCCTGGGTTGCTTCACCACAGAAAGGTATCTAGGAATAATTCATAGCTTTTATTTTGAATTTATTTTGGCTCTTGAATAAATAGTTTTTGGAGCTAATTAGTTTTAGTAGGGCGCAAGCCTTACGGATCTTCTAAAATATTTAAAATTAGTTGTGCTTGCGATTTGTAAAAAAAAAAATACTACAAGATTCTAATAGAAAAATAAATGAGATGTGATTTCGAATTTCTGAGATTTATTAACGTCTTCTATTACCCAGAAATACGTATCGGGTTCGATAAATGATATCGGGTTGTGAACCTGTGCGCAAGGGCCTGAAACCAAATACCAATTAAGTTTGTAGGGAGGGCAGCTATTATTTAACTAAGACCTGAAATAGTAAACCTAATGGTCTCGGTGTCTTGGGGTATGTAACTCAATTAATTTATAGTAAGCCCTTAGCTAAGGTGGTTACTCGTGTGTTTCTTACCTATTTTTTTACCGTTCATTAATCTATTGAATATCTGAGAATTAAGTTATGAATTGTACATTGTCATGATATTATGTGGATATTTAATTTACATTGCAAAACCGTTGCTCCTATAGAACACCCCTAAAAACGTGACATTCGAATTGAGAACTGCCTTCATTTTCGAAATGCTCTAAAAACGAATTCAGCGACAGACACGATGATAATTTTTGGACCCTGTCCTTGGACAGTTTCATAGACGATTTTTATTCACGAGTCATATATTTCCAGAGACACCCAGTACTGCATCGAGTGGCGAGTCGGAAGGCGATCGCACCCTGTCTCCGGAGACGCCGCGCGCGCAGCCCAAGGAGCTCACCGGCAAATGGCGCAGGGAGAGGCGTTCCACTCGCCTGCCTGATTATAGACCTAGGTAAATAATTATTTTAATAATACCATGTTTTCTTCAATAGTTCTTTCTATTCTCGAGTGAAAGATAAATAAATATAATAAACAAAACTTCTTTCGCAAATATTTCATGAGCGAAAGAAAATATGTAATTCAAAAAATATGTAAACACGTTTGAGTCCCCGTAATTTTAGTCATCATAAGTTAAATGCCGAAATTGCCGTAAGGGCCTAAGCGATGTAATTTAATGCCAATAATTTTTTAAATAAGTAAGTAATTCCCCTCTCAAGACGGTAGCCGTTTGGGGCGACATTCCATTGAAACAGAAAAATAAAACAGATTGCATCTTCCCATTTAATTTCCATAAATTAAATTTGTTTCCAGGGAGAACGGCAAGATGGCGCTTCGGTCGCAATCATTCAACGAGAGGCGCAGCGTGGCGTCTGTTGCGCGCGCGCAGCCCCACAGCGACGGAGAACTCTCTGACGAGATCGATGATGGACCGGCGAACTTGGCTATCAATGGGAAAAGTAAGATTTCTTATCAATTTATTAAAAAGAGTTAAAAATGTTTCTGATTAAGGCTAGCGAAAATTCTCTGCTTAAACTGAGTTCAGAGTACATAGATCATACTTTCATCCATTTCATTTTAGTAATTTAAATAAAATCTATCTAAACATCTTGTAATTAAATTACCAGTTACTTAAATTAAAACATCTCAATCGTTTCCAAACCAATTCCATTTCGTCCGTGTCCTTCAGAACGATTGCTGGAACCAAACAATAGCACAGCTATTCCGGTTTATTTAACGAAAAATATATTTAATAGGAATTGCTTAGCAAACAATTTTGCTTAGTAAACAGGCGAGACGTTATTCGACAGCTCGATTGGATTTTCAACTCTGGCAAAATACGAAACTGAGTCAAGGACGCAAAAAGTTATGCGAAGAAGCCAACATAAGACTTCTAAGCAAAATCTGATACCGTACAAATCCCTGAACAAACTAATGAAATTTGCCGCTCTAATCTCTTCAGAACCGTATATTAAAATACCTAGTATAGGTTTGTTGTTCGTCTTTGATATCTGTCACTCGTAAAGGCGAGGCGAAATCAACTTACGTGCTGATACGAGCGGTTTCCAGTCTCACATAAGTACATTTACCGAACTCCTTTGAAAGAGTACAGCCGTGTACAAAGCCTTAATAGATAAAGGGTCTTAAGTGCTTAGTCCTGCCTTTTCAAGAATTACTTTCTTCTATTTTATTATGGATGGTGGATAAAGTTTCTGTTTTGATTGGTGAACTGAGATTGTGGAATCCCCTGAGGTTGCTTAAGTTACTGTTAATGAACTAAGACATTTCTGATTAAGGATTTGATATAAAAGTATTGAAGATGAAATTGGTTAAAGTTCTGAAGGTTTATTACGCTTAACAATGTTCAAGATTATGTAACTCTGACTTGATTAGAATCCGTAGCGAATAATCTTGACAATTTGCGTCAATAGATAAGTGGTTCCCGCATTTAGGCACATTGCTAATCACTTAGCTATTTATGGTATTCAGAATGATTTCCTTCGGTAGCGTCATTATGATAAATCAGTTTATCTGAAGCATGTCATTAACTCGATGACGAATGTCACTGCTACCGTTTGGAACAGTTGTCTCTTTATTACAATTCTTGTCGATTAAAAGGCTGCGTCATATTTTTTGTAGTCATTCTATTGTGGTATAATTTTTTGCAACAAAATACATAACATAATTGTAGTTTATCCTGAACCCGAATGTGTCTGCATTGTTCTGGTGTGACAACTTTATCACTGTTGTATATTTCTTTTTCTTAGCCTTAAAACGTCTATAATCTCTAATGTATAGTTATTTGAAAATGGTTATGTTTGTTCCAGGAGCTCCCCCAGAATATCCGGCTGGCAAGAACGAAGCGCCTATTGACATGCGCTTACGATCCCGCCCCGCACCGCCGCCCTACACCAGGCCTTCTGTTATCACGAAGAGCAAGGATACTCCACCAGGTAAGGAATGACAAGGGATTTAAAGAAAAAGCCAATATTAAAAAACATTTAGTCGGAGTCTGTCTCCGACCAAATTCTCAAAACAAAGGATATTAGAAATTTACTTAGATTTTCTTCTTTATCAGGTTCAATGTCAATGTGCGATCCAGTCATCGACGAACATTTCCGACGCTCGCTGGGTGACGATTACATGAACTTATTTAAGAAGAACAATCCCGAAATTGCTCAGCCCGTGCCAAAACCGAACATGAAAGACCGCGCCAGCAGCCCCATACAGTTTAAGACTGAAGAGCTCCCCAAACCCACGAAAGTAATTGCTATGGATGTGGATGATGCAAGTATGTCAGTAGACGATCACTTTGCAAAGGCTTTAGGTGACACTTGGAGGCAAATACAGACATCAAGGTTAAAAGATAATGAAAAGGTACAGCCCCCGACCAAGGGCGGCGTCGACGATCACTTCAGCAAAGCCCTCGGCGAGACGTGGAAACAAATTCAATCATCCAAACTCAACTTAGACACTGACAACGAGAAATCTAAAGATCAAACGACGAAAATTATTTCAAGGAGCGGAGTGGTAATATAATAACGGTAGTTAAGCCGCTGGGTGGTTCGGTTTACGGCCTTGTAAAATTTACGAGGCATTTTCATGATACTAACTGGAGTATCAATAAATTCCCACTTGTTTTACATAGAGAAAGCTATTATTTTGAGAATGGTACGGAGTGTGTGCCACTTCTTATGGTGCCTTCACACCTGCGTCGTAGATGAAGATTTATTCCGTTTGTTACAGCCATGTATCGAACACAAGCTTTTTGGCACTTCGCCTTTGTTTATCATAAAATGTATTCAGTGTTTCAGATAACAAAATGTCAATAACAAGTTATAACCGATATAAAAACAGTGCCTGAAGATAACATTGTTTCACGCGGGTTGGAGGCACATTTATGTCTAATAAATCGAGATCCATGACAATTCTGTTACCTTAGGTTTTGGGTAATATTTTTGTATTGTTATTTAATTGTAAATGATATATAAATAGTCAATTAGTCACCAGTTACACATTGTAAGTTATTACCTCAATATGAGCGCTTTTGCACAATTCACTAATAGGGTAAGTAATAATGTTGTAAATAATAGTCATTGTGTGGTTGAGGCGATTGTGTGAATATTTATGAAAGGAGATATTTAGATATGTTTGACTAACTGTGTTTCATTTCAACATTAAATGTTCCTCGTGTAAAATGTGTGAATGTGCAAGTAAAACTTCGAATGTAACGAGATGCCCATCGAAATTTTACGGCAGATGTTTTGTCAAAGTGTTTAAATGTTTTATTTTAATTAATTAATGTATGAGTATGTTGAGAAAAACTTTTAAGAACACAGTAATATAAATCATGAAGCCTGTGGGGAAAGTGATAGAGTATTTGAGAACTTCAACTAAATGTCCTGTAACGCGATGTTAAATTAAAATGGAACCTACACCTTTGCACCTCCCGTCCTAGATTACCTTCGTGAATTTAACATTTTCAATGGAAAAAAGATTTTAGCTCCTGTTAGGATTTTTGAATTTTTTTGGATGTGATGCTCCGACATACTTATGAATTTTATTCCAAATAATTACCTCTACATCATCATCCTCCGAGCCTTTTTCCCAATCATGTTGGGGTCGGCTTCCAGTCTAACCGGATTCAGCTGAGTACCAGTGCTTTACAAGAAGCGACTGCCTATCTGACCTCCTCAACCCGATACCCCTTGGTTAGACTGGTGTCAGACTTACTGGCTACTAATTACCTATACATATTACGA
Organism: Helicoverpa zea; assembly: GCF_022581195.2. Taxonomy (NCBI): domain Eukaryota; kingdom Metazoa; phylum Arthropoda; class Insecta; order Lepidoptera; family Noctuidae; genus Helicoverpa; species Helicoverpa zea. The sequence continues at coordinate 5,794,110 of NC_061456.1, read as the reverse complement.
CAAAATTATTTTTTTATGTGATTCATTATTTTCCTCACAAAGCTCTTATTGTTTTAATAAATCGAGGAGCAGCAGGCTGTATCCTCGTTTCCTACGACTTAGTATAAATATACTTCGTTTGATGTATGTAAATAACGTTTTCCTATTTATGCACTTTAATTTTAAGTATAATGTCGTTAAAGACGAGCAAATACACATAGCCTTTAAAATTCTGTGTTTTATTTATTTCTTTACTTAGCCTGGGGAAATATCATAAACTTTTTATAGAAATTCTGAAGTTGGATGCTGATACTACGCTTAGGAGATGAGATGAAGATGCTTAAGTACTTTCGTTTACAGGTTGTTGTAATAATTATATTAGTTATTTTCATTATAAAATCCCACTACGGGACGCGGTTGGCGCTACGACAGTTCAAGAGGAGAAGAAGATTGAGAGATTGATGGGTCTGATGCCAAGTGCTATCAAACATAATTTAGCAAGATAAATTATGTACTAAATTTTGAATAGTAAACCTATTTTTTCATACGCCTTCTAGTTTAGTTCAAAATCGCCAAAAAAAAACATACCTACCTATAAAGTGTAGTTTTATTATGAAGTTTTGGATTAAATACGTATTTTTGATCGACCTAGTACCGCATCAATTCAAATATATTGTAGGTAAACAGTAGATGAATTAATAATGATGACACAAAAAATTACGACAGTATTTTATTTCTTTCGTCTAAATAAACTGAAAGGCACATAAAAAAGTCACTTTAGAAAAAAAGACGTCGTTACTGGTTCCCTTTTATTTATCCATCCCCTTCAACTTACCTAATTCCCTGAAAGAAACTGTTGTGTTCTAGAGAAAGCCCGTACTTAAGTAGGCATCTAATTCAGTTACACGAATTAACATAATTGCACCCAACAAGATAAGATGGACAGGGGATTACAAACGAAATTTGACTTGAAGTCAAGCCTTTTGAGTACACATTCCTTTGTGATGGTTTTTGTTGTGTTTATTTTTCGACAGACAGAATTTTCTTTTTTATTGAGCTATGAAGTAGTATGTAGTCGTGTATTTGCTTTTATTGTCTTGAAGGTACTTACTTAGGGACATGAAGGTAGTAGGTAGATTTTTTAGGAACATATCAATTTATTGTTGGCCGCCTGAAGTCTGGTGTTTGCAGCCAATAAATCATATCCGCGGATCATATGCCTACTTAAACTACTCTATTATTCCTTTAACCTTGCACGTCGAAGATAATAAAGAATTATGATATCAGTACCTAGGTAAAATTTCTCGCTTCCAATTTCTTTTATAGTTAGGCATAAACTTCTAACAACGATAGTAAACTTAGTAGGTATATATAGGTACTGACTACAGCAATCAAAAGCCTGGATTATCGTGCTATAGGTTACCCACTCGCATAGCGTGGAATGGATTTCTATACAGAACATTCTTATTACAGTAGCCATTTTCACTAGTTCCTGATAATATATTACTAAGGTACCTTACAGTTATTACAATTCAAGTCGTGTACTGTTCTAGAAAATAATTTTGTGCATAAATTAAACCAAAGTTAGTCAACCTACGTGACACACATCCACCTAGCAAAATCTGAATTCAGTTTGTAGTTACACAAGTAGGTACCTACTTTTGCTAAAAACTCTTATCTAACGCTCAGAATTTATTAAAATTACCAACATTACCTACACCAATTTACTTTGCTGAAAATTCGTCGCATTTTACCAAAGGAAATTGTTAGCTAAATTCTTCAAAAAGTTATGTAACAAGTACGTATATGTTAAAGGTGACCTCATTAGGTGGTATGTCGTAGAATAATTCGCTGAAACAATAATAGTGCGTAGATGTTCATTTTCATTTATTTCTCTTTATGTACCTTTGTTCCTTCACAAACAAGGAACACCCTTAAATATTTAAGTTACTACTAGTTTCCGTTTCTTGTTGTTATTAGCAGCCACTGAAATATTAACATCATCTGTGGAATTTTCAGCCGTCTAACTATCACGGATAATGAGAAGATACAGCCTGCTGACAGACGGACAGCAACTTACTAACAGGATCGATAATAAATGGTTTTTCTTTCTTTCTTTCTTTCAATCCCTTTTTAATATTTGGGTACGTAAGCCTAAAAACGTGGTCGATTGTAATTCATTTATTTACTTCTTTCTATCTATGGAAAGGTATTTTGATGTTTTCGTAATACTTCTTATACCTTCATTATTGTGACACATTGGATATTTCCTTATTATGAGTTTCCGACATTACGTTCTTAGATAGATTTTCATAGATCATAAGTAAGTTAGTGACAAGTAAGTTTGGGATGTGGCCGGGTCGCTAATATGTCGCTACGTCGATGGAGCAGTGAAAGATCATTGCTATCTATCTATGCATGCATCTATCTAACTTTCAACGAGCAATATTTGTATAAGTAATCAGACGAAAATGTCAAACCAATAAAACATTCCCACTTATCTAATCAACCTTTGTTTAGGTAATTGTAATGTAAATAAACTACACGAAAGCTCTAATAAACACACATAATAGAACTAACACTACATTACATAAGCACGCAGCACTAATTACTCTATTAGATGCTGATCCGCCTATTCCCATAAGCATACTATAGCAATTACTTATCGATGCCATGAAATGATGTAGGTGTGTTTCTCGTTAATTTATAATAAAAGAACAGCTAGATATAATCAATCATGGCCGCTCATTACGTACACCGTGTGTTAATAACATAAATTAGAGCTTAACGGAACTGACAAGTATACCAACCTAGCATTATTCCCTTACTAGGGAACCACATTTACTATGTCGCATGGTATTAATTGGAATATGTTTATGTCATTTAGATGTTAATTATAACTATTCTCGGCCTAATATTGCTAATGAGTCTGATGTAGTGGCGATATATTGATTAGAATTAAAACCTCGCATAATGATTGTTGATATCATGTCAGCACGATGATATGGATATCTCGGGAATGTCGATACGGATTAAAGAACAAAATGATGACTAGATAGGATTACCAGTCCTCTGATATAAGTATGGGGCACTTCTAGGGCCAAGGACTGAATGTACACAACGCTCTAAACCACTATACTTACACATTATTCGAAGGTTATATACCTACTATGATGAGGCACTAGGCGTCTAGATCAAGATACCCATATGTAAAGCGATACCCAGCTCCTAACTTATTTTTGGAAGGTTCTCATTTATATCACCCTGACCTTCGGATTAACTATTCTTATACTTTCCTAATTATATTGTTACGGATCACTGATATCGTTTTAGCTTATAAGTATTCCTACATAGTGAATTTTGAATAAGGAATTTTCTGAACTGAGAACTTTGAGAGTAAAGTGTGAATTGTAACAGCATTTACGGAGAATCCTATGTTTGTGATACAAACAGGGTTTCATTCCAAAAGGTATTTTTGAGACAAATGCCTACCTACTTCATGAACTATGCATACACAGCTATTCCGTATAGGTCTCTACCTACCTAATAATCTGTCCAGTGAAGTCACGTGAATGCCGGCTTAGTTCACAAAAAAAACCGCCGCCGCCGTTATGTAAGAGAAACCTTATTCCTAAAATACGGCCGATGTAAATGTCATGTAATAGAAAAACGGTGTAAGGCAAAAGGTGAAGCCATGTTCGATATGTTCCCAATATCGTAACAGTTGTATCACAATCATACAAGTGCTGTATAAATGTCGTACAGGAAACTAGGCGACGTTATGAAGACGTATGTAATATGTCTTGGTGAGACACTCGACGGCGGAGTATCAATTGTAGGAAAATACACGCTGTGTTCGGAAAATATCAGTTTCTATGTCGACTTGTTACGCGAAAATAGTGAGATACTGCTAAATGTTATTCGCAAAGTAGAAAACAGCATAACTTTTGACTAAAGCAGATTTTATTGGAGTACTTTTAAGGTTTGTTTTGTACCTGAAGGAAATATTATTTATTAATATTATCTAATACGACTAGACTTTTCGTTTCTCGAGTGCAATTAAAAACTAAACAATAGTTTTCCTACCCTTACCCCCGAATAGGATTAATTCAAAATCATAACTCATTTCAGTCTATGAAGCAACTACTTGAAATTAATATGAAACCAGTATCAATTAACATGAAGCCCTAGCTGAATCTATAAGTCTTCTTGAGATCCTCTCTTGCATAGCAATAGAAAGCCAAGTTACCTGAGTGCTCTTATACAGTGAACACTCAGAAAGCAATAAACTTGGTACCTATTCAGAATGATGTGACGTGCATCATAATAATTTTTAACGACAGCTACTTTTGCAGAAAACCTCTGTAGTTCATTTGAGTGTTTCAGTAAAAGCCTCCTTGAATACAGAAAATCCATTACTTATTCAACATTTGCATGAAAGGGATCCAAAACAAATAACACAGTATGGAATTTTTATAAATCGTTTTATTAAACGTAAACAACAGTTCAAGGCAAAAATAACAAGTAAACAATGTTGAACCACGCTATATTTAAATAGTATTTATAACCAGTATAATTGAAATGTTTCTCTTCAGAAAGCCTGCAAAATAAAAATATTACCAAACACCATACCTTACATAGGTAAAAAAGTAAAACTACGGCAGTCGAATGTGGAAATATAATTTCCCAATTTAATTTTCCCTTTGATTTGCCGGGTCTCCACATTCGAGCACTGAATTCGAATGGTGCTAGAGAATTCAGCACTCTATCCACACACTCGAATACAGTTGTCAAATTATGGACCAACGATGTTCTTCCCACAGCTTCTATTTATTCTTCTTCCACCTTCTAAAGTCGTCCAAATCTGCGGGAGAGCAGCAATCGATTTTGCAGGTAAACGTGTACGGCTCCCCCAAGAGTCATACTCCTTCTGAATTACACAGAGAAGAAATGGGGAAACTGACTCATGGGGAGCGCTACCTACATACATAAAGATTTGTCATTACAAATATTGCAAATTGTATTGGTATTAATGACGTAGAAAATATACGGACAGAGCTTTTATTATAATAAATTTTAACGTTGATCGATGACTTACAATCTGTTTTGATTAATCTTCTCCCTAGGGACTATTTTCTTCTTGCACATCGCTCTTCGTTCCTGGAAAAGACAAAATTTATCATTCTTAAATACACACAACGTAAGGTACCAGTAATTTTTTCTCCGGAGCTTTTTTCTTGCCTATACTTCGCAAATTAAGATCTGAAAAACTGTCATGGTTTTCCCATAAGCAAATAACTCAATCTGTTAGCTAGCTACTAATAACATTATTTTACAAAATGTCGCAAAACTAATATCCGGCAGCGGAAACTATTTCTTGATTGGAGATTACATGCCTACCATGTGCTATGTAGCGTAGGACGACCCTGCCTGGCTCGCCAATATCAATCCTACGAAACAGCGTTGTAGGCAAGAAATAACTTGGCCACGGAGCTCAGACAAGTTTTGTATCGAGTTTAGTTTGTGGAAAATATAATATTGTATGTATAAGAAAATACATATTTTTAAATATCGAAGTCTTATTAACTTTAAACACATGTTGCAAATTCCATTTTTTTAGTCATACCTAAATATAAGTTCAACGTTATTATCATTGTTATTTTTATATCCTCTTATAGGTATACGGGTGATATAAAAATCTAAATTGGATCTAGGTAATAAATAATAGAGCAATATTCCATGAAAAGAATCGTGATACCGGTGAATGGCTATGAAAAAGAAACATGTTGAACCACGTGCCACATCGCATCTGATTGCTATTGACATTTGACACGAGGCGTCCTCAGCGGGCCGCGCTGAACGCTTTCATTATTTACGTGTAGTGTACCTGTCCGGCGGGGTATCGATCGCGCGCGCCCCGCCCCGCACCTCGCCCCCCACACCCCCTCACAACTGACTAAATATGAAAATAATTGGTTCACGTGTGCCTAATATGATTATGACACGGAGTGAAGCTGAACTTGAACGCTTTGTAGTGCTCGACGAAAAAACTGGGTTATTGTTTCAGTCGAACATTTTAGCTTCGCAGTTTATTCATTATTGAACGAAGTATTACTTTAACTTATTTATTAATAATAATTTTTGGTATCTCTTAATTTAACTTTATTACTGTTTGTCGACGCGACAACACGCGATACGCCAATGATTTATAATTTCGAATAAGAATTGAGTTTTGAACGTCAAACGATAAATTGGGTCAATTTTATGACACGAGCAGTTCGATCATGATGTAGCTCTATATCTCAATTGAAACATTAAACTTATTTTATTGCTGAACTTAAAACGATAAATTAGGTATGCATTAAAAATCTCTTAATCAGTTTACTCTCTGCTGTGAATATTTAATGTAAGGTCAATGTAAAAACCAAGTAGAAATTGATTATTCATGAACATTTTACATTTAAAAGAGGTACTAACTGAAAACCGTTGGGGGTTGATAGGTTATTTATAACGCATGGTGTAGGCACCGCACCTACCCTGTCTAAGTCTAAAATAGGTAGATTAAACGTGATTCGCTGCCCGATGACTTGAACAATCCCTGTTTGTGTATTCAGGGCTGAAACACGAAGGACTGCTTTCTTTTCATTGTAGACCTTTCATTAAATTTTCCCCTTTTATTTCGGTCTCACATCGCAAAGGAAAAATCGGGATGCTAGGCGACGAGTTTTCTGAGAACGTATCAATAAGAGCAATTATCAGGAGTTGTCGCGTCGTTTAGTTTCTCACGATCTCGATTATAGTTAGAACGAGTGTGAAACAACTATCCATTGTTTACGTCTCGTGTGAATTTTGTTAGTATCGTGGACTGTAGAATACCTTCAGCACGTCAGACACGTGCACGCTACACAACCCAACAATAATAAAGGTTGTCGTGATTAAACCAACTACACGAACAGTGCCTTACTCGACGGTTGTGCGATTCATATTCATATTCTGAACACTCCTCGAGATATCTCAGGTATGTAACGTTGAGATCTCGCTAATTTATATCTTAGCTAACTTATCCTGAAGACGAGCAAGAAAGATTATTGTTTTTACTGTACACTGTTGATTTTAACTTGTAACACTCGCGATTAGGACTGAATAGTGAGGCAATCCTTGTGTTGTTTGCTCAGTGCTGTGATGATACTGATGCTGGTTGTCCAGGGATAGTTATTTAAAGCGTGGAGTTGTTCCGCGCGAGAGGTCCAGGACAATTAGGTGGGCGCAAGGCGTCGCGAGCTACCGGCCTGCACACAAAGCCTGTAAGGGGATACTTCCTCTAACAAAGGTTTCAGTCGGTTCTTGGGACGTTCTAGTCCGACGCTAACATGAATAGAGAGACCCTCCACAATAACCACACTAGAAACTTCCCGTTTCTTTTATAAACTGTATCTAGATACCTAAAGATGTTAGAAAACATCATATTTTTCATTAGTTACAGTTTATTGTCCGGAGGGCACTTTTACACTTAAGTAGCTACTCTACGGTTATATTGTTTCAGTTCTCAGTAAATTCCACATAATATTTAGAAAAATCCATTAGGTACCTTAGTGTGTGAACAGAAGGACATGTACAAGAACTAATTAATAGACGAGTCGCAAAGCCAGCTGTTATTTAGTGTCCATTGTGTAATGAAGTGAAGTGAAGATACAACACAGTTAGCATTCATTATCTGGTATGTTTGCTTATTATACAGTAAAACGTTACCTACCTACTTACCTGTATCAAATTAGCTACCGAATTTGAAAAAGCCCTATTAAACACTCCTTGAAGACTTTGCAGGCTAAGTTAGAGGTTCTTTATAAAGGAGTTTTCTGGGTATGTAGAATGTGCCTTATGCCTTAGATATGTGTAAATAAAATAAACCGGCCAAGTGCGAGTCGGACTCGCGCACCGAGGGTTCCGTACAAATGCTGTATAGATAAAAAGTGAGTTTCGCGCCAACCGTTCAGTTTAGAACAATCATAGTTATGGTAATTTCGTGAGAGTCAAAATAGTTAATATTTTTTATTTTATAATATAACTAAAATAGTAGGCCAGTACCTTGTAAAAGTTATTTTATTGAAGTTATTTTTATACAACATTTTATAGTCATCATTCAGAAATCTGATTGAAAATAACTAATTATGTCTTAAAGGTCATGGGGCATATCTGACTCGCTTTGTAAAAAGTGGCGGACATGAACCGAAGTAGTTTTAAATCGTGGAGAATGGTATGACGTTTCTTTGAATATAATATTTTATTAAAATTCCATGGAGACGAATGTCCAGGATCGTTTGAAAAATATAAAAGACAAGCAGTTTCAGAGGATTGTACAGGTTGCAATGCTAGTTTTTATTGTTAAAGACATTTCATAAAGAAGGAAGGTGCCAATCCGGATGACCAGGATCTGATGAGGATCTGGAAACCCTGAGAAATCGAGGGCAACTCTTGAATATTGTAGGCACGCATCGAGCCATAATACATGTGAGTGTATTTTTGAGGGTACTGGTAAACAGTGAAGGTTTGGAGCTGATTTGATTATGGAGACTACAGAGAGTCAAGGGAACTCCCGAACGGTATGTTGCAACTACCACGTGTTTGGGCTTATTTTATTCGTATTGGCGAAGACTTTCCACAAAGATAGGTTTGACTGCCATTGTGGGATCGACAGCTAAGATCAGATATAGTTATGGAAACTCCTTTACAATTTATAACGTAACCTTGTGTTGGAGCTTATTTTATTTTAGGTGATGAGAATTCACTACTAACTTGGGTTAAAGCAGCCATTGCAGGAATGGGATCTTTTATTTTTGAGGGATTAATCGCCTAAAGAGCCCCAGTTTCAGGTTTTTTTCGAAACCGCCTGACGACTTGTAGCTGTCGAATTGTAACAACGACTTCTAGAGAGTAGGATTCGGGGCTGCTGGCTTTACGTTTCTAGAGCCTCGACAAAAGTGTAATTCTGTCCCTTTCTTTGTTTTATAAAGTCTGCTTTATTTTATTTTGTAGCATTTTACAAACAAATCCAACTTCAAACATATAAAAAAGCAACAAGAAAACAAAAGCAAGAAAGAAATTAAAAAGATATTAGGTGCATCGGTCTAGAAGTCGGTGTCTAGAGGATGCATCTATATTTATTTAACTACCGAGATCTAGACCGATGCATATAAACAGTTTTCTTATTGTTTTAGAAGTTGTTTTTTTTTTTGTAAAAAGTTTTTATTTTTAACTTTTGTGAAAAGTTCTCGTCAATACGAATAATATAAGCCCAAACACGACGTAACTAAAACATACCGAGTTCTCTCGACTTTCTCACGTCTCCATCATCAGATAAGCTCTAAACCTTCACTGTTTGATAGTATCACCAGACATACATCTGAGAATCAAGTTTTAATCCTATGCATGCCTACAATTTCTGATAGTTGCCCTCGATTTCTCAGGATTTCCATCATCAGATCCTGACCTGATGACAATGGAAATAAACGGCGAGTATACTCTTTCACTACAAAGAAATGATTTCTCAAATCCGTCAAACTTGGTCGTTTAAATTCCCCATTGAAATGAGGAAAATATTTGATGTTTACACCTGATTTTCTCTAGATTCCCATGGTTCACATTGATGCGACTAATGCCATAGTAAATCAGAGCCTTTATCATTATACTGTGCTATATTTCGTTCGTATCCGCCGTGGGTATGGTTTTCATACTAAGGTGCCCAATGACCTTTGAATGATTCAAAATTTTTCACAGTTTAGAGGCCACTATATTTAAGAAGTGTTTGATATGAATTTCACTTTTTATTCAAAACTTTAATATCTCTACGCGTTCATGTGAAAAAGGGTAGGTAGTAAGTTTATAATTATTAAAAAAATATTTTATGTCATGTAAGCAAAAATAATATTTTAATATTTTATGTAACTTCAAATTTATCATTTTCGCAATTTTTCCTTTATCTGTACTATATAACGTTGCTTCGTGCCGAATTTTAAGATTCCGAGTTCACAGGAAGTATCTTGTAGGTTTTGATTCCCTAGCGTGTGACGGAAATTCGTCTAAGGTGTCGGTAAAACTGCTGTATCTTTTGATCGCGTTAACTTAGAAGTTTGATTTTTTCATTGCTTAAAGGGACAATAGACCTAGGTATTTGGTATAAATTTCAATTTGGTACCTTTATTCGTTCGTGAGAAATAAGGTAGTAAGTTTCATTTTATTAAAATATTTTTATTATATTATATAACAAAAAAAATGAGATTTTCGCAATTTTTCCTATATTTGCATTATATAACAATGCTTCATGCCAAATTTCAAGATTCTGAGTTTACGGGAAGTACCCTGTAGGTTTTGATTCCTTTCCGAGTGTCGAGAATTTGTTGAAAATATCGACATAATCGGTTGTATCTTTTGATTGGCTTGGCTTAGAAGCTTGATATTTTCACAGCCTAAAGGGACAATAGACCCGAGTATTTCATGTGAATTTCAGCTTGATACGTCCACACGTTCTTAAGATAAAGGGTCTTGACAGACAGACAGACAGACAGACAGACAGACAGACGGACAACAAAGTGATCCTATAAGGGTTCCGTTTTTTCCTTTCGAGGTACGGAACCCTAAAAAATGTAGAAAGGATGGTGTTCTATTGTGAGCGGCCCATCGAGGCGCCAGGCTTTGTCATTTGATGCTACAGATCGCGTTGCGTTGGGATATACCGTTATGAATAGAAATTGTGAGGCATCATATTTTCTATTTGAGTCTATTTAATATTCTATTTCTTTTCAGAAAATACCGTTAAATTAGGTAGCCCAATAACATTTTTACCTCATCATCAGAAGTATTATTTTACCACTGCGCCATAAGTTTTCTTTCACAATTTCTACATCGGGCAAAATACAGAGCAAAATACAGAGGATTCCTCTAAAGGTCTTGTGTTTTATGTATAATAAAATGAGTTAATTTCAGCCCCTTAGACTTTATCCCAAAGGACAGATTAATTTTGCAAACGTTTCCAGCATCATCGCCCAAGGCATTTCTTGAAGGGATGTTTTTAACTTTAACAATTCTCTTCTTGTGGGGTCACATCGATACGCGTTTTCAAATAAAATTGAGAACTTTGACATCTCCTTGTATATAACGTGACTAAAATAAAAGCCTTTTGTGCTATTATTACTTTGCAAGGGTACGGATGACACAAGGAAAGGAATGCGGAAAATGCGGAAACTATACACTGTTACCTTCACTCACCTCAACATACATGCATATATATGACACAAAGGGTACTTACATTATTGTGTCATATAAGCAGATACGATACGACGTCCAGAGTTAGAAATTAGATTTATCCAGATACTTTGCAGAAATTACCTACGTTGCTATTACCTACCTAGGTACATGTGATAAAAAGAAATACGGGAATTTTTATTTGCGCCCAGCTAGAAAATATATTTTGTTGCCTAGAGCGGAGCGTCGTAAGTTTTTACTTTGACATAATACTGCAGTAAGATATCACTTGGCAATAATAAACACGTTGTATCGTAAGCAGCTAAAATTGCGTTCACTCATACATCTTGATTAGCCATTAGGGGAGAAAAACCCACAAAATTTTATTGGCTTTCAGAAAAGCTTAATTTTGTTGAGTGGAAAACCTCTTCAGCAACATAAAACCGGTATTAAAATGAGCGCACAGAAGTACGGATAAACAAAACAAAAATTATGCAGAAAGAAATAAGTAGAATTGAAATGCTCAACCAGTCAAGTCTACCGTTGGAATTGTAGCAATCACGACATTCATAGCTGTAAATACACTAGAATATAGGTCGCTGAAGCTCCACCAAGTTGAATGGCTATTTAATAAAGTAAGTGTACGTCCAAGTAGGCGAAAGTGGGTGGGCTCTTGAAAGGGGCTGAAGTTATTCCGCGATACAGTCAAGATATAAAATGTTCTCATTTCGCGACGGCAGCGGCGCTGCGTACTGATTAGTGCTTTTAAACGTTTTAGGTACATTAAGAAAGGCAGGCCCTGGCTAGTACCCTGTACCCACACGACAAAAAAATGACTGAATTTTGATTCTTAAAATACTTCATACATAGTCTTATGAATCTATATGAATACACAGTCGGTCGTATTTACAAAAAAATATTGGCACATTCTTAGGTAATGTATATGAAACTTTCCTTTGATACAAATTTATCTAAACCGAGCGCGATTTCAAAACTTTTGAAACATTTTATTTATTTTCCACTAAGCAATTTCAGTGTAAACATTTATTTGAAACCAGTCAGTCAATCATGAGTCTTCCATTAGTGCCTATTGAGCAGTTATTCCTACGCTCGTGCGATTGATCGCATGAAATCAAACATTTCATAGCAAACTGTTATACTTATCTATGTCAGATATTAGAAAATCTAATGTAGGTAGGTATGCCCGTCCTTAGCAGTAACGGGATTCGTATAGAATTTCTGAATTACTTTTAACAATTTTTGAAAGCTTCAGATGGTCTTTTGGTCCTTTATATTATATTTAATGTAGGTAGGGTCTTAAACTAGTAGAGAAGCTCCATTCTTTTGGGTTGTCGGTTAAAACAACTCAGTCCCTCTTCCGGTACATTGCCATTGTTAAAGACTGTATAAAATATCTTACTGTAAACGTGTAACGAACTTGCACTGACTAATTCTATCCGTCGGCCTACGCAAGTTCTACAGAAATCTTTGTAAAATCTCGATGAGTAAATGAATCCGACTTAAGTGAGGACAAAGAGCGGGAACAATAGGACCCTTCGTAGGTAAATATCTTTTATTATCTGACTTGCTTCCGCATCCTCACCAGTGCTCAACTGCTTACTTTCAATGTTTGCCCACTTTTACCGCTTAACGTTGTTTGGTCGAACTCCTTTCCTAAACCAGAATCTTGATCGAGTAAGCTACCCGTTAATAATAAGATTATCCTGAAATGTGGTACAATCTCTCATATTTTCGAGATGGAAATCGGCCCTTGGTACAAAGTACTGTAAAACTTTCGTTTAGAAATGGATGTATCCGAAAGGTAATGAAAGCTTACTGCTTCTGCAAATTCCCACAAGTCCCAGATCCCTACATAATTCGCTAAACAACCATTTATTGGAACATATCTGCGAACGAAGTGAGCCAAGCGGCGTAGTAAATATAAATTCAGTATATTGCAGTTCCAACATTTATTTGGCAAAAAATATTACAATATACGAGTTTCATTTTGGCTCACGGTTTAAAGTTAACAAAAAAACCATTGCAAAAGCAGACATCTTTTATGTAAAAGACTTTATGAAAAGCGTACTTAAATGGAAAATTTCTACTGTAGGTTTAAAACGGTATTTTTGACGAGGTGAAATTGTTTCAACCATTTTGAAATGTCAGTTTTAAAAAATGTTTCCACAAGAGGCATGCAATCCGTAGGTGTTCAGGATCGTCCTTCACGAGGCAGACAGCAAAACTACCGACCTGTAAACACAAAGCTATAAGCTACTCATGCCTGCTTCGTTTAGTGCTGCCTGGAGCGTGTCACGATATCCAGGACATCTTGTGAACGCACAATTTTTATTGCGGGTTGTAAATAAAATGGATTGAATAGATAATAACATTTTCTTTAGGAACTTGCTATGTTACGTCTTTGTAAAATAATGTACTAAATTCTACGTCCAAACATTTTATTTTAATTTCGAAACTTGAAACGGGATTAATTCTGCCTTTGATTTGTGTCTTTGTATCACTGTTAGATCGGGTATGAAGATAGATTGATCCCTAAGTAACAGTTCCCTCAACATTCGTGTGAAAAAGCTGCAAAAAAAATAACCCATGGTCGAGGAAATGGTAATACCATTACTTGTATTAATAGGGTTTATTTATTCACAATATACATATTTACATTAATTGAAAATAAAATAAAATAAACTTATATATATATATACAACTTAAAACTAATACAGTGCATCAAAAAATTGCTCCTCATCGCTGTCACTGGGTAATGTACCCAAAAGACTGGCAGCATTGCCTCGTTGGATGTCAAGCGGCGCAAATATAGTAACCTTATAGGCAATTACATGTTTGAGCCGTTTGGGGTTGAAACTCTGGGGCCGTGGGGTCCGAGAGCGCACCTTCTTGCCAGGGATATTTCCCAGCGCCTGGTTGACACTTCCCGGGACCCAAAGGCTGGCTTTTATTTCGCACAGAGGTTGAGCATTGCCATCCAACGTGGCAATGCTGCCAGTCTTTTGGGTACACTACCATTACTTAACTGAAGCAAGTAAATAGGTACACCCCAAATCGAACGTTGACCTCTTATCCGTGGATTAGGTATATGCGCACATTAACTAACTTACCCACTTTCTAAGTAGGAATTTTCTTTGGCTTCGCTGTTTGCAGGTACCTATAAAGTACCGACATGCTCTCGTACTTTTGATTGACAGGCATGTAGACATTTTTGACAGAGGAGCAACTTTTGTTTCTTAGAACATTATACAAAATACTTATGTAAAAAAACCGTTAGTAAAAACATCTCACTAATTGACAATGGTCCCTCCTTTGTAACCCGGCGGACCCGGATACTTTGGTTATTTTACCCTTCACAATGTACATTGTACAAAGCTACACCACTAAAAAGAGATGATTTTCTAACCAAGTAATTATAAATTGATAAACGTTAGCTGCCTTTGTTCTTATTGTATTTTACATTAACGCGACACAATTACTGAAAACAGCTATTTTTAACGAGGCAATAGCATAGCAGGCGAGCGGATCATAAGCGGGAATAATGGGACAATGTAAACAAAATAAACATAACAGAGAGGTATAATGGCCGCTACTAACGTGTGATACACGCCTACCCTTTATCGACTTGTCCACACGACACCGACCAGTGTGTGACCTAATAATGTAACCTACTGAAACACACACTGGTAAAAAATATACTCTATGCCGCCCTGCTTTAAACTGACATAGTATTGTAGGTACACCATGACGCAGCACGAATTCCGAGTTCCCGGAATATCTTAAAATCATTTTTTAGCTCTGACTACGAAATAAGTGCAAAAGAAGAACGCGGCACTCTATTTAACTGAAACTTTTCGCTCCACGGTTCGCGACTTTAGTGCAATTTAAGCTTTCATAATAGAAACGTTTGAAAGTTCTTTCTGAAAGTCGGCATCGGCCTCTGAGGAGTCGTTACATATTCACATAAAATGCTATAACAGTGTCGATTTCGCGAAATAAGAAACTTTTGTTACAAAAAGCTTTTATAAAATTAGCAACAAGTAAGAACTGATAGCGTCGATAGGGCACGGACAGTCATTCTAAGCTTAATTAGCTTTAAGTGTCGTCGGCGTGAAATTGCCGTGAGACTACCGCCATTACGCGACAAGTTCTTAACTTAATGAAAAGGAATTATTAAGTCGGCGACTAGGTTTTCTTAGTCAGTTGACTATTTTGAAGTAATAGTCGCGTAAGTTAGAGAGACAGAGCGTAGCATATTGGCTCAGAGCCAAGTGGAATGTCAAGAGAGAAAATTGACGCAAGTAAGCGGGGCCGACCATCATTATACTGGAATAGTCGCTAACCGGATTCTGCTTTCTACGATAACCCTTTTTGCAACTATTTCTTCTTTCGCTTTGCTCAGTATAATGTCTCTCTATTTTAACAAGCAATGTTACTCGTATTTTATTCCGAATAGCTGTACAAATTTAACACGAGCGAGCGCATTTAAATTGTCGGCTCATATGGTTTTATTTTCTTGTTATTTTCCAAATGGTTTCGATCCGGAAAATATGTGTTTTAGTTAGTGTACACGTCCGATCGATAAGAAAACAAGCGGCAACCCCCGGGATGTATTTCGTTCGGTCTAGTGCGCTGTTCCTACAGTTCGATAACGTTATTTATTTAGGAACGTTCTCGGTAGCCGCTCGTGACACGTGGTAGCTCTAACATAAAAAAGCTATGTGTACCTACTTGCAGGTTTTTACAGTATGTTGTTTGTTAAACACGTGAGTAAATCGACGTTATCTTCGTCAAATAAAAAATGGGGATGATATTGACACAACATCTCTGCATCATTATCTGAGTAGACTTATTCACCAGTCATAAAATTTATGATAATTTTATAATTTATATGAAAACACAGAATAAATTCCTAGAAAGCAAAATGTTTCATGCTTAGTGCCATATTTCTATTTCTAAAAGACTACGAAATACTTATGTCCAACAGAGTGAAGACTGTTTTCAGACCGAAATAATTTTATCACTCAAATTCTGTCTCCTCACCGCAAGCTTTTCAGTAAAGTTAAAATACATTTAAAAGGAATGTCCTTTACCAATGAAATATTCATATACATTTCGAAACATTTCCGACAGGCCGTTTAGACAGACAGTCAAAGTTCATTTATTTTATCACTCCCTCAAACTAAGCCACGTCGTGTAAATCAATAATAACGGAGTTCGCTCACGTAAACAGTTAACACAATAATTGCGAGAAAATTGCCTTCCCAATTGAGTAAGTATTTCTACTTAACCGTTAAAAGGGAACCAAGTTGTCTAGAAGTATTAGAATATGCAAATGGCGCCCTTGGCCATTGACTGAAAGTTACGTTTAGAAAAGTGTTGCGCCGACATGGGCGTTCGAAATAATAAAAGCTTTTAGCAGTCGAGTTTTACTCGTATCTACATACTGTGTGTTTGAACACGATCATGGCTATTCATCGCTATTTGTGGTAGAAAATTACACTTGTAAAAGTTTAAATATTACGGCTAACCACTGACAATTCACGCTAATCTCGGGTCAGACCGCAACGCCCTACAGAACTGTGGCTACGTTTTATATCTTACTCCTACACTGCGTCGTCCATAGCGCTGACTCGCTCTTATCTCTAGAATTCTGAAATGGCAAATGTCGATCTCGATCGTCAGACTGAAGTACCCCAAAGCACATTGAAACCACGAGCCAGACTCCTGCTGTAGGTTTGAATTTAAGATATTATTCGGAGCATGTCAATATGGCTAATTTTTTTTTCATGTCCCTATGTAAATAAATCTGTTTACATGACTCGATATACATTTCAGTCATTAGATAAAAAAGCTAAATGTCACTGATAATCATTGTTATCAGTGACATTAGAAAGTTACCCGCAATTGAAATTCGATTCGACAACTCGTTATTTTTCCTTCGAGTAATAAATAATATTACGTTGGCACAGCTCATTAGATTAACAAAAGAAACATTTTTACGATTTAATGCTAGAGTTACGTAAGAGTTCTCGAAAGTTCCAGAGACCTTTGACAAACCGCAAACAGAAGTATTTTCCTGCGCGTTTCTCCGCCAACAAAGTTACAGTCCGGGCGATAAGTAGGCACGAGTATTTATGTCGAGCCTTAATTAAACAAACAAACGTATAAATTATTGTATTGCAAAGAGAAATTTACATTTTAATTGCCATTATGGACGTATCGTACCTACGTCCTACACAAGGTCGTTTATTCATTTTCATTATTCTGCCAGCGAAGTTCAAGAAGTTCTTTCATTTACTGAAAGTGAAGGAGGTTTCGTTGAATGCATTTTTCTTTATTTAATTTGCAGATTTGAAAAAATTAATTAATTGAACAGTTTATTTTTAACAGACAGTGAACAGATATAAGCCATATCTACTTCGATTAACGTGACGCATACATACACCATATTTATACACAAGTTTGACAATAACATATCTATTCTCTCTCAACTCCAGCACTTAAGTGTACAACGAATATCGATAATTGCGTACGTTGTATCGGCCGGCCTACTTATTAGCAAGCTAATTGACATTTACGTCCGTTCGTAACTTCATATTACCCAGTCGTTTTATTATGAAACTACCTAAAAACTACTCAGCCAAGTCCTCTCTGACTCCGAAGCTTATGAGATCTGAAAAGTTCACGCGACGCCCTTGTGATACAACTTCTGAAAGACAGATATAAAACTTTCCTTGATTACAATCGACTTCTTATTTTACGATAACACTTTATATCGTTGACTTATCTTGACAAT
This sequence comes from Helicoverpa zea, assembly GCF_022581195.2. Lineage (NCBI taxonomy): Eukaryota > Metazoa > Arthropoda > Insecta > Lepidoptera > Noctuidae > Helicoverpa > Helicoverpa zea. The sequence goes on along the minus strand of NC_061456.1, from coordinate 5,776,073 downwards.
AAGCAGGATACGAGCATTATCGAGAAAACTTCAGGAAGTAATACGAAAATGGTAAATGTGGTGATATTAAAAATTGCAATATAAATTAAGGGGAAGCGGAGCGAGTGCGTCTGATCCCCAGTTCGGAGAGGAAATTTGTAAATATTTGATGTCGTTAAACTTTCACACTTCGACCACGTTCTCACCTCGTGTCGACGGCTGTGAAATGGTACAACATCAATTCATAACTAAACACGAAGCTTGTTTGACTCACAAATTCAGAGTTTCACGAATTCTTGCAAAAGCAATCTGCAAAGTAACGGAATTGTTATAGGTATGAAAGCAAAATAAGTCTGCAATTTCGTAGCATTCCTTTATAGCGGACAGGGATCCGTTTCGCTTAAAGTTTAATTTTATAGCCGAATTTGCTAAATCCGAAGTACAATATTCCCATATGTACATAACCAACTTTGCAAAGTGAAGTAATTAGGCCAGCTTTGTAGCTATAGTTAAATAATTTGCTCTCAAACCAGACTGTTTGCCAATGACAGATTTGACGAGGGCGAATAAAGGGCCTGATGATGGCGAGCCGAAGGGGGAGATGAAACTGACGTTGCTAACTAAATTAGTACCAATGTTTAACAAACTTAATATATATTATTAGGTACCTACTTAAATGTGAACATGTGATACGTATTTTATAATACAATACAAAATCGAATGGCAAACAAATAGGTATGCAATTTGAAAGCAGGCTAACTTACTGCTAATAAATGATAAAAAAAACTAATTAACTGGTGGATAAAATACCTAACCCATTTTAGTAGACCTAAAAAACTATGTATAGTTGGTAAAACACACTTCGCGGACGGCAGTTGCCCAAGTATCACCTATTCACCTATTCGCTCCTTTAACTTCTAATTTTTTACTACTACCTACAAGTTATCGTTATAATTCTGCAAGCAGAGATCGTCAACCTTTTCCTGTTTGTTGTAATCATCATTATTATGAATTCTTGCGTAATTTGTAACACAAGCTTCACCGATGGTGTTCAGTGTTCCACCTGTGGAAATCAGCTGGACTTTAGCTGCGCAGGTATTTCTGAGTCTGGATGGAGAAGACTGGGAGTAGATCGAAGAGCAGCTTGGAAGTGTTCTACGTGTAGATCCTGCTCACCCGCTCCTACAGCTACCAAGGAAAAGGTATCTTTGGAGAGCCTGTTAAGGGAAATTCAGGAGGTAAAACTTAAATTAACTGATCTTCCTGCTCTGGTGGTGGACATCAAGAGTATCAAAGATGAGATAAAGGAACTCAAGACTTCATCGGAATCTTCTACCAGAAAACTAGAGGAATTCACTAGTAAATTGGTCGCTGTGGAAGGCAAGGTTAGTGAGCTAGAACAGAGGCAAGAACAGTTGGAAGCAACCTTAATGACAATCCAAAAGCAAGCATATAATAGTGAACAAAGGGCGCGTCTCAATAATATTGAGATTAGAGGAGTGCCACAGAAAAAGGACGAGAATTTATTTGAAATTGTGAATAACCTAAGCACAATAATTGGATACAATCTACCCAAAACACAAATAAATTATATTTCTAGGATTCCCACCTTCAACTCAAAGGAAAAAGCAATAATAGTTGGCTTTATTAATAGATACATAAAGGAAGAATATATAGCTTCCGCTCGTGTAAAAAAGATCATAAAAGCTGAAGATATGGGTTTCAAGGATTCTGATAATAGGATCTTTGTTAATGATCACTTGACAACGGAATCTAAACTTTTGCTTAATAAAGTCAGACAAATTGCCAAGGATAAAAATTACAGGTACGTTTGGGTGAAGTTCGGGAAAATCCATATACGGAAAAATGACACAACTCGATCTTTCATTGTTAATAATACTTTAGATTTAAACAAAATTATTTAATCAGTTTCAATCTAGAATTAAATATTTTCTATTGTTTTCACTTTTTTTCCAATTTGCTTATTTTAATAGTAATAATTCATAGTAGTATTAATAGTAATAGGTTTAGCACCCCTGGCTTACTGCACGCGTCGACACCTCGCTTTTGTTCTCTTAATGAGTTTAGTGGTATGCATTATAGCGCTGTTCATTTTAAGGTAAATAATGCTAAATTTATATTTGTCTCACTTACTCTGCCGTGTTTTGTCATTAATCTATCTTATTCATTTTACTGGGAGATGTATGATGCATTTTTCGCTTGCATTTATGTATTATTTTATACCTGTGAAGTAGTGTTTAGTTGGTTGTTGACGTGCCTGATGGTTAGCTGCTTGTATGACTGGGGGAGTATTAATTCCTTTAGACTTTCACGTTATTTGTTGTTTTTTATAAGCTACAAAAATGAGTTCATTGTGTGATTTAAAGGTGTACTACCAGAATGTTCGGGGATTACGATCCAAAACTATGCAATTCTTTTGGAATTTAAGTGTTACTTCTTACGACGTTATATTACTTACGGAAACATGGTTATTGCCTGGTGTGAGTGACTCGGAGTTGTTCGATGATCGCTATATAGTGTGGCGTCGGGATAGGGATTACGATCTTACTGGACAAACTCGCGGAGGTGGAGTGCTCATTGCAGTCCGAAAGGAGTTATGTGCCTTACCTCAACCCTCTTATGCAAGTACTGCGGAAGACTTGTGGTTGACTTTGCCAATTAAACAATGTGGTATTAGATCTTCTAACAATTTTAATTTAAATGTTTGTGTTGTGTATTTGTGCCGGCAAAATTTGGGTTTGTCCTTTTCTAATCAATTAAATAATTTTCTTTCAAGGCTGGAGGAGCTAGTTATAAGTAACCCTAATGATAAATATTTAATAATTGGAGATTTTAATATGAGTAGCATATCGTGGAGGTCCAATTCTAGTGACTCATTCTTGACACCAATTTATTCAAATAACAGTGACGAGCATTTCTTAGTAGATTTGTTGCATACCCTCAACCTTAACCAATATAATGGCATCGAAAATCAATACGGTAGGATACTGGACCTTATATTGTCTGATGATATAGTTACAGTCTCCGAGTGTGAGGAACCGTTAGTTGTTATTGATCCTCATCATAAAGCGCTCTGTATTGAAGTAAAGTTCTTTCAATTCTCGTACTTGAGACCAGCTGCACGCAGAAAACTTATGTTTTATAAGGGCGATTACGATAAAATCAATACAGAGATTGCTCAGATAGATTGGATTAGTGAATTTAGGGATAAACCGCTTGAAATCGCGGTTAATAGCTTTTATTCTATCTTAAATGATATAATTAATAAACATGTACCGTCTAAACTCCATAGGAATGACCGCTACCCTATTTGGTATACTGCAGCATTAAAAAAAGTTATTAAGGAAAAGTATAAATATTTTAAAAAGTTCAAGAAGTATGGCAATCTTTCTGATAGGTCTAGTTATCACTTACTGAGAGAAAGAGTAAAAAAGTTAGAGAGTGAGTGCTATTCAAATTATATAAATTCAGTGGAGCAGTCAATAAAAAACAATCCTAAGTACTTTTGGAAGTTTGTTAAGTCGAGGTCCAACTTCGGAAACATTCCGAGTACTATAAATTACGGTACAAATATGGCCACTGGTGGTGATGATATTTGCGAGCTATTTTCCGACTATTTCTTTTCTACATTTTTACAACCCTCTCAATACTCTCCTACATATGACCTCGAAAATGGTCAGCCGGTGTCAGATATCTCGAGTGTAGTTATCAATCAAGAGGTGTTAATAAAACTAATAAAAAACTTGGACCTTGATAAGTCAGCAGGCCCAGACCAAATACCTTCAGTATTTTTGGTTAATTGTGCCGAAGCTATTTCAATACCTATTGCATTGTTATTTAAGAAGTCACTGTCTGAGTGTGTAGTGCCTAGTATTTGGAAGTCAGCCTTTATTACACCAATTCATAAAAAAGGACCTAGAACCGAGGTGACCAACTATAGACCTGTTTCTAAGTTGTGTATAATAGCAAAATTGTTTGAAAAGATTATTCATACGCAATTATACGCCGCATTGAAAAATAGTCTTAACGAATCTCAACACGGCTTTGTTAAAGGAAAATCGACAGTGTCGAATCTTATCCTTTTAGATGATTTTATCACTAGTAGTATGGGTGATGGTAAGCAGGTCGATGTCGTTTACACTGATTACAGTAAGTGTTTTGACAGAATAGATCATTCCACCCTTATATTAAAATTAGGATCAATGGGGATTAGGGGAGACTTATTACGTTGGTTTACATCGTATATTTCCAACAGATCTCAGGCAGTAGTTATACAAAATTACTTATCTAGCTGGGTAACAGTGCCGAGCGGTGTCCCTCAGGGCTCCCTTTTAGGTCCATTGCTTTTTGTGATCTTTGTAAGCGACATCGATAAATGTTTCCATCACTCCAGGTTGCTTTGCTTTGCAGATGACATGAAAATATATGCATCTATTTCATCACAAGCAGATGTTCAAGCATTGCAAAGTGATTTAGAACGTCTTGATAATTATTGTCTGAGGAATAAGTTAGATCTGAACCCCTCAAAATGCTCTGTTGTCACTTACTCTAGGAGTAACCGTGTTATTCCCTCTAAGTATGTATTAAAAGGTCAAACACTCGTGAAATCTAATAAAATACGGGACCTTGGCGTTGTGTATGACTCAAAGCTTCTCTTTGACGAACACATTGACAGCATGGTGAAGAAAGCTTCGCAAGCTCTTGGGTTCGTGATGCGAGTTTCTTCTAGCTTCAAGGAAGCTAAGACGTTAAAGATTTTATACTGTTCGTTTGTTCGAAGTATATTGGAATATGGGTCACAGATTTGGAATCCCAGGTATGACAAATATATCAACAGGGTGGAAAACATCCAAAGAAAATTCATTAAATATCTTTGTTACCGCACAGGTTATTACTATAAGTCTAATAATTATTTAAATACATGTGCTAAATTCCACTTACTTCCTTTATGCAATCGACGGAAAATTGCAGACGTTATTTTTATGTTAAAGATTATATCAGGCCGTATAATTTGCCCCGAACTTCTGTCTAAAATTGGGTTTAATACTCCCACCAAAGCTATGCGACATTATGCACCACTTCACTTATCACTAGTTTCGTCAAATTATCGTCAAAACACTTTCTTATGGCGAGCAAGTAAGACCTTAAATTTGATTTGCAAAACACACGACATTGATATTTTTAACGCAAATTTAGTATCAGTCAGAAGGTTGCTAAGCCGAGATTTTTTCGTTGACTATAAGGGTAGTTAAAGATTTTCTGTAATATAATTATTTATTGTTAGAAGTTAAACTTTAGGAAGGTACTGCTATTTCCATATGTTAAACCTATTGTGCAGTGTATCAGTGAAGACTTGTAATTGGCTGTATGTTGCAAATTCATGTAATTTATACTTATTGTACTAGCTGTTAGTCTTCCTTATATATAAATAAATAAATAAATAAATAAATAAATAAAATAAAAATACACATAAAGCAAACACATTTTCAGGTTTAATTTCACAGTAGATTGCGCAATGTAGGCGATCAATGTTGAACACCACGTTAAAATAAATGTTATGGAGGACCGACAAACACAATTCCAATTACGCGTACAAAAACTTTTGTGTTTGCTTCGTATAAGCATTCCATGGTGTGACATAAAAATACCTTTAATAATTAAGTACGGGAAATTAAGCCAGTGATACATTACATAGTCACCGTTCTCACATCGCATGATCGATTCAATCTTTTGATAAATAAAACAATAAACCTAAACTATTATATTGATAAAATCTTACTTAGATAGGAAACGAAAGTAATAGAATCTGATATTTCAGCTCAATATTTCCGTCATACAAATATACCGTAGAAACATTGGTAGGTACCTACATTGCAAGATAATTAGCAGTGAGCTATGCCTGCAGTCGCACAGAATAGAAACTAATTAGATAACTATACGAGCTGCAATAGTAGAAAGCTTAACTTTCCTAGTTATCAAAGTTTTGTAATTGCAGTTGTTCAATGGAAAATCTGATCCTTCTGTGTCAGTAGTTACCAGGTACCTATTGTAGAATATTCTATTTGTACTGGATTTCTTGGTCTACGGAAATGTTAGAAATGAGTTACAGTTTTAGTCACATTTTAGATAACTTTATGATCTTCAACACCAACCGAAGTCTGATTTCTCATGAAGGTTAAGAGAATCTTTGAAAAGGACGTTTGTTTTTGTATCCAGTATCAATAACATATAAAATGTTTGATATATCTACGACAGAATACCTACATATAAGTAATCCATGTCCATATCCTTATATTGGCGAACATGACAGACAAAAAAAAGGAATAATACATATTGGCACGAAACGAAGTGTGTAAAAGCTAGACCACGACTACCTACTAGCATTTTATGGTTTTCGTACTATACTACGCATACATAAATATTCCAGTAGCCACAGTCCGTTAGCAACATTTACGCGTTTTCTTCAAACGTCCTTTGCGACCTAGAAGGCCAGTAATAAATATGGAAAACATACTTTATAATATTTATCATTATTAGTATGTGAATTTATTTACGCAATTATTCTGTTCGTAACTACTAGCTTATATCTTACATAATTTCGCCTTAGCATTAAATATCTTACAAAGGTAAGTACCTATTATAGAAACCCTTAAACTTCACAGCTAGTCACGCTATCTCTAGGAAAATCGCGATAAGCAAATTATGCTTTAGTTAGATAGATGGCTGACACTTCTATGTACCTAATGGAAAATAACAAGGATATAACTATGTTCCCCAATTTTGTTGGCTATTCTATATTCTATTTAAAAAAAAAAAACAATTTTCAATTTGCGGCTTTTCGCCTCTTCCTGGACCACTTTGTTTTTTATCCCGTTGTATAGGTATTAATTTACACGTAGTTTTCTTTTTTTACATTAAAAGTTGGCTAAAGCTATTATCAGCTGGAAGAATACTCAATAGGTATTGAGTTAGCTTCTTATTGTAAGCTATTTTCATAAAAGAAGTTAATTCCATAACGCAAGGTAGTACTTTAGATACCTAAATATAACATGAAGTATTTCACTTCAGAGATCGTTTACACATACCTAAAGCAAAAACATACTACATAACATACCTCCGTTAGCAACAATATTCATGAAAGCATAATGTTTTATAAGCAAACAGTTTCCAATGTTCAGACATCGCATAAATAAAGATATTAGCATCACAGCGTTATAATCTTTCAATTAAGTTCACACAAGTTTATTCACCGTACATATTTAAGTATATACTTACTTACTGCTCAATTACTCATAATACCTACGTTTTTTTCTCAGCACGGTCTTTGAGCTTCTTTTATTTGTGCTATACTCGTATGTTTTCCCAAGAGAAATTGCGTAGGTAGGGAAGAAGAGCAAATTGAAGATAATAAGACGAAAATATGTTGTTTGCTATTTGTCCGTTTTCATTTATTTGTAGAAAAATCCAGAGCTACGTCTTAGCTGCTACACCTGCTTCTTAAAATAGTTATCTCTGCTTAATTACCTTTTTTTAATTAAAACGTCAGCAACATTCCATCCTATGGATCTTAATAAACAAATATCGTTGTTTCACGGCATAATTAATTAAAAATTTCTTCAAAGATCTGAGGCATAGGCACTTATTACTGAAGTTTTTAATTAATTTACTTTTACAGAAGCCGAAGGACAAAAGCTTCAAAAGATTGGTGGTTTATCGACAACCTAAAGCAAAAGAAACCTGCTTTAAAAATACAAAGGTTTTTAAATTGGGCGATAATCTTGACCGAAAGCTTCAGTCACCTATTGATTAGGTACCCATACCTGGGTACCTGCCTAAGCTATCATATCATAAGAAATAAAATTATAAATTAAACAACCGCAACAGAGGTCAGGTCCCTAAAGAAAAGCAAATACATTCTAGCCTTGTTTTAATTTGACCGAGTCCATTTCGGCGCACCTTTGTACTAGAAAATGCGACACGACGAGCAAAACTAGATATTTATGAAAGTAACCTTGTAGAAAATAGTGTTCAGTCATGAAGCAATAGACAATTGCTCATAGTATGAGTAGCTAGCTCCGCTAGTTAATTGACTACTGAGTAACTATTAAGTAAGTAATATGTGGCTACTGCGCAGATCGATTGTTATAGGTGTCTGTAAGGTCAGTCTATAAATAGGCGATAACTCTTCCCACATCGACGATCTTTTGTATCAAAGAAAACATGAACCTACTTAAATAAGGTCGCCGGGTTTTGCTTTAAAGGCAGGGGTCCTCCTTCTGAGGAAAATTGAATGTGTGCCCTGTTTCATATACGTAACCTTCGTATACTGTAACGGTTGGCGAGGTGTGCCTACTGTGTCTAAGAGTGGAAATGATAATTTTATTGGTGGAACGAAGCGTCTCAGTTCTCACCAGCGCTGGGGCAACAATAGAGCTCATCCACCCCTAAAGCGTCGGTTCTATTCTCGGCGGGCTTGTCATTGACCCAGTTCTGTGAGGCAGACAGGCGCCGAGTTGCAACTCGCTTCTGCTAAATTAATACTAATAAAGGTAAATGGCTTAATGCAAACACAGCGGTACCAGCCGGCGCGGCGCCACGCTCATGCCTGATGCACAAATTCCGTTTACCGCACGTTTTATCTCGTTACTGTGTGGCATAAGCCTTAGTTGAATTATTTTAATGTTTTTAGCGAAAACTGAACTCTAAATGAAGTTAAGTCGCGAGAAAATGAGAATTTGTATTTGAGGATGTTTTAAACATTAAGCTCCGCGTATCACATGAACAATAAATAGAAGGTTTCATGAGATTGCCAACAAAGTGGGAACATTTAACTAAATCAAAACACCATAATAACTTTTCGTGGGTTTAGAATATCTCAAAAACGCATCAGGCACACTTTCACCATAGAAATTGATGGAAAACCAACGAATTGGAAAATGAAGATCCATTACTGCTACAAGATACTATAGTCTGTTTTTTAATCTCGTAGACTAAATTGACACTTGCAAAATGTCAAACTTCCAAATAATTTTGCTAGCTCTGTGGTGCAGTGTTGTACTTACGATACCGGTACGTTGAATCGTAACTTTTTACAATAAGTCATCCTGAAATAATGGGCTTATCCTTGATGATTACGCATGGCTTTGCGTGGTCAGATATCCCTGGCAGTTTGTAGCACGTCGTACAGCCATGTGTACGTACGTGAATTTTAAATATAAAACTTTGAATGAATATTAAATTCGTCTATTATAGATAAAAAGTTACGATTCAACGAACCGGTATCGTAAGTACAACACTGCACCACAGAGCTAGCAAAATTATTAGAAAGTTTGACATTTTGCAAGTGTCAATTTAGTCTACGAGATTAAAAAACAGACTATAGCAGTTTATTAATATAGCACAGGCACTTTTAATGGTCAACAGAATTTAAAAAATACCAAGTACATAACACAAACGTTATAAAATCCACTATGAGAGAAAATTCACCCAGTGCATTCTCAAGAAAATAAGAACGCGGCGATCCACAGATGTTGTATTTTATTTTCTTTCCACGTTGATTCAAGCTTCAATAAAACTTATAAAGTATCATTTCCTAAAGGAAACATGTTGCTTTGTGTCTGTGTTACTGACAATTTATTGGCTACAATAAGAGTAATGAGTAGGTACCTACTTCATCGATTCCTTTGAGAGTTTGGCAATACACACCTGGTTTCATTGTTGATTAAAGACTTGTTGTGTCTATCACATTATCGAAGTTTTTTGATCCTAATTAGCGAGCTAATCGCTTGGAAAATAAACTCGTAAAGATACATTTTTCTTTTCAGTTCACATGAACACTCAATTTATCTAATTACCATGTATAATGAAGCGTGAAATTAAAAGGTTGCTAAGCCTTTCCATTTTATTAAAAAGAATTTGTTTGTCAACCAAATTAATCACGTAGAAGGCTTTAATTAATTAAAGCGTACAGAGGACAGTGATTCTGATATAATCGGGTAACTGCCAATAAAAAGAAGTAATTGTCACGAAAAAAGAGTATGTATTTAAAGATAGTTAATTAATATTGTATGGTACAGAGTCACAAACATTTTCTATGCCTAATTTGAACCATTTTTTTAATAATATGTTTATGACGTCGGCTGTAGTATAAATTACACAAATGAAAGCAATTAACAAAGCTATCCGTGTGTACGGTAAATGAGTCACCTAATGATACGAAATGTGTTTGATCACTTAACTATACTGTTTTACGAATAGGTAACAGTAGGTAAGTCTATGAAGGCTGTTTACGTTTTTCGACTGTACGAATATCAAACCCTTATGTTATGTGTTACATAACGACTTATTATGGCCTGCCTCTATCGATGAAGGTTTTATTCATTTCCATTTAATACATTCCGTTCAGTAATGCTATTACTTATTTCATTGAAAGCCTTCAGTTTTTTTTCCTATAAAAGCTTAATCATTTATAAAGACTTGTCATTGGCATCACGATAATTGTTTGAAAACCTTGGCTATCGGCTCGTAACCTACTAACGTCAACAAAGGCTGTAAATCTTCTTTTTATCATTAGTAATACAAATTCGAATGTTATATAACGTTTCAAAACATTATAATTATGTACTTGGATCTAACTTACTATTTTTGCATGAAGCTAAAAACCATATTGTTAACTTGACTGCTTTTTTCATAAGAAGTAGATATTTTCTTAAGATATTAAGTTTCGTAGAATTTGAAACTAGATGCTTCACAGAGCATCCTTTAATTAATAGGGTTCCAAAAACCCTTTAGTTTGCTACTGAAGTTAAATAAACATATACCACGAAATCGAAATAAGCTTTTCCAGTAGATACATTTTCCCTAAAAGCCACTTCGACATTCAAGACATAAAAGAACGACATTATCTAAGAGCAAAGGAAGCAAGTACTCCATTTATGTGTTTGTAGTTCTAATATGACTTATTTTATGTTTCGCTCGAGCTAGAGGAAAACCACTGCGTAAAAAATATACCTTAGAACGGAGCATGGCATGGAACATTTTATAAACCTTATCTTAGTTTTTAAGCTGATCCATGAATTTTGATCCTCATCAGAACAATTTCGATTCAGAAGATGTTATTTAAATGTTACGCCCAAGCTAAGATTAAACTTGAAAATTTAGATGAATTGTCAACACTGAGTTATTTCTACAGCCGAGTCGATCGTAAACACGGTTCAATTATAAATAGAATCCTTTCCAACATTCAAAATCCATCAATAAAGTAAATAATATCCGTTCGCGATTGCTGCGGCAAAATATGAACGACTTAACTGAGTGTTTTTCATTTCAGTTTAAACGAAAACGTAAATTATTTTATAAGGGTTCTACTCAATTACAGCCCAGAAACTAGAAGAGCAGGGCGCTTTCTTTTTTTGATCCAACGTCATGAGAGACGTTATACCGGGAAAGTGAAAATATTTTTACTAACGGTATCATTTCTATACCATCATAACCTATCTTCTAATTGTTGTCACTTCTAATTGGCTTCACATTGATAAATGACAAATGTAGGTACCGGGGGGTATTATTGGCTATATTTAATTTTTCATTATTCATATTTTAGAAATTCATGTTTACCTACGGTAAATTAATCGATAGGTAGCTTTTAAATGCTACTCTGGATAAAAACCCTTGAATTACACAAGTGACCTTAAAATACACATTTGAACAACTTTGAAAATTGACTGGCGTTTTTATATTCCGCCGTGAGTCTAGCATTCAAGTTTAATAATTTGATAAATCAACTCATTTAGGTAGGTACCTCATATGATATGTAGATTAAGAAGTCAAGTCACGTGGCGAACTACATTGCAAACGCTATTCCTTGTTATTAAATAACTTTTATCGACCTACACCCCGCCGGTTTCTTCGCTACCGACCGATCCCCAACTGGGGAACTTATTACAAAGAAAAATCTACAAACAAGCCATATCTGAACAAAATGAAATCATAATAGAATTGCAATTTGTTGAAGACGATATGTTGCTTTTTGGGAGTGCCTTGTGAAATCCATTTTATGAATAGGTGAGTCGCTGAATGATTGTTTATTTGGTTATTAAGTATTGTTTACATATTTATAGTTCTTATAGCAAAACGGAATTCATTATAATGATCAAATCCTGAAGTAGATCGAAACCCTACAATACTTCCTACAAACGTTCGATATACTTAGGTACGTTACACTTGACATGATTGCTTAGCAAGTTTTACGATCGGTTACAGACGTAATATTGATCTGCACTTTATGGTGTCTTAAATATAAGCAGAGGAACCTTTCCTGTTGTGAAGATCAGTATAATATACCAACAGATGTACCTATATACAAGCTACACATTGACATAAGCAACAAACAGAAGATAATTCCATTGAAAACGGTCTGTAGTACATATGATCCTGTCTTATGAAAAATATAACTTTGAATTTGCATTGTAGTTTCTCATTCCAGATGTTATTAGATTTTCACTATATTGTCTATATTTTCTAAACTTTAATCAAGCAAAATACGTAAGTATTTCAGGAAGGAAAATCGTTGTTCTAACTACCTCTCTGAATAAGGAATCAAAGATCGTTTAAATGTAGGTACCTATTTGATCAGCGCGATTAAGCAATCATTGAATCGGGTTTAAGTCAAATTGGCGGTGTTATACAAATACGTCTATACGTTCTATACCTTGGTATCGTCTCAATTCAAAGGCCTTTGGAAAACGATTAAGTTGGCGAAGGTTTTCTTTCTTAAATAAACGAAGAAATAAAATTGGGTTTCCTCTTGGAGAAGACATAAAGGACAATGCCGGATTTTGTATGGACCCTGTCCCCACCCACCAACAGACTTGAAACTAGTGTCATCGGAAGCGCATCTTTCTATAGATCATGATTATCAAAACGATTTACTCCAAATGAATGGGGTTTTGGAAATACACGACATTTTAATATCCTTAATAATCAATAAACGTCAAGTTTGTTAAACAATTACTCGGAGTTGCGTGGACCGATTTTGATTATTTTTGTTTTAATGCAAAGAAGGTGTCTCAACGTTAGTCCGATATAATTTTCATCGGGATCTTTTTAGCAACTTTTGAGTTATCACCGGTTAGAATGATAATTGGTTTAATGATTTTGTATGGACCTTTACTGACTCCAACAGAGTTGAACCTAATGTCATCAGAAGCGCCTTATCCGATAGATATTTTTTTACTGTGACGACATACTCTAAATGTTTGGGGTTTAATGAATTATTTTTTATTTTTAAATTATTCAAATCTCATAATTGTTTTTTTTTTATATGAACGTTTACTAGTCATTGGATACATGAAGTGGGCTGCCGTTGTAAGACGACTAAAAAGTCACGGTGTATACCTACTAACCTAACCTAACGTTACGTTAATTGTGGATACTAAAATGTCGAATATTTCCAAAACCCCATACATTTGGCGTAAATCGTTATAATAGTCATGATCTATCAAAGGAGGCGCTTCCGATGACACTAGTTTCAAGTCTGTTGGTGGTGGTGAAGGTGTCCTCACGACATCCTACATTGCCTCTTCAAACCGATTATTTTAACCGATGATAACTAAAAAACTGCTTAAAAGATCTTGATGAAAATTACATTGGACTAACTTTGAGATAGATTCTTTAAAATAAAAATAAAAACATCAAAATCGGTCCACCCAACTCCGAGTAATTGGTTAACAAACTTGAAGTTAATTGATTATTAAGGATACTAAATTGTCTTACAGTTCCTAAACCCCATACTTTTGGAATGTGTCTCCATAATAAGAAATGATCTACTAAATGAGGCGCATCCAATGACACTACTTTCAAGTCTGTTGGTGGGTGGGGACGTTTTTAGGCATTGTCCTTTATAATATTCTAGGTTCTTTTTTATTCGTATCTACTACGACTCAGATGCCAAAACAATCGTACGTGCTTTGTATAATAATTTGGATGTTATTAAAATGGTCTCCATCTTGCGATCGAGAGGTCAGCGTTTGGCGTCATGCCGTCTCCGCCCCTAACACCACCCATCTACATAAAACAACGAGCGACATTCCGCAGTGTACACATTTGCAGGGCACCCTCATAATATTTAATGCAATATGAAAGCCAGACTCATAAATGTGGGGTATTAGTTCGCGAAACGAATGAACTCGCTCGACTTTACTGAAGATTAGACTTCACATTTGTGTGACATTAATCGGTCACTGAACGTTCGTGTTTTTGCGCAACGTATTTTTCCAAATAAATACTTACTCAACGAACTGTAACTGTACGCTTTTACTTTATTAAACAAACACACGACGTTTTATTGAAGTACTAAATTTATTCTGGATGTTTTCTCGCTATGATTGAAACATGAACTGCTGGAAAAATAAGGGAATACCTAACATTCAAACTCCGTTCTTTCTTTTGAGACTAAAGTGAATATGATATCGTGGAGAGGACGGGAATCTCTGATATTAAACGCAATTCCGCATCTACCGTCCTCAGAGGTCCCTGTGCGGGTCACCGATCCTATAGCAGTCCTTAGTTACACATTTCCCTTTGAAATTGCTGTCACTTGATATTGCTTATTCGATTTTTACTGTAAAAATGATATAAGAATAAAATATGTAATTTTTCTTTTCTATTATACAAATGATTTTAAAATATTTTGCTCGGTAGGCTTTAAAATTAAATAAAAATAATTAAAAGATACACGAACATCTAAGCATGTTGTAAGGGGTAGGGACTGAGGAGGTAAAAGCCTCCACATTGGTAGATAAGGCACGCACGGACGGCACTGCGAATTTCATCACGACCCTCCTTGTTTGCGTCTTTATTTACTTGGAAAATAAAAACAGTGTTACAGCACGTTCGCTATTTTTAAACAATCCTTTGAAGTGAAGAACATTAAATTAAAATAATAAATGTTTTCAAGTGCTATCGTTATGAAAGTTTTGTTAAGGTAACTTAATAATATATTTAAATCAGACACGACCCAAATCATATACTTACAGTACACGTGTTCGGTTGGCTCACACACCAAAAGAATTAAAATTCCTCGAGTGACGATAGGTATCAACCTTCAGGCTGAAGCTGGTCTTTGCCTGATTATAGTGAAACATTTGGAACACAAAAAGAATAGTGGTAGGTACAGCATATGTCATGCAACGCAACAAACCGCATTTTAGTAGGGTTAATGTATTTTCAAAAGCTCTGTTAATCGGCGTCGAAGGGAGCAAACTGGGTTGACATTGATTTTGACTTGGAAGAAAATGTGAAGAGGCTTTGATCACATTACCGTTTATATTCGCGTCGAAACCAATGATCGTAATGTAAAGTATTATACGAAATATTATACATATAGCGGATGTTCACCATTAGCATATCGTGAAAGCGTTTAAAATAAGGATTAACGTCAGCCGAGCGGGATCATTAAAAGGCAAAGCGCAGATGGCGGAAGCCAAAAGCTCTACACAGCTTTATTTTAATACCTAGGTAAACCACCGTATTAAAGATTTACCTTCTATCAATTTTCTTAGAACAGCGTTGCAGTATCTATATAAGTATAACAGATATTTCTTTGCTTATGTTACCTATTCAGAAGAATAAACTTTGTGAAGGCCTCTGACAAATAAAACAATAAATCCCCCAACCCGTCTGGAATATCGTGAACGATTTGTATATGGGACAATAACGTGAACGAGGAATTCCTCAATATAAAAGAAACTGGGTCTAGATTTTTACGAATCCAATGGCACATACATTTCGATAATAGAATTTCTTTCGTATGCCTGTAGGGTCTCAATATTCTTGACAGTCCTAAGTGGGTACCTTTCTTTTTATTTAATCAAGCAATCAGTGTTCTGATTCCTATAATCCAATCTCAATAGATCCTACATAGGTGAGAGATCGCAAATTACTTAGCCGTGTGCCGTTCCCAATCCCGCAATCGAATCGAATACGGAATCTACGTAAGGTTAAATCGAGTCACATTTACATAATTCCACAAAGTCTGTCACTTTCTAGTGCTTGATTATTCGGAAGATACCTGTATAGGTAATATTGAGATGTCTTCAGCATCAGGGATTTTACGAAAAGTTAAGTAGATAATTAGTCGGTCTTTGAGGATCAGCAAAAAATGCAACAATTACTAAGACATAGGTAACTAATGCAATATCAGTTTGAGAGTGCGGGCTTTGTACGTTGCGGTATGATATTTGTAGGAAGCGATGTCGTAAAACGAAAGTTTAACGCGTTATATATTCGTCCCTAAGGATGAACAAATACGTGTCAAATATTTTTTGTTTATTTAAATGTGATTTTCAACATTTTTGTTTTTAGTTAACAGGTAAAGTCGGCCTACCGAGTTAACTACATTACCTTTATGTATAGTAAAAACATCCATAAAATATTTCATCACAAACTCATTGTGTAGCAATAGATTTTACTTGAATTTAAAAAAGGATATATCCTACTGTAATATAAATAAAAAAAATAGCAGCGGAACATAAAATGAATAATTCAAACACAAATCTGTTGGTTAGATCCTCATGCGAAACTAGTCGAACGTTTGCCCTGCTCCGCTCTTGTTTTATCGTATTCGGATTTTGATCACGTAAAGGGAAACTTTCAATTTTATTCCCATCTTCATTATTAAAGCTTTGTGGTAATTTCCGGAAAATGTATCTACTGGAATACAGATTAACGAACTTTGATAGATTTAGTACAAAAAATTCTAACCATTCTCTCGTATTGGATGATTGCTTCAATTAGAAGTGACTATCTGAAATCAGCTGTTGTGTAGCATGCAATAATACCTAAAGCAAGGGATTGCGTGTAACCGGAGCTACAGCAGTATCCGATGTCGACCAACCGCCCTACGCATACAACTGTGTTTCAAGTACTAACACAACTACAGAATATCGAATATCCAATATATTGTAGAAATATAGAAATGCCTCTAATACAAACCTACAAGTCTAAAGGCCCAAGTTTTCGAACGTATGAAATATGATATAATTGGAACATCTTAAATAACACTCGCGAACTCTTGCAATTTTATCAAAATTCTTGATTTCTCAACTACGTGTGCTTTACATACAAGTAGCAATGGATGTTTATGATTTTAAACATTTTCATAGCGGCTGATGTTGTTAAACTAATCATGCAAACATGGCAAACATCTTATCTAGGAATTAGCATTTATATTGGACGAGCCTCGTCCTGCAATTGTATGTATGTCGTCCCATATTTGTGTGACATGGTTGCGGTGCTGGTTTGTAGTACAACTGAGAAATGTTGTGCGTGTGTACCTGTATTTGTATGTATGAAATCAAAATAGCACGAATGTTCCTTGAAAATTAACTATCTATTAAGTAATCTGTGCCTGGAGTGCAAAAATATGAGTGTGATAATACTAAAATAAGATAAGTATGGTACCTAAGCAGCCATGTCTGTGTGTACATAGTTAGGTTGATAGAAGATATTCTTCATAGACTTGCGAGTGCCGGTTAGTTAAACAGCGCGGGTCATGACGTCAGCGATGGCAGACGTTGCCCCGCACTACCCTACGATCACGCGGCTTCCGCACACTTTGAGCTATACGCACACAGATGCAAGTCATGTACATGTCGTCGGTAAGCTTGCCCCGTCCACACGGTTTCCGTTTTCCACATGGTTTCAGCGGTCAGCTTTTACAAACAGACTTGTGTAAGGCCATGCGGCGTAACTTCTGGTTTTGTCAATATTCACCTTCGCAAATGGTTTGATAAGTCGGTATGAATTTGACACAATATAACGTTGAAATCAATTAGTTGAATTTGGTTAAGATTTATCCATCACATATAAATGTAGCAAACTTTACCTAACCAATACAGGCGGCCTAAAACGTGATCGGGTTATATAAATGTTGCCCAGTTTAACCGAACATTTCAGAAAACCGATATGAAATTATATTTGTGCACAGATTAGGTAAGTGAATTAGGTGAATGATGGATAGTTTGGGGAAGGCGAACTTTAAGCAAATGTTATGATAGTGGTAAGGCTACGTACGACGAATACTTATGGATATTCCGATACTTTAACAACATACTAAAGGCAACCTTCATAAATATCAATTTGTTCAGCATTACCTACGAAATATGGTCGTCAAGGTGCTGTGAAAGTATTTTGCAGTATTTTTAGGTAAGAACTTATATCCTGAAGCGCGTCCCTCTTAAGATACCAAACTGAGCACCAATCAAGTGAATTAGTAAGATTGATACCTCATCTAGAAGTTATTACCTAGTGAGTTAGAATATGTTTCAGTGTTAAAGAAAAGTGGTTAGTATGGTAAAACTGTATCATCTTTTGGTTTGTTTAAATCTCTCGATTTTTTTGAATACTCCACATAGCTAACTCATGTAGCAGTGAGTGGCAGCTAGTGACCTATAATTTAACACTTTTTAACGTCCAAGTACCTAGGTATAAACATTATTTTCGGGCACCAACCTCCTTAACAATTGACTCCCGTCTATTCAAAAGATCGATAAGGCTGGTCTGCTAGGCAAACACGTTACTTGAACATATGAGAATTTATTTAACGGTTTTGCTATCGATCGAAATATTCCCGTGAAAGTAATAGACATATTTCAAGAACTTGCAGGTTATTTACCCGAAACCCATTTACATAACAAACAACGCATTTACCAAGAAAACTTTATTTATGAATATGCTTTTTTACTATTTCTGTGACTTAACGCCAAGTATGCCTTAAAATATTCCAGCCGACTTGCATTAACCCGACTGCATAATTAACTTGAGCCTTGTTTATAGCCTCATTAATTTGAATTAATTATAGAGGGAAGTAGAATAGAACGACCAAAGCATATCTAAGTTTCCTGGTGAAAACTACACATTTTTCATAACTTTTAAAGTTTCTTTGTTGTGTGTTATAGTATAACAACGGATATAAATAAACGTGTACCTACCTAGCTGCTCGATTTATCCTAATTAAGAATATTACCTACATAGAGCTTCAAAAAATATATTTTTAAAAAATCCACAAAACGGAAAATTTTGCTTTTTACTTTGTTTTATTTATATTCACAAAATTGTTACAACATCAAACTTAGATCGTCTATTTGGACTACAAACGATTTACTTACATATTAAAAAAATATGGAACCAGATTTTGAAAAAAAGTAAAAGTAAGTATCGAGATTTTAAAAGCTCCGTTCAAACAATATACCTACGTAAGGAACCCCAAAATATGTACCGACAAAGCTTGCCTTTGTACTTCCCAACTTTTTACAACGCTGTACTACCATGCTTTTTTGGCAAAAGCATTTTAGGGTCAAAAGTTCATTGACCTGGGTCAGGCGAACTTCTAATAATAGCTTCGTTTTAATTTTGATGCTTTTACCATTTATGCTGGAAGTACCTACCTCGTTTTAATATGCATCTACATTACTGTACTTAACTAGGTCGTAAAATCATACAATGATTATGTTGTCACTATACAATAACATGTATCAAAAGAAACTAAGTAGGTATACTGTTCCATTTTAATTATCTTCAGTAACGGCGTTCCGTTATTACTTACAAACAACGTAACGAAAAGTTACTCTATTAAATTGAAAAGCAACATGTAGGCACTGTGACTTCATAACAAATAAAAAATACCTAGCAGTAGAAATTAAAGTGCACAATTGGTGTACTTGTTTCTATGCAGTCATTTTGAAAACGAATCAATGTACCTAACAACGAAGTGATGGAAAGAATTTCTAATTAGTAAGTAACCGAAGTCGCAAATGATCTCAAAGCCAAAAAGAAATTAGTTCTAACAAAATTGATAAATTGTATGCTTTCTGAAATAGTATTAGCGATAATCCGCTTGGATGAGGTCCACAAAATAAAAGAAATATGATGTTCATGAACTTACCAAATGCTCCTCATACAGATTAGCGCGTGACCCGACTCCCGCCAAATTGAAGCGATCACCGAATACACAGAACGCATTTCACGGATAGCGAAGTAGTCCACGATCGATAATTCTCGTTCACTACAAAGGCGTGCGGGTGCTGCACGCGGCACGCCGTGCGTCCGACGCTCCTACCACACATATTATTCTCAAGTTATTAATTTACACGCACGTCCACTCATGAGAAAAGCAACCTGAGACGACCGCAGCGTTCGAAACCTTAATACTTCCCTTCGCTGCAAATATTAGGTGACAGAATCGAAGACGGAGCCAATCGAATACCTTCGAGTGAATAATTTGCACTGCTACGAATCCAAGACTACAACATTCTTCAACAAAGATTTCAGACGAATCTGCGCTTCTAATGTACACGAACTACCAAATTCTTAAACTTTTCAAAAGTAACGGCACGGAGATACGAAAACTTCGTAACGCGTCTAGCGAATACCAAAATAATATGAACAATATGGGGACAGGAACCGGAGTCGCGTAATAATAAGAGTGCTTGCGTGGGGATGGTACGGAGGGTGCATTGTGCACCGGCGAATTTTGGAAGGGCCCGTTCCGAAAACCCTTGTTTGCTCCCCCCTGCACTTGCGCAAGATGCGAACCAGTTTTGATTTTTGTGAATCAACTCGTGGAGTTAGCCCGTTCACAAAGGGTCTTTCATCCCAAAGCGCCGTTAGCGACCGGTGTCGAACTTTTGTCATACATCATTTGAGGCCAATAACAAAATGCGTATAATCTAAACCAGGTGCTAATTGAAGATCTTATCAGAAATAACGTAATATCTCACAGAATTTTTGTGATAATTTTACGCCTTAAAATGATCTGCCTAAAGATACTGAAAGATCTTTGGGTTACCATTGGCATTTAGGTCTATTCACCATACAATTTTTGGATAAGGGTTTTTTTTTAATAAAAAAAAAACGAGATCGGTCGATAAATTGATCAGTGATTTTGAGTAGATAAACAATTTTAGGACGCACGCTGGACCGCGTTGTAGCAAACCCCTGAATTTCTAAACCACTCTTTTTTGTTTTAAGTTGATTCCCAAATTCCTGTTTTTTTAAATGTAGATCTTAGCCATGAAGACCGTACCGTATATCACAGTACTAACAAAAAGATGCTTTATCGCCCGATTACTTGTTACCTATATTTTTTCAATAAAATCATTCATCGTACTCAGGTGGACGGCTTTAAATAATATGAATTCTATTTTTTATAACTGTAATAAAGATATTACCACCTGAAGACGACTGTTAAGTTTAATATACTGACGAAAATCGTGTAATTTGCACATAAAATACGATAAAGAGTGAAAATTACCCCAGTGAAATGAACAGTAGGTAGAACAAAGACTGGAAAGGAAAGCTGATTTTTACAAACCTTTATTTTACCATCCTTTATTTTAGTAACTCTCAATCTCATGTCAGCGTCGTGAGATATTCATGATTAAAGGTAATCTTGAAACATAATAATATGTTAAGTGTAAAATTCCCAACAAGTTATGTATCAAACATAATTTTGTTGGTTTTGCCGTTTTTTTACTTTTGGCATTACGCTCGAACACCTCATGTCACGGACTTAAGACCTCATCAGAATTTTTGTGAGCGTTTAAGACGTCAAGACAAATATCAGATCTTTCATACCGTTCCTGGGTACCAACGCAAATACAGGTCTAATTTTATTACCTGATAATGATAACTTGATGAGTTAGGCAGGTGCCAATTCTCTTCAAAGTTGAGTAGCCCGCAGCGGCCACAGCAATACACAGTTAAAACGAAGCGGATTGATGTACAGTACATGTGTACGAGTTTGTCGAGAGTACGGGAGCTGATATTGGCATTTTGCTATCGAAATTCGTATTTCGAAATGTGCTGCTTATTAACAGTTACCAAAGCTCCTGTGCTTGTTGAATAGGTCCAAACTGCAAAAATACAAACATATTCTTTACCCACACTAAAAGGAACAAAGAGGAAAGATTTGATTGTTTGTTTGACATTTTTTATCAAGATCCGAAATTAGTGCTGCCGCTTATGTAGACAATGGACACTTTGCATCGGCACGAGAATTAGAAAAGTTCTGAAAAGAAAAGTTCAGAAAAAGTTTGAAACGCTGCAAGAGTAGTAAAAATTACTCTTTGATCGGGCAACTTATGACGGCTTTGGTTTGGCCTGTTGCAAATCCAATGAAACAAGGTAATAGGCAAAAAATATCATGGCAATAAGTCGTACATGGAATATCGATCAATTTCACACAGATTTTAATTAAACATGGAAGAAAATTCCCTTAGCGACTTCTACAAAACTGACCGCTTACTCGTTCAGGGATGTCATACTGTTATTGAGGTAAAAGGAAATAAACCAAATATTAATACTTATTGGAATGTTAATTATAGTGTAGGGAATGTTGTTGTAGAAAGGTAACTCCAATAATATTAATAATTTGTATTTCTTCCTCTGAGCAAATGGAGTGTCTTTAATTAAATGGCCAGGCCTCGTTATGGATCATACCGCCCGAGATTCGGACAAAGCGAAAAAAACTAGGTGCGGGGATTATTGAATACTCATTCGTTTTAACATTTAACAATGCCCTCTTAAATATTTAAAATACAAAAGAAAATTCCTATGGCAATCTGAAAAAAGAAATACAGATGAAATGCCCCAGTAAGTTAAGATTCCAACAGTGTCTTTAATTAGTTGTCCACGACTGTATAGTCAATTGGTTGAAGACCATCTTTCTATTACGATTATCAAACGAGAATCTCTTGCTTGCATTGCTTTCGCCTTTGGAATTGTTTCTCGAGCATTTAATAATCCAACACCAGTTCATGTGGTCAAAGTTAAAAAGATTCTGTGCTACGTAAAGGGTTTAGTGGGTTTTAAATCATTTCAAACTTCGAGTACAACGCGAAAAAGTGTATCAGTGACGCTTCAATGCTACTTCTCGCTATACAAGTGGAATGATTTGTTTGTATTCGAACGGTGGAATGGCATGGCAAATCAAACTACTATGTACTGTGATGATTTCATCAACAGAAGCTGAAATAGTAGATGCAAGCGTAGCCGCAAGAGCGTAAGGGTCATGGCACATTATACCAGCACCGCAACAGCACAGCAGCAGCACGGCGTCGCCTCGAATTTAGACTACGGCTAGCTGCCAGCGCGCTAACTACGCGTTGTCCACAAGGTGCAAGCTCACCGTCCGCGAGGTGTAAGCTTGCTGTCACCGCAAACTCAATATTGTTTTAAGACAGTTATGATTGAACATTGATTTCTTCGCTGCCGACTCGGAGTCTGCGCGTAATGAGCATGCCGTCGGCGCGCTGTACGCATACGGTCCGCTCGCTTGCAGCACGCGGGCTGCGAGTCGAGTTGTGTGGTAGCGGCAAGCGCGCTGACTGCCCGCCGTTGGCTTTTTCATATTGATATTATGAAATATATTATACTATACACGATTTAATGCTCTAAATTGAATGACAAGTTAAATGCTGGTGTGGAGCGGTGCTGTTGCGGTGCCGGTATAATGTGCCATGACCCTATCTTAGGTTAACCTGGTTTAAAAGATTTCATACAGAGAGATAAACATGGTTCCCGAACTGTATATTGACAAAGAATCTGTACAAAACTAGTCAGTATCCCTCCTTATATGTTTATAATGTTGAGGTAAATTACTACCTTGAATTATAAGGACATATCTAATCTATCTATATAGGTACTTTTTACTTGGGTAAAACATTAAAAAAATCCCCGCTACCCGCTGAAGCATTAAAATAAATTAAGCCTTATTTTTTTGCTTTTCTTTGACTAGGCCAGTAAGCGTTAAAAATAATAATTATGGGTGTAATTTTATTTCAATCGGTTCAGCAGTTTAGACGAAAAAAGACACGAACTAACAAGCAGGTGCAAACAGTCTCACTTGTGCATTTACAATATTGTTAAGGATTAAGTAACATAAACATCAATCAAGCTAATAACGGATAATGTAGAAAAACAAAACGGGTTTTGTTTATTCAATCCGCTAGAAAATTATAAGTAGTAGGTAGATACATAAAATATCTGACAATATTAAGTACCCACATTAAACAAATATTTTAATCAAATACAACGAACAAAACTAAAAATATTGATCCGTTGAGACTACTTTTCGAATTTTATTAATAATTAAAGCCTTAAATTGCGTGTCGTAAGCCCGTATTCAAACATTTTAATTTAGTTAGCGTGTGTTATTCCCGAACGAATATGTATGTTGCGCCATGTTTCCATAAGATGGCGCGCACAACAGTTTCATACATTCTCTTTGGTTTAGCGCTGCGCTAGTATATCGATTTTACCAACAACACTCAGTATGAACAGCAGGGAAAATATAAGGGACGAAAACATTTTTTTAGCCAGAATCTGAGGTGAATTCCAGAAATATTAGTCGCTATAAAGTTTTAAATGGACTTTTGCAATAGTGTGTACAAACGCCTTCAATAGAAGTGCGATTTAAACATCTTGAGAATATATAATTTTGAGTGTATTATTCTGGCAACCCACAAATGTCTATGAATTTGACCCCGAAGCTCGTGTCCGGAGCAGAAGGAGAGTGTGGTGTAGGGCCAGGCCCTTCGTTTTTGATCTTCATCTTGTCGAATATTGTGTAAAATGGGCACATAATAGGTAAATAACGTGTTTAAAATGCATTTCGCGTTATTATTTTCTTTCTATTCAGATGGTCCACTTATCTTGTTCGAGCAATAAAACATCGCGAGAAATCCGTATGAGTTCGTAACGCTAAGAATATCGTCCAAAGTCGCGTAATGATTATTTTATTAGTAAAAAAATATCAGTGATATTTTTAAACTGTTTGTGGACTTGTGTTGGAAGCTTATCTCGTGATCGGAATAGATTTATGAAATTCGTTACAATGATGTCCTCGGGATTTTGGTGAATGTGTTGAGACAATGGTGTATCGATTATTTTGCGCTAACTAAATGTCATCCCGGTGCCGTAGTGTTAATATTAGAAGTCTATGTTTGTGACCACGAATACTATTGTCTAGGCATCTACGCGTTTTATATTAAGCATGCAGAACTTCAATTTAGCTTGAGTGACCAAAATAGTGCCGACGTTTTTCATTCGGATAAATTCATCCGCTCCTTGACAATATCTATTTTCCGACCATTTCGTGAGTGGTTACTCCGTGGAACAGCAAGATATAAGAGAAAATATAAATAGCACTTATAGTTCATAATGTAGCCTATCTACTCATCGGCTGTAAAACATCAAATATTTTAGAACGATACACCGAACAAAAAATATTTTTTATGAATTATGTATGTACAACGTATCTGTGTGTTATTGTACAGGGGAACGTAGGTATGACTCGTATCAACACCTCATCTACGTATTTTCGTTCGAGCCAATTTGAGTTAATATTTTCAATCCTCTGTTAAATCCGTGATTGTTTTCACTTTCAGTTTAATTACCGTTGTCAATATTTAGGTCTGATAACAAAATCGAATACTAAATACATAACAAGGTCCACTACGCAATCATGACAAACAAAACTTGTGCCGTGCAATGATACTGACGTTATTTTGTTTTTTGTTACAGTCACATACTCAGATATTGAAGATTCGTGCTCAAAGTTTACGCAGGTGACTGTTACAATCTGGTGTAGTAAGTATACTGTGTTAAAAATGGCAAATCCAAACCGTGAAAGTGTCAGTACGCGATTTTCAGATAATTATGATCTGAAAGAAGAATTAGGAAAAGGAGCCTTTTCAATTGTGCGACGTGCTGTGCAAAAGTCAACTGGTTATGAATTTGCGGCCAAAATTATTAATACTAAAAAACTCTCGGCAAGAGACTTCCAAAAGTTGGAAAGAGAGGCACGAATTTGCCGAAAACTTCAACATCCTAATATCGTAAGACTTCATGATTCTATTCAGGAAGAACATTTTCACTATCTGGTGTTCGACTTAGTAACAGGTGGTGAACTGTTTGAAGATATTGTTGCCAGAGAATTTTACTCTGAAGCTGATGCTTCTCATTGTATACAACAAATCTTGGAATCTGTACACCATTGTCACCATAATGGAGTTGTGCATAGGGACTTAAAACCAGAAAATCTTTTACTGGCCAGCAAAGCTAAAGGAGCCGCTGTCAAGCTTGCCGATTTTGGACTAGCTATTGAAGTACAGGGCGACCAACAAGCGTGGTTTGGTTTCGCCGGTACTCCTGGTTACTTATCGCCTGAAGTACTTAAGAAGGAACCGTATGGTAAACCAGTGGATATCTGGGCGTGCGGTGTGATCTTATACATTTTGCTTGTTGGTTATCCACCATTTTGGGATGAAGATCAGCATCGGCTGTATGGACAAATCAAAGCGGGAGCTTATGATTATCCGTCACCTGAATGGGATACAGTGACGCCCGAAGCGAAAAGCCTCATTAATCAGATGCTAACTGTAAATCCTAGCAAGAGAATAACGGCATCCGAAGCTCTTAAGCACCCATGGATCTGCCACCGGGAACGTGTTGCCTCTGTAATGCACAGGCAAGAGACCGTAGACTGCTTGAAGAAATTCAATGCAAGGCGCAAATTGAAAGGGGCCATCTTGACCACCATGCTTGCTACACGCAATTTCTCCGGAAAATCTATGGTAAACAAGAAGGGAGATGGATCGCAAGTGAAAGAGTCAACCGATAGCAGCACCACATTGGAAGACGACGATTTGGACAAGGATAAGAAGGGCGTAGATAGAGCATGTACTGTAATTTCCAAAGAACATGATGAAGAAGCTTTGACAAAGGCAGATTCGTTTGGAAAAGCTCGTGGCGATAGTAACGCTTCTTTGCGGCGAGCAGAAGTAATCAAAGTAACTGAAGTGCTCATAGATGCGATTAATAACGGGGACTATGAAACCTATTCCAAATTATGTGACCCGAACGTGACAGCATTCGATCCCGATGCGCTGGGTAACTTAGTGGAAGGCGTCGAATTTCATAAGTTCTTTATCGATAACACGCCGACTCATGTAAAAACTAATACTACGATCTTAAATCCTAGAGTGCATCTTCTCGGCGATGATGTAGCTGTAATTGCGTACGTATGCGTAACGCAAAGCGTGGATGCCGAAGGCCGACGAGCTACACACCAGGCGCAAGAGACTCGCATATGGCACAAACGCCACAACAAGTGGACGGCAATACATTTCCATCGCTCCTAACTAGTCCCTTCTGCAGCCCACTCCTGTACGGTAGAGGATAACGGTCTCGCAAATGAAATTATCTGCAATGGTGACGCCGTTGCAGCTATTATAACTTTCCCAAGTTAGATTGAGACTACAAGATGAATAATCCTCTTCTTCGTACACTATAAAATTTATTATCCAATTCTGCTATAAAACTTACACGAATTTTATTAGAATTCTTTGTAATCCAAAATATTAAGTTAAATTACTTATAGGTAAATGTTATTGACACCGGTGTAAGCGATTCGGAAGTTTATTCTTATCCGTTAAAGTCACTTATAAAATTACTATGTGGCTAAAATGTGATACCGTTAAATTCAATGCTTTGTGCTAGTTGTAGTAGAGTGTACAAAAATTCTGATCTCTGACAAAATCGAAGATATGTCAACGAATATCGAGGCAAAGTGTTGTTTATCAACATAATAAAAGAAATCTCAACATAACAACAGATCTGATACTAATGAATCTATATTATAAGCAAATCAGCAAAAAATTTCAAGATTTAGAATATTTAGCACATTTCTCAGTAAGTCTCTCTACATTTTTAACTATGAATGTTTTGTCGTGCTTAAAAATGGTGTTCTATTTGTTATCAAATACCTAGTTAGTAAGATTTAAGTAACTAATAAATCATGCAGTTATTGGCACTATGCACTTAGATATATCTACACAGTGAGGACGTAGATTTATTAAAATTAAAGTTCATCTATTTATAGAATACCTACCTAAATTGCGCTAAAGTTTTCTTCGAATACATTTTAGATCCTGCGTATTTGTATACGTACTAGCTAGGACAGCATCAATGTGCGTATTATATTTTAAGTGGATTATATCAATTTCGTCAATTTTAGATTTTAATGTTAATGACATTATTCTGCTTTAGCTTTCCTCACCAGAGCATTAGAATGATAAAATGTTTCCTTGCTGTACTTATTAATTTGAAAAATGCTGAAGTGTTTGTTTGCTGTTCCTATAATTGTTTTGTAACTGGTCGTTAAACAAATCGTACCTACTTGATATAGCTTATAATTTTAAAAGTGATAACTGTGCAAGAGAAGGGTCGGCTTGTTAGTATTTGTATTAACTAAGAGGAGCTTTGTCAACAGTGATATTAATGTAATGAATGTAAGGTGTTTTTTGCACAGTTACACTTAAGAAATGTGCTTTAAATATTGGATCTATAACTGTAAGTCTGCAGTAAATTCAGTATTTCCTATAATATAATTAGATATAAAAGTCATTTAACCATGTTTTTTACAATTTTATAATATATTTTAGTATAGTTAGCAAAACTTAATTTACGAACATCGGTGGAGTTGGAATTGTAATATTAAAACGCATAATAAAAACCTACATATTAAATCAACTTTTCATGTTGATAGTTTCACTGTAAATTGTGTATACAGAGTACATACATAGTTGTGCCATTATCATTGAAATTAGTGCCAATAACTGTAAACTAAAAAATGTATTCTAGTCTTTATTGTTACCTACGCATATTTAGTAATTAATCAACATTTTTAAATTAATTTTGAACATATATATTTACATACATAGGTACATAAACTTACATTGTGTACATAGATATTGATTTGCACATTGCATGATTAAAAGTGTCGTCTTCGTCATTAGCTAAATAAAATATTTTCTTTGAAAATATTTAATGAGGGTTTGTTATCTAGATCATGTTGAATTTATTTGATAATTTACTTCTACGTAACTAGTGGCTCTCCGTTAATGTTAAAAGACTAGAACTCGCCCACGGAGCTCGCCAGACCCCAAAAGGCATAGATAGAATAGAAACATCTGTTGTGCTGATCCGTCGTTGGAAAATAGCGTTAAATAGGCATAAAACAGCTCGTTAGTTTTCTAAGCTCAGTCTGTAAACATCACATTAGATGAATTTACTTTATAGTTGAAATGTTTGAATTTTATTTTACATGTTATACAAAGCCTACCAGCCAAAATATTGTAGGTACTTTTGCTTTATATTAAGTTTTTATGTAATACGTTACTACAGCTGAAAGTTAGCATTGGGTTTATTAAATTCCCTTTTTTCCCAATAAAGCCTATTGGGAATCTTTGACATTATCAAATAAAGTATTATTATTCATAAAACTCCAAATCAAACACCAACATTATTTACTGGTATTAAAATATAAATATTCTATTGAATAGATTAATGTGTTACATGACTTTCAATTAAATACAATTTTTACTATTGAACTGTTAAATTTTTGTCAGAATTTAATCAAATACTAATGTGAAAATACAATGTATATACCTACCTTCCTAATTCAGTATGAGATGCACAAATCTATCATGATGGTTATCTTCCAGAATATTTCACAAATGTCTCGAGAACAACAATATTTTAAGTATTTATATATTTTCAGTCTTCCCTGGACACTGGTCCAAAATACTAAATTAAAGGGATACCTTATACAGCTACTGTCAGCTTCAATTCAATAGTTTAACTTTTTCAAAAATTTAATCTGCTCTCCGCAAATTGTTAATAATGCACATTTACCTGTTTGCATGCATTTATCTCACTGGCTTTTACATTTAGGGGGGCTTTTATAAATGACATTAAACTTTTCCATTGGCTGCTTTTTATTATGTACATTTACAATACTTATAATAATATATAATAAATTATTTTACATTAAAGATGTACTTAAACTTTATAATCCATGACACCATTTGTATCAACAAAATTACGCGAACACTGAACACATTATTTGTGCTGAGATATGCCTAAGAGGCTGATTACAAATGGTTTCATGTCATTAAAATTATATATACATACATAATATGGGTGCATTGCAATAGGGGTACATTATTTAAAATATACTAGAATTAAACAATTTTTGTGTCATAATTTTCAATTAATAATTACTTGTGTAGTAAATTGCTGATAATCCTCAATAGAATAACATTACTATATTCAGCTAGAATTGTGTTTAATGTTTTGACGCCAAACATAATATTATAATGATAATATTTGTAAGGCTATATCAGCATTAACTTTAAATCATTATTAGGGTGTTGATAAGTAAATATGAACAATGTGTTTAGTCAAAATTCCAAACAAATTGCACCCTTGCCTAGTATGTGAGATTATTTTATGTTTTATAGTTAGAACTCTTACCAAAGTATTTTACTTTAATGCACCACAAATTTCATTTAGGATTTGCTCTTTTTTATCATGAAGGCTAAGTTTGTAGTAGAATAATAACCAAATGTGAAAGTATAGGTGTATTAAAGAATTGTCAGTATATTTGTATTCAACATAATTTCTTGGACCTCTGCATTGCCGATTATCATGTAAAATTCTCTAAAATAAAGTTCTTTTGATCTACAATAACATGTTGTATTTCTTTTCATGATTATACACTGCAGTCATTTCTTAATATACATACAATATTTATTTACAATTATATATATTTATTAATATACATACAATATTTATTTAAAATCATAAAATTGTAGCTGCCATATTTAAAAACTGTTTTTTACAATGCTACATGACTCAAGATCTTAAAAAATATTACAATGCTACTTAAGCGGCTACTTTAACTACTTTACAAATATAATAACATTTTCTAGAAACTATACATACCTTACACAACATTCAAATATTTCATCTTTGAGTGAACTCCTTTGCAGCCATCAACTGTCACATTGAAGTTTTTTAATATATCCTCTAGCTCTTTGCTGCCCAATCTCCTGTTATGTAATTCCTGTTTGATACATTCTTTCAAATGTACTTCTGTCAATGGTTTAAATTCAATAAACGTTTTTAATGCTTTTATGTCAGAAAAGTTTTCTAAAAGTCTATGGGGAAATGTCTCATCACAATTTTTAATAAATTCATTTGTTGATTCATATTCATAACAATTATAAATTAATATCACAGTAATGTCTTTTTCTAAGTTGTTGCTTTTTTCTAAGAGTTCTCTTATTTGTGTCTTGATATGCATATCATTTGCTGTCAAACCATCCACTATGACAATGGCATTCTTACACATAGTGAGACCATACATGAAGTCTGTTGAAAATGAGTTCGTGAAACTAGGCATAGTGTAGTGATACACATTGGAGCAAGGTCCAATACTATCTAGCAGAATAGATGATGCATAAGTCTTTCCGACTCCAGTTCCACCTGAGAACAGCAAAAGTTTACTTCTTTCTTTTAGTTTCAATGTCTGCATTATCTTATTGACAGCTTCTGTTTGTCCAAACAGTTTATTTGATAGACTATGTTCTAATTCATCATAATGGAAACCGTCAAAGCACTTTAAACTATAGATATGTAGTGCAAATATCGACATTAAGATAATAATAACGACGGACGATATCTGGTACATAACATTCTTATAACTTTTTGATGACTTCGGAATTTTTAAATGATATTTTTTCACAATAGGTTGCGATTGAGGTTGCGCCACTGGCCTTGTAGAACTTGTCAGTTGAATCTCTTCGATAGGATCATCAGTCTTTTCAGTTTTTATAGTCTTCATAATAAATGATTCATTGTAAGAAATATCCATTTCCCTTACTGAGTTATTGCTTGTATCAATATCCATTGGTTCATAACTTAAGTTATGATTTTCCATTGTTGTAAAATGAAATGGGCACTTTCGATGGCGAAGTAAGCTGTGCGAGGATTAGTGATAACAAATACATTTATCAAAAACTACCGATAATTACGTCTTGAGTTAGAAACGAAAGAAAAATGTATTATTGTGTGATTTTCAAATTTAACCTCCACAAGTCCACCATTGACATTAACATTTTCAAATCGGCAGACATTGACAATCACTGAAATAATGACATTATACTAAGTGACCACTAGACCTGGCCGGCCCGCAAATGATTAGCGAATTAGTCGGCTTAGTGAATTAGTCGATTCTCTGGTAATGTTTCTGGACAAGAAGCTTATAGTTAGTAAATACGAGATCGATTGTATCACGCGTCGTGACATCAAGATACAACAAGTATTCAACTAGTATTGAAACCACTTCATAAGCTGTGGCATACGGGCACACAAAATTGGATACATAGATTTCATGTTTACTCTTTGCTGTTTTTTATTGAAATTGAAACTTAAATAGTAAACTTTACTCTGCAATAATCACTCTTCTGTCGTAGATGGAATGGAAATATAACTCTTTTTTTTAATTTTAGGAAATAAAATCTTAATTGTCAATAGATTATTAGAGACAATTATTTTCTCTAATAATCAATAAACTAAGTAAATGAAACCACCAGAATACGATTGATGCTGGTACTGCATCTCTCTATCCCATCCCCATCCGCCATCGATATCTGGTCGAATATCTAGGAAACAGATCAAAATAATGAAATGGATAGAGAAATCATGAGAGGTGTAGTGATAAAGGTAAAGTTAGGTATCCAATGGAAGTTGATCCCACGCCACGGCATAGATAGCAAGAAAAGAAGAGAAATCAAATAGGTGGTAAGTATTACTTTTTAAATGTTGATGATGAAATCTCTATAATGGGTCATGAACCCCCTTTCACCTTTTCGGGTGTTTTTGAAGCACTCTAAAAAAGACTACATACATTAATTTATACTATCGAACTGTATTCTCGTTCAATTTTTTTTAATTTATCACAAATTGAAATCCATTAAAAAACAAAATCTCATAAGTGTAATCTATTTATTTATTTATTTATTTTATTAATAAGGTCAGCCAACAATTGTTTACACATTACATTTTTACAAACTTGAGTAATACATATAAAAGCACGTGTAACAATTTCTTAAAGGCTAACATCACATGCAAAGAAAACGGTTATTAAATTGTGAATTTAAAAAAAAATTAAAAGAAGTAATTTAGTTACCAAAATTAATAATTAAGCACAAACAAACAATTATACTTTCAGGAATAAAAATATAAATAAATCCAACCCTAACAGTATTAATGTTTGTTATTTTTTCAAGAAAAAGCTAATGTTCCAATCTCACTCTGCTAGTGCTGAAAATGTGCGAGCGATATACTCAATAACGATCGTTTGTTATAAAAACAGACTGGTTTAAAATAATTTTATAATAACTCGAGTACACAATAAAATTTTTCTCAACTGCAAAATAATTTTCAAGTAAAATTAATAAAATTAATTTATTTACATTTGACAACTTTAAATACATAATCGATGTACTTAACGACTACGCCTTTGAATAACGTTTCAATAATCGACTAAAGCGTTTCTTTTTTTCTTCTATGGCATCTCTATTTCCCGTTTCAGCAGGAGATTGGGGTCATTGTGCCATGTACGTCACAAAGTAGAATCAACAAAAATAACGTTAATTTCGAAATGGGGGATAAAAATGACTGCCAAAATATTGTTTATAAATCTACGCCTCCGCCAACAAATAGAAAAGTACGAAACCCATTCGATAAAGCGTTGATTGATAAGTTACACAAACCTATATGCAGGTAAGTACGCATTCGTTTTTTTTATCGAGGTAGTTGCAATGTTACGGCCTGGAATTTATTTTTGTGTGGGATTTACTGTTTTCAGTCCGGGAATGTGCAAGATATATAAGAAGAAGAGCAATGGATCCTTCCGCTGGGACATAGACCAGGCTTGTACTCTGGTGCCGGCAGACATCGTAGCGTGTAACAGTCAGTTTGAGCCTACGCCAGACCCTGCATTAGAGAAGATTGCCGAAGAGGCTACTGATCGGTAAAACATTACTCTTCATTATGTTAATTATCTTAGTGGGCCTCAACAACATTTATGCAGAATTTTACTAGCAAGCTCTAAACACAACCATATTTGCATCCAAAATATTAAATATTCATGAGTCTTTTTAGGGTTCTGTACTCAAAGGGTAAAACGGGACCCTATTGTTTTCTCTCCTCTGTCTGTCCATCCATCCGTCTGTTACCAGGCTGTATCCCATGAACCATGATAGTTAAGAGAGTTGAAATATGACATAGATGTTGAAATATGATATGTATATCAACATAGATGATGTATTTTTGTTACCGCTATAACAACAAATACTGAAAACTAGGATAAAATAGATATTTTGGGGGGCTCTCGTATAACGAATGTGATGTTTTTGCTCGATGTCGATCTCCGCAACAGGTAGATGTGGTTTTATAAATAATGGTACGGAACCCTTTGTACGCGAATCCTGTTCGCACTTGGCTGGCTTTTTCTACTGTTTTTCTTTTTTACTATTCTTTTTACTATTTACTATTCTCTTTTGGTTACAAGCTTTAAAGAGAGAAATTCTGTAATTTCATTAATACATATCTAAGTTAAAAATATTTAAAACATCACAGGTACAAATCTATGTCTTCATATTTTCTTACTTACAGGTTTTTCTCCCAAGAAATGGTCATGCCGAGTCCATTGATAGAGTCATCCAAAAAGGTGAAACCACTATTGCAGACATCTGCAGAGTCAAGTATACATATTGACAGTATTATAAAAGAAAAAATTGTGGTCACTAAAGAAGGTGAGTCATTTTTACTCATAGTTATTCAACTACCTATACATAATTGTATTTTTTTTAAATTATATTATGATTGAAAAATAAAAAAAATTAAATGATACTAACTGCAGATATTACAAATAGTAGGTCTCTCGTTTTGGTAGTATCTTGGCTTTAAAAATATACTTGGAGCTTACATTAAATGTTGTGCAGATATGTGCACAAAGCCTCCTTTACTTAGATTCAATTGGCATTTTCAGCTTATCCAACATGTCATGTGTAGGATGCATATTTCAAGACTCAATTTTATGGGTAAATTGAATAGTAGTCATCATCCTTTGAGCCTTTTTCCCAATCATGTTGGGGTCGGCTTCCAGTCTAACCGGATTCAGCTGAGTATCAGTGCTTTACAAGAAGCGACTGCCTATCTGACCTCCTTAACCCGGGCAACCTGATACCCCTTGGTTAGACTGGCTTCTGACTACCCGTAACAACTGCCAAGGATGTTCAAATAAATGGTAGATTGAATAGTAGTGTGACACAAATATTTTAGTTTCAGCACAAACAGTTCTCACTCTGCCACCAGAATTGCCTCCTGAACTAGAGCTTCTGCTTCAGCCATTTTGTACATTCACACAGGTAAAATTAATTACTATAAGTATAGCTTTTCTAAGCTAAAGTGACATGCCTCACTACTACATTTCAAGTCAGCATCATAAATGCGGGATTGGGGCACGTCATTTCCCTTTGAGGCGAGCTCCACAGTACTCGCCAAACTTTTTTTTTTTTTGTATTTGTATTTTCTTTGTTGTCACTTGACATTTTGCAACTCCCAAAGCAGAATTTAAAGGTATGGGCCAATTTACGGATGCTTGGTTATTGACTGACATTATTAAATAAATAATTTTATTAGCATTTATTATGGTAATTTGTTATAAGTACATACCTACTTATTATAGAGGAACTTTCAAAAGTACATCACATCACATACATAGATTCTTGTCATTTCTTCCTACTATTTACAGGAACAAAACATGTCTGGTGAATACGAGATCACGGCAAACGGTTCCCTGCGTCGGAAGCTATTCTTTGAAGAGCATAGTGACATGGAACATTATGACTCGGAGCAGACTGATGATGAAGTACATGTGGAACAACGACCGCCCTCCAGCTACGAGGCTCACACACCAATTGTGTTCAGTCCTGATCTTGTAAGTTTTATGGGGTTATTTATTCTGATCTTTTTATAGGTACATATATATATAAGGACAAAAAACTGATGTCCTTGGTTTCACTTGTGTCCCGTGGGAACTACTGTCCGTACCTGGATAAAATATAGCCTATGTTACTCGGGGGAAAAGTAGCTTCCCAACAGTGAAGGAATTTCTCAAATCGGTTCAGTAGTTTCGGACTCCAATTGGACTTTTTATTATATTAGTATACATAGATTAAGCTTTATTTAAGTTCCAT
Source organism: Helicoverpa zea (assembly GCF_022581195.2). Taxonomy (NCBI): domain Eukaryota; kingdom Metazoa; phylum Arthropoda; class Insecta; order Lepidoptera; family Noctuidae; genus Helicoverpa; species Helicoverpa zea. Next base: position 5,739,903 of record NC_061456.1, on the reverse strand, counting down.
ATTAATTTACACGATCAATTGATTTGAATCAGGGAAAATTAATGTGGAACTTAAATAAAGCTTAAATAAAGCTTAATTATTATTATACATAGATTACCTACACATATTGAATTACATAAATAATTTACTTAACCTGCGACTTCGTGAAGTTATGGTCATCAATTCATCACCCACTGTGATGTGTATTTCTGCAGAGCCGAGACTTCGTATCAAAAGGCATGAAGCGTACGTTTGGCACGCCACTGAAGAAAGGCACCTCGGGCAACTGCAGCAGCAAGCCGTGTTACCGCAATAAAATACTAGATGTGGTAGACTTTGGGGAGCCTTGCTTCAGTCCCATAGAGTTCCGTACACCAAGACGTACTGGTACGGTACAATGTCAGGGCTCCGCTACTTCTTCATCTTTAGCCTCCATCTCACCAGTGTTGAAAGTCAGTTCCAGTGATGAAGAGGTATGTATCAATGTATAGTAGTGTTTTGTTTTTATATCACGTAAGTTCTCAGTATCCACATCGTCAATTAAAAATAATGGAGATGGAAAATAATAACAAAAGAGAAATATTTTATCAAGAGAAACAGATTTATTGTTTACATTCTTAACTATGATATCATTAAGAAATTTTAAATTACCAAGTAGGACCAATTTGACGACCTCTATGGCGCAATGGTCACCAAGCCGGACTGCCGAATCTGAGGTCCCGGGTTCGATTCCCGGTTCGGTCGACATTTGTGTGATGAGCATGCTTGTTGATCGTGGTCTGGGTGTTACAATATGTATTTATAAATATGTATATGTGTAGCTATATGTAGTTTATCAGTTGTGTTAGCACCCATAACACAAGTTAGTTAATAACTTACCATGGGGTTAACCAACCGTGTGTGAAAAGAAGTCCCGACATAAAAAAAAAAAGTAGGCAATCTTTATTTTGTATTTCAGAAGAATAATTTCACGTCGCCCGAAACCGAAACGATGGCTACTTGCTTGGATTGTATTGAGGCGGAACCGAAAGGCGAGAAGAAGGGTCCTTGCTTCTGTAAACTGACTCCGAATAAAATAAAGCGGAGCACATCGCTGAAGGAATCGCCTCATAAGACTAGGAAAAGTTCATTCTCGTTTTCTGAGAAACGCAGTTTGAGTATGTCCAGTCTACATCGTAGTCGCTCTGTTCAGAAGTTGGACTTCAGTATGGATATGAGCGTTGACGGATCCTTCCATAACCATTCACAAGGTAATAAATAGTTAATTTTTTTTATATTAAGGTTATCATGACTTCGAACTTATTGAAGTTGAGTTGACAAATCAGTCACAATATGTATATTTGAGATTTTTTTGTGAGTTTATATCTAATGAAGATATTTATTTTTTCAGCTGATTCAGAGTCGAGTTCGCCACATAAGAAAGAAGCAGTGTGGTCACTGATAGAAGAAACGAGTATTCAACATTTAGTTAAAGTGGAAACAGCCAAGTGTTTGTCAACTGGAGTACAGTCGTCTACCAAAATACATAGCATTAACGTTAATATAGACGACACGCCTATCAAAGGCAAATCAAAGAGCAATATACGAGCTCATGAAATTAGTAAAATTCGCGCACCAATGCCTCTGAGTCCTCTACACATGTCTCTAGATAGTAGTTTAGATAATTCATATAACCCACTTAGCTTGGAGGATAAGAAGATAGACTTTAACAAGGTTGATCTCAAACTATTGACTGAAAATATATCTCAATTCGATTATACCACAAACAACATGACCAAAGTAGGTGGTGATAGCTCAACTAGTTTTAAGAGAGTAGATAGTGGATTTAATGAGAATACATTCTATGCCAACGCTTCTAGTTACTACGAAAGTGCCATAAAACCCTCAGAACTGACTGTTACAAATGTATCAAAGACTAATAATAAGAACGCTTTGAAAGAGATCTCTAATATTCCTTGGATGCGAGTCGATAGTGGATTCAAAGATGAATGTTCTTCGGACGGTACGCAGTTTTATCCTGTACACGAAAATTCTGTGAAAAAGTTCACGGGCTTCCATTTTTCCGAAGCAAAGATAGATGAGAAAGAGAATTTGGGTGCTGAGGACTTTGATAAGTTTTTGGTTCAGTCCACCAACAAAAGTGAGACCATGTCGATGTCTGATATCTTCACGGACGACATGACATTCAACTGCAATTTCTCTTCGACTCCATCTAAAAATAAGACACGTAAAGTTCTTTCATAATTAAGTTATTGTAAGCTTTTTTTATAAGACGGTATGAATTTTATATGCATTTACACAATTAGGTAATTAATTAATTTGTTTTTGACTTTGCTCCATTATTGTGGATGATTTATAGAATTATGATGAATTGATTTTGTATGTGGTGTCTAGAGCTTAATTTTTGCGCGATATAGATATTTTTGTGTGTTTTGTATGTGAGTACTCGAGTCAAGGAAAATTTCATATAGTTTCAAGACTGAAATGATAAAATACGATATGAGTATTTTCCTTGGCTTGATTGATTCGTATGTAACAATAGTCTCAGGGGAATTGCGCGTCGTGCCGACAAATGTCCATCAAGAGCCTGCACTATTTGTCTTCTGACCTCTTTAATTAATAGGCAACAATATCTGTCAAGATAATATTAGCTAGTTTAAATTTAGCTTTGTAGTATTTAATATGTGTGTGCAATTAACTCTATTCTTATTGAACCTACTCGCATATGGCACGGCAAATATGAAAATGGCTTAACAATTTTTATTTTTATTTTCAACACAGATATCATTTTTTTGTGTAATTTCTATACCCTAACAACTACCCAAACATTCCGTTTTGGTGAAGTTTAGTACCCACATAAAGCCGCTAGTTTATTGACGTTTTCAGAAGTTTCTAAAATCTGAGTATAAAGTAATAAAAGTAATTTACTTCTCTTTGGTGTTAAGCCACTGTAGTATGAAGCGTGCGAAATGTTTACTCGTTAGTTAATTTCGTTAATTAGAGGGCATTAATATTATCAAGACGACCGCCTCAAAGTCCGAGATTTGTTTACTCTTATTTTTAATTTAATTTTATCTTATTTTTATTATAATTTGCTGTTCGCTCGTATAATTAAATTAATGTATAATTTAATTAGAAATAAATTTTGTTGGTGGACACACCAAATTCTAAATTAATTGTCTATTTTGATGTAAGTTGACCCAAATACATGTCTACAATTAAAAACAACAATATAAATCTACTATTATATTTCACTAATGAAGTTAATTATCCTTATTTACAAATCAGTAAATTATTGTCATCTTAATGTGCATTAATAAACTAGTGGTGCATACAACAGTAGCTATTGGTGTTCGTATACACACATTGGTCGAGACTGTTCGTGCGTCAATCGGTTTTTAACAAATAACCATACGATAACGTCGTAACCTCTGTTATCGCCGTATCCCGGAACGTCTGCGGACCACGAGCGCTGGGATACGTTAGGTAATAACGACTCATACTGTTCGGTGCATTTACTACTCTCTATATAAACCTCCGACCAGCTTCATACATGTCATTTCACATTACACTTTGATGGCGACAATTAGCAACATCGCACTGTAAACTGCCGCTCGACCGCTCATATTTCACGAAGCTTGGACATTATTGATAACATAGGCAGTGACGTTTACACGTGCGCTGCGGTTAAATGACATTTGGTTTGAAAGTTTGAAACATAACATTTTTGTGAAGGATAGTGTACGGTCGGCAAAATGTATAACAAGACGAGTGCGACGTTGATGCTGCAGACGATAATGGTGTTGATGGATAAACAAAATTCCACCGGCGTCACCAACTTCCCCGGCACTTTTACTGGTTCGTTTTATTGTTTACTTAGTTTTGTTGCTTACTAGTTGTATACGAAAACACTAAACCTTGTATTTTGGGCTCAAAAATACCCTGCGTATAGTGTAGAACTGGGAAACATGCTTTGCGCACATTATAGAAGGCCTCATGTCGAGTGAAATGCTGTAACTGGAATCATTTGGTTCTGTAATTTCTTTAAAGCAAATCTAATATACGTGGCGAATATTTTTGCAGTAATTTTGAATGGTAAAAAAACATTCTTCTTTCTCCTGGATCCATATGTGTACGTGAAACTCGTATTCCATATAAATAGACGCGATAGTGAGGTTCGAAAAATAAATTATCGTATCCGGCGTAAAAGAATATATCATGTGTGCGCAAATTTAAAAGTATTCAATTACGCTGATAAGTTCCAATAACTGTTTTTATTGTTTCTATCTTTTGTATTTTTAGTTGTATCGTGTGGCTTTATTTCTGTATTGCTCAATTTTAATAAAGTTTGATTCTAAAAACTAAATGATTTGTTTATCTTAAAGATGATGCGGAATTGGAGCGTTGCTACGGCGCTTACGGGTGCTTCTCGAAGGCGTACCCATGGACGGAAAACCGGCCTGATAACTATTTTCCAGTACCACCAGAAGCTATGGCTGTCCGGTGAGTGAGCCTTCTTTAAAACTTAGATTTTATCGTACAGTCAAAATATCTGCGTTAAAATAACAACTCCGAAATACACCTATTTATTAGCCTTTGTATCAAGTTATTTGAGCTGCAAGTAAGCTTCCAATAATGCTAGCAACAGTTCTTCACCCAAGTCTCGGTCATCACAGCCTAAAATTTTCACAAGTTGGGGGATTTGCCCATACTCACCACCCTAGACATGCGTGCTCATCTCCATGGAGATTCTGTTGCCATCTCCAGGCAAGGCATTCAATATCTCATTTGTATTTCCACCGGTTGGTCGCCAAAGCCTCATCCGTTTTCACAGGGTGCACCACCGGTAGGTGAGGTTGGCAATTAGGGCAGTTGGTTGGTCTCATCTCAAGTCAACCCAAGTCCCTTTTAGCTGAAATATATTGTTACTATGAGTTACTATTGGTATTGGTCGGGTAGTCGGGTTGAGGAGGTCAGTTAGGCAGCCGCACACACCGGTAGTCAGCTGCATCGGATAGACTACAAAGCTGATCCCATCATGGTTGGATAAAGGCTGCACTGTACACAGCCTTTTTAAATAACGATTAATCGTTTGGGAATAACCAAATGATACAAATAATTAGGTACGTGCTAAAATTGCTCCAGTCAATCAGTCAGTAACAATATTTTGGGGCGAGTACGAAGTACTTTAAAGCAATCTCTATGCCTATTAGAAGTTTGAATGACAATATATTTTTGAGACTTTTTACGACTTTACTCAAAAAGGTACTTTTTGATCTGGTTATGCGAATTAGTATTTTGCTCAATACAAGGGTGAAACCGCGAGGATGGGTAGTTATATTCTTGTAAATCATTAGGCAGCTCTCTGACCGAATACTTGGTTATGTAATTAAAGTTATGTACACAGGAACGTGAAGCAATTTCTAGATCTCTCCGGAAAGAGGGTTAATTATCATAATGTCAGATTACCAGTACAAACACCAGTAAATGTTTACCGTTTAAATGTCACCCGCACAAGTCCAGGAACTCGTATCTTCGTTGATTAACTTTCCTAACGATGTTACTAAAAGGAAATAGGTACTGTCATAGGTATTCTCAAAAACAAAAAATATTTCTGTAGATTACTAGCTGTTCCCCGCGGTCCCACCCGCACCCTGATACAACTACATTACTTACCACACCCGGATACCTAGAAGTGGCTTATGAAGGACGTAGAGACTCTAGAAGACTATGCCAAAATTTATTTAAATTGGTTCAGTGTTAATTGGACAGGCAGTTACTTTCGCATTTATAGTAAGGATTCCCGCATTGCAGTATTTTGTACCTATCTCTTAACTGCGTGAACCGGCAAGTTTTCAAGAAATTAATAGGTACCTATAGTATAGATTCTACAAGCTTAATCATTCCTGTCGTTAATGAGATGCGCAGAGAACCTTATCATTGCAATTAAGCAAAGGTCAGATTGTAGGTGTGGTTTTCCAATGATGCGAAGAAATTATGTCATTTAACTCTTCAGATAACAGATGTTTATCCTCAACAAGTATTCATCGATAAACGCAAAATCCAAAAACCTCAATAGTCGTATTCTGCGTATACAAGATCCGCTTCGTGTTTACTATCTTGTTAATATGTACAAGTCTGAGCACGATAAGGCCGGGGGCTCGTCCGTGACATCAATCAATCACGGACCGAGACAAAACAAATGTTTACGTCCCATAATTGCATAGTGACGTGTTTATCAACTATTTTAAACAATGTGTTTGTTTTTTGTTGCACTTTTAATTGAGTGCATCGGTTATTCGAGGTCTGTTGAACTTTGAACGTTGTTGACATGTACGTTAATTGATAAACTGATAATGTTGCGACGATTCTCACATAAATTACTGACTTGTTATTTGTAGGCTTGCCTGATCAATTTTGGTGTTTTATTTTTAGGTATCCCGCGTTCACGAGGAGGAATCGAAAGATACCAGTGTTGTTTGAAGCGGATAATAAAGAGAAAATAGCAAATGCTAATCTGGATCCTAGAGGACCTTTTTATTTTATATCTCATGGATTCTTGGAAGGGGGTCATAAACTTTGGGTAAGTAAATCTTGTAGATACAGCTTAGTTTAGCCTTAAACCATACTTGATAATGACATAGGCATAGCATTCAAATAATTACCAAAACATCTTAGTGTATTCTTAAAAAAAATCTTATCGTATTTTTACACTTAAATGATTTAGTGCAGAGGTTAATTACTCAATATCACGAAATTAAAAAACAAAAAATCATCGCTTTAAATTAGGAATTAAAAGTAAACTATAATTATAAAATGCTTAATACAGTAAATCCTCTTTTAGATACAAAACATGGCGGATGCTCTTCTAAATCTTCAAGGGAATGAGGCAGCGACCGTGATAGTCGTGGACTGGCGGGGTGGATCACAACCTCCTTACGGACAAGCTGTGGCTAATATCAGGCTCATTGGCGTCATGACTGCACATCTGATACATAATATTTATGTGAGTAGTATGGGCGTTAGCTGAAAGACGACCACTGCTGTACAAAGACCTACCCCAAGATTGTCCACTTTCCGCGGTTTTCAGCGACACGGGTATACAGTAACCTAGTCAATAAGCCCGAGTCGATGATAAGGGCGTTTTTTTTGTGTTCCAATATGTTCTTCATAGAGATGTGTAGAGCAAACAAAGGCTTCGAAATTGTTCGTAGCAGTTACCGTTTCCTTAGAACAAAAGGGTTCCAGAAAGAATATAAGGAAATTGGATTCTAGATCCAAATTCCGATGTTCTTTTCCGCTCCTTTTTCCCAATTTGCATCATCCCTTTAGCAAGAAAAGTCATTTGCTGATTTGCCATCAGAATGAATACATAGAAAAGCCGAAGAGATAGTGCAGGTCACGAGCCGAGCGGTTCAAGGAATTATCGATAATCAACATTGAATTGTTATTAATCGATTCTAAAAACTGACTGCAATTAATAGGTTCTTCGAATGCTTTTTAATCATCGGTTGGATAAACTTTGCACTTCTAATTAGCTAAAGATATTATCTGGCAATACTTAGGTACTTGTGTATTATTTATTGCAGGAGGTGTTAGGATTACAACATATAGACAACTTCCACTTTATTGGTCACTCTTTGGGAGCACATTTAGGCGGGTACTGCGGGCATGCTTTACAAAAGGTAAGACATCGTCCATAGAAGAATAAACTTTATTGAAATGTTTTTTTATCATAAATTACTTATTGATTTTCATTTCATCATTGAATTTGATATTTAAGACATTTTCATTGAGATGCGTCTCTTATGTAAATAGGTACTTATGTAAATTATCCTTTTTCCAGAGGTTTTATTTGAAATTAGGAAGAATAACCGGGTTAGACCCTGCAGCTCCTTACTTCACCAAAACTGTAACTCTAGTGCGTCTCGACCGATCCGATGCTAAGTATGTGGACATCATACACAGTAACGCAATGCCACTTTACTTCTCTGGTAAGTAAACAATTACATTATATACTAGCTGATCCGGCGAACTTCGTACCGCCTTTTCCTTATTTGCTCACCGTTTAGACCTACCCTGGACTACGACAAACATTTTAAAACCAAAATCAGTTCAATCGGCCCAGCCGTTCTCGAGTTTTAATCAGACTAACGAACAACAATTCATTTTTATTTATATAGATTGTCACTTTTACCTTCAATTATAATTATATTTTAAATCATAATGAAATGTAGACCATCTACTTTTCCTCTTATGATTTCCAAGCTAGATTATATTCCGACTTACTATTCAAAACTTGCAACTTTATTACGTTATACAATTTTACATACAAACTTTTGTGGGCTGACCAAAGCCAGTCTAATCGTAGTCAAAAAGTTGCGAGAAATACAAACCTCTGAGCTTACCTATGGCTAAAAATAACATAGATGTACTGACAAGATCCAGTATCAAAAACGATTGTTTTTTTTTTTTTTAATTTTAAATACTTACATACTGATTTTGTTTTACAGGTTTCGGTATTACCGAGCCGATAGGCCACGTGGACTTCTACCCCAACGGTGGGTCGACACAACCAGGTTGCAAGCAAACCAGCTCCCCTAACGGTGGTTCCAATGATCTGTCGTACCAACAAGTTGTGAAGTACGTCGGTTGTAACCACGAGAGGAGTTATGAGTACTTCATAGAGAGCGTGGCACCATCTTGTCCTTTTATGGCGGTGCAATGCGAGTCGTATGATGTGAGTTGATATATATATTTTTTTTTAAATTTATTAATTTACATAGGTACAATTTGTACGTGTTTTATTTTAATTATATTTTCATAATACACGAAATTATAAAAAAAATATTTTAAAAAAGCATAAAAATATAATCGCTGTCATTGGGAATCGTCCCTGAAAGGCGGGCAGCATTGCCACGCTCAATGGCATTGCATATGTTTTGGCCGAATTATAGGCTACCTCTTTAGTCACATGTGGACTAAAGTAAGACTGCTGATTATTCCGTAGTCTGTAGGCAATTGAACACCAAAAACATTTCAAATTAATCATATAAATTTTTTATTAGTTTTCCGTATAATTCGTGAGAAACTATATTGCGTCTCATTCTTAAGTGTTATCTCAGCATTAATTATGATTAATTAAAACAAATAAGTTATGTCATTTTGTTTGACGTCACAACGTAATAAATTATCATTATTTATTTTTTATGGCGATAAAATATTGGTTCATCATTAACTCGATTTTTTATATACTTAACTTTTAAGTGCTTTCCATAATTTTATATTTTCATTTTTTTTCCAGGCTTTCCTTGCTGGCAATTGCACAAGTTGTGATAAGCACCATTACTGCATACCAATGGGCTATCATTCGTACAACATCTACAAACGGTTACAAATGGGCGGACTAGTCGACACCAACTCTAATATCGCTCTATATGCTCTCACTGGCAATAATAAGCCTTACTGCAGTAAGTATTATTTTACCTAGGCATACAAATATAAAAATATATAAGGATGTTTGTTTAACTGAGATGCCAGTCAGATTTTTAAATACGACAAGGGCCTTATGCGCCGTTGGGTCATCATCATCCTCCGAGCCTTTTTCCCAAACTATGTTGGGGTCGGCTTCCAGTCTAACCGGATGTAGCTGAGTACTAGTGCTTTACAAGGAGCGACTGCCCTGCCTGACCTCCTCAACCCAGTTACCCAGGCAACCCAATACCCCTTGGTTAGACTGGTGTCAGACTTACTGGCTTCTGACTACCCGTAACGACTGCCAAGGATGTTCTATGACAGTAGATATTTTTATAGCCAACGGTGTTTTACTCTCAAATGTGTATCTGAAATGATTTTAGCTGCAGCTCTTATGATACACCTAAAGCCTAAATACTTTTATTTAATATTTATTTCTGACTGACCTTTAACTATTTTCTTAAATTGCAGGAGTCCACTACGAAGTGGTGATGAAAGTAGCGAACACAACAGCGAGCATTACTCACGGCCCCGAGTCAGGAAAGCTGTCTATTACATTAGTTGATAGAAACAACAATAAGAGCGACCACATGTTCTTGGATGAAGAACAGTAAGTTTTAATTTTAAATTATACAGTTCTCAAAACGTAATGGCGGTCTGCAATTAAATTTAGAGCATAAATACCTACGCAAGTCACAATAGGCATGATGACAAATTTTTAAATTCCTTTGTATGATGTAGGTATACGTCTATTTTATATGAAAAATTATTAATTTTAAGAAAATGCGAAGATTTTTTATCAAATAATTGCATTTTTCTCTGTCCACTTTGAATCCGGCGCGAAAACGCTTGTCAGTGTCATGTCGTCACTTGTGACGTCACGACTGAAATTACAAGACGCAAGTAAACAACGCTCGTGCAATAATTAAGTTTTTTGTGTTATTAAATATGAATTCGAAAGTGCATAGGTGTTGTGGGGTCCCCCAGTGTAAGAACACATCCAAAACAACTCCTGATAAGTTATTTGTGTACGTTCCTCACAATAAAAAAATACGAAACAAGTGGCTTAAACTTGCAAGGCGAGATTCAAAAGCAATATTGCCCAGGGTAAAACTTTATTTTTGTGAAGATCACTTTGATGTAAGTTATTACATAGTTCTCTAGATTCTAACATAGAAGTTTTTTTAATTAAACTAATACACTTACATGGAAGTTTTTTTTAATTAAACTAGTATACTTACATGGAAGTTTTAACATTTCTAAATTCAGCTGAACAAAAATCTTTATTTGATGCCAAAAACTCTCCCAGCATTATGATATCAATTCTAGGCAAATTAGCGCTGTTTGCCTTGATAAATCCGGGCTCCATAACTCGTGTTATAAACAATTAATTAATTAAAAACAAAGATCGCAGTGGAAGTTCACAATAACGAAATGTGACATTCGCGCGCTTTCGTGCGAGTTGTTTTGAGAGATGACGTCACGAGCTCTGATTGGTGTTCAAGATATCATGGCGGATTGCCTTATTTCGTAATTTTATTTTATAAAAATACATATTAATCACATTATTAATAAAGAAAACAATGCACGTTTTATATTCCAAGCTTCAAGTTTAATTTAATAAATATATTATTTTAATGATTTTTGATTACTGTGATCATGCCTATTGTGTCAAATCATTCGGATGTATTTCTGACTATATTGTTAAAAATCTACCCAGACATTTTGCCAGAAAATAAAACGTAGGTTAGGGCTCCCGACTTTTTGTAGGGCGTGCTTACTAGGATTTTCTGAGCGACTTTTTTAAGACATGATCTATATTTATTCTCCAAAAAATCGGTCACCGATTTATCGAACGTAGGCGGGCAGCCTAAACTTAAGCTATAGCAAATATTAGGCTTGTTCATTTGTTTTCAAAAAGAAGTATTAAATGTTTTTTTTTGCGATAAATTGGGAAATACCTATCGGATTGATGACGAGTAAAAAATGCGTAGTACGTTTTATATCGAGTGCGTTTCGGTTCAATTGATGTTTTCAAGATAATGTTTGATAACACAAGGATGTTTATAATAATTATGAAACAATGTAGTTAGGTATCATTATGTATAACTAATGAAAACAATTGTGGTAGTAGGTCAATTTTTTTTGTTACTTTTGTAACAATTGCGAAGACTAGACGCACTTTTAGTTTAATCTATATTTAGTACATAAAAAAATATTTTCAGCAATGGCCTTGATCTTTGAAAATGATAAACATAAATCAGGATGTACTGCTAAGTCAATATATGGAAATACCTACAACTTTCAGATGCTTTAGATTTTTAACACAGATAAGAAAATAAAAAAGCTTGTATATCGGTCTTGCCATTCTGCACCGCATAAAAATCATGCACTAACATAAAATTCAAAAAAGTTTGATTGAAAGCCTCAATTCTTTTATTTGTAAGGTCCACTTAAAAAACCAACTGATTGACGTCTTTGAATTACAGAAAGTTCTACAAGCCCGGCACGATTGAGACCAAAATGGTAGCAGTTAAAGACACGGGCCATCCTCCTATATTTGTGATCGTCGAGTGGAAATACGAAACGAATCTATTCAATCCTATGACTTGGAGGCTGTTGAAGAGTCCCAGTATATACGTCGAGTATATGAAGTTGTCGTCCATTGAATATAATACTGAGTAAGTATGACTTTTTACATTAGCTCACTTATATAAAAAGCATCAAACTATATAAGCTTATTGTTTATCGGGATGCGGGAAGTACGGGTCGGGGGACAAGCCTGCAGGGCAATGACGCATTGTAAGAACTTTAGTCTATTTAATAACCCACTAATGGGGTTTTCGAGAGGGCATACATTTTTGTCAGGCTAATAGAGATGTTTGAGTAAAAGTTAGAAAGTAAATAAAAATTCTAGAAGTGTGCTACTATTTCCATTACATTTGATGAGAAGCCCTTACTCCTCGCCTTACATACATTATGCCATATATCGTCCGAGCCTTTTTCCCAAACTATGTTGGGGTCGGCTTCCAGTCTAACCGGATTCAGCTGAGTACCAGTGCTTTACAAGAAGCGACTGCCTATCTGACCTCCTCAACCCAGTTACCCGGGCAATCCGATACCCCTTGGTTAGACTGGTGTCAGACTTACTGGCTTCTGACTACCCGTAACGACTGCCAAGGATGTTCAATGACAGCCGTACATTATGCCATATATTTATGTAAATTTTTTATTTTTATTTTCAGTATCACGGTATGCCCGAAACGAAACAAGCCGGTCGTCGCTAACCTGCCTACGATTATGAAGCCAAAATATTGTAAATTTACAAAATAAGTTAGTTGGTACCTAATGATGATGGTCTTGACAAAGAAAGAGATTCAATTGGACAATGAACTTATTTATGACAATGCAAAACGTTTACAAAAAGTATTTTAATAGTATTTTAAATATTTACTTAATCTGTTAATTCTATTAATATATAGTGTAGAAAGTTGTATGGATGTATGAATGTTTGTCACTCTTTCATGTAAAAACAACTGAAAGGATTTGGTGGATGAAATATAGTTTATATCAGAATAGCATAGAGGCTTTATATCCGCGTGTGGAAAGTTCTTTTCTCGGAACGCAGCTGAAATCGCATGCGGATGCCAGTCTAACACAAATATAACAATAACTTTAAAAGTGTTAACGTAATATTCTTAGGTACTAGGTATGTATAGAATAGGTAGAGGTATTTTCTAATGTTAATGTAAATAAATGTTATACGCAATTATTATAGTTTTTTTTTTGTACTTTGTGTGAACTAACCTTAGTCCTAATTTGAATCGTACATGCAACCATCAAACCTGCTGCTTGGACTAGTTAGTTTAAGTCACATATGTACAAATGGATACAAAAGTCCCTTTCCTTTAAGTTTATTAACACTCAGTAAGTCTCTAAAATTGTTTTGAGGCTGCGACAATATAGGACTAAAATTAATAATATTAACATTTCTTTAAATTGTTCCAGAATTTCGTCCCAATAAGACCATTATATTTCGGTTTCTAAGAACCACTTCCCACATTCAGATAAAATCCAGTAATTTTAAATTAATGTAAGCAAATATTTTAATAAACATACAAAAATTACCTAAAAATAAAAACTAAACCAGTAATATAGTAAGAAAAGATAAGATAAAACATTCTTTTGTTTGTAAGTAACCTAAAGGCTCCGAAACTACTGAATCGAAATGTAAAAGTCCTTTACTGTTGGAAGGCTACTCTCTTCCCGAATAATAAAGGCTATGTTTTATCCCGGTACGGGCAGTATTTCCCACGGGACGTGGCGGGTTGCTCTGAATTGAATAATTTTTATGAACAAAAATGTTGGTACAGTTTGAAAACGAATTTTACAATATGTTACTTCAGCTTCATGTAGGGTTCTATTTAGTGACCAATTACTAAATAGTTTCATATTAGTCGATTAAACTTGCTTGCGAGGCACTACACTAGTCGTAATCTATTTGACATTTCGCGCTGACATAACGTGACATTACGTTACGGATGTTGATGCTGTTGTGTTATTGAATTCTTAATCATAATTCGACTCAATACGTAACACATAATATTTCGTTATATCATCACAGTCCGCCATCATAACCATATTGTAACTGCAGTTAGTGCTATCAGTTAGTCAGTATGGGTGATACGAGAAAGAAGAAAAAGTTTTACTTTCGCAAACGAAGAAACAAATATTTCTTGGAACCCGGCTTCAGAGGCTTCTTTTGCACGTGTAACTTTAGAGAAAAAGACTGTGTGAAAGAAGTGTATAACCTTTTGAACGAGTATGCTGGGAAGCTGTATCCGGACCTGGGACTGGAACAGCCGTCTGCAGTGCCCGAGTCCGCCGCGCCCGAGGACAGGTCAGACAGCGAGTCAGAGGATGAGACGGACATCGGTGACATGCTGAAGCGCGAAGTGGATTCCTTGAAGAAAGATTCTCAGAAGTCGCTGAGGCACAAAAGATTCCAAGTTGTGGAAACAGGTGCATCCAACTGCATTTTTGTCAAAACAAATCTTCCTAGTCCAGAAGAGCTGACCACGGCCATAATTAAAGATTTGGTGACAACTAGGCTTTCAAAGACTCGCCATGTGTTACGCTTGTTACCAATCATGGCTACCTGTAAGGCCAACCTACCAGACATCATGGAGTGTGCGGGCAAACTCTTTGATAAGTATTTCCTGAAGGAGTCTTCATCATTTGCTATCATCTTCAACAAACGCTTCAACAGTAGCGTCTGCCGGGAGCTGATCATAAAGGAGCTGGCCGAGATGGTTGTCCTGAAGAATGCCAACAACAAAGCGGATTTAAAAAATCCTGGGCTTTGTATAATAGTGGAAATTATAAAGGGTATATGCTTACTAAGCATCGTGGACAATTATTTTACTTATAAAAAATATAATTTGAATGAGCTGTCTAAAGACGACACATCAAATGATTCCGAGGGTACTCAAGCTAAGAAGTTTAAGAGTAGTGTGACCACACCAACTGAAGAAAAGAAAGACTCTGGAGTCATCAACTTAGAAGTAACTTAGATAATTCAAATGCTATTGTTATACTTGAAACTCAGGTTATCAATAAGCTGACCATTAATGTTAAGTCTTTACTTATATTTCTACTCTACTTAATGTATTTGTAGTCCAATTTCTAGGTACTACCTAGATCTTCGATACCAACTCTTATACCAAAATTTGTCTTATACCTAAATTACTCAAATTTTTCATAAATTATTATAAACCCTTATTAAATATACATGTGAACTGATGTTTGGTTTCTTTAAACAGTGTCCACCTCATTACAATGCTGTTTTTATTGATGGTTACGTAAAATAATGACTCGAGGTCGTGGTTATATAAGTGGGCGTAATAACGAGCTGTTAAGTAATTTTATGATACCTACATAGTACCTACTGTCGTTACATAATCAACAAGCGACAGGCTGGCGGGCTGGCGGGCTGGCCGGCCGGGAGGCGTTGACATGTGCGCGCGCCGGCAACACGTGTTACAAAACTTCCTGTTTGAACTAGATGCAATCTAAAATTGACCTAAATTATTTTAGCTTTTATTTTGCAAATACTTATTTACGTTGTCCCATAAATCAGTAATATTTTTAATATGATCGTAAATCACCATCTATCCCGACTAGATTCCTGCTCCTTAATTTAATGTAAGTGAACGACAACAGATGTCTCTTATTGATAAAAGCTTTCTTTTCAACTTAACGAGTAATATACTTTCAAATAAGAGTTATTAACTATCTTTAATGAAATGAATGGTTTATCGATAGCATTTAAACATAATAGTATAATAGGAACCTACAGCTAGAGTCAACACAAAGTTTTGAGTACTTATAAATAAAATTGAAACTACTAGATGTCGCTACTAGTGAAATTAGGAACGATAGCACCCAATACCACTCGTCACTATATAGTCGTCACCCTATAGTTCTAAATCTGAAACACTAAAGAAATGCTTAGTTAGTGCGTAGTTATTATCGTCGTACAAATCTACCTTTAGGGTTTAGGTAAGTACATAGTGCTAGTACATAAAGGAGTACTGTAAGGGAGTATATAGAGAAAACATAAGGGGTAATACATGGTGGTCTAGGCCTTGCCGTGGCCGTATGTGCCCAACACTGTAGGTACTGCTTTATATGCTCCCACTATAAATTTCAGAAAAGCAAATTGCACTGATGAATCGCATCGACTTTATATCTTTTTTTTTTTCCGACGTCAAAAATCATCAAATGACCCCTCCCGCTGTGGGTTAGCAGTGGTGAGGGAGTGTCAGACTCTTACTGACTAAAAACCGTCGTGTTCCGTCATAGGCCTTTTATGTACCAGGGCCGTGGTATCTCTTTCGAACAACCCGCAGCATCGACTTTATATCTCAGGTGCTGATCTCAACTATAAATCGTAAATTAGTTTTTGCATCGAATAGCGACTAATCGCAGCAACTAAACACAAAGCATCCAGTAAATGCATCGATTTTGTTTTTCTTTAACCTGCCCACTTATGCATAATTAACTGGACTAAGTAGACAAAAAATCCTCATCAATTTCCGATGGAAAAGTGAAAAAATAAGTACCTATGTCGTTTTAGGATAGCCGTTTATTCAAATAGTTAGCCCTGTGACAAAAGTCTAGCAAACACTAGGCATCATACGAAAGTATATCATACTTGTCTAAGGAACACGATAAAGAACTAGGTACTACCTACTAGACTAAAGATTCAGAGCGATGACACGGCCGATAAAATAAAACAATGCATAAAATTCTCCCACTTACACTGTTCCTTCACGTCTTTCTAGGGCGAGCGATATTTTTCCCGTGTGAGTTGCAAGTGCGCTAGTGTAATGGGCTATTTTGCACTATTACCTAACTAATCCCAACAATTTATTTGCGTTACGTGACTTATTCGAAATCGATGTTCCTTGCACTTTATAATGGAATGGAACTTTCCTCTTCCATACGGGAAATACTTGGGAAACTTTTGCTTAGGTATGTAAGTTACGGTAAAAATGTATAATGCAGAGTTCTTATTTGTTATCTTCTAGGAAGGTGTGTATGTTGTCTTGACAGTGATTTTGTTGCTCCAAGCCATGTTATTAAAGTCCATTAGCTTTCGTTCCTTTGAAACTCTGTAATCGATTAAACCAAATTATAATTAGATGCGTCGAAGGTACCTAATTATCTAGCTTAACTTGTAGGTACATAATTAGTGTTTAATCAGCAGTAATTAGGTAACACGGTAGGTACATAGGTACTCCTATTTTTATAGACCCTGAGTATAGCTTAGCCAGACACTCAGCTGAGCCCTAATTTAGTATAACAATAAATAAGAAAGCTTGATAATTTAAGTATATGCTTACATCGGTATATTTAATGGAGGAAGGCTAGTACATACTAATTAGGTTCTCCCTATTTCATTTAAACTTTTTTTACCTGTTTCGTCCGCACTTCAGCAGTTTAAAAGCAGTTTTCTCTTTCTGTTGAAGTGCAATGACAGAGTTAGGTGCCTACCCTCCGTCAATAATTGTTTGTTAGAGTAGCCAATTAAAAGTTTGCAAGGGCTGCCGCAATTGGAATTGAGCCAAATACTTCTGTAATAAATTGCTGTCCGTGATAAGAATACGCTAACAACATAATTTGTTCTTTCATAGTGTGCGGGCATGAAAAACTTTAGGTTGTGGAAGGTAATGAATTCCTGATGTAGACCCGCTGTAAAAACACCCGTAATGGATTGATGCCGTCCTAACTTTCTATTTACTTAGCGGGAATGCCGCGCTTATTTAAAGTATGAATTCCATGAATAAAAATGTTTGTATGAGTTGACCATTTGCCATTGGTAATGTCAATTGTAGGAGATATAAATACTAACTTAATGTTATTATCTCAGAAGACTTAAGTACCTACTACTGGCTATTACCGTAGGCATCATTTAATGAAACAGAATAAACGTAAATTACATATTGTTTTATTTAGATTTCCTACTTTAGATTTTCTGAAACTAGCGGCAATGATCCTATTTTAATTTCACCAAACTTTGTAGGTACTTGTGCTATAAAAGAGTGAGTAAAGTTGACTTTCACAAAAATATTCAAGTTATAGCTCCCTGAAACATAATGGCAATCCGAGTGCATCCAGTCAGTAGGTGCTCACGCTCAGCTCAAGCCCGTGACATACCTACTGCTTGGTCGTGTCGAAGATATCCCTACTAACATTCGAGATGAGTCTAATTCGCATCATGCGGCAGTGGACATCAGCTAATGACATCCCCTGACGGTCGTTAAGGCCGGCTCCTCGTTTTATTTTTTCCCTCGAGTGACTAAGTCAGCAAGTTTCCTTTTTCAACGGTTTCGTTTTCAGGAACTACTGAAAATTTCTGTACTGTAATTTGAAGAATTTTGCAAGGTATATTAATTTAAAATTGACGGCTAGATACTGCATAATTTTTACTTACGTAGCAGAATAAAATAGAACTGGATATAAAAAATAACAATATCATTTATTGATTAAAAATACGATTGTCTTAGTCTACGCCTACATCCCTATTACCAGGATACATTAATTACAAAAGATGCACTGTTTAATAATGCAGTGCCATTTCTATTCATAAAGAACTCGTGTGTTCTTTACCTGGCCATACCAAACAAATAAATCGGTAAGCTCTTACTGTCGACAACCTTAGAGGTAAGGAGTTCGGTCGCTTCCTAAATGTTAGAGACTTAATCTTGCAGCCGCCAGATCCCACTTCCCTCCACAAGGATTGCATTTCACTTTGATGTAGCCAAGAATCATGTGTGTACAACGTTGTTAAGTAACACAAAAGCTATAGTTTCCCGGACACATTTCTAGGAAATGCTTTGAAACGGATAGGAAGCTTGTCAAAGGTCTTGGTTGGTACAAACACAAATGCACAGTCTTAACATAAAGTTAATCTTCTTTTTATTGTTCTGTGGTTCTGCTTATAGCTGGATCTGTGGATGTGTAGTGTAACTTGTACTTTGATTCGTCGAATTCACTCACACAAATGTGCAATCTCAGTTGGAGGATCTTTGCATTTACTTTGGTTTTCGTGGAATACATAAGATATTATAAATACCTATACACTGTTGCCTATATATATTCGTCCATTACAATTCCATAATCTCCTCTTACGATATCCAAAGGATGAGATCCGATTTTCTACTTGAAGCATCGATTTGTGTCCAGGTGGGATAAAGAAATCGGATCCCGATACAGCGCCCAGTGACTTCTTTTGGGAGAATGCCTATTTATTTCGTTCGCACATAAACCTCTTGTTAAAATGTCTTTCATCTATTACGTATTCCATGTTTCGAAAGGAAGGGCCCTTTCTCGGTAAGTATTGGTTGAGAATGTAATATAATATTTCTATGATCACGATCTGGCTCGCTCAGTAGGGAGAGTTTGTATCCAGAGTATGAGCTACACTTAAGCTTGCGCCCGGTCTGGCAGCGTTGGAATAACAAGCACAAAACGGACACCGGCAAATCCAACCCAAGTCCCGGATTTGTAACAAAGTACGGCTTATTCCGCTCACTTCTACATAATATGGCCGAAACACTTGGAGCGCAGATGCTTGCTGCAGATTTTCAATGTGGTTTCAATTTCTTAGCGTCGTCTTTTCCCAGATTTGTGCGAGGTAAATAACGTACGTACGATGTAGGTTAAACATGTCAGACACTCGAACATTTTGCCGGAGTAAATTTTGTTTGCTCTTCAGCGTGCACCTACTCGTACTGTGGATTTTAATTAGATTATAATGTTTGGCATGTGCTTCTGTAGGTTTACGCTAATGCTCGTCAGACCTGTCTGTTAAAACCATGAGTTATGTATGAGGTTATTCATTTTACTAACTTAAAAATTTAAAACGTTATCCAACAGGTTGAATTATGTTTGTTTTTAATTTCCAAACGCTCCCAAAATGTGTCACTTTTCCAAAAATATTAATCCTATATAGGTAAGGTAACCATTTATGCATACCATTACGTCGACTGCATGATACCATTTTGCGTCACTCTGGGAAAAATTAAAAACGCTTTCCAGTAATAACGTCACACCACAATAGGGTGAATGGGAAGCACGTGCAATTTTTCACTATAAAAGTAATATAACCCAATTCAGCGGCTTTACATCGCGACAGCCGGCCGCCAATTACCAGCCGGCAATTTGTCGTGTCAGCCGGACAGCGGCGCGGATCGTGCGGCAACATGACACCATCAGCAGGCATCTCGTGCTGTACGATCATGATCCGGCCGCAACGTCGATATAAACCAGCCAGGTCATCCGAATACACGCGCTCCTGTGTTGTAACTATTTCTGAAAGCTCCGGTACATTTTTTAAATGTCAGCTTGAAGATGGGGTTTCATAAAACCTTTCCTAGCTATTCAATTCATAAAATCGTTGTGAAGGACTGTCCAGATTGTATGGATGATGTTTTTGCTTTGACATGTCTGAATCGGTGTGTAGAAAGTAGAATATGGCTTTGGGTATACTTTATACGGTTGGAAACCTGAAATGTCAGAGTTAGTCAATAAATACAACTTTTTCCCATAATATGACTTTATTAGTAGAAGGTACAACTGGTTAGATAAGTATCCAATTATAGACTTTTTTATTATTTTTCGCTTTTTCAAGCAGGTTTCCAAAATATAGTTTTCTTGCGAAAACCATAATCTGATAACATTAAGTACCTAGAGAATAGAACCAACCACGACATTAAATGCAGCTGTGAATAATTATACTTAAAATGACACCATTTTAAAAAGTTCGCAAGCATTTCTTATAAAAATAGTCTCAAAAGATTTGAGCACAGTAACAAAAGAAAACTTGCTCCAACTAGTCTTCTTGAAGTTCTCCAAGTTTATATAAGAATGTTATCGTTCTGAAGTTACATAGGACTTGTCAGTAAATAATTCTTGTTATTATGGTAATTCTTAAGTACCTATGTACCTACTTATCTTATTGATTGCACTTTTTCTGTACATAGGTATTGATCTGACTGCATTCTTAATGTCATGCGTATTAAGTACGTCAAGATGAAGCTATATATTAATAAAAGGGTTGTAGGTGTGTTATCAATAGAAGAGCCGGTGGCCAAATGTTATTTTTTAATAAAAGTATTAAAATAAGCTTCAGGAAAGAAAACAGCATAACAACATAAAGCATTTACTTGAAAGTGCTCCATATTTCTAAAAATACATACCTAAATATCAGTTTTATTAAAAATAAATATAGTGAGGTTATTTTATATTATATGGAGTTGTGACCAGCGGGTGGTCCTCGTTCATCAATATCCGTATAGCCCGGGGGTTTTTGTGACATGGCCTTTGTCCACCGTCTTAGAATTATATACAAGTCACTCCCAGATATAATATTTTAACCCAAATAAAAATGATATTAGATGAATTACGAGAATAAACAGATATAGGTACATTGTAGTTATAGTTGTTTTGTTTCACGAAACATGATAAGTATGTTATGCCACAAACATCTCATCTAGGTATTACTTTGTATATTACTGGATACCCTATCAACTCGCAGGTATTATTATATATATTGACCCTTGTTCGTGAAAACATGGCGTATACCTTACAGCCATTCTGAGAAATCGGCCATGTACGGACATTTACATGTACCTACACGGTTATAGGAGAATAAATCATATTCCAAGTTTACTTTAATTCCATGAAAGTACGCAAAATAACTATTGTTCATAATAAATCTCCGCAGCGCCGACATTCTCTTGCTTACACATTTAATTTGAAACATCTTTTAGTTAAAACTGCGGTGGAGTGGCTGTTGATATTATGAAAGTAAATTCCCCGCACTCGCTTTCTTCAGGAACACAAGACAAAAACATTTGTGGTCGCGGCGAGCTTCGTGGTGCATTTGTTTCGTATACTTGGGTGCAGAAGAACGTAGCTAATAGGTTTCGTGAAATAGGTATCAACCTACTCATTAAGTAAAACAGTTGTTGCTGTGGAAAAACTTAAAGTGTATTATAATAGGTACAGGAAAAACGAAAGAGTGTGAGCTGGTCGTGAAGTGGTCTGCAGGATTCTCATAGAAAAAGACTAAACAATAAGGACATGGTATTTTCGAGAAGTATTATCTACCTATTTACGGTAAATACTTAGCATCTCATTATATTCTGTTTAATTTTACTCAAAGCAAAAAAGTTAGGTATCTGTTGTTTAATGAAAGTAAACATACCTTATTCGCTGCCTTCAGGTGTACAGGAGAAAAACATTTGCGGGGAGTTCCGAGATGCGTCTGAAGGCTCATAAACGTGGCTGAAACAGAACCGTAACACTATTTTGTGACCGAGTTAAAACGACTGTTATTTTTCAGTGATGCCCTGTAATAATGTTTAATCGTGGACAAAAATGTTGCGGCCGCGGTAACGACAGGACTTTGTGGCTCATGATAACACCTCGAGTTTGTTTGTTTGTGGAATGTGTTGCTGTTATTTTTGTTATTTACTTAGCTATACGTAGCTTGAGGCGTAGGTACCTAAAAAAGGCATCTGTAAACACGTCAGATGGTCGTCGACATCGGTTCGTGTTTAGCTACGAAATCATTATATTGATCAAGGATCTCAAAGTGTAGAGATGATATATTTTTTGATATCTTTTTTTTTCTCTCTCATAGCAAGGGTTTTATGACTATGATATTTTCCCGCGTCACCTGAAATATTCGATATTATGAAATTCTTGAAGCTCGGCTAAGTTTGTATATTAAATTAATTATATAACTTTCCCTGCTACACAACAGTTCTGGAAACTTCGTTTCGGAAACTAAAAAGGCTTCGCCGATTAGGTTATATTCGCTTTGACATTAATTTCGCCGGTTTTCAAAGTAAGTTCATAAGCTTTATCTATCTATAACTTTGTTGTTATCTGAATTTCCACTTTCCTTGTTCTTAAAATTTTCAATTCCTGAACAAAGGTATTTTGTCTTTATTAATTTTAAGTTTTGCTACAGCACCTTAGGAGTTGTGGCACTAATGGTTTGAAAATTGTAAGCTATCTTTCTAAAATGTATAAGTAAACGGTTTGTTTTAAACAGCAATTTTGGTTGGTTCATTTCCCACAAGTCAATTTAGTTCGTCATTATATTTGATATCAGCACCTGCCTTTATTTATCAACAGTTCTTAGATAGTCAATTGTTAAATCCAGTCTCGAAAATATTGAATTTTTGACCTTTACTCACGCTAAAGCTTGATTGATTCCACTTTTTCAGTAAAGAATAATAAGGAAGGAAACATCGATAAACAGATTATTTTTAAATTCGATGTGGAAAGAAGCGAGTTTGAGTGACAATGATATTTTTACGTGTTACTTGGTAACCTCTTGAGATACTTATTTTGTATATTTTCACGTTACGATGTTCATATGTCGTGACATTTTGATGAACATTACGTGATGAAGGTATGTTTCGTATCAACGTTATGTCATTGGATCTTTTTATAGGAGTAATGCACATGAAAATGTATTTTCGGAGTTGAAGATATTTTCTTTCCTGTAACTGACAACCAACCTTTATATAGGTACCTACATACGTAATTGAATTTTAATGTAGAACAACAAACAAAGCACATGTAACTTTTTATCTAGTGAATATTAAAACAAAACTGAACTATCTTGACATAAAACCTTCAATTGTGTTAGTGAGTTACAAAACGAGGGCGATATGGACGAATGTTACAATCGTGCGCGCGATTATAACGCGGAAGTTAGGACTCGCTTAAAAGTTTAACGAGTCGTCGTTTCAACGGAGCGTTTTGTTTATGGACGATATGAGACCGAGGCGATTAAATCTCAAACATGTGGTGACATGACACATACAGTTAGCGCAACATAGTTACGTAAACATTTGGGACTTATTTAAGGAGGGCTTGCCGTTAAATTTTCCTTACATTTTGTTGTACATAGGCAAAAACTTTGTGTTAGTGGTGAAAAATAACCACGTTCGTCACTACAATAAAATAGAAGCAACATTCGAGGTTGTGAACCAAATCGTGTCAGGACTAAGTACCTATCTAGCGATTCTGTTATCCCTCTCCGCAGTAATCAAGGCGTGAACATAAAGAAACTAGGCAAACATTTGATATAGGTAAAGTTTACGTCGTCTCCGGGTTAAGTTACAAATTAGGGGATGGGCCGTTGACCCTCCAATGACTTCAGACCCGGCTGGAGCTGGATGGATTACACCCCAATTAGTTGTTCTGACTATACCAAGACTTGTGCGAGAATTTACTACGCACTTAACACGCGTAATAACTACGGGCGTTGTTCAAATATGTAATTAAGGTTACCGCTTGAAAGTTTACGTTAAATTAACTCGTGCTCCGACCGATACTTGATGTTCATTAAGTTTCGTGTTGTAAAATAAAATACGCGTCATGCGTACACCGGGCGGGGGTAAGTAAAGGTTTCTGTAACGCCCACTTTGGCTGTGTATTGTGTCCTGCTATAAGGTCGAAGCTGGGGTCATTTATCATTATCAAGCACACGCCTCAATTAGATATCAGGGTGTTCAGTTTCAATGTTGCTGGACTCAGAAATTGGAGCGATATTACAACTCAGCGGCATTGAAAATTATTTGAGTAAACCTACTGGTTTCTAATTCCCATGTTATAAACATAATTATATTGTAAAAAATATGTGAGAACATAAACATAGAGCACAAAGTAATGACTATACTATCATGAAAATTTTGACACGCTTATCAATTCCCAAGTTACTTTCAGTCTTAACTCCACACCTGGGGTATAAACTGAAGATTAAGCATTTGTGTACCTACTTATCATATCGTAAAATTCTTTTCTACATCCCTATGCCGTAGGTTCCCCCCATAAGCCCCAGTTTGCTAATAAAAGTGCGGCTATGGGATAAAAAATCCCGGCTTATAGTTTTAATGCAGGCAAAAACGAGGCAAATTTCCTACTTACATGGCTTGTTGAAACCTTTCAGCATTGCAGCGAGCATTCATTGCCAACTTAATTTTTAGTAAAATAAGCATGATTATTTGAATTTTTTGTACTTTTCCGCGCAAATTGTTTGTTTGTAAACCCATTTTTGATCCCAATATTTTCATAAAAAAATGCCTATTATTGTAAAATACTTACATACTTATACTATTTTAGTTGATGAATAAACACATATAACACGCAGCAAACAATAATATAGATTTCGTCACAGTGCCATTTGTTTCCTTATAGATAAACGGACTGTACAATATTTACAACAATATAGATCCATTTTCACAAGAATGTGAGTTGTGACGCTGAAATTGAATCCACCGACAAAATGAGCAATGTTTTTTTCGGGCGTCGCCGCGGGGCGTCGCGTCGCAACCTTATGTATCATAATGCTCCTTGCGGTTCTATCAACTTCTAATAAACAGGGTTATCGAAAATATAAACCCAATAAAACAAAATTATGTTACATAAAGCTTGACATATTTTATTTTATAATAAGGGATAAAGAATAAAAAACGAATTGCTTTAAACGAGATCGTTAATTTAGATTTGAATATTAGAAATTACTTTTAAAAAACACTATTTTAAAAGTAGGTACTTAGAAGTTATATTTCAGTTAGTCTAGTTATTCTTAATTATTCTGAAAAGAAAAAAATATGATTGTATTTTATTTCAATGGTCATTATCTATTAAATTTTATAACACAGGTAATCTACAAAAGTTAGTCAATCTCAACTAATCATTAAAATTATTCATTTCGATTCTTACGATTCTTATTATATAAATATTTTATCAATAAATATTCGATTAACTGAGCAATTACAGCGGATTACATAAAGGTATTAACTGACTATAATATGTAGAATACAAGATACGTTTCAATCCCTTAATTGCTTTCATCAGCTTTATTTGCATATGACGAAGCAAGTATAGATAATCTCATTGCCTATACATAGATAAGACAGATTAAATTGGGACTGGACTATAGATTGCAGAGCTCACGGTTTCATCGCCCAAGATTCTCTGAAACAAGCCAAGTGGAAAATACTTTGGAAGAAAGTGGACTGTAGGAAAGTGCTGCGAAGATAATACCTACACAGTAAACAGCGCAAACACGCTGTGTATACAAAACACTTCCAATTTTAAATACAAGACTCACCTACATAATGTTATGAGCTAGGTCAAATGAATTTTATTAAAACCTCTTTTCAGAAATATTGCAACCGCTTTTTGTGTTTTTAGTGGTTTATAATCTGAACATTTGATGTTGCAAAAATATCAACTAACATTTAACAAGATGCAATTTCAGTAAAATAATAACAACTGTTTGAAGAATGATGGTTTTTCTCGTTCACTTTATATAACATTTTATTTTCCAACGGTCAAGCTTCATGGTTTGGTCCACTTGACTTTGACAATTGAAAAGGACTTGGTCTGATGGAAACAAATGCTTTGACTTTGATTCAGGTTATTGTTTAACTGAGCAGGGTTTGCTCACAGTATATTCCAGTCCACTTACTTCAGGGTAGAGGCATCTCCTCATATAAAGAGTAAACATAACTCTATGTCAGTCCAGGGTTCTACGTCTTCATACCTACTTTTAATATGGATGACCACAAGGCCTAAGAATCATCGACCTTTCAAAGGGTTTCATGAAAAAATTAAATACAATTTATTTGCTTGTTGATATCCAAATGTTATGTTCCTTGAAATATCAGATTATTTCACTGAGTGTTGCTTTCATTCAAAAATTCATATCTGACAATAGTATAATGGATCAATATTTCACGTACAGAATAACATCAGTCGTGAAAGGATTGAACCTTTGCTGGTCGGGTTACATGGTCGTGTGTCAGACTGTTACTTATTTTCTTTGATTTACTGAACACTTTGGTGATTCTCTATTAGATATATGTACAAAGGATGTAAGTGGAGAAAAGGAAACAATATTGCGTTCCACATCAATTATATTATTTAATGTGACTTTCGAAATCAATTTTGTTTTCGAATGGTTGCAAATACTGTATAGGCATCTCTTTTGAACCTTGAATTAGGTATAAGATACACATACATATAATAACAGTATAAAAACACTTTCAGTAATGTCTGGTTAAATTATATACTTACTTATCTCAGTGCTATTAGCAAACCCCTATAAAATACCAACCTGGCTCTTCCAACAATATTTTTATATACTTACCTTAATATTTATTTTTTAGTACCAAACATCTCTGTACTCTTTTCGTGCCGATAGGGATGGGCAAAGCGTGAAATTTTACGCGTCCAAAAGTATTATAAGTAATCTGTGTCGTTGTTTATGCGGTGCTATGGTAATCTCACGGGAAGCGATAAATAAGGGCCGTATTCAGAAACGTCAGAAGTTGCAGGCTCTCGCTCTTTGTTAGTAACTTTTACGCTTTGTTATAATTGACCGTCGGAAAACTAAGCAGAGAGAGGGCCGTGTTATCGGATGTTGGTCCGGCCAACTTGCTATGAATGTAGTCGTAGGAATCCCTCGTACCATCATTATCATTCTTTTAAATAAACAACCGTACATAAAAATGTTAATATATAATGTTGAAATAAAACATTACAATATTTTTTTAAGATGACGCATGGGTATGCGTCTTCTTAAATAAGTTCTATGTAGTTACTAGACAAGTATAGTTACAAAAGCCAGCTATTCCTTTATTTAGAATCGTTTCGTCGGTTAGCACTCAACAAGAATCACATTATTCCAGGCACTCGTGTAATTTTAATGAGCGCCTGTGAACTATTAGCCGGCTTCGAGTGGTCCGCATCAAGAGGAGCCGATGACTTGCGAAGAGGGCGTGACGAACGCGCGCCTCCGAGATGTCGATAGCGCAGGTTCGTATTCGAGAGCCAAGTCCTTACCACGTCGTATTATGATGTCCCCGTTTACACCACGCTCCAAAGGAACTTTCCAGTCCTGCATGCTTTCAGCGGTTTATTACGAGAAATGACGTCAAAGCTCACAATTCCTCATAGAAAAAGTTGTGCAGCCTTTCACACACATCGCACGGCGTAAAGTTTTTGCTCGCTTTAAAATATCCGTTACGTTTGAAATGCGAGCGCTACGTAAGCGCTTTAACTTTTTTACTAACTTTATTTCTACATGAATTTATACAAAAGCCAGACACAGCGATAATGTCTTCCATTTGTTAAAAGACGAGAATTACAACCGCGACGACAGAAAAGAATAAAAGGGTTGTCTTTGTTGGTAGCAAGAGGAATACATTTTATGCAACCGCTCGAGCGGTGCGCGTACCTTTCTATCGTATAATAACCCTATTGTGCCGTCTGTTGGATTTTATAAAATTTCAAATATATTTGTACGAGTTCCTGTAGTTAAAGCAATCACCTTGTACTGCTGAAAAAAACGTCATTAAAATTCACAGTAGTATTGCCCAAGAACTTACAATCTGACTGGTTTAATATTGGTAGGTGTAACCAAGAAATATTTTACAATAAATGTATGAAAAGCCGCTTTGTGCTTAAAATTACAGAACTGAATAAATGTATAAAATGTGAGACTGAATAAATATAAAAGTATATTAGAATAAGTATGTCATCGTTATTGAAATCGCTTATCTTCGTACACCTACTTCTATACTTACCCAAACCAGATAAGTACACCTTCCTTGAGGTCGAAACCGGAACGGTGAAGACGTGATAAATAAAGGTGTCATATTAAAAATAACAGAGAAGTGACTTCCCCGCATAACTAAATAGATTGTTATGTGACCTCTCCTTCTTGGTATTGGATTGTATATATTAGAATGACTTTTAGGTAATTTGGCCCTAAATATGCATTAATTCCCGAAAAGAAAACAACTCTAAATCATGTTAAAACGTGGTGCGTAAACTCAAGGTTATGTGGCTGTAGTTATGAGCTTTAAAGACTTAATATTCTTTGGAAGGGATCCGCCCTTTATTCCCTTATAATATTATCTCGTAGCATACATAAATAATTCATAAAAGAATGGGATTTTCATATTATTTCACTTTGCTTCTCCTTAGAGAGGTTCGCCGCGTTTATACACCTCTACAAAATGACACCGGAATAGCTGAGACAGGGCAGTTAAATGAATTATGATATTCTAAACAAAATTAATGTTAGAAGTATTCTTATTTTGTTTTTTATCGATGCCAATTGTCAGTTTTATTTTTTGTAGTAGTTTTGGAGTTTGTACCTCAAGAAAAGAAATTTGTGGCTGGTCAATTAAAATAGTTATTTAGTACCTATATTTTTTTGAAATAATTGTTGTAGTATTTTTTATTTTATAGTGAAAGTTATGTCTTTTATTTTTATTTTATTATATTTGGGGATTGGCATAAATGTTGGTAAATCTCAGTTTTTTACACGGGAGACGGAAGCCCAGCCTTTTTTTACATAAAGATTTTTCTTTCTGAAATTTAATTTAAAATGTCACATCAACACAACACTACAAATACAGAAACAGTTCTGATAAAGATAAACCCATGATTTTCAAAAAATATACTGTTGCTATATTTTTTACGACGATGTTTGCAAAAGAAATTGTGACAAAAGGAAATATGTTCAAGTTTAGAGTAAACTTTACTTAAAATACGAATATTTTACATTGGAGCAGGTACCCTGTTAGTTTCATTCTTACTCAGCTCTTTATTATGTACCTGCATGTTACATTGTATTTTACTCTCAGCTTTCGTGACCTCTGCTGCTCTTATTTTTAATAACATCAAATACTTGAAAGGTATCTTACCAAAATGTTGGCTCTTCAAAATATTTGAGAGAATCATTATTGGAAAATTGCCTTTTCCTTAAATTCTCTTTCTGCAATATTAATACATTGGTTTTTGCTTACTTTTAACCAGTATCAGTAACATAAGTTGTCACAGAAACAACTGTTGTTGGTTTTTTAAATATTCTTCTCTTTGATTTTTTCCGGAAAATTGTACTTTGGGACTTTTGTTTAGTTCCATCATGATAAGATGTTGGTAAATACCAAACCATGTACGAGGCATTGTAGGTAATTAACACAAGTGCACGTTCACTACTCGCACGTTTACGCAACACAGACCTACCGACGATTTCAACTTGAGTACGAATTGGATTACCGTACAAAATCAGCTTGTCATACGCAAACAACGTGCTTCCTGTGTCGTAATAGTCTGCTCAGCTATTGAACACTCTGCTATCGAACAAATACACACCGTAACCACGCTCCACTCCAAACAAGTTTTAATCGATTCCCCAACCAAAACAAATTAAACAGATAAGTTTTATCGATTATTCTAAAAATAACCAACCTAGAAAAAAGCCAATTCGATACGAATCAGTAATTTCCAAACCTACTCACGACAATCTTTGCATCCCATCAATAGCACAAGACGTTGATTAAACGACCAATAATAATAATTGTTATCAAGCTGAACCGCACTTCTCATCAAAGTTCATTACAGTGCTGAATCGGAAGCTTGTATCAAAAGGATTTAATTCAAATAAGCTTTTCATTTCTACATTTTATGAACCCCCGGGAGAGTGCCTCACCACGGATTAAATTCGTGATATTTAACTTAACGAAATTCTAGTTTGAGTGCCTGTGAATAGAAGCTTGACTACGTTTTTAGAAATTAAATGAACGCGGATATTGTAAAGGCGGATTAGCGGCGTCGGCTTTATAATATTAGCTTTTAAAGTAATCATTTCACCTGAGAGGCAATTAATTACTGAAACAAAAACTTCTAAAAATATATTTCAGAGTGGTTTTGAGCACAGAAAATAAAGAATGCTATTCATAATGAACAAAGTGAGCTGGTTGTCAAACTCATTCGTCTAATTAGGTTTTTGTTTACGTCCGCTTTCGAATAGACAACATTGAATGAAACGGGGGTCCATTTTGTTTCACTGGCTAAAGAGTAAATTTAATTAAGTCAAAAGGGCTCTTGAGTTTTTTTTTTCAATCTGTAAGGCTGGCCAATTAAAAAGTTGCCGAGACTTGTACCGGCAGGATAGCGACAACCGGAGGAGAGTACTTAAACTTGCTCAGTACAACTCTGGGGCTACATTAACGGTGCTTACCGGTTAACAGAATAGTAAACCTTTTTCTACAAGCAGTTTGGGACTTCTACAACCATCGTCATGTTTTCCTAACGAGCTACGGTTACATAGTATCAGTGTGGGTAGTTTGCCGATGTTATATGTGAGCACTTTCCCGGGCAGGGTGACTGGAGTTTACTTAGGAGATACTTCTAACGTATTTTATGATTCGACTTTCATCAACGTACATTTTTGGAAATCCCAAAACGCATTCGAGTCACAGATCCGGCTTAAAACTGCGTCAACAACTACATTTATTTTATTTTAAATGAGATTAATGAAATATCTCCTTAATGAAACTATTCATTACTAGAATGCTAAGCGATTGTTACCCGAGAAGGTATCAAGTAAGCAGGAGCGCTGGAACGCGACGCCTCGGTGCTGTCCGATAGAGAGACGCCAAATCGTCTTACGACTCGCTACGGAGAAGAGGATTTTTAAATATTTATAGAACCGTTTTCACAAACGTTGAGCTGTTTGTTCTATTTGGAAAAATCTTGAATTGCAAGCGCGCGCTCTTTACCTATAGCTTACCCGGTGCCGTTTTTACACCTCATCTTTCGTAATCCGCGTTTTAGTGGATATTTTCAGAGAATTCCCCGCTGTATTCTTAACGCCCATTAAGGTAACTGGGCATTAACTTCTTTGCGAAAGAAAGGTAAAATAGGTTTGTATTTATCAAAATCAATCTTTTTATCCTAGTGAGCTGATGGCAGTAGAGCGAATTTATTTTATTGCACCGCCTGAAGGTGCTTAATCGAGAAAGCGTTAATTTATGTGTGCCGTTACCAAAGAGTAGAAAAGATCGCTTTTCCTAAGGATGTGCGCAGCTCGGAAGACTATAAGTATTCCGATTGAATAATTAAGTAGTCTGACAGGATCGACGTAAGCAGCCATTATTTCCAATATGCGCCGCATAAATACCTACTAACACAGGATTGCGTATCGTCTGCATTTTATTGCCATATCTTTGTAAACACCAGACCTAACTTTGTGGATGAGTGCTTATCATATACGTACCGACGTTCTCCCAAAAAGAAAAATAAAAAACTGCAAAGAACGAGCCAATTGTTTTTGATTTATAGACTAGTTTCACAAAGAGATGTTCTATTTAGATGCGAGAGGGTGACCCGTTGTTACAACACAACGGAATGTTACTGATTCAGCAGTAATGTAACTCGTATCAATTCTGATCTGCCCCCACAAAGAATGCCAAATTACTAATGGAAAAGTTTTTCTAATGAATTGAGAAAAATGCGGCCTTGTCGAATATTGATGTAATGGTTCCAGAATTAATTAGGTAAGTAGAAAGTAACGTTCGGATACTTTAACTTTTGTATAAGACGAAGCACCGGATAATGGATACTTTATGGACAAAAAACTATTATTGTCGAGTCGAATGTTAATACTATTAGGGTATTTTTATCGAATCTCTGCGGAATATCTGTCGATAAAT
The DNA here is from genome assembly GCF_022581195.2 of Helicoverpa zea. Taxonomy (NCBI): domain Eukaryota; kingdom Metazoa; phylum Arthropoda; class Insecta; order Lepidoptera; family Noctuidae; genus Helicoverpa; species Helicoverpa zea. The sequence continues at coordinate 5,707,345 of NC_061456.1, read as the reverse complement.
CTCGAGGGCGTCGTAACATACTATAAAGTAACTTTGTCACGTGTTTGGGATAGGCGAATGGTTTACGTGCTATGGGGTACGCGCCAGGTGCACTTGGCTTTTGTATGTACGTAGGTATCTATATATATCCTAGTATGTATAGTTACCCATGAATGGAACTTTACCTCGCACGTCAATCAACTTGACTTTGACTTTGAAAAATACAAAGGAATAAGGGTCTTGACTTATATAATGCTCAGTATGTGCATGTTGCTAAACAAAATACTTTTGAAATAATTTTTTTTATTTCTGAACCAATGTGAAAAAAAATTCGTAGCATATAATAACTATGTATACCTAAGTAGTATCAGACAAAGTTGTTGTAGTGCTTTTAAGTGAAGAGGATTATGTTTCAAAATTAAATGTTTTATTTTACGAAATGCAATTAATTTTAAAATCTACATATTTTCTTAACTAAAGTGCCATAATAGTTACCTAGTGTACAATCAAAAATTTGAAACAATTTAATCTTAAAAGCTTGGCAAGTAATCTTTATTAAATCTTATTTTGGATGTAACGATACTTCATTTTAATTTTAGTTTAAAAATATTTAATAAAATATATCACAAAATCTAACAAAAATAAGAGCATGTAAAATATTCAAGTGCTGAACGGACAAAGTTTTACCTAAATAAAACGATACGTAAATCAAATAAATTCCTTCCTCAGTGTGACACTATGACTGGCATCATTATTCTCAGCAACTTTTCCACGCGTGTGAAGCGAAAAATAAGTGTCGTAATAGTAATTTGTCACGATCCACCTTTCGCACTACGCATCCTACACGAGAATGGATACTTATACACGTACTTTGTTTTAACATACCTGCTCTATAAAAGTGTTACATAATTATCAGTTCTCTAGAAATGAGCTAGATTATCCGATGTCTAGGTTTTCCGACAATGCGCAGATGTAAATAGGCACCTATTCCGGGCCGGTCTCCCATGACGATCGGAATGAATACAGTGTGGCTACCCGATATGAAAATTAAAGTCCCGATGACCATTTGCGAATAACGAGGGTAACATCCAAAAGGATCGAGATTAAAGCTTGTAGACGTTAATAAAAGTAATTTAGTAGGGAAACGCGTCAACATGGAATTTTTATTGCGTAAGCATTCCACCCCGGACTAACAGATGAAGACATATTATCCTCGTCTCGCTGGCCTGGCTACCCTTGAAGTGATTACAACGCTACCCCCGATGTGAGGTTAACACTGGCTACAGATAATTAATAACGGTACAGAAGGAAAGGTTATTCTTTTTCTTTCCAACACCTTAATTAATATCTCGGTAATCTATTTTTGGCTACTTATCGTGACCAAAGGGCAGAGCTAATCTCGAAATATTTATTTGCTACCTTTCTAGTGAGTACCTAATGGATATAGAAAATGGTAGGAAAGTAAGTACATTTTGTATGTATGTGAAAACACAGCTACGCGCTGACACAAGAGAATTTTCTTTCAAAGAGTGTGGGTTCTACAATAACTATGGTAAACTTAACAACAACAATGATTTAAGCCCACACACATATCAGGGTGAAAACAGTTTTAGGATCAAGAGTTATTATAAGATTTCTCTTTAATCCTAGGAAACAAAATTAATTATTCCCAAAACTAGAATTAATATCGTAATTTCTAGCAAAATTTAGACGACACCGGAACTGGTTATAGCTACTAAATATAGGTACCTGAGACGTAAAATCATAAACCTCTCTTTGAAATAAAGGCTGAATAGAGTAACACCTACCTGTTTATAATCTCTGTCTGATAATTTAATTCAAGGAATTGAGGCATCAATTAGGCTTTTCTTTGAAAGCTTCTAAATATAACAGTTACGATATATGTTGGAACTAGTCTGGAAATTGTAATACAGGGCTGGGAATATATATATAATAAGTTCCACTATAAAACAATTTTCATTAATAAATTAATTATAGTTCGGCCATTCAGAGAATGCGTTCCTGACACGTCGCGATTGAACTGACGACGTAACTTTGCAATGGCGTTGCAGTTACGATAAAAATATTTTTGCTGGTTGTTTACCGTTTTAACAATTGAGGAGCATTAAAACAACATTATTATATCAATAATCAATGAATGTAGTTACGTCGTCAGTTCAATCGCGACGTGTCAGGAACGCATTCTCTGAATGGCCGAACTTATAACAAGCCTGCATATTACCTGTCAAATGCAGACTTAGACATGTTTAGGATTAACAATATAAACACTGCCTTACAGAATTACTGTAGACCACCAAAACACTGGTAAAAGGCATGACCTATTCCATTATTCAATTTGTACCAATTCAGCTTGTACTTACACGGATTTACCGAGTGGGATACGTGTACTTAATGTTGATTACTAGAATAATTAGTGTGCCAAACATCCTTTCCAGACTAATTGAGTAATACACTTATAAACTATTTCTGAGTAAGTCTACCGTACATAGTTTTATTCGTCCAAAGTGATCAATGTTGGCAAATGGAAACGTTTCAGTTTATTGCAATATTCATGCAGTGGGTCAAATTATTTAAAATTCAGTCCGTTTTTAGAATGAGCTGTAGGTAATGATGAAAAGGTTGAAAGTGGAGTCAATATTGAAAGTGTTGCTAAATGTTTGGATGATGATGTAATCGAAGTGCGATTGCAAATGGCTGTGTAATTGCTTATTTTAAGGTCCGCGTTTGTCTTTAATGTTTATGCAAATCATTTGTTTATATACGTAATCAGCAATTTCATACTTGGCTGTGGTTTTATTTATATCTGCTAAAACTTTTGTTGATAAAGAAATAACTTTACTTACTCAGTTGAAGCATGTCAGAAAGGTACATTGAAGTCATCTTGAGGGACCCAAAGGTTATATTAAATTACCTTCCTACTGTATAATATAATACAAGATGTCACCGACAAACCTCGAGTTCTCTCGAAAATCATCCGGAACCTTCTGTATTATTCTCGTCACTGTTGCAGAAAAACAAAGCTCAGCTGATAAAATATTCAAGCCATACATTACGAGATTGATGAGCCGAGACACAAAATTATAAACAGGAGGAGAAACACCGAGAGAGTGCGGTTGACTTCTTACCCTCATTGAGGTAATCTTGTGGGAAATCAAGGCAACCGCGACCGAGCAATTTGTTATTTCTCCGACAAAACCGAGCGAATGAGACCTCACAATTGTCATGATTGCCCGCAGATCTTGTCTTAGGCCGCAGCTCACAGCGCTGTGGTCGGAATATTGATGTAGCAGCATTATATCTTATGCCGTACTATAGATGAAAACCGGCGCTAAATGGCCACATGATGAAATAAGTCGGTGTTTTCATACGAATGAGTGTGCAATACCGTGCATGTCAGCGAATGATAATAATATGATGGGAACATTATTCGATATCGGAAGCAATATAGACACAATTGAGCTACATTTGCGTTATGCGCTGAATGCTTGTTGAATTGAATTCGGTGAATGCCTGATAATATTCACAGAATGGGTATGATTAGGTTCAAAGCTATATGACGCATCTATCATGTTCAATGTGATGTGGATTTTGTAAATATAACGGAAGGTATTGCAGTGCTGCTGCCTTCCGTAATGTTTTTCTATTGGTTTGCTCATGATTTTTATATTTTATCCAAACATGCAATTTAAAAATAACAATAGAAATGGTATACAAAACAAAATAGTTGCAGTCAATTCAAAAGTTTTTTTTGTTGATTGGAGTCGATTGGCGGACGATCGAAAAGCATTTACAACACAAGTCCTGGATCGACGTGTTGCAATCATGGCCGACAATGTACGAATATGAATATTTTATTTGAACGACCAATTGGCTGCCCTGTCGTGCAAACATTTGATATTCACAGTGAATACGAAAGGTTTGCTTATTAATTGGATTGTCGTACCACGTACAGAGTCCAACGACGGAAAATCGGCCGATGTGAATTGCTCTTAATTCGCTGCCTGGCTTCCGATAAAATATTGGACCGCATCGCAAACGGGATATGAATAACAAACAAAATATTAAGCTGCAGATTAACGTTGCTAGTTTATAATATATAAAGGATTAATGCAATTACCGCGTGGAATTTTACTTTATGGCCTGATTTATTGGAATTCATGCCTGTTTGTGCTCATGTCATATTCACGGGAAATCACGTGTCCTGTCGATAGCTCACTAAACACATCAAACGTGATGCAATAGAGCCACTTTGAACATTTTTCATATGACATCGATGGATCCGGGAACTGGAATATGAAGTGAACCATTCCGCTTTAATACTTTTCGAATAATTGCTTCCACGTTAATAATGTGACGCCATAATATTACCAACTCAAATGACCTTAGCGTCTAAAAACATCGTCAATGCAAAAAAGTTAATTTATTTATGCAAATAAAATCAAATTCGACGCGACGAAACACTGAGGGAGATGGCTCCTTAGAGATTTACGGCATATTACGAACACCTAGATACCATGGCAGTACCTACCGTGAATTTAATTACGTTTGCATTAAATTACGATACAGGATGCTGTACATAATAGCTTCTTCTAATTAATTCATATTGACTGTTACGTGTGAATTGTGATATTTGGAAACAAGTCCTTATTGTAAATGTGAATATAACTTTGTCTATGTGTCATATTTTTACGCCAATACATAAATAAATGAAACAGATAGCCTAGTGTCTGAGAATGGACATAGGCTACTTCTTAACCTGTTAGGGGAATCATTTCTTCCGGGACTTGGGTGAAAAGGTGCGATAGTAGGTAGCTACTAAGCTAGTTTTCATGAAATTTATATTTAATGGGAAAAAGAGTAGATAAATAGAAAGAACGATTAAAATCTCCAGCTAACACAAGGAAGATTCACAAGTTCGCATGGGTTCACGGTAATCGACGTAATACGATATCCTCCCCAGCGTTCACGCTATCTCGTTACTTGTTCACAACAAAGGCGGAACATTTAAGTTTTAATTTTCAGACATTTGCCATTAGTAAGGAACCACGTAATTATAACCAGTCATTCAAATCCGTCAGTTTTCGAAATACTGAAGAATTTCCAACAAACTCATAAAAGTTTATAATGATAGCCAACGGCGTCTAAATTTTAAATGATGCCGCTCCTAAATTATAGGAATATTTCTTTTTTTCTAGTTCGAAATAAATTAAGTTCTTGCTTATCAAACTGAGGTAAGCCTTAAAGTTTTAATAGCCTATTTTAATCTAATGTAAACATTTGTTAAAATCACTTTCAAAGATGCAAGATGTGTGAAATTAAAATTCATTCTGAAATTAAATATTCGTCTGACCTTTGTTTTAGACTTTTCTCCTTTGTGTTTGTTTTGTTATTGAAGATATTTCAATTTTCTGTTGTAAGTTTTATTTAATGTAAGGTCAGCGTTACACTTTCTAATGCTGGCATGATTTCAATTACTTTATATTGCTATTGGAGCACATTCTTGTTGAATGCGTATTGTTGGTTTACATATAAAACGTTATGTTGCATCGCTGCGTCGCTATAATATGCAAGCTTATCTCGTGTGTTATTGAACAACAATGGATGCGCATTCAGTTGCATTCACATCGCACGATACTAAAACCAAACTGTGTCATCAAACAAACCTGTTTAAATGAAGTACTTATTTGTGTACAGTAAAACATAAAACTAGCCAAGAACCTGATATTTATTTACTCTGAAAACAAGTAAACACAAAATCATCCCGTTTTTGGGCTCCAATTATATTTCGATGTAGCCCGCGAATGATTACTTTACGCTACTTATCATCATACTCGTATTACTGCGAGCAAGATACTTAACAAAATGTAAATACACACACATGTGTGAAAGAACCACTGAGAAGGGTCACTTTTACTGTTTTTTTACGCAAAACACAATAAATGTATTCAAATTAGAGAGTTTGGTGTGACCACAACGAGAAAAAAATCGCAGTCGTTTCCAAGTGATCTCTGTAACGAGGGTCGGCAGATCCCTTCGTAATTGTTATCCATAATAGTTGGTCCCTTCCGCGCCCGACTCTGCCGCTGACGTAAACATTCACCGCCAAACAGATGAACCGAGGTGAGTTGTAAACCTCCTGCCGATGTACCGCCGATCTTCCCAGATACTTGTTAATTGAACACTGTACCGAGTTACGATCCACCTAACGGGATACGAGCTGCAATATTGAAAATCGTAAATTGTACCATGAAATCGAAGTAATTCGAAAAGTTTATAGCGAGCTCACGAGTGAGAGCTATGGGAAGGTCAAATAATATCGAAGGGTTGGATAACGGTGGCTCAAAGTTTTAATTAAACAGCAACATCTGCGAGCCTCGTTACACGACAATTATTGTTACGAGAACACACAAACACATTATTTGGGAAACGATAGTTTGTACTTACTGTCACCGATATTGTTTTCCGTTACGTTCGGAAATAAAACTATATCTTTTCTTCAGAATAATACTTATTTACTCGCTTATATATTAGACAAGAAAAAACATACTGCCTGCCTTTATTTTTAGCCTGACCTCGAAAACACACAAATCCCTTCTTAACTAATTTATAGATGTTATACCCAGGCTTACTATACTTTAGGAGCAGGTAATTTTTTGTGTGCCTAGCAGCAACTTAACAGAGCTGAAATGTGGTAAAATAAATTTCCAGCCCGAGAACTAATAATAAAACATTTTCGTAAGAAAAATCTTGCCTAAAATTCATCGAGATTAAAATAAATTATTCTATCGTTTTCAATGGAATTATGAAATAAAAACCATTAGTAGCGGCTTGAATTACGGAATGTTTAAAGTTAATGGTTTGGTTCCTGTAGCCCCGGGAGACAGGCAATGGCCGCTAGGTGCGCCTTAGTTCTGCTTTACATAGTGCCGAGCAACTCTCTGTGAGAATCGCAACAATTTTCCGGTACATTTCCGAGCGGGCTAACGAACGGAAACGCAGGGGACGCGCCCAATTGGCGGATAAATGCACCTCAATTACTATATTGCGGCAACATTTTTCCTCCTAATGTCCTTTTTGGCTTTAGCGATGAAAACTTTTTATTTATTTTTTCGCTTCCTAAATGGAGACCGGTTGAGTTAAATGGAAGGTAAGTAAATGTTTCTTCTTTAAATGCTTTTGTGAACACGTTGTGGTATCTTAATTATGATTTCCTCTTTGCAATCGGTATCGTTGCGAACACACGAATAAGCAATAGACTCGGTAACAACATTTCAATAAACATTACAAGCGTAACGTAGCTGAAGGACTCCGTATTGCCAATTTCAGCGTGGAATACTTACCTAAATCAATTCAAGCGTCCAACAGCACCATTTATATTGATATAAAGTAGGCACGTATTATGCGCTCGGTTTGAAGCAATACTTCACTAACAGACCGTACGTTACCTAACCCGGGAACTAAATGATCGCGCCATTTCAGCAGTCCAAAGCCAGGGGAAACATCTTATTTCTCTCAGTAGCTTGACTTGAAAAATACGAGAGGAATGTGCGCGCATTAGGTTCGGTCGTTACTTAGGTCCTCGAGTAGTGCGGGTTCGAGTCCGGGTCGAGCGTGCGGTGACTAATGGCTGTGGTGCGGTAATATATGTTGCACGTAAGTGTGCGACATAACAAGTAACCAGCTGTTCGTAAACTGAATGCGTTTCTCGACTTCATGTTTCAACTTAATGTTGATGTATTGTTGGGCTGGCGGTACCTATAACAATTTATTTTGAAAGTATAAAAGGTTTTTGTTGGGGAATGGTGATCGCATTATACAGCTCCAATAAAGAAACAGGTGTTCTAAATCCTCAGTCTCCAGAATAAAGGGAAGGTGTCCCAAAGTCACCACGTGGGTTGGTGAAAGCGATACTTTTGTACGTCTAGTAGAGGTGGCATAACTGAAGCATATTAAAGTTTTCATTCTTTAAATAAAATATTTTTAATATTTACTTCAGTTACTAGTTAGGTAATGCTTCATTTTTTTTCTAGAACGTTACCCAAAAATGCCTAGGAATAGGTATCATGAATTTATAATACAAACTAAACAGTGATAATACTAGGTACTAAAGAAGTCTACCTCTGTAAATACCTTACAAAATATAACAGTATCACGTAAGCTCTTTGTTCTATTGTTAATATAGGAGCCCACTTTAATTGTATAGAAAATAGGTTCCTAGTACTTAAATAATGGACATGATAGACTCTTTATTCAGCCAGGTCTTATTATTTGAAAAGTTTTCCTTCAGAGAGAGCGCAAGTTTTAAAATAATGAGGAAGGTTTAAAGTGATAAAGGCTCGCACATTGTCACGGTCCCGCGGGTTCAGTCTAAACCTAGTCTAGTGTGAGTTTTTATGAAGGTTTTGAGCATAAGTATAAAATGTAATATGCAGTTATGCACAGACCTCCCATACTATTACATAAGTGAACCTATAAACTTTTTAAAATTCGTGGTGTTTGCAAAATGTGACAGAAGACAACTTCGTTTCTCATCATGTTGCTTGGGCACTGAATAAATTCTGATGCATGCTTTTGTTCTGGAACAACCTTCGGGAATATTTATATCAGCACCCGCCTGTTTTGAGACGATTAAGGTTAATTTACATTTTTATAAAGCGTCCAATTTCTTTCCAAACATTGCTAGAAATGTGCAAACCACCATTAGGTTCACTTCACTGAAGTCGTCTGGAAGAACTCATTTAGTTTGAAACAGCCTCACACTCACCTTTCAAAATATTGTGGGTACTATAAAAAAAAACTAGCTAACTCCAACTACAACCTGGGACCTGCGAACTGCAACCAGTTAAAAAAACTATAACCTTCATCAATAAATAGGATATCAGTTAAGTCTTTCCTGAGATAAGCGCTTTTAAAGAAACAAACCTTTAACTTATGTTAGTTATACAAAAACACTGATGTAATCTAGATGGATTAAAGTTGGACAAATAAATTTCAGCTGCTGTCCACTTTCATCCACGCCCATTGGAACATCACTTTCTGTGACACTGGCTCGAAGCTATACAAAAATAAAATTATAAAAGAACCTATTTGAAACTCACTCTCCATAGTCTTCAAAGGTAACTAAGAGCTACCTACGTAATAATTGAGAATATGAACCTAATTGTTACATTAATCTATATTAGATGGGATAGCCAGCTGCATATCCATTATCCTAGTAGTAATATTATCGTTTTAAAATTAATCCAATACTTTGTCCCAATATCAATAATTAACATTCAATTTATTTCTAAGTATATTGATTCACTGTTTGGTCAATCTCAATATTTCGAAATCGGGTTCAGTAGGTACTTAAAGTTCGCACCAAATAACTTTGCATTTCTGAAATTAGCTATATTTGACTTCTTCCGCATTAGTCCGTACAGATCTTGTCGAGGAGCTTTGCTTGACCGAAGTTGCCTACTATTGACTTGGAAGTCCGTTTGATATCTTTTATTGGCTTTAAGAAAGTAAATGCTTTCCCAGAGTAGAACATGATAATCAAGACAACGTTAGAACAACTACAATAATTAAAAAAATGGGACCCATCCCTGTCGACTTGTAGTGAACCCAAAAGGCTGACAGCATGGCAGCATTGACGTAGCATTCTTTGGACGAAATAAAAGCCAAACTTTGGATCACGGGAATTGTCAACCGGGACTGATTATTACCTAAAAGAAAAAATTGGACAATAACAGGAGTCTATCACTAGTCAAAAAGCATTGCGACTAGAATGAACAGCGCACGAGCAATTCCTGTGAGCAAAATGGAGCCTGGCCACCAGCCAGGAGAAAGAAATAAAATTCAATATAATTTCATTACAAATATGAACATTTTGGTATGTGTCACGTAAAATCTACGAAAACCGCATCAACAAAATATTTTCAAAAGGTGTATTTTATGTATCCTGAAAAATGTTAATTATTCGTCCTTCAATTAATTGTGGTGCAGATAATTTAATAAATGTTACACTTCGACGTATACATTAATCAATTATAAATAATTAATAAACGTTAATTATGAAGCAACTGTTACGCCATCGTTTGATCATAATTACCAGGAATAAAGGAATCTTGTTGTGTGTACCTGTGGCGTTTAAGTTATGCCGTTCCATTTATATTACAGGAAGGAAAATAAAATGTCGGAATTACGCCTAATGTCCCTTTAGAATGTTCATTTGCAGACAAATAAGTTGAAATAATCTCGGCAAGGGTAGGTACGTACACAGGTCTCGCTCGCGGCCCGCGGCCCCGTCTCATTATTCTTTCGCCCTCCCCCGTCTAAGTGACTTCACTGTCGTTCTCACTTCCTTCCCTTCTCAGGAAATAATTTCAATTTAAGGCTTTCATTGAAATAATATTCATGTAACTTTTCTTTAAGTATACGGTTCAGTGCTAAATGTGAATGTTTACACCAACTGACTACTGAACTGTACTTGTAGGTGTTTAAAACTCAGCCATTGTGTGCTGCTATAACAATAAAGATATAGTACAGTGAAAATGTAGAGTGGGTATATTGCAAGCAAACTTTGGTAGGAATCGGGGACGCGCGAGATATTTATGACTTCCTCTGAGCTCCCAGAGGCTCTCGGGGTTCAAAAGCTAATAAAACGATGTCACATAATGCAAAATTTTATTTAAATCTGGGACAAATTTTGACTTTGGGATAATCCTTCTAAATTGTAAGAGGGCTACAGGATATAAATTGAAATATTTTATTTTACAACTAAATATTTCAAACGGTCGGGAATTAGTAAAGAGCGGAAAAAGTAAATGGTCAAAATAAATCCACATTTTTCGTTCCATTTGTTGAAACAAATTCTTTGGACTATACACAGCTAGAGCAGCTACGTAACTGCAGTAGTATGTTTTGAAGCCTTCTGCCGAAATGATTTCATGGCATTGGTCCAGGACTGGAACGAGTGACGTGATAGAGGTTAAATCTACGTTCAGCGTCAGGTAAGTACCATATAATAAGATTTATTTAAGCTTTAAATGCTTTTAAATAAAACTACTTTTACGGATTTTATCGCGTTATATTAATATTATTTAATCCCGACGTCCCGCGATAAAATCCGTAAAAGTAGTTTTATTTAAATGTCTAATATTCGCGTAAGTGTCAGAAATCAATACTTTAAATGCTTTTTAAAATCTGTTACAAAACGAGCAATGTATTTTTCAGTGTTAAAAATGGCCTTTGTCGAGTTGAAAATGTTTGTATAAATTGAATGGTGTTTGTTCTCTGGGGCTAACACAGAGCTAGGTCAGTAAGGTGTGCGAGTGCCTGGGACGAGCTGAGCAGTGCGGCGCGGCGCGGGCGACACCACCTCGTTTAGATAAACCCGCCATGTACACCACCATCTATTTTCACACGACTTCAAACGTAATTTAAAATGTTACTTGCGTTAGAACAACCTTTACCTAGGGAGTATTAATGTGGACCCATTCTGTTTATTTTGCTGACTGGATTTACTGTTAATACTATTGTTGTTTCTAGACGTGCTGCGTTTTATAAACTTTTAATCAAAACCATTCATCACGAACTGCTTTATTACTTTTTGTTTTACTGTTTTTCAATTCTCTCCCTACAACGCTGAAGTTTTTTTTTTTAATAGCATTTAAACATTTATTGATTTGTAAGAACCATAATTTATTTTCACAATGGAAATACCTACCTATATTAAACGATTTGCTACCTACATGTAAGTAATACTTCGTGGAAATCCAAAAAACCGTGTCAGAGCGTTCAAACATTTCAATCAATGAATAAAAAATAGCAAAAAGCTTGACAACGTTTCAAAGTAAATTAATTAAATGAAATCATAAAAAGGCAGGATGATCACAGTTGGGCGTCGGTTATTGAGCTGGCTCGTTCAAACCATTATCCAGCAGAGTCAATATTGGGATCTAGATGTGAATATTAAATTACCGACGTGTTCCGGACACCGGCGGTTCCACACGGAATATCGACGTTCCAAGTCCAATATCAGCGTCGTGAAGGCTCAATAACGTTTTACATTCAGCCGTGGAGAGCGGTAAGTGCGCCAATACGTAGCGAGAGATAAGAAATGTTACCGACAATCGCGCCGCCTCAGAACCCATTGTACGTAATATTCGCGGTTTGTATGAAATTCATATCGAAGATATGACCGCGCGGTGACAACGATCGACCAAATTATTCAAGGCCAACAATGGCTACAATTCACACTCTTCCAAAGTGAGTGCCTCTATTCGTATCGGAGGCAAAACCGTAAACCGATTTAGGTAACCGATGGGCAATCGCGGTCGGTGTTAGAAAAGATTAATTTTGTGTTTGTCTATGAATATTTATTGCGGGCAACCGAAGCCTGGGCTATCCGGTTCCGGGTTCAACCTTGGCATTTAAACGTAGGCGTAGCGCAGGTAAGCGTGGTTAGTAAATATGAACTTACTTACTTAGAACGTGGCAAAATTACATGAACTTATGTTTAATCCTAAATAAAGTATGTTTTATGAGTTCAAATGCTTTACAACCTTTCAATTCCGTTTAATGGGCACCGCAGAAAATCGGAAAACGTCAGTGCAGAATTATTTTGAAAACCGAGAACAATTTATATATCAACAAACAATATGCTCCATAAATAATGCCATTCAGAACATATTCAATACCTAGTAGAAACATAAGTCTTTCAAGACCATATGCTAAAAATAGAAGCAACTGCAATATCGTATGCATGCCAAATCCTAAGTCCCTAAATGCTGATCAGATTAAGACAAACTTTGTTGCAAGATCCAAATCGATTTAAATCCTTTTTGATGGGCCGTTAGTAGTGACGTATTATCAAAGCTTATACAAAATCTGAAGCGGATTGGTAACCAGAGATTACGGTTGTTTACAAGGGTCTTTGTGATCGCGGGGATGATGAAGTGGTCGTGTACTCTGTAGTGGAGACAGTATGTAAATTGTTCTCATACAAGTACTCTTGTTACTTCGCTTGGTGAGGGGAGTTTGTTGGTGATATGATAAATTGTTGTTACTTTAAGTTGCGTACAGATTAGATGGTCCAAAGTACGCATAGTAGGATACACTTACACACATCTTAACCCGTGCTGCATCGAAGACTGTCTACAGTCTGCAATAATCCATATTTATTCTCCATCCAATATTTATTCTATACTGTATTAAAGTATTAATGTTCGTTTATGGGAAAGCCTAGTCTGTACGTTATGAATGGGGGCAACTGTTCTTAGTGTAGGGGTCATATAATTCAATATTCACACTGATTTCTGAGTATTGAAATAGAAAATGAAAAGGTAAACGCAAAAGTGTTAAAAATGATTTATTGCCATGATTTATTGCATTAACGTTTAATTTATTATAACTGTCGCTCGAGTAAGTAATAATTTGTTGAAACAAATTCAACTTTCGTTAAGCTTTAAGTTAAGTGTATATACAATAAAAGTGTGTCATTAGTCCACTGCCACTGATAAAAACCACCGGCCACTTTCGATCTATACTGCCTTTGAAAAGTGTTAAATACAAAATACTGGCCGGTAGAGCTTGTTTTAGTCAGCTTTGTGTTTAGAACGTCGAATTCAAATCGAGTTCAAAAAAGGGATGCCAGCATAAAAATATACGTCAATTTATAAAGGTAGCCGGTTGCCATGAATTAGTAAAAGGAGATCCCACTTTGGATGTTTCTCAGGCGAACTTTAACCTAGCGTGTGATTAAAGGATGACTTGCGGTTTGAGTTGCCTACTTATTTTGCCCCAGAGTTTTTTTTTTTTTAATCTTTTATTTTTAGAGGCTTAAACGCTGCTGCGTTATGCCAGCCTCGTAAGGTTTTACACAAATTAAATTAAAAAAACACATAATAAACTCAATATACAAATTAATTAATAAAAAATTTAGTGAATTGAATTAAATATTGTGCATTCAAAGACTCGATGCCAGAGCCATTCGATATAATCGATGGCGACATGCACAATGGTAAATCCCACGCCTTACTTGAGAGACAACCCGAAACAGAATATAAAAAATTAACTAAGGATTGAATGAAAAAATAAATTAAAATAAACTGATAATAAAATACACGAACTAAAAAGAATCTCTCCTCAAAAACACATCTTTTACAAATTTATAGATAGCAACACTCTGTTCCGAGAGAGGTCTCCCAAGCAAAACATTAACTCCACCACTATACATATCGCTACCGATCGCCCTACACAGCTGTAGCCTCAAGTCGTCGAATGCACAACATTCTAACAGAATGTGGTATAAGTCGTCCACTACTTGATGAGTGCAGGTATTGCATAACGGGGATGGTTTCACACCCATCAAGTGCAGAAACCTATTAGCAGGCACATGGCCTGACCTTATTCTAAATGCTAACACTAAAAGTTCTCTCGGCATGTTACCCACGTCAAACCAAGGAGCTCGAGGCAGATCATGCTGAATAGTTCTGTACCACAGACCTTTTCTTGCTGTAACAAAACTAAAATGTTCCTCCCACAAATTATGACAAAACTTTTTCATGTGAGGAATAAGCTCAGTAAAATAAGGGTCACCGGGAATAACTATGCCATCAGCAATAGCCTCGGAAGCTAGCTTGTCAGCCATTTCATTTCCCGGGACACCTATGTGAGAAGTTATCCATTGAATTTTAATATTTACAAGTTGTTTCTGAAGAAATTGTATACTCTTTAATGCCTCGTATGCAATCGGCATGCCTCGAACTCCGGATACACAACGAATCAAATGCTGTAAAGCGCTCTTGGAGTCGGTCATAATCACAACATTCTTATACGGCAAACTGTGAACATAGGACAAAGCTTCTACTATAGCCGTTAATTCAGCTCTCATGATACAGGCGTCATTGCACAATTTAAATTTCATACTAGTGTTTGTTTGGACATCAAAAAATGCTGCGCCAACACCATGAACACTTTTAGAGCCATCGGTAAATATAAAATAATAACTATCGTATCTACATCTAAACATATTAGAAATCAACATTCTTAAATTTGCCACACTCATTGAACGCTTTGGTACACCTAATTCGTCAACATTACAAATAACACAATCTCGAATATTAATATTTGATACCCAAGTATCCAAGCTATACATGTCTAATATAGGGGACTTATGAACAATATTGTTATTGAACTTATTATAAATATCAATCAATATGGGTTTATTCTTATTCCTCCAATATGCATTGGTGCACAAAACAGATAGTTCTTGTAATAAAGATAAAGTTGCATCATTGGAAAAGGAGCTCAACCTCAGCCAATACCTGCAGGCTAGCCAATATCTCCTCACAAATAGTGGTGACACGCAGAGCTCACTCTCCATCACACAAATAGGTGTTGAACGAATGAAACCACCACAAATTCTTAATGCACGATTTTGTAAAACATCTAGTTTATACAAATGCGTCTTAGCACTATTACCGTATAAAAAACTAGCATAATCAATTCGACTTCTAACAAGTGAGATGTACAGTCTCCTTAAATGTTTCGGATGAATGCCCCAAGATTTCCCAGCTAAAGTTTTAAGAATATTTAAATATTTGTAAGCTTTCTCACATGTCTCGTTTATGTGAGCTCCCCAACGAAGTGATGAATCAAGCCACAACCCCAGATATTTAATTTTATCAACAACTTTCAATTCCTTTTTATTAATACTAATGTGGACATTCGTTAAGCACCTAGACCTACTAAACAGACAAACATTTGATTTTGATTCCGACAGAAATAATCCCATTTCACCTAAATTTTTAACAAGAACATCTAAAGCTGTGTACAAGTGACTGATGGCTGAATCTAAATTATGTTTATTTGAAGACACATAGAGAACAAAATCGTCTGCATACTGTGATACATTACAGCTAGTGATTGATTTACAAATATTCATAGTTGCAATATTAAACAGGAGAGGAGATAATGGGTCACCTTGAGCTAAACCTACACTTGCCTGTCTTACTAGGATACCATCCATTCCCGTATCGATTTGTAAATACCTTTGACTCAAATAATTAAAAATATATGTACAAAGCTTCCCCCCAACCCCAATTCTATTTAACAAGGAAATCATTCTATTAATATTTACATTATTATAAGCGTTATTTATATCAACAAAACATGCAATAGTGGCCATATTTTTAGAAAACCCAATCTGAATGGATGATATTAACCGTGTTAGGTTGTCCAAGCACGAGCGTGACCTACGAAAACCAACAGTGGAAGGAGACAAAAGGTATGATTTCTCTACGAACCATTCAAGACGTTTCAGTAAAACTCCATGAAATACTTTACATGGGCAAGACATTAGGGAAATAGGCCGCAGGGAATTAGAACTATTGGGGTCTCTACCGGGCTTAGGAATCGGAACTACCTTTATGCTTCTCCACTGGTTTGGTATTATACCAGTTTGTAGTATTAAATTATATATATGTAACAAAAACTTTTTACCTGTAACAGACAAATTGAAAAGCATAGAATAAGATATATTATCTACGCCTGGCGACGTATCTTTGTGCTTCAAGCAATTTAACAATTCAAACAATGTTATATCTTCTTCCATGGCACATGAACCCTCCATAAAAAGTGGTGGTTCCTCGCAAGCTAAATCAGGTGTCAAGGATTGTAATAGCTCTCTGCATTTGTCAGAATCAACACAACGGTTACCATACCTCCCACCTTTTACCCATCTCATTCTTTTCCACATCTCTGACGCGGATGTTTCTGAATTAATACTCGTGCAGAATTCCTTCCAGCCCGTAGAACGAGCTTTGCCAACCAATTTTCGGGCTGTATTTATTTTAGCCATATACATATCATAATTATCTGGAATAGGATTACGTCTTAATTTTGCCAATGCCAAGCGTCTCTCGGCTACGGCCTTAGACAACTCTGAAGTCCAATAAGGTTTCGGTACAAATTTTGCTGTAGGATCCTGACAGATTTTAATCCATGGAATTGTCTCTTCAGCTACCTGATCAATTTTGGATGCAAATAAGTTATAAGATTCCTGAACACTCAACGAAAGATCTACATTAGCGAACGCTTCTTCCGATTTTTCGCGGTATTCACTCCACCGAGCTTGCTTAAAGTTACGTCGCTTTATGAAATTATTTACAGATTCATAACCGTACTTCATTTTGATTACGATGTGATCACTGCCTAGTGACTCATTTGTAGTCTCCCAAGACATTTTTGTAGCTAGATCAGTAGAAACAAATGAAGCATCTGGAGAAGATTGTTGTAAAAATCCATTAACAGACTTAATTCTTGTAGCATTTCCATCATTCAAACACAAATAATCTTTATCAAAATAAGCGTCATATACCATCTCTCCCCGTCGATCAGTCTTATTTGACCAGGTTATATGATGCGCATTAAAATCACCAACAATTAATGTTTCTTTATCAAATCTGTTAAAAATATAATGCCAGTCGGACTGATTAGTAATAGATGAGGGGGGGCAATAAATTGAAATAATGTTCTTTATTCCAGGCACATTAAAAACTTCGACGATGATCATCTCAATACTAGAATTGGGATGTACAACATCTCTGTGCAAGACTTTAATTGACTTATGCGTTATAACACATACACCTCCATAGGAATCCAATCTATCCTTTCTGATAATGTTATAGTTACTAATATTTAAAGATTTGTCAGAAGATAACCAAGTTTCACTTACAACAGCAATGTGTATCTTTTCCCGTAGTAACAAACATTGAAAATCATCTGTTTTAGGGCTTAAACTGTTCGCATTCCACTGTAGAATGGTAACAACTCTATTTTTTGTGTTGAAGTTCTTATCCATTGTTAGAGCACCCTAGTACCTCCAGCAAAAAATCAACACTCAGAAAACTCTTCAGGAATGACTTTAATTCTGTAGTAAAATATTTTATAACTGCGATTATTTTGGCTTCCATGCAACTGTTTCCACTAAAAATTTCTTTTATATTCTTCAAAAATCGTTTTAGACTGAAATCATGCTTTTTACGAGATTTATCACCTGATTGGGACTCAGTATTCTCTATATTTTCTGCCAAAAATTCCGATATCTCTTCATCCTCAACTGGGTATCTTATTTTTTTACGCCTGCCTTTCTTGACTTTTGTAATTTTATTTTTGAGAGTCTTCTTAGAACGAACCAAAAGTTTATTCGAATTCAGAATAGGAGACATTCTATCTTCATCCGAATTTTCAGTAGGCAGGAATGACTGCTTGACAACATCTGAATAGGATTTTCCAGCCTTTACCTCGGCTCTAGTAGATTCATCGACAGTAAATAAATTCGGACTAGGTACTACTACATTCTTATTTTCTTTATTTTTAATAAGAGCCATTTTGTATGTGCAATTATGTTTGCACATTATATCTCTAATTTCTTTTTCACGTAAAAATGCCGGGCACTTGCTTTTCACCATAGACATGTGGTCTCCTTTACAATTAACACATTGAAAATTAATTGTTTCACAATTGTCATGCTCGCCACCACATTTCGGACAAATCTGCTTTTTATTAGGACAAAATGCTTTAATATGTCCGTATTTCCAGCATTTTGAACACTGGGTAACAAGGAAATTAAAAGGCAATACTTCCATCCTCATACCGTACGCAAAAACAAACGGAGGTAAAATAGGACCTTGAAAACAAATGCGAATACTCGCACTTGCAACCCATTTGCCTTCATCGTTTCTCCGGCTTAAACGTTTTACGGATAAAATATCAACCTCACATTCTAGTATGTCCTTAATGCTATTGTCATCCAGATCGAGGTCTATTTCTTTAATTAAGCCGTAGGAAACATTTACCTCATTAGTCTTCTTACAGACCCATCCTCTTTGTTTGATAGATGCAGAAGATAATAGTTTATCTGCAGCATAGTTACTTTTAAATCTAATCAAAATTTTGTATGGACTTTTGTAAACAATCCTCATTATTTCCGGAATTTTTTCAGTACTTAATAATTTTGCTAGCGTAATCTGTTTCGGAAGGACTTCTTTTGATATAACCGATACTTCAACATATTCAGGATTATCACTCACGAACGATTTTCCTGGAGAAAATCCAGAACGCGGTGTAGTAACTTTAGCTTTCTTACCACGCTTTCCCACCGTAATGAACTCTCCATTCTGTATATCATCATCCGGACTTGAATCATCTCTGCCTCTTTTATTCCCAACTTTCAAATTGCTTTCAGTGTTACCCTCTTCTAAATCAGACGTACCATCAGTATTGTGTATCATAGCTCGTAAGGTCACAGAGCTAGAATGACAGCTGCTACCGTCCTCCTCGTCGCAACCGCTTTCCATTATTTATAGAAACTTTTTTATGAAGAAAAAAATGACAAATGCCAACTTTGACAATTAAAATAAGCTGAAATTTTATTTAGAAATTATGCTGAAAAATGGTTGTATCACTGGTAATTTGTGACACAAACACCATAATTATGTCCAAAGATATAATATGTTTTAGTAGTAACAGTCACTCACTTCAAAACTTACACAAACTCGCATAAAATAATTATTATACCGGAGCAAAACTAAACAATGTTGTCGCGTCAAAATCACGATGACAGATGGCCCCAGAGTTGAGGTACTTACGTAACCCGTATTAAGTAACTGAGATAAAGGGAGGCTTCATTTGTTTTATCCTTTTGAGGATGGAGGATATATGTATGTATGTATGGGGAAATACTCCACGTGTACTTAAAGACGTCACATTTCGATATTTTTGTCGATACCTACACATACCTAAGTAATTTTACCGTAAATTCTTAATAAAGCAGTTATTTATTTGTACAATCTTTATTCTTTTGACGTAGGAAGGAGGCATAATGAAGATCATTAAATAGTCAGTTCAAGAGTTCAGGCATTCTCAATTTACCTTTCGTAAGCATCCTCCATTTATCTGTAGACGTCAAAATGTTTTTTGTTACGAATCAGCTATGCTCCTTTTTCTTTTTTATGATAAAAAAGAAAGAATTTGACGTAGAGCATTTTCAAAGTATGTACAGGTAATTTTGGACGTGAGCGAACCCTTTTGATTACTTTTTGGCTTGCGCAGTTGTGGCGTAATAAAGTTTACTAGATCGAACCCTGCCTTATACGTGGCATTTACGTCCAGACATACTCAAACATCGTAGAAGGTACCTATTTTTATACGAAATCGAAGGTTTATACCTAGTATTTTGTTCTCAAAAGTACTAAGACCTTAAAGGATATCCTTACGTCGTATTTTTACGAGAACATTTGACGTGGATGATGAATAAATTCCGAGGACAGGGTCAAGGCTCATGAAATTTAACATATGTCTCTGAAAACATTAAGAATGAATTTGCGCTAAAAATCCTTTAATAATGTAAGAACACTATTTGCTGGGGAGTTTGTCCCACCACTTCTTCTTCCCAGCAAAAACACATAGGAAGTGGAGAAGGGTAAGGGTGTTTTGGGGGCTGTCTTTTGTAGATTTGACGTTCAAAAAGTGCTGATTTTCAGCCT
This sequence comes from Helicoverpa zea, assembly GCF_022581195.2. Taxonomy (NCBI): domain Eukaryota; kingdom Metazoa; phylum Arthropoda; class Insecta; order Lepidoptera; family Noctuidae; genus Helicoverpa; species Helicoverpa zea. The sequence continues at coordinate 5,686,811 of NC_061456.1, read as the reverse complement.
ACTTTGAATAAATGACTTTTGATTGATTTTTTTACCAGCTTTCGCCAGCGCTTATACCCGCATCCTGGAAACTATAAAAACAGATAAAAAGTACCCTACAGCAGTTCTCTCTAAATCGGCTATGTTTTACTGAAATATTTTCCGATACGGCCCAGTCGTTCCTAAGATAAGCTCTATCAAACAAAAAACTTGTAAGCTTTATAATATTTTTACAGATAAATAGATACCTACCTATACGATCATTATTTTATTTTCAAGCGATCAATCTCTCGTTATCGCTGCACTGGTTTGAGCGTAGATACATAATCGAGTGTCAGTGTGGTGGTCACCCGATGCTCGATGCATCAACGTCACCCGGTACATTATGAGCTGAGTGACAGGTGACGTGTCACCGTCGCCGCCATATTGTCCCGGGTCGAGTGCAGCACTGATTCTGGCACTTCACATTATTTTGTCATTTGTTTGCGTTAATTTATTAGTTAAAGTGAAAAAGTGAATGTAATTTGAACCACCTAATAGTTACCCAATATCTTACCTATATATCGGGTTTGATTTAGGTATAATTTGGTATTCGCATACTCTGAGGTGTAAAGGCAATTTATCAGTCGTACCTATATTCACTTCAAAGGTTTCTCTAAAACACTTCTAAGTTATGATAAACCAGCTCGTCATCCGAACTTAGGACGTAATACACACATGTACTTACCAACAATAAATCCAGTTAACCCCACAATAAATCATGACCTTGAGTTCTTGCCTTTATAATCCCGGTTCACCCCAGAGCTCTCGTATGTAATTGAAAACACTTGTGAATCTTGTAAATTGACAACTGTATGATTGACAGAGGTGCTGACGCGGGGCCATATGAAAGGTGAGGGTTAATGGAACCTCGCGTTAGACAACTCAATGATTTCTGATTTCAATCAATATGAATTTATGGCTGTAATATGTTACGACCATAAAAAGGACATCAATTTCGATCGTTGACAACGCGGACCTCCGATTCTGAACGTCTACTTTATTAAATGTAATTTCAAATCACATGTCAGCTTTACCGATCCGTTATTGTTTTAGATAGTCCATTACAATAGCAATCATACAATTCGACATCAGGGAAATTAATTTATTTACTATGGAAGGCAGTCAAACGGACATTTTTGTTGTTGTCTCGCACATTTCCAGAAGTTTATGGGCGATTTGTTTTACAACCGAAGCCTTAAACATTTAAGTAAAATGCAGTACGTCTCTAATTGATGGATTAAGCTGAACTTTGTTTTGTCTTCGTCTCTAAAATACAATAAAAGCAAGAGACGAAATACTAATCCCATCTACATTAGGGCGAGGATAAAAGGATTTTGTGAATGGCCCACGATTTGGGAGCATTTACTTTCACAACAAAAATAAAATTGTACAATAAATTGAATTTGTCAAAGCGAAAATGACAGTCATTGTAGATCAATTGTATTAGGCAATAAATGTTAAATGAAGACCTAATTACAAGAGAGCAATATCAACATCAATCAAAATGACATCCTTTAATTTATTACATTTTAATTATCTCGAAACTGAACACTAATCTTGATTAATGTTTTAAACTATTGAGCTATCATTCTCAAATACGTATTAAACAAAATTCCCCTGCGGAGAGAAATGTAAGTTATATTCGGTTCACGAAAAGCCTTTTGTTGTATGGGACATCCCACTCCGTCAATCAGAGTCACGAGCACCAAAGTAATCAAAGTTTATAACGAGTTACATAATTATTAAATCTCGCGTATAATTTTAGTTCCTCCCCTAATTTGAAAGCAAGCTGAGAAATAAAATGCATTTATTCAGTTCAAGTTAGTGACCTAAAAACAAGGAGTTAACTGGATTAATGTTTCCCAAAACTTTGTAATTAATGATTCGCTAATCTTTACGAAGACTGACATGCGGATAAAAGTTTCGGGCCTTCAGAAAACTCTAAAATTTTTGCCTTAAACTTTCACGACTAAAGTACACATGCAGCGAAAATGGGTCGGACAATCGATATTAATTTATGGCAAGGAAATATCCTGGGATTGCGTACAGACCTTCCCGCTAATGACTCAATCCCTCCTCCGACTATCTAAATTAGAAATTCGATATTTTCACAAGATAGTGTGTTAATTTCGTAACTGTTTATATCGAGCGGAAACGTGGCTGTAGTTTGCAATAACTACCAAAACTATGAGAATGAGCAAGTAGCCGCGGCGACGGCGAGTGGAGGCAGTTCGACGTCAGACAAGGTACGAGACAGCCCGACCAACTCCCAACTACAAGTAAAGCGCTTTAGCGGCAGATTAAGATATACATCTAATAGATGGTGCGGTTACCTAGATCAGATTACAAACTTGACAAATGACATGGATAGCAGCTAAGATATCTCTCCAATGTGGTTCGTGGGTCGATATCAATCAAGTACCAACTCAGACCTTAGCTACCCTCAGGGCTCAGAAGTTGGTACATCATTAATCACTGCTTTGAATTTGGAATTCAAACCACATTTATAAACATTTATCGAGTTTAGATTTTTCTTGTTTAAAACTGTTTAACGAATGTTCGACCTGCGAAGTTTCGGGAACTCGATAAGTCATATTTTTCCGGGTGTCCGCTGTCGCCTAAGCGCACCGCGCTTGTCGCAAGTCGCGCCGCGCAGTTCTCCAAGTGTTTGAGATAACAAGTGCGGGGGTGACAAGAGTCCTCGCAACTTGCGCCCGATGCTCACAACTTTCCCCGCAAATGCACCTTAACTAGTGTTGTCTTAGGTAAGGGGAACAATCTGAATGTTCTCTCGGTAAACTGTTACGTGCTACAGAAAAATGTTGATTACGTTTGTGGAGCTGAATTGAGTAGGTAAACATCTCACGGCACAAAGAGATGATTTTAATTATCCGTGAAATTTATTCCTTTATGCTCTTAAAATTAATAGCAAATAAATTGCGTTCAAAAATACACGTATTTATCTTCGTAATTGCTGTTAAGTATATTCGTTCGAATCTCAATATTTCGAATTGAAATTACTTAATTATTAAAGTATCTTCTGTTATAAACTTAATTGGTTGCGAATCGAAAAATAAATAAAATACAAAACGTAATTTTTCTCTAACGTGATAATAATACAAATATATCATTGAATAAATGGGTAGTGTTATCGGCGGCAGAAAGCTAGGCCGCGGCTTTCAACCCCTGACTGTTCGCGATAAATTGTTGACGATAAAGTAACAACTGAGTACCTATTTCAACATTTTCTGAGAGCGGCCTCTTTGTACGTATATTTTTATTCTTTGAATAACTTGTACTCATATAATACCTGTATACAAAGTCTATAGAGTTTCGTGAATTTGTTCGGCGTAGTTGCAGAGTAAGGTGGACAAATGCAGCGGTGCACGTTTTCTGAAGGAGCGTAGTTTTGAAGTCTGCAAGATAACAGATGCGGCTCCCCTCGCTGCGAGTCGAGAACTCGCTGCCCCACGCTTGCGTCTTGAGAAACGCTTACCAATTGTACCGTTTCAACTTGAACTACACACACTACTTCTTTTTTTAAATGAAGTCCAAAAATAGTGTAAAATTTGTGTTTTATTTTATTTAATGAACGCATTTAAGATATATAGTAGATCTCTTTGACAGAGATTCAATTAAAAACTACAAGGATAACTTGTTGCAAGTTGTTTATAAAACTGACTTAACTGTTTCGATTAAAATTCTATTAATTTTGAAAGAAAAAGATCCTAGCCAAAGTTTTGCTTTATTTAGAGTTTTTAACAATTTAATTTCACAGTATGCTAAATTTGTGAAAGATGTGCCATGTTATGTATTAATTCTATGCCAGACTACACGTCGAAGCAACGAGTTCGCAGTGATCATGCCATACAAAGCTCGCACGGCCCGTAGAGCTATCTAATTAATAGGTCGCGTTGTCCTACGTGGATAGTTTTCGTTTGAACGAAGGCAATGATAGTCTCGCGGTGCCCTTTGTACAGTCGGCAGCCTCGTTAGTCGAGCCACTTCAAAGCCACGCACAAAGGCTTCCCCACACAACTCCTCTGTACCTTTATTGTTCTTTATCTCTATTTAGCGATAGTCAGTAACGTGAGTTTACTATAGCCATTTGAAATGAATACCCAGTTAACCTCCACCTATTGTCACGTTATCAATTTGGTGGCGAAGCCGTTTCTTTGTGTCGATGTTATATTACTGTTTGTATTGTGTTTTTTCTTTGGATTTCGTGCGTATTGATAAGTCATTTTTTATACATTTGTAAGTACCATTGCGCTAATGCACATCTGTACTATCATACCGTTTACACGTATGTATATTATGCATACTTGTTAGAAAAAGTAATAATTAAATATCAAACTGTAAAATAATCAACATCGTAGCTTTATCTTTTTTGGTCTTGTTAGAGATCCTGTGCTTATTTTTGTGTGAAGTTGCGAGACCACGGTAATGTTACCTCTTCCCAAAAAACTGTGAAAGAGAGAGTTTAGGTGACATCATTAAAAGTTCAGTGTAAAGCTACAGATATTTGTTACGAAAACTAGGTGTAACTACAAACTAGGTTAGTTTATTTCATTCCGTATTTTGTCACTAATGCCTGGTGGCCATTCAGAGTTTTCTGACATATTATGTTGTTGGAATCGTGGAATATAAGTAGGTATATATTAAGAAGTATTAAAACAATTTGATATGAAGGTATCGACTAATGAAAAATGTTCAAAGCACTGACTGGAACGTAGCAAAGATTTTAATAAATCAATTCAAAATCAAATGTTTTGTAAATATTTTTGCTTTTATGGGTATTGTAAATGTAATGTTTTTATTTTTGTTTTTACAATTTTACAAAATTCTATATTCAGTTAGCAACAACAAAAAAACTTTTATGCATTGAAATTGATATTTAGAGTAAAATAGTTCTGTTTTCACTCAGTTACATTTCCACTACAGTCTATGGTAATATTAACACTCTACAGAATAGTATTTTGCCGAGCTATCCTAACGTGTTCTTTTATTTATATTTGTTTTCAGTATTTTAATATAACATTAGTTATGCACCTGTTTTTCACGATACAAGTGTGTAAAGACAATGTTTACCTATATTATAAGCAAGAATCTTAAGACATACTTATATTAATTGTATCCTTGTTTATTGCCTACTACTTGAACAAATCGGCCTTCATATTGACATTTCGTGATGAATATTGAACGATTTTGCTAAGAGAGCTTTCACTTAGCTGCCGTTGTCGTACCTTAAGTATAAGTATCTATTATTGGCAAGGCAATTATGTTCAGGACCCCGTTTTACTTACAGATAGCTTTATGAGTATCGGCGTGTGTTCAATAGCTGGAGATATAATAATATATATTTGTAGAAGTAATATGTTCCCGGTGTAAGTATGTACTTGAAATTAATGCTAAGCTTCCTAAGGCGTACAAAAATATGAGCAATCTTCTTATGATTAATTCAGTTCTTTTATTAACATAACACCAATGTGACTATCAAATCATCCCGTTCAAATGTTTGTTGCTAAATTAAACAACATCTTTTCCCAAATATTTCCTATAATAGCATTAGTTATCGATACCCGTGGTGGCTAAATGTTCGCCTTAGGATGTGGATAAAAGGCAACACGTGTGAAATGACATTAAATCAATGACAAATTGCCGTAGCTGGTGAGACTCGCGGCCGGACGGACATGACGAAATTATTTTCTCGGGTTCCCGACATCACACAATTATAGTGTCTGCGAAACCCTAAAACGAGTAAACATTTTATACAGTTAGCGCGAGGGTCGTTTATTACAAGATTTTTGTCGTGCGCTCCGCCGCAATCAAACATTTCATTTACATAGAAAAATGAAGCTTTTATTCTGAAATGCGTTACAGGAGATGACGATTCATAAATTCTTGATATTAAAGCTTTTAAAATTTATAAAAATTCAAATGCGTATTTCAGTAACGTTATAAAAGGTTTTCCGTATTTTCGGTCGTATTTATGCGAATGGAATAAAAGATTTTACTTTTTAACGCTTTTTATAACTCATGAAGCTTTGTGAGCAGATTTATATCCTTATGTGTGAGTTATATGCAACGAGTATGTGTATGTGTTTGTAAAGGTTTGTAATCTAGTTCAATCCGGTTCGCTAAAACAGATACAGCTGCTACCTAAGAGCAGCAAAATAAGGTGTAAGAGTGACAAGGACAGATAGGGCGCATATGGCACGTGTGAGTGAGATGACAGGAAGGTAATCCTCGCCAATACAACTCACCGCCAGACTTAGGAAATGAAAGCCAACCGAACCCAAATTCATTAATGTTATCGTGTTTGCCATTCTAACACTTGCAGAGGTATGAGAGCTGCAGATAACTAGAGCAAAACTAAAACAGTTTCGAGCCAATTCCAACTTGTTGTCGGCACTTTATTCATTATTTATTTTCTCATCTGTTTACTTAGGCCACAGAAATATTTTGGTTGTTTAAATACACCGTGTAAATTGTGTACACTCATTATCCGTCTGGCTCTAATCAAATCTCAACTTTCATCAAATAGTTGTTGGCTTAAATTCATATTTGACTTTTACATAATTATGTGTAGATAAACTTATTTTAGACTAGAATAATATATGTAAGATATAGAATATAGAATGGAATATATTAAAATTTTCCTTTCCAGTGATGTAGTTGGTTGATTTTCTAAACTATATTTTTACTTTACTGGAATACTGTTTCTTTTTTTTTTGTTATGATTCGTGCATACTAAGTTAATGGATTTATTTCAATTCTTAACTAAGAGGGAATGTACAGAATTTTCACCAATGATTTTTCATAAGTCTATTTCATAAGATTAATTATACTAATAATTTAAGAATATTTCCAGCAACGAGATATTTTATAAGATGAGTAGTTACTTCAGGATATTATTATTTAGTATCTAGACTATATAAAATTTTTCTCATTAATGTTGTTGAGAGGTTGCTAAATATTTTAATATCGTAAAATGAAAACATTATTTTATATTTAATCATTCCTAACTTGTTTACCTACTATGTTAGCTTTCAGTTAAAACCTACGTACTGTGATAATAGACTATTTTTATTATAATAATGTTATTAAGAGTAAAGATTTGATTTCTTTTTGTTAGAATTGAATAGGCTCAAAAACCATAGATCCGTTTTGAAATTCCTTTCACAGTTGCTACACTACCCGGAACGCAAGCGAAACCACGAGAAACAGCTAGTATTACCTATATAAAATCCCTTCTCTCAGCCTCGCATCTCTTAACATTCCGAAGCCTAGATAACTAGTACAAACACATTTCTCAAGCTTAGCTAAACTCAAATGTGCCTCAGAGAGCTTTATCAACACACGTTCGAAACTCCTTCACGACTCAGAACATTGAATTTGAAATATACTTAAGCGCACGCGCACACTAGGTAGGTACTTTAAAGCAAAAGATAGTAAAATAAAAAATGCAACCCCCGGGGTTGTTTTTATTTTGTTGAGAGTCATGAATTCATTCAAAGTTTTAAGCCAGTCTTATATCGGACAAATACCCGATAGTTATTACGTGTAACTTCCATTCATCTTCAAACTGACTTATGAGCTCAAACAAACTATCGGCCGACTAAAAGTTTGAAGTCTGCGCGCGCTCTTACTGCCACACTCAGAGTCAGTTAATGGTTACTTAAGTGGCTCCTTAGTATAGATTTAAAAAAGCTCACTCTCAGAGACAATTAATGATCCGTTAGCATCCCTTAATGACAATTAAAGTTAAGTACAGCAAAACCTTTACTTAACTTTCTAATGATTGATTTTGACATTTATGTTTAAGGTTATAAAAGTAAATAAAATATTTTAAAAAGTCTCAGGAATAGGAATGTTTTAACAATAAAGTAAAGATGAGTGATTTGCTTGACTTTATTGATTTTGTAGACTATACCAGAAGGTTTAGAGTAGTGGGGCCAAATAAGAAGCCCAGGAGGAGTAACATTAGAAGTCTATAGGAATATAAAAGGGTATTTTTCTATCAATGTTCAAGCAGTCACTGGGACAAACTTGGAATGTTATGATCTAGTAGCCCGGTGGCCTGGCAGTACCCATGATAGTTTTATTTATAACAGCAGTGCAATTAAACAAAGACTGAATACTGGTGTGTTAAAAGGGATAACTTTAGGGGACAGCGGGTATGCAGTTAGCAATGTGCTACTGGCGCCGTCTTTATCACCAAATTCAACTGCACAAGAAAACTACAACAGAAGCCAAATAAAATATAATGTGGAATACTGTGGAAAGACGCTTTGGCATTTGGAAAAGAAGGTTTCCTTGTCTCCAACTTGGAATGGGCATAGATGGATACAGTTGTGGCTGTTATATGTGCTTGTGCGACACTGCATAATATTTCTTTACAGGTTGATGATTTGGTTCCAATGAACTGGGAATCTCCTCATATTGAGAATAATGATGTTATCCTTATGAGTGAAAGGCGTGAAAGCACAACCAACAGCAATGGATTTTTGGTGCGACCATCTATAGTTGATAGGTTTTTCTCATAATATAATTTTTAATAAATAAAAATCCATAAAATAAGACGAATACTTTTTTAATTGTTGAACAATTATGTAGTACAAAGTTTATTTGACTGCCTTGTTGGTCTAGTGGTCGCAAGCGCGGCTGCTGTGCTCGAGGTCTCTCGAGGGTTTTCTTAAACTTTCACAAAGCAGCCCGTAGTCTGGAAGTTGGTGATTGATTCCTGATTTATACTATCCCATGCTGCTTGTTTCTTGGCGACTGACTTGCCATCTGTTATTTTAGATTCCACGATTGGTCTCCTTTTATCTAATTGTGCTAACAAAGCTTTTTCGTCCGCCGTGAAATTAGCCACACGTTTGCGTGGGGCTCTTGTTCCTGAAGACTCCTAAAATGAAACAAGCACAAGTTAAATTCTTCAAATACATATGTGCAGCTACTAATGTACATAGAAACAAAACTTACCATGATAATATGTTAAGATAAAGCTATTTATTTCAGAGCTTATCACACTTTTCCACACACTTTTCTTTCGTGACGGTTAACGGAACAAGAATTTTAAACGTAACCTTGACACTGACAGTACAATATTGACAGTGATACCAGAAAAAAGTTTCCATGTACTTTATATCATTTACATGAAAATAGGTGTTTTTACGTAAAAACGTTGCCGAAATTAACAAATTCTTATTTCTATTGTTGATATACAAGGTTTTAATGTATTTAAATAACAGTTTTTGCTACTTAATAATTTCACATTTTAAGGTGCGGCTACATCTTTCGTTTATCGATAAGCATTTATCAAAGACAATTTGACGATACTCTGCCCTACGGATACTTAAAGCTGTCATTAACTAATGAACCCTTAAATTTCGTCTCTGGGATGTATCGTTCATTAACAGATTTAATGATAATTAGTTAAGGACTCGTTAGGACTAATTTAAGTATCCATTCTGAGTGTGGCAGTTTGAGCAGAGCTCGTAAATGTCATATTTTCATATGATTTTACCGAAAACACACTTAAGTTGAGAGACTTTATTTACAGAGTCTATGTGACGCAGAACACATATAAATGTACTTTTTACGTTCAAATGTTTGCCCCAGCGAGGTCTAGATAGTTTAGATAAGAGAGGGTAAAACATTTACCTACTCACTGAAAGGGTACTGAATTTACTCGAGAGTGATATTCTTACAATAATAGAAAAATCGAATGTACCTACAATATGTCTATGGCGACGACAATGTTTTTACAAAGGAAATTGTATTGCGTAGTTTCGGAGCACGTTAAATTAGGGCTCCTACGTACCTATGTAAGAGCTCAGAATAGATTTAAGAATAAATATTTTTTGTCCCAGAAAAGATGTAATTGCTGCCAAGAAGAACGATCAGCCACTAGAAGTTGAATCTTGAAAATTGCTAACATTTTAAAGCAAGCGTTCTCTGTTCATGTTCTAGTCGACAAGGAGTCATGTTGTTACATAAAGTGAATGAATAACATCCTCCGTGTCCCAATGATGTAATAGATTGCGTAAAACGAGAATTAAAGTTGTAAAGGTCATACTGCTTATTAGACTCACTTGATGCAATGTTGTATACCTAACTCATTTCTAGTTGGTTGGTACGCTAGATAATTATATTTTGGTTAGTATATGTAGTTTATCAGTTGTGTTAGAACTCATAATATAAGCTAATCATATACAGCCTTACTACAAAAACTTAGACATCTTTTGAACACTTGTTTAAAAAAAGTAATCTGTCATTTTTATAGACAAGTGTTCAGCAGACGTTTAAAAGTTTTGTGGTACGACGGCTATAGTTAACCGGCCGTGTGTGAAAGGTGTCCATCTATTATAGTATAATATTTAACGATATTATAAAAATAAAATAGCTGGCATAAAAGTGGAACAAACAATAACCATATTCCTTTTAAGATTTTCGAGACAGTTTAATTTGGTCGACATTATGCAGCGCTACGGTACTTTCGTAGCGTGTGGCTGACGTCACCGCTACGCGCTACGCGGTCGTAGCAGATCTCGGAGCTGCTACGCATCGATTCAATATGAGGTACTTTTGACAATATTCGTCATTGTATTTTTTATTGTTGTGGTATAATTCAATTTTATCATTGCTTTTTAATGTGAGATTCAAGTAATTATTTGTTATTAACGTTGTCTTAACATAATGTGAATAAAAGTGAATATCACAGTCGGTAGTGTTTAAGCGACTTATGAAAACTCAGTCATCTATGTTCATAACTAAGCAAATTTAACTGCAATCCAATTGTATACACAGCTCGATTCGGCGTATCAGTCAAGATCTACTAACGAAGGATTCAAAGTTACATAATCTATAGAATTATGTGGTTTCTCATTATATATGTTATGGACCAAGTGATAAATTGGGCAGTATACATAATGCCCGGTCATTATGAATAATGCCCAATATGAGAGTGCAATTTGATAATAATTATTCAAACAATCAAATTGACCGGGCACTATACATATTGCCCGTGACCTTTTGGGCAAAGTAATACAAACATATTTAATTTCATTTTTTTATTGTTATAGACATTTCACTTAAAATAAACTAAATATAACACATCCCATATCAATTGACAGAGTATAGAAGTAGGCATGCAACATGCAGCAAGCATGGCTTCTGTCACGGCTCCGGCGCTGCGGGGCTCCGGCGGTCCCATGCGAGCTTATCGTCGCAGATGGTTTTCACGCTCACCACCGCAGCTTCGGCTTGCTGGCCGGCTCCCGGCCAGCCTCAGCCGCGGCGGCGAGCGCTTCAACTACCTGCGCCTCAGCTCGCAGGCCGCCTCGCCCCTCCGTGCCTACGCGGTTTTGAATTGCACTCTAGGGGTAGGGCAGACAAGACTACGTGGAGTCGGTTTTGCAGCGATTCGTTTTCGTCACTAAGTTCAGTTTTTAATACAATGTTTTGAATCCAAATTAAATTCTACCATAAAAAAACGAGCCAAGAAAAATGCGATCAAGAAAAACGAGGCCGAGTTAGTAAATTAGATGACAATTGTCCAATTAATAGTTTTGTGCCTAGACTTATAATTTCCCATTAAAATAGAACATATAATTTAAAACAATAATCATAAAATATGTAGCAAGTAACAGGATTTATTTATTAGAACAACTGCCACCCTCGCACCGCATAAAATATAGCTTTATTATCAAATTGCCCAACTGTCATGTAGCAATATAATAATGCCCGTGCAATGTGATAAATAATGAAGTTAAGATAGTTATTAATCACTTGGCCCGATAAAGCTAGACATTATTCATAATGCTCGGGCATTATAAATAATGCCCGAATTAATCACATGGTCCATAACATATACAATGCTTGAAATCAATCAGAATATTAATTTACATTCCAGATAGCATATCATATGCTTACTCTGTAAATAAATGGCTATATAAATAAATAATCGGTTGAAAAAGTAAGATATTTTCACATTTTTCTCAGTATAAAATGTAATTTAATTAAAGAACTTGGAGTAAAGCTTTCGTTAAAAGTTTAAATAGATTCCGGAAAACCATTTTGCAGTTTTTTTTTAATAATATAAACTACGTATTGACAAGGTGACGGGGCTTAATAAATTTCAAAGAATTTACTTAAGAGTAAATATTTACTGCGTTCGCCGTGCTCAGCACCAATAGCTTCTTGGAAATGTGAATGGAAATGAGTGAATACGACCATATTCACTGACTACAATTTAATGGAGTTGGATTGATATTTCCAATAATTAAGTACTTATAAGATTAAAAACATTATCCATAATTAACTGAAATTTCGACCATGCCAGGCTGAATGAGTTATCGTATGAGAGCTGAATGGATTTCAATAATTACTTTATTACCTCCAACTTTACTTTATCTTAACAGCGTTCATGTCGTCATCATCCTTATGTTCTGTCCTTAGCACGATAAGTGTTTGTCTGTGTTGTTTTACTTCCAGTATTAACAACGGACACCTATCCATAAGCTAAAAATATTTGGTGTAGATAAGCCACAATTTCTCTTAACATTTAAAGACACAAGTCCCTCAACAGTGCTATGAAAATAAATAACCAGAATAGAATTAGATATGACCACTCTATTAAACAAAGAAAAAGTTTCTCTCAATTCGTCGCATATGTTTCCATCTATGAAAATACAATACAAAACCCATTGCAGTTAAAATTGATCGGAAACAAAATCCCGTACTCCGGGGATTTACGCAGTAGTAGGTTTATTGCAATCGTCTCCAATATACGTTTCATTTCGTGAAAATTGTATAAAATTGAAGTACGTACTGCATTATAAATGCTAGCCGTATTCTTCGGTTTGCCTCGCATCCTAGGAACTATTACGCAAACATCGGAATAAAATTTAAAAAGTGCCTTTCTAACATTCATCCCGTGTGAGATGTAATTTGGTGATGAGATACCTAACTAAATAACCATAAAAATGCAACAGAGCAATATATACTAACTTAAATATAACATTATAGTAAAAATGTTGCAGTTATTTAAGAACATTTTTAAGAAGTACGGTGGGACGTGGTGCGCGGAAATTTCAGCATTTTCAATTTACCCAGAGCATGCACAACCTCGACGGATATAATCTGACTTATCTAGATAATGTAAGATCACATCACCAGTTTCACACACGTTTTACGATGCTGCACATATTGGAGATTGATGCTGTTGGAGTTTTACTTAAAATGTGTTTGCTTGTCTTATGCATTTTGAAATAAGTATTGGTACTTACGTGCTACAGTTTAATAATTATGTAGTTAGGAGTTACTACAAAATAATAGAACTCGTCTCGTTGGTGTGGTCACAAATGGAACCGCTGTGTATGAAGTGTCATATCCAAATAGCAGATATGTATCCTTGTGATCTTTTTTGAACTGGGCATGTAATAAAACAATAGTTTTTCTTGAGCTGAGACTCCACGTGCGGCACTGTGACGCACACAAATGCTTCTTCTGGTCTACTCGCTCCAGCAAGCTGCAACCAATTGCAACCTTTGTGCGTAAACGCATACTCCATTTACTGGCGTCGATAACCAATTTTGTGTTACCAAGTAAATAAATGTGTGAGCACAATTTTGATGAAATCTCGCCATTACAGAATAAACTATATCCTACACATACCTAAGTGGCGTTTGGTGAATACAAACTACATTTCCTTATAATTCTATTTCTAAAACCATGTAACAGAAACAACTATCTTCTGTCATGCCCGTGATATCTAGGTCAAGATAGGCAAGATAGGCTCCATCACAGTTCGATTCGTACGATAGCCGCTGGTGGTACGAGACATGGATTTGGAACTCACACGGAACGTATGTAGAAGCGTATTGTGTATAAATATAGAAATACTAGCTGTTCACCGCGGTTTCACCCGAGTGAGCTTTCTTTGTTAAATAGAAAGTATCCTATGTTCATTCTGGTACCACCAAGAATATGTGTACAAAGTTTCATGATGAACGGTTAAGTCGTTTTGCGTGTCAAAGAAACGGACTGTCGCATTTATAAGTTGTTGATTGCTGAGAATAGTGCATCAGTTGTGTGCTTGTGTAGAAGAAAATTCGCTTTATTGTATCAAAGTACATGGTTTCCCATCTACATTAAGTAATATTATTAAGCTGAATAAGCTGTATAGTTTATATGTTTGCTTAAACGCGTTAATCTCAGAACATCTGTTAGGTCCAAATTCAAAATTATTTTAGAAACAAACAAACAAACTCTTTAGCTTTATAATATTTAATAGGTACCTATAGATTGGATTGATCCTTTAGCTTTGTAACAAATTAATTAAATACCTCATTATGATTGAGGTTAAAAATGATTAAACAAACTTCTATTATTCTTGATAATAGGTATCTAATCGTGAAATAACCCTGTATCTCTGTTTTCTTAACATAAATCGTGGCAGATATTTAAGCGTGCCTATAAAAATCATTGAACTCGAATCCTGTAATGTTCAAAGTCGTAAATTCCGATGACATTTTGTGGCTATTAAAAGTTGTTTGTATTTTATAATGAAACTCGGTGAGTTAATTACATTAATCTTAATTAGATCAATTTTGTTCGAAATTAAACAAAAGTATCCTCAAACAAAATTAATATATCAAACTGTCTGTGTGATCAGGATTTGTTTTGTGAAAGGTCGAGTCATGATGAGCCTAACCACCGGGCATCGTTTATTTTCTTACTAAAACGATTTTCGTGACTAAAAATCTTCCTAGATTAATTTTCTTTTCTTACAAATCATTGTTAACTTATTGTAAATGGTTTTTTAACCTTAAAATGGATTTAATGTAGAAGTATTGCTCTAACTCATAATGCTAATTTCGTGGAATCGTTTAGACCATTAAAACCTTTTGAAACGTTTTCGGTAAAGGTATTCTAGGAAAGAAACGGGAGAATTCATATTGTTTTATTGAAAACGTTTTGTTGTTGCTTACTCAACCGAGTTCATTGAAGTTCAAAGATTTATTGCTATCTATAGATTCATAATAAATAAGTGCTTATTAGTGCTAACGATACTATATTGTGTATAGAATATGAATGAGCATATTGATTAACAAATTATTAGACGTTTTCCATTGGGGAGGCGCTCAACAGAAATAAAATGGAATTGGAAGTTATAAATTTGTCTACTTTAAAAGAAATCATTGACTTTTAGCTATGATATTCCATGTACGCATTCTGGTAGACCAACATTTTATTAAAAATTTTAAAAGTGTATCTAGAACTTCATAGAATAGTTTTCGTTTAGATCATGTTCCTTTACAGTTTGTACGCAATTTGTAAGGATAAAGTTGGAAAAACTTTGACTAGATTGTTAAGCTAAAAAGGAAATATGATTTCTCACTTGAGAATCACTAAAATAGGATTGCTTATCTTGCCTATCATTTTGGGGTACCTACATTGAATATATAATTTTGGGGTAGAAGATTTAACAGTTGATCACTTGCCTAACCGAAACGTCAGAACATTTTTAGCGTAGTCAGCAAAATTTTTTATAGTTATGGAAAGTAAAAAAGTACTAAGGACTCTTTATTTTTTAATTAATGGATTTTATCTACCAAGAGACTACTACCCAAGTATTGGATACTATTAATTTACATCTAATTTAATGAAAAGTTGCTCCGGTGAGCTTATATCTCGAAGCAGCACGAAGTAACTAAACAAGGTTGCCGAGATGCGACTCTGTCCCTGCCGTGCTATCTCACTTAACATTAACATATCTTACTTAGCTACCTCGAACAACCAAAATATATTAACTACGTATATTTTAGAAATGCTAATATATCTCAACTTTCATAACGACGCTGTAACAGTTGAAAACATTTTTTGAATGTGCAAATACTTTCATAAAATACTTTCTTTTCGTAATCTTAAGTTATTTAATGCTTGAAAACTGTTTAATCTAATGGGTACTCTGAAATTTTGATTTCTAAATGCAAAGTCGTTTATAATAATTGTTTTATTCTTAAATATTTTCTCAACTGTCAGACGCCGCTCAGCTTAGCAAGTTAGTCCATTAGTATATTTTAATTAAATACTGAATTCAAATAACTTGATGTTTCTCGAGCATATCTAATTCGTTAGTGAGTTGAGTTAATCACTTAATTTAAACCTACATACTAACTAGTTCAGTACACAATTAATATTCGTTTAATGGAAAGCATTATTCATATTTTCTGATAGTTTAATGGTGTTTGTTGCATTTTGAACGTTACTTTTGATTTACTTCATTGGCATAGTCGGCTTAAGAGTAATTGACGTTAACTTTATGTTTGTTATTTATGGGTTAACTTCGTGCTTATTGAAATTCGAAAATCGAATGGTGAGTAAAGAACCTTTGAATACCTACTCCACTTTTGATGTAAGTTCTCTTAGATTCTATTTTAGTATAATAATAACAAATAAATTATGCATTCTTTCTACTTCAGCTCTTAGCCAAACCCTAGGATTTCAATGAAATGAACTTGTCGCATTATTTTGAATAGTTTGTGCGCTCCTGGCACTAATCTCTGTTGGTCACTAAAGTGTTTGTGTGCCAGACCAGCTAACCAGCGCACCGTGTCCATTTAAACATTGTTCTCTTGCAGAAGCTTGTAAAATAATGTTTAAAAAACAGCAAATACTAATTTATACCAACATTAGATACAGAGAAAACATTCAAATAGACAAGGGCGTTTTCATCTATCAAAACGAAGGTAACCCTTAGCTTTTATTGATTCATGTTACTAAAACATAATACTTTGTTTGTTCTACCTTACGAAGGATTAGATTTCATGATAGCAAAATATTATAAAACAAAGTACCTCTTTGAAAACATAACGAGCGGAGCTTCTAAATTAATACAACAGAGAGTTTCTTAAAATGTTACGTTACATACATGTAGTCATTACTTACAAAGCTTACCTGTTTGGAAATAAAATGTAAACTGTATTACACTTTATTCTGGAGCTGAATAAAAGGTGCTAACAGAATCAGCAGCGGTCTCATCTCCCGTCGCCTGCAGTGGTCCTTTAATTAATTATCTCATAGAATTTTTAATGTCATCTCTATGTGCATTTTCATTTTATAGCGCAATTAGAACAATTCATTCTCCCGGCACTTGGTGTTACAATGACAGAGAAGGTTTTTGTTTTCCTGTGGTACATAGTAGATTTAGGTGGACTTTTTGGAAGTCTAGTTAACATATATTTATAAATATAGTAACAGTATTTTTTTTTTATTTTTTTTTTCCGACGTCAAAAATCATAAAATGACCCCTCCCGCTGTGGGTTAGCAGCGGTGAGGGAGTGTCAGACTCTTACTGACTAAAAACCGTCGTGTTCCGTCATAGGCCTTTTATGTGCCAGGGCCGCGGTATCTCTTTCGAACAACCCGCAGCCCCGGCAGGCCTTGGCCCTGCTGGGCCCCGCTGGGGTTGCTGACATCTCTTTGAGGAGCGCGTGGAACAACGCGCACCGTCGACACGGGTCTGTCGTCTAAGTAGACAGAGGGACGATGAGCCACCCGAACTCACCGCCCACAGACCCACGCCTACGGTGGCCGGGAGTCATCTCGCGACACCCGGCGCCCATGGTGTCTACCTGGTCCAGCGCGGCGGCCGGGATGAGAGGTGCGAACTCTCTGGCGTTCCGCCTCCTCCTTCTCGAGCATGAACGCTTCGCAGAAGGAGGCGACGGCATCCCATTCCCTCTCGCCCCGGACCATGGCCTGAACCAGGGCCGGACGCGAGAGGTCGCCGCCGCCCAAAGCCTCGACGAGGACCCGGCGGTGCCCTTCCCATGCGGGGCACACCTGGACTGTGTGGTCCACCGTGTCCTCGGGGCTGTCCGCACAATGGTGACACCCGGGCGCCTCCTCACGACCGATGCGGTGCAGGTACCTCCCGAAACAACCGTGTCCGGTGAGGACCTGCGTCATGCGGTACGTGAGGGCGCCATGACTCCTCCCGAGCCACTCCTCAAAGAGGGGACTTACCGCCACGATGGTGGCGTGCCCTAGTAACAGTATTTGTTCACTACTTGAAATACTTACGTTTCATTAAATGTTTGTACAATTCTGTGTTCATTTTGTATTTCCATCAATTCCGAACTGAAGGATTTATTCCTATTTTGAATACAAATGAACAAGTTTTTATAGTGAAACTTTAGTTATGGGTAGTGTCGGAGAAGGAAGGGTAGTTTGCTTTAGTGGAATAATATTTCAGTATTTATTCGCAAACTATTTATGGACTGGGTATTGAATACTCCGCGCTCGAGTAACTCCTCCGCTTCCAACTTTATTATTATATCTTCTAAATAATTCAAAATGAAATAAATAAAGCTATATAAAAACAGGGATCTCCTTTATTTTAAAGTTCTTATTTAAAGTAACAGTTACGTACATAAGGTTCGTCGAAGCGAAACGTCACTATCATCTTAAAAGTCCTAATACAAGTTAATTATGTACAAGTATAAAATTCACTACGGTCAACTCACGTTGTTGATAAAATAACTTTACCTGCATCATTTTCGTGTAATTTTTCAATCACTAAAGTCTAACACTGATTTTAAATGAGAAAATGACAAGTTCGTGATTTTTGGTTTAATCTTCCGATCATCGGACAGTCCTGTAAAAGAAAATAAGATCGTCAACATAATTACAATTTTACATAGAAACATAATTTTAATCAACTTTGAAACTTTATGAATAAAATATTGATAAAACCTGAAGTGTTATAAATATTAAATGTTGTTATTAATAAACTAACACAATAGCATTTTTTAGTGAAACGCGATAAAACGTTAAATTAAACCACGTGCGACACAAGTTCGATCCATTCCCAATTACCTCGCGAACGAACATCGGACAACGCATGATTGTGTGAGGAATATGAATATAAAATAAATTCATTAAATTATTCTCGGAACAATGTCTTTTGTATAATAGTAAAAAATATAATGTAAAAATGTTTTTAAAATTCGGGTACTGAAATGAAAATGCTACATTGTCTCGTAAGCATAATATTTGGTGCGTAAAAAGACTTGATTCATATTTTTTTTCTCGGTATTAAAATATCGAAAACCGCAGAAGTCAATAATAATAATTAATGAATTCTTCACCCAAAAGAAAACCACAGGCAAAACAAATATTCAACAGATGCTCACGATTGTTTGAATTCTTTAATATTACAATGGCATCGACTACGTAGTTCCTAACTCTATTCGTGTAATATTGGACATCCGCAATTCCACAAAGTTACCAATTTGGTCGGTATTACAACAAAAACAATGTTCAGTAAGTGATACAAAACCAAGCCACATCTGTTCAATATAGACTTGTGTACACTGCATGAAGCTCTCAAATTGCTATGTAGGTGATTAGTAGAGAGCAGTAGATAGATTAGGAGAAAACTGTTAGTTGCTACCACTTTGCTACACATGCCCGTGCAATGCCGGGCAGTGAGTTTTGCATCCATTTGATCACTCCTAATTCAATTTCAACCAAGCAATTATGATTATGCATACAAACGTGCACTACAAAGAACAACTAAGTGATAGATACGCATTAGTTTGCACGTGCCTGAAATATTAGTTGCTGTATCTGTCCTAAAGTTGGAGTGACGTTGACAAAGTAGATACAACTTCAAAGCACGTGTAAACTAATGTTACATATGTGTCTTGACGTTAGTGTAAGGTGCTTCTTAGATGCATGTTATGGCTCCTTACCAATGCCTGTAGAGCAAACAGTTGAGCATCGCCATGATGCCGACGTGCGACGTCGACCACCGCAGCCCTGCAACAATAACCACGTTACAACCCGCACTAGGTCCAAATTAACGTCATCATCGTAGCTTTATAGTTATCATAAAGTTGGAATACTGCAATCTGGGACATTAATGTTCCTCGTGGCCTGAAATTGTTTTTGAGGTAACGATAATTAAATCCATTACGTTGTTTAATTAGATTTTCGACACGTTGATCACAAAATACAGTTTTGCTGTCATCAACCATGTATACCTGCTTGCGTAATTGAGTTCTACGTTCTCTGACGTCATTTGTCACGCGATAAAACCGAGGGTGAGCGAAAGTTCCGCGCCACGGACACTTCGTCGCAATAAAGTCCTGTAAAGGACATAATGTATTGGTATGCGGCTCGGTGGCGCTGACGTAAGCAACCGACATCAGCCAACCATGAAGGCCGGCCTTTGGGTACCTGTCAAGCCGGTTCATTAATGAAAACTGAGCAGAAGTCAAAGTGAGCACTTTGATCTATTACATGACAAAACCAGAATTTCAAATAAACGTGCTTTTGACGACGCTTAAGGTAAAATGTCGGAAAGATATTACACAAGCTTTAAAATCTTACATGTGTAAAATGTATTTTTACACTACGTAAGTATTTCTTTGTGTGGAACTGAGCTGTTGGCATGATTCTTGCAACTAAAATGCTTTCTTGCAACAGCATTGTTTGTGGAGGTATACAGAGTATTATTTTATTTTGTGTCTTAAAATACAGGAAGAGTGTTTCTTAAAATTGTTATAATATTCTATTTCAAACAATTTCTTTGCACTCCGTACGTGGGTGTCGATGAAGTAGCGACTCCTAAAGTAGGTTCCGCGGAACAAAAGAGTTGACTGTAAAAGTCAGCGAGTTCTACCAATTAATTTTAACACATTATTTATAGAAAGTATGATAAAATAAAATAAAGCAACAATACAATAATAAATAGAGCAAATATTAAATATACAATGAATCGCATGTATATTTCAGCCGATTCCGAATAATTTTAAAAGTTTAAATTAAAAAATATATATAATATTCCGCTGAAACCATTTGTACTATTCTAAATTCATTTTATTTAAGTACCTATGTTTGTACCTACTGGAAACGAGTTAAACATAGGCTAACAATCAAACTGGTAATGTCGTTAATTCATGGAACTGTGTTTTGAAACTATGTGATAAGACTGCAGCAGTACGTGGAAATTAAATTATTATTAATGAAGAGTAATGATAATAATTTAAAGTATACGGAAATGTCAGTATAGTTATCGGCACGAATCTTGAGCTCTGACCTACATCTGCGCAGAAGTGATTTATTAGCAAAGAACTAATCCCGAGTGACGGCTATGACGCGATGCACTGCGGGCCAATCACCGCTTTACCCCGCCTCCGCGCCTCACTTCATACCACAAAAGGGACCCAATAAATTACTTCTGCGCAGGTGAAGGTCAGAGCTCAAGATTCGTGCCGATAACTTCAGTGTTTTCGTGTGTGCTTCCGATTTCTAAATCTTTTTATTTTAAATACTAATACTTAAATGCGTACACTTTATTTATAACGATTAATTAAATCCCCGTTAAAATTAAAATTAAATAGTAATAAATAAAATAAAAAAACACTTCTTACATCTTAAAACACAAAGTCATGTTTAGTCAACGTTTTCATAAATGGTTCCGTAAGATGATATCAAAGTGACCTAAAATTATAATTTACTTTAAAACACATACTTGCGCCCGCAGCATGAAAGCCATTGCGACAAGCGCGTGGGAAGTAAAATATCCAAATGTTTAGTCATTACTGAGAGTCAGAGCTTTTGTATGTGTGAAATTCTCCTTATTTCAACGATCGTAAGTACTTATGCTTATTCATTGCAGAAATCCTTTATGGGTTCGTATGACGCATGCCATTATCCAATACGCTTTCTTGCCAACCATTCAATCCAAGTACTTCTTGCCTCTCAAGTTTGTATCGACCCTTAACATCTCAACAAAATATTACCCTATTTATAAGAAACATTGTTACTGTACTGTGACGAATATTCTGCAGAATGTCTATGAAAATGTCAGAGTAAGCAATAACCTCGGGTTTATTGCTACACGCGTATAATTCTAGTGACTAAAAAAACTACTGTATTAAATATAATGTTTTGTCGGTGATTATACCTTGGCAAATAGCTCCGGGTTCAGTTCTATTTTTGAAACATCTTTATCGTTTTGAAATTAATTTCTCAGCTTTTGATGTTGTGTGCCGGTTATCTACTCGCATTTTTGTAGCGTTTTCGTTTGGTATTGCAAAATTATTTTCTAAAGCTATATTTATCCGTCCGATATCAAAACAAGACCCAAACAGTGTAAGGAGTTGTTATCTTCCTACTTGTACAATTACACAAAGTAAACAAGGGGAAACTATGGTCAAAGGCAATGGGTTAACGATGACCATGGACGTAACCAAATAAACATTTGGGGAAACTTCTGACTTAATTATCGTTTCAAGTTCGGTTACGTACTTGTCCAACCTCTTTTGTTTGAACTTACTGTTTGTCTTTATCTATAGCATTTTCCTGCATGCTACATTGTAATGACTATAAGCCAATTCAATATAGTTCATGTCTCCTTTAGTTTTCAAAACTTATTTTCATGCCAACGAGGAAATCGCACTACAGATCTAAGTATGCTGTTCATATATCACAGTATAAAACAGTAAAGTAGTTGATTAAAGCGTGAGCATGTAGTTCAAGTAATAAGCTTCTAGACAGGAACTATGTTCCTGATTAAATCTGTTACAGGCACTAAAACTTAGACTGGTTAATAATAAGTGACAAGCCGCAGCCTACTGCGTTGCCGGCATTACAACCTATTTGCATCAGCGCAGTTTATAGCCCACAAACTTTAAACAGCCATCACATTAGCACGTACTTAAGTATGTGCATGTTTTGTATCTTAATTAGCCTTAAGTATTAGATAAAAGTTACACGACTGAGTAATTTTTTACACTACAGCTGTTGCAATTGAAAATTATGACTTGAGAGTCATTTGTTCACGTTATTCTGAAAAATTTTTTTTTTCTACTTCTTAAATTATCTAAGATTCCCTTCTTTTGCTTGTTCAGTCTCAAAGATAACACAAAAAATCCTAAATATAAATTGCAGCGATTGTTCAAAAAAATGCACAACTTCAAAGTGCTCATTTAAATTTCTCTTCTACATATGAATCTTTCTTAATGTTTACGTTATAACAAGCTACTTCGAGTACGTACATTTATCACTTTGCGTTCTGTAATATAGAATATGATTCATAACAATAATGGAGGGTAAAGCTCCAGCACATGTGATTCCCCGTCGATGTCGTTGGTCATAGAGAATACGTGAAATGAATATTCATTGGATAGATTTCATCGATTTATCTCTTTACCGCGGTTCGGTTACGTCCTCAATGCTCGACTACCAATGTATATTATTTCTTATTAATAGTCATTTAGCCAGTCTGTGTGACTTTTAAATCCTACTTACCTACTTTAATTTACGCGTATTTTTTTATCTTCAGAAATAATTATTAATTCTTGATGGAGCTAGATGTTACTTGCATTTTCAAGATATAATTAATTTGTGCTCGGTTAATTGCAATACCAGCTCCGTTTCATGAAATAGAACGCGAAATGTGAAGTGATACATCTCTGTCCAACCCTTTGGGGAGAGCTAGCATAATTGTATGTGCTTTTACAATACAAGTTCACCCTTACTTGCAGTAGATATGAAAAATAACGTTAGTGTTTTGTTATACAATACATTTTCCTCTGCTTATAACATATCGTGTACGAGCATACTGTGAAAGTATGACAAGTCGATTGCAATACTTTGCTGCGTCATCGTGATATACGACTGTAAACCGCACCATAAATTGTAGGAACCGTGAGAAAGCACGAATAGTATCGTATGTCTGTGCACTTAAATGAATCTGACTGTCAGCTGACTGCATGTAGACCGCATGCGAAACAATTAAATCTAACGGTGTAACAGCGTGCGTTTAATGTATTTTCGGGGAATTAATGTGATTTCGCATTATAAAGTGACCATACAGCGGGCCTAATGGCGTAAAAGCTACAAAATAATCAATTCAATGAACTGTTTTTGTTCGCACGGATTATGAAGGTATTAACATAACATAACATCACGCCACTCTTCTCCAGGGCTAATTAGGAGCGTTACTACGTAGGCTAAAATATAAAAAGATTTTATCTAATAGAATGAAGCTACAGAAAAATCATAACAGCACT
This sequence comes from Helicoverpa zea, assembly GCF_022581195.2. Classification (NCBI taxonomy): domain Eukaryota; kingdom Metazoa; phylum Arthropoda; class Insecta; order Lepidoptera; family Noctuidae; genus Helicoverpa; species Helicoverpa zea. Next base: position 5,662,692 of record NC_061456.1, on the reverse strand, counting down.
TTTCGACACCGACTTCCGTTTGATATTAATAAGTCCTGCTACCTACTACCTACTAGATCAACGAAGTATTAATATCGGATTATTATTGTGTAAGACAAGAGCACTTAAATATGCTTTGTCAGCGAGGATCACTGATATCAAAGCGAAGTTTGTAGGCTAACATTTTGTCAGTAAATTACTTGTTCCTGTTTACTACGGATTATTTTACAATATTTAGCTCAATGCCTAGAAATTTAAAGGTCTTCAAATGTTAAGAATAATCAAGAACTGCGAATAGTACACGCTTGCCTCGGTGTGAAGTTAAAGTCATTTTATTTAATTTAGGCCTTCATAAGCACTAATGAATGTTAAAAATATAAATAACTTTGATTCTATATACCCATTCCAAAAATTCTAATTAGCATCTTATGGTTAAGAACGGGAAAGAAATTCCATGGTTACTTTTTTAAAATAAATTACAGTTTTATAGTAATTATGTATTGATACATACTGTTGCTGCTATACTATGCCAGTTACATAATAATGATAAGGATACCTCTTAACAGAATCAGGAAGCCGGCTCCCTATTTGTTATTCTTTACATACCTGAAGGTCATCATCATCCTCCGAGCCTTTTCCCAATCATGTTGGGGTCGGCTTCCAGTCTAACCGGATTCAGCTGAGTACCAGTGCTTTACAAGAAGCGACTGCCTATCTGACCTCCTCAACCCAGTATCCCGGGCAACCCGATACCCCTTGGTTAGACTGGTGTCATTACATACCTGAAGGTCACATTCGTTAAATAACAAAATGACATTCCGAATTTTCATAAACCGTACCCAAGCTCCGTCAGTCGTGCGTGAGTTCAGAGTCCCTTACAATCAGAGCAGCACGCACCGTCACACGAGCATAATGTATTTCAGAAACATGCGACTGTATCATGGAGAACGAAATTACTAGCAGGGATGTTATAACGCAAAATGTCTTAAGAAATAGCGCGCCAAAATTTGGGTGTTCGGGGGACGAAGAACGCCGTCACGCGTCTTCTTTGAAAACCGAGCATTTTTAACGAAATAAAATCACCAATGATACAAGATCAACTTTAACGAATTGGTCTTGATTTGACAATCAACCCGAACATCTGGTTTATTTATTTGTTAATCTTACTTAGCAGTTAGGTTATTTCTAGTAACAGATCACGCTTACAGTATTTACTTGACCTACAAGAAGGCGCCTGATCTACATACCTTCTTCATGGCATATCCACTATCTTTCTTACTCTGTGGTCTGTATACACGAGTGTAACTCCGGGCGAATTGATAAAATGCTTGGGTAGTTCGATGTTAACGCACAACAGTCGCAATGGAATTGCAATATCGTGGCGGCTTGTTTTTTTTTTATTAATTTAATTAGCGTGACTGTATGGATGTCAGAGCGACATCGACAGCCGTCGCTATTTTGTTTCTCTTTTGAAATTGCGACTGTGGAATACTTCGTACGGTTGCATCAATATGGGATTGCGATAGCTAAAGCAGCTTACTGAATAAGATAAAAATATTTTTACTCCTGTAACTTGATTAATAGGTACATTTAAATACTTAAAATTATGTCGACGTAATACTAGGTATGTAAAGCAGTATTTTATCATTTTTAAAGAAATATATTTAAAAAATGTGCTCCTAACCCTGAACAGGATTTTTCACTAAATACCGCTAACTTAGATTCACTCCGCTAAAACATTTAAGTCCCTTACCGAAATAAAACAAAAATGATAAAGCCTCTAAGTCGTAAAGGGTCTGTCACATACGTAACTCTAATGCCCTTATCGGTATTTTTATATATGTGACTGAACTTTCATTCTGGAAATAAAAGTAGAAATAAAAACCAGCCGATATTAGGTAATTAAGTGTACCGAAAAGTATGTATTCGAAAAGTGCAGGTTTAAAAAAATATTGTAATAGAAATATTCGTGAACTACTTACATAATATAAAGTTATAAAAATAAAATAGTTAACAGTTCAAAATATTAAATGCATATTTTTAATCATAAAAAACAAAATTAATACTTAAAATGAGGCTTAACGTAATCCTCATTTGAGTTTCAATCCAATATATTTTTTCATTTATGTTACAGTAAATTAACTCGCAGGAAAAGTCTTGTGGGCATCAATAACTTTGTATCAATAACGACCTTTCCTAATCTGTTCATTTGCTTTCTAGAGATAGAATGTTAACATTAGCCCCACAATACAAGTAAAGGCAAATGCCTATCTCTAGTAAGCAAATCAGCAGATAGATAGAATATTAGGACCGGTCGTGTCTGCAAGAATTTGAAAAAGGAATACACGGATCATACCTGAGTTAGAGTCCCGGCTACCCATAACGGGTGCTATCTGCGGCCTCTCCTCGTCTAGGATGAGCACGCCGCTGTTCGACCATACGGACAGCACGTGCGCCACACACGTCACGTTGACCCGCCCCTGTGACAAATAACGCTAATTACCGACCGCCATTTGTCGCGATGGTACTGGCCACTACACGAAAACAGAATGCAACAGTTTTGAAAATAGAACGCTGTTGAAAAGAAATAAAGCTTTTTTATACGAAGTATTTAATTGATAAAAATTAAATAGTATTTTTTTATAAATCTGTATTCATCTATTACACTAGTCTACAAAATTTTCCTTTTTTATTGTTTCCAAGGTGAAGCATATAAATTTTTGCAGATTATCTATCACAGAATCGAAGTCTAGAACACAGGACTGCTCTAGCAGTTCTAGTTTTGGAGAAAAACCAATCTGAAAATGCCTAAAAATGCTTTTTTAACTATATTTAAAGCCATTTTTCTACAGACACTATTTTTTTTCGTATTTTCTAACTAAAGAATCATTTAGTACAGCTCTTCTCAATTCAAATCCAGTTTACTTTACATCATTACGAGTTTTCTTTCTCAAGATATACCATTTTACATTTACGGTGTATTTTGTCCATACTAAAATGTCAATTAGTAATGTAAGGAAAATCGTACGTCGTAGCTGAAAAAAAATATCACGAGAATGGAAACTCGTACTGATGTAAAGTAAACTGGATTTGAATTGAGAAGAGCAGTACTAAATGATTCTTTAGTTAGAAAATACGAAAAAAAATAGTGTCTGTAGAAAAATGGCTTTAAATATCGTTAAAAAAGCGTTTTTAGGCATTTTCAGATTGGTTTTTCTCAAAACTAGAACTACTAGAGCAGTCCTGTGTTCTAGACTTCGATTCTGTGATAGATAATCTGCAAAAATTTATATGTTTCACCTTGGAAACGAAAATGCTGTTGACTAGTGTTATGAATATATTTTTATTCTTAAATATTTAAAAACATAAAAATTGTGCACTCATAACATATTTTATGGTTAAAGATTTTATTTTTCAACATATTGTTATTGTAAATTTTTTAACTAACACGAAATCCGTATTCGTGGAAATATATTGTGTTTTTTTATTTTTGCGAACTGTCTAAAATGTAAAAATTGCAACGCTTACGTCTCAGTTATAACGACTAACCTATTAGTAGATATCGGTTCTGTTAAAATATGATTAACATATTTTTTTTATTTAAAAAAAAACCAGAGTTAAATAATTTCATTATTTATTTCGTATTTGAAAATATGAAAGTTTTTATGTATCTTGAATTTTACAAGCATTTCAAAAAACAAAATATTTTACATTTATGCCAAATTCATGCTACAGAAAAGTTTTGAACTGTAGTTGCGAACAACATTCTCTTTTGCACTATACGATCCATTTCACTGGTGATATGCCTGGCCTACGTATGTGGAATATATGTACCTTGCATAGTTTTAGAAACCATTTACAAAAATCTCGTATGGTAAATGGACTTTACCATTTACCATACGAGTATGTACAGTTGTTAAGTACCTACCTATGTAAGCTCCAAAAAAAGACATCATAGCTGATAAGTATTGCGTTTTGCTGGTACACACATAGGGAAATTCTTACTAGCGTTTTTCACGAGACCAAATAGTATCTACACTAATACAGTGCCAAAACTGAAGCAATTGTTTATCTTAACACTTCTGACCTCGCATAAAAGTCCCGTACAGAATTATTCACAACAGTTAGCTTAACTATTTAATAAAAAAGACTACCAATTTAACAAACTGCTATCCTTGTAAAATTTGGAAACCAAAATAAACCCCCAAAGCATTCAAACAAGCGCAATAAAAAGTACGTAAACACTACAATAAACAGTGTAACTTACTTTGCGAAAGTGTACCGACTGTACTCTTATAACAAGCTGGCTGAACGACGATGATTTATTGGATTTCTCTTCTTCAATACTAATGTTCAATTTATTTGCTATTTGCTCTAGTCCGGGTGCTAGGCGGGTGGTGCTTTCGTCCTTGTTTTTCCGATTGCTATCAGCGTGGGGAATGCCCACTACGCCGTCGATATTGCCGGGAATGTCTATTACATTGTCGGTCACGGGTTCCTCGTAACCCGAGATTGCGTCCCACGGACTGAATATAATTCTATTTGCATCTTCGAGCGACGTGTCGGTTATCACAGGTTTTCTTCGCGCGTATGATGTGTCGTGCAGCGGAATATCCAGCCCTTTCACCTAACATGAAATGTGATATGAATTACATTCATATGATTTTATATTATTTTATCAAGCCACACTGAAAACAGAGATATATTGTTTACAAATGATTACATAATACCAAAGTTGTAGTGGATAATGAGATAATAATAACATTAATTATGAGTAAGAAACTTGGCGATAATAACTTTGACTTATGAATCCATAAATCTTGAATGTTGATAAGCCATGATTATAGTAAACAACAAATAAACAAAAGCACAAACACTCAATTTGGAAACTTGGTCATTAGGTACATGTCGGAAAAAGATACGCAGAATCGTATGTGTTTCGTTATTAGGTAATTCGTGGACGGACTAACAAGCATGTAATAACTGCGTGATTAATCATTATTACATAAATGGTCAGGTTTACTTCTTGTAGAATTTTTGTAGGAACCTATACCGACATTGTTACCACCTACTTTCCTCTGGGTAATTAATGAACAACTTTGTTTCTTGATTCATCATGATACTAAGTAATAACATGTAACATGAGCAAGTAAGAGTTAATTTCCATGAACCTAATGCTATTCGATTTGTATAAGCTAGCTGGATGTTAAAATGAATAGCCGTTGTGCTTAAAAAATAACAAACTTCATTATTGTATGGTACGGGAGCCTCTTACCTCCTGGCCATTGAGGAGCCACGTGAGGTTCGCCGGAGGGTCAGCCGGCGGCGACGAGCAGTTCGCCCGCAGCATATCTCCGATGGAGTACCAGCTCTTCTGTGCTCGCACACTGGGTCCGGTCTCCGGGAGTTCTGTGAATGATGCTCTTTTTAATACTGTTGGGTGCCTGTTCCTATCATTACCATCTGCTTAACCTTTTCCTAACTTCATTCAGGCGGATCACACTAAACTGAAATCTGCTGAGTAGACCTACTTTGCAAAATATTTTTGTTTTGTATTTTTACCCAACTGTCAAGACTATTTATGTATTGCGATAATTTTATAATTTGCAAAACAATTATAGGAGCGTATTTCTGAGAAGACTCTAAACAATTATTTTTAAACCATTGTCTGTAGTTTCGCGTCGTATAAATTGCTTGCTTAAGAATGGTGAACGGTGCTCTTTTTAGAAATTTATAAAATATACCCTTTATTTAAATAAACATAGTTTCTTTGTTAAGTTCCTTCGCCAAAAGTTCACTATGGTGACGAGAAGAATGAAACTCTCTTGGTAAGTTATAAATTAAATTAACCGCTAAAAATGGCAGTATTAAAATCTAAAAGTGAATTTCGTGTTACCCGAGTGAGAGGGTAAAACACTGGTGCTGAATTTGGTAATACAACATATTTTTATGGCGAAGAGAAGAGGCTAGGCAGATGTAGGAAGCAAGTTATATTTTAAATAACATTAAGTACACAAAATAAGTAGTCGTATACAAAGTTAACAAGAAGTTCACTCACATTACAAAACATAGTTCGTCCTTAAATTATGTTCGCGGTGGAAAAAGACTCAGAATTTTATAATTTACTTAATTTGGTCTTCGTTACTTCGTACTGTCGCTAATTCTATTCAACCGAGTCATTATAAATGCCGTTGCTGTCTTTATGCACCCCGTACAGTCGCACACACAAATTTTACTGCTGCTCGTTGTTTCTGTATATCTCGAGAGCGTTGCGACTGCACAAGGTGATTTACGTAGCAGCTGACTCTACAGACTAATTAAATTGCCAGTCCGACATGAAAATTGAACAGAATTATTGTTTGTTTGTTCACCGAACCAGACTTGTACACAAAGACAGCGCAGACAGTGAAGTAAATAGATGGCAATAAATCATATGGGTCGCGGCGGCACGCGTTTCAATGCGCGTCGCCGTCGACGTTGCATATTCATCTTCCATACGCGCGGTTCCATTTTGCCCACGAATTTCGTAGAAAGCGGTTAAAACGCCGAACAGACAAAATGGCGGCTCAAACTAAAACTCGGCGTGCTTTTGTTTGCCAGCAGCGCCCTCTATTACGACGAAGCGGTGGAACTCTGCGCCGAGCAAAGTTTTAAGTGTTTACATTCCTGTTCTGTCGCTTTTTGCCAATTCTACTTAATGGGAACGCAGGCAGTTTTCCAGCACCTCGTTTAATTTGGCCACCGTGGGTATACTTTAGTGTTTATTTAATTCGTCAAGATCTCACTAAAAGCCGACTTACTTTATTGAACAAACAAATTCGGTTTTCGTTCATCATGTTATTCGATGTTCAATTACTGTACGTGGGAATGAACACTGTATTTGTCTTTGCGATTACAGAATTTATATTTTTTCAAGAAAGAAGCTTTTACAAGTTGGATTTACATTTCACTTATAAAAACTGAAACGAATTAGTCAATGAGTTGAACAAACGTGGCTGCAATCCAAAAAACTGTCGCTGGACATTCAATAGAGCGACAGCCGACAGCATCCGATCCTACATTTGTGCAAGTACTAAATTCTTAAATCGCAGATTTACGAAGTCGTGCCAAGTAACCCATGAGATCAGTGCGAACAAAACACGAATTTGAGGATTAAAATATTATCTTGCTTTTTATTGAACGAGATATATTACTTGAATACAATCTTGCGTTGTCGTTTGACCATCGACGAGATATTTAAGGCTGGTTCCACTTTTACCGGTGTACAAAACCGTTCATCTATGCTTTTGCTATGCAAAACACAAACACTGATAACATATTGTGCTCTTTACCGTAAACATGACATAAAGCACCGAATTGCAGGTTGACACTCAATATTAGGCACTCCAACCATGCGTGGGCGCCATTATACCTGCAATAACAGCATTCATTGCGACATTGTGAGTGCGGTCTGCACTCGAGACACACTCGTACGAACACATCGGAAATGTATCAACACGCATATTGCTTACTCACACTTGTCACCGGTATTGTGCTCCACGGTTTATTTATGCAAGCCCCGAGTACGTGGTAATGTATTCCATACATTCGTTGTTCTCAGGATGGACCATGGAGAGTAGTTAGCCGAATTGTGTTTCAATTTGCTCGTGGTGTCATGATTGTAAAACATTTTCATGCGTATCTGTACTGGGTTGTGCCGTACATTTTGCGATATGAGATGCGAAAGCAATTATGTATTTTATTGTTGTAACATTAAAATCATTTTTGCAGAGCTCGAACATTCCATAAATATTATTAATTTTACATACTTCGAATGTATTGTTATCTCAATTAAACAATTGTTAAGTTAACAAGTTTTTCATTTTCCTCTATTCTTCTTAACGGAACAAAAGGAGGGTCTTGAATATTTCTGTTCATATGCGTGGAAAATGTCCGTGGAGACTGCAATGAAACGCCACGGGGAGTAACATGAGATGCCAAGGAATATTATTTTAAAAGATGTTTAAACTCATATAACAACTTTACTTTTTATTAAATGCCAACGAAAACAGACATCGGAAAAGATGAAAATCCGTCCGAATTATTGTGAGTAGATACTACTCAATTTAAACAGTTATCTATAAATAGAATATAATTGAAGTAAATTCAAATGTTATGTGAAATAACTAAGTTATCTTTTGGATTTTCCTAAAACAACAAAGAGGCTGAATACCTTTATGATTTCGTATTTTAGGAAGGCTCCATGTAACACGGCAGGGACTCGGAAGTGTTACAAATACCTACATCAAAGATAAAGTGATAAGCTTTTAAATAACTTTTCTTTATCTAAAGAAGTATTGAACTTTTGTCCGTTACTTTACAGTTGGGTAAGAAAACTTCGTAAATGTAAAAAGATGAAAAGTCCAGACTATGGCGTTGTAGACACCACTTCTATAACCACGAACTCATCTATAACCGTAAATTAAGCAAGATAAACCTTAATCAAACATCCCTTGTGTTCGATTCCTCGCATTTATTGCCCAACAATAGTTCTGATTTACGATTTAGGATTGCACGAAGCCGCGCCGGGATTATTCGTGTTATTTATATGACTGTGAAGTTAACTTGGATACTATGTATACCATGAAATACCTGTCGCTATCGGAATATTATAGCATTGACCATAAAATATTCGATGAAACAATCCATTTGTTTAACGATAATACTTCGGAGTATAAACTTCTCGAATGAAATGATTGTAAAACGAACCGACTTCAGTAGCTCGTAACACGAATTAAAGAGATCATCAAACCTTTTGTATGTTGAAAACCACTTAAAATAAATAATGACATTTAATACCGCAGTAACATTTAGGTATTTCAGCGTTACTGAAGCGGTTTTATATGATAATTTAAGTACTCTTGTTCAAGGTTGACTGAACTTTAAGTAGGTAGCACGATACGTGGGCGCCTTAGCTTATTGCTCATAAGATGAAAGAATTTCAACCATGTTATCACAAATCGAATACGGATTCTTACTAGTGTTTCGCCATTTGATCTCTTATACCATTATATATACAAGTTTTAAATTAAAATTGGAACGATTACTAGTTTCATAAATCATGTTCCGACTGAATTTTAATACCGACGAGGGAATTATACGTCAACAGGTTATATTAGAGCTAAGAGCTTTTTAAATTAGAGCAAATAGCTGGTTTATTTTTTATATTAAAGGTTTTGAATATTGCTTTTTATATTATTAATGGCAATTTTTGTACATAGAGAGCGAATTTGTATGTGTTTATTTAAATTTTGTTTATGACTCTAATAATACCTGATGCAATATGATGGTTAATAATAATTACGCAGAAATATTTGTAAACCTAATTAAATAAACAAGACTCTTTTCTTTGTGCAATAATATGGAGTTTTTCAATTTCTTAATTATTTTAATTTAAGTACCTACATAAAAGATCTGCGTATTTTTAAACAAAATATAACTTTTCAATGTACGAAATGCAAAAATACAAATAAACTATTTACAATTTTTTCATAAAATATTTGATTTTGACGTTGAAGTCAAAAGTAGATACAGAATATAGCATTTCGTTATGAAAAAAATTACATGGAAATCGAAAAATTTAATGGATAAACCTGGATATCAATCTACGTACAAAAGGTATTTTGTTGTAACATGTGTTGCGAAGTTTCGCTGGTTTTGATTTGAAGAGAAGGGATATGCGAAATGTAATAAATTAAATTAAATGTAGCCACAGCACCGACTACAAATTCGATTTAAAAGCTCGACCAAAAGCTTTTGATAGAATTCGTATGTCACTGTGATGAAACTGACAAACACGTATTAATATTATCAGAGGTTTAAAGTTATTTGGTGAAGCAATAAATGTTACAAATGTAATTTATTTCAATTGCTATTTTATTTTGTTTGCAGCAAGCTTTAATGACCGAAAGTAATGGGGTAACTGTTACTTAACCTGCTCTTAACGAGTGACTTGGACATTGAACAACCTTCTTACGACAGCTAATTACAAAGCTGACTTGTAATGACCCAATAACACTGTGTTATCTGGGAATCGGACGAAGTACAACAAGTAGGTATAGGTATAGTATAGATACCTTCTAACTCTTAAGAGATTCAGAGCTATGTTTTAAATAAGGCCTTAAAACTGTATTCAGTAGACCCACCAGCTTTGAGACAACGTGGTGACTAACGCCCAGTCTTTCCTTGTATGAGAAGACGCCTGTGCCTAGCAGTCGACAAAAACAAAAAAGACTGCTGATGAAGAAAAAGACCTAAGACCGTGGTACCTATAATCCTTTGAATATTTAAACTAATATGTGTCAGTACGAGGAGTGGAACAGCCAACCAAAAATGGGAACAGGGCAGGAAGAGATTAACCTATTGGTTTTTTAAGAATAGTATTTGAAACAAATGGTACTGACCAACGACTCTCATGTTAGCGCTCTTATAGACGGTATGGAAAAAGGGCGCGTCGGCGGACACCTCGCAGCGGTAGCGGCCGCTGAGCCCGCGCGACACGCCCCGTAGCACCACCTGCTGAGCGCCTGACCGTGACACCTGTGAACAACAACATATACTATATACAATACTAGCTTCCACTCGCGGCTTCACCCGCGTGGTGTGTTGATATTATCAACTTGATAACAAGTAGCCTATGTGTTCTTCTTCTTTTGTGTCGATGACATGTCAAATAAAGAATCTACACTTTGTCAGCCCAATATGCTGCGAAAGTACGGCCGGATGCGCTCATTAGATCCAGTGGACATGCGATTTAGTGGGACATGGTCTGCACAGCAGCGCCGCACTCGCACCCAAGGTCCGCCCTACCCGTGAAACCTATGTGCCTAAGTGTCAATCCAGGGTATCACCTATCTTCATACCAAATTTCAATCAAATCGGTTCAGCCGTTTTCACGTGAAAAAGTAACAAACATAGATCCACACATTCTCACAAACTTTCACAGTTATAACATTAGTGGGATAGTGGGATTTGCTTCTGTAAAGACTATGACTGTGACACCTGTGCACAACAATTTACACTATAGTTTATGCATATACAAGCTTATGTAAAGACTATAAAACAACAAACTTTACGAGCTTCTGCCAGCGGTTTCTTCCGCTTGCTGAAGGAACTACTTCCCACATCCGGATAATTAATAGCATATATTTTCTTCTGATATATGAGCTACAGGATTGCTGTCAAGTTTCATCAAAATCCTTTCAGCTCTTAGTAATAGACTTTTCAGCTAGAACAAACCAGAGGTTGTTTGTAATACTTTCAGTGTTGGAAAAATTGATAAAAAACCTCTTTGTTGTTTTTCGTTGAGGAAGGTCAGATTTTTATGGTTTTGATTTTTGCCAGTATTTACCACTATTCGTATACAACCGGCTGGAAATAAATCAAGATCAAACATAAAAACAGAAAATCACTGAATTTATGAATGATCCAACTATCAGTCATAGCTTCAAAGGCAACTGTTTATTTTCCTCCGATTTATTTAAGTGAAACAGAACGCTATTTGCTTCATTTTTATTAAGCTTAGTATTCAAAGGATCGCAACGCAAAAGCAGACATATGAAGTTTTTTTAGACGACATGGTGTGTTTTGCCGCTTTTTCTTCTTGGCGAGTCGATGGCATCTTAAATTTTGGAGGCCCAATATTTCGCTACGCATACGGCATTGTCAGTAGCGTTATAAAGGTCCTTTTGCCGCTAAGATAATATTAATATCATAGTTTACTAAAAGATGAAATCTACGAGCAATGTGAAATGTAAGAAGGACATGAAAACACTCGGGATTTTATTTTTAATAATACTGCTTAGACAAAACTAACTTGCAAAATACGTACCTGATTATCTTATAAAAGTTCATCGTCATAAGATTTATTAATTGCCTTTCAGAATTTCCAATGAACATGCTTTTCAATAATATGCACGCTTCTGAATAATTAAAGAGTGTAGTAGAAAAACTCGTTCAAGTTTATTTAGCTTCTAAATGAAAGCCTTTGAGCTATCTATCAAAATATTATTTCAAAAACGATTCGCTATAAAACCATTTAACTTAGCTTTAAAATGCTTTAAAAATTGAGATCTGATAATCTGAGTTTACTCAAATAGATACGGATATTTAACGTCATAATGAAATGTTAAGGTGGATTATTTTGGACCGAATGAAACAAAAACATTCTCTTAAAATAACAGGAAGAATTTTGGTACAAGATTCCATTGTTTTCTTACAACATCTTAAAATGATTGCGCCGAAATTGCCAGTCAATTTTCACGCGGTACGGTGCCCTAAAATCAGTTTTCTCCCTCACCGAAAGAAACACTAAAATATGGTAAAGTGAAGGTGAGCGCACTGTGATACGAATATGATGTTTTCAAATAAGCTCACGATGAGGACGCTGTCTCAAAAATGTTTTATAAACATGTGATACTGTACTTTCCTAACAAAGTTTCAAGAGTTCGATTTCCTTATTTCAAGAAGCTTTTAACACACACAAACTCTTCGTTCGTCGTTCATAATGTACATTGATAAACTTGTAAATAATGTATTAAAAATAAGCAAGAGAGGACATGCAAGAACAAACATTAATATGTAAGCAGGTGCGCGTTTATGCTGAAGCTATCTTTTATAGCAAGGATTAAAGAGACCGTATAATATTTTATGTGCAAACACTGTGGTTGCAAAATACTCTCTAACACTTTCAGAATATGGTTCTTGTAGATCGATTGGGAAGGCAAAGTTTGGCCGAAGCAATGTATCATTGATTTCAGGTGGTGGCCGCAGGAATGTGCTCATGCGTAATTTATACGTGAATCAGCGAGTAATCCCATTACAAGGAGCCGTGTGCACTTTACCGTACGCAGCTGCTAGCTCAAATAGAGCTAAAAGCTTCTATCCATCTTTCGGAAAGTCGGTCCACTTTGAGAAACCGCCGAACTAAATCAAGCCCTTCCCGCGCTTTAGAGACGTCTGACCCGATTTTGAAGGTCTCTCTGCCGTTCTGAGTGTTGCGATGTAAACGCAATGAAGGCCCGTTGCAAACTTTAAGTATACATTATTCTGTGAAAGGGTTTTTAATGTATTATTTTGGCACAATGTTATAGTTCGGATATGGCGACCTGCCAGCCGCTAAAGGTTTAACGTGGCGGCCGCTCGAAGAGATTCTTAAGTGATTTTTTCAACCCTCTTTACGAAGCAGTTTAACGAACTAGCAAGATGTCGCAGAGCCATTGACCCATATATAATCACTGTTATGACGTTGTTTATAGTTGCGCCGTAAGTAAGTAAGCCATTTGCGTAAGAGTCGGTGATTCTTTTTAGTTCTTTATTAACACCGCCCTGGACCGTTTAAAGTAATGTAGCAGGTTTTCGGAACATTTTAATAAGTTTTATGGTAGCATTCTTTGTTAATGACCATTCTAATATCTACGAGAGGCTGAGGTGCATTTAGACAGTAGGTATATTTATCATTGTACAAACTGTCTTTAATCTTCCTCTTAAACTCATCTCTTTGTTCGATTTGGTAATCCATTTGAGCTGTAATTTGACTTGATCCAGGCAATGTGATAGATTAATTAAATTCAATTTGTATCTATTCAATTCAGGGATATCGCGAATTGAGACGAGTTTCCTATTGGGGTTCTAAGTTGTATGATTGAGCCACTTTATCGCTGCCGGGACATTTGCTCGTAGCTACTGTTTATTTGAATATTTGATTATATATAAATAATATTTAATTTATACACAATTGTCTTTTAACAAGAGCCAAGTCTTAAAATCAATGTTGATTTTAATTCAATATTTATCTTAAGTTCACTGACTTATTTAGATTTGTAAGATATTCTAAATGCGAGATGAATATGTGAAAGATATAATAGGCATGTTATATAAAAATATATATGAAGACTTACATCAACGCTGATCCCAGTCTGCGAGAAGACTCTCGTATTGGGCAGCTCCTTAGGCACGAAGCGGAAGAACTCCTGGGCGCCGTGGTACCACTTAACGGTATACAGCGTCTCGCCCACGTCCAGCGCCCACCGGCAGCCCAGCGTTGCGCTCGCGCCTACCCCCACCGCTTCGGGCACGCTCAGCTGTATGTCGCGAAGACCTAACACGCCTGTGAAACAAGTAACATAGTTGAGTAAACGAAAAGGTCACGTTAAGAAAATACACTTCTTTGGAAATCTGAAGCCTACTGTTTGCTTTCTAGTTCTTTCTCTCCTTTCCACAGATATTGTTAAGTATACGGGTAAACAGAAGCCAGTAAGTCTGACAACCAGTCTTGCCTTGAGATGTTGGGTTGAGACAAAGGTCAGATAGTTAGACCTCCTTAACACACTCCTCCTAAAACACTGCTACTCAGCTGCAGCCGGTTAAACTAGAATCCGACCCCAAAATAGTTGGGAAAAGACTCGGGAGATGATGAGATATTGTTAAGTCGCATATACTCAAAAAATATGAATCACGCTTTGAAGGTATAAAACTAAACCCGATTAAATCTTACAAAATATTAAAGATACTCCATTCGACAGTCAGTTTCAATATCCTGTCTTTGTGTGTAGCAATGATGTACAATTTTTTTTCTTCGTACATTCCATTAGACCCTCGCTTTTCATCAAATTTCATATCAATAAATTTTTAACATTCACGTACCCTTTAGGTTTTGATTGCCGGGTCTTGGTTGGTCTAACAGAAGAAATGCGAGTAGGTAATCATGATAAGGGTACCTTTTTTCATTTGACGTTGAGTCTTAAAATAGCCTTGATCTGGCATTAACTATAGCATACTATAGTATGTATATAGTTACATATATTCTATCCGGTCTAACAACAGACGTGATCAGTTGATCAATGTTATTTGTTTAGGTAATTGTTGCAAATGTATTTCGAAACAATTGCATTGTAACAATTAGTCTGATTAGGATCGGGGCTCGTGGACAATATGATGGTCGAACATTTGCTATTGTTGTTCTAGTAATTATGTTTTGTTATTAAATTCGTCTACTGATAAATTTGTTAATTATCGATTATTCTTTTTATGGTAATGTTTGTTCAATCAATAACCATATAAACAACCAAATCTGTTTTGCTATAATCTCTAAAGGTCATTTTGATCCCAACATTATCCAAAGTCCTTCACCATATGTAGCATTCTAAAAGCGCGACCTTTGTATTTATTTCTATGTTCACTTTCAAAGGTCTTTTGACCTCATTTACGTTTTAAAATCCTCTCCGCAGAAATATATAACTTCCGAAACTCCGTCGTCGTTTTAAAATAAAGTGATCTTACATGCAGCTATGTACATGTACCACAAAAGTAAGGCACTTAACTCTCGATAAATACTATCTAAACGACCCTGTCATACATCGCACCACTATTTTTACCTCCGAGCTTATAGAGGTCGCAGTTTAACGATCAAAGGCACCGCAGTTTGACGTAGGATAACGATCACACGTGTATTCCAACTAGGTATAACATTGTGCGGTATCAGCTTTGAATACTACCACCTATTACTTCCCCTGGATGTAATATGAGCCTGAGAGGTTACTTCGGAAGAACGGTCAGTTTTATCCTCTCGTGGAGTATTACAACATCATACTTTGATCACATGTTCGATAAAGCCCAGGGGCATTTGTTACGCGATCAACTTGAGAAGTGAGTTCTCAGCGGACGCATATGACCTGATTCCATGAAAAATAAACACTTGTGTTTAAACGTTGTTTATACTTTGTATCAAAATAAATAGACATTCGTGTCGTGTGTGGAGTTGGTTTTGTTGTGAAATTCACCTCCTTTCTGTAGCTACCTATAGCTTTTTGTTGGACTGTAGTCTCACGAGGACATGCGATGCAATTAAATGGTGAGACGGTAATTACAATGTGTGTTCAACAAACACACAGTTACATTATTTACAATATTTATACTACACGGTAATTGCACTTCTAGTTTGGTAATTTCTCTCTTTTGTTCTTCATAATAACAAAATAATAGTATAGACCTATAAATAAAGCATATCAGAAGGTATAAATCTAAAAGTTTCTAAATGGCTTAAAAGAAATTTTGTTCATTGTACACGGTCGTATTTTACAAAAGTAAACTAATTTCAAGAAGTACGTGGGAAACACAGAGGCGCTGAGAAAAAGGCTTGAAGCTAGCCTTATTTCACCCTTCTCGACGTCATTAATTGCAGCACGAAAGGAACCATTTATTTGTGAAACGTGCACCTTAAAGCAATTTTATTTCCACGGTCCCTGTTTCTTATAAGTAGGTAAGTTTGCGGTCGATCCGTTAGCGGTTCGCTGAGCAGAATTTCAGCTCGACGTAAGTAATCAAATCTTGGCCTTCAGCTATACTAAAGGTGGTCGGAATACATAAATCAAGTGAACGCTACGTGATCGAATTCAAGATCAAGCGAATACACAATTCCCGTCGACATGAACTCATTACAATGTAACCAAATTCAATTTACGGTACCAGCCACATCATAATATTTCATCTCGGTGCGAGTTTAATATTTATTTGAAATGAATTTATTTCAACGTTGCCCTCTGTTTAAATAAGAATAAAATGTTTATTTAGGTGTTTGGTTCCCGTACATTTTTGCGGTAAACAAGGGCTTAATTTTCGATTTACTGGGGTGTGTTAAAACTGTACTTGTTGGTTCGCAAATCCAAAATAAGTATTTGCACGAATATGGGGCGCTTATAAATACTTAACAATTATTTATTTCGTATATGGAACAAAAATACTTATGCGATTTTAATTAGTGTAGTAAATTCATGTTTTATTAAATGCAAATACTGCTTAATTAAAAAAGTATTTATCCTGTCTGAAAGCCACGGTTTCCCTAGGCTATTTAATTTTAAATGCATTGCGTTCAAAGGTAAACCTCCTCTTTCAATAGGTAAATACGGTTAACATCTTTTTCGATTATAACGTGTGGCCCACATACTCGTGCCGGGACGAAATTCGTTCAGAATGGAGCGAGAGATTAAGGTACATAATATAGGTTTACTTGAACATTTCCTCCTATACTTTTACTAATTAGATAAATCGTGTTTTCCTCCTAATTATTCTAACAAGCTACTAGTTAACTAAATTCGCTAACGATGTTGTCATACTCGTGATAATATTTAAATTAACATCTCGCATATAGAAACACTAAACAATGCCCTCACCACGGGTCTATTAAAATACAAACACAATACACTATTTATATACAATCTCTATACATTTGTGCTCAATGGAATACCTAGGCATTACCCTATTTTCTGTACATTTCACGTGAATAAACAAATCCATTGTAATGATAATAAAGTGTTGGCGGTGAAGTTATAAACTTCTTATTCCAACCCTATCTACATAAATTTTGTAAAAAAAATAGGTTTATGGGGCGGAACTTCCTTTCTCATCAACAATGGCCATGTCGTAATCTGGTTACTTAATTTCCAAATACATTTCTCTTAGTTGGCCATAAATGTCAAGGAGGTGAATAATTCACGAAAAGTTTTGCAAAGTTAGATACGTTAGTGAAGCAGTAGGCGCTATAGTATCGTGCGCCGGACCCGCCCGCCTCACTAAACCATAATAAATGAATGCTGCGTGATCCCAAGCAATAATTTTACCCAACTTCTATACTGAGAGAGATTGGCACTTTCGTGAATTTTTCGAGGATCGCCCGGTCTTCGGAGGATCTCGATAATCAGCTTTACTTAAGGGATTGGATTCGAATCTCGATTGTATCCGGAGTGATTTTAATAATTCATCGCTCAGTACAGTTATTCCATGTTAGGAGATGAAAGATTTTATTGAATGCATATACTTGCTTTGATGAATGCGAGAACATCGACGGTATTGAACTTACTTTTTCATATTTTACATACCTAACATACGTACTCACATTTCTAAAGGAATAGAATGCTGATGAAACTGTGGTATTAATCAATTGGCTTTTCAAGTAAGTAGGTATAAAGGAAAACTAAATAAGGATACGAGTACATAACAAAATATCGACAATAGCAATAATATTTACGAGAAGGAAATTCATAAGTCCTATGGAATGAGTTGAGTAATAAAAAAGGCGCTGAAAGAAACGTGAGTAACAGCCAAGGTCAAACGATCATTGTCACAATGGCTTGTTAGAGAAACAGTTTCTAAGGATTATAACAATATTCATAAATTGTTTTCATCTCGATGTAAATAGGCAATCAAAACCACAGCCAATTGTTTAAATCCAGAGTAGACATTCGTATGGACATTTGTCTCTCTGGAGTGACTATTACGAACATGAAGGCGAAATATGTAAAATATTCAACTATTAGAATATTGTGAATAGATTGCGAAACTTTTGTAGAGTAAAATTTAGTAGCAAGCGAGTAAATATCAAAGGTCTGGTCTCTGCATTTGTGCTGTTCTAAACTGCAGGTAACGTCGACAGGTTTAATACTCGAGTTTGTTAAATAACAGTTAACAGTTTGTTCCACTTAATAACCTGATATTTGTTATAACGTAGGTTTTTAATTTACATGCACTTATTTAACTACTTTAACTAATATAACTCCATACGAAAGTTGAAAGTAAAAGTAGTGGTACCTCAACCTTTATTATTCAAGTCATTACGACCACTAGATTCACGAGACAGCTAACCGTTCAAAGTGACCGACTAACGTATTCATAAAATCGACTAAATCAGCTCTAAACACAGCAACATTTCCAACCGACACGGCAACAATAAAACCAGAGCTACATGACTGACGTCACAAGTCAAGTATTCAATCTTATTATCCGATTCGAAGTACGCTTAGTTCATATCTAGTTGCTGGAGACGCTATCCACGTCGTCAATGCAATACACGCGTATAGAATTCATTATTAAATGTTCACTCTCCCGCGATGTTATCCCTAAGTGCGAGAAGCTGGTGACTGACGTGGATTTAAACAGACATGTTCACGTACATGTATTTACCAGATTATACACTCGAAAACTGTATAAGCTCGCTGTATTAACTCTACTTAGTAAAATTTAACTTGAGAACACAAATACAACCTGGGATGACTTGGATAAGTCCTTCCATTTTGTTCGCAGAACTGTTGGACAAAGTCCTCTCCTCATCAATTCAAACGAGTACGGTATCCGATAACCTCAATACTTAAATAACAAGTTTTAATTTGAAACTCTTTGCTTGAACGTGAAGCGAAACTTAAGAAAGACTTTGAGATTCTTTACCTACAGAAAGATAATCTCTGACTTCTTTTATACTTGTACACGTATGGAAATAGATTGTAGGTACCTAATATATGTATTTCGTTCCGGGTAGTTACATATGGCAATTCATGTTTTACATTATGTCGCATAGTTACTCACTTCCTCCGAGCCACAGTATGATGGCGGTGAGCTGTGCAGCCATGATGTTGGAGCGAGCGACACGCCCACACGTCATGTCACCACCGCCTCCAGACGGCTCTTGCGCGCCTTCCGTATATTCTCCTTCATTTTTAAACAGACTTTCCAAATATTGCGCTCTTCTTGTCACAGCTAAATTGAGTTACCTACGAAACGTGGTAACCATTTTCCAAGATAGCGCTCATCCTTTCAAGTGACCATTAAATATTCTGAAACAAAATAAAATTCATGTGAAATTCTTGCAGCAGAATGTACATTATATTTTATACAGAGACAATTAAAATAATGAGACGGAGGACGATTGGTATTGCCAATACATTCTGAAATTCACCGATTAATCAATCGGGGTGACCATATTTTCCCATATCTGCACTATATTTTCTTTGGAACTCAAGCGACAGACAGAACTACAAATCAAACGGCATGTTGGAAGCAAAGTTTTGCAGTTGCAGCGCTTCGCAATCGGCACTCCTACAGTCGCTATTATGTACGTTTATATATTTCTTTGAGAAACGAACAAAGTGCCGTTCGATAGTAATAAAACAGGGCGATAGCAGAAAGATCTTTTCATTAAACGTATCGTAGACGTCAGTGATTTATCGCCTCGCGAGACACTCCATTCACGATATGCGTTTTGTTGTCTAGAGATCGATTGGCTCCGAATAAAATACATTCGCCAATTGAATAGCGCGCCCCGGCGCAATGTTTCAGCGAAAGCGACACTTTTTCAGGCGTGCAGAGGACTAATGGCTTCACGCGCTGGCCTCCGACTTTCAATAAATGGTCGGCCCGCGTACGCCCGTCGGCAGCGTCCCGCCCGCGCCCACCCGAACAACCAAATGCCTAATCTATTCCCCTCATAATATATTTTCTTTTTCGCTTTCAATTCCACATGTAATTTAATATAAAACCAGTAACATGCTTGGATTTCGGTCGATCAACGATTCTGTTGATTAAATTCTTTGACATTCTCTTCACTTCAAAAGAAATGAAAACAGATTAGTTTCCTTTTCAAAAAAGGGTTGAGAAATCTTTTAAAATAAATAAAAATAACACAAGACTCAAATGTATTTTCTGTTTTTGATTGCTTTGATAGTCAGAAATTAAGTAGCTCTTTTAACTTGTCCTAATCCTATAGGATACCTACTTGATATCTTGATAGAGGCACCCAGTGGCGGCCCTAGGGGTGTGCGAACTGTGCCCTCGCACAGGGCCTCGCGCTTGGGGGGGCCTCGCGCTACAACCCACAACTGGCTCTCGATCCAGTCACGGTTTTTTTTTATTTTTGCTTAATTCCGAGTTTAATTTGAGAGTCCTTAAATAAACAATTTAAAAAAATTCGCGCTCGCTACGCTCGCGGCTGTTCACTTGACAGTACCTTTCCTTCTAAATTGATTAGAGTACTTTTATGTCCCAAAACTCAAAAATTTTCGCACTCGCTACGCTCGCGACTTCCCCTTGCACTGTTGTTTGTTATACAAGTTTAGGTGCTTTGGTGACCCAAACCTTGAAATTTTTTGCGCTCGCTACGCTCGCTGGTGCTTTACTTTCCACTTGTTTTCTTTTTTTCATCCTTTTTTAGCCAAACCTAGAAGGTAGCGCCGCTTTAACTCCTTTTATTTACAAGAAAATAACTCATAGTTTTCATATGAAAGTGATTGCACGGTCATGATTGCACCCGGGCGCTACATGAGCTAGAGACGGCCCTGAATCAGTTATACGAAGAGCTAAATATTATCTCGGTGCTGAAATATATATTAGAAAAGAATTTAACTGAAATTTATCCCACTACCGAAATAGTCTTGATAATTCAAATAATAAAATAATAATATCGAAAAAGCAGTTTTTCGAGGCTTAAAATTATTAAAACATGTTGGAATTCGATGACACAAGATCGACTTTCAGCCCTTGCTATTCTTCCGATCGAAAATGACGTTGCTCATTCATTCGATTATTCTGCTTTAATTAAAGATTTTAGTCTTAAGAAAAGTCGCAAGCATCAGATCATTTTTAACCGACTTCCCAAAAAGGAGGAGGTTCTCGATTCGGCCGGTATGTTTTTTTTTTTCCTATGTATGTACATCGATTACTCCGAGGTTTATAGACCGATTTACGTGATTCTTTTTTTGTTCGACGCGGAATAACTGCCAGTTGGTCCCATAGTCATCAGGTCAAGGATCTGATGATGGAAACCCTGAGAAATCGAGGGCAACCTTCTAAAGTTGTAGGCAAACATGGGGTAAAAACTTTACACTCAGGTGTACGCCTGAAAGCACTATTCAACAGTGAAGGTTTGGAGCTGACCTGATGATGGAGACCAAAGAAGGTCGAAGGAACTCGACAACTAAATATGTAAAACCTCGTATTTGGGCTTAAATTCTTTGTATTGATGAGAACTTTCGACTTATGGATAGTGACAACTATTCGTATCACTGAAAAGCTGTAAATAAAAAACTTGTAACCGACTTCTAGGCCGATGCACCTAAAATTAGTTTTTTTTTTTGCTTTGTAGTGTTTTTGGAAGTCGGTTAAATTTTTTTGTAAAAAAGTTTTTTAATATTTGTTAATTTTGTGATTCTTTAAATATAAACTGTAGTAAAAATAAAATTTTATTAATTTGTTTAACTTGACCATTTCTCCTCAAACATGACGTTTAGCTAAATCAAAACACCAGCTTACTCTCGCAACACATACTTTTCACGTAGGACAAAGGGCCTCACATAGATCTGCCGCACGTAGCCTCGCAATGGCTAGGGCCGCCGCTGGAGGCACCTCTATCTTCAAAACTGATTGCACCTTAATCGGTTTAGCTTACCTTAGACAATATACACCCACTAATAGTATTTAATGTTTTATGTAACCTATCAGTCAGGATTATTATATTTAACTACTACTATATTTTACTTTATTACACCTAACTAGACGAGCGTAAATGTTATCTTAATACCAACATCATTAATATTATTCACGTGGCCAAAACTATTTTCGATAGTTACACGTGGATGTGTCCTAAAGCACAAAATAATAAGGTCTAATTCTGATAGGTTAATCGAAAAATAAGGGAAAAATCTGAGTTTTTTTAAATGGCTCAGTCAATGTTTAAATCATATTAAATGGAGGTGAAGTTATAAACGGATGCAATTGGAGCCACCTAGATGCATAGGTTGCGGGGAGCGTGTGAGATGCAGGCAGACATCCAACCGGAGCCTGCAAGCCGGGCTTGTTTGGCAAGCTGTCTAACTAATTGCCACGTTACCAACGCCCCACTCCGACGCGTTGTTTATGGGATCCACGTTGGGAGCGTTTGAAATTTGTGTAAAGTAGTTAAATATATCTTAGAGTGTGTACTTTAGTTGTATGAGAAAAATAACGCAGAGTAAACATGATTTAGGTTGTCTCAAATATTTACGTATTAAACGTACGTTACGTATTACGTAACTATTTTAAAATATTGAGAAAAAAAATGTAAGGAAGCCCAATTCTGTGGAAAGATTTGTTGTGTACATTTTGCTAGTTCTTTTCCTACAGTGTGAGAGCACTTACGCAAGTTTTAAAAACATCTTGGGTGATAAATGTTCTAGCATGTATGTGAAATTAAACGAGAAACACAATCTGAGTGCAGTCTTGCGTCCCATTGTTGGTGTTACTGATGAATTTGTGTTCAACATGTAGAATTGCAAATATTTTTTGCCATAGCGTTTTCCCACAAAGTTTCAGTCAATCCGTCCAAGAAGTTTTAAATAAAATCCAAGCTTTTGTTGAATTTTAATGTTAGGCACTCTTACTAGGACGGAATTCCGATTAAACTGTTGGTTTCGTTTTAAAATTAACTTAGTTTTATAATTAAATTGTCCCACCGCTTTCAAAGGCAGTTCAACTTCCATTTACTTTTTGTTCAAACTTTTTTGTTTATGTTATTCTAATGTTTACATTTATTTTACTATTCACCTACTGATAAATTATTGTGTACACGTAAAGTGGAAATTACTTGAAGTTAGGCTGTTGATCACAGGTATTACGGATGTGGACGGAACTGGCTTCGTAGGATACTAACTTACTAATAATATGCAAAATGATGTAGAGGTGTGTTTAGCGTGGCGAGCCCACTCAGCTCGGAGGCAGTAAATCACGAAGTGTTCGTCGGTATGAGCGTCTAATATTAATGGTCTCCTTTTCCGTGGTATGTCGCAATAGTTCGATTGTCATTGTTGGAGAAATAGCCCGGGAGAGCGACCCCTCACTCGGCTCCGATACGTCAGCGCCGACTATGCGCCTTTCCTTTGACACTTCATTTTATTGGTCCGCTCATGGCTCACAGAATAGTCGTTTGTCTGGAAAATGGGCTAGTGCTTTCAGATATTTTAATATTTTTTCCAAAAGGGTGAACTTATAGCGCCATTTACTCTTAGCTCACATATCAGATGTAGTATGTATAACAAAACACTGTTTCCCTACTAATAAAATGTTTTTATGTGAATAAGATACTTCAAGCAACACAAATCTTATAACTGTGAGCAACGATAAGAAAATTAAGACAAGTCTTAATTTGCAGCAATATTTAGAAAGCCCCAGCGGCGTTTAATTGTAAAAATCAATATCAACTAGCCTAATCTCCGCGCTGACTACCGGTGTCCGGATAAGAGATGAATTCGAAAACTTTTAAGCAGGCCTTATTCGATCTCCAGCGAGCGACCGAGAAAACAAAGATAAAATAAATTGTGAAGTTAGTGTTAGTTAGGGAAAACTTTTGAAAGGATTACGCCGTACTAAGAGTGGGAGGTACTCTTGTCAAACTGGGTTATTTACAGGTAAAAAGCGAGTCATCAGTGAGTCATATGGTTGCGCGCGAGTTCGCCGACGCGCTTAACGGCTCCGCTGCGCGCCATCCACGTCAGCGGTTAACTTTATTTTATTACGAGTTCACGCAACTTGGCCGTATCTTGACTTTCTTGCCACGTTTCTCGGAACTCTCATACATGTTTCCGGGAGTTAATTCGTCGCGGCTGTCGATACAAAATGAAAATGTTGCTACATATAAAACTACATTTTAACCAAGCCGAGTATGGTTATATCCTTTCGTACGCTAGTAATAGTATTAGCTCCCACTGTGATGGAGTGAAAACCTTTTTCTATTTTCGAACCGTTCCAATTTTCTGCGTTTCAAAAGAGTATGGTGTAACAAAATACCCGGACTTACCTACGCTGTTGATATTTGAAAATGGACTAAATCGCGGAAATTTCCATGATTTCAGATAAACGGCTTTGCTGTTAGATAGACTATTTCTTTTTAACGTGTTCATAAGTAACGAGAAGTCTACAATACAGTATTCCTGGCAATAATAAATACATTCCCAGGAATAATGATTTCGTTTTTAAAATTGTTTTATTTAGTCGATTGACTAACACTAAGAACTTTGTTTTTTTATAAATCAAAATCCCTGTCAACTATAATTTTAAATATCACAATTATCGAATTTGTACCTAACACTGCTTGATGCAGTTTGTGTCAAAGCTAAAAATTTAAAAGGGAATGCAATCCCCACCTAACACGACAAAAAAAATACTTTTTAGTTCCCGGCCAGACACAGTGTCAGTCGTCAGATCGGAGCCCTGTCCGCACGTGGACACAGCTCTCCCGAACTAACAAACAAACACTTTTATTTATTAAGAGTGGAGTAAATTCCATTAGTCAACCCGTCCAGTCTCGTGAAAATCGATTTGTATTTTTTTTACCCTTTTTCAATATTTGTTAGTCCTAAGGGTTGCAACACAGTTACGGGAACGGTCGTATTTTGTGCACTGTCCTTAGTATACGAGCGTTCGCTTCCAGCGTGAGATTGTAAATGTGTGCACGCCCCAACACGTTGGTACAATGTTAAAGAGTTGTGAATCTCCTTTTTGCGGCCTTCCTATTTTCATGTACTTAATGTTTTTGTCATCATTTTATTATTATATGGACTTCTTCTTTGGTAAAAAGTCGTTGTGGCCTAGTGGGCAAAGAACCAACCTCTCGAGTATGAGGGCGCGGGTTCGATTCCAGGTCAGGCAAGTACCAATGCAACATTTCTAAGTTTGTATGTACTTTCTAAGTATATCTTAGACACCAATGACTGTGTTTCGGATGGCACGTTAAACTGTAGGTACCGGCTGTCATTGAACATCCTTGGCAGTCGTTACGGGTAGTCAGAAGCCAGTAAGTCTGACACCAGTCTAACCAAGGGGTATTGGGTTGCCCGGGTAACTGGGTTGAGGAGGTCAGATAGGCAGTCGCTTCTTGTAAAGCACTAGTACTCAGCTGAATCCGGTTAGACTGGAAGCCGACCCCAACATAATTTGGGAAAAGGCTCGGAGGATGATGATGGACTTCTTCTTTGGTCTAGAAGTCGCATAGTGGACTACTGTTTACGGTGTCTTGGATTCGAATTGCAGGTTGGGCTGAAATCGCTTTTTTGTGGGTTTTAAAACATATTCGCAAAGCAGCCCATAATGTCCAAGTCGGTGATGGATCGGATATACCTGTGCCTCAGTGAGAACAAAAATGTCAGTCCAACTGATCACTTACAAAAACATTAACATTATATTGTGACTCGCTTTTGATCACTTACCTACTTACTTTGTTTTTTTAGCTTTGATCTTTGTATATTCTTTGAATCGATTTCCGAAGCTCTCATTCCAGTAAACATTCGGCACGTAGAACAAGTAATTTACTGGCGTATTGTTCCAGTAGTAGGATTGCTTATCAGGAATAACATTGGACCTCAAACACGAGGGATCGTCCAAAACTTCTAACGTCTCAAAGTTGTTCAAGTAAAACTATCGTTGTTGTTAGTGATGCCTGTAATGTGTGTTGAAGAGTTCTCAACGCGAAGTCTTGCCATAGTAGGCCACAGCTATAAATCCTATTAACTAGTTCCAAGTACTAAGTCTAAAGTATATATGTCCCTGGCAGGGACGATTACGACCGCGAGAAGGACTTTTCGATAGCCAGACTTATTCGTATTTTGCATATACTTTATTTACATGAGCTGAGTACTTGGGACACGAACATGTGTATGAATGTGTACTCTGATAGATAAGTGATTGATTGAATACATTGAAAAACATTTACAATAGTAAAACTATAAACTTATTTACTTGGTTTACAATATTACTTTCAGCATTTACAGTTTGTAAGGCTAATGCTAGTTGTTTAGAGTCTGGTGCCAGCTTTAATTTTAGATTCATCGCGTGCCATTGTAACTGCAATCGTTCGGGTAAACGTATTGGTATTAAAGATGCAACGTCAGTGCCCTCATTTCGGTCAGCTGAACATCACTCATCGAGTGAAATGGGCGAATACTAAATCTCCCTCTCTCTCTCTCTCACGTTTAAACTGATGAATATGAATTTAATACCATATTCCATCAGATCATTAATAAGCTAGGGCTAGGTTCGCCTTTATTAAAAGCATCCACCACAGTTAATACAGATACCTGTAATGTGTTTGCCCTGGATAAGAAGAATAAGAAGCGTGTCCGTGCTCCATGCGAAACTTAAAAGTGATGAGAGTAATCAAATAAGAAGTCATTTATGTCAGCATAATTATTTACAAGCAGACAGCCAGTATAATGAACTGTCAGCTGTGTTACCCTACTCCTAAGGTCCCGACATTTTGAAGAGAAAGTACGCACCGTGCGACTTGCGGCGCAGAAATCACAGGGGGGCAATTTCCTTAACTTCTTGAAGACGCAGGGGTCCCTTTAATGAAGTCTCTTCTTCTTAAATAAAAAGCTACTAAAGTTTCATCCTCATGTTTACGCGTTTGTAAATAAAACTTTGTAGCAGCACCTATGTTTCAAAACAACACTAGAAACAAAGCGGTTTATAAGCAGACTTAAAACACGCGAGCTAAATAACATTGCACAAATAGGACGATTATATTGACTAACAAAATAAAGCAAAAACGAAATGAATTGGAATAGACATTATGTTTTCTCAGCTGGGATTCAACTCAGTGTAATGCCCTAATGAAGCGTAACTACCAATCTAGATTAGCTCAGATTTTATTTGCGGTGTTGTTACAAAATGTATTCGTACTTTAATGGGTCACCTTTGTTTTGTTTTGTGTGATATATGTCTAGTACACAGTAATAAAACATAAAATTGTTTTCCCTCAAATTTTAGGCAAAATGACTGCTATATAAATATAGGTACTCACTTGTTATGCTTTAATTCCATGTCCCGGAATGGTTTTTTGCCCGCTAACTAACAAAAATCCAGTCTTTTGCAAAAAAAAATGGTATTACAACAGCAATGTTACACGTTTTGCTAAACCTTCACCGGCTTAGTTTTATTCCACGAGAAACAATATATAAATTCAAACTTGTTTATACACAAACTGAACTCTAATGCAGTATTCAAAGTTGTGCAAATCTAGTAGGAACACGAGATTCCTCAAATGTATTCGGTAGGTCCACTTAGTCTCTGGTGTGCGATAGTTCAGACTGCAGCGTTACTCAAGTTTCCGACGACCGAAATAAGCTTGAGAACATAATATTACATTAGAATTTAGATGAATAGGAACTTTGGTATTACGTAGGTGCAGCTGTAAACTTGTTTGTGTGACACTGTTGCGCGTTATTTGCGGGTTTTATTCACACCGTCTTGTCTGCGGGTGACGTTAACTGTCTTTGCCGGAGTCGACTTAAATATACTAGTTCACTGTTTATGAATTAGGTTCTGTATTTTAATTCCTTCTTTAGTACTTATCTTGCAATCGATTTTATTAAGGAAAATTGCAAGACCTTGAGAATGAGATCTAAGTTGGACAACAAGCGCTAGTTATTTTTTAAAAGGAGTTTAATACTATCGTAGTGGAAATAAATTAAAGTCTAAAGTATTTTGTACAGTGCTAATATTTCAAGTGTTCTATGTAGCACAATGTCTGATGGTAAATGTAGTAGGTAGTATGAGCTTAGCTGCCAAGCGCATATGTTTAGTCAGGTAGATATATCCAAACTCCATTAGAGATATCTGGGGCATACACTGGCCTTAAATACAGACCAGATACCAGCAACGAAGGGAAAGCATTGCTAGTTACCTAGTTAGTATATTAGTTAAAATTATACATTCATTATCATGACTAGTAATTACATTATGGAAATTCTTGCTAAGCTAGAAACTAGCTTGTAAAATATGAATTAAAAACATTCCACTTTCTATTTTGCGTCCTCCAGACAGTTTGAAATAGTGAAAATATAGGGTTAATAATCAGTAAGGCAAGGTGTACAGAACGTAATAAAAAATTGAACAAAAAATTTATCAATTTTTAATTAAGTAAAAATCACACTTAGAAAAACTCAAAAAAAAAACAAAAATGGTGGAATTTCTACATATCTAGTAGCTATTTATATTATTTAACAGTAATGTAGTAAACACCAATATTACTGGAAAACCTTTGTTAACAAGAATCATATCACGTGGAACTTTATTAAAACATAATACAACAATAGGAAGAATTGCCAGTTCCCTGCACAAAGCGGACAACTTGTTCGAGATTGATCAGGTCAGCGACGAGGACGGATGCTCACAATTTTCTAATGGAGCATACGTTACGCTTCATATTTATATGCATGTGCCATCTGCACTTCGCATAGCGAAAATGGTTCCTGTTACTAACTCAGACGGTCAGAATCTTTAAAAGTTTTTGTTTTGAAATTTGAATTTAATAATTGTAAATTATATTGCGATAAAAAAAAAACTTAGTATTTTTGAGGTTCGTACAGATCATGTCAGGGAACCTTGCCCGTTTAAAGTTGGCTATTATTGTCTTAAAATAAACAAACTGCTGCTACGCTTATGGTTCGGAGGTTCAGAAATGCAAACTTATTAATAAACCTGGATCAAATGTATGAGTTTGATTATCGCCTTTCATCAGCTCAACAAATTACACGTAAAAGCACCATATAAACTTTTAGGTTAGTTGCTAAACTACCCGCCTTTTAGGAATATCAGACGCACTCATATCCGCAGGGCCGACGGTAACATGTAAGGCTAACACGAGTCATGTTCTATTAAGAACGCATTCGTCCCGTCAGCTATTCCTTGCCAAGACGTATTACCTAAGTTTGTCTAGAACGTTAGATTTGAGAGCTCATCCTACACTGTCAAACTATTTATGCGCTACAACGTAAACTTGGTTCATTCGACAAATTATTGATCTGCAACTACAGGGAAAAGATTAATCGTATTACCAGATTCTCTGTAGTTAGGTGAACTTAAAACCAAGTCCTTACATACAAATCCCGACTCAATCTTATTGCGGAAATTTGAGAATAGTGGGTTCTCCATCCAGTTATCCTAGGAAACTAACTAAAAACCTCATAATCAGCATTCACAATACTAACGAACAGACAAGCCATAAAGTTAAATCTTGCTATTATATAGAAGCTATCCCTAATATAATAGAGTCCTGTCGGACCGTCATTGTATTTAATCCATGATTGTACGGGGTCTTAGATTGGTACAAAGAACATTGATAACTCGATTTATATCTCTAGCTTGCACTGTTAAGCTTTGTCGGGGCTTCTCACTCCAATAAGGTTTGAAAGGTTTTATAATCTGTCAGGACAATGAAAATTGCTTTTCATAATCATTTGGAAGTAATTTTACGAGAGCATGTGATTAAATTTATATACTTTTGTTAAAAATGAGTTGTTCTGTTTGGTTTTTGTATGTTCGTGAAAAAATATATATTGCACGCGTATTAAGCCGTTGTCGATTATTAATGTTAAATTAAAATTAATGACAATACTCATCTGTTTTAAATAATACCAACTAGAATAAATACGACTAAAAATGATTTCATAATATCAATGTAAACATGTTCGCCAAAACTTGTATACACAGGATATTGTAAATACTATAACGTAGAATTTACATGCGTAGTCATTGTGGCGGCATTAAAACCGGAATCACAGGTAATGTTAATCGCAAATTGAAAACAATGTAAAACCCTGTTCCGTTTATAATGTTCACGATTCAGTTAATTTTACAAAGTAAACGAATCACCGGGAATACATAATGTAAAGAATATAAAGAAATAATCGTTACTCACGGTCTTTATGGTATGCCCGCTAATCGTGGGAACCAGTGAACCGATTTTATTAAGGTTCCCACCGTGTAAGGCATTCCTTTTGAATAAGATGCATGACATTAAGCCTCATTGGTGGTGCGGGGAATGCGGGAAACCTTATAAATGCAGTAATCACATTGCTGTTACTCCATTTGCTTTCAAACTGCTTGTCGTTGATTTATTTCCCAGGAGCACTTGCTTGCTTTTACGCATTTAATGGCATTTTCATTATAAAGATTGTATTTCGACATGAGAAAGGTTTTAAAATGATATCGTTGAAATCAATTTCATAGATACCGATGAAATATAATGAAAGTTTAATGTTTGAATTGATTTTCTATTTTGTTTAATTGTTATTGTGTTAACGTCATACGAATGCTGCAATGGACAAATATTACAGCAATGCTATATTTCTTATATAAATAAATAAATCAATCATAATCAATTGTTAATTTGCTTATTGAGTAACCACAGAGCAATTTATTGAATTGTAAGTCTTTGACCTCATTGTTTGTGAACTGAATATCGAAATCAACCTTATTACTTCATTTGTTTAAACTATTTAATTTCATCAATTTACAAACCACTCATCAATATTTTAAGCCACGAATAAATGCAAATATTTGTTTCAGTATAAAATACATGAATAAATCTTTTATCTAATTTATGATAAAACCACGGGATAAAACGCTGTCTTCTACACACTCCGTTTTCATTTTACTTTGATTATTGCATATTATCTAAAATTTTAATTTATTTTTTTAGAGAATAATTTTTAAGTAGTATTTTGGTAACACGTACGATGTATTTGGGACCAACGACGTATATGTCGGCAAAAAATAATTTATGTCTATTTAAGGATGAACAACGTTTTGTTTCATGGATCTGTCTATAATTCCTAATGGGAGGTACTTACATTACGTTATCTTCAAAGCAAGCCCAGAGTGAAAAATCAAAACAAAATCTTTTATTGTATCTTAAATAGTTACAGAAGCATAAAATCAAAGAGTAAACAAGTCCTAATAATAAATTTATAAGAAGGCTTCACTTTTGTTTTTAGCTACATTCCTACGGGACCACTGTTCATCACACGAAACTGAATACCAACGAAAAGTGGGCGGACAATAACACACGTTTGGGCAAGGCGTGAGGTTATTGCATATAAATTGCATTCGTTTACACATTCATGGAAAATATACTCATTGCATTGTAATGTTTTATGAGTAATTATGTGGTATTTCGACTAACTTATTCATATATTTTCTTTATCTAGAATCATTATCAACCTTTTTTGTAAAACTACTGGAGAAAACAGGCCTCTTCTCACACAGGCGTGGATTGGACAGAATATTCTTTGAAAAAAAATAAGGAAAGTTAGAATAACGTACGGAATTATTAATAACTGTTATTCACGTGTTTCTTGTTTACCAAAATCTCCCAGTAAAATCGTCGTTAAGTTAAATATAGACTCGTAAGGCTAACAAATCGTTATATTTGCTTGAAGATTGGACATACTATGACAATTTATCTTCCTATAGAGAGCTCTTCTTACCGTGTTATCCATTTAAAACCGATGTTTAAAGATCGTTGACAACATTAATCATTCTGAAGGCGGATAATTTGACAAATAGCTTTATCAAAGATAATATAACTAGATTTTGGAGGTCATTCATACTGGTAGACGATTATTGGCACTCAATTGCATTTAGTTACGTTTGAAGCTGTTTTTTTTTTCTAAGGAACTAGTACCTACATATTATCATTCCGTATTTAAATGCGTCTTTAATTCCGTTAATTGTCGATATACAATAAAAAAAGGATTGTATATTTCTCACACATATAGTGTATTTCATATCCCAATATGCATATCTTTATATATTTAGGCTTAGAGCAGTTAAAATATTAATAAAAGCGTTTCTAAATATACTTTAACCACACTACCCAAGCAACAACTTGATACCACAAGCAATTAAGCTTCCACCAGATATACTATCAATACAATTATAAGAGGGTCGATAATAACAATTTCTTCAGCGTCGGCCGTTATTTTTATCACAATTAATGGGTACTATGGGGTCTGGTTCTTCACGTAGGGTCCCGGGAAGGTCCCGGTTAGACGGTGCGCCCCATTAACTTGATTACCTGTTGGGTAAGCCAATTAACTGACAGCGCAATCGAACACGCGTGAAAGTATGCCAAATATTTCTGTGTGTTGTGTTTTGTTTTTGGGTTGTAAGAGTGTGTGTGTGTGTGTTGATGTGTGAGAGAGAGATGATGTGGTTAGGGGTTAAAAATGAAATTTAAAAAAAAAAATTTTGCGTTTCATATTTTGTGTATATGCAGAGTAGTCAATAAAGTTAAGAGTTGCCAAATTAAAAAATGCTTTTAATACAAAACTCTTTTTCTAATTGCGTATTTTTTATCAAAATATAATTTGGTAAAGATAAGATTTTTTATTTGTAAATGAATACAAGAGAATTTCTTCATATTCATTCGTTCATATAACTTACAATGTAACAAGCCCCATTTATATGATTAATGCGTAGAACTTTTCCCACACAGTAATAAAGAAATATTGCGATGTAAACCTACAATTTACGTTGTAACAATTACCCCAATTTAGTGAGAAAGTAGTTCTAAGATCATATTTAAATTAACGCTACGTTGCTTATAAAACAACGAATGATAATTTCGCACTCATAAATTGCTCGCCTTGCCTACTTACTTTATTTGATTATTTTAATTTACTGACTACCGTTGGCAATACAATGTGTCTTTATTTATAAACTAATTATATTATAGTCGGTAACTAATTTAATTAATTTTATACTGAAACAAAAATATTTTTAAAAACATTAAACTTACCCCAACAAAAATAATCCAATAAAATTATGATGTACGTAAACACAATATTAATCAGTATTTAATTCGCACAGTGACTTATATTCCGCACGCAGCAGTCGAAACACTAATTTGTTTAGTAGCAAGTTCAATACACACTGGCGTAGCTCGTAGCCCACTCGCGCTACGGCGTAGGCGGCGTAGTGCGTAGACGGGCGAGCGTAGTGAGGTCTCGAGAACAACTGAGGGAGCTGCAACGCGCCGCTCGGTTCGGCGCCCGGATGCAAGCGTGCTCCGATATCCTTTTTGATTCTTACTAACTAGCACGCTCGTTTTGTATGCATCATGCTATTTTCATATGGAAAGTTAATTTGATAATTTTGTTGACTTCTCGTTTTGCATAAAATAACGCTTTTTAGATTTATAAAAGCCGATAATAAGTCGGTAACACTCTATTTTTATAAGTAAACACTATTTAATATATTTCCACCCTCCTTTCTGCAAAAAGTAATTATCTTTCAATTTGGACACGTTAAATAAAAATAAATTAAGAGATAACACAATTAGTACAGAATCAGATTAACCAACGTTAACCAATCCGATTTCCGTGGGCCGAATGCAACAACTTTACGAATCGCCCATTCACTATTTAAGTCAACAGATTTCGTGTTTTCAATAAAAGCCAATTCGATTCCCGGTAGAATTTGGACCGCTGTCACAATGTTTAAACAAGAGCGATAGGCAATTATGAAGGGATGTAAAGGTAATATTAACTTCGAACAAATGGAAATATGACTATGCTCATCTTCGTCGTGAGCTTGAACCGCAAGACAAATGAAATTCCATTACGATATTAAAGAAAATCCCCAAAGCCGTCGGTGGCTTTATGAAAGAATTTAATAATAAGGAGCAGAATATTATTCAATTTTTCCTGAAAACAAAGATGGAGAAGGAAGAAAGTCTGTTCCCACCTGGGGCTCGGGGCTAGTCGAATTTATTAGCATTCAAATGATTTATAACTAGCGACTGGCAGCTGAATATTTTCTGATTCGTTTTAAATTAAATTCTTTCTTTCCTTTGGCTGGATTTCATTAAGGGTAACGAAATGCCACGGAGATGAAAAAGATAATCTGTCGGTCGCGCTGAGTAGGGCGCTCCGTCGTCAGCCGAGCCCGCATGCCGATTGTTCTGTCCACTGCTCCACGGTCGCATCATTACGTGACGTCACTGCTCAAGTCAATTTCACAAATTCCAAACATTTTTCAATAATATCAGTCAGGAAAATAAGAAACAATCGACATAAAACATTCCACTCCAATTGGAAAAAAACTTGTTTGATCTTTCATCCAATAACTCATAAGGGTTTTGATGTTATAAGTCAAAGTTCAAAGTTTATTATAAATGTAATTCACAATAGCATTTATAGTTTCATTCGTACTCCCACAAATATTTATCTAAAAATCTCTCTTTAACTTGCGATTCGCTGAAAAACCTTTAAACAGGAAAACATAAAAGGACAGATGCTGCCATTCACGCTGATACAATCTCCGCTTCACCCCTCACGAGATCAACGGAAAGATACCGCTAGTCCAAACAACACAAATTTGCTGAACCGAACTACAGTTATAACAAAATTGTACCTTCATTGATTAAGAGATAAGATTAGACGAGGGATGAGAGGCCAGCAGCCTAGCAATCAGTAGCCGTGCAACAACGGAATACGAACCACTAAACATAATAAAGTAGTAAACATCTCGCTTGGTTAAACCTCTAAAAGGTGGAGAAAAGGCATTATTTTCAGTGTATTTCTAAAATACATGTAGTATCAGCCGGCGGTGCCTGCAGTGGTTACGGCAGAGAGCTCTCGCATCCGCGTAGCATTTTAAAGCTAAAATATTTAACGAGCAGAGAGCAAAGAACAAAGCCTGCCCTGTGTTTAGCTGCACATGTCTGCCGTGCCCCAAAGCCTCCGTCATTAAATTCAACGCCCCTTTATGCGTTTCTGACTTTGTTAACTATACAAGAGCTGCAACAGAAATGCGCCAACAAGCATTAATGCTGTTGTCGCATTCAAATATAATTCCTTTGATCATTTTGATGTTCATGAAGTTGTCTTAGTAATTAGAGGTATATTCAATAACTCAACATGTATAACTCGCTTTTATTAGTACCTATATGTAACTATATAAAGGAACCTAAGATAACTAATTTATATATACCTACATCAATCAGGGATTGTAGCGTCATGAAAATTGGCAGCTGTGTGCAGTATTGATAACGATCCATCAATCAATCAATCAATCTAGGATTTTCACCGTATTTGCATCTAATTTACTACCTAATTAGGTGTTTACTGCAACGTAATATTACGTTTATATGCATAGATGCAGCATCACCTTAACTAAAGCTTTGTCAGTTAACGTTCATGTGGTGATGGAATTCAATGAATATGTATATGTCAATATTTTTCAGAATTTGATTTCATTGAGGTCAAATTTACTAAACTAAATAATTTGCCAAAAAGTGAAAAGCGTAGAACATGAAATGAAAATGCAGTGTTATTCTGGCTTGTTTTCGTTCAGAATTATGCTCAACAAAACAATATTTTTTAGTGCAGCAAATAAAAATAACAAAATTAACTGCCAAAAGTTTTCCACTCGCACCATTTGTACTGTCAAAGTGTCCAATAAAATTGTTTTAAAATGTGCACACCATAAAAACTAGCTAGAAACACAATAAACCTATTTATGAGGTGAAGTGTAAAGTATTATCAAGACGTCGCGTCATAGAGAAATAAAATCGAATGGACGCTTTACGGTCGCGTCGGCACGTCACGAACAAGAACACCGCACAGTGGCGTTTGCGCACTTTTGAAGAGGAACATTTGAAAAGAAGTGAGCTCTAATTACGAAGGCGTAACACGTCAAAGTGCTAGAGAAGAGCGAAGCATTAGGGGGTGATATTGTGAAGCGACGAGAAACGCCTTCTAATCCCTGTCTGGACCCTTCAACACTCAACCATTTTTAACCTTGCCACATAGCCTTTGCATAGTAACATGCTCTATTATTCTTACAAAACTTAAAGCTTTATGTTCTGTCATGTTTAGCGCGAAGTATAGCTGAACACTATTATGAAATTAATTAATGTGAATATTTTATGAACTGCCTATCTGAACAAACATAATAATTTGGCAAATACAGGTCAAATAACAACAGCATAATGCCTCGAACATTGTTAAGCTACAATAATGAAGGTTACCTTACAGATACAAAATTACTTTGTAAGAGCGAACGAATTGAACAAAAAATAGGGTGGCAAGTTTCTATTTGGACAATAACATGGTGGATTTCACAAATCGGCCGTTTTATTTTTATAAAGTACAAAGGTTGCAATTTCACGGGTTAGTTGTTGAGATTATTGTGCCAGTGTGAAATGTTCTTGGTTGGTCGCGGTCGGTCTAATGAGCCGCGGGAGGAGCAAGCGGAACGAGTGTCAATGTACACCGCTGCGGTGGCTGCCGACCGCATAACGAGCCCATCTCACGCGTACCTCAGCTGAATGTATGTGACGTCAAACTCGCCTGTTTAGCACCACTGTGCATTAGATATGGGGTGTTGTTTATAGATACACATACTGCATTTGCAGCGCAACGCTTGTTGCTAATCGAAATCAGTAGCTTAGTACATTTAAGCAGATTTTAAGGCACGAGACAGCGTCTGACTATTTTTTGAACAATTGTTTCAGAAAATGCCTTTTGCTTTCTAATTCCTTAAATAAGGGTCGATGAAAAAATAAAATTTTATTTATTTTCTCTTTAAAACATAAGAAACCCTCGGGTCGTGGGGTCCGAATGCCCACATTCTATTTAAAGATCTCTCTAGGCGGCTGGTTGACGCTTCGCGTGACCAGAAGGCTGGCTATTACCATGGACAAAGAATCAGCATGGCGATCCAACGAGGTAATGCTGCCAGCCTCTTGGGCACGCTCCCAGTTGACAGCGATGGGGACGAATTTTTTGACGCTGTTTAGTTGTTTGTTTTACTAGGATAGTTTTTGATATTTATTGTAAATATGTATTCTAAATATCTATGTAAAACTACTGAAACAAATAAAATTTTCTCTTTATAAAATACAATTTCAATATTCTGAAGAAGCCGCCCCGAAAAGAAAACAAAACGTAGATGCAATTATTTTTTTGGAAGTCGTTATAAATTTGTTAAACTTTTAATTAGCAATTCGTCAAGACAATTACAATTATTTCGGCCATTCCGACTTCTTTGGCGGTTTTTATTCAATTTGGATCCAAGAAGAACATTATAATTCGCAATACAGAAAAGATAATTGTAAATAAATGAATCAATACGCAAATCATTACTTTGGCTCTTTGGACTTTGTTAGCATTCGATATTACTTAAACATAATTTAAGTTTTAAATGTCAAGCGCTAATCGATTAATCTTTCGATTCGAGTGATTCTGAATTTAAATAATACTATGAACCGAATTTAAAAATTATGCTACTACGAGTATAAACCAATTCATATCCCATTTTCGAAACAAAATAGTTGATAAGTGACGCATCCATTAAGCCAAGGCTCATTTACTTACATTGAGTTCAACCATTCACCTGGAGAGCGTGTCTCTGAAAACCAGATGAGCGTTAAAATCATAATATTCGAATATTCGAAAATAAAGTTTTTAATGAGCATCGAATTCAATAAAAGCAGTAACAATGGCGTGTGTGTGCTCACATTGTGACTCTTTTGTTTTACGCCAACGACGTCATTATAAATTTTTCACCGCAGCTGTCTAATGAGTAAAGCTATATAAATATGTGGAGTATCTCGTGAGTTCGCTAACAGCGGCGGCGGTCCTTAAACACCTTTTATTCATTTGTTTCCGAATGCACCAGCATTCTAGAATTGCAATTATATATTTGTATGTATGGGAAGTATTCATTAAAGACCTATTATGTTAAGAAATAGAATATGATTAATGCCCCTTTTTAAAATCGAAAACGTATAAAAACTAAACTGTAAAACACCCCTTTTAACCAATTGGCCAATAAAGCTGTTGAAAGAAAAATAAGAGCAATATTCAATTTTAAATACATATTTTTGCCCAACAAAATTGATAAAGCTATTTCCGTCGAATCCAACAAGTTATACAACATCCAATACTAAGAATGTACCAGACCGTACAAACTTACGTAGACCTCGGAGGCTAGAGAGTGGTACTAGATTGTTTTTGAGAGTGGTATCGCGAAGGGGTCTAGTTACGATGGTTATTTTGGCGGTGAATTTGGGCAGGTCAGCGAAGCAGCGCCGAGGGCCGGTGGAGGAGGCATCGCATGGCACCGGAAATAATGACTGCCGCTCTGTAATTGGAACGGGCTGGCGCATTTTAGCTAGTGACTCGTCACTGCCTTTGCCGGGCCTTTTATTTTTTAATTTTTCCCTACCAAAGTACCCACTTTTATTGTTTGAACTGTTTTAGAGCGAAACGAAGTTATATTTTATGATAATGATTTTTGTTAGGCTAGGTTCAAAGGAATACCTCTTTTCAGAGCACTCTTTCTTTAAGTAGCAAAAAGTTCGTGAAATGTTAGACAATTTTGAACAACTGAAAAGAATAAATAAGTAGGTACCCAATTTGCAATGCTTTTACGGCTTCGCATTTTAAAATTGTCTTGAAAAACTTTATTACTTCTCGCCAATCTTCGGTTAGAATTACTTTCAAGGGGACACGTTAACATTTAAAGAATAAACGTTATATTCCTGTGAGAAAAATAATGGGACGTTAACTTTG
The DNA here is from genome assembly GCF_022581195.2 of Helicoverpa zea. NCBI lineage: Eukaryota > Metazoa > Arthropoda > Insecta > Lepidoptera > Noctuidae > Helicoverpa > Helicoverpa zea. The sequence continues at coordinate 5,623,522 of NC_061456.1, read as the reverse complement.
TAAAAATAACTATCCGAAAAAAAATGTCTCTTATTTTCAAAATGTTTAAACCTCTAAAGAGAAATATTGAACACTCAATTGCAAAAATATGTAAAAAGATCCAGTAACCGTTAGATCAATGTGAGAAGGCTCGCAGGGGAGAAAATAGCTGCATGTTTGTCGGTGGTAGCCGACGCGGGTCCAGCTTGTGCAGGAAATAATGACGTCCGGCCGACCGCCTCCGCAATTGAAACACGCGGCCCGCCGACCGGCCTACATTACTGCACGGAAAACGATTAACGACAACGGAAATTCACTTACATACTTATTTAACAAATAATTTTCAACGGCGGGTTTCGATGAGCCTTCAGCAACACATCTAAATAATATTTATTGTGAACTCCCAAACTTTGTCAGGTTATTCTCAAAAGAAAATTGTACTTTGTTACTTCAATGCAATTTGTCATTTGGAAAATAAACTGATTTTGTTGCAAACTGAAATTGAGAAAATACTCGTATACAGCGCCACTGAAGTTTCTAGGAGCAGTGTAAGAGAAATAAAATAGTTTTTTGAACGTGAAGTTGTATAACTATTTTAAAATGTAGCAGTTTTGTATGGAGTTGTACATGTTTCTAGTTATCACGAACAAATAGACAAATAGTAAACATTTCAATACAAATGTTGATAGGAAGGAAGACATTTTTTGCAGACGGCCAATAAAATTTATTCAGGAGAAATAAAACTTGAGTCTCGCTTCAAATTGATAGCAATCAAACTATCATGGAATTCTTTTTAGCATTCATGAGCCCTTTAGATACTATCATGGTAATTTACTTGTTTACCTTTTATTTTTTCAATGCAACATTGAAACTTACATTTTGTTCTTCACTGTATGTATTCTGATAAACTTTATTATTTTATTAGGTACATGGGTACATTAATATTTTATTACATATAATTGTTTCATGTTCCTATAAAAAATACCATTTATATGTATCTATACTAATATTATAAAGCTGAAGAGTTTGTTTGTTTGAACGCGCTAATCTCAGGAACTACTGGTCCGATTTGAAAATTTCTTTCAGTGTTAGATAGCCCATTTATCGAGGAAGGCTATAGGCTTCTTTTATCCCGGTACAAGAAGTAGTTCCCACTCGATGCGGGTGAAACCGCTGGCAGAAGCTATTTTAAAATATAATTGAAGAGAGTCGATCTCAAAATAATTATTCAGAATAAACGAAAATATCCCATAATTTAAGTATGCGGATAGTTTTGTATGCGAGGCAATAACAAGACTGATAATCGTGACAGAGGCCGCTTCGGGAGGATCAAGGCTGGGCCTTAAGAAGCACCTGATCCCTCCGAAGCCCGGCGGCGCTTCGTAAAGTTCTACAAACGAATTAGACAGAGCGCCTAGGAAACGGGATTATCCACTAACTGCTTTACCCTACGAAAATAGGTTCGCGCCGTAATCGAGTGTTTGTGCTGCTTAAGGTATGGTTACACTATTAAGGAGGCGGTAATAATGCCAGCCTATTTTGAGATCAGAATGTGGGAGTAACATCGATTTTACTTTTATTTTGTCACAATAAGGCATCTGTATTACAAACCAGTTTCGCGTTAACTGTACAAGGAAACGTTTTGAAGATTAAGACACGCAGTATTAAGGTAATTAAACTGACCCTTCGTAATATATTTAATTTACACTTCGTGACTTTATAATTTGTGAGTTTATTAAAGTCCAAATTGGTTTACAACATTATGTCGCAAACAAATTACTTACTGTTTATGTTTCAAATAAATATATTTGAGCAAAACAACCAAATACAGTTTCTAAATTGGATTGCAAACAATGTGAGTACCTCACTATTGCATTTTCTGTATTTACTATTCCAATATAGCATTTGCAAATATTCAATTATTATAGTTTCGTGACGGAAAAGCGACGTCAGTTGAGGTTCCTAGGCCTATTTACGAGTAATATTTGAATAGAACAAAATAATCATTTCTGCCAGTGAACATGCATAGAAGTATATTATTAATACACCGTTAACGAACATTTGTATTTTCAATTTTCAGGCATAAAACTGATTTATTGAAGCTGATAAAATGCATGGATTACTAATTACAAGTTTGTTTTCGTAATTTGGCATCAAATAAAAACTGAAAATTGATATTAAACGTGACATTATATTAAGTTTTTTTTTTTGAGTCTAGTCAAATAAAATCTCTAGAACTCACTTTTTGATTATTATTCCAAAGTGGAATTATCATCAAGAAAATTATTTCAAACATTTTTCATTGCAGTAGTAGGTAAAGTAATAACTTTGAAAAGTCTCGCATCTATGAGAATTTCACCTGAACTCAACTAAAGGCGTGTTTGATGAATGTGTTTCAGCCTTAACATCGTGTAATTAGATTTCATTAATTCAATCTAAGTATTTAAGTTTAAAACTTAATTGAATCTTCAACGGAGCCGTTAGGTACAACGTTTATTACATTAATTAAACGGTGCCTTCAAACATCACTGAAATCTCATTTTGTATCTACAAACAAAAAGAGGCATTCTCAGCCTTTTTAAAAGGATAATTGAAATGTACACTGATAAATTAAATGAAGTCTAATTATTTCGGTTTACTGTAAAAATTTTAAACATTTCAATTTTTTCGTAATTTAATTTTGCGAATGTTATATTTTACGGCTTTATTATTTTTGAAGATTCGTAGCAGTCTAGCTAACTTCATTTGTATAGCTGATGACTGTAGACTCATTTTTATAATAATCGACTGAATATTAGTCCTTGAAATATAGGTTTATCTGTCAGTACCTACATACCAAAAAAATATGATGTGTAACAACGTAACTCTTCTTAGTCTAATTTGCAAAAACAAACTACCAATACGACACAATGACTACTCTAGAAAAATAACATTTTAACCTTTTGGTTTTTATTTTATTTTGGAGGTTAAAACAAAACATGTACACCTTGTGTTAACAGAAAGAAAAGTAACTTAAAGTTAGTTGTTTCTCGCCGAGACCCGATTTAAGTTAACATTTGAACTTTCGATCATACAAATATTTATTCTTTGTTGAATTAAGGCAGCTTTACAGTTAATTGTACAATGAGTAAAAGGACGAAGTATGAATGGTAATAAAATTTGAGTTATAAAATAAAATTTAAGTTATATTATAGTGCAATAAAATCTACCAATTCCAATAGCAATTAAATCTAAATAAAGTGGGGTTTAATTCAGCAAATGAACTACACGAGCTGTGTAACAACAACTTAAGAATAATATATATTGCTTGTAGCATTCAGCGGACAGCGTTTTCTTACTTATAATCAGATTTTCTAAGGGTTGCGGAGGTCAGACGGTAACACAATAGTGAGGGTTCATTATCTCTGCGGTACGAAAACCGACAATGTAGTGCACCGAGTTAAAGCAACTTAAACACGAAAGTTAAAATGCATCAGAATTAAAAAATGATTTTATTGTTGCTTTTACAAAATAACCAACATATATTATGAAATACATTGTGTGTGTAAAATAAAAATAAACCTTTAAAAAAATTTGGCAACCAATATATGTTTTTTTTTTATTCTAAAGTAAGAGCGCAATGAATTTATCGACAAGCTGCAAAATATATTTTCTATTAGTTAATGATATTGACCTTTGAATAAGATATTTTTCTGATAAAGAGCAGGCCTCCACTCCATTATAGGAGCGTGGGCTGTGAGAAGTCACATATTTCCTTAACGATAATAAGTACTTAGGAGGATAATAGGAGACAATGATGATTAAGCTAATTTCATAACCATAGATCACACTATTGTGCTTGAGTTCTTTTTTATGATAAAGAACCTAAAGTATTCTTTGTAAGTCTATTCAGTAACATCTTTGGCAGTCGATGCCCGTATCAATAGTCAGAAGCTAGAAAGTCTGACAATCAGTCTTGCCAACGGGTTGCCCGGGTAGATAGGCAGTCACTCCTTATAAAACACTGGTACCTACTCAGCTGCATTCGGTTAGACTGGAAGCCGACCTCAACATAATTGGGAAAAGGCTCGGAAGCTGATACATATTTAAGTTATTAATCATAGGTAGATGTGTGTCGTTTACAACAATAAATGTGAAAAACGCCTTTTTATCTTCATCTCATTAGTAATCGTTCAGCAGTTTTACATATTGCATTTTCCAGTCATTCTGCACAGTGCCAGGCCGTTCCCCGGCGACTGTGGCTCTCTGCTCAATAATCGCAATAATTAATTTAATTTCAATTCATATCGATGACAGTCATTCGATTAAATATTATTCAATGCAAATTGCAGAAGTTTTATTCAATATTTTAAGTGTTATCGTAATTTTATATTTACGATGTTAATCTTGAAGGAAAATATTGTTCTCAAGCTTTTGAATAAAATCGAATTTTGTATCCATTCTATAAATAAAATGCAAAATATATAACTTTTAAGGTAGTGTAGTTTCCGTATCAGAAAAGATACCAACTTTTGAACTTGACTGTACTTAAGGTCAAAAAGTTATAACGACTCTCGAGGTCTCGTCTACTCGCCCCTGACAAAACACGACTTCAAAACTCAGAATTGAAAATACTTTTTGAACGAAACCCGGTCAATAAATCACACAATTTATAATTAGTGGGACACTGCTGGCAATGTACTGATAAACATAATTATGACAATTACATTAAGTTTATTGCATTAGATGCGGCATCACGGTACAAGCAATCAACAATTATTCACGAATATAAACGTCATGTCACACTGGAATTAACTCTGTTAGCTCGTAAACATGTCCTGACATTGATTTATTGCATTAATTCCAGACTCCACGCCATAATCATTTAGAAACAAGTGTTTACATAAATCACCTAAGTAAATAAAATTGTTTACCACTGTGGATTGTATAAACAAAGCTTAAACTACAACTTGTGTTTGTAAAATGTGAAAAACATCTCATTTGAGCGAGGCTACCACTAAATTTCGTATTAACTCCGAAAATTTGTGATCAAATTACTTCATTTTATTTTTTAAGCTCATATTATTATCATTTTATTACACTTTGAGAAATTTTCAGCTCGTAAATTCGGACTTAATAGACTTATTTGCTTCATTATAATATACTGGTTGCCTTTGAACGCAGTTTTTCTCTCGTAAATTAATCTAAGTGCCAGACTAAGCAAAATTAAAAAAAAAGTAATAAGTAAGTCGACGGCATTAAGTTTGTGTAAAGAAGTAGGCGATACATCAACGTCAGGTCGCGCCGAAGCTAAGAAGTGATTTCCAAACGAACCTCGACGTTCAGGAATGTTAAGCGATTCCCGGAGCTACTTGCTGCGAGCAAATATCGAGAGGTTCCAGCTAATTACTAAGAACATAATACTGCAAAATGGTTTTTTATTTATTTATAAAGATGCTCCAGTAAGTACTCTTAGAGGTTATTATGCAATTTTTTACAGGTGCTTTATAACTTTGTTTTTTTTTTCAGAATGTCACTTGGAAGGTTGCGCAATATTTTCCTCGCTGTGTTGTAGAGTATCATCAGTTTCCTCAAAATTAAAAATATCAGTAAGCCCTTGTAGAATACGGCTCGACAGTAAAAAAATTAAGATATTCTTTTCTGGATAATCTCGGAACAATGTAAGTAAAGAATTAAAATTTATTTGTTCTCTTACACAAAACAAGCAAATTTTGCCCAAGTGCCATGTTTCATGCGTAGATATTGAACATGGCCAACGCCAAGTAAGATTATAATAAACTTCAGAAAAAAGGACTCCCATAAAGACACACGAAAGAAACAAAGTGTTTATACCGATTGACAGGGTATTTCTTTTTAAGACTGCCTGTCAAACTTTTGGGCTTCTCAATAGCCGTAACGAGTGCCGAAGGTCTACCAATGACAGTTGGAACCGACATAATATTTTTATGCTTTGCAAGTTCTCATTGCGTACCTTTTTGTAACAACAAACTGACTAGGCGACTGGGATATGCTGCGCGTAACTTTGATCGCTCGATCTTAACGACAGTTACAGAGCCAAGATCCCCCTATTAATAAGTTTAATATACAATGTCTAATCCTAATTGTAAAGAACAAAACAATCAGTAAAACAGAAAAGATAAAAGCATTGTCGCCTTGAAACGTTCACGTTTTTGCCAAGGGTCCGTCGTAAAACTTTATTAGGCGCATTAAGGTCGCGGTTGAATCCTGTTTATGTAATCGCCGCCGGGGACCTTTAGCAGGAAAAATATTAAGTGAAAAAAGAACACACAATGTCACCCTAAGTAAGATTATATTTATGACGACCTATATCTAAGGAGAGGGTGGTCAGGGGCACTCGAAATGTCAAGCTAAGCGAAATGAGACGAGAGCTCATGTGAAACATAGGAACGGAACGACCGCGGCGGTCGCCTCTCCTAGCGCAAAGATAAGCATAAGATTGTAAGCGGATAATATCTATTACATTGTGGGCGGTTCTTATATAGTCCCTATATTTATGTTGCTTATAATTCAGACAATATAACAACATCCTATCTATGCTTACATTCAACCTAGGCAGTCCGAAAATTGAATTTGGATAAATGACGTGAACTATCTCTGAATTAAATTAAACACGTCTCTTTAATAGAATTCCGACAATGAGCACTTAAAGTGTTCGTTAAATCGATCGTACAGTAGGCACCTTACTTTATTCTGTGCCGCCTCCACTGAGTTCTCCGTGGCACGAATAATTTCCTTAATATTGCTCTGCGAAATCTTATTCAAATAATCAGAAGTTCGCGACTCCAATCCGCCTTGATGCAAATTGCATGCAGACTGCTTAATTAACAGCCTAGATACTGCATAAGCCGAACTGATAGCAGGCGCCATCGCATTTCGGTTATTGTTTATCTTAACAATGCGAGAATATTGGCGCCTGATGTTAATTTCAGTTTTGCTAAATAAAGGATAGAATGGGTACATATATTCGTTGGATCAGCAAATAATAGTATATGAACAAGGAAAAACATATGAAACGGTCTCCAATAGTAATAACAATGAATAATGCAAAAAAGAATCAAAGCGACTGCATAAAAGATGGGATTGTTATTGCAGCGAGAGTACAGGGGACACTGACAAGTGATCTGTCAGTGGCGGCCGCCGCGTCTTACGAGCGACGTCGGGCTTACACGGATTTGAGGGGGGTAACCATCCCCGGCTCACTTGACTGATGCGCAATCCACGACCACATTTCTTCTGCCGTTTAATTAACTCGGTGACTCGATTAACGTGATGCTATTTCTTTCACGATGTTGGACTTTTAAACTCTGGCGATAACGATGTGCTATCTTTGAGCAACGGAACTCGTCCAAGAGATGCTTCTTAAATTAAGAAAGCTTCGGTCTTTATTGCTAATGCACGTTTTTAAGTTTCTCATAAATCATATACTGATTTATCTTTGCATTACGATGAAATGTTTAATCTTGCTAGGTGACATTAATGTTAAAATAGTATTTAAATTTTACGGTTGGCGCATTCAGACCTATTTGTCTAGACTATATCTACATAAAAAAATAAATTAGATTAGGATTAAAGTAATCATCACAAACATAATCAGAGAGAACATTATTTCTTTGACGTCAAATGTGAGTGTATTTCATTCTGAAGCACTGCGGTCATCTCAAAAGTACAATAATTGAGTAGATCCTTTCAAACATTCATAACAATTTCTTACCTCAAAGGGTAATATTCAAATATTTCAAATAAAGTTTTAACGAGCTCACGTATCAGCAAATAAAACATGATTTGAAAACAACGCAGCCGTAAAATCCGAGCATTTTATGCGACTCCATTATCTTCAGTGAATTCTCATGCATGACGAAGTGTTTATTTTCACTGGCATACACGCATGAGTCTAGTCTGCCGAATTCGCGAATGTATAAAACATAAAGGAGTTCATAAAACTGAACTTCGTCGCATAGTTGTTGTAGTCACCGGCGTTTTATCACTAAGCTTTAAACTACCTCGTAAATCAATGAATCATTCATGCCGTGTCTGACCATCCTACTAATATTATAAACGCGAAAGTTTGTATGTATGGATGTTACTCTTTCACGCAAAAACTACTGAATGGATTTTAATGAAACTTTACAATAATATAGCTTATACATCAGAATAACACATAGGCTACAATTTGTAAACATATTGTTCGAAATACTAAACCTGCGCAGACGAAGTCGCGGGCACCAGCTAGTATAAAATAATATAAAAACTATTCTACAGTAAATAGATCGTATATGAAATAGTTTTTGGGAATTCTCTATGGGTAGAACATGTGACGTTGTGCGGAACACGTTCCAACTTCATAGTTGTGAAAACTTTGTTCAATACAGTACACGTTTTTTATCGTGCACATTTTTACTCTATTCTATGAAAGGCATGTTCAACTATATTCGAATTTTCTCTCCAATAAAAAAGGAATTATAAATATCACGTCTTACACGGAAAAATACTTACTTAAACTTGTGTTATTTAATCCTGCTTAAATAATTTGCTGGAATAATGCTTGAGATAATACTTAGATACTTTACTAAGATATGATAACACTTAATTACGTGTTCATTATAAAAACCATGTTTCTTAAAATTAAGCTCATTTATAATCATTCAGAAGTATATGAGGACTCGAGAACATTTTTTTTCTTAAAGGAAGGAAAATGTCAAATTGTACCCGACACACCTTTTCGTTACATTGTGAGCATGTATTGTAAGCACCCATAAAAAGCATATAAAAACGCATTGCTCTGCTAAATTAACCTTATTTACTTGTGCATTACGATATGATAGTAACATCAGTATGCTCCCTATAAATGTAGTCTACAGCCGAGTGTGGTGCATACGTCAGGCAGGTTATGTTAGTGCCGGAACATCTCACAAGGTAACTGTAGTCACATTTACGCTCCTTCAGAGTCTCACGGACAACTTGTCCTCGTGAAGATGTGACTGTAAAAGTTTGATCAGTAACAAAGTTTTAATTGCTACTGAACGGCATTTCCAGTGTGCCCCAGCGGAGTTCATTTTGCAAGTATTTTATTCGTACAGAGGAAATAATTTGCTCGAACACATTTTATGTAAACACCGTGTTCTCAGCACCGGCTACTAATTAAGATCGACTGTCTCATAATGACGTCAACACAACTTTAAACGTTTAAGGTAAGAAATAATTTGTTTTGATGCAAATATTTATTATTTACTAACAACATTTTTACAAAGTTGGTTTACAAACTTAATTCAGACATCATTCATCGCAAATACACCTAGAAAATAAAACCTTCAGCGCCTAAATGCCCAATTGCCGTCATTTTACGATTCAATCAACCCAAAAAAATACTCACAAAGGCGTCGTGAAAACAACAGTGTTTAGTTTATGGTACATACCTACACGACCTGTTCTATACAATGACATAAACAAATAAGCCTTGACGAAATACTGAGTCATTGCTAATAAGCAGCCCTTTGAACATATGCTTTGAGCACACATTTTATTATCTCAATAATATGGCAAGTCTCGTATATCGAATACCAATAAACATTGCTGTATATCTAAAAGAATGTATCAGACGACGTCTCCGAATGAGATGCTATGTGTTCGTATGTACGTAATACTACATGTCACCTACATTCGATTTGTATTCAGAGTTCGTTAACTCAGCTCGCAATGATTACCCTGAGGCAAACGCGTTTCTGAAGCGAACATAGCATACATGTTCGCTTCTACCATATACTGTCTGTAATATGTAGTACCTACATTATTACTCAATTATGCCAAATAGTACAAACTATTATAATATTCAAGATTAGTTTGACGAAACTCGCGATTGTTTTCCTTTGTTATAAAGTTTAATTGATAGATTAACAGAACATAATCCGTGTTGCCTAATTGTAAATGTATGTATTCGACGAAATGGACAATTTGAGGAGGAAATAATGTTATTAATTTTGTAATAAATATTGGACTTCCCCGAATATATTTAATCCAATGCTTGCTGAAACCGTTCCGTAGGTAAGTATTATATTAAAGTCGGTTTTCAACGCTCGGCTGTGCAACAAATTATTTTTATTGCATTTTCAATTTGTAATTCATACGCGAATACACTTCAGATTTAAATTTTCAAAACTAAATTCGAGTTACAAACTACGTCAGACACTCATAAGTGACATCGACAAGAGCTGTAATGGCTCATACGGTGTGATCGTAAAATTTTATAGGCAACTCGGAGTACAGGATGTATCCCCGGAGGCACGCCACTGCGACCTCGCATTATGCCTCCTTCAGACACACTTATCTAAGCGTGATTAATTATTATTTTATCTTCCAAACGCTCCAAATGATTTATTTCACTCGAACGCTCATGAATGACGCAGGGAAGCCAGTCAAGCTAAAGCCCCCAGCACTTATCAATGAACTTTCACAACCAAACACGGGAAATTCAAAAAATTTGTGCATTTTAAACTCACTCGCATGAATGGACTTATGAGCCATTAATGTGATATTTTCGACATTAATATTTCAGTATTTACTTGTGCATTTATAATTAACACAATTACCGATACGCCATGCACATTAAATTATTGAATAGTTATTATGCCGACACATAGTAGAAATATTTAAAATACTCTTACATGTCTATGAAAATGTAATTGAACGAAATGTTAGATAATATTTATGCTACCGATATTTGATTCAGTAAACAAAAGAAACCCAATAAATGTACCACCAAAAATGTTTTATACAAATCAATAAAATTTTAAATAAAAAATACTTTTTATCTAAACTGTACCGTGTACTGTCATTGCTTTCTATTACTCGACGCTAGTTCGATTTCCGCACGAAACAAATATTTGTATGGCCTACAAACAGTTGATCAGGGACCGATGTTTGAGCGTGTGAGATTTATGTTTGTAAACGGACCCCTTAACCTATATAAAATTCTAACACAACAAAAAATTAAATCATATTATCTGTAGATAATGTATCAAAACTTTCATAGTTTAGCTATTTGCAAAGTCGTTACATATTGAGTATGTAACACATTTCTATAAATTAATGAGCACAGTCGAACAGAGTTTCCCATCAGAATTTCAGTGTGTGAGTATACAATTTTGATCTGACTGTAGTTGAGATTCGGTGCAAGATTAATAAGACGAGAAATAGCTATCCAATCCAAAGGATGAGGCCGTACGTGTGTCACAGTTAGACAACTAGTTTGTCATATCGATCTAGGTACAGACGCAATCAGAGAACAACGTAACTCAAGAAATGGTATTAGTGTAAACATACCTAAGTGTATTGTATTTCATGCTGATATTAATAGAAACTTTAAACCATGATATATATCAAACATAACTTTTTAATAGTAAAAACAATTACATAAAAGTAATAGTATATGTTCTGCGCATTTTAGAATATGAACTATGTATAAAAGTGGTAGTATAAACCAATAGGTATGAGTAGCATTTTCTGAAGCTATGTAAATAACCCAAAATACTAAAAGATACGAAAATCGGATATTTGAGTAATTCCCCCAGGTAGTCAAAGTCTTTCGAAGCAATGTAAATATCATGAGTATAATTTGCATGTTTTCGTAACTTTTAATGTATGGAGAACATTTAAATAAATAAATATATGAAGGCTTGGGGTTATAAGTTCACGACAGCTACTAATAACGTTAATGTGTGAGTTGTTATTTTGTACAAATCGATCTTAGTTAGAACTATTTTGATGCCGTAAATCTACTGAAAAACTCATCAGTCATGTATATAAAAACATAAATAGGAACATTAAATAGACTGCTGATATACTGTACCTACACAAAACACACCCTTTTTAGAACTAAAAGTTGGTAGTGCATGCAGTAAAAGATATAAAATGAAAATATTCAAACGAGAGCGTAAAAGTTTTGACGTAATATTGTCCCTCGACAATAGTGCAGAGTTCACACGGAAAATCTTTCATTAAGCCCGACCTAATGATAAAAATTCTTTCTGAACTAATATTATACAAGTTATCGGCATACAGGAAATATTACGTACGTTCTACTTGTAGAAATAGCGAATATAAACGATATATTATTCATGCTGTTCAAGAGTTATAAACATAGTAGTTGTTTGTCCAAGTTGTAAGTATCGACTGGGAAAATGGGTTAATGTAGTGGGCATAGGCCATCGCTCTGTTTAGGACAGTCGGTTATAGATGTCCTTTCAACTTGTCACTCTTTGTTCGAGCTTACGTTATGTTTCTGAGTTCAGGTTGGACTCAATTGGTCTAACCCGTGTAAGAAGTTCAGTTGAAGAGTGTTATGAGTAGGTACCAGGATTTTTACAGGATTTACAGGTACAGGACTTTTAAATCCAAACGATTGATAGATTTAGAAACTAAAAAAAAAAACTAAGTAACTATATTGTTCGTTTGTTTTTAATTGGCTGCGATTTTGGTTATTTCAAATTGTAACTGAATTAGAACATCTATGCATTGACATTAATTTCTTTGAGTGTTTAATTGTGGACACTTGGCATATTTTATTTACCAGTACTAATAGTGCGCACAATCGATATTTACTTCCATATTTGGATGTCATGTAATCATCAGGGCATTCATACCACAGGTGGTTATAATAATTAAGATCTAGCGCATAAAAGACGTTAAGTGCAGTGGTGCACAAATATATTAAAGCAATGCACTAAAACATCAATACTTATTTCGACCATTTTAGTATTCTGAATATTGCTCAAGAAAACTCGGAACTCCAAAAGTATAAGAAAAGTTTTTTTTTTCACCGATAAACTAGTAAAACAAATCTCATCCGGTGTCGGACTTCAGCAAACTGGTTTAGCTTGGTCCTTAAGTTGAGTCTACATCTGCTAATTGCTTCCGAACTTGTTTTTGAGCATAATTTTGGCTAATTGCAGTCGTGCACTTGGCGCTGTGCCAGCCACTAGTCACAGGAAAAGGCACCTTAATTCAAACACTTTAAAAAATTGAACGCGCGTTCAGCTTTGATTTGTTTACCCTACTTACACTTATTGGAAGCTTGCGCTGCATATTCATTCATAGATTCTGTTTAATGAATAGATGATCTGGCAAGGATCTAGCAGTACGTTTTTATTGCAGATAGTTGATTAAGTTTTTCCAAATATCGTACGTAATCAGACAAATGGAAGTGTTGCGTCTTAAATAATTTTAACAAAAACAGCCTTAATTCTTCTTTCAGATACTTATCGCAGACATAGACAGAAATGTTCAGTCTAACTTTAGAATGGACAATAAATTGCAAAGGATTAATGACCTCAAAGTGGTCGATGTAAAGAAAATGACAAAGCGTTGTCTGTGAGTGCAACAGCAAGCGGGTGGCGTGGCGTCGAGCGGCGCGCGGCGGGCGGTCTCGCCTCCTCTGAGGAAATTACTCCGGAATATTGTTTTGTATTGCACTTGTTACAGTCTCCCCGACACTGCTCGCTCTGCCGCTCTGCTGCCCTGCCGTGCTGCCACGCCGCCGCACTGCCACGCTGCCACGCTGCTAAACTTCGCACGGATTTATAGAGTACATACACGACCGCCTCTTATTGCTACGTGGCACCGCGACAAATGCTGTACTCGATTGTGCTTTACGTTTCAATAACGTACGGTTGGAGTACCGCGAAGCGTAATTGAATATAACTACACTATCTAACCACGAAAACTACTCACAGTTCTGTTATTCTTTGCGAACTTATTGTAACTATATCTCCTTGTTACACACAACGGTATCGGCAGAACTTGTTCAATTATTTTCATATCAGGAAGATCAATGTCGTTTTGATATTGCGCGACATTATTGCTATCTAACCGACTCGATACCCATGGGAACCATATTTCGGCACAACATTGATATTTATGTATGATCTAATGCTTCATTGCATCTACCTGATTTTGCCCGTTTTCACCAACGATCTCTTACCGTTTCCCTATCTAAATGCTACTTTTAATAAGGACCCCTCCCAATTTGACACCTACCTAAATTCATTTTCACCACACTTGTACATGGATCCCTTAAGTAAGTGACAGATTACTAGTTCTACAAACGATAAAGAAAAGTCGATATTTTATCGATAAAATGATTTTTCAGTACTTCTTAAGTAATAAACGTCAATCGAGTATATATTACTAAAGCCTGTGAAAAATTATCTTGTAATGTTATTTTAATTTAACTTTTAACTACTTTACGCTTTGTTTTATGCAATAAAACAGTAAAGAGGTTTTCTACAGGTGAATTTTTACCTGTGTCCTTCGCGCGTTTGTCAAATTGACTGATGTGTATATGTGTACATTCATTTGGGTTTATTATTGTTGAAAAGATAAGTTTATTTTGGCAGAGAAGAGAAAACGTGGACAAACCTTTCTTACAGAAAAAAAAGACAAGCTAGTGAAATTGCTGACGTCTCATAGAGACACAATATTAAACAAAAAACGGATGGGACCACGAACGAAGCCAAAAACAAAGCTTGGATCCAGTCTCAAATAGTTTTAATGCGACAGGAAACGTTTTCAGGTAAATGTGCATAATATCTGTGTGGAATAATACATTGTTAAGATATTGCCGTTCAACTGTGTTCCTTGTTTTACTGTGGGCTTCATGGTATTTTTGTTTTCCATGAGTTGATGGATATAAGTATGGAGTTAAAATTATAAATTTATAATGTTTATTTCGTTTCAGGTGGTGCGAGAAATTGGAAAGACGTGTAAAAACATGCTGCGACCCCAAATTAAGATGAGGCAGGAGGATGATGATAATGTTTGTTACATCACATGAGGACTATTATTAAAATATTTGTTTAAGTACTATCTTTGTTTTAATTTTCATAATTTATTATCTATACTAATATTATAAAGCTGAAGAGTTTGTTTGTTTGTTTGAACGCGCTAATGTCAGGAACTACTGGTCCGATTTGAAATTTCTTTCAGTGTTAGATAGCCCATTTATCGAGGAAGGCTATAGGCTATACTTTTTATCCCGGTACGAGAAGTAGTTCCCAAGGGATGCGGGTGAAACCACTGGCAAAAGCTAGTGTTCAATGTTAGCCTACTTCTTACTTTCAGAGGGTACCCACTATCACCCAGGAAATAGGCTCTTCCATGTTCACTATTTTCGAATCATTGGTCTCTGCTGTTTTGGTATATAGTTGAATCATGTCCCGGCCACCGCGAAACTACATCAGTGATTACCAGATTTGCATCTGTTATGGTCTGTGTATTTATGGACATGCAGGACTTCCTATTTTTGAATAATTCAACGACATCACGACCTAGCAAGTGCATTGATAGCAACTGATAACTTATCTATATGTATAAAAATGAAACCCGGTTTCCGTTGTCACGACATAACATGAAAACGGCTTGACCGATTTGGCTGAAAATTAGAGGGGAAGTAACTTTGACCCGGGAGAAGGTTTTAGGCGGGCGAAAGCTAGTATCTTGTAAAAAAGTCATGATCGTCGTATTTCTTAGTCATCTGCTCTTACACGTTAGATACGTGGTCTTGTAATGATTATTATTTAACATATCTACAAACTCCACAGCTTCTAAACTTTCTAAAAACATTCGTTTATTCACTATCCATCGCTAGAAACGATCCGAAATATATTTTTATTCTGTCATGATAATGATAGGGGTCGTTTAAGCAGGCATCAATCGGGCCCCCAAGTTTTAGTGAAATTTTAAGGTTAAAACGGACACCTAAGCTTTGGTGAAAATGAAATTTTCATTAAGTGTTCCGTAAATGCTCCCTAAATTTAGGTGTTTGTTGGTGAAAACGGGCATTAATCTCTAGGGGTTCTCTTACGACACCCATGAGATATCACTTATAGATATTTCTTTAACAAATACCCATACGATACCGACTATGAAATATAACTCCATCCAAAAGTCATTTGTTTCAAATGTGGCTATAACAAACCAAACGAAGGTAATAATAAATACGTATAAATGAAACGATTTATTTGGGAAGAGCGAACTTTTCCATTGTGTTAACTTTTTGCTGCGGGCCGGAATTCGCGTAGCAAAACATTGTGATCGCTTCACGGGTCATGTTTTGATAACGCCGTGACATTGTTATCTCGTTTGATGAATGGACTTTTTGTTACAAATGGACGTTGTTATTTTGCTAGTGAACTCTCTCGCTGTGAATGTTTTCCGAAACGGGCGTGAATCGTCGAGACTTTTACTTGATACCGATATTAATTACTATGTTTTTCTTATTTTCTGAGGTCAATTGCTGCTATAAACGATTCGGAATCAGTAAATAATAACAGATATCTAAAAATAGCAAACTTATTATAAACGCGTAAAACTTATAACAAGAATTAGATTACTTAAATGGTACGAAATTCATTAACTAAAGTAAATTTAAATTAGGATTAAGTGGAATCTAACAAAAGGTTATCCTTAGCAAAATACGGTGAAATTGTATGATGTGAACTCATTTGAAACAGTCTTAGAAACAGATTTCGAGTTAAAATTGGCATGCTGAGAACTTTACTTGAGCAGAGGACTTCAACGGAGGAAATGAAAATTGTTGAGGAAGTCGAAGCATCAAAGGGCTCGTTTAAGACAAAGTGTCACACAGCTATCTTTGATATTGCTTACTCCTTTTATTGGAGAAAATAATATCCTTCCTTGAACAATTGCTTACTTAAGCTTCTCTATGCTTTTCACAGTAAATTTTATACATTTTAAGACCGTTAGAAATTAATCTCGTATAAGCTCCTCGAGTACAATTTTCCTATACACCTTTAGGATTCAATTCCACATGACAGCTGACAAATCGTACGGTTTTGGCCGCTCCAATTTCCGATGACAAGACCTACATTAACCTTAAGGGCCCTCTGTCACCAGCTCCCAACACATGGAAGAATAAATCCAATTCAAGAATAAATTAAGGTCTTTGTGTCATAGAATTGTCCGGAGTTTTCAATAAAACCACCTGGAACCGGTATTGCCAGGTACCGCCTTTCACGTACAAATAAACATATGATTTACGGATATATTTTTCGTTTGGAACGACAACTTTCGACTGCGTTCGGTGTTACTACCGTTTTTTATGGTGATACACATTTATTGATATGTGTCTACTATACTCGCAGGAGTTTCAATGACATTCGTATATGAGGAAAGTCAATACTATAATAGTTGAAATATTACAGGATATGAAAACGTTTATTTCTTAAGCATTTCTTGAAGCCCACATTCCTTTAAAAAACATTATATCAAATCTAGTAGGTATTGGTCTCGCTACGCTACAACAGAAATATTGAATTGAAATAAAATTTTCATTTCATTGCTGCGTAAAATTCCATTTCTTTTTTGTTCTGTCCGACTGAGCGGCGATAAAATATAAACATCGTCCAATGCCATTACAGTTAAATTCATTCGAATAATAAATTTGAACTTCAACGAAGACAGATGTTCGTTAAAATCGCCGCATTCATCCAATCATTTCCCCTACACGGTTTATGAACGTAATAGTATCACGATATAAAATTTTCGGCGCCGTGATTTTATGCCAATTTTTATGGTATTGTCTTCGTAAACGTTGTCCGAGTTTTATTAGATAATAAAAAGGAAAGCTGCTGGTATCATGATTATATTGCCGATACACGTCCCTCGTCGTCGACACTGCCTTGTGTTTGTGCTGTGGGCAAGTGATGGCGATATGCAAATCGAATTAACGTTTTGGAGTCAATTTTATATACGCTTCATTAAAACAAACGCCTGATTAAATCATGCAAATGTGTCCGCCATTTGATATTTTAAAGTTATTATAAAATATAATAATATTGCCGGCGCGTTGCTGTTGGGAGCAAGCGAATTAATTAAGTTAAAAAGCAAACAAAACAAAGCCGGGGAAACTTTTGTTTCGCTCAGCATCCAATCACCCAGCACAGCGCTGCATTACAAACAAATCTTTATTGTCTGCACTTTTTGTTAATGCCCATGTTATCCACTACTCAAACAAACGCTTGTTCAAACATTCAAAATAATAACACATTTTATTAAAATTATAAATGCATTCAATTTAACTTTAGTGACAACTTATTACTCATGTTTTGTTGTTAACAAATAACTTTAATAATTCATTTTGGCATTCAGTTCGGAGGCTAAACGTATCTTTAAGATCTCCACCTAAGTAAAATCTAAAAATCGCAAATAAAGATTACCGACTAGTAGAAGTGCAATTAAGCCCATGGCACGCGGTAAGCAATCGCTCATGGGCAGCGTATTAACGTGCCATAAAATAACAAATCAAACAGTATGTGAGATTATTGGCAAAGCGCCACCGCTGGTGTTACAAACGCTTGCATACATTCACTCGTGGGTGAAGTGATAAACCAAAATATAAGGTTTCATATTTAATGCACTCCGCACGTTTTAGAAGGTTGTCCCAAGAATAAGTGCAATCTGCAGCGGAGACGGGCCCATCAAGTGAAGTCCCGTACTTTCACAACCGCTCTGAAACACGACGCGACGTACATTCGATTCCAGAATTTCACGCTTCCCTACCTACCAATAGGTACGGTTATTCGTGAACGCGAGCTCTGCGTGACAACACAACAGTCCTGTCTTTGTCAACGGACTCGACTTGGCTTAATCCCAAACGACTGAGGAAAGGTAACATATCTCTTTATTTACGTTATATTTACTATGACAGTAACAAATGTGCCATACATACATACCGATTCATACCCCTGTCTCGTATTATAATGAAAATCAGAAGAATAACAGAAATATTGGGCGTGTTTTAGTAATGATACTCGCTACCACATTGTGGTTGTAACAAACGTACTATAATAATTATGTCAGAATAGTAATTGCGCTACATTTTATATATTGCGCTGATTTCTGTTTGTATTTCAGCAATATTTTTGGTAGATGTACTTTTTCGCATTGAGGTTTATTTTCTGAAAGATAAATTATTCCTACTCCTCGTGATGGCAGTTTTCCCCTTAATTGGTGTCTAGATGACAGATTAAGGGTGGAAAAGCAGTGACGTAATTGACAGCTCAATCTGAGCGGCGGTTTGGTGATGGATCTCGGTATGCTGTTCATGAAAACGATAGAGGAACGCCGCCGAACAGACAGCGAACATGTACATTCCCATTATAAATACCTTCTCGGGAAATAGTGGTCTTGGATCAGTTCTCAAATCCACCGCGCGCCATTTTGATTACGTTTAAGGCCAAATATATCCTACTTGAGGATAATAGGTTTCACTCAGTTGACATAGGAGCGAAGTGAATACTTTTATGGATTCCGAAGCCATTAAATGGAATTAAAATCTTGCGATATGAACCTTAAAATTGTGTTTTTCACATAAAATGCTTCAAAACAAACTAAAATACTTACTTACTTCAAAAAGTTAAGTTTCACAAAATAGAACTGTGCACAAGAGAAACGCTAATAGTCTGAGTAAAATAGGATTTGTAAAGGCATAGTACAAAAGTATAATGTGAAAAGAATACTTATTTCAAAGGGAGAAATCATAAAACATGTTACAACAAAGGAGAGATGAAGAAGTGGCTCGACTTCCGCGTCCAAGCGTCTGATATAACGCGGTCTATGAGGACACGCCTCAATGGACAGTGCGCCCAACTTAAACAATAATCGCAAAGTTTAACTTTTTACGTCTTTAAGGACGGCGGGGCAAAGGACTGCCGTCATCGCCCAGCCCTCGTTAAATGTTCCGTTATGAAAGTTCATAAAAAGCCCCGTCAAAACTTTTTTGGTATCGTCCACAGGTCGATTCCCTCGATCTCGTCTTTTACTTTTCGCGTGAAAACTACTCGGGGAGAGTTATTGCTGTAGGTATGGCGGAGTAAAGTGCGCAGTAAGCCTCTATTATCTACGCCGTTAGAGTCGCGTGAATGAAGGCGAACGAACGTGGTGAGAATCTACAAGCTAACTCAATTCTCACCGTTCCGTTAATACATCTAGAATGGCGCGAGGGTTTTTCAGTGTTCTACTTGCATTTCATTATTGCCTTGCATTGTTTCCTCCGCCTAACTTCAGTTTAAATATCCAGATATGTTTACGGAAAGTGGGCCATACACATGATACATATTATAATACATATTATATTATAACCAAATACAAAGAAATAAACTCAAAAATCTAAACAAAGGTAATAGAAGTCTAAAAATTATTTATGTATGTAAAATACTAGTGTGCCGAAATCATAATTTTAACAAAGAGTAAAAACATAGTAGAATAGAAAAACAATTTCAAAAAAGACGGTATAATTTCAACGTGAAAAATCTAATCTATAGATTGATTTTATTTAATAGAAATGGACATGAAAATATAGTGATCACGCAGAAAACATTCCATGACATGGCGGATACCGCGGTCGGTTATTAGGTACTAGATACGATCGTATCTCACATCTGTACGTAAGCAGGCGAGCGACTGAATAGGGTTTAATTTGTTCCCCAGAAGGATCCCCGCTGGCCGCCATTCAGCTGATACTACACTTTCACGAGAACGCTCCACACAACTTCTAAGATTACGTTAGTCTACTCCTGACTTCAACCAAAACTTACCGCAATTATCTTGGTTTGCTCTGTTAAAACTCTTAATTGAGTTCGGATTGATTCGATTACACTATTCGTAATTCTACATACGCTAGCACTAAAATCTTTACTGTTACGACAAAATACTCAGTATCGGTATTATTATTCATATGTATACACAACGCGAGTACATAGCTCGAATTACAGATATTATGGTTTGTTACATACGTACCATTCAGCTTATTCCAGCTCTATAATGCTTCTCGTAAAATTTTATGGGGAATCTTCCATAAGCTTTGATTGCACGATCAGTGAGGTAGATATCAACATATTATGTAGATTGATATTAGTTATTGTAATAACTTTTCTATGTTTATAACTGTATCTGTATTAGACTTCGATGTACTGCTTGTTGAAATATGTAAGTAAATGTTTAATTAATGGTTTACTGTAGCTCTGTGACTACATACTTTTGTGAACTATATTTAACTTTATTTATTATCGCTTAGAAGCAGAAGTGATGAGCATAAAATTAAAAGCCCAAGGAAAAGGTAAAGGTCAACAAGCATCAAATGAAAAAAGTCAACATTGAAATTAATTAAACCTGTGAAGCCAATGACAATCCGCACCAAAGCGATATACTGTCACAAAAATCCCATGTAACACGAGGTGAATTTAAAAATGAAATATAGAAAGGAAACCTAACATCGCTTATTTCCTTTCTTGCGTAAACAGTCTCAATAAATTCTTCACGTTGATCCGTGGATGAACCCTTGTTCGTATGAAAATAGGGGGTAAGAGTACCTGTCGTGTGTTTGGGAAGGCTCCGTGATTCGTTCTCGCCGGGCGGTGGCACCGGCCGGTGGCGGCCGGCGCTCGTCGTCGCGCCCGCTGTCTCCGCAGATGGCCACCGCATCGCTCACTGCCATCACATAAATCACCAGACATGAACTTCATTTTATAGCAACCTTAAAAAATAACTCGCATCAATCTTTGAACAAACGACTTCAGAAGTATGTTTGCTCTTTCCTTTATTTACCAATAAATTGAATATAAATAATGAGAAGTTCTGTAAAGTTTTTAAGGGTATGTTTCTTGCAGGATATTTACAAAGTAGAATTCAATACAACATTGGCGTGACATTAGCTGACAGGTTTCGATTTATTGTAAGCTTTTGAATTCTTACACATGTCAACTTTCAAATTGGAAGTATTCCATACTTGCATAGTTTAGAAAAAGTGCTAAGTCAAATAAGTTGTATTTTTGCGGTACGTTACGATTCTTTATGACAATAGATATAAAGATCTCCGACAGTCTGGACAAGTGTAAAAAGTATGAGCTAAGTAAAAATCGGTGTAGGGATCAAGTTACACGTCGTTCGTACCTGGTTAGGTGTTTAAAATATAACTTTTTGTTCGCGTAACTTTTCTAGACTAAGTTCTTACAAGACTCAGATGGAGAGTCCGTGGATTTTATTATTTAACTTGGACAGAAAGGGGAAACAAAGACAGTTTTCGAGAAATTCATCAAAACTTTTGATTGTATTACGTACACTCCGCTCCGAATGCTTGTTAATCTTTCGGCGCCGCTTTTGCTGTATCCTTTTTTTTAAGAAACTCTTGACGTGACAGCCGCTTAACCAACTTGATGGAACTTTTAAGAAATATTTAAAAAACCAAAATCCTCTCATAAAATATGTATGAATGAAGTTGTCACATTTTGTCTGGGTTTACACGCAAACACGGTTCGAGGAAACAATTTGTTTCCTGGTTAGAAGCATTATTTGTTGAGGAGTGCGTTAACAAGACAATGTAATTGTACGAGTAGATAAGGTGAACGGTAAGAATGTGGTGGCGGGGCTCGGTTTACACATGTGTTACAATATGCGTGAGTGGCTTGGCTGGGATCGTGGTCGGCTCCAGTTTAATTAATCTGGATTTGATGAGGGATTAAGTTTGCGCGACGCGTGACGGATCGAGAGCTCTGCGCGTCCTGGCCCGTCTACTGCGGTTTAAAACGGATTTGCCTCTCATTTCGCCTCCGCACAATTTGTACACACGTTCAAGAAGTGTAATTTGCCTCCCTAGCTTATTACAGTGAATTGTGATGAAAGCTTCCTACATTGTTGTTACGGCGTGTTGGACTTGATTACACCTATTTTAGGAACATAAATTAGCTTTGAGCGGCGTATTATTAGAAAAACAGTATATTTATCTTTAATAAGACAAAGAAACGTTAAGAAAGCTTTTCTTTAAAAGCAATTTAAAATTTACCTTAAGAGGTCACTCTCGGATGGCACGACTATGTAAAATATGCAAGTGAAGGCATGCATAAGCCTTTGAGTATATGAAAGGCCATACATGGATATTAGGTATTAGCCAGTATATTCACAAGGCACCTCTTAGCAACACTCCGTTAAAGATTTTCAGGTGGTGTGTTACACAAAGCAAGACGCATTCTGACGTCCACCTGCACACAACGTAGGTAACTTCACAATGGAATTACTGCTCAAGCACCCGAGCTATTATGTTGAGATGTTTCAGGAAACACGTGAATTTAAAGTTTTACGCTGAAGCTTTGTGTTTATACACACCTCGACCTCGACTTTTCTAGAAAATTCCATTTTATCAAAATGAATGTTATTATTTCTGCAGCGTGTGTACCTGGAATATGCCTGGAATATTTAATTATTTGTTCATAGATTTCAATCAGTAACTCTATAGAACCCGACTATGCAAATGATTATGTTATTTCTAGAAACGAAATTGCCACATTACCGGCAGCGTGCTACGAATGTGCTACGGCGTAGCGCTGTTACGTCAAGTGCGACGTAGTAGCCGGTAATATTAAGCGCTTTATTGCCTTCTACACTGTTTGCGGCCACACTGAGGTATTCTATAGCTATGCGACGGACTGCTACTTGAACCGACTTAATCATTACAATGTATTTGAATTACCTCTATAAAATCGGGGAAACTGGGATACATCAGACCATCTGTGATGATTCATTCTGAAAAATATTTATTACCAGCTTATTACCTGATGTTCCTTAAGCAATTTAAAAAATTTACATCCAATAAATTAACTTCACGAAAGCAGAAAGGTCAGTTGATTACTCATTCTATATGCACGATCACTTCGCGGCCCATCAAAAACAAACCGTCTAACCCCGAGAAAGAACAACAAAAATTTAATGGATAAATTAAGCAGATCGTAAAATATGCGATAACTTCCGCAACATGAAACAAAATCCATTACATTAATGTTAAAGAAGAGCAACAATACGTCACTGTCAGAGAGGAGAGTGGGGCCGGGAAGTGATTTCAAAGGCGGAATGCCCGCAACGTGCCGCGACTCCAGATTACACCCACGTGAACTACATTAATATTTCGAAGAATTAGCCGACGTGACCGCTTCATCAACTTTAACTGGATTATCGAGTTTAAACACGAATTCAACTCGTACTTCGATTCAATTACATTCGCTGTACTCTCGGCTATCATCGAATTTCAAGATGAGGATCTATTCATTGAATTGTATCAATTTCTGCGATTATACGGCAACTGCTCCTGTCAAATACTAGATTGTCTATTGGTTAGGTAAATGAACAGGCTCTCGGTTACTAACTTAATTATTATTAGTCAGCCTATCAGAAATAACTTTTGATACTGACATCTCAAAAGATTTTATGGCCCAAACAGACTCGTATTATAAAATCACATTTTAAAATACATTCGATTATCGCAGCCATTAAGCTGAAATCGATTATGGAATCGAATACAAGTCGCACTTTCATTCAATTACATTCTCTCGACGCTTCGATAACAACGATGTGGAACATAACTGGGACGATACACAACGCAATTTACTTCTGATGGACTGTTTCATGTGACGAGTTTGTAAATACTGTAACTCACTCGCTGCAACATTGATACGATCGGGAAAAATAAATCCGGGTTAGTTGTACAAATTATTCAAGATATGAATAACTAAAACATCGACAGCTGATTTTTTTTTAACATTCAGGGTAACTAATTCTTTTATTTACACTCCTATTAAACTATAATTTCTTATAGAAATAATGATGTACTCGATGACGTCAGAAAGGTCTGGCCTAGGCACACAGCGGCATAATTATATACAAACTACAGTCACCTACAAATGTTTGTTCAATAACTAACAACTAAAGAGTTCGCCCACAACTTCACCTAACTAATATACCAACTGACAAAAACAAACAAATTAGAAAACCGGGAATTTCCAATGTATTGTTGTTTATTATTAATTTATATTCAAACGTTACACAATTGTTTGTAACATCACAAATAGATACGCTATTATTATATGAAATGAAATCAATTTTAGTTGGAACTAAATACATGGATTATATTTTATTTTCTTGTTTACCGTGACCTAAATTAGCCTACCTACTATTTCTGAGTATTATTTATTTAAATGTAGTTCTATTTTTTACCATTTATTCAGCTTAACAAGTACATTTATAATATTGTTAATTATATTTATTTCTCAATAATTGGAATGCATTAACTGCTTTAGCTTTAATTCCTACCTATTGAACTGTAAGGTACCTACATATTTTCTGTTGTATTCCTGTATCAAAATTTGTTATATTTGCATATAATTAAATAAACCTAGTCTATATTTACTTACTAAAAACAAAACCAATTTATTCGCATGATATATGTATGTTTATAAAAAATATATGTTTTCCTGTATTATTTGTGCCAATGATAAAAAAATATTGTAAGCAAAGCCAGGCAACGTAACACGTTCATAACTAAGTGCGGATATGTGCCAGGATATAGACGCGATATTACAGCCATTATTAAACATTACGATCCCATAGGATCAAGTACTATAAAGATGATAATGGCTGAGGATTTGTATAACCCACAAGTACTTGCGTTCGCGCTCACGCCTCCCAGCGGAATAAGCAGAGTACGAGATTGTGGTGACAATCGTTACTGAAAGAAACTATGTACATTTGCATATAATTTAACACTTTAAAACTTTATTAGGTTACAACCTAGAAATGTCTGAGTCATCTGTGCAGATCCGAACAAATTAACAATTAATATAATCATCGTCAGTAGCATCCATCAATTTGTCCAGTACTAAAGTTTGTATCAGGCGATACTCACAAAATAAAACTGCCTTAAAACAAAAATACAACTTAAAAGGGCAACTAAAATAAATAGGCAATATAAAGTTAAATAATAAGATTCAATTGAAATGTTTACTCGAACACGTTCGGCTCCAACCCGCAGAAGTTCTTTTACGCTTACAAAATGATGAAACTACTAGATATTCTTCCTGCAAACTGCTCTTCCGAATATAAAGCTCGAAATAAATTCACAACATTTCCCACTATGGTATATCTATATAACTTCGAAGATACATATGTATATTGAATTCCTGTTCATACAATAATTTCACGGCTAAAGTTTAGTATGTTAATTTCATAAACTGAAGTTTCACTATATAAAATTAACGTTACAAAGTTCGGTAGTAACAAGTGTGGTAGCGCCTTAACGTCAATGTCGCAGCAATTCGGGTCGTATATATAACAAACACAACTTTTAAGCCTCGCCTTACCCACAAGGGTTCAGAAATGATCGGACGTAATTAGAAGATGTGGCACATTTAAACTTTCCTCGTAGAGTAAAACAAACGACGCATTCAAACAGAGTATGGCTTTGTGGAGACGCCCACCATACATGACTGGTATATAGATGTCTACATTTATTGATGCTATTTTGTTTTGAGCCCTTTCTTATGTTTGTGCTTATTCTGTTTGAGACGTAAGCATATGATTATCTGGCTCTTTTGTATTTTTTCTTTTTTATATCCAGTACTCTTATTAAAGTATTTTGGCAATTTAATTAAGCGTATCTGTATTGTGTCACTCAAAGCAATTTATTTGTGTCCTAAAGACACAAGTATGATATTCTATACGGTTGACGTCAGTATCAGTTCCAACTATCACCTCATCGACCGGTGCAAGGCGTTTTTCAGAGAATAAAGGATGGATTGGACATGGGATCAGCTCTTTGGTGACGTATTGTGGCCCCTTTTCGTGTCATGAAATGTAGGTTCTTTAATTTTTTATGGAATCTCTTTTGTATGTTTTATCCTTTTATCCGTGTTAGGCAGTGGCCCGTGAGCGTAGGGTGAGAGTGGGGTTGACGCTTGGCGACTAACGGCAAAGGTAATTGACGTGTGCCAAAGCTGGATGTTTCGCACTTCCCTCTGGGTCGCCGCAAGAGTATTTCAACATCCTACCTCTTTCCTTGTCATATTCGTACTCAAGCATGTATTTTCGATTTTTTCCTACTTACAATACTGTAGTCATCATATTTCCTTACTTCGTTTCAAAAGGAAAACCCGACTCCAATTTCATGTACGACACAAACTTCCACGTTAAGCTCGTCTGAAAAACGACTACCTACAATTAAAGCAATGTTTGCGTGTCGCAGAAATTAAAGAAGAGCGAGGGAGTGAATCCTCTGTGTCAACTGGCTTATAACTGCAACGAGAACAATGTGTAAGTACGTGTCTACGCATACTAGTGCTGCTACTGAAATATCGAGCATGCCGCTTTAGCGCGCCGTGACTCAGCCGTTCAAACACAAATAACAGATATTAGAATACGCTTTATTTCTTTCTTAATCTTCCCAAAAAAAAGGAGATTCTTAACTCGCATGTTTTACTTTTTTTACCTACTAAATTGTCACTTAGTTGTTAAGTAAAGCGATTAAAGTGCAATCAAATACTTAAACAAATTATTCCTGGTAATAATCGTCACCTCAGACCACATTTGAACACATACACCAACTGTGTCTGAAACCCTTCTACGGCTTTACAAGACTAGTGAAAACAATAGATTCTTATACATATCTATACATATAATAAATCTGTAAAAAAACTTTGTCTGTACATTGAATATAATAAAAAAATTATAATTGAGTGGAGTTCAGAAACAGTAATCGAGCACAAATCCAAAAAAAAAATCTGTCTGTTTGTCTGTATGTCTGTATGTCTGTATGTCTGTTTGTTTGTACACGCTAATCTTCGGAACTACTGGACGGATTTCAATGATTTTTTCTTTGTTGTATCGGTATAATGTCTGGGCAACATATAGGCTATAATTTATCTTCAAAACTTGAAGACCTGGTGCAGAACTGCAACAGATCAACAAAACTATAAGAGATACAAAAATGGTGCCATGGCAAAAATTGTTCCACGTGATGAGCATTCTCGGTTGAGAGAATAAATTTGAAGATCTGGAACACCTGATGTGGAACCCCAAGAGCCCAGCTACACTGTAGCATATACGGGTATGACGTTTTAGCAAAAGTTGTTCTATCTGATAAGCACTCTCTGTTGACTTATAAAAAATGAAGATCTAAAACACCTGGTGTGGAACCCCAAGAGCCCAGCTACTCTGTAGCATATACGGGTATGACGTTTTAGCAAAAGTTGTTCTATCTGATAAGCACTCTCTATTGACTTATAAAAATTGAAGATCTGGAACACCTGATGTGGAACTTCAAGAGCCCAGTTACACAATAGCATACATAGGAATACCGTTTTAGCAAAAGTTGTTCAATCTGATGAGCACTCTCTGTTGACTTACAAAAATCGAAGATCTAAAACATCTCAAGTTGAACTCCAAGTGCCCTACTACACTTGAAATGACGTTTTAGCAAAAGTTGTTCGATCTGATGTATATTTTCTGTTGACTTATGAGAATCGAAGATCAGAAATAACTGATGTGGAAATGAAAGCTATCTCTAATTTCACTGTATAGTGATATAATAAGCTGGAAGTACCTCCAAGCAGTGAAGGCGGTAATAGTTTAGGACAGACTTTCAATGGTGATGGTATATCATCGTCAATTTTACTCTTTTACTACAAAACTTTATAGAATGAATGTTCGAGTTTTAATGCTATTTGAGTGTTGTATTCTTTTTCATTTATCTTCGTGACAGGGTAGCCTACTCAGTACCGCGGGGGGCGAGGGGGCAGTCAGCTAGATTTTAATTGATCAGGTATCTTCTTCACAATAAAACTATTACCATGGGTCGAATCTTTTCCAATGTTCTTAGGGAGAGAATCATAAGATCCCAAAGATATACCGAAGAGCGTTTGGAAGGACTTGATGCTGTTCGAGAACATCAGTCTGCTACTTGCTCCGAGGAAATCTCATCGGATCGCGAAGCGCGCTTCCGTCATTGGCATATTTACGCATCTACATCCATATGTCTAGAGAACTTCTCAAGTAAAGAATATGCTACTCATTGTCTCGCGAGTCGGACACGTTTACTGATACAAATTATACAAAATAAGCATGGTGAATCAAAGAAAGTAATAGTCCGTCTTTTAGATAACCCTAAAATAATGGACAAGTATTGTTTTTTTTTCTTTCACAAACAAAGAACAAGGAAGATACAAAACGCTTGAATTTTGTATTAAGTCACTTCTTAGCACAAATTTTACATAGACGTGACATCACGAGCTCTCCGACTTTGTTGCGTTAAATCTCATTGTTATTATTGTTATTACTTCAAGAGCCTTTTCCCCAACTATGTTAAGGTCGGCTTCGATGCAACTGAGTACCAGTGTTTGACAAGAAACGACTGCCTATCGGACCTCCACAACCCGGTTACCCGCTCAACCCAATACCTCTTGGTAAAACTGGTCACACTTACTGGCTTCTGACTGCCCATAACGACTGCCGAGGATGTTCATTGACAGCCGGGACACACTAGAAATGACAGCTCCTCCAAAAACCGGTCATTGGTGTCCAAAATATTCTAAGAAAGTACATACGAACTAAGAAAAGTTGCATTAGCAAGTACTTGCCAGACCTGTAATCGCAGTCACACACTCATACTTGAGAGATTGGTTCTCTAAACACTAGGTCACCACTACTTTGTTATTTAAGGGTCCGTTCAGAAAAACCACTTAAATGCGGACTAATTAGAATCACTACTTTTATCCCTATGGTCACGCCTATTGCGCTTTAGTTCTTAGCGTTTTGTTTAGTCTGCTGTGCTTTTGCCGTTGACGTACAAAAGTTAAATATATAGAACGTTTCGAATGATTTTGCGTATTCCGTTGTTTTCCCGTCAACGGGCCCTTTAAATTCAACATCAGACGATTCAGATCTTTGATTTTGCTAACCCCGTAGTCGCTGGTATAAGGGACAGGATCCGCGTACGAAGTCGCGGGCAGAAGCTAGTTATATAATAAAAAATCAAAGGCAGAATGAATAACATCAAGCACTTGATTACACCGTGATAATTCTTATTATATAGTACCTAGGCCAGTCGGAAAAACAAGTCAGTGAAACTGTTGTCGACATTCGATTGTTTCTGTCATAAGTTTCGGAATGGCAGCGAGTTGTAGGTTGTGTTGGTTTCGCTGGAGCGCCTGACTTCACACAGAGAAGCGGGCCGCGGCGCAACTGCGACCAGTCCCGGGGTACGTGACGTTGAATAACTCACAGCTGTAATACCGGCAACTTCGCTCGCTCACTGCTCTCGCCGGAGAATTTTATGCGCATTATTATAACGGTTTACGTACCTACGACCCGCTCACAGCCGCAGTAGAACTCAATCCTAAATGTCTTTATGGCCCCCGCTAAGACGATGCCATTTCCTCTAAAACAACTAATTTATTACAGGGGTAGTTCAGTGTTAGCGGTTCAACTGTGCAATTTCGTGGTAAATACAAAGTGATGTTTATGTTAACCAACGTTCTTATGTAGGATACGCTACCAACCACGAAATAACAAAATGTAAGTGCTAATTCAGCGACACTGAAGTTAAAGAAAATCAAATTTGAATAACTCAATACACTTAAGAGATAGAATTTAAACTAGCAAAGTTGGACCAGGAATGCGGATAAACGGATTTAAGAAATCTTTATTATGCAGTGTTTGTGGTAGCACAATAATAATAAACGAAGCGTGATTAATGTCATTAATATTCAAAACATGGAGTGGCCGCCAGCTGTTTGATTATCTTCGATGGAGCGCAAAGGAAAAATTTAAATTCCTTAGACGTTGCAGCGAAGCGACGGCTGAAACTAAATTGTAGAGCAACCTTTTATTATCGACTAGCTTCCCAACCCTGCAAACGACGTTGGTTGGTAGGTACAAATTTAAAAACTAATTTACTGAATACACGTCAAACTTTTAATTTGGTCGCTTTTTGTATCAAAGGCTTCATTATAAAATTATAGGCGAGGCTAAATATTAAACATTTCGAGATGATGTAATTAAAAGTGCATAATGTTTTCGTTGACAAAGAGGGCTGATTAGACGAGGATCAAGTGTAATTAACAAGCATTAGCGACAGATATGTTGACAGTAGTGAGCAGTGTTGCTCGTCCGCGCTGTGCGGACTGCGACAACTTTTTGACACTATTTTATTATGTTTGCACTCAGTTAATTAAGTCGCTTGTCACCGGCGACGCAGCCTCGTTGCTTAATACTTTAAGCTCTTAAAACGCAAACTACAACACTACACTGTATATATCCTCTTAACGAGCTCTTTTAGACGGCTTACTTCAAATTTAATTAATGGCGATTCAGTAAAAACCCGGGGCCAGTTATTAACAGTAATTAAGTTGAGAGACAATATTTTATGAATGAAGAAGTGCCTAAGGAAAATTAATGGCAAGACCTGTAGCGTTTTTGTATGTTATCTTTTATGTGGTTAAATATGGGGCTCTAAGGAGTTTTGATACTTTTTGTTCCATTCAAAAGTAGGTGTCTGAACTCTAGATTTCAGTAATAAATTACATGAGACATTCATTGTTTCCACAAACGAAGTAGACAATGGGCATGTCGAGTAGCCGACGACAAGTAGGCACGTGAACATCTCTAATTGCTATTATACTGAGACGAGCTTGTTAACCCCTTTAAACTAATTAGGTGTAAACATAATAGGGTTAAGAACAACAGAATTGACTTGTATCGTACTCCATTTCACTGCAATATATTTCAACTGGTTTATACCAGCATATATAAGGGAGTTGTGTAAACCGAAAGCTTCTTGCGGAAGCGGCACTCAGATTCGTCTTTATCCTCCGCAAACCACCCGTAGCCCACCACATCTACTGGCTACAATCCATCATCCTGCCTAGATCAATTAAACCCGGGCTTGGTCCGCCACGTAATGTTCCCTACACGAGGATAAGACGTCTAATGCAATCTTCATCGCATTGTACGACGCTTCGGACAGTAATTAACTATTATAGGCATATAAATCACGAGTAGATACGCTTTTTAAAATTACCTACTTGTCTTTGCTCTGAAAGAACCGCAGCATTTGTATCTCACAGAAGACGTTTTCTTTTGTTTATTTAACATAATCCGCATATTTAACAAGAACGACATTAATCCCATAAAGCTAACTAAGAAGATATTTCACTAGAACTGGTTGAAACATAAATTTAATTTAATATATGCGGAAACAAAAATAATACATGTACAATGCAAATATGGGAGTGCAGTAAACGAGATCTTGGCGGTAAATATGAGCGTGGGCCTGGAGGTGGCATCACCCAACATAAATATTCGGCGTAACTTATGTGCGCAGTGTCGCGCTGTTCACAGACAAAAACACCTCTGAAACGGAGCTTTGATTTTAAATTCTAATTTTATGAATCGTCTAGTTTGCATATCGCAGCATATTTCGGTTAAAACGACTCGAATGTGTAGCCCCTCCCTTATTAATGGTTGCTAATTTATAATAAACAAAGCTCGCATGTGTGCTCGGGGCACGGGGAGCGCTCGTTACAATTATATGGCACATATAAAGTATTGTAATGTCGGTATAATTTTGATGATTCGTGTCTTACAAAACCTAATTCGGTAGGATTACTTTCAGCAAGTTGCGTAACTAATGAAGTTACTTGTGACACGGGTCGGGCCCTGGGATCGACGTAATCAAATTAATGAGAAAACTTCACTTCAATTTAGGGTTTCCTACCTCAATCTTTAGGATATATTCGGCAGCGGTCAAGTCGAGCACTTGACCGCTACCAAATATCCTAATGGGCATGTTGATTGCACTCTAAATAACTTGTTAGGACTTTTTTACATTTAGAAAAGCGGCATATTTTCCATTATATTTTCCTTCGAACTCCTAAAATATGCAAAATTTTCTAACAACAAAGCAATCGCCTACGTATCGGCATTGTTATGTAAACCAATATAATCAAACTAAGTATAACGGTATGGAAGTTTTTATACTCTAAATAGGTCAAGTGGTCAGTCACTTGCTCCAGTAATACCGAGTTTGAAACCGTCTGTTCATCCCCGGATCAAACAATATGTGATTAAGCTTTGCCGTTACGGCGTAATTCTAAACCCAGAATCTTGAGTCCACATTGGTCGGCCATGCCCACGGACTAACAACAAGCGTGTCTTGTAATACATTATTTTAATTTCATCAATAATCTACAAATCAACAGGTAATCTAATCCACTCAAATACTTTCAATATTGAATCCATAGTTATCCTGTCTTTGAGTCCAGTATCAAAGGAAACAACCAATTAATTTCAACAATAAAAATGCTAAAGGCTGGAGGAAGTCGTCAGATAAAGACTCGACAGGAACAAAGTTTGAGAACAATGTCTGTATAAAAAAAGAGATTCCATAATCGTCGGTACCTAATTGAATTCTGAAGTTGGAACTGTTGGAAGGCTGCTGCACTACTCCAACTTCTAATCATAAATTCCGCTGTTATAACATTTAACAAAGTTTCCTGTCATCTACAGAAATTGGCTTTACTCCAATTATCCGCTTTTTTTCTCGACGCCTTTAATAGCGGGTGCTAACTGTAACAACAATGTAGGCATTTAGCTTTTGTTAAAACTCCACTTTGCACGTTATGTTTATGAGCTCTCGGTAATAATACGCCGTCTTTAACACAAAATACTAAGTTTTTTGGTGTCGTGCCAAAGTGCAGAAAGATTTGTTACATGCTAGCGTTACACTAGCCATGGTTAGAGAAACAAAATATCACATGTTATATTAAATTGTTTAGATTTAAAAACTAGGTCAATGTGACAAATACAGTGTTACACATGTTTGTTATAATGCTTACATACTAATTAAAATATACATATTGAGTACCTACAATATTTGAGTGTAAATATGCGGGCCTAAAAATAATCAGTAATCCATTAACCCTAAGTAAAATATGAAATTATATAATGTGTAAAAATGATTATAGCTAAATATTATATAGAGTTTGACGCTATCAGACGCCTTTATAGTCTACGGAGTTGATGTACCTATACTCAGCGGCTTTTCTAGCAGGGCATTCGGAATCTCCCGTCTTGTGATTGTGGGGTTTTTTATAGCGCTTACAGGTTGCACATTTTGGCGGTTCTTCCTTTGAAGAGCACTCTTGAGTCGCGTGTCCTTCTCCTCCACAGTGGCCACAAGTAGAGGTAGCAGATTTGCAAGTCTTGGATGCATGACCATACTGCTGACACTTGAAGCACCGAGTCACAAGGGTGAAATCATGTACCGGGCACGACGTCCAGTTTATGTAAAGTCTATTCTGAGTCACTAGTGCTTTCCGGACGCTGGCTGGTACTTCAACGATGTAGTTGCAGCTGTCAGCATCCCTTTTTCCTGACTTATGGCTTAATTTACATGAGGTCAAAAATGTATCCTTTGTCAATGTTGGAAGTTTGTCGACGATATTTTGTTCGTAAATACATCTAAATACTTCTTTCTCTGCCATATCAGTAGGTACCCCAATAATTATAATACTGGGCTTCCGCTTCTGAGGTTCGCACTCACAGTAAATGCAGACGTGGAGCGCTCGACAGTCTGCTTCAATTTTAGAATGTCATCCTTGGTCTCCGTGCTTATGATAACACCTCCATTTCTTATTTTCCGAAGTCCATGTACCTTCAATTTCATTTCCTCAGGGCATACAATTTTTTGGACAAAACTTTTGGTCTCTTCACTAGTCTTGGTATGGTCACTAGGATATATCGCAACTGAGCTAGTTGCTTGAGGCCGAATAAGGCTTTTTGTACCCTTTACCATGTCTGCGAAGGAAGTGCTTTCCGATTTTGGTTTGATGAGTCTCTTGTAGTTTCTGCTTGATCTCAGTCAAACTAATGGCGAGGTCTTGATTTTCCTTAAACGTTTGCAGGGTGGTGTAGTTCTGTATGGCTTTATGTTTTAATGACTGATATTGCACAGCCATTTGAGAAACTCCGTGTTCCACTTTGCGACAAAGGCTAGTAACTCTTTGTTTTTGTTCGGAATTCATCTTGCCTTCCGAAACCGTTATCGATACCTCATTCAGGCACTGTTCAATGCTAGACATCCAGGATTGAATTTCAGGGGTAGAAAGAACTTCAACTGTTTCATTCTGTGCTCGACTATTGGATGATGCTACTGCTGGTGATGAAGAGTGAAGCATGGGAAAATTCTCAAAATGCTATTGGGGTCTTCTGTGACCTTTCCAAAGCTTTTGATTGCGTCCATCACGATACACTTTTACGCAAATTACGCTGTTACGGAGTCCAAAACGGAGCTCTAAACGTAATAGAATCTTATCTCCAACATAGATTGCAATGTGTAGATGTAAATGGTGCTAAATCATCGGGCCTTCCAGTTCAGCTAGGTGTGCCACAAGGCTCAATATTAGGTCCATTCTTATTCTTAGTGTACATTAATGATTTACCTTACCACCTCAAAAATATCTGCGATGTTGTATTATTTGCAGATGACACATCTCTTATCTTCAAAGTTGACAGAAATAGAGAGCAATTTGACGACGTAAACAGTGCACTCTCAACAGTTACGCACTGGTTTACAACAAACAATTTAGTACTAAATGCTAAAAAAACAAAATGCATTAAGTTCACTTTGCCTAATGTAAAAAACCTAGGTCCTAATGTTATCCTAAACAACGAGGTTCTTCAAACCGTTGCATCTACCGTGTTTTTGGGTATAACAGTTGATACAAAACTTCAGTGGGGTTCACATATTTCTAGCCTCGCGGGAAGGCTTAGTTCTGCTGCCTATGCCGTCAGAAAAGTTAGACAGTTCACTGACGTCGACACTGCGCGATTAGTGTATTTCAGCTATTTTCACTGCGTCATGTCCTACGGTATTTTGTTGTGGGGCAAAGCCGCTGATATAGAGAATATATTTATTATACAAAAACGTGCTATTCGTGCTATATACAAATTAGGTACCAGAACTTCCCTCAGAGAGTTGTTTAAAGAAATTGGTATTCTCACTGTTGCATCACAGTTCATCTTTGCCAACATTATGTATATTAGACAGAACCTACATTTATATACCAAAAAAAGTGAAGTCCATAGCATTAATACTAGAAATAAGCATAAACTGTGTGTACCCTATCACCGGCTTCATAAAGTGCATGACACATTTCTGGGTTTAGGTATTCGTTTTTATAATAAGCTTCCTTTGACCTTACAAGAACTGCCGTTTAATAAATTCAAAGAACAAATTAAGGCTGTTCTTATAAAAAAGGCATATTACACCATCAATGATTATTTGAATGATAAAAATAGTTGGTCGCCATGATGAACGCAAGACAGCTATATTAGCTATATTATTTAGATAATTTAAATTTCTCCCATTCAATCTCTTGACTCAATGACATTTATTTTATTTTGATTTATTATTTAATTATTATTTTTTAATGTTTTTACATTATTGACAAGATACATTCTTTGTATTAATTTTCTGTTTTGGATTTTAGTAAATAATACTACCTAGCGGGAACTGATAATTTAATCTTGATATTGAGTTGTGTAGCAGTGAGTACGTCATGCTCCCTTAGACGGCACTGCTTGCGGTAGCGTCGGCGGTCGGGTTGCCTCCCTCCCTCAAAAATGTGCGAGGGGGGCGATGGCTGATCCTCGCGTTATGCTCGTGAACGGGTGCTGCTTGTGGTGCCAGGTCGTCTTACTGACTATCTATTAGTTTTTTTGTTTTTATTTGTAAACTCTTTTTATTTTACATATGTTCTGGCTGAGCGGTCTAATTTACTAGTTTACAAAAGAATAGCACATGTAGGTGGGCACTCCCTGATATTCTATTAAGTGTAAATATTTGGAGGCTATAATTTTCTGTTCATCAAACATATTCAATGCTTGAGTTAGTTAAGGTATGTAGGGTGAGTGCTAGCTAGCATGTGGTGTATACATTATTTTTACTGTATTGTCCTCTTTTGTAATATACAAATTAAATTGTATACAAATGTACATATCAAACAATGTTTAAGGTTCTTCTAACCGAACAGACAGACATGTGTTGCTGGGGAGTTTGTTGCGCCACTTCTTCTTCCCAGCAAAAACACATAGGAAGTGGTGAAGGGTGGGCGTTTTGGGGGCTGTCTTTTGTAAATTTTTTTTTTTGACGTTCGAAAAGTGCTGTTTTGCAGCCAAGTTTGAATAAATGACTTTTGATTTTGATTTTGATTTTGATTTTGATTTTGATGCGGCAGTCCGCCACGATGAGATGGGCTGCTATCCATAATTGTAGATAATCACTTTTTGACCATATTTGTAACAAAAACTGTATAATTTCACAACAAAAACGTTGTTTCTAGTACTAGGTCACAATAAAAAATTGTTAATTATGCTATTTTAAGTTGCTTTGTTGAGCACGTCTGTATTTGTCGGATTACGAATGCGAACCATGCGAAATTTATGGCAGCTTTAAACTAGCTTTAAAATATTTCTAATCTGAATCTAACTTTATAAAACAAATGCTTTAAAGACTAAACGCACTGAACACATTGTTTTTGCAAGAATTGGCAGATTTAA
The DNA here is from genome assembly GCF_022581195.2 of Helicoverpa zea. NCBI lineage: Eukaryota > Metazoa > Arthropoda > Insecta > Lepidoptera > Noctuidae > Helicoverpa > Helicoverpa zea. Next base: position 5,586,079 of record NC_061456.1, on the reverse strand, counting down.
ATAAAATTCCGTCTGAGTACTTACATTTGGCTACTTATTTGAAGGTAAACAGTAAAGGTATTATTATGTGAGCTTCAGTTGCTCACCAACGTTTGATCGTCCCAACATTTGTTTCGTATATCTTCACATTCGAACGCATTTACCTGAATAAAAGGGTTGTTTCGATGTTTTGTTAAAAATATATATTCGCTGAACATTTTTTATTGTGGATGATCACTCGAAAACACGTAAACACAATCGCGCCGTCCCCACGTTAAAGCGGGTATTGAAGTGTGAAATTCAAAAATCAACTAACATTTTCTAGCCCAGTGAATCACTCATCCCTCCGTAGTCTTTTGCTCGAGACGTGTTTGCTTTTCGCTGAAGAGATTTCCCTTTAGATAAATTCATCGTGTTGATTCGACATTGTTTACACTGGAATCCTTTTAGATGCGTTTGAACTTTGTTTTGTTTTTTTTTTATGATACAACATAAAAATACTTAAAATATTGATATTGGAAACATGAATATGTTTTATGTACATTACACAAAAAATATATAAATTAACAAAAAACTTTTTACATCGATTCAGATTTCAGAAATTACAAAATACTGTATTCCAGTTTTACATACTATGTGTTTTTTTAAAAGTCCGCTTTATAATATTTATTTGAATCAACATATATTTTATACTGAAACATATTTTTCGGCTATGGATCAATTTTATTGGAACAACATTTTTAATATTTCGTTATCCATTAGCAAATCCTACTTCGAAATATTTTTGACTTGGAACGTTGCTCGCGTAAGTTATGAATTTTCGACCCGGCCATTTCGGCATCGAACATTTTATTTACAATCACATCAAAAATACACTGGTAAATACTCTGACTTAATAATTAAGTTTACTTACTTAAAAATATTAGGTAGCTTAAAATTTCCCAAAAGTAAGGTTCTTTATAGGAATAAATTGTCCACGTCCGTTGTGTGCTATGATTGAGTATCACTATGTTACAAGTTTATTACATCCTAAATCAGACCTTTTCTAACATTTCCCAGAATCGCCATGTTTATCTCTACGCCATGAACATTACATTTTACGCACAAAGACACATAGTCATAATGGATTTCGTAAAAACACGTACAAGAAACAAATAGTTTGTTTATGCAGAAATATTACCCTTTTAGGGTTATGGCCTGGCGATAGTTCGCGTATGACCATAATGTTCTTCGCCGAGCTGTTATTTCCATTAAACGCTTATCTTGAAGATTCATGGCAAGACCCGGCAAAAATGATAGTCGTTAAAGAAATTGAATACCCTTTACTCATGCTTAAACTTTCGCGTATCCATTTGTTCTTAAGTTTTAGCCTCGTGACAGAGGCCGCATTGCGCCGAAGCAATATTGGATGGCTGTAACATGTTCTCCACATATTTATTTTTGTTCCAAATGGAGCAAGTCAATCTAGCTTTTTCCCTGCAGCTTACCCTGACTTCAGTCAAAACTTGATTGACCCCCTTCTTAAACACAATCTGATAAACCAGGTGGCTTTAATATAAGGTGTTCCTAGGAAGATAGAAATGGAAGCTTTCACATAATAAATATCAAAAAAGTTACTTCATAAGTACTTCCGTAAAACGTGCGAAGCGAAATTAAAAAAAAACATATCCAATATGATTTTGGCAAGAGTTACTAACACAGAGATAAACAACGAAAGCAGTTAAGCTATTTCAAAAGCAACGGATTTCCTGGTAGTCTTTAACAACTTACATAATGTACTTAAGTTTAGCTCACGCTCATATTTAACAATTTCATATACTTAGGTACGTACTTAACGCCAATGAAACTCACACAGCGGTGCACCGCAGAAACTTTCCAAAATTGTATGAATATGCAGAGCCTTCAAATTGTAAGCGCAAACTTTGACTGACGAATAAAGGCAGACACCTGTTCTTTACTCTCTTGGAAAATGTAAGTTAAGCCACGTAAGCGTCTTTAAAAATACACTAAAGATTGTTTCTGTTAAGCTAGGTACACACTAAGCGATCACAGTACGCATACAAAGCGAATGATAGTTACGTATTTACAGCCTGCGTCAATTTGAACACTTCAAGGCGCATTCGAAATGTGTATAGGTATAGGTGCGCATAGGTACCTTTACCTACGTTAGTACTCCCCGTCTGTACGCAGATTTACACTATACTACGGTTCGATAATTTATATAGAGGAAAGAAAGCTGGTTTGTGTCGAATAAAATAGGGTCGGGATCTACAGAACCGATGTTTACCACGGGTCAAAAATCTTAGTTCTAATATAATGTTACTAAAAGTATTAGTAAAAGTTACATGTTCGGTTCTTCTCCCACACCAATATAAAAGTTTCATCTGAACTTTGACTAAACTTTAAACACACGAATACTCCTCATGAATAATCAAAGAATAGAATCAACATATTTTTACAGATACCTGAAAATTAACAAACAACTCAAAAAAATGTTCATTTAATCTCACGGAAATTAATCGTGGGTTGAATAAAAAATGTTATCTTGTCCGCAACACAAAGGAAATATAAGGATGTTTATAATACCGCTTTGGATAAACTTGGTACACTCATAATAGTTGTACTACATTAGTTTATGCTCATCGGAGCAGGCTTTCCTCGCGTCAATCAATGCTCCGAGCCGCCCATTGTTGCGTTATTATATTGCTACCGGCGATCATCGCTATAATGCATTATAATCACTATAATGCTGTGTACTGAGGTACTAGATATATTAAATTTATGCATCTGTGTGTTTTAACATATCATAGAGGCTGATGCTGGCTTCATTTCGTGAAGTAAACATATCTACGACACGTTTTCGTCAAATCTATACGAACCATAAAAATATAGTATACTGCTAATTAACACTATAGGCTCTTTGACTAAATACACAACTACAATAAAATATGAATTTAAAACGTAGGTGAACCTTAGGAAAATACCTGCTGAAGAAAATTCTAAATACATAGCTATCGTTCAAGTTACTTATAAACTCGAGCCTACCGTGGCTTCACAATAGATTACCTACCTAGAAAACTCACTTTACTTACAACACTCATGGACTACCTATATAATTGTCTCAATGAACATTAGGACAAATAAAATTGGCTAGCAATAGGTACGCTCAAGGCTTAGCTGCACTTATGTGTGACCAGTTAGGTAAAGTTGTCACAAATTATTTGCCTATATCCGGGGATTCCCGCCGTAAGTCAATAATAAAACGTATCCAAGACAAATGTTAGTTCGAGAATTCCAGTCGAAATTGCAACAACATTTTTCCAGAACTTCCTTCGCCATCTAGATAAATCTATAAGATAGCGACCCTCGAGCACATTATGTGAAAATATCGTCGGGTGATGGCGAAAATGAACTCGTGTGTTTGAGCCGGGAAACGTTATTTATCGCTAGTGAGATATCAATTGTCATTCCCAAGAAAATTGGGCCCCGTACAACGCAGCTCGACATTTACAAAACATTCATGTTCTTAATTAATACCTTGCCATTGTTCACGTCTACATAATTACAGAATTAACGTTTATGACGCTTTGTGTAAAATTAGGCATTTGGGTTACAAAAGATATTAAGTTAGAACATTTTGAATAAGTACCCAACATTTAAGATGTACGTAATTGTTTTAATGGCCAGTGTCAAAAACAGGAGCAACTTTTTTAATTTCTCATTTGTTTCTGAAAGTCAAAGAAAATATATAATTCACATTCTGTGACATCTACCTATATATATTTAAATCATCGGTTCCTTTGATTTTAATCTATTTCTTTTTCTTCGCTTAATAAAAATACATATTTTTAGACCTGATTAATAACAGTTAGTTATTTAGTGTTTCATCTCAGGGTCTTAACAGTCCCTGTAAAAGTGGTAGAAGTTTCGAGTACAAATTACACTCGTCTTGGTTTTATGTAACTTCTGAACTTTGAAGACGACGAGCGATTATTATTTTCTCCGCGCTTCGCTTCTATTTCGAATTTTATGATTACTATTGTAGTACAGTTTTTATTGTCGCCGCAAGTTTTTATTCGCGACGATTAAAACCAAAGTTTTGATAACATAAAATGAAGTTTTCTAGTCAATTGACACAATCCTGATACCAAATTTTCAGTCAGATGCGAATCTATAAAACAGCGAAATTAATATTATGAAAATTGAAAATAATATTTTCAATTTCCTGATTATGTAAGTAATCCACGTATAGGGACCTATTTGTATTCCAGCCTCTAAAATATCGAAAAAGTCATTTAAAACAAAGCTAAGTATCTTTTTGCACTCTATAATAATGTTACCTATCTGAGCTAAGCTATGAACAATGTCCATACCTACTTGTATAACAAGTGACTATACATACACATACTTTAACATGTAGGTACATTGTACACCTGATGCCAATACAACGGCACAAAGTTTATAACCGCCCGATTTGAACTCCCTAGGATTTAAAAGCCACTAGGTTCCTGTGGATTGAGTAAAACTCCCCTTCAAAAAATAAAATTCTAAAATAGCCTATGAACAAGCCCGGTTATCGATAAAATGCGCAACATGTGTCTCTACGGAAATTTAACAGTGGTCAAAGTGTCGATATAAAAGAATTTGATTAAGCCAATATAAACATTTTAAATTAGAAACCACTCTATAATTATACTTTCGCAGTAAGCAGAACCCCATTCACACGAATGCAGAGAGAGCAAAACAAGCGAAGATACACATTTACCGAGAAACGATATAAAGTTGAGTAGCGTTTTAGCATGAAACTAAGCACATCGCAAGTTGGGAGGCGTGCTTGCGCACATGTGGCCGAATTTTCGTCGCGCTTGCCTAAGTGCAATGCATAGAAACTCGGCACCTACCTACGAGCAGTATCGTCTTACCTCCACTTTCTAGCAATCTAACACATATGCGCTACCACGGCAAAGTTCGTGTTTAGTTGACTAGTTGCAACGCCCCGGGTGTTCGCTATTCAACCATTGTTCTAACGTTGTCAATTGTATCTAGGTATGTGTTATGTTGATTTCAATTAAAGTTGGCTAGCGTTTGGAAAATAGTTTGTGAACGAAACAATTAAAGCCTTATAAAGTCTTATAGCCAGACTCTTTTTATCGTCATGTTTAAAGTATTTATATTGGATTGTACGCATTTGTGTCGCTTCAGGCTATTTAAAAAAGTAACACGGACCTAATTATTAATTATAAACAAAGTTTCATGTGAGATGACGTAAGATAAAAGAGTAGGGAAGGAAAATACTCCAAATAAAATTAGGATAAGGGCAGGAGGATGATGATGATGAAAGTTTAAGATTTGAAAGCTGTTGCCAACTTTCCTAATTATTTGCACATATACCATGTTTTGTAGCACACCGATTCTCAGTGTCCAGGTAGGTAGCAAGGCAGGTAAGCTACAAGTTTGAATATGGAAAAGGAGGTCTCATTTTCCATGCTAGTTGGAAACTCTCATAATAAAGTTTCCTTTACACTTATGTTGTGATCCAAGGAAAATGAATACACCTTCTCTCTTCTAAAAATACAAAGCCATTTTCCATTTTCCAATCGAGTACCTCAGGTCGGCGTGGTGCCTCATTTACATACATCGTTGAAACTTTTGTTCGATTGAAGTCCATCCTACCAAAATGCGGTCGGCGCGAATTTTTAGAAGAACTCTGTTGTAATTGCGATTCCAGTTCGAGTGGTTAAAAGCTTTTCTTGGAAAAAATCTCGACACGTCCGGAAAAATGTAACTTCGACTTTCCATTGAAGGTTACCAACCTAAAAATTTTGAGGCCTATTTTACATGAAAATAGCAAATTAATCATTCGGTAAATGCATTTTGCTGTAAATAAGAACAACCTTTGGTTAATTAATTAAAAGCTCACGAATGAACATTTGCAGTTTTCGTAATGTAATTTTCAAACGCTGTTGGAAACAGAGTATGGAATTATGCAGTTTACAACGAAACAGTGAATTTCTCCTGGGATCACTACCCCACCTCTAGAAAAATGGGTTCTGGGAGATAAACATGATCTGAAGAAATTAATTTAAAAATTGTTCTATTTGACTCCCTATCCTCGGAGCTGCGCGGTGTCAGGGGACTACTACAATTTGTCCTTATAGTAGGTTTATACTTACTTAAAACATTCTAATAAAATTATACCCTGTTGATTTTAAGTCTATGTTTAGATTGAGTCTGGTATTTAAGACAGGTAGGTACAAAAGTCTATTTTCAATGCGGTTGTAGGCACCTATGGCTAGTCAACCACCTACGTGAAACTTTACTTATTTTAATAGGTAAAAGTTTGAAGCCTCTACAAATACCGGCCCGTTGAGTATTCAGGGGTCTCTTTGTTGATGGGCACTAACACTTACAATTCAATCGCACTGTGAGAGCTATCGAATCGTGTCGGCATTGTTGTCGACACGCCCCTCACTAGCGAAACGTTTTCCTTTACAGGGCGTGAACCGAACTTAAACAAAACGGATTGATCGGACGACTATTTATAAAATATATGGATCCGTTAAGCCAGTGCTCTTTATGGCAAGCGTACCTACTTGATAAGATTTCTATAGTTCCGATAGCTCATAAATAGTAGACGCTGGTTTCCGCTGTCGCAAGATCTTTGCAGATAGGTAGGTAGAAACAAACAAACAGCAAGCACTAAACCACATTCTACAATGGTTATTAGCAGGCAGGCTCATGTTCTTAATTGCTATCCTCTAAATTCAATAGGTAGGTACCTACCTACCTATAATTGCTTAATCATAGTACCAGTTACCAGTAGTACCTAGGTAATAGGAGAGCTCTATTAGTAGATAGAGGGTAAATACCCCTTTGGTGGCGACGGCGCGTGATATCAGCCACAGATGTGTGTGGTATTCGGTGTTAACCTACTGAATTAGGAAGCTTTGAAACGCCGCGTTATTCTGCCGTGCTGGTCAAAAAATGAAAAGATCTCCTGAATTAAACCTTTACAAACCGACCTAGTCCTAGCATAATTTCATTAAGACGACGAATTGGTCAACAATAATTCCATAACCGGCACGCGCATCTAAGGCGCCAAAAGGGGTCGGAGCGTCTGAGCGGGGCGAGGATTACAATAGGCGCGCTAGCTTATAAATAAAAGTCGTAAGCGACAAAATGGTTTTGTAATTTTATTATTTAGAAATGATAATTTAATAAAAATTCCTTCTACAATTTTAAAGAGTATGTATATACTCAACTACTAAAAAAGTTAAGAGGCTTAAATCGGTCCCGTTTGCCCATAATATGTGAATCTCTTTTTAAAAAGAGGTAGGTATGTTTGATATATTTTTCTCTGTTATAAAAGTTACCTAATCATGTTTCTACGTCTAATAAAATAAGGTTTATATCATGAACTTTCAGGTAACCAAGTTGTATTTTGATCCGTTTTGTATTTACTGAGAAAATTGAGATCCTTGGCGCCAAAAATTCCAATTCGTCCTCTTAATAAGGCAGAAATACCTGGATAACTATATTACTGTCTACTCTAAACCATAGGTACAGGAATCTTAAGCTTAAGTGTAAGCTACAGCTTAGATCCAAACCGATTAGGTACCTACCTACACTAGATTCCAACCTACCTAAGTATGAAGTATGGACCAAACCACACACTAAGTAAACTAACACTATATACGTATCTATAAGTACCTTTTTCAGCAAGAGTCTGAAGGTAAACCTACGTAAGTAGATATTCTTAATTCAATTAACATTGGCACGTACCTACTAACGTGAATTCCAGCTTAAACTTTGAACTGTTGGGATTACATAGTTCTTTAGTTGCGTACACAACGTAACTTCAGAAGAACGATATCCAATTTATTACATGCGAATAGGTAGGTAATCTCAATTAAACTAGTTTTGTTTGGAACTAAGATCGTTTAAATCGTGTATGTGTGAAGTAAGTGTATACTACATAGCAAGTTAGGCACCACCATCACATAAACTGAACTGTAACTGTAAACAAGTCTTAACAAAGTTTCGTGGTTAAGTTGTACGGTCTCTTAGTGTTTCGTACAATTCTATTGTTTAGTATGAATAACTAAGCGGGAAGATAATGTGGCCGCCGTTATTTATTGGCTATTAACGTTCCAACTTCATTTGGTATCCACTTGCTTGATAGAATTTAACACCACGGCAACGTTTCAATAAACATAGTTTCATTTCATTTTGCATTTGTCTAGGTAGGTTTGTTACCTATCTATATATTGCCACCTAGATAATATACTCGTCGGTATTCAGATACAGGTACCTACCTTAACTTTGTTTTTGCTATCAGCTACTTGACTGACTACCACTAGATATTTGGGAACCGAACCAAGGGTCTCTCGTAGCCGATCATGTCAGAAACATTTAGGCCAACAAGGTTCTGATGGAACAGCTACCTGGGCCTAAAGCCATCAAAGGTTTGATTCAACGGATCTCAAACATTCAAGATTTAATCAATAGAATTAGTTCTAAAACTATTAATAATCTCAAGTACCTAATCTATGAATGTGGTCTATTTTAAATAGTATTGAAGCAAGGACGAATTGCGTACCTAGTAATTTATTTATGCAATTCGAAAGTTCATAGGAAGTCGTAGTCCTGAAATCTTGTAGTTACAAAAAAAGTGTTGCACTATTCTAAGCGGCCTACCTACCCCGATTTGGACTTCAATACAGTAAGTCTCTTCTATATGCGCATCCTTCTACAGCGGACCACCACTGATTAGGGAGACTATTCATCTATTTTTTAAGATTCTACTAAAGCTGGTCAAAAATCTCCACTACTAAATGAAGTCTAAAGAAAATACCCTAAACTCTGCTTATTATGAAACAAGGAAGATCTTGACAAAAACAACAATGGTCAATACATTTCATTTTTTATTAACTTACTCTGTGAGTAACTAACAGTATAAAACATACTATACATAATGAGGCATATTTACACATTTAATAACAACTGGCTCTTAATTCACAATTGCTGCTTCATTTTTGCTTTTTATTTTTAAACTAAGGGATAATACTACTGTTTTCTTGAATAAGTCTACTAGATCATTTCGGATATGTGTCTTGATTTGCTGTAGCCTCCCCCCTCCGGCACCCGCTATTAACCTGACTAATCTCTCATTGGGGCACTCCACAGCCACTGAACACAAAATCTTGTCTTGTTCCTCAATCTCTTCGTAATATTCCAACTGTACATTCAGTTTATATGGAATCTCTTGTGCCAAAAAGTCTAGGAACTTCGCCCTAACAGCTTCTTCTATGAGAGACTCTGGTCTCTGGTCAGTCCATTGACTAGGAGAATATTGGAAGTTGGCAGTTTTTGCATTGCTTACTAGGTAATTCTGAAAATGAAAAATAATAATCATTTTTAATCAATAACTAGGTAATTCCTAGTAAATCAGGGAATTGAAGTCAAATCAAATCATTTATTTCATGTAGGCCTTTACGAGCACTTATGAACGTCAAAATTATAAATAAGTTTGATTCTAGTTGCCCATTCCAAAAGTAGCTACCTATGGAGAAGAACGGGCAAGAAACTCCATGGTTACTCTTTTTAAAAACATAAGTTACAATTTGTATGTATTGATACATACGATAATAACGTGAAAAAGGAATGCTTACAATATTTTTTGGGTTGACTCTGAGAAAGTTATACAATGCAAGTTGAACTAGGAAGTTATAAGACAATATTATTATACAAACTATTTTAAGAAGTTTTGGCAAAAGAAAAAAGAAATAATAATAATAACAACATGATAAGAGCAAGAACATTAATGAGAACAGAGATATCCCTAGACAGCCTGCTAGTCGCCAGGGAAGCCACTCGTGCAATGTAGGACTAACGCCATACATCCTTGTCGTCAATATAGTCACTAGACCTATATTTACCTTAATGTCTTGAACTCCATCACCATTTAGAGCTGATATGAGAAAAACATCAGAGAATTTACTGTATCCCTTCTCAGGTTTCTTTTCTCCTTTATCTTTAGATTTACTTTTGCCACTTCCAGGGATGGGGTTTCCAGCTATGAATCCATTAGTCAGACTACTTATTGTAGATAGCAACTGTGCTTTGGATTTAAATTTATCAATCTGTTGACAAAAAAAAATTATAATAAAGAGGGATATATATATATATATATATATATATTTCTGTTTATTTGTATTCTAAGGGCTCCAAAACTACTTGACCAATTTGAAAATTACTTTTTCTCTTGGTAAGCTAACCCTGAGAACATAGGTTAGTAGTAGTTCCCACAGAACATAGGAGAGGCCACGGTAATACAAGCAACCTCAACTTACTTTGTTTATTATTAAAAAACTTGGTGTTTCAGCAATAAAATTCAACATATTGATGACGTCTGAGTGAAGATAATCCTTTGTGTATTTGTTAGAGACATCATGTACCACGCCAACAACATCTGCACACCTCAAACTCTTGTGACAAGCTTTAATCATGGATTCAGGTAAATTGTATCTGGAATCATAAAGTTAACATTACTTGACATGTTTCGGGTAAGCCCAAAGAAATAAATATAAACAAATAATTTAAATGAAAGATCAATCATTTTAGGCATAAGCATCATCAACTCAAATGCCATATTAGCCTAAGGTTCCCATGATTTGGAAAGTAGCCTTGATACTGAAACCACCAATAGTCGGATTGCCACAAGGAATTTTACAACTTACTTCTTTTGTTCCCTTTCAGTAACAACTCCAGGAGTGTCTAAGAATACAATCTGTGTGTCATTATAGAAGCACATAGCTCTCACTAACTTCGTTGTTGTATGTACTTTATTGGAAGCTGCACAAATCTGAAATACGAAATTGATTTATTGGCTACGGTAAAGGTTTCCATACGTTTGTTTAGGTTATGATCAGTGAAAACCATACCTTTCTTTCTGTGACTTTATTAATCAATGTACTCTTCCCAGAATTCGGGGCACCAATTATAGCTACATTTACAATTTTGCCCAGATTTCTTTCATTTGCACGTTCAGGTTGTGTAGAATAAAATAAGGCTTTGAAAGTATGTTTTCTGTGTGTTAGGCGCAAGGCAGACAGAACAAACGTCGTCATTTTAAAGAAAATTATATTGAAATATAACTTCACAAACTTAGTTTAGAAAAATTGTGTTTATTCGAACATTTCCAACCCATGGAAATTATGGTGCCGAGTTTTCCATTCCATCCACAAACTTGCAAAATAAATCCAAATTCCAAACGTGATAGTGACAGTGACAAGCTAACCAGTCCTGACAACTGACAACTTGACAAGGGTAAACTCTTTTCTTTTGGAGGAGGGACTCGTGGATGTAGGGAAATGGTAGGGAAAGAATCACCGAATCATACTCAGCTTTATGATTTCAATTTTTCAACCCCTAAGCTCGAACATCTGATTTGTCAATATTTTGTGTGTTCTGTTAGTAATGTTTTAGGATACATTCTGGAGATAGATGAACGGACGGACAGCTAAGTTAAGGCGGTCCCTATAACTATAACAGCCTCCTTGGTCTAGCTGTCGCTAGCGCAACTGCTGAACACAAGGTCCCGGGTTCGATTCCCGAGTCGGGCCGAAATCGCTTTGTGGGTTTTAGAAACTTTCACAAACCAGCCCGGAGCCTGAAAGCTGGTGATTGATACACCCGTGCATCGGAGAGCACGTACATGTCGGTCCTGCGCCTGGTCTCCTTCCAGTCCTGTTGTCGGCTTACCGTCCCATCGGGCTATGAGCATGGAGGAATATGTAGAGAATAGGTACACTTGTGTCTGCGCAAATGCTTGTGCACTATAATATGTCCTGCGCTAATCTCCTTACATGATAATAGCCACCATCATCATATAATAGAGAATAGGACATCATCATCATCGTTGATGTAAAATGAATACGTGCAAAAGTAGTCGCAAAAAAAATATTTTAATCAAGAAAGATCGAACGATCATTTAAATGGCACGAAATTAAAAAAATAAAATTGTCATAACGAAATCTTTTGTATTAGGACTACAATAACTTTGCAAAATTCTTAATATTGCGTAATTTAGCTTTACTGATCTTTTCCTCTTCAGTAACCTAATATTGGTTTTTGGTTCACCAATTTCCATTTACTGGTATCCCCAAAAAAAATAATGAATTTTAGACTTTTTGGCGGGAAGTCAAACAAGGCGGCAAATTTGTTTTATAAGTTTCTGAATTAATAAAAAACTATTGATAAAATACCTTAAAAGTCAGCATAGTAAGTAGTTAAAACAACCAAGAATGAGTGTGCATAGTGGCGGTGAAGAACCGCCGCCGGAACCCGGAGAAAAGCGAAGAAGAATACACACTTCAGGCGGGAATGCCGATTCGCATAAGTATAAACTATTTACGAAGCCTAACTATAAGCGTTTATTCATAGAAAACAATAACACCGAGTTCACAGTTTACGTACAATCCACAGAAGATGAAAAGTTAGGGAACAAGAACCCCATAACACTCACCAACTTGATCACAGATCAGGTGAAAGATGTTATAGGGGTTCATAGAATTAATGCGCATAAAATAGGAATCACATTTCGAAAAGCTGCAGCAGCAAATAATTTCCTGAAAATGGAGGACTTTTTATGGATACATAAGATGAAAGCATTTATCCCATCAAACCTCACTGAAAGAGTTGGTGTGTTGAGGTATGTACCGAAGGACTTATCCAACGAAGAAATTTACAAAAGTATGGTGTGCGACGCCGAAGTCGTATCTATCAAAAGATTTATGAGGAAAGTAGAAGGTAAACTCGTGCCTCTAAGCACCATTTCAGTAACTTTCGCCTCTACAACTCTACCACAGTATGCCTATATTAAACTGTTCAGATATGAAGTTAAAACTTATATACCACCATTACTACAATGTTACAAATGCCTAAAATTTAACCACTCAGCAAAAGTCTGCAGAGGTGAACAGCACTGCTCTTCGTGTGCTGGTCGCCACTCCTACCGAGATTGTGACGTCGAAGAAGTTGTATGCATAAACTGTTCAGGTAATCACCTTGCCATTTCTCGAGAATGTCCCATTAAAAAACAAAAAATAGAAGAAAGAAAAGCCAAATACCTTAGACAGCAAATGCAGCAATCATATGCCACTGTTGTGAACACACCCCCTACCTTTACTAATAAGTCATTCCCTTCTTTACCTAAAGTCGCAGATAAACCGAAAGTAAATGACGCCCTGGATATGAACAAAATAGCAAATAATGATATAATTATAAACGCAATTGTAAAATCGTTGGTAGCCTTAGGAAATAAGAGTGACTCTGATGGGCCTCTCACACATAAGAGAATAAAAGAAATATTTTTATCTAATTTAATTTAATTTATGGATAATTACATTCATATTTTACAGTACAATATACAAAGTTTGCAGAGTAAAAAGAGCCTTTTACAAAATTTACTTATTGAAAAAAATATAGATGTCTGTCTACTTAACGAAACGTGGTTCAAATCTACTTCCATAATTCCCCACTTTCCCTCATATAATTTAATTCACAAAAATTCACAGAATTCCCATAACGGAGTAGCTATTTTGGTTAGTCATCGTTTAAAGTACCAAGTCATTCACACACACTTCTCAGAATCTATACAAAATGTATGTATTACTATTGAAACACAATATGGGTCTATGGCAATACTTTGTGTATATAGTCCACCAAGTATCAGATTCGATTTAGTAAAGTTAAGGGAACTAATCAATAATATACCCAAACCTTGTATTATCATGGGTGATTTTAATGCTCATAACATAGCTTTTGGATGCCAGAGTGATAACAATAGAGGTAGATGTTTGCTTAATATTATTGATGAATTTGACTTATGTATTTTAAATGATGGATCACCGACAACTGTTCCTTATCCCAATAGACAAGCCTCAGCTATAGATCTTGCCCTTGTTAGCTCTTCAATCGCTCATTTATGTAACTGGTATGTTCATGATGACCCTATGGGTAGCTATCATCTTCCAACATTGCTTGACGTTAACATCAAACCATCAGCATATGACGTGTCTCCTCCTGTGGACCAAGAAAAATATATTTACAGTAAAGCAGATTGGTCCAAATATAACAGTTTATCAGAGACTTGTTTCTCTCATATTGATTTAATTAAAGATTCCCCTATCAACTCATATAATAAGTTTGTAGAAACTTTACATGATTTAAAGGATAAAACTATTCCGAAACGAAAATTAGCTTCAAATACAGTTATACGAAAGCCAGTACCATGGTGGAATAAAAAATGTAGTGAAGCTGTAGAAAAATCAAAAGATGCACTAAAATATTATTTTTCTAACCCAAATATAGAAAATTGGATTATGTACAAGAAGTTAGATGCAAATAAAAAGAGAATTTTGCAGGAGGAAAGAAATTCTTCTTGGCACAATTTATGCAGTAGCTTTAATAGGTTAACACCAGTGTCTAGAATATGGGGATACATCAAAAGATTTAAAAAAATAGGTACTGATCGAAATCGAAACTTTAATGATGAGTGGGTTCCCAGTTTTTTAAATAACTTAGCAGATTCTACTGAAACAGATGAGAGTAGGCTTGAATATTTGTTTAAACATGCTACAGATAACAGTTTAAATATTTTTCTCAAGAACAATTTTACTATGGAGGAATTACAAACATCTTTAAAGTCTAGGAGAGATACTACACCCGGATTGGATGATATACCTTATATTTTAATCAAACAGTTACATTTAAATGCACAGACTACGTTACTTAATATTTATAATAAATTATGGCTTGAATTAACTATACCAGAGCCTTGGAAGACACAATGTGTCATTCCAATTTTAAAACCGAATAAGCCTTTAAACGATGCATCTTCTTATAGACCTATTTCTTTATCATCTTGTTTAGGTAAGCTTTTTGAAAATATGTTAAAGACAAGACTAGATTATTTTGTTGAATCACAAAATTTAATCCCTTCTATTCAGTTTGGCTTCAGAAAAGGTAAAAGTTGCTCTGAAAGCTTTGTTTCTTTATTATCAGATATAGGTCAGGTTAAATTAAGTCACTCCAATGCAATTTGTGTATTTTTAGACATAAAAGGGGCTTTTGACAATGTAAATATAGAGGAACTTATTCAAATATCCCATGATATTGGTATCCCAGGTCATATACTTAAATGGCTTTACAACTTTTTGAACAATAGAACTGTGTTTGTAAAATACAACAATAAATTACATGGCCCTAAGACTGTTAATAAGGGCACAATGCAAGGAGCCACTCTGTCTCCTTTACTTTATAATTTATACACGTCTGAAATATTAAAATTTGTAAATGTACCAGATGTTAAAATATTACAATTTGCAGATGACTTACTTTTGTATAGCATACATCAAAATATAGAAATAGCTAAGGTCAAAATAAATACTGCTTTGAATCAATTGTATTACTATTACCACAATAAACTTAAGTTAGAAATAAGTCCTGGAAAAAGTTCAGTTCTAATTGTTAGTAAAAATCGAAACACAAATTTTAATGTGAAAATTTTGTACAACAATGTAGAAATTCCTATTGTTAAACAACATAAATTCCTAGGGATTATTATTGATGATCAATTAAAGTTTGATGATCATATCAAACATATATGCAGCAAAGCACTGAATGGCATAAACATATTGCGCTATTTAGCAGGTAGTTTTTGGGGATCTGACCCCAAAGTTATGAGTATGTTATACAAAAGTATAGTAAGAAGTCATTTTGATTACAGCAGTTTAGCTTATATGAATGCCAGTACCACCTTACTAAGAAAATTGGATGTAATCCAAAATATGGGACTGAGACTTATTTGTGGAGCCATGCGTTCCACACCAATTAACTCATTGGAAGTTGAGACATGCATACCACCCTTGATGTTACGTAGGTTGATGTTGGCTGAGAGATTTTTCTTGAAGATCATTTCATCAAATAGTCATTTACATAAGAAACTGGTAGTAGATCACAGGGTCTCTCAGTCAATTTCATGTAATATTTCTGCTTCTTCCTTGATAGGTGGAAGTCTACCTGGAATTACAACAATATTTTACTATGTAAATAAGAATTCAAAAGATATTGCTGTTCATGATATTTGGCCTATGTATAAAATTCCTTTTCCTAGTTTAATTAACAATTTTACAGTTCATTTAGATGTAGTGCACAATAAATTTGATTTCTCAATGTTTATTGATAATAAACCAGATAATTATATTATATACACAGATGGCTCTAAAACAGATCATAATGTAAGAGCAGCATTTTATGATCCACAACTGGACTTTACTAAATGTATAAAATTAAATGCAGCATGTAGCGTTTTCACTGCAGAAAGCTATGCTATTTATTGTGCATTACAACATGCAATTTCTGTAAATAATGTACATACAATTCTCATAGTTTCGGATTCTAAGAGTGTACTATCTGCTTTAAACAATGTAAATATGTCTTTTAAGCTTAATTATATATTATATGCAATTAGAGTTAAGACCAAACAGTTACTGGATAAGTTTATTAATGTAGAGTTCGTATGGGTGCCTTCGCACAGTGGCATAACCGGAAATGAAATTGCTGACGCTGCAACACATTGGGAACATTATGATGACCAGACAGAGCTTGTGAAGGTTCCATTTTCAGATTACCACAGCCACATCAAAGAGATCAACCGTAAATTGTGGAATGACTACTGGACACTAACCCTAGAAAATAAAGGCAAGTGGTATGCAGATATCCAAAAAGAATTACGAAGAAAACCATGGTTTAATAATTGTGAATATATTAATAGAAGATTTATAACAACTATAACACGCATGCGATTAGGACACTGCTTAACGCCAGCTCACTTGAACAGAATAAATGTATATAACGATAGCCGATGTAAATACTGTGATGCTGATGTTGCTGATCTGGATCATATTGTTCTGAAATGTGCAAATTTTAATATCCAACGTTTAATTTTAGTAACTGAATTATGTGAATGTGAAGAAATTCAACAAAGTGTTCCCCGCCAAGTTCAGGAACTACTTGCCAACAAGAAGTTTTATAAGACATTGTATAAATATATATGTAACACGGTAGAAAAAATATAAAAATGTGTTAAGTTAAGAGTATTGTATTGCAAATAAGTAGGTATAAGATTATTTTTTCTTTGTAATTTAGAAATATTTTAAAAATTATCCATGTTTTCGGCTGAAAGACTTGTATCTATGGCCAAGAATAAATTAAAAAAAAAAAAAAAAAATGAATTTTAGTTCCATTTTTAGCCTTTTGCTTATGGCTTATTCGCTTGTTGAATTTCGGGTGTTTGTGAAAGAGAGAGAACCAAGTCAACTTCAACTTTACGCATAAACTTAATTTTTTGTGTAATTAAAATTATATTAATTATTAAGTAAATAGCTCATTGCGATTCTGTCTCTATCAACGATATTAAAATTTTGTATAATTTATTTAACAGTCAGTGGTGCAGGTGGATAACGTTGTAAATAAAAAAATATGGATACGGTACTTATAATAATCATTCAATCAACTTGTAACGAAAATCTAATAAAATATAGCCGATGATGAGTGGCTGAACTAAGTATAAATGTTGATTTAAGAATACATTGCATGCTTGCTTCGAAAATCGCCGGCATGATTTTGATCAGGTAAACTTTTCAAATAAATATGTCTCTAGAAAGTATTTTTATACCCCTTTATTGCACGATTTGAATATAATTAACTTGTTTTTATGTTTTTTGTTACATGGCCCTCTAATTATATTTTTCTTTTACTTTATTTCTTACATGTCTCGCATCTCACTTTTCCTTACTACTTATTTTATTTTTATTTTCCAGAAATGTCAGAGATAAAGTATAAAACTCAAATATTGGCTGCTATAGATCACTTGCGTTCACGTAAATCGCGCCCCGATATAAATAGGATTTGCAACTTTATGCTTAAGTGTTTCAAAGTTGTACCCAAAGATACTAAAGCAGATCTTAAACGTTGCTTGAAGGAGAAAAGTATTTTTAAAGTTGATTATAAAGATAATGTAAGCTATAGAAACGCTGCTAAGTGGCGAAAAAAATCAAACCAAAACCACAGTGAGTTGAACTTGCATGAGTATTCAGCTTGTAAATTATTGTTCTCATACTTTCCTATGAGGAAATCCCATGAAGTGTCTATTCACTTCTGGCCATTGCCAAAAGCATAAAATTTGAATTTTTAATCTAAATATTCACATATGATTTCTATTGTTTTTAGAAATGTCTTCATCAATTGCATCGAGTGAGCGAAGGGTTATAACTTCTGCAATAGCCACACTAATTTATCAGGATCAAAGCTATTTAGAAAATGGTATTGCTTTTGATGATCTTGTGTCAGCAGCTGCGTCACAAGGGTCTAAATATTCAAAGAAGCAACTAGAAACTATTGTGAACAAGGAGCTGTCATCAGGGAGTTTGGTAAAATTACAGAATGGTAACCTGGCATTGGGTCCTGCTGATCACGATGGTGATAGTTCTGATAGTTTCAAATTTGATTACAATGCTGATTACAACAATACAAAGGTGAGATTATGTTGCTATATTATGTACTAGCTTCTGCCAGCGGTTTCACCCGCATCCCGTGGGAACTACTTCCCGTACCGGGATAAAAAGTAGCCTATAGCCTTCCTCGATAAATGGGCTATCTAACACTGAAAGAAATTTTCAAATCGGACCAGTAGTTCCTGAGAGAGATTAGCGCGTTCAAACAAACAAACTCTTCAGCTTTATAATATTAGTATAGATGGTATTTTCTTAGTACCAAAAAAGACATTAAAATTAATCTGTTGCACCTTTAATATTTGGATTTATAAACAACCTTCTTTTTGCTTGTAACTTTTTGGTCCAAAAAGAATTTATAATTAAAAAATCTTTTTTAAAATGTGACATTTATATGACAGTAATTTTTTGCTATTGAAAGTTCACAGTTTATGATTTAAACTTGATATTTTTGTTGATTTCCAGATGACTTCTTCAGCTAATTCTTCATGCAGGTCTTCACCTCAAAGAATGCGAGGAAGGCCTAAAAAGCGAGGTGGTGCCTCATCCAGCAATGGTCTTAGCAGTAGCACTTCTCGAAATGCAGGTGTACGTGTTGGCGAAAGACGTAAGATGGCTAAAAAGGTGTTTGATCCATCTGATAACAATGTACCAAGCAAACGCAAGAGAGGTCGCCCTGTGGGTTCACTCAATAAAAGTACAATCAAAAAGAGACTTATTTCTGCTGGACTTCAAAAATCAGACATGGAAGGACCCCAATTGTCAGAAAGCCAAGTGTCTCTAGACGGAAGTGGTGATGAAATGGAACAGGAAGAGTCATTACCACATGAGACATCTGGAGTCTGTTCTGTTTGTCTTGTACAGAAACCACGGGGTTCTAATGACAGACTTGTTGAATGTCGAGACTGTAACAATAAAGCTCATTTGAGCTGTCTTCAATCAGGATCTGGCATTTTAAAACCTAGACCTGATAATACCTGGCAGTGCCCTCATTGTAAAACTTGTGTAGTCTGCTGTGAGACTAATGATGCTGTAAGTTTTTAATTGTTGTTTTAAAAATGAATTTCAAATAATGGTAAACACATTATTAAGTTGTGTTTTTGTTGCAGGGCATTTTAACAGTTTGCAGTATTTGTTCTGATGCTTATCATGCTCTCTGTCATAATCCACGCATTCCGGAGAGACTGAAAGCTTGGGATCAATGGGAGTGCAACAATTGCTTAGAATCTCGTCCAACGGTAGTTGGGTCACCTGCAATTCGCAGAAGTATGGAGTACAATGCACAAAATTCCCCTACTGTTGATCCATTCCTGAAACCACATGAACTTGACAGAGCACCTTCAAAATTGGTTGAAGACTTGCCGATTGATCCAAGTATCCCAGACATAACGAATTGGACAACGGATGATGCATTTGAATATTTTTCAAAATACTTGCCCGAAGCTGCTCCAATTCTTAAGGAACAGGTAAAAAAAACACTTATTTTGTGGGTGGTACCTTTGTGGCGCTGTTTAGACGTAATGCCCTGACCGATTTTAAAAATGGTACGGTGATAAAGATGGTGACGCGAATATCATAGCATAATAGGAAATTAGGAAGAATCGAATTTCCCAATTTTGGCAAATATTGTTTTTTGTATCAGAGCAACTGTTAAGGGTCTATTATTTGATAATAACCATTCATAAGGTGCAGGTCGCTTCCAACAGGTATCTGTGGAGATCAAAGGGGGAGGCCTATGTTCAGCAGTGGACGTCCTATGGCTGAGATGATGATGATGATGATGATGAACCATTCATAAGCTTTAAGGCGGAATTGGTATTGATAAAGTAATGCTGTCTGTAAATAGTTCTAATAAGACTTAGTTAATGGATCCTGGCATGTGCTAGTAGTATAATATAGCTACTAATTATTTTCCCACTTTCAGGAATTTGACGGTCAAGCATTGAGCATGGCGCGGCGAGCGGATATTGTCAAAGGTTTGGGGCTGCCTCTAGGGCCAGCCTTGGCACTATATCGTATCATAGTCAAATTACAAACGAGAAAGGATGATTGGACTATGTGTTGGGGTTAATAACTCACTACAAGTAATATATGAATAACTGATTTTATTTTATGTATAGTCTAGCTTGTACGTTATAGATTAATAAAAAAGGTAAATAAAAACAGATGTTTTATATTTCCGATTTCTGTCAGCTCCTAACCCTGTGGCGGATATTTGCAGTAGTGGGCACTACAGGCTGTATGATCACAACCCTTATTTAGGTATTCATGACATCACACACATTTTAGGTATTCCCTTAGGGTTGTTATACACATAAGCGGGCTGGCATTATTTGGCACATCTGGGCCATAAAATCTAATTTCAATATGTAGATTAATGAATTTATGAAATGTCTACTTCAATGCACAGAGAACATTATCACACACATACAGTGATTCAGCCTGGGCATGAAAATAACCCTTGATATAGCTTTGATGAATATCATCGTATGCATGATAAAAACAAAATAATACCTACTCATGTAAAACAGATAAGGAGTTATCTAGTCATATAATAATTATGAATATTGAAATAAGATAAAACCAAAATTCCCTGTGCTTGTTTTACTAAGATTTTTTTAACAGCTGAAGATAAGAGCAATAAATATATCTCTGTTGGTGTTCCCAGAATCAAATGGGGCATTCCCTGTATGATCAATTAAATTACGCAATACTACCTGCAAAGAAGATCACTATTTTGGTAGACGAAGGACCTCCTTAGTGGTATGGTGGTACCAACTGCCTTACCTATTTTGGTTGTTTTGGCCAGAGATTTATAAAATCTCTTTGCTATTGTCAAACACTTAACACTGAGATGGGTTTGACTGCCATTGCGATTCTTATAATGGGGAGGTAGTACAGTTCAGAGAACTCCTTAAAAGATTACAGCTGCTGACCCTTTTTTGAGTAAATGTTTTAAATCACAGTCATAAATAATAACACAAGATTTAAATTGTTCTACGATATATTATAATAATATAATACTCTTTATTAAATATTATTCCATAACTAAACTATTTACATAATATTTTCACAGTCACATTTGAGGTCATTGTTGATCATAATGCTTCATGAATGACAGAAACACGTTAAACACCATGGTTGCTACATTTATATAAAAAACTCTATATTGTGTAGGCAGGAAATAAAAATTTATGAACTGCACAGGTGGCCAATAGAGACAATCTCCCTGAAAAAAAAAAAATCTTTTAGTTTTACAAAGAAAATTGATCAAAATCTGCATAAATAAATCAAATTACTTACCAAATATGAAAATAAGAATTTCGTTTTAATTTCTGCTGTACATTCCTTCCATGTTTTTGTTTCTAAAAGCCCCATTCCATAGTAAAATGTTACTAATGTTACTGGTGATGCAAGTGCTTGATCCCAGAAGATCTTTATGAATACTGTTTTTAAATCTACTTTTGGTAGTATTTTGTCTAAGTAAACATAGTAGTAGTGATGTAAAGGCCCCATCGCTGTCCCCACAATAAACATTCTAGCTGAAAAAATAACAGTCTGTATTATTATCTTACAGATTCTAATATTATAAAGCTAGAGTTTGTTTGAATGCTTGAGATTTGAACAATTCTTTCAGTGTTAGATAGTCAATTTTATTTATTGAGGAAGTTTTTACATGTAACATGTAATATGTATGGAGTAGTTTCTACAGAATGTACAACGAGCAGAAACTATTAATAATTGCAAACAACAAGCCTAAAAGTAATTAAGTATAGGCAAGAATAGAATAATATCTATTTGTATATAACAGAAGTTAAATATACTTGAATCTATGGATTATGTGATACCTACTATAAAACACTGATAATTTAAATTCAAATTGATAATCTAGCATATATTATTTTAAAAATATGCAATTCAAATATAAATACCTGCTCTTCCCCAGTCATATCTGTTTGGTAAAACTTTTGATTGGTATTCAAATTCCTGCTGCACCAAATCACCAAAAACCATGCATACTCCAGAAGTTATGCTATTCGTAAAAAGTAAATTTTTCTTAAAAAAAAATGTTACACCGCGCCGAAATATTGATTCCTTTCTTGTTTGAAATTTTAGCGGGGTGACTTGTTTTATTCCAATGAACGCACGACGGGCTGAAAACATTATTACAACCTGAAAAAGAAATATAAGTAATGTACTTTGTTCTATTTATTTTCACACTTAAAAAATATCTGGTTTACCTTGTAATCATAATCATAAAAAGACACGAGGGATGTATGAATTTAAATTTAATACTGCGCGCATAATGCACATCTCTTTCATTGCATCAGCTCTCCATCCGCTGAAAACGTGAAAATGACCTAATACTGAAAGAAAAGCGGAAAATGAGTGAACGTGAATGAACTTATTCCCTGAATGGAAATTCCATCCATTGACGTTGTTGACATTTTTGACAGTTGTTGTCTGACTCAAACCCAGAAGAATAGATTCATACTGGAGCCGAGCCGAGCCAGCAGAAAGGAACATCAAAAACAAACAATTATTGCCGGTACGCGCGCAATTTAGAGCGAACTTAAAGGCAAAATAAGATAAAGTCAAAGTCAAACATAAAATGTAGATCTTAAAATTAAATAAAATAGTGCGCTCTGTTCTGTCTATGGTGAGACGTACAAATATAGTTTGGACTACGTACTACGTAAAATAAGAAATTTTTACGATTACATCTAGAATCAAATTATATCAAAATCTAAATTAGTCATTTAGGAACTCATCGACCGTGTAGAAACATTTCTCAATTAGAATTTTTTGCAATGTAAATGATAAATGTTTATTCATAACACAAGTTTAATCAGTTGGTTTTACTAATATTGTATTTTATTCAATAGTTTTACAAATGATCTTATGATAGGGAAATATTAAAACTAAGTATCAAAATATTCATCCGCATCGCTGTCAGCTGGGATCGTGCCCAAAAAGCTGGCTACATTGCCACGCTGGATGGCAATGCATATCCTTTGACCGAAGCATAGGCCAGCCCTTTGGTCACGAGTGGACTCCACTAATCGCTTACTGATTTCTCGAAAGAGTCTGTGGGCACTTGGGCCCCATGGTCCCAAGGTTTCAACCCCAAACGGCTCAAAAATGCAATTGCCGGTGAGGTTTACATATTTGTGCCGTTTGAGGTTTTCCGCGGCTGCAGCAGCTGCACCGACACATATATGTTAAATAAATGATGAATGATAAATAAAGTTATGTGCGGATGTCTGTAACAATTTTCGAAAAAATATAAACCTCCTCTAGCACTGAGAAATTGTGTCGCCTATTACTTTTTACTAAAAGTACTTTTTACTAAAATTAAGTAGAAGTAGAAGTTTGTGCAGTAAAAATTGCTCATTTGCGGTTTAAAAATTGATTACGCTTTTGCTACTCATAGTTTGAAATCCATTAAGAACCACGAATTCTTGGTGTATGTCAGAAGTCAGAAATGACACATTAAAAATTAAAAAAAAAAAAATCAGAAATGACATTGACACTTGACAGTGGTCTATTTCTTTTTGTATTTGTAATTTTTCTGTCTGATATTGACTGCTCAAAAGCTAATATTTTCAAGCACGAGAGCTTAATAAAAATCCAATATCTGTAATCCATTTGATAGTTCTAATTTGATTGGCATAAAATGCCGAAGCGACGTGAAAACTTAGATTTTTCTGGTTTATTTAAATTAGACGTATTATTACACCTTGATATTACTACGTACAGTTTTTACGAAGTCGGGCATAAGAAGTTTTTTGCCTTTACTAGCGATAAAGAGTTAATTTTTATATACATTGATCCCCAGTCTGAAAGATTTGAATATAATTATGATTGGGACTTCCTGGATAATCCAATATATTGTATGTGCTTTGAGCCAAGTGGTACATGGGTGATTATTGTTAGTGAGCAGAAGGTTCTCTTGGTGCCATTTTTACCGCTGTTCAGCCCAAAGAATGCTTTTGATCAAAAGTGGTCACTTTCGAGGGTAACAGTCTTACCTCTGGGAGTAATATCAAAGCCAACATCTTTAGTTTGTTGGTTGACAAAGGAGTCGGAGAGTGTGTTAATTATTGGCTCAAAGGTAAATATTTCTGAGTGTCATATTATGCATGCCATAGGAACTAGACTTTCACATGTTTTTCTATATACTTTCCTGGAATTTGTGTTCAACCGTGGTAGTTATGTTGTACTTAAATAAATAAATAGTTTATAAGTTTGAATAGTAGTAATTCCAGTGCATTTATTTTTCAGACAGGATCAATTGCATTTTATTCTCTGGATACACAAAGTATTGTGGGAGAGTGCAAGGTGCCTGGAGAAATAACTGACTTACAAATCTGTTTTGATGACTCATTGGATCTGCTGACTCTTCTGGTGAGTATGATAGTAGAAGTTATTCAAGTAATTCTTTATAAAAAAAACTTTGAAGCTTCTATGTCCCTTGTGTTCAGCTACAAAGTTTTTTAAACTAACATCTTGACCTTAAGATTATAATATTTATTTATTAGATAAAGGAACCCCAACATAATACATTAGGTACATAAAATATTCCTTACTAAATGTGCTGCAATGGTATGCACGAGGAACATTTGAATTGGCTTTGAGACAAACAGTAAATCAGAGTAATAAACTATCAAATCAAATGTCTTTATTTTCAGGCTGCATTGGCATAGATATATACCTTAAAGACTAACATACATAATATTATATTATACAAACACTGTTAGTATATAAAACTATGAGACCTGTAATCTGAATAAAATACTGTGCTGTTCACGTAACATTTGTCACTCAGCCTTTACTTTATTATTGCATAAATACTATAAATAGTTGACAGTTGTATTAAGCTGCATCATACTGTTTCTAGATATCTATCAGCCAATCACAACAATGCAAGCTAGTGTTGGAACACCGTTCATATGGCTACAACTGGCTGCAGCAGACAAGAGCACAAAATGACAGAGACAAAAAGGACAGTTTCATGTCTTATATCAAACAGTTGTCAAAGGATAAGATTACATTCTTTATACAGGCTGGTTCTAAAGGTAAAATGTAATATTGCTTATTTTTTATTATTAAAACGATTGATCATTATTCCCATAGTGTATCTTGATATTTAATAATAGCTGCGTTCCCATGGTTCTACCTGTATCCTGTATAAACTTCTGCCCATACCTGAATAAAATGTAGCCCATGTTGTTCAGGAATAGTGTTGCTTTTAAACAGTGAAAGAATTCTTCATATTGGTTCAGTAGTTTTTGAGCCATTATTTAAAACAATAAAAAAATATTTCCTCTATATTTTTTTTTTGTATAAATTTACTATTTTTACAAATTAAACTAAATTGTAACTTAAAAATTTCAGATGAAGGAAAATCTCAAACAGTTGAGTATGTTTTGAAGCCAACAGAATATTTGCCATTGTTTAGAAAAGGTTCCAATAACTGGGCTTTGACAGCACAATATGTGAATGGAAGACATTTCCTAACTGCTTTCGAGTTAAATGAAGGAACTTTGATTGTAAGTAACGTCAAAAAAAGAATAAATATTCAAATAAGAAAGCTTATCATTATTATGTTTACCAATATGCAAAATTATCCTTGAATTATTTGCTTTCTGATTATTTTAATCTATAATGTAACAGCTCTGTTTCTTTTACTCTAAAGGACTTTATCATGAAGACTTGAAGTTCTCATTTTTTTCTAAATGAGGACTTCAATCTCATTTTTTTTAGTTTAAAAAGAAATACATTTATTATGTACATGTCTTCTGATGAATGTTTCAGTTGGAAAGTCCTGAAGAAGATACTCCAACTAGAACACTAAGGCCTCATATAAGGAAGGATGGTTTATATGTCCAAGGGTTGTGGTCTCAAAGGCTTATATATCTTTTGAGAAAGAAGGAAGTTGAAGTGCACTCTTCAAGCTTTTCTGTTATTGAAGTAAGTGATTTCTATGCTGATAATGAAATTGTATTAATTCAATTGTTTGTGTGCATAATTCAGTCACTCCATTCACAAAGGATTCCATAAGCATCTTATGAATATAAATACATACATTACTTAAATAATACTTAATACATTTTATCTGCTGGATGCAGGTCGCTTCCAACAGGTATCTGTGGAGACCAAAGGGGGAGGCCTATGTTCAGCAGTGGACGTCCTATGGCTGAGATGATGATGACATTTTATCTTAGAATGGGAAAATATTTTGTTGTACCATTCCTTATACAACGATAAACCAAGCAATGTTTTCAATGTTAATTGATTTTAGGGTCGTTTCGAGACATTAGTCGGCAGTAAAAGCAAGTCTTCAGAGCTTTGGCGTGCAGAGCTAATAGGAGATGTTCGTCGAGGTCACTTGATGTCGTCGCGAGAGCCGCCAGCGATGCCCGGCGGGTGGCGGGAACCTACCTTTATGTGCGATCTTCAACTGCCCCGGTTTAGCTTGGAGTCCTGCCTTATTGTCACCAATAAGGGAGCTTATATTCTCAACACTGTGTAAGTGTAGTTATAGCAAAGCTTTTCTTAATCATTTTTTCTTTTTTAACTTCACGTGGACTTGTAAATTTTGGCATGTAACTAATATTATCTAGAAAGTATACACTTAATTTTTATTGTGATCAATTCAATAAACTTTCGGTAATGCAGGGGATGAAACCCATGAAACGTCATACCTATTTATTGCTTTTCGTTCTTCTTAGCATCGGGAATGTATCGGGATAAAATATAGTCATTGTTACTCGGAAAGAGCTCTGAATAATTTTTCAAATCGATTCAGTAGTTTCGAAGAGTTTGAGGTAGAACAAACAACAAAATGTTTCCTCTTTATTGTATTAGTATGGAAGTATGGACTAGTGTGTTATATTAGTGAAAAAAAATCGTGGTCAATGTTGAGATATTGATTGAGTCATGTCAAGAGCTCGTGGTCAAGGGCACACGGGGGCACACTGGGGCACACGAGGGCACACGGGCCACGGGCCACAACCACAAAACGCCGCCACTGGCATATTTCCTGTAACTTTCATTCATTTTATATGGACTCGCCGCACACGGTTGGCGCTGGTGGCGGCCATACGCTACAAATTGTCGCAGCATGCTTCTTGTGACCCGCACCGGCCACTATACGGCTGTCGCGCGCTTCAGCTGCTTTTGTGGCAGTTTCTTGACTCTTGTGGCGGCGTTTGTGGCTGTCGCGAGTGGCCCGTGTGTGGCGACACTAAGTCAAAGCCGTGCATCCGGTTAGACTGGAAGACGACCCCAACATAGTTGGGAAAAGGTTAGGCAGATAATAATCGTGTGTTATTTGGTGTTGTAGTTCTGACGCGTGCGAGTGGGTGGTGGGCGGCGTAATGCGCGGCTCGTGCGGCGCCGACACGTGCGCGGCGCTGGGCGCGGCGCTGCCCGCGCTGCTGCGCGCCGCCGCCGACATGCTGCTGGCGCGGGGGAAGCTGCCTCTAGCCGACTATCTGTACTCTATGTCGCAGCGCTTCGCTAACAGCGATGAGGTAAGTTCTGACACGTGCGCGGCGCTGGGCGCGGCGCTGCCCGCGCTGCTGCGCGCCGCCGCCGACATGCTGCTGGCGCGGGGGAAGCTGCCTCTAGCCGACTATCTGTACTCTATGTCGCAGCGCTTCGCTAACAGCGATGAGGTAAGTTCTGACACGTGCGCGGCGCTGGGCGCGGCGCTGCCCGCGCTGCTGCGCGCCGCCGCCGACATGCTGCTGGCGCGGGGGAAGCTGCCTCTAGCCGACTATCTGTACTCTATGTCGCAGCGCTTCGCTAACAGCGATGAGGTAAGTTCTGACACGTGCGCGGCGCTGGGCGCGGCGCTGCCCGCGCTGCTGCGCGCCGCCGCCGACATGCTGCTGGCGCGGGGGAAGCTGCCTCTAGCCGACTATCTGTACTCTATGTCGCAGCGCTTCGCTAACAGCGATGAGGTAAGTTCTGACACGTGCGCGGCGCTGGGCGCGGCGCTGCCCGCGCTGCTGCGCGCCGCCGCCGACATGCTGCTGGCGCGGGGGAAGCTGCCTCTAGCCGACTATCTGTACTCTATGTCGCAGCGCTTCGCTAACAGCGATGAGGTAAGTTCTGACACGTGCGCGGCGCTGGGCGCGGCGCTGCCCGCGCTGCTGCGCGCCGCCGCCGACATGCTGCTGGCGCGGGGGAAGCTGCCTCTAGCCGACTATCTGTACTCTATGTCGCAGCGCTTCGCTAACAGCGATGAGGTAAGTTCTGACACGTGCGCGGCGCTGGGCGCGGCGCTGCCCGCGCTGCTGCGCGCCGCCGCCGACATGCTGCTGGCGCGGGGGAAGCTGCCTCTAGCCGACTATCTGTACTCTATGTCGCAGCGCTTCGCTAACAGCGATGAGGTAAGTTCTGACACGTGCGCGGCGCTGGGCGCGGCGCTGCCCGCGCTGCTGCGCGCCGCCGCCGACATGCTGCTGGCGCGGGGGAAGCTGCCTCTAGCCGACTATCTGTACTCTATGTCGCAGCGCTTCGCTAACAGCGATGAGGTAAGTTCTGACACGTGCGCGGCGCTGGGCGCGGCGCTGCCCGCGCTGCTGCGCGCCGCCGCCGACATGCTGCTGGCGCGGGGGAAGCTGCCTCTAGCCGACTATCTGTACTCTATGTCGCAGCGCTTCGCTAACAGCGATGAGGTAAGTTCTGACACGTGCGCGGCGCTGGGCGCGGCGCTGCCCGCGCTGCTGCGCGCCGCCGCCGACATGCTGCTGGCGCGGGGGAAGCTGCCTCTAGCCGACTATCTGTACTCTATGTCGCAGCGCTTCGCTAACAGCGATGAGGTAAGTTCTGACACGTGCGCGGCGCTGGGCGCGGCGCTGCCCGCGCTGCTGCGCGCCGCCGCCGACATGCTGCTGGCGCGGGGGAAGCTGCCTCTAGCCGACTATCTGTACTCTATGTCGCAGCGCTTCGCTAACAGCGATGAGGTAAGTTCTGACACGTGCGCGGCGCTGGGCGCGGCGCTGCCCGCGCTGCTGCGCGCCGCCGCCGACATGCTGCTGGCGCGGGGGAAGCTGCCTCTAGCCGACTATCTGTACTCTATGTCGCAGCGCTTCGCTAACAGCGATGAGGTAAGTTCTGACACGTGCGCGGCGCTGGGCGCGGCGCTGCCCGCGCTGCTGCGCGCCGCCGCCGACATGCTGCTGGCGCGGGGGAAGCTGCCTCTAGCCGACTATCTGTACTCTATGTCGCAGCGCTTCGCTAACAGCGATGAGGTAAGTTCTGACACGTGCGCGGCGCTGGGCGCGGCGCTGCCCGCGCTGCTGCGCGCCGCCGCCGACATGCTGCTGGCGCGGGGGAAGCTGCCTCTAGCCGACTATCTGTACTCTATGTCGCAGCGCTTCGCTAACAGCGATGAGGTAAGTTCTGACACGTGCGCGGCGCTGGGCGCGGCGCTGCCCGCGCTGCTGCGCGCCGCCGCCGACATGCTGCTGGCGCGGGGGAAGCTGCCTCTAGCCGACTATCTGTACTCTATGTCGCAGCGCTTCGCTAACAGCGATGAGGTAAGTTCTGACACGTGCGCGGCGCTGGGCGCGGCGCTGCCCGCGCTGCTGCGCGCCGCCGCCGACATGCTGCTGGCGCGGGGGAAGCTGCCTCTAGCCGACTATCTGTACTCTATGTCGCAGCGCTTCGCTAACAGCGATGAGGTAAGTTCTGACACGTGCGCGGCGCTGGGCGCGGCGCTGCCCGCGCTGCTGCGCGCCGCCGCCGACATGCTGCTGGCGCGGGGGAAGCTGCCTCTAGCCGACTATCTGTACTCTATGTCGCAGCGCTTCGCTAACAGCGATGAGGTAAGTTCTGACACGTGCGCGGCGCTGGGCGCGGCGCTGCCCGCGCTGCTGCGCGCCGCCGCCGACATGCTGCTGGCGCGGGGGAAGCTGCCTCTAGCCGACTATCTGTACTCTATGTCGCAGCGCTTCGCTAACAGCGATGAGGTAAGTTCTGACACGTGCGCGGCGCTGGGCGCGGCGCTGCCCGCGCTGCTGCGCGCCGCCGCCGACATGCTGCTGGCGCGGGGGAAGCTGCCTCTAGCCGACTATCTGTACTCTATGTCGCAGCGCTTCGCTAACAGCGATGAGGTAAGTTCTGACACGTGCGCGGCGCTGGGCGCGGCGCTGCCCGCGCTGCTGCGCGCCGCCGCCGACATGCTGCTGGCGCGGGGGAAGCTGCCTCTAGCCGACTATCTGTACTCTATGTCGCAGCGCTTCGCTAACAGCGATGAGGTAAGTTCTGACACGTGCGCGGCGCTGGGCGCGGCGCTGCCCGCGCTGCTGCGCGCCGCCGCCGACATGCTGCTGGCGCGGGGGAAGCTGCCTCTAGCCGACTATCTGTACTCTATGTCGCAGCGCTTCGCTAACAGCGATGAGGTAAGTTCTGACACGTGCGCGGCGCTGGGCGCGGCGCTGCCCGCGCTGCTGCGCGCCGCCGCCGACATGCTGCTGGCGCGGGGGAAGCTGCCTCTAGCCGACTATCTGTACTCTATGTCGCAGCGCTTCGCTAACAGCGATGAGGTAAGTTCTGACACGTGCGCGGCGCTGGGCGCGGCGCTGCCCGCGCTGCTGCGCGCCGCCGCCGACATGCTGCTGGCGCGGGGGAAGCTGCCTCTAGCCGACTATCTGTACTCTATGTCGCAGCGCTTCGCTAACAGCGATGAGGTAAGTTCTGACACGTGCGCGGCGCTGGGCGCGGCGCTGCCCGCGCTGCTGCGCGCCGCCGCCGACATGCTGCTGGCGCGGGGGAAGCTGCCTCTAGCCGACTATCTGTACTCTATGTCGCAGCGCTTCGCTAACAGCGATGAGGTAAGTTCTGACACGTGCGCGGCGCTGGGCGCGGCGCTGCCCGCGCTGCTGCGCGCCGCCGCCGACATGCTGCTGGCGCGGGGGAAGCTGCCTCTAGCCGACTATCTGTACTCTATGTCGCAGCGCTTCGCTAACAGCGATGAGGTAAGTTCTGACACGTGCGCGGCGCTGGGCGCGGCGCTGCCCGCGCTGCTGCGCGCCGCCGCCGACATGCTGCTGGCGCGGGGGAAGCTGCCTCTAGCCGACTATCTGTACTCTATGTCGCAGCGCTTCGCTAACAGCGATGAGGTAAGTTCTGACACGTGCGCGGCGCTGGGCGCGGCGCTGCCCGCGCTGCTGCGCGCCGCCGCCGACATGCTGCTGGCGCGGGGGAAGCTGCCTCTAGCCGACTATCTGTACTCTATGTCGCAGCGCTTCGCTAACAGCGATGAGGTAAGTTCTGACACGTGCGCGGCGCTGGGCGCGGCGCTGCCCGCGCTGCTGCGCGCCGCCGCCGACATGCTGCTGGCGCGGGGGAAGCTGCCTCTAGCCGACTATCTGTACTCTATGTCGCAGCGCTTCGCTAACAGCGATGAGGTAAGTTCTGACACGTGCGCGGCGCTGGGCGCGGCGCTGCCCGCGCTGCTGCGCGCCGCCGCCGACATGCTGCTGGCGCGGGGGAAGCTGCCTCTAGCCGACTATCTGTACTCTATGTCGCAGCGCTTCGCTAACAGCGATGAGGTAAGTTCTGACACGTGCGCGGCGCTGGGCGCGGCGCTGCCCGCGCTGCTGCGCGCCGCCGCCGACATGCTGCTGGCGCGGGGGAAGCTGCCTCTAGCCGACTATCTGTACTCTATGTCGCAGCGCTTCGCTAACAGCGATGAGGTAAGTTCTGACACGTGCGCGGCGCTGGGCGCGGCGCTGCCCGCGCTGCTGCGCGCCGCCGCCGACATGCTGCTGGCGCGGGGGAAGCTGCCTCTAGCCGACTATCTGTACTCTATGTCGCAGCGCTTCGCTAACAGCGATGAGGTAAGTTCTGACACGTGCGCGGCGCTGGGCGCGGCGCTGCCCGCGCTGCTGCGCGCCGCCGCCGACATGCTGCTGGCGCGGGGGAAGCTGCCTCTAGCCGACTATCTGTACTCTATGTCGCAGCGCTTCGCTAACAGCGATGAGGTAAGTTCTGACACGTGCGCGGCGCTGGGCGCGGCGCTGCCCGCGCTGCTGCGCGCCGCCGCCGACATGCTGCTGGCGCGGGGGAAGCTGCCTCTAGCCGACTATCTGTACTCTATGTCGCAGCGCTTCGCTAACAGCGATGAGGTAAGTTCTGACACGTGCGCGGCGCTGGGCGCGGCGCTGCCCGCGCTGCTGCGCGCCGCCGCCGACATGCTGCTGGCGCGGGGGAAGCTGCCTCTAGCCGACTATCTGTACTCTATGTCGCAGCGCTTCGCTAACAGCGATGAGGTAAGTTCTGACACGTGCGCGGCGCTGGGCGCGGCGCTGCCCGCGCTGCTGCGCGCCGCCGCCGACATGCTGCTGGCGCGGGGGAAGCTGCCTCTAGCCGACTATCTGTACTCTATGTCGCAGCGCTTCGCTAACAGCGATGAGGTAAGTTCTGACACGTGCGCGGCGCTGGGCGCGGCGCTGCCCGCGCTGCTGCGCGCCGCCGCCGACATGCTGCTGGCGCGGGGGAAGCTGCCTCTAGCCGACTATCTGTACTCTATGTCGCAGCGCTTCGCTAACAGCGATGAGGTAAGTTCTGACACGTGCGCGGCGCTGGGCGCGGCGCTGCCCGCGCTGCTGCGCGCCGCCGCCGACATGCTGCTGGCGCGGGGGAAGCTGCCTCTAGCCGACTATCTGTACTCTATGTCGCAGCGCTTCGCTAACAGCGATGAGGTAAGTTCTGACACGTGCGCGGCGCTGGGCGCGGCGCTGCCCGCGCTGCTGCGCGCCGCCGCCGACATGCTGCTGGCGCGGGGGAAGCTGCCTCTAGCCGACTATCTGTACTCTATGTCGCAGCGCTTCGCTAACAGCGATGAGGTAAGTTCTGACACGTGCGCGGCGCTGGGCGCGGCGCTGCCCGCGCTGCTGCGCGCCGCCGCCGACATGCTGCTGGCGCGGGGGAAGCTGCCTCTAGCCGACTATCTGTACTCTATGTCGCAGCGCTTCGCTAACAGCGATGAGGTAAGTTTTTTACCTATCAGGTTCAAATATTGGATATCTGCAAAGGAATATTTAGATGTACATAACCGGGACTTTATCGTTACATAATTGTAAAAAAGAAGTACGATACCTTTTTCTTGAATTTGTGGTGGCGTCGTGGCAGTTTGGTACTAGCCAAACCTGAAATCGAACCTACACACCCATACTTGAGGGTTTGGTTCTTTACCCACGAGGCCACCACGCAACGTTTCCAAGTTTGTATGTACTTTATAAGTATATCTCAGACACAGATCAGTCATTGACTGATTTAAGATGAAAGAAAATATATCGAGGAAACCTGGACAATAGGTAGTTTGAAATCACCTCATGAGCAAGTATGGTGATAAACACTCAATCCCTCTGTGTGTGAGATGAAGTGCAATTTTTTCATTGTTTAAATATTTTTTTAAATTCTCTTATATATTTTCCAGTTTCAATTAGATGGCTGGGTGACGCGTCTGGGCGTCTTTGGCCGACTAAACGAGATGTCTTCGTATAAAAAATCTGGCAATATCGGCGACGTTTCTACAACGTTGCAAATGTTAGCTACCTTGGTCAACATAAGCAATGGGACCTTGGATAAGTTTAATATGTAAGTATGAATTTATTTATAACCCTGCCTTGTAAATGACCTCGTATTCCGATCAGTTGAATTTAGTTCTTATGTATTAGAAATAAGGTGTGTATTTCACTGCTTGGTGATCAACTACCAAACCTAGCAATCTAATTTTGACAGAAGTGTGGAACACTCATATCTTTTACATACTTACCTTCTTCGTATTCGTACCCTATTTCTTTCGTTTAAGTAAATGTACATTGTAGAATAATATATAATATTTTTTGGTTATTTTAGGGAGAGCGACCTAATAACACTGAAGCCGGTTGAATTGTTGGAGCTATGTTCGTTCTCTGCGGCTGTGGGTCTCTGGGAACTGGCACCTGTATTCAGCATTCATTCTGGGCACCCCAGTTTGTTGCTATCAGCATTAAAATCCAGAAAGGATTTATGTCGCGGCGCCATCCATTGTCTTTTAGAACAAAGCTGCATAGTGCCGCTTTTGTTAGAAGAAAATGGACAATGGTTATTTGATTACATCATCGAGAATTGTAATAAATTCGATACTGACATTTTGAAGGTAATTTGTCTAAATTACATACTCTTAATTATTTATTATTATTTTATTTATCAGAAAGAGCTACATAATTACAATGTGTTTAAAAAACGTACATATTATGTTAAGAGAATTGAATTAATTATGTATAACCTTTTTCAGTGCTTGTGTCTATGGTTGAACCCCATGCAAGACTTACTACGCCCTGTAATGCGTGATTTGAAGCAAGGCATTACATCTGTTTATGTGAGTACTAAATAATATCGGAATAACCTAAATAAATGATGTTGTTGTGTAACTATTCTATACCAATCCATTGTTATGCAATTAGAAAAAATCGATAGATAAGTTACAGAAATCCACCGTTTATTTATCGTTTCAGACAACACGACTGCAGCTTTTAATATCAACATTCACGCAGATTGCTTGTGTCATTGACTCTAGAGAGCCATGTCCAGAGATACATTTGCAACTCAAACTATGTCCGGACACTTGGAAGAATCAGTTTACGCCTAAGAGAGCACTTAGTTGTGGCTTGTCGCATTGGGCGGTGGTCGATGAAGGAAACGCGAAAGTTATGATGACTAATACACCTATTAATCCTAAAGTGATTGGGAGAGTAGTTGATGTAGCGTGTGGAAGACATCATACTTTGGTTTTGACTGAGAATGGGGTAAGTTATATGTTATATTTTATTTTATTGCTCTGGTTATTTTTACTAATAATGGTTTGATTTTACTACTAAGGCCCAAGTTTACAAAATCATAAACATGAGTTTTTTTTTAATTACTGTTTACTTTGATGATTAGATGTGAAAATTCTCAGTAAACAATAGTTTTAAGAAAAATCGCTTATGTTGTTGGTGAATATAAGTCTAAGTCATATAATGGTATTTAATTAATTATATTATACGCTATAAATATTGTAGTGACAACATTGCTTTATTTACAGAATCAATTTTCGTACTAAATAACAACTCTCCTAAGAATTTCATCTATGATCATGAAAAACACTATTACATAAAGGTTTATGTGAAAAAAAAAATCTTAATATATTACGTTGCTTAATCTGTCAAGTCCTAAAAAATAAACATACACATTACACAGATATACGCGGCAGGCGACAACTCGTTCGGTCAGCTGGGCGTTGGCGCTGCGTGGCGCGGCGGCGTCGGCGACGACGCGCGGCCCGCCGGGGCCCTGCTGCCCGTCGCACTGCCGCACCAAGCCAGTGCCCCCATCGCCATCATAGCTGCCGGACACTACCATTCTGCGGCCGTTGATGTTGGCGGACGGCTTTATACTTGGGGGTGAGGCTAAATTTAACAAGTTCATTGTACATTGTATGTTATGGTGTGGACATAAGACGGCACCTTAAACATCAATAAAATTGCGCAATATTGAAAAAGATGTTGTCCAATAAAAATTGTAGACTCTATAACTTATTGGACAATCTTTATTATTAAAACGCGATCCATAAGTTACCAGAATTAGTAATATTCCTCAATTTTATTGATTGTCTAGGTTGCCTCTAAGGATTTGTAAAGTATATCAATAATTAAAATTGGAATATAAATGATTTATTGGTATATCTTGTTTCTAGATGGGGTGTCCACGGTCAGCTATGTCACGGTAGCATAGATGATGAATTTTCACCCAAACTGGTCACAAAGTTCCAAGGCAGAAAGGTGAATATTTTAAGATTTTCTATACCTCACTAATACCTAGGTACTCAAAAAAAAATCTTGTGTGCGCAAACGAGCCATCCAGTAGACCCTCAAGTGTAAGATGGCTGCCAAGAGCGTCCCAGTCCAATATACAACGTGTAATGTTAAATACGCAAAACCTCAAACATCATAAACGATTTTCAATTCAATTTACTAAATTCTTTTTGTTGACACTTCAGTCAAAAATGTTAATGAAGATTTTTTTGAAAAATATATTGTAAAGGTTATTAGGTTTAATTGAATCTCCTCATTGTTCCGATCAAACTAATTTTAGCCATCGTGAAAATCTATGAAAATGACGTAAAATTAGTTTGTAATCAAAATACTATTGCTTTTTTCCTCAGGTTCTAAGCATAGGTTGCGGCGCTTGTCACTCGGTAGTGCTGACTCAGAACGGCGAGGTGTGGGCGAGCGGCGCGGGAGTGTTCGGCCAACTCGGCAGTGCGTCAAGACAGAAGGCGTCTATACCGCGACGAGTTGTGCTGCCCGAGCCTGTGCGGGCCATCGCTGTGGGGTACTTTCATAATGTAATGTGGCGTTTTGATCTTTAATACTGTAGGGATAAGGTTCAATGTCTTCCGTGCAATATGAATGTAGCATTTTGATCTTAAAAGCTGTGAAAATAAGGTTAAAAATCAATGGGGAGTTCGAAACTGCTTGTGCCCAACACACGAGCAGTTCATAGTTACGGATTACGTTGATATTGTTTAACGCATAGCCTTATTTGTTTGACCGTAGCCAGTGAATTCACTCGGCCAGGGTACACCTTTATTTATTTTTTGTTTTTAAATAAAAATGGATGGATTGTGTGACAGTAGATATGGTAAGAAAGAATAATGTACCTGGTGAGATTACGGCAGATAGAAAAGTATGGCAGGAGGAAACATGCTGCGCCGACCCAAAATAAAATTGGGATAAGGGCAGGAGGATGATGATGATGGATAGTTTTTGAACTTATTCAAGTGAATTTTCAATACGTCCATTGCAGCTGGCTTTAACGAACTCGGGAGCGGTGTACGTATGGGGTGCTAGTCCGCAGCAGGTGCGGGCGGCTGATGCACGACGCTCGGCCGAGTCGGCGGGCGAGTCGGCCGCAAGACGCCCGGCCGAGTTGCTCGCCCGCAGCCCGGACGAGATACCCGCCCGCGGCCCAGCTGTGCCACCCGCCCGCGGCCCGGCCGAGCCGGTCTCCTCGCCGCCCGCGCCCGACCCGCACCTCGTGCCGCAGCGACTCAATACATGCAATGTCACCGGGGACATCGTACAGGTAAGCTTGGTTATTATGAGAATCAAAATGCTTTCTAACACCCACTAGGTATATTATTATTTTATTGGAAAAAGTTTTATTATTCAATTATCATACAAAGGTAATTATCATACTTTATTATTTTTAGTTAGCAGCAGGTTGGCATCACTCTTGCCTACTGAACAACGCAGGCACACTTTACTCTTGGGGCCTCAACTTTGACGGACAGCTAGGTCGGTATACATTTTAATGTTTGTCATAATAGACCACTAACTATTAAAATATACTTCATTTTAAATTATCGTCGCATCTTTGTATTCAATCACAGGAAGTGGGGATCGAAAGCAAATTACGATTCCGACTGAAGTCAAGATGGCGACGGATGCTCAGCCGGACATTGTTAAAAATAATAACGCTAAAACGCCAGAAGCTGATAAGAAGGACTTTAAAACCAGGGCTCTCGTGGCATGTGGAGGAGACTTCACGGTTTATATAGACAACGATGGAAGAATATACGCCACCGGCAATATTCATCAACAGGTAAACTATCAAATAAGATTTTTTTATTTTTAATGTTTTGAAGTCAATTTAACTAATATATGAAATGAACTTTTTTAGCTCAACAGTGAAAAGGACAAAGGTGGCAACCGCGTCATAATGATGAAAACAACAAAACGTGTCATTAAAATACCAGCAAGTCGAAACAATAAATTCTTATTCCAACCTGTTGACAGAATTGATATTATGTTTCCATTCGACATAGAAGCACAAAGAAAACCAATCGAAGGCAGATTAAATCCATTAACTTCAATTCAAGATTTCTCAAACAAATCATGGGCGGATGATATTATTCTCATACTAAAACCGTGGCTAAACGAGGAAAACTTTAAAGGAAACTGTAACATGGCTGCTAAGTTCGCATATCACAACAAAATGTACTCCGAATGCCTAAGATTGTTGTTGAACAATTTGAAATACGAACTACAAGGCGATCAAACATACGTAACACACACTTCCAAAGAAGAAAATCCAAGTTCTGAGGAAGGAGATTCTTCGAAGAAAGAAGAACTAAACTTGATAATTAAAAACATCATGTCTAAACGCATCAAAGATGTGTCTATGGCCAGTCTGAATTCGGAACCATATCCGCCAGTGGATCCAGCTACGTACAAAGCTTTGCCTTGCTGCTGTGATGAATTGAAGTATTGTAAAACAGGAGAATCTATAAAATCGACGATCGATGAAATGGAATGCGATATCTCCCTCAAAGCGGCTCAAATAATAGATCAATGTATGAGCATATTCCCTGTAGACACAGAATTATGGGAATTGTGCTTCCGTCTTTCAAAGAATTTCTTCTTAGAAAATAATTTGTCTATACCAAAACTGGAAATAGTGTTGCGCAAATATATGGAAACTGATTCTGCGACGATGGCGGCAGCTATTATGTACTCGAATGATTGCGCTCAGTATAGCAAGATACTTTCTCCGAAATTTTACTTAAATATGTGTAGTAATGTGTTAGATACTTGGGGATAATTTCAGACAAACTCGGGATCGTATCGATTAATCGATATGCGACTTGATTCGACTTGGCAGCTGCGTGTAATTGAAAAATAGCTAACTTGATAGCATCTCATAAAAAAAAACAATCTAATATGAAATAAAAATTAATCAATGTACTCAACTATATCTTCATAGTGTCTATGTATATCCAATTTTTATCAATCCGTATTCAAATAGTAGTTACCTACCCTATTTAAATGGAAGTACTCTTAGTACAGATTATAGTTCCCAATGTATTTACATTATACCTATTGTTGTATAGTTTTTTTATTCCTCATGGTTGATTTTTTAGACATATCGACTGCAAGCAAGCAATACCTCCTATCTGACATTTTTGTTTCAAAAAACCAAAAAACTTGTATCTACCATAAACTACCGTTAGATTCAAAATAAAAACAAAAAACTTTATTAATCAATACTATGCTTAGAAAAAGAAAACTTGGATTTTCAGTATCTCATTATACCTTCCTCGGAATAAGGATTTTATTAAGTTTTATTGTTCCCCTTTAAAATCCACCCGGAGTCAGATAGGAGGTATTGCTTGCTTGCAGTCGATATTTATATTAACTATCATTTCAAATAATTGAATCTGTTAAATTTGAATTTTAAAGTTTATACTGGTATTTATAGTGTATTATTATATTATGTTTTTGATGGTTTGTATAATGTATTAGTTGTTATAAAAACCACAGTGACTGAATTTGTGAACGAAATGAAATTATTGTCGAAATTACTTTCTGTCGAACTCGAATTTATTTTTTACTTTTTAGTGTTTTTTTTTAATGGTTGTCTCTCAATTGTATCCGGCCTGTCTAAAATGTTGTGTTACTCTAGTCATTAATGATATGTTAATTACTGCTATTGCTAATTAGTTGACATAGGAATGAGTTTTTATAATAAAATTAAATAGTTTCAAGTAGAAAAATGCACTGTATCGTGTGTTAGGTACCGTTAGTATACGATGTTACTAGAAACATGTCTCGCCTATTCTCGAATAATAAAACAATAAAACCTTTCTTATATGAAAAAATTTTGTTATTGAAGAAGTATTAATTTTTATGATAACGTAATTTTATGCACTGTTGTATGACCCTGATTTAATTTGCATGTTTGTCACGGCAATTCTCCTAAACAGCTTGCTCCCTCTTCGAAGTAATTCTAATCTATACTAATATTATAAAGAGGAAAACTTTGTTTGGTTGAAATGGATAAACTCAAAAACTACTTGACCGATTTTATTCTTTCACCATTAGAAAGCTATATTATCTGCGAGTAACATAGGCTATATTTTATTCCGGTGCGGGCAGTAGCTCCCACGGGACGCGGGTGAAACCGCGGGAAAACGGCTAGTATATAATATACGCGGGTACTACGCGGCCAGCGATCAACACTGCGACACGCGGTCAGTGTGCGGGCTGACGCTTATGCTGTCGACAACTTGGGCCTAAGCCTTATCTCTCCTCCGAAATGAAAATCCTATTGAGTATAGAATGTTTATTTTTGTAAAACTATATTTACAAAATAAATACAAGGTAAATCATTGACTTTAAAATGCAAGAAGCAAGTCAACGGTCTTCAAAAAGTAAATATAAATAAATCGGAATGAAAATAACGCTAATATAAAATAAGTATTCAGAAATAAATAGTAAACACATAAAAAACAAATTATATAAATATGCCGTGACTCGTTCTTTAGACATTGCACTGAGATTAGCGAATTATGGGACATGTACGGGGATTGAATCAATGACATACAGATATACCCAAAGTACATTCAAATCTGATTCACACACGATTACTTACGAGCGAATCTATATTAGCTAACTTATTAACAAAGAAGCCCTGGTGTTTGAGTGGGTCAAATTAATGATCAGACACTATTTCTAAAACTAGAAATTGATTGCTTTTCCAAAGTATGCAGCCATGTTCGCTTCACGTAGAGCTTCCGCGCATGTCTGAAATAAACATGTAAAATATATTAAACATACATAAAAATAGCCATTGGCATTTTCTTGGGTAAATCAAATGATAAAGGCTAAATTAAAGAATTTTGTGGTGGACCAGTGGTTAAAGCATTGCTGGTGTCTCGACACATCTGTTAACAAATTGGTCTTGATTGATTGGTGATTATAGTTCGGCCATTCAGAGAATGCGTTCCTGACACGTCGCGATTGAACTGACGACGTAATAACATTCATTGATTATTGATATAATAATGTTGTTTTAATGCTCCTCAATTGTTAAAACGGTAAACAACCAGCAAAAATATTTTTATCGTAACTGCAACGCCATTGCAAAGTTACGTCGTCAGTTCAATCGCGACGTGTCAGGAACGCATTCTCTGAATGGCCGAACTATAAAAACAATGATATCTTGATCTCGATATAATGACATCTCCTTATCTCGATATAGGTAATAAAATGTCCACTAGTCATTCATGAGTCGGACAGTAAAAGAATGATAATTATAAGAATACTGACGGGATGTGCGTGGCATACACGGGCGACGTCCTCAGCGGCCGCTCCGTACTCTTGCGCCAACACTGCCTCGTTGATCAGCTCACCGCCGCCCTGATACAATATTGCTTTCATTATATTTTCTCACAAAGAAGTGGAAACCAAATGAGCAAATTCTTTTGTATGGTATGTGTGGTGTGAAACATCATGCGCATCTTATAAGGTCGACTTATTATCGTACGTATTTGCTGTATATAAAACACATAAGGGTGATTTATAATTCTCGTAAGGATGACTACCTATCAACACAAAAACTTTTCGATTATGCCCTAATAACAAATCATCCTGTAATCCAACTATTTTAATCATAAACTGAATAAGTACATTTTCAATGTGATTCTGATTGATTTTACTGGTATGTTACTAGCACCAAAACTTACGGGTCCAATGATGTGGGTGCCGAGGATTACATCTGTCGTCTTGTCAGACAAGACTTTGACGAAGCCTTCTGGCTCGCCGTTAGTCTTCGCTCTTGAGTTAGCCAGGAACGGGAACTTGCCCACCTTGTATGCCCTGCCCTGTAAGACACAAATTGTATGGGTTAAATAACTGTTTAAAGAATACATGTACCTATATTTATTTTGTGTTATTTAGTGAAATGAAAACATACCTCTTTCTTGAGATCCTCCTCCGATTTGCCGACCCAGCCGACTTCGGGTGTCGTGTAAATTACAGATGGTATCGCGTCATAGTTGAAGTGTACTGACATACCCTGAGAAATAAAAGAATTTACGATTGTTTAAATTACATTTGCGTTTAGAAAGAAACCATATACAGACGTATGATAAGATTTCTACTGATAAGTGATAAAATAAGACATTCAAGACAAACATCACGAAATCTAATCTAAAAATATATGAATTTAGTTTACCTTAATTCCCTCCACGCATACAATTCCTTCATCTTCAGCCTTATGGGCCAACATGGGTCCATGAATGCAATCACCAATGGCGTAAATTCTGAAATGTACAATTCTATATTAAGTATTGTTATTAGATTGCGCGCCACACTTTATTTTAGTACTGCAATGCATTCCTCATTGCATGGTCAATTTGCATACTGCATTTACAGGACTTCTTTCGTTGTGCAGACTCTATATACCAACATAGATATCTGTAGTAATAGACGTCAGTGCTTGACAACAACTGATTTATTCATATAAAAACTCATTACACAACAACTCCCCTTTTAAGAACATAACACACATACACTTCCCTGTATGTTTCCCCCCGTTTCCACGCCTCTGCGCGGCTTGCAGGACCGCCGTCCAAACTCAACTCGGATGGTGGGCGAGCGTGTTCCATTATTTTTGTCGATAAAATTGCACCAAAATACGTATTTTATAATAAATTTTGAAAAAATTTTCATCACCGCTGTCACCATGTAGTAATAGACGTCAGTGCTTGACAACAACTGATTTATTCATATAAAAACTCATTACACAACAATATCTATATAGATTATTATGTTACAATATTTACCCAGGCACAGTGGTTTGGAATTTGTTGTTGACAGGCACACGGCCACGGTCATCCAGGGCAATACCAACGTTCTTGAGACCCAGGTCCGTGGTGTATGGCCGACGGCCAATGGAGATCAGAACAACATCACAGTCCAACTAAAAACATTAATTTCCATTAGCCACTGTAGG
Organism: Helicoverpa zea; assembly: GCF_022581195.2. Lineage (NCBI taxonomy): Eukaryota > Metazoa > Arthropoda > Insecta > Lepidoptera > Noctuidae > Helicoverpa > Helicoverpa zea. Next base: position 5,542,679 of record NC_061456.1, on the reverse strand, counting down.
TTCATTTAATTTGTTTTATTTTAAAAGTAAATGGCTTACAGTTTCCTTAGATCCACCTTTGGCAGCTTCAATATCTACTATAACCTTGCCACCACTTTTCTTAACTCCAGTTACTTTCGTGTTGAGCTTGAACTTCATTCCCTCCTTTGCAAGAATCTTTTGCAAAGTTTTAGCAACTTCAAAATCAATTCCGACACCTACAAGATACATAAAAAGTGGTTGAATGCAAAATTATTATTACAAATCAGAAATACAAAATAAATGTTTTATTTTATACCTCCAATTGTACCAAGGAACTCGATGGCTGTTACTTCAGCACCTAGTCTTTGGTACACAGATCCAAGCTCCAAACCAATGACGCCGGCGCCAATGACTAACATTTTTTTAGGAACAGATTTAAGAGAAAGCGCTCCGGAAGAGTCAATTATTTGGTCTTCATCGAACTGTTGATACAATATACAAAATTCGATTAATGTACTGTGACAACGGGTTTTTTATTGGTTGAAGTTGTGCAGTGAACTCCTTTACTAACCGTTACACCAGGGAATGGCGTCACCTCAGAGCCAGTCGCGATTAAAATGTGTTTTGTGTTAATTGTTTCTACTCCCTTTTCTCCCTTCACTTGCACCTTCTTAGGGTCAATAATGGTTCCTACTCCTCGGACAAGTTTCACCTGAAAAAGGTATACTTATTAAAATTCAAATGAATGTTTTATTATGTATTATTCCCCAAATTTAATTTCCCTTATGCAGATACAATTGCAACTAATACAATGTGCTGCCAATAACACAAAAGAAGCAGGACAAGTTATATAGTTACATGTAGACCATTATAAGCACTGCCTTTTTATGTGTCTGTAATGGTTCACTGAGTCGGGTATTCTTAAAAAGATTAATTTAAATCGCAAAGTTTTTAAATTAGTCCTACATGATTTAGATTTACATGATTGTTTTTTTAGGATTTTATGGTTTTGTTGAGGGGTAACATGTACATTAGATCCAGGAGAGCTAAATACATAAGGGTGGTCAGTTGAATAGATATAATAAGATATAGATAGATGTTAGAAGCATCTCAAGAACCATTTAAGAACAGAAACTAAAACTCTTAAAAATTATTACCTTGTTCTTGTTGAATAGCATGGCAATCCCTCCTGTCAGAGCCTTAACAGCATTTCTTTTGTATTCCATCATTTTATCAAAGTTGTAGGAGACTGGGCCAGTCTCAATGCCTCGTTGTTTGAAGTCATGTTTGGCCATATGGTATAAGTGAGAATTATGGAGCAAAGCCTTTGATGGAATGCAGCCAACATTAAGGCAGGTACCACCGAGAGTAGGGTCCTTTTCAACTGACACTGTCTAAAATGGTAAATTGAAACAAATCATTGTATATTTGTGACCCAGTTTGATAAGTATAAAATAGGTGAAGGTTTTAATTCTTTGTTACCTTAAATCCCAGTTGCGCTGCTTTAATAGCGGCAACATAGCCGCCAGGGCCCGAACCAATCACCACTAAGTCGGCATCATGGGTGGTTGCGTATGCTCGACTTGCATTCTTTACAGGGCCTCCTTTCTGTAATTGACATTAATTATTGTCAATAATTACAGGCAAAGGTATAGTCTAAAGGCATTCAATATAATAAGGTTACAGATTTTATAAATATTTTGGATTTTTCATATGTTTCAGCAAGAGTTCCTTTAGGTAGTTTCACTACCCTAATGTTAAATCTCATGAAAATATGCAGTCATTAAAAGATAAATATTGCTTTAGGAAGAAAATCTTCTGATGTTGCATCTTCATTTTAATTTATAGCACTTTAAAATTAATAGCTATTTAAGGTTTGCTGACTTTTAGATGCTATAAAGATATGTACTAAAATGCAAAGAAATTTTGAGACATTACAGCAATCATGAGAGCCCCAGAAAGAGGTTCAAGGTCTAATCTACAATACCTCGGTCTGTAATTTACAACATACACCACAAATGGGTATTTGTTTGTTTAGATTCTTTTCTATCAAAATAAATGTTAAAATTCATTACATTCATTACAAAAGACAGAATGCTATGGACTGAGATCGGTTACAAAATTTGGTACTAGACAAACATGATTCAGCAATTTTATTTTACTATGATGTCATTAATACCTAAGGTTTCTTTGACTTATGAACCACATGAAAGAGTTGTGATTGGGCACTTAAACCAGATGGAAGCTCAGATGACTGTCTTTGCCAGGGTTTACTGGCAGTATAATAATAAACCTAAAATTGTATGCATTTCATGTGAAAGGGTCAAAAACCGAATGCTTTCTAGAAAACCAAAAATATGGCAATTCAACAGTTTGTCATGTGGGCAAAACCGCGTGTACTTAATACTGCGACTGGATTAGCCGGATTATAATAACCTAGTTAAATTGATAGGCTACTTATTGTATTTTATGATATTGCAGTTAGATAACACTACAAATCAAAGTCAAACAAATCAAGATTTCTTGTTTTTCTGTTTGATAAGAAAATATTTATGTGACAGTCGGTCACATGCTTGAAGGTCAATGCATTCTAGAGGACCTAAAAAAACTAATATATCGTAAATAAAACATACAATTTTCAGAAAAATGGCTACAACTTGTATTATTGCCGGTGTTTTATAATTATGATGAAGTTTACCGTGGAGGAATATTGGATTTGTATTCGAATCATTGCATAACATTTGACAGCGTTTTGAATTTTTTTCCAGGAATCAAAGTTAAGATTTAGATAATTTTCCATACTTACCCTGTACGCCGATGAGGCAATTCTAAGAAATATGTAGACCATTACTGGTGATTTCCTAATTTATTAATAGGATTTCTAGATATAAAGAAAAATCGGAACCCTGGCGACCGATGGAACAGAACGAGCAAACGTCAAATAATAAATGAAGTGCCAGAATTCCTGCTACGGCTATAATCGAATATTAAGCAGAAAGATACACATCTCTCTTACTCGCACTAAATGTACAGATTCTACCTCTTTGGTGGAAAGAACGAGAGAAGAAGAATGCTAAAAATCACAATCGTTGAAATTGAAACGACATTTCATTTTGAGTGTTGCTATAGTTGCCACTTGAATGTAACTTCCAAAGTTCCAAATACGAAATCTCAAAAAATAAACGAACCTCTGTTACTAACAGGCAGTAGCAGAGTTGCGAGAAATAGTTTTCATTCTAGAGATATAAACAAATGACACATTCTAAAATTATATTGTAAATGTATCAATAACAAAATTAAAAACTTTTTCAATGTAGTAATACTGAAATGCGCGCGCTGCTAGAATGCGAAGTTTGTTTATCAATCAAATCAAGCGAAGGACGGTGTCTGGTGGTGTCTGTTCTGTAAAGGGGAGCGTGTCTTACGTAAATCGATTTTAGAAAACGTTTGCTATATTTTTACACTATTTGTAATCAAGTTTCACGTGAATATTAAAAAAATATAAATACACAATTTAGTGGAGTGCAGTTTTTTTTAACTAAGGTAAGATTTTTTCTTATCAATTTTAATGTTTCGCTTCGGATGGTTATTGTATCTACTAGCGTATTGTTTTTTGTTTTTTACCGTAAAATATTTATTTGGATACATACCTATTGTCTTTTTGATAATATTGTATCATAGCTAACTTTATTACTTTACGCAAATCATGCTATGAATTAATAAAATAATGTTTTTTTCTAAACATGTTAAGTATGTTTTGGAGACACGAAGAAGGATAACGGCGTAGAAATTAAGTACCGGTACCGATGTTAAAGTTTGAAGGCTTTATTCTCTTATTTTTTAAGGGCAAGTACTAACTTTAATTCTGGCATAACATAATATTAATTTTGGTACCTACGCATGTTGTCCAGTTTGCTTTTCCACGGTTTCTCCAATTCATTGCCAAGACGGCCGTAACTTCTTTCTTCTTGCCACCTAAGCTTCTTCTCATATTGGCATAGGTAATAAACGAATCTTTTTGAAAAAAATATTATGAATACCTAAAATGAAATACCTAAGAAGTGAGCCGTTTCTGGCAGTTGCTGGACTGGCCTTTGCTGGAACCGTAAAAATAACGTCTTTAGTGGCCAGTACCTACGCAGATAGCACGAGACTTTTGTTTAACCTTTAAGTATGGACGTGGAGTCTCACAGGCTACTTAATGTTTACGTTTTCATAGTTTCGCCTATTTCCCCCTGCTCCCCGCGATTGAGCGGCTCAGTAGCTTTTGTTTTATAATAATACAAAATCATGAGAGTGACAGTGATGAAGATCAGGACCAAAATCGATATACCTATGTTTGTGTTGGATGCAAGAAACCTGTGTGTCTCCAATGTTCTAGACGTTTGTGCACTGACTGTCAATAAATTTGCGTTATTAGACTGTTGTCAATATTTTTTGTATTAGTTACCTGAAGTAGGTGTTTTGTGTTTTTGGTTCCTTATGAATTATATTTTAAGAAAAAAAGACTCATTTTGTTACAGTAATAAGTTTGGCTGTTTTTAATATCTAAAAATGTAGCATAAGTAAATTTAGACTTAAAAGTGCCATAATTTTTGATTTTTTACATTTCTATATTTTTTTAAATAAAAGTTGATTACATAAGCACGTTATTTTATTGCTAAATCCCTTAACTTCAATATCCAATCAGTTTTAAAGCAACCTTATATCAAATTCTCAAAAAAAAGAGTATGTGCAAATAGGAGCCTGTGAGACTCCACGTCCGCAGTAGTGTTAAGAAAAAAACACGTCCATACTTAAAGGTTAATATTGCCCTATGAGGGCACCATACCTAAATAGATACCTACCTATCTAAATAATTATGCTATAGACGGAACTCAAAGATCTTTCAGTCACTCAGTCAAGGGAGATCCTCTTGCACTTGTCTCAAAGTTGCCGTTAGTTCAGGTACCTACCTAGTTCGTTAAGGTACATGTACCTATGGAATGTAGTTCATGAAACAAGCACAATTCTCACATATCTGTACTCACGTTATTCATCGAGCAAAAAGGTTCAGGTTACCTAACTAATGCAAAACCTGTATCTTAAGTAGATCTACCTAGGTATCTAGCACAAGAAGAAATATTTCTTAACTTCAAGGTTTACTTAACGCGCGCAAAATATTAATTAGGTACGTACCTGCCTATCCTATTAGCACAAGTCGAAGTTTAAATACTGAAAGTGATTAGGATTACCTAATGACTTCTAAATTACATTCCACAAAATTCTACTGTTTGAGTACTAGGTGCTTACTCGTTACCTAATCCTCTTAGTGAATGAATTTAAAAACCGGCCAAGTGCGAATCGGTTCACGCACGTAGGTTCCATGCCATTTTCTGCTCTCTTTTTCTTGCTATATCCCCGATGGTGGTAGGTTCAGCTTTCCTAATTTTTCTTCTCCACTTTGCTCCATCTACGACAACGCCTTCGGACATCTGGCACTCTTTTATTACTTTCGCCAGTAAATCCCTCCATTTAGTTTTGGGGCGATGATTTGGGGAGATGTAGTCTGGTGGTCTCCTCTTTGCGATATTTACATTTTCTACAAAACGGCTAAAAAGTCATGACTCTTGTATGGGATCTCCCATAAATATTGTTTTGATTTATATTTAATTGTTAACTCTCCAAGTATACTTCTCTGAATATATCAGGCCTTTTTGCCTGTTGTATCAAGCAAAAAAATGACGTAGGTACAACAGAAATACAGCGTCTGAAAACTGTCTTATAAACATTTGATTGTGTATTTCCAACAAAATGGGTGTTCCAAACAGAAAACAGATATTTACTGCGAAAATTAGCAGAGCTGCAGCTACGTGTAGAGGAGCTATAAAATCCCATGTTTTACTGCTGTCACATTCAACTTAATCTTGTTTAAATGTAAACGGTAGTCGGCTCTGTTCAAAATCAAACCAATAGTCATAAGCCGGTTAAGTTATAAGATATTGTGGTTAGTACGAGTAGTTCAGTTCATTTTACCTGCGTAGTAGTAGGGCAGGTAAGTTAATCCTGTTAGGTGGCCGTGACACGTTGCCCGGCTTCTGTATTGAGGCATTTAGTCGTCGCTGCTCGGCCCGCATCCGTCGTCGCAATGTGCGATGCCAGACCACGTAAAACTGCACCTGCCATACAAGAGAAACTCGCCATCTATGAAAACGGTATACATATCATATCCATATCTCATTGTAGGCTCCCGATTAGGCTTGGCTTACAATTTACGATCGAAAGTATCATAACCCTGTCCTGTTTCTACTACGTCGTTGCATTTACATTTGGACAAGGTAGTGTTTCAACACGGCTAGTTGTTATTTGGCACACGTACTAATATGCGCGGGCTAAACAAAAGCACATGTCCAGCGCTTTCACGCCGTCTGGTTATGATATCTGACCACAGTGACATACTGCACCAGTGCTCGGTCACCTAATACTCTTTGTTCTATTCATCCTTTCATAATGTTGTTTACAACATCCAGTTGATTCATTAACTGGGCTCTTACGCAGTTCTTATTTCGCTATAAGCTCTTAATTTTAAATTCGGTCTCGTTTCGTTACGTTTTTGTGTTAAACTGCGATAAAAGTTTTAATTCGTGCATTTGTTCGTGTTTTACTGATTAACTCAGGAAATAAAATAGTGCTCCTTTGTGGTTCTTATCGCTTCCGAACCGCTACGGCCACGGCCATAGTCGACATTGCGTGAACTGCGTCATAATTCATGATCCGTAATTTCATATGCCGTCAGTCATGCAGAGGACAATAACACTTTGTTGACACGTCCTCATATGAATATGAACCAGAGATTAGCCTCGCTATGATACAGTAACTTCAGAGGCGACCGACTGCTTTATCTTGGAACCGTTTATCATTCAAAGAACGCACGTGTTCGAGATACTTTACTATTATGATGTACCAAACATTTCCATAAGTAGTAAAGCAAGCAGGTTTATTTTGTGTGAAATGATGTCATGAAGCAAAGATTTAACGTGTAACGATAACGGCCATATTAAAAAAGCCATATAGACTGGAGCACCAGATAAAGCGAGCCAAATACATTCCCTGGTGGTAAAGATTTATTTAAATAATGAGAAATTAGCACTTGTAATTCGTAAGCAAAATACCAGCTTTGACCAAAATTGCAAATATTTGACGGAATATAATGGTCATCTATACAAGCTGTTGATTTGCATCCGTGCCATATTCAAGGAGGTAATTATGCTAATGATTCTCGACCCAAATCAATAAAAAAATTGGTACGTATTTTTTTTTTCTTTATTTTTTTTTTCGGAATTCCGTAAATGTCATCTAGCCTTATTTAAACTTGGCGCGTATGTTACTGGCGTTAAAACCGTGCTGCACCCTCACACAAACTCAAACACAAAGCATACGCAACGATCACTCATAAATTTCATTCATAAAATTGGATTACTTCGGAAATACCACGACATTACAATTACAAAAAAAGCAGTACATATTAGTTATTTCCCATCTACTGTAATTCCAATCGATTATTTACGTATTGTATGTCCTCCTCCTGAGCTATGGCACAAATGCAAATCAACACCTTGTATAATTGGGACGTGATGTGGCTGTTCGTGATATGGAATGCGGACAGAATGGACACAGTTAGATTTTTGTGCATCGCATGTTCAAGTAGGTTAGTATTGTGTGGGTGGTTGCATTAACATTATGTATGCAGCAAGCGTGGGACATTTGGCACGGGAGCAGGATAAGGGGGACTGGGAATTCTGGATAAGGAACAACGCAATTGGTGGCGCTTCTGTATTATCTTCCATATTAATAAAGTGTTGAAAATATCACCAGAGTTATTGCGCTTAATCTAAAAGAAATTGGTAATAAAATGCAGTCACGTTCAGATAAATTTTTCACACCACTGTTAAACAAGCTTCAGTAAAAATTTAATACGAAATGTATCCATTGAAAGTAATGTTTGTTTAAAAAAGTGAGACTGGAATGGTGAAATTAAATATTAGGCATAGGATATAAACTAAACAAACAAACAATACCCTATGCAATGTACCTACGCATGCCATCTGAATCGTAATAAACAAACACTCTCAAACAATGAAGGAGCTGACAGTCGAAATAAATAAACTATTGCGTCTTAGCAATGTGCTACTTATATATTAACGGATTAGGTTTAATGAATACCAGCAGTCTAATTGGAATTAAAGGGAATTGCATGATGCTGTTGAAGTGTATGATCATCATTTGTCTTTGAATACTCAGATGGGTTATGTTTTTCGCGCGTATTTTGTGTATGTATATTTATTTTCGAAACGGCCGAATAAAATACTACAGTCCGGGTAACATTGGATTAGCCTCGATTAATTGATCGTTAATTTAATTTATAGCATCGTTAAAGAGCTAGTTGTTATTTGAAAGCTAACTACATTATATTATTTGTCATAGAAGACAGTATCCGCAAATAGTGTCTTCATAAGAAAGTGGCGGAATTGTCGACTTACGACACGGCCATTACGCATTAGTCGTAATTTCTTACGAGAGCGAAGCGAACCCACTGTTTGAGGTAAACGCTTTTTTCACTTTTTAGTTTTATGTTGTTTATGACGGTTACTTATGCAATTGCTTAATTATGTTAAATGTAAATAGTTGTTGTACTTTGACTTTCGACTTCATTACATTCTTAAACATGCGAATCTGACAAAGAGCCTAGATTCTGCTGATGATAATACATTTTTATAATATTGTCAGCAACATGTTAACTTGTTATTTAGCAAAAATGACACATCGCATTCCGTATGATGAAGCTGTTGCCTGTTATTTCACAATATGCTCTTTAAAATCTGCTCAGTCTCTTCCGTTGGTAGCCGATGATAGTAGCTCTGTATGACAGACTGCTTGAATGTCATAAGACCAAGTAGTGTAGAAACGCTGACATCAAACAGTTGCTACAAGCTGCCTGGTCGATGCATTGAAAGCGAAAGTGCAATCAAGTGCGGCGCTTGGCGTGCCGGTGACTCCAACTAGTGCATCTACTGGCAACGCTTTAAAGGACAAAGGAAGTCCGACGCTGCCTCTGTTTTACACTAACAATGGAATCGCAGCCTTACAACAATGCCTCTAGAATTGTGATGCAAGGCCCTTTCCGATAGGATTTTGATTCAAAGAGGAGTTAATTAAGTGTCTTAATGAAGAAAATGGTCAAAACGAAAATAATTAAGTAATTTAAAAATTGTTTTATCATCAGAATGAGGATGTTTAAGAGTCTCTAAATACCTTCCTCATTGTTATATTTTTTGTCGTCACTCCAAAAATTCTCATAAGCATTTTCTGAATTTATAAGTGGGTGTAACAACCTAGCTACACTCAAATTCGAGTGTGTATTCATTTGGGAATCACTTGAGCACGATTTTTGTCAACTCAACAGATAGAAGCCTACATTGTATGAATATTTAATATTATTAAGGCGTAATATTGAAGGTTTTTCTTAAAAAAAGCTGGCACGTATATGTAAAATTGTGTTGGGCGGGCGGCAAGTAGGGCGAGACGCGAAAAGCTCCGTCTGCTTCTAGAGGTCATCGCCCCCAGAGCCCTGCCCATGAACGCAATAGCAAGGGATGCCCTCTACTATTGTTATCGATACTGTTTGCTGAAAATAAATATTAACTCTCATATTTATTTGACATTTAGTGAGCAGGTCATTATCGTTATTAAAATTCGCTTTTGAGGATAAATGCCCAAACGTCGAAGTACCTAATACGTTATCGAAGTTATTACTTTGCACTATCTTGTTAATCAAAATCTTCAATTATATAGAAGACTACATAACTCATTATTTTATTACTGATAGCTTAGTTAAATAAAGAAAATACTCTTACTACGCAGAATAAGACTCCTAGTCCCTCGTGACATTACGGTGCGCAAAGTAGCAATATAAGGAATGAATGCACACAGTCACAGTTAGTTTCACAATAACTGAAGCTGGTAGGTTATGCAGTCGGAAACTTGAAGACAAAATATTGTCCGTATGACGTAGCATCTTTTCGCTTTGTGCCATCACTTGCTATTTCAGTTTAATTTGCAAAGTGCTTCGATAGACAGCAGTTATAGTTATCACGTACATTAACGGACGTTCCCAATATTTTATCTATCCGATGATTTGCTACTAGAGATATAGTTTTGACATTAGCCCCATATGTACAAGTGATGTCAAAGACCTTTAATAATACCTGTATACAGAGTGTGTCGTTCACTATCACATTAAATCCTATCGCATATATTTTATGATATTCTATGGCGATTTTTTTAAAAATTAACTTAATCCATTTAGTGGTTTAACCACAGGAGTAATTTTTCATGTTTATAATTTACAACATCATGTGTAAAGCAGAAATAAAGTTAGGAGTATCGAATGTTTTGATCAGTTGACAGCTGTCAGTTTTCAAGGGAGAATTTCAGTTGTTTGTAATGACTGACTTTTATATGGTGTTCTAATTTTCGCACATGTTTATTCTATTCACTTTGTTTGAAAATTTCTTTTTTTTATTTTTACGTATTTTTCTTAGTGTTAATCGACATATATTCACCAGTAAGTACTTATATGAACGCATTTCATTTAAAGTGATTGTGAACGACACACCCGGTATATACCTCTATAGTAAGAAAATATAGAATATTGGAAACGGCCGTAAGTAAACTGATAATTCAGTAGTTCCTATAAAATCTCAAGTGTTTTCGTGTTGGAACGAAGGTCTTGATAAATAATGGTATGGGAGCGGTCAAGGTAACTGCTGAGCGTGATAAATTTTCGAAATAAATGGTTGGCATGTTGGTATTGATAACGTGGTTATCGTGGCATGGCTGACATAGATTTACACTGCTTTAACAAGCACTTCACTGCTTAGAGTAGCTCATTTATGGATTTTGTTTTATTACCTTATTGTTTTTTTATAATGCTTTGGTATTTCTTGGTGATTCGTGGTTTTGTTTACGTAATATCCAAACATGTTAGGCACTTCCTGGTGTTTGCTTAATTAATTCATATTGCTACACATATTGTCAAACATCTATTTTGCAAAAACACTGGGACACATGATCTAAGTTATTTGTAAATAGCTAATGATGAAATGTTTCAAAACTCTGCCACATACATTTTAGAATTTAGCGGTGTTATGTGTGGTATATCATTATTATTCAGTAATGACCAAATAGTGTCCTTGCGATCAAACATGGGGTCGTCCCCTAAATCTAAGTTAACCCTTTCCTATTCACACCCTTTATTTAAAACGAACGTTAATCTGTACTGACAAGCTATAATTTGTACTGACAAAATGGTCAGTTGTGCAATTTGCATGCCATAAAGGATTGACGCACCATCAAATATTCAGTCGTAAACAAACTAGTAGATCACTTTCTATTCGTTCTAAAGTCTCCTAAAATAGTTTACAATGGTCACCTATTAAAACAATGAAGTTCTATTTAGTTTCATTGGTCCTATTAAGAGTATGCGCACATGTGTGCTGCATCTTCTTTGGTCGAATCAGTTAACCTCTCCCATTGAGGCACACGGGAAAACTTTGTGTAGTAGTTATAACTGTCATCAACTGTAATAACCGATTCGTGTGCGCCCGCATGAGGAAGTGGCTTATTGATCGTGTCACGGAGGGATCATTCGTCCGTTGTTGATTGGTGCACGTCATCACGACAGTTAAGAGATTTTAAATACTCAACGTATGCTGACCGCGACCGCGTTGGTCTTCATATTTGTGTTAGATCAATGTAAATCGACGCGGTGAATTGTTTATTTTTACTCACCTTTATTACACTCGCTTGCGATGTAGCAGCAGCTGCGTATGGATATTTGTTTAGATGGCTGGTGTTTCCGACGTATCAAACATAAGCTATCTTTTTTATTTGATGTGTTTTACCTTGATCGGCGTGCCTGGTATTCAATAGAAATAGTCTAAATTAAACATCCTGCGTGCTACCCAAAGTGTGCTAGCACTTTATAATTTATGGGTTGTAAACGCGCCGCCCCACCAGTGCACGTGTCTTGGGAATCGTATATCTGAAGCAGTAATATCTTCCGTACTATTACCGCTGGCAAAAATAACCCCCTGCTTTATTGTATAATGGTCACGCCTGTTTCATAATGATTACCCAAATCATAAACTAGATACAAGAATTCCCATTAAAAATGGCGCAATAAAACGTGCAGTATGCGATTGAAGTTTGACCCCTTTTTGGATTCGTTTGAATTTTTGCCAGATCGATGTAGTAACTCTGATAGGAAAAATGATTCACTCAAATATATTTTTTTAAATATTTGATAGCTTCGTTGCTTAAATAAACTTAAGAACGTTTTTTTTTATTAAGAAAGAAGAGGTGTTTTTACAAATACCAGTAGACCCGTTCATTTATCTATTGAACAAAGCCAGTTTATGTTGTTCAAGTCACTGTGTACCTGCGCCTAACTGCGATGTAGTTGTAAACCCAGTTTATTGACACAGTTAGCATGTGTGCCTATATGGATAGTATTCATTAGACGCATTAGACGGTCCCACTGTTATGCGTCATACTCATTATTGGAAATCTATTATCACCCATTCTAAATTATCATTATATATATATGAATAGCTTACTTCACAACAAGAAAAGTAAAATATTTTCAAATTCATTATTTTAAAACATATTTTGAAAATACTTCATAAAATTGAAACTGGGTTAAAAATTTTGCAACGTCAGTTTTGCCATTTAGTTGGTTACAGTAATTGCTACAAGTTTACAGTCATTTAACTTCACTCGGCTCGGAAGCGAGCTGGTGGCACTGCAATTTGATTAATTAGCTCCGTAGCTACATGTAACTATAATAATCTATGTAAAACACATTATACGTTATAAACTTCAGTTCGTAACGAGCAAATATGGTTTGCTAACAGTGTAACCTGACCTACAAGGAGGATCCTAATGTAGGTAGGTACGTCTATTAGACATCGCAACTTACAAATGAATCATTAACGTCGCTCTAATAGGTACTGCACCAGTTATGCTCGATACTCATTTGTACGTCGTAGTTAGATACCTAGGTGCCTACTGTAAATAGGACACATTTGATTTTATTTCCAGATCATCAATCAAGTTTCTCAAATCGATTTATTAGCCATTATTCGTTTGTAAATGTGTGAAATGTTTTGTAAAGCAGACGTGTAAATAATAGTTCAGCATAATCATATGGTACGCGTAATACTCATTGTTCATTGTTGTTATCTCACGTATCTATACCATTATTCTAAAAAAAATATCACTGCTGTAATGCAAGTCTTATGAAATGCATACAAATCGAGTAACAACTTACAAATGATCCAATTTTAATCCTCTTCCCGTAGTGCAACAACACACATACTTACACGTTGTAATATTGTTAAACCTATTCCTGTAAGGCAATAATATACATACATATGTACCTACTTGAATTATTGCGCATGTAGGAAATAGCTTGTTACTCTTATGCGTAATACACAAACCTGAAACAAATTCTTTGAAAATGGTCGTATTTTGAAAATCATAATCGCCTATGTCTGATAATGAGAATATTTTCCTATGAAACGCAATTATGTAAAATGTCGGCGTAGAAACTGACAAACTGAAGGCAAGGACTAAACTCTAAAGGGGAAAACGTAGTCAAAGACATTTGAAGAACGTCGAGCGTTCTAATGGAAATATTTTCAACTGCATATTGCACATATGTACGAGTAACCTTCAGTCAGTCTATCCACACATTTTTAGTAATTAATTAGTCTCAAAGCAAATGTAGTTTCCGCGAATGTCTTATTATCTGTTTAACGAAGTAAAATGAACAGTGGCAACCTTCAGACGTAGTGACGTCAATTGCTTCAGCAAATAAGTGCTGAAAGAACCTTGTACAGCATGGCTAGGAAGGCTAAAAATAACCATCGGTCAGGGCAGTGGCGTAGCGTGGGGGGGGCAGGGGGGGCAAATTCCCCGGGCGGCAGCTTTTAGGGGGCGGCAAAATTTAACCAATTAAAAAAAAATTGTTCGCAACTAGTATCTGCGCCGCTACATAAAACTGTCTAACAATAACAAAACATTAAACAAGAAAGTTGAAACTTTTTAAACTTAAAATTAATTATTGTTAAAATTTGGTACTTAAAACAAACGTGACACTACATTTTACGTAATTTTGGTTTTGAGCCTTAAATAAAAAATAATTAAAATTTCGCGCTCGCTTCGCTCGCGTATTCAGAAACAGTGTACGCTTATTTTTGCATCTGTCAACAAACAAAAAGTTAAGTACGTTTGGGCTAAATTTTACGTAATTTTTGTTTTAAGTCCGATAAAAATTTCGCGCTCGCTTCGCTCGCGTATTCAAAAACGATATGCACTTATGTTTGCATTTGTCAACAAACAAAAAGTTAAGTACGTTTGGGCTAAATTTTACGTAATTTTTGTTTTAAGTCCGATTAAAATTTCGCGCTCGCTTCGCTCGCCTATTTAAAAACGATATGCCCTTATTTTTGCATCTGTCAACAAACAAAAAGTTAAGTACGTTTGGGCTACATTTTACGTAATATTTGGTTTAAGTCCGATAAAAATTTCGCGCTCGCTTCGCTCGCGCACTTACCTACACAACTGCCGACATGCGTTTAGCAGAGTGCTAATTTAGGTAAACCAATGAGGTGGTCCCTCATGACTAAAAGGTTAAGAACCACTGGTTTAGATAAACTTGAATGCTATAGGTAAGCAATACCTACCTAGATACAGGCCAAATTTCACGCTTAGGTATAGTTCCATGGAAACTAGTTTAAGTCCGTAAATTAAATTAATTAGTTAAACAGTTTAAAATAGCCCCGCTTTTAAATTATTTCAATTTCATATATACTTATAGGTACCTACTTCGCTAGCCTGCGTACCTAAAAGAATTTTAAAACCTTCAAGAAATCAAGTAACAAAGATATAAAATAGTCTACTTGCCCTTCTGCCGGGGCTGCGGGATGTTCGAAAGATTACCGCGGCTCTGGAACATAAAAGGCCTTCGACGGAACACGACGGTTTTTAGTCAGTAAGAGTCTGACACTCCCTCACCGCTGCTAACCCACAGCGGGAATGGTCATTTCATGATTTTTAACGTCGATACAAAAAAAAATCCCTTTTTTTGAAGTCGGTAAAAAATAACAAACGGCCAGTAACACTTGTTAAAAAAAATACACGGGAAGGGGCGGCAAAATCGACAACTGCCCCGGGCGGCAGATACCCACGCTACGCCACTGGGTCAGGGGTCAGTTAATGGTGTGCGAGTGACCTTTGCATAGTGAACGATATTGCTAACGAAATATTGATTTACACGGACACATTTCCACGATTATCAAAACCCACCTTGACATTGCAAAACGTTATGCTAAATACATGTGTCGAGATTATATCGAAGCTTTTACTATTCATGAATACAACATCATGTTTTAAACATGTTTTAATTTGTAAATAATGATTTCTTTACAGAAGAGCCTCTACCATTTTAATATAGTTAATCCACTTATTTATCTTTTGTATATAAACAAGATAACCGGTTCGTGGATTTAAAAAGAAGAGCATATTACCAAGATTTTTCAGTTTCATGAATAACCTTGAAACATTCGTAGCGTTAACTTTGGCTATGTTTGGCCTTCACAGACGGTTGGTTCGATACACCGACTCCGACTTGTAGGCAGCAGATATCCTTTTCAAGGGCACTCCCTCCGGGCTGGTATATTGGTAGTATAGCTACAGATATTATTTTACAGCCCAACCTTAATCTTACTATACTAGCCACTCTTACTTTTAGTGGTAATTATTGCTCCCGCTACAAATAGCCAACAACCAGTGCAAAGCCAGTTTGTTTACATTTAGTCCGTGCCGCACCGCAGTTTGTGGTAGCAAAGATGTTATAAAGTGAAAATACTTTTATTGCTGTAAATATTTAGCTTGATTGCTCTATGGAGTATTAAGTATAATTATTTAGTTATTTGGTGTATCCGCTGACGTCCGGGTCCGCGTCAGTATGACATTTCCCGGATTATTGCGTTGCGCTGCGTGCTAACGACTTCTACTTTATAATGCAACACACTAGTTAATGAGGTGTTAAATTATAACATAGTGAAAGCACGCTACTGCGTGCATTACTTTTTTGAAGACATCAAACCCCCATTACAAAAAAAAACTGTGGGTTCTAGAAATTGCCAGAGCTCTATTTCTTTAGACGAGGGTCTATTTAATCTTCGTAATATTCATTATTAATTTTTATTTTGTTTAAAAAAGTGAGTACAGATAATTCTTCTACAATAAACTTTGTAGGTAATTACAACATAGTGCCAGTCATGGTGACACCTGCTACGAGAAAAACATAAACCTTAGAGGCGTCGCGTCTTATACGTAACAGTCCGGATAGAGTAAATTGTAAAAGATTTGAAACAGTCACGACCTTTCAACTGATGTTTAGGAATTACGAATGGTTTACTCTGTTTATGTTTATGTATGAGTTATTTGTTGTTAATTGTTTATAAATACAGGAAGCTGAATAGTCTTGCTGATGCTCTACATTTACAATGCGGCAATGATCATAATTTCTTCATCATTATTGATCATCTTGAGTCTGAGGTCAGACAGTCACGTCAAAATACATAATATCAATAGGACTCCAGTCATGTTCAAGTTAAATTTTTTGATACAAATTAAATCTAGACATTTTGTAAAATAAATACTTATCATAATTCATGGTGTCCGCGATCTAAACTTATGTCACAGCTTTCTTTTACGTGTGGAAGTAGAAGTGCGCAAGTAAGTCTGGTCAGGTTCTTAGACATACTATGTGTAGTTAAGTAGCAATATGTAGTTTGCATAGACACTGCATTTGTTCCGCGACAATAAGGAAGGAGATACATAAAGTAATATACGCAAAATTACCGCACGTGGCCATTATGATAGCAAATTATATTGGTACCTATTGTGATTATGATACTACGATTTATTTTTAAGACGGTGATTAAATAAATAAATTTTAATATAAGTATATAGTTCTCTTCTTTTAGATATAATTTATTGCATTTTATATTTTTCGTAGGTTGCAGTTTCATAGATAACAAAAAGTAAAAAAACAGTTTTCGACAGGTACAATGGTTATATTATCTCTTTCCGAAATTCTAGTGGATCTTTTATTAAACGTGCACCTCGATAACGGTTATCTATAAGTGGTTAACGTTCTCTGTTATTGCTTCAGTTTCCTACCATTATTTCGACAGAAAATAAAAAAAATAATTACTACAGTTATCGTAATTGTTTTCCACATTTGACGTAGTTGTTCTACTAGTGCTAATTGGTAGCATTAACGCGTATCTAAGGGCATGGTAATTATTGCCTGGATGCATATTATAGTAGTATATGAAAGAAGAAGCGCATTTTTCATTTTAACGTCAAAATATTCCCCGGGGTTGCGGGATTTTTCGAAAGAGTTACCGTGACCCTGGTGCATAAAAGGCTTACAAAGGAACATGATGGGTTTTAATCGGTAAGAGTCGGACACTCCTTCACGCAGCTAACCCACAGCGGGAGGATTCATTTGACGATATCCCATAAAAAACGGTCAAAATATTCTTGCCGCTACACAGTTCTCAGCTAAGCAATATATTGCATTTCTCACAATGCAAATCACGCTATCGGGCAAAAGACCTGAGAAATATGATAAAAATCTTGCGCAGTAGTTTTTCACAATCGTACCAATCATAATTTATAAATATTAAAACAGACAGATTATTGGATGAGATTTCAAAACAAACATGTTTTACATTTTTCAAATCACCTTGTAATGTCACCTGCTTAATTGGCTGTGTTTGGCATTGTCAACATTATAGGTACCTGATAAACAGTAATCAGTCAACACTGAATATCATAATCGACAGTTTATTAATGCTCACTGTTGAGTGTTAAATATTGTGTATAGATAGCAATTCTAGCACATATGTTTAGTAATTTATTGCTCATTCGACGTCTATTATGAAAATATTGAATTTGTATAAATAACTAATTGTAATGTTTTGCGAGAACGAGCTGCTATTGTCTTGCTTTATATTGGAATCCATCATTATTTATACATATATTATTCTTTTGTTTTTTGCCGAAGAGTTGCTGGCTCATCAATATTTTGATGTTTTGGCATTCATGCTATGTAGGACGATTGCCAATTCATAGACCAGTGAATCAATACGAGAATATGTTTCATTTATGAATACCGTTGAGGCAGCAAATGCTCTACACTCGGAGTTATCAACATAGCATTTTATAAACATGTTTTTATTAAATCATTCAATGAAACGGTAGTTATTCATTGTTTTTTTTATTAGTGCTTAGGTATAGTGTAGACTGAGACCTTGTGATGTTATGGTTTAATTAATTAGGATAGCGTCGCTCAAAAATGATGCAAAGAACTTAAAACATAAATATCTCTAGACAAGTAATTAGAAATGTACTTAAATTACAAATGCAGTGCAAGTGCAGAATTTATACGCACAACAGTAAATTACAATAAATTCCTAAACTATTCCGCCTAGAAATGAACCGCTGGAAGTGAGTTTTCCATTATGCTTTCTTGTTATTTATGTGAATACCAGCGCCGATAAACACATCCAGGTCTTTGGAACACAAACATACGCCCAATAACTCTTACAAGTGTTCTATTTTGAACCACGTCGTTAGAGAATGGAAGGAGCCACAGTTTTAGCTGTAACAGAAAATGTATTTCGTTAATAGCGCTGGTAATAAGGCGTGGCCATTCAGCTTTTATCCTTATTGAATTAAAAACTCCGCAAAATTAAAAAAGCAGGATAACGCATAAAGTCATAAAGATAACTATACAGTTTCCGTTTGTCTAAAGTGCCTGAAATGAGGCCGTGGCGTGAGATAACGAGCAGGAATGAGAGTTGGAACGTTTTTAAAAGTCGAGCCGGTATTGCGCTCCCGCAGAAAAATTCATCATGTAATGCTCTGTTATTTCCTCGAGAAGGAAGTAACGGCTTGGCACTCTGAGCTCTTATTAACCTGAGTTCAGGGATCGCAATCATGCCTCAGACGGATTCACGTAAACCAGGTCACAGCCATATACCAATACGGTTCCAGATCCGCACAATATCGTACATGCCATATCTTCTAGCCTTTTTCCAATTTGGTCGACTCTATTATGATGAAATAATAAAATGAATAAGAAACATATTTTGACTAACAGCTAGATAAAAAAATCTAACAGCCGGGCTCTCAAATGAGGATCAACGATCCGTAAAATATTCTCAAGCATTTGGTTTTTATACATTACGAGATATTTTTGCAGAATTCTTAATAAGTTACCTGATTAGCATTAATTCAAAGGATTTATCACAAGTTTGTATATGTGCAATAATCACTGCTGTCGCGAAATATATTTTGTCAGAAGCTAATTTATGCGTGGTTAGACAAATATGACCCCGGTTGTAGAATATGCATAATATTTCATGTTTGTTAACATTTAAGAATTTTGCAAACGTGACTGCTTCTTACTTTAAAAGACAAACTAATGAAAAGTATGACACATATGAAGCAATCGGAGCGAAAAAAATATAAAACAACCTTTGATCTCGTTCATAAAAGAAACATTTTATAAACGAACGTGCTAATTCATATTTGTAATAATTATTAGGCAATGTAACTAACATTTCAATGTGCTGCCCACTGATGGATGCTAATATTTTTTTTTTACAAATTACGCTTATGGTAACGTTTTTGTATTAGTATGCTTAATGTATAATTATGAGAATATAATGACATCACCATCAGTGATTCATGAGATTTGTATAGTGTACCCAAGTATGTGTTCTTGACTCTTGGCTTGGGTAATTATCTCCTATAAAAACATGTGTGGGTACCTGACGTGTTTACAGCCACTCGAAATTGATTTTATAAATCATAGTATAAACATAGATTTATTATGTACACAGACTATGGTCATCCAGATAAGACGTAGTATTTCTAAGACACAAAGTACTCGTGATTCACGTCAATGGAAATGCTATTCATATTTTAATTAGTCAGTCTCGAGGGTTACTACGTAACATCCGATGAATATAATAGAATAGTAAGGTTGACGGGTTTGTTGTTTGATTGCAGTGTTATCAGTGAGCGCGTTGAGCGCGGGCGGCGGCGTGGGCCCAGTCCCCACGCTGGTGTCTCCGTGTACTCTTGGAACGGAGGTGGAAATGGTGCAGGAAGGCGTCGGTGCGGCCGAGGGCCTCATCGCGCCGCGCCGCGTGCCCAACCCCTGTCTGGAGAGCCCCCAACGCATGGACTTGCATCGGGAGCTCCTCTTTAACCAAAAGATGTAAGTGTTCACCGCCTTCAGTCATAACCTGTAATGTTCAATCGTTCGAACCCATAGGTATCGAGGTAAAAGAGTATCTAAGGGAGTTTCTTAGGGTGCGTCCACATCTGGCGAATGCGCCGCGAATGCGCAGCACGCGAGCCGATCGCGAGCTGTCCGCGAGCTGCGCGCGTGCAGTCACTGCAATAGTTCGGTGCGCCTCTTTAGCGCAACTCACGCAAGGCTCGTATAGAGCGCGCGAGCGGCGCGCGAGCGGCGCGCGATCTGCGCGCAATCAGTTCTCGCCCTTACAGTTCCGTATATTGGCTCAGTACTATCGAAGATGGCAGACGTCGCGCGCCGCCCGCGCGCAGCTCGCGCGCCGCCTGCGCGCCGCTCGCGTGCGGCGCTTAGGTCGCGCGCGAGCTGCGCGCGGGCGGCGCAGAAGCGGCGCACGAACAAAAATGCACGCGCGCAGCTCGCGAACAGCTCGCGATCGGCTCGCGTGCTGCGCATTCGCGGCGCATTCGCCAGATGTGGACGCACCCTTACCGTTTTCATCCATAAAAGCCACCTTTTGGAACCGCGCACCTATATGCACATCTATAAAATGAAAACCTTTGACTTTGAACAACTGGAGAATGTTTGCACATTCATGTCATCTGAGCAATAAAATTGTCCTACAGTTACAACGGTTTCGTATCCAGGGTTCCGGTTGGTTTCCTATGCAAGATATCGAATACATTCCAGTTCAAGTATCTACGTCATAGCTGCTCGATTTACCCATGTGTATTTGCGTAACCAATCGGATTTATTGGTCACTTCTTAAAAATGTTTATAGCGGATCTGAGTCAGATGTATTTGGTAATTTTATTCAAAGAAAAAGAGACGCTTGAGGTATGTTGAAATATTGTTTTGTAGGTACGGAAAATTACCTTTTCATTGTAAGGTGTTCTTTTCTCGAGCTTGCGGTCACATCGCCTTTCTTCAACCTTTGTTCGTTATTATAATAGAGGATGCTCTTAAAAGCACTTTGTGGGAGCGACAAGAGACTCTTCCGATAAGTTTTGTGCCAGGGACAAATGCTGGTCAGTGGTTGGATCTTTTTGTGATTTTTAATGAAATACCGACGTAGTAGGTACTATAGTGTTGCTTTCTTAAAAATATAATAATAAAAACGAAATCAAAATTTAGTTTCTGTTTTCTACCATTTTTTTTGGCAGAGGTATACACTACCAGGTGCCTCTCAGGTGAAATTCATTGTAAACCCTTGTTCGGCACTCATGTTATATGGACAAAGAAAAACAAACCAACTGATAACCAATTCCCGAAACTACGTACTCCTTCCTATACATCATAATAATCAGCTAAATAACAAAATAATCCACTATTACGTAGCATTTTTCTAAAGAATTTTAATCTTGCGGCCATTTGAAGCATGTTAATTCGCAATAGAACATTTGACATGCTTATGCTATTAAGACTCTCAGATAAGATATCAAGGTATAATAGAAAAGACATTTCGACTGGTCTGTACGTGGTAGAATATTTTGTGTAATGTTCTTATATTTCTAAATTGTTTTGAAGATTCAACATCATGATTGATTACAATGCGTAGAAACAGTATTTAGCGTCGAATGCGTGGAGTGGGAGCGCAAACTATTTAGTGCAACATGTTTAGTTTTTGCTAAGTCTAAGTTTGGTTCGTCTTCAGCGCACAGGTGCGGCGCATCCTGCCGAGTGTTATGCACCCGCTATAATTATTGAACATCTGTCGCCCGAACCTCGCTTCTCGCATTGTGTAGCTGAATGAGGGTCATACCATCTTTGTAAAGTGAACAAAGCGCATGCTCAATAATACACTGACCTAACTTTGTAAAACACCTTTTGGGGAATTCGCTAATGTCCATGTTTTTGTCAGTGTACATTTCGAATAAGGGTAAAAGAGAAAGATATTGTTCAGCTATGTGGTGCTTTAAAAAGCCGGAGACAAGATGAATATGTTTTCGAAAAACATTACAAACCTAAACGAAATCAGTCGGTACTGTCGGCACATTATTGAGCGTGCAAAATGTTGAAGGCATTATGTTGAAGAGAGAATAGCTTTACAAATGTTGAGACCTGTTGATTCAGTCCATTTCCCCGTCAATATGATTGTCGGAGCAGTCTCGTCCTGTTATTTCCGTGCATGGCTGCGAGTGCCGCTTGACGGAAGGAAGCAATTCCCAGCTCGCTCCTAACGGGAATTCTATGTCTGCAAACTACAATGTTATAGAATCTAGAGCTATATACAAACATTGAAATAACTCTAGCAAAAATCAAATAATATTTACCTACTTGATTTTCAAATCGATTATACCAATGTCGATCGTAATCAGAAATAATTTGTCTCACATAATTTCAATTCCTTCGTGGAATGTTATCGTTCAGAAAAACCCAATCAATGCCGTTTGACAGCTGATTCTTATCAAATTAATTTTTATATGTACCTATGTAGGAAACTGCATTTTTTTCACATAGGTATATATTTTTTTCATAAAATCCTTGATCATGCTAGTTTCATTGAAGATACAAAACAAACAGGGATAAATTCGTGGAGACTTCAGTCTGCTGGTCTCTAAGAGGTAGTATCCACGTCAATTTTAAGTCAATATCCTATGCAGGCGCCAGTAATTAGTCGGGATTAAATCAAGCTGACGAGCTCCTGGTAACGCCTCGGCAGCTTTAAACTAATTCTAAATATTAATGCTCCAAATAGCTCGATGATTGCATCTGTGTTTACATTTTGCACATAGACTGAAGTAAAGTCTGATGAAATGTATTTCCAAATGTTATCCGCATTATCGTAGATTGTAAACTGAGATAGCTTTTATGAACAAAAATGATTTACAAAATTGAATTGATAAAGTGCGATCTAGATAGAAGTAAGCAGACAAGCTAAGAGCAGTCTAATACAATAAAGTTGGTGTATTTCGACACAGATGTGCAGTAAAACAAACAAAGCAATGCAGTAACTTGTGACGTCATACGTACAAAATAGTCCACACATGCAGGTATTGTGCGTGGGAAAGCCGCAAGGGAACTGTCTCAATAAAGAACAGAAGCTATTCAGCCTAAGATACTTTGTATTGTCTATTATTTTACTATGTAACGTAGTTGTTGAATTAATGTTGAAATTGCATTCAAGGATATTTCAACATTCTTAATGTGCAGCATAAATTGCATGAGTTTTCGAAATTTTCTCAAAAAATTTCGATTTTAAAATCATTGATACATTTTTATTACTTTTGGTGCGGATATTTCTTCTATTCAATTGCCAAATCAAGAATTATATTAGTGGCGTGTAAAAGGTTTTTCCTTAATTTCAAACATTTTGTATTTCTAAGGAAAACCATTTATTTGATAATTCTTATCAACTGTTCACCTATATTATGTGTATTGTGTAGTAATACATTTCGATACGGTATAATCCTCCGACTATTGTTTACAGGCGATTGCTTATCACTAATTCCTACGTAACACTGCATATCGGCTCGAATTTTGCGTTCATGTGACCATATATGGTAATGAATTGAGCTTCGGCTTTGTCATATACGATAAGATTATATGCTATCTTCGGTATACTTACGTTACGATATCGTATCACACTACGCTACGTTGAATTTTTCTTAGCAACAAGAATTAATCCTCATAAAAATTGATATTATTGATTAATTGTTTCAAACTTTTTGCTTTTGTCTGTTTCAGTGGAAAAAATGTCTTGAACCAAAAAAGTGAACTAGAAAAGGCCCTGTCGAAGCACAAAGAGAAGCAAATCATGAATCAAGTAAAGGAACACAGGGAGACGCCAGGTAAAAATACTACTTTAACTATGGTTATTATTTTATTACCTATTCAACAAAAATATGTTGCATTTAGATCAGTCTGATGTTAAGGCAGTACATACTATGAGTTCAAACATGTCATGTGATAGATAGGTAGATAAAGTGTCTTCTGATAATGATAAACTAATATATTTTTTCAACAAAGTTAATCCTCGAGGCTTACTCGCATTACAACAAAAGGCAATACAGAGTGACTTTTTCAGCCATCGCGTATTATGAATGTGGTTAGTTAGCCCAGTTTATAACAATAGTTCAAAGCTACTAGACCTTTGTGATAACTGTTGTTATCGCCAACATCCGGCCAATGTTTGCTAATTAATAGCCGATACCAAATACCAATACAGTCAGAGTTCAACCGGCGGATTAGTCAACGCACTAATAGTAATTAAGATCTAAGGAGGTTTACGTCGTAAAAGTTTGATGAATTATGTAGGCAACGGTGTCAGCCGGACGGGTCAGGCACAAAAGCGCAAGTAACTCATTACATCAGAGCATTATCAAGTGTTTGATATAACATTGGGTAACTGAACTATCATTAAACTGATCGTCAAGCACGTGCTGTATCCGGTGCCGTATGGTTACGTATCTCGATCGTTTTAATAAAATCTTACTACCTGTATAAACCAATGCGATTGATCGACGTTGCTTAACAGACAATTATGTGGTATAGCATATATACAGTAGTTAAATAAAATATGTACGTAGATACAATATTCAGAGCGATGCGTTGTTAACTTTTACTCTCAAATATTCGTCGACGATTGAAATTCCACAAAACTCGTATGGCGTTTAGTGTTTTTTGCTCGCATATTTGGACGCAGGCTCTTTATCCGGTGCAGTTCGATATGAGCACCGCAGGTGCACTCAGCGGCCGTTCACCCCGACAGCCAATAATTGTGGACACATTCCTTGTAAACATACAATGTAAATGAATCCTGACTCCATGAAAACGCGTACTTATGTAGATTTATAACAATTTTCTGTAATTGGCTTTGTCGGATGTCGATGACCAAGGTTGGATGAAAGTGAAACTGCATCTGGTTAGTTCCCGTCTGTCCGATTGGTCGAGCGTGGGAGAAATTACTGCAATAGATAAAAGTTCGCAACTTTGCTGCGGTTTCCTTATGTACCTATTAAGTTCCGATTATGCCGCATTTAATTAAAGTGACATTAATGTGTTTATAGTTGCGGTCATCAAGAGCCGATCTGAGAATTTGCCAATACTGATAAATTTATATTCCTCGTTTTAAATTGTCTCATTTCATAATGTTAAAAATATGTATATGTGTATGTACCACGTGTTAGCATTCTATCAAAATATGTACACTAGCTTTTGCGTTTCAATGTGTTCAATGATTAGAAGAACAAACACAATAAAATGACTGGATATTTCTGACTTTACTAGGAATGTTATCAAGCAGTCGTCACTATGATAATAGAATTACTATTCGTATCTAACATCGAGTACTTAACGTTAGACAGTTGTAATAATCGATGTGAACGTTAGATCGTTTTTTATCAATGGGTGATTAAACTGCTAGTGATGATGTATTAATAAACTTATGTTATAGACTTCCTATATTGTTTGAAATGCCGAAAGCATCAGTCATTTGATTTTAATTGACCACTTCGATTAGACTGCTCAAATCAAGTTGGTTGCGTACTTGTATAAACGGCAACAACGTGTATGTAATGTAAGGAAGTAAGCCTTTTTAACAAATCAGAAAGACTAGACCTTTGTCAGCCTATAGGCTTACATAGTCCATCAAAAATTACAGTTAGGTACTGACATTGTATTCGTTGACCAATCATTTTATTAACTTATTATTGACTAAAAACTGTCGTTTTGATTAAAAAATTGAATGTGTGTTTTTGGACTGGTTTAATTATTTGATGTAAGGTTTAATTAGCTGTATCAAATTTTGCGTGCCTCACGGTAGAATGTATCGGATTCCACTTTTACTTATTATAAAACCATATTTTTGTAGCTACATTAATTGCAAATATATTTTTATTTCATATTATTTCAAAATATTAATCATGAGAGTCGTTTGGACCAAAAGAAAAAAATCTGAAGCCAGGACTTTGAAGTTGAGGTTTCAATTCAGCATATAAAAAAAATCCTCTTCTCATTTCAGAATTAGAACGCGCGATAGCAGAGCGAGCTCGTAGGCTAGAGCAAGCAGAACAGAGTTCTGAGGAACCAGAGACGGGAGCCAACCCCACGCTGCAGCAGATTCGCGCGCGGCTGCGGCACGCCGCGCCCGCGTCCGCCGCCTCCGCGCACTGAACGTACCCCTAACCCTTCAACGCCCATAAGGTATAATGCCTATATCCTAAATTTCACGTCATATTTTCCCCTCAAAGTCAGCAGTGTTAAGGGGGAAATTTATATGTCGTGAGTTGAATATCCACCCGAAGAAGGATGGTTGCAAAAATCACTGTCACACATTTAAATCTTGAACATCTTTTACATTCAATCTTTAAAGATCTTTTGAATTTTTTTTCTTCAGTAGCTAAATAGTGATTTTTGCATGTAACGGCATTGTAACTTATGGACGGCAGCTCTATTCATGTACGAACAAAATAAGAAAAGGATCGACATCCTAGCCATATTGTGACGTCATGAGTCTAAAGTTACTTCAGTTGCGTCACGTCCAAATGCGAAGTCGAATCGACTTCGTTCAAGGCCGATCTTTTTCTTGTTTTGATCGAGTAGTGTACCCTCTTCACCTCATAGGCATACCAAATTCAATATTTGTCCGAAGTTCTCATAAATTGTACTCCGTTCCTCCAAACCGCATAGTTCTGCCTGTAGGATGTTATTAAAGTACTCAACCTATAAGATTGGGTAGTTTAAAACGCGTAATATTTTGGTATATATTAATGTCTCTTCGTACCCTGAAACAACATTATGAGAATTTTCAAAATCTTTGTTAGTTGAAGTAGTCCATGAATGTTGTCTATTAGCGCCATCTTTGTGTATTAGTAGATAACTCTTACTAACATGATATCAGTGGTCGGGGCAGTGGATACAGCGTAGAGGAACTCGGTGTGGGGCCTAGGTGGAACTATATTGAAGTGAAACATTTCAAGGGTTAATTAATAATTATGAAGGGATTGAGGAAATGGAAGTGCGCTGTAATTATAAGCATTGAGCGTGTGTGCGTCGCTGGTGGTGTGCTGGTGTGAGTGATACGCTTTGATTGCCAAAGCTTGATTGATATTAATTAATCGGTTATTTTATTGAATAAGTCGGACAGCCATGCTTTAAACTTTTTTTCAACGAAAAAGGTCACTAAAAGTGTCACAAAATAACGATTTGTTTGTTATTGTACTATGATTAACATTATGACGAGTGTTAGAATGCACTGTAACTGAACACTTGTTTGATTCGAACATTTGATTTTATTTATGCACACGATTATTTAATTTTGCTAATACGTAATATATCGAACAACTATATGACTGAGGAATCGACTGCGTGTGTTGTAATAATAATAATAGGGGTAATGTCGACTTCAAACAAGAGATTATAAATATTTTTCTAAACTTTTTGACGTCACAAATCTTAACAATTCGTAGCGTTCATTCGTAAGCATTTACTGTTCTCGTTGTACTCTTAACTTATCTGTCGCTGTATGGTTTAGGGATAACTGTCAAAGTAATAATTGTAATAACTATTTTATGACATTAATTATTATAGAGAGTAGATAGATGTTTGCAATTTACAGATGTATGGTTTAGAAATATTAAAATATAATACATATTTTATTGTCAGAGTAGAAGTCTTATGAAAAGTAGAGTGGATCCTAAATAGATATTACCCGTACTTACATAAATATTAAAGTTGGAAATTATATTCACATACATTACATGAATAGTTAACCAATAATTGTGAATTTAACAAATAGCTTTATGGGCACTTTACGATATATTTAAATGTCTAATTTTCTACAGATCCTTGCACCTTATCGGCCTTTCTTAATGACTCCAATTAATAGTTGACCAGTGTATTAGAATTTGAAGTGTTCAACAAAGTGATAGAAAAGTATTTTTATATATTTGAGATGCCTGCGGGCTCGACCGCGGGTTTTCAAAGTTTAATCGATATTCGTAGTAAACCCCGAAGATACATTAAATTATTCACTACTCCTAGTAGATGTTAAACAGTAAACAATAATACGTGTAACATTTACTTCGTTGCTAAGATAGAGTTATTTTAATAATGCCTAGAACTTAGTAGTGCGTCACCATCTGCGGAATGATTTGAAACTTGCTATTTATACATTTTGATGAATCTCTTGAGTATTGTTTGCCCAGCTAGTTATTTTTATTGCAATTTATCATCAATCCGCCGGCAATTCTTGGGATTTGGCTGCGTAAACTTTATATAGATTGTATTATGTTCGGTGTGCCTAATTATATGTACTTGTTATTTCCTTTCAGAGTATTAATTATTTATCGTTATAAGTTTAGAATATGATAGGATGACGATTCTCACAAAGATACCAAAATTGCAAAAACAAATGTAATTAGCTATCATTCCACTTGTTATTCTTTCACGTGCGATAATTTCTTTGTCAAAATGTTTTCTTTTCTGTTAAGATTATCGTTAAGTTATTGTAACTTAGTACAAAATGGCTCCTTCATAACATGAGGGCTAGTTATAGGCTTCCGAAGCTGCATCGTGGCCATCTTAAGTGCGACATTATTGAAAAAGTACTGTATAAGTTACTTACTCTTTGTATTGATAGTATGACATGGAACATGTATGAAGATAATTTGCATAGTCAAATAAAAATGTTTTAGAATATCATTTGTGTTTACTTTGCAACAATCCTGAAGCATTTTCCTATCTACATAGGTACTTATATGAAAAGTCAAAGTATTACATTCCATTCTGGATCAAATTGTACCTGCATCGTTATGGTACCGATCTTGCACTTGTGAATGACTCTGTGTGGATTTGTTACTCCGACATGGCTCAGAAATTCAGAAATTACCACTGACTTTAAAAATTATATAGGTATCCAACAACATACGTAGATACAATAATTACCTACATGATTGTAAATCGTAATCAATGAAAGAAACACACGGAAAGCAATGTCGTTTAACCGCCAAAACATTATAATCTAAATACCTAAATCGAATTAACGTTTATTCGATGAACAATTAACAATCGAACTAAATCGATTAGATCGTAATCAGGTAACACTTCACCCTAATTAAACGGAGGCGCCAATTGCGTGCACAATAATTTTCGACATAATAGTGCTAGCGTACAAAGCTTTGCATTTTGTTTTACATTATTATCTAACAACTGCTGTTAGGCTGTGGTCACACTGTACAATGAAACAATAACGGAATAAAACGTACTTTTAGCAGAAACTTATGGCTGTTCTCAATAGTTTATCCATCAGTTCCAGTTGATTTGTTAAAGGTGGATATCATTTTGACATTAGCCCCGTACAAGTAATGTGAAATTCCTATCTCTGGTAAGCAAAATAAAAGATAGAAAGGTCCGTAGATATGCACGCGCCAGACACATCACATGTTATTATTTTTCTTCTTCTAAACTTAATTTTGGTAGCATCATCAGATGCAACTAAGTGACATTTTTGGACCAATTGAAAGTTAATTTTAATAACATATGTGAGCCTTTTGTTTAACAGTCGAATATGTTGGTACTTAACTGTTTCGTCAACGTGTGGAGAAAATGCAACTATGTAGTTCATAGAAATCTATATATCTATAGCGCGTGGTGCTTACAGAATGTCAATACAATATTGATGGTGTCTATTTAACGATGGAAACCTTGTATACCATATTAACTACTAGCTTCTGCCAGCGGTTTCAACCGCATCCCGTGCGAACTACTTCCCGTACCGGGACAAGAAGTAGCCTATAGCCTTCCTCGATAAATGGGCTATCTAACACTGAAAGAAATTTTCAAATCGGACCAGTAGTTCCTGAGATTAGTGCGTTCAAACAAACAAACAAACAAACTCTTCAGCTTTATAATATTAGTATAGATTTAATGCACGATATACTTACTTACATTGGTAACTTTATAGGTTTATGTAAGAGACTTTGTCTACTAGAACTGTCTCATATCTGTTGACTGTGGTGTGGTTTTTGTCATTCAAAATCAGTTTGGTTCCCTGATCAATAAAACGTATGGTTTTATTGAAATTTATTCGTAGCGGAACCATGGACGATTATGACATTAATGTGCATACGGCTCTGAAAAATTATGTTACCGACTATGACGGAAGACGACTTTTCAAATGACACGAGCAGCCAATTACCTGCGTTACATTAATATCTTCAGCTATTATTGAATGCATCGAACGTATTATTAGCGAATAATTAGTTGGGGAAATTTGTAGAGTTGTTGAAGCGTGAAACGCTTTCGTTTTCTTAGGACACGGGAGACACGTCCACCGGCGCGGCGGCGGCGGCGGTCAGCGAGTGGCGACTGCACCCTGCTGCCTCGCGCCTTCATCAGCGTGCCGTGATGCGCCCTCGTTCAGTCGACAATCGAACTCCTTGCGTGGCTCACGTTCTCGTACAATGTAAATAGTGCGTAGCACGTTGTTACCAGTAATAGTGATTAACTCAATATGTTTAACAAGAAACTTTACTTCGCGTTAATAGCATTATTAGTTATAAGTAATGTTGTCTGCGGGAAAAAATCTAAGAAAAATAAACGGCCTAAGGATCAAGAGGAGCAAACAACCATACAACCTAATGTAGTCGCCTATTCAACTTTCGGATTTAACGATGTTGGTGCATACGATGGGTTTATACCCACGTCCCCGGATTATGCCAACTTCCTAAGTGGTGTCAATCAAGAATCTACAACAAGATTATACGCTCCTGCATTCCCCAGCTCCATAGACTCTACAGGATATAGTGGAAATTATGGTCCTCAAGCATTCGACGGCCACTCCTACAGCGTGAACGAGGACAACGCAGGGCAAGCCGGTATGTTTCACTATGCACCTAATTCAATGAACATTTTCAATAGCCCTAATTATGGCACAACCGCCGAACAAAATAAAAATACTGAGTCTGAAGACACTAATGGGCAAAATACAGATGATTCAGATGCACCAGTTTATGGCACTAAAATAAATTCTCGACATAAATACAGAGCCATCAATCAGTTCAATAATTCTGAAGTCAATGCCTTTAACAGTGGTTATTCAAATTTATCAGACGATAAGTATTTACACTTTCCTGAAGCAGATTCCACACATGATAAAAAGCCTGCGTTCATTGAGTCTAGTGGAAGTTTTCAAAATACTAACAGTTTTGTCCAAAATTATGAACCGACAGAAAATGAGGACTTTCGGAAACCATTCTCTTCCAATGTCCATAATGTAATTAAGTTTCCAAAAGTAGTTGATTTTACGAAATTACACCCATACTATCCTAATGAATTAGATACTTCTAAGATTTTGACAGCGGACTCTTATCAGCCTCTGAATCCTCAAAATTCCATGGGAAGCACTCAAATGGATAATACTTTTTCAAATTCCTTTAATTACAACAATAATAACAACAATAAATTTATCGATTCCTCACCAAAATTGGTAGACAATTACAATATGAAAAATAACGAAGACTCTGCTGATAAGTCTGTCGTTAAACAAAATGCATTTTTTGAACATGGTGGAACTGATAATCATGTTAACACACGTCATAAGAATAGTGCACATACAACAAAATCATCTGAACAAAAGAAGAAAATCAAGCATAAACCATGGTCTTCTGGAAATTACAGTAATGATTTTAAAGATTGGAAGGATTCATCGTCCATAAAAGGCTATGGATATTCTACAAATTTCAGTAATATGAACTTCAGATACGATGTAAGTGAGCCCAAAAAACCTTTTAATCATGATGAAATAGAACCAGCAGGCAGCAATTTAGTTGATTTAACAAGTTACCAATTTCCGGAATCGGATTATTCAAATTTCAAAAAAATGCCTGAATTTAATGAAGACGATGATTACAACAGCGTATCATTGAAAGATAAATTTAAAACAAATGAATACCTGAATCAATTTAAACACTCGTTCAGTACTGTTCCAACTACAACATCTTACTGGGGAAATGCATTTAAATCATCAGATTACTCATCCCTTAGGGATCACCCGAAAAAAACTCACTATGGAGATATTAATACCGATTCTGTGGTTAACATTCCAAAAAGACCACATAAGTTAAGCTATCCAAAACCGACGGAGGGTAAAGTAGGAGACTGGCCACACCAACATAGCAGACCTCATAAACATAACAAACAACCAAACGACTGGACACTTAACTTGGACACCAGATTCAAGTCCGAAGAAGATTTATTGGGTCTCAGAACGCACGATACCTCTCATCCGACATATTTGCCGACATTCAAGCCGAGTAGCAGTATTTATGACAATGATAATGAATTTAAAAACCTGGTTGAAAAGTGGCGTCAGTCATATTTGAAGACGAAATATAAAGATGTACCTGTGCGTGATTATGAAAGTTACGGGTCTGAAGTCAAGCCTACACATGTGCCAATACCGAAACCATACCCGGTAAGTGACATGTTTTGTTTCGTAGATTTGATGTAAGTCATCTTGTAGCTAACAATGCCTATGTGGTTATTTGTGTTGATAATTCAGCAAAAACCTATCATATGATGGAATGCGGATCGGAAAAGCAGACAACTAACGTCGCGCACTAATTTCCTCGGCCAGTAAAATGATGCGCGCTCGTGCGCCCGGGAGAAATCATGTAATACAATACTTCATCGGGATTATAAACTAACATAAAATAGAAGCAGGGTCTTGTGTGTGTTCGTTAAAACATAAGAAATACGCAGGGAAAGTGACAGTTATGTAAAAGAAAAAGAAAATTATTATGGAAATTGTGCAAGTGCAGTTAGATCGAGGGTTTAACGAGTAGTTAGGCGTCAGTAATAAGCTCGACGACCTCCCTGGAGTCACGCTACATTAGTTGCTATTGTAAGAAGTGAAAGCGGTACCTTTCCTTGTAAAGTTCTATCCTAACTCAAAATTATGATGATTGAATTTTCTTTTAAAATGAATATGATTATGGTAAATACTCGTATCAAAGTAAGGCGGGGTGCCATCATGAAAGTGCTCATATCAGATCTCACATGAAAGTCAAAACATTGGTTTATCTGCGTGCACGCTGCGTTGAACTTGTTAATGAAAAGGCAAGCAACCGCGCATCACATTGCTGCTGAGGGTTTTGTAGAACAGCTCTATGATAAAGATTAACCATAACAAATATTGTACGCGTGCTAGACCGTTTGGCTATTTTCATGGTTGCAAAACATATACAGAGTTCGGTATGTATTGATTGAACTTCAAGCCTTAGTTCCCGGCTTATGTAAGCGTATACTATTTACACCGTAGCATGTGGTCATTCACTAAACATCGTACTTTACCTTGTAGCTGTTGCATGGCATGCGTTATGCGTAGTACTCACAGTTTCACTTTTTACCATTCCTTCGATTTCGGTGCAAGTAGAGCAGTAACAGATAGTTGGTATGCATTGTTAGAAGGACAGAAGAAAGTGTTAGTATCCGTAATACATTAAATATGATGTTACTTTTACTAAGCAACGCATGTTCAATAAATCTAAATAAACACTTCTTTGATTGGAACATTGATAAAATAGTTACGTTGACAGGGACTAGGAAAACATTTTTAATTGAATATGATTGAAGTGTTCACGCGTAATGTTACTTTCTACTTGGTCATCAGTGTCTGGTAGGTTTCTATTAATAGACTTGTATACAAAATTGGTCCCGACCCCGGTCAGTTGAGTTTCTTGTAAGCTCCTCGCGGTCGACTAATGGCAATGGAAGTAATGGCATTTGATGATCACCTACAAGGCGCTAGATTAAGTTGTAATAAATAAAGTAATCTAGAATAATTAGATACTTAGTGGGATCTGTAGAGTAAACATGAACTTGCAGATCGAAGTCCCTCACCCGGTTATAGTCCCGGTGCCGCGTCCGTTCCCGGTGCGGGTGCCGGTGTCTAGGCCGGTCGCGGTGCCCGTGCTGCGGGAGATCACCGTCCCTATCGTGAAGCCGGTGCCTTACCCCGTCTACAAAAAGGTTCCCTACCCAGTAGAGAAGCTAGTCCCTGTGCCTGTTGAAAAAGAGGTTAGTGTCCTCGTAAGCCGCGGTGTTGTAAGGGCAATACACGTATCGACCAGTACGTGCCAATGGGATTGTACATAGCGAGTTTACGCAAAAGCGCGCTACCATTTCGCGGCCACCGTTTTCCACTTTTTGACATGCAGAACTGACTACGTGGATTTGGACCGTGGAGTAAATTTGAAACTTATTTATTAGGCAGGGCGCCTACAAGTTACTTACGTTGTGTTAACTTGCATGTAAAACTTATTAATCTTACTGATCTTTGCTGGAAATCTATGAAAATTGTTTCTTTACACGGTTACTGAATATTAATTTTCCCACATACAGCTTGTTGCATGAATACTGTTTAATTATTTCCTACGTAATAATAGCGCAGAGCATGCAAATTACATGGCATTAGTCAAGCAAATTGGAATGTTTTACACCTTGAACTAGAGTGTGTGATTTGGTTGCGAGTTATTTTCGTGTTTAAATAGAATGATATTGTACTTCAAATGTGTGATTTAGGTGACAGTGCCGGTGGAAAAGCCTTACCCAGTTCATATTCCCTACGTGCGACCAGTATTCCATCACACGAAGCCGGTTCATGAGGACCCTGAGAATTTAGAAGAGGATGACTACATGCGCCGTCCTGAAGTGAAGAAGCCTTCTCAGTATAAGAAGAGACCTTATGGGTAAAAAGAATATGTATATTTTCAGTTCATAAAATTGCTATAAATAGTTACCATTTAAAATAAAAAGGCTTACCAAAGAGATGCGACACTGCAGTTATATTTTGACTGCAGTTTTATACTGTTGTGTGATAAAATTTGTGATTTCGTTCAAATTCAAACCCAAAAAAAAATTACCACGCATAACGATAACATTTTACATAATTATTCAAACTTGTATGCAGTAACGCGTGTCGGTAATGCACGAAAGGGGCGATTCAAGTTCATAGACTTTATTGAATGCTATAAACATCGCATTCATCACATTTATAGAGTGTAACTGCTTGCACAATGTTTTTTTTTAATGACATTACTACACGAAGGTATTTTAATTCACACAATATTCGTAATTTATTGAGTGTCTGACGCAAATTATTTGTAGGTATACAACATAAGTGTTTAAATATAATTACAACAAGGAAGATTACTTCAGCTAACATTGTTCTTTTACAAGGCGTAGAACTCTTTTGCTTTATCATTATTTTATCGGTTAATCAAATTTATTGTTAAAACTTCCTGACAAAGTTCTTCCCTATTAGTTATTTCCTATTCCCTACATTTGCAAGTATTCACACCCACACATGGATGTAGTTGCCAAAACCATTTCATGCAACTTTACAGGTAACAGCAAGCCTCTATTTTGGAAGGAAATATAAATTAAAATAAGTTTTCCTGTTGCAGTTCCCGTAACAGATCGCGAAGGCCGTCTCGCTCCAGCTACCAGGAACGCAACAGGAGGAGGTGGCCCGAGCGCCGCCGGCCTTCCTCCAACAGCGAGCACAGACACCACTCCAGGCCCTCGGAGTACTACTCCCCGCCGTACAAGCATCATAACTACGAACCTGAGGATGAGGACGAACACAGTGACTATGCCCTCTATTGCAGGAGAACAGGCAACTGTTGATCAAACTCAACTAGTGATGAAAGACTGCTTACGTGTTCATAACTCCATCATTACAATTAAGCCCTAACCAATGCATTTGTAGATCGTTTCTCATATTTTGCATTTCATGTTCCGTAGTTCGGGGCATCGTGTCAAAGTATTTAATTTGTGTATACTTGTTGAATAGTTGTCTTTATTTAAGGTTTTGTAGCGTAAGTATTTCTATTGGTGTTCAAGCCACTGTGCCAAAAACTTCGAATTGTTCTTATATGTTAATTTTATATCTTTTTATTTTATTATGTTTGTACTTGTAGTTTAAGAATATTGTTATCTCGTCTTATTTTTTGTATAGTAGATTTAATTATTTATCGATTAGTCAGTAAATGGATTTCGAAACGATGCTTGTTTTTTTGACCGCGTTGATGTTAACGCAAATACAATCTTCTCCTAGAAACCGATGGTTACGGATACTATAATGATAGTTTCAACAAGCGGCAATTAGAAGTAATTGTTTCAATGTATTTATGTGGAATACGTGTTTAGTTGAGGAGATCAGTCAGTTTCGCATGGGCGCCCGCTTTTACCAACGCTTCGATAAGCAGAATGCGCCTTACGCGCTCACAAAGAGAAATAATGCGACGGCAAACGTTCCTGGCTCACAGTTTATTGTCCGCGCATATCAGATATTTACCACCTCTATCGTCGTTAACGTACTGTATAATTTACTCAAGTTTAATGAAGACTTTCTAGGGGTGTTCATCAATCATTCCCATCCTAGTAGGGCAGCGAACTTACTTAGTTAGGATGCTGTTTGAACGGAGATATCACCACGAATTCTTGAGGCGAAAAAAACTGCACTTGCCTCGATGTAGAAATTATTTTTTGAAGCAGGGTTTTTCCTGTTATCTTTCAATTAGATCTATCTATCTATATCTATTATGTTGAAAATTGCTATGTTATGATATATTGCTCTATTATCTTACCTGAAATTCAGTTACACAAACTAGGCTGTAAATTAGCACTGTTTTAAGTCACTGGAAACGCATCACTTGTTTTTGCAAGGAAGAAGGAGAGGTCAGATAAGCATTAGCGCCATGAAGCACAAGTACTGAGCAATATCCGGCTACATTACATGCCGCAACATGTCTGGAAAAAGCGTAGATATATAAGATGTTTTCAATTTTTGACAGTTTGTCCCTTTGTTTCGGGTCATCGCTGAACAGGCAAACTGATATTACAAGGAGTAACTTAGGCCACTTTTTATCCGGGAGCAGTAAGTAGTGCAGCTTGTGGGTCATATTATTTTATCCTCATTTTCAGGTATATACTTAATCGTCTTCAGCATTCTTAATCTCAATCTGTATATCTGTTACAGCTGAAAGCGTAATGAAGAATTGACTCAAGAATGTATAATGATAGGGAGGAATAGAGTTGCAATTGAAAAACGAAACGTTTTTTTTGAAACTTAAAAATGTGCTGATGGGGTTATCCCACTGGTAACTGGTTGTTCAAGTAGTAACTGGGATTCCCAATGCGCCTATAGGTAAAATTAAACGTTACCGAAGTACATAAATATGATTTAGCATACCGGGGAGATGAGTTTTTACTACGCAAACAATGAGTCAGAACTGTTTGGTACCACCAATTATGTGCCGTAGCACTTATTCGAAAATTCAACTAAATTATACATAGATCTAGATATGTGTAGAGATCTCATGGATAACTGTATTTCCTAAAATATTATTTCTTAAATCTGTTTAGGAGTGTAATATAAGAATTTTCCATATCTTCTTTCAATCAAGAATGTTTTGGCAGTAGGAACACAGCAGAAATCAAACACTAAACTCTTGAGAATTTAATGTTATTGGAATAAAATATAATCTTGGAGTTCTACGTGAAAATTCAAAGATTAATCTTCCCATGGTTCTAATATTTCCACGGATCATTTCTCAACAAATAAACGTGCTTATTGCGAACTGGAGTGTGCAATGAGTATGTGTTTACATTTGATCTTGTCTGTTCTTCGACGGTGAGATCTTTCGATCTATTTACATAAATGCAGCTACCTACCTATATCCTGTTGTAAGTAACTAAAAGAATTTATTAACAATCGACCTTGCCCAGTACAAGGTAAATTTAAAGAAAAAGTCTTGACGAATATATGAAATGAAACGAAATGAAAAAAAATCTTCGCCAAACTATTTACAGTTGGAAGTACTTAGACGCGCTAATGTCAGCGGTATTGAGGCCTATCTAATGCGTCGACAGCTGCGCTGGGCTGGTCATGTCTCCCGGATGTCAGATGCCAGAGTAGCAAAGCGCGTCTTCTACTCAGAACTGGAGACTGGCAAGCGTAAGCAGGGTGGTCAACGTCTGCGGTACAAAGATGTGCTGAAACGCCACATGAAGAGATGTGACTTAGATCCGTCACACTGGGAGGCTATGGCGGCAGATAGGACCAAATGGAGGCGGACTATTAGCCGGCGGAGAGAACAGCTCGACGCTAGGCGAGATGAGCTAAAGGCCCGACCACCCGCGGCCATCCAATACACCTATATCGGAGGAGTGCTGACTTGCAGTGAATGTGGACGGACATTCACTGCAAAAATTGGCTTTGTCAGTCACTGGAGAGCACACCAGCGAAGCTCTCAAAATTAAGCGCAGATCCAAGTCGCTGTGGCCGAAATCGGCCAGGATCAATATCTACAGTTGGAAAATACAGAACGAAATTTTTGCATTCAAGAATTATGTAGGTGCAAAAAAACAGTACCGCTAAATTATTCAGAGGCAATAAGTATTTTGATTAAATGCTTAACAAAGTACCTAAAGATTGAAGGTTCAACTAGATTTTCAGAATACATATTCCTGTTATTTTCTGAGAAAGATACCTACCTACCTAAAAGACAGAGTATTAGATCTATATAATATACAGCAAAAAATCAGGCCCGCCGTAAGCGGGCGTGCATCGCGTGCACAGCACGCGGGCGGCACGTCCTAGGGGGCGGCAAATCTAGCGAGTTATCACGTAATATTTAAAAAATACAATATCTTTTTACTAATGATTTGATTTCAATATTTCCGAACTCAGCAATAGCGCTAAGAATATTACTTATACTGCCGGTTTCAGTTAGGTACATATGTTGAAAGGACATTTTCAAAATTAAAGATTCTTAAAAACGATTTAAGATCAACCAGTGGCGTAGCGTGGGGCAAATGCTATTTAGGGGGCGGCAAAATTAAACCAATAAAATTTCGGAAAAAGCCGCCCTAGCTTTGGTCGTCTCCTATCAATTTTGACTGTTTCACCCTTTGCATCCCCAAAAAAATTCGCGCTCGCTGCGCTCGCGGCTCCATGTCAGATATCGCATTTTATCTTTGTTTAATTGTTGAGGCATTCAATTCCGAATAAAAATTTTTCGCGCACGTCCGTTATGGCTTTTTATGATATGTTCACTTCATGAAAACTCTAAGGAAAAAATCGCGCTCGCTTCGCTCGCGGCTTTTGCACTTCACTTCTGTGCATATCTTACTTTTTGACTTTGCTTTGTTAATTTACAGTGATTTTTATTTGTTTTGTGACCTTTAAAAATAAAAATTTCGCGCTCGCTCCGCTCGCGCTTGCTTACATATGGAAAGTGGCTTATAATTTTTCAAAGGAAAACCCACCAAATAACGTATTTTACTGACTTTAAACATTGTTATAGATATTTAAGTGCGTTAGTTTAAGTTAATCACAATCTTTCAATACATAGGGGCCACTTGGGTAATGATTGCACTGCATTGATGCCCTAAGCAATTGCTTAGTTTGCTTATGGGCTAACCCAGGACTGCTTAGGGCTTAGGTTACTCTGAACATTTCAAGTAAATAAAAAGTTATGTGTAATGTATGTTATGTATTGCAATAGTTATTTATCCAAAAGTAGGTGGGTTTTCTGCAATCAGAGCGGTGCATGTACATATTTTTTTCTGTTGGACAAGTAAGATGGATATGAATGGGCGGGGGGGGTCCGGACCACCTGGATCCGCCCCCCCCCCTTATATATTTTTTGACAAAACGTATGTAGTCGTAGGGCGGCATAATCAGTTTTGCACGCGGGCGAACAAACAGCTAGCGGCGGGCCTGCAAAAAATGTACAAAGCTGCGCCTTTATTGTAGTTGTAGTCTTTGCGTGTGGGAAAATTTGTTTAAGCTGCCTTTCCTGGCAATAAAATGGCGCTCAGGTGTAATTGCTCTCATAATTACTGTAGGAGGTAACGTAAAGTTAGCTTGATTTGGATAAAGTAAGTATTCTTAATAACATTCAACACCGCACTTTTCAGGGACAGCGGTTGGTCGTCACGACTAGAATTGTTTTAATAAATAGCTCAGATGTATTGTTATGCTTTTGTTATTAAGTCGGACCTTTCATAGAAGCTTTTATGTACTTAAAACAATGGTAGGTATGAAGTTATGTTACCTAATTATCTTTGAACTATGACATCTATTCGCAATCAAGACAATAGTTGATTAATGATAATTAATTGTTCAATATTTTTATTTAATTTCAACACAATTTCTCAACTGCATTGAAGCTTGAAGAACGGATAGGATTTTAGGTACCTAGTTGCATTCAGGTATATGGGTATATTATTGCTATATTACGGAAGGTAAGTATGACATACTTAAACGTAACTTGGGAAAGTTTTGTGGGTGCCGAAAGGTGCGTTTTGCGATAATCCGAGATGATCATCTCATATGTACTGTTTTGTGGTAACTATAGACAAACATAAAACATATTATTATGTAAGTTTATGTTTGAAGTAAAAACTCTCTCCATTTGCTAACTAACACTAACGAAATTTGTGAAGCACAACATCTTATTCTTGGTATCGTCTCAATTAACTTTGGTTAATTTTTAGTCAGTCTACGGATATTATAAAAATGTGGTACCCTGACGCCTAATCGATGTTCTTATTATATAGGTATGTTTTGTATATAGTACACTGACTATATAACGTAACGCCACAAATTAATATAAATACTAGTAAAGATAAACGCGGTAACGTTTTTAAACAATTTGCACTTATTAGGTTAACAGGTTTTAGAATCAATCACTATGGTTAAGCATTATCGATATTGAGACTAAAGTTTGAAATTATAAGGCAAATGATTTTGATTAATTATTGTCTTGTAATTTTCCATGTTCTCCTATATAATATGGCTGCCACAAGCCAATTAAAAAAATAGGTACCTAAATTGAAGGCCGTACTTACTACAGATTGCCTTTTTCTGAAAGAGATTTTTCCTCCGTTAAGTCGTTCTTGGTATTCTACCATAGGTGCTATGTGACTGTAGGTACCTCCAGGTACATTATTTTGGCAGAATCCAACTAGGTTTCCCATATTTTCTTACAATGATT
Source organism: Helicoverpa zea (assembly GCF_022581195.2). Classification (NCBI taxonomy): domain Eukaryota; kingdom Metazoa; phylum Arthropoda; class Insecta; order Lepidoptera; family Noctuidae; genus Helicoverpa; species Helicoverpa zea. The sequence goes on along the minus strand of NC_061456.1, from coordinate 5,501,264 downwards.
CAATCGACTACTGTTATTAAGGCTAAGAGGAAAATAGTAAATTGCTTTAATTCAAAACGAATTATAGTATAGTTTAGATTCAAAGGCGCAAATGAATGCAACTGTTACTGTTACAATTAACTGAACATAATTTGTCTTGACAATTGAAAACAGTTTAAACTGTTCCTATAAAAAGTCTTTAAATGAAATAAATGATCTGGCTTTGTGTAGTAATTTTTTTAGACGTCAATATCAGATGAAGATGACGCAGTGGGCTATAGTTAATTTCTTATTGTAATGTCATACTGGAAGCAATTTTTGATGATTGCCGATAAGTAATGGTTAGATGATGCCACCGGCCCTTACTGACGTCATTACTACTCATCAAGCCAAGCCTTTCTAGTAAATAACTGCTAACCTACTTTTAAAAACTTAGCTAGACCCGTCTCTCAATCTAGCATTAGTCCTTGTAGATAAACTGATTATATACTTCGGCCAAATCGATGATTCGAAAAAGGAATTGGTATGGTCTTTACTCTTCATAATTTGGCCAAGTTATTAAATTGCTATTACTTTATTAATGGACCGTCTGATCGATGGAAAACAATGTTTTTTGTTTGGTTTTTCCAACCTTGCTCTCGGGATGGTACGGCTTGGTGTCTAGTTGTTTACCGTAACTTCTTTTATTAATGGATTATAAAAAGTCTGTCTGTAATCGTTAATTATTATTGCAACTGCCACTAGCTTTGGAAAAACAGTAGAGCTATTATTTCGGTCTGCAAGCCATTTCGCAGAAGGTCCCTAATTCGGATAGTTTTTCATTACTGCCTGGAAGGAGGTTGCTCTCAGAAAAGACTACTAAGTCCAAAATATGAATCTTTTTGCTATGAAAATCACAGATTTGCTTATTAAGTTCGCTATAGTTTTTGTCTTTTATATTTATGTCAGGCTGATTTGGATAGTACTTAATACATAATAGGTCCCTAGGTACCCTAAATAAATGTCGTAATTTGGCTGTCGGCACTTGTCACATTTCACGCTTTTGATGGTAAATTGTCCAGCAACGCTCATGTGACTTTTTGCAAAAAAGGTACAAGTGTATCAATCACAGGCAAAAATGTAGGTAATTGGTCTGTATGAATAGTCAGCGGATGTGTTGGTCACGGGGATGGGCCTTGAATTTACCTATCCGAGTCGAATTCACAACATTGCGCTCTCGCAATCGCCGAGTGTTTAAACATGACATAGTAATAGGTGCTGTACACCGATCCGTTAAGCGTAAACATGTGTGCTTCAAACTTTTTACGTTGACACTCAAGCTGCTATTTAATTAAGCCCAATAACCTCCCAAAAAGAGCTTAAAGCTACGGATATCACGCTTGCATCTCATTTTCCTGCAGTATGAAAATTGAAATGCTAAAAGAATGAAAAGAAGCCATTGTATTGAGAAGTTGTTATGAATATATAAAGGCTTGCGAGACCTCGAACTGTTTAGTCTGTCTACGCGGTCCCGTTGAACCGGTCGCGGCCTGATTGACCCCCACTACCTTTGGCCGCTGTACTCCACCACTTCTCACCTTTATCACACGTAAGTTTATCAACATATTATAATCTATTTAGTGCATGCTCTAGATTCAAAAGCAGTTTTTGTTATTTTAATTGCTTGTTTTTGATAGACTGCAGTGTCTCACGCCTTTTTGAGAATGCATTCTTTATTTTTCCATTGTTGACAAAGACATTTTTTTCGGATCTGTGAAATTACAAAAATTTGTAATTAAAAAGCTTTATTACTAATAAAAAAATGATGAATAAGAGGTTTTATTGAGCAGGTAGTTAGTGTTTCTAAAATAAACTTTCGTGGCCAGTATTTTGCTGCCCAAACAGGGTAACTTGAATTTAATGCAAATCATTTCATCCCATGCTTTAATATAATTCGTCACTTAAGGAAAAGAGTTCTTCAACATTTCTGTATCCATATTAGGATTTTAAAAAATGTATCGTTTTTGTTTTAAATTTTGTTTCATCCATGAATTGTAACTAATAGCATATGTAGATACATATTTTGTTTTGGTATCTAAGAGATGATCAGTTTTTTGTATTTATATGGGAAAATCGGTCAGCGTAATTTTGAGTCACATAATAATTGATCGATAGGGAAAGAGGTAAACATACCTAACTAGGCACAGTTATAAATAAACCTGTCTCAGATGACAACGCTTTTTGTGATTTAGAAAATAAACTGTTGGTTGTTTTTTGCCCTTTATTCTTGTTAAGTGATTGTGCCGCTAAGTTTGTGGTTTCGTATTATCTTGGGTTTTTCTGGGAACCTCTACCCACGTAAATCACGACTTGAAAATTATCTTTAATTGCGATATTTATTTTCATACCAACTTCGTTGCATGTGGTCCTTTTTTCAGTATTTATCATTCCTTTAAAAACAGTAATTTTCAACCAGTAATCAGAATATTCAATCCATGGATATCTGAGTAGGTATCTCATAGGTTGAGATATCTTTATGGTGTTGCAAAAATAATGATTCTTCGTAGATATAAATTATGTGAATGGATATTTTTTCATATAAAATTCAAATAGATACGTAACTTGCATACAGGAAGTATCTCACAACAATGGACGACAAAGTAAAACAGTTATAGCGTTTACATAAATTTATTACCTACTACCTAGGTACAGGCAATTACATAGAAACCATTAAAACAAACATGATCACAGATTTGTTTACATTTGATGATTCTACATAAATGGTTTTCTTATGACTGCAAATCGGTATATTAATTGACCACGGCTGCCGGTAAACCTTGAACGAGCTCGCAAAAACGAGTGACTCGCCACGTTCTCTCACCTTACGAGTTGTTCCTGTATCTCGCGTATCATTGTATCGGAAGTGAACATGCATGTTGCTCCTTCATGATAATAATAGTATCAGTGCGTGGTTCCCAACAAAACCTCCACCACCGGTACAATTTAGTACCGCTTTAACAAACGCGATGTTCCTTTTATTTGGTTTTACGTAACTTCGTCACAGTTCCCACCCATGCTATCCGAATGCATAACAAGCTCGATGTAGTCGATAAGGAAGAATACAGCTAACTTGTCGTTTCTCAATAATAAGATCAAGTCGTCTGCAAAAACGTGAGCCAACTGTTATGATGGAGTTTGAGATGCTCCGCTTCACAATGCTATCATTACCAAGTTACAACATCTAGCTGAGATGAATACAGTTGTCACCATTCAAAAATACCAGGGCTCGAATTTTAATTACAAAAGCTACAGTGAAATATTTTCCCATTATGAAATTTTTGCTAAGTAGATAACTTAGGTATGTACCTACGCATAATTAATTTTAATAGTGTATGAAAGTACGCAGGAAGTTTTTCACTTCATATTGCAACTTTCGAAACAAGTTCGATCGCGCCTAGGTATAACCTGGCTTAATAACCCTTAACAGCCCCGATCAAACTGTCATACGTTTTGCAAGTGTTTATAATAAATCACATTTATTTTAATTGTCAGTTATGAATTTTAATGAGGTAATGTGCAATCGCCACTTTTAGTATGTACCTTGGTATTTAAGTATTTAGTATATGAAGCTCATATTAATACTGATAGTTATTTACAAGTTGTAGTTTTAATTCCAGATAAAGCATGAGGGCAGCCGTAGTTGTCGCAGCCCTTGCGGTTGTGACTTTGTGTCAAGCCGCGACACCACAATTGCGGTTTGCATGGAAACAGATGGATTTTACTTGGGAGTCGCCAGAAATCCGAGCAAATGCCATCGCCGAAAAAAGGTTTATACCTGAGAATAACCTGCCTCTAGGGTTAGCACGTTGGAAGAACAAAGTTTTTGTTACCGTGCCAAGATGGAAGGCGGGCGTTGCTTCTACACTTAACTACGTTGATATCGATGGGCCACAAGATCAACTGCTGAAACCTTATCCATCGTTCAAAGACAATTTTGTACCTGATGATGCAAAGGAATTGCCTTCAAACAGCTCATTGATATCAGTATTCCGTGTGTTTGTGGACGAGTGTGACAGGCTCTGGGTCATCGATTCGGGAATGGCCGATATTTTTGGTGAGTTTTAAAATACTGAGTTCGATAATGTAAGTTATGTTAGTAGACCCAACGCTGTTGGGAGGCTTAGGTGTTGTAATCATGCATAGATTTTAAATTAACAACTGTAGATTTTGTCTCTATTTTTTCCAGCTTTCACATCTACATTAACCACATGTATTACTTAGCCGTTTTAAATTCAGTCAGGTATTAAATAAAAGGTAAAAAAAATAGACGCGTGGGTAGGGACCATGCATGTTTATTAACGCGACTCATAAACACGGATCTAAAGGCTGACTAAAAGTGGCCTTATTTGAAATATAAAGATGTATTTAGATATTTTTCTAGTTATCTGAACTTGCTGCAAAAATGAGATACATTTTAGAATTTTGATTAAATAAAAATTCATGCTCTGTCCAATTATCTTGCCATGTATAACTGATATACTGTTGGTTGAGTCTTGATATAATAAAAAACATATAGCTACAGCCTTTATAGTGTAGGATGTTGTGACACGGTAAGATTTATAAACAACGACAAAGTCAGTTCCTGTCTAAGCACCGGTGAGGTGAGGGTTACAGCGACGTACTTTTATACTGCCTATGCGCCTAAAGTCATACACAAAGAAAGGATTTACATTTTTAGTTACGCTTGGAAACATGCTAGGCATAAGTATTGTATGTCGAATTTACAATATAAACAAATAATAATTCATAAATTAATTACCCATACAATGATCTAGATCAAATCGTGATCAATTACCATGGTTACAAAACAACATTCAATTATCTACATATTAATAAAGGTAAACAATTAATGAATTCACAATTGTAATTTATAAGTAAGTATACTCTATTTATAGCCACTTGGCTAGTGCTTGGCTATTGTTATGCCTTCACTACACGTAGTTATGGGTAGGTATATAGGTTGATACATAAATGTAATATCTTTCGAAATACTTGCAAAGGGATCCATAAAAACTATTGGATCGTACAGAGTTAAGAGAAGTTCAAAGTTGATACAAATACAGTCCAGTTTTCGCTGCCATTAATCACGATAAAGTGTAGTCATGAGGATAAGTTGCAGACGGAAAATCGCGATGATCAATAATCGATGTTTTTCCCTTTTTATTGAGTCAGGTCAAATAACATTGGGTCAGGTTTTCATACTTGAGGGTTTATATTAAAGGATTCTGCTGTCTTATTTATTCGGTTTTTTGCAACTACAGGAGCTGGAAACCAAATCAATGGCCCATCGATTGTGATATTCGATTTGAAGACTGATCAACTGATTCATCGATACCAATGCAAGGCTGGCGACATGAAGGAAGACTCCTTCTTCGCTAACATCGTAAGTTATTTAATGTTTTGCATTTTGGATTCTGACTTAATAGGATGGTATACATATTTATTAAATAGGAAACGATTTTGCTTTTTTTTCTAAATAATATAAATTTTAATACTAGTTGGACGAGTCTGCATTCAAAAAATATTTTAGTCTGCGATGTTTGTTACACATCCTTTTTGATATTCCTTTCAGATAGTGGACGTTAACAAAGACACGTGCGATGACGCATACGCGTATATACCTGACTTGGGAGGCTACGGAGTAGTGGTGTACAGTCTCAAACAAGACGACTCTTGGCGCATTTCCCATCACTACTTCCATTTCGAACCTCTGGCTGGCTCCTACAATGTAAGCGGTATCGAGTTCCAGTGGACCGACGGCGTGTTCGGATTGGCTTTATCTGAACCTAGAGATGACGGGTTAGTATCAAAACATACCACAAATAATTATACCGGTTACGCAAAAAATAAAAATAAGTTGGCGTAGTCATTATTTGCTACGCTGCGTAGCGGCGTAGGCCTAGACGTAAAATAATTAAAAAGTCGGCAAAGATCACTGAATTGCATCTTTTCTGTTGTGGATACAATGGCCTATAATTATAAGTAATTTTCTCATGTTTATACATGTTATCCTTGTATGTTTAATATATTCAAAAGACTGGCTTTTTATGCACCGATCTAATTGAACTTTGAAAAGATCGAGACAAAATTAACTGGTTGCGTAAGTTTTTTTTTTACAATCTTGTTGCAAAACATCTACAATTATCCCAAGTACTTAATATCGTTAAAAGCCATGCTTATAATTTTAGCAATATATCTAACTACACATTCATACATACGACGTTTGACAATGACCCAAAAAGTAAATAAAAGCACTCAAAACCGAGGTCAGATGACTGTACTGTTAATAGATCTAGTGTCTAATTATGATTCTTAATGCGTTCTCTGTCGAATTTTATTGTACAATAGTGGATTGTTTTAATTATCGCAGGTATAGGACAATGTTCTTCCACGCATTCTCCAGTACCAAGGAGTTTTGTGTCTCCACGGAGTTGCTACGCAATTACAAGAGCATCGACAAGATCGAGGCATTCCACGACTTCAAGGTTTGAATGCAAACTTATTACCGTCCCACGCTTACGTTGAATTATTTATTAGTGAGATAGCGAAACAATTCAATCACGTTGGATCAACTGTTTGATTACGTGTTGGTTAGTTCACATGAACATTTCTCTGCCTGGAAAATATTATTTTTAAACCAATCTATGTTTAGTAAAATTCAATAACAAAACTTGAAGCAAGTTGATACCTAATTAAATCGCTAGTAGAATAATGAATGAGCTATGTTAGATCTATATGTATTCATTTTTTTCTGTTAACCAATATTTTCTAATCTTTACAGCTTTTGGGTGACAGAGGCGAGCGTACCCAATCAGCTGCCAGTTACTACGACCCGAAGACACACGTGCTATTCTACACACAGGTAATATCAATGGAACAGTTACACAAGCCAAATAAGACATAAAATGGAGAATGTATATGCTTCAATATACATTTATGAAGATTACAAGCTTATTACAGAATGCATTCGATACTAACCTTCGTTATACAATAATATCGAATGGTTAAACCTTCACCACGGTTGACATTCTTTCAATGTTTAAGTTATCTTGGGATACAATAAGGACTGGTGGCCGCAACCTTCACCCAACGTTCACATTAACAATGGAATTTGTTTGTAAAAAAATCTATAGAATACCGCAGCCTATAGGTGTAACACCTACCTGTGTTCATAGATTTATTGATTTATTACACTACACTACCTATCTATCTAGCTATATGTATTCAACTTCAACTAATGTGCAATTTTGATCATGTTCATTGTGTCGTCTAAATGTTCACAGTGAGGGTTCTTTTTTTTTCAAAAAGTCCGTCTTTGAATTTTGGGGTTTCCCAACAATTTTGACCATGCGAATGACATAAAGTTTTTTTTTTTACTCGGATAAAAGTATCGTGTGTTAAGTAATTTAAGTTTGGAATCTATACATATGCTGAAGCAGCATATAGGTACTACATGATTGACTAACTTTCATAATATAAATGAGTAAATATAGAGCCTTATTATTTTTTTTCATCAGGTGAACCGTGATGGAGTGGCGTGCTGGAACTCCAACAAGCCTTACACACCTGATAACAATCCACTTATCATCAACGATCCGAAGTTATTCGAGTTCCCTAACGACTTGAAGGTGAGCAAACATTTCCTTTTAAACATCATGTTGATAAACGTCAACATAGGAGCTTTTAACTTTCAAAAAGTACTTATTTGTTCAAAAAGTGCTTCTTTCAAATGATTTTGAGTTTGAGTTTTAATTCTCGCAACCACGAGCTTCCAGTCATTATCAGGATTATCAAAAGATGCACCTATTCAATTCAAAGAAGAAAATTCTGATAAATTAAAAAAAATCACAGCCTTACTACAAAAACTTAAACATCTGTTGAACACTTCAACGTCATAATCTGTCATTTTTTAGACAAGTGTGCAACAGACGTTCAAATGTTTTTGTTGTACGACGGATAGTCTTAATAAGTAATTATTTTCTTTCTTGAAATTCAGGTGGACGACGAAGGTATCCTGTGGGTTCTCTCAGACAAACTGGCGCGCTTCCTCTACAGAACCATGGACCCCAACGAGATCAACTACAGAATATTCAGCATCAACACCACTGAGGCTGTCGAAGGAACTGCTTGTCAGTAACTTTACAACAATATAGCTTTGAAGTTCTGTGACTCTTTGTGTTTGTAGTTTATGTAGCCTAAGTATAAGGCTTATTTATTTCTTAAATATACATATTTTGTGATCAAACCCAAGTGACTAATTACGATCCTATTAATGTTGTTGCACTTATAAATTATACATTATTAACTTTTTTATGAAATTCATATTTTGTTGAATTTTGAAAAGATACGTATAACTGTAAATTATTACAAAGAAAGTTCTTCTTTTAGATGCGTTTTCTAGATACGTCTTGGAAACAGAGTTTCTTCGCCTGATATTCTTCGAACAATCAACAGTTATTTATCTTTATTCGCAGTGTACACTCCGTATGTGTTGATAGATTGTTGTTTTATATGTAACTCCTTCAAGTTACTTTCGAGTATATTTTGAGAATGACTGTTATCGTACTGTAAAAGTACCTAAGTACTTACTTATTGTTTACTGCAATGTACTCATATTTTACTAATTGCAACGTTTGTTACTGATATCGTTTTAAGCACTTATATCACTTTTCACTTAGAAGGTTGAAGAATTTGTATTCACTATACTCCTACTACTAACGTTGTTCTATCTAAATGTTCTATTGGTTACTTGTTTATATTGATGTTGATCTCAGCAGTAATAAACAAAAGAATAACGCTATTGCAGCCAATTAATAAAGTGATATAAACTTTTATAACAATAATATCTAGCAACTTGACATTATGACGTCAGACGTTATACAAGGTGTTTTATTTGGAAACAAGCAATCTGATAAGTTTGACAACTTTTAAGCTTACGACGCCCATGTAAATGTTCGCTGGTTTATCTCAAATTTTGCTGTCTATGTGTTCTCGAAGCCTTTACAATCTTACTAATTTCAAGACACTGAAAAGAAAATATTCCGTCCCTTGTCATCATTATTGTATCTCGATTGAATGGACTTAGTAACAGACACGCTGTATATAATATGTTTATCTTTTTTGTATTGTTTATATTAGTTCTAGTAAGATAAGAGTACAAATTATGTAACTCATAAGGTCATTAGTAATAAACAAATTAAATATATGAAGGAGTGTTTCAATAATGAATTTACAGTTCTATAATTTTGGTTCAAAAAGTGTTAACACAGGTCAAAAGTTTGTCACGTATTTTGATTAATCACAATAGTTTAATTTACTGCTTTATGAAGATAGACAAATTAAATTACGGGTAATGTAAACTGATTCATATGGGATAATAAAGTACGATATATTTAATTACTTACCAATTGAATCAATTGGAATCGTTCCTTCAATTATGGACTTACACATAAAACTTGGAACATGTTTGATATTACAGTGAGTGCCTTACTAAGTATCTAGATATTACATAGACATCATTAAGCACTGCATAATGATGTCTATGCACTTCATATGCATTCGAAATACCGATCATGTGTGTGTAAACATTAGCCGTCTTACCACAAAAACTTTTTAACGTCAGTTTAAGACTTGTCTAAAAAAATGACAAATTATGACGTTGACATATGGTTCATTTTGGAGCCACATTTTTTTAGACAAGTGTAAAACAGTGGTTAAAGTTTTTGTAGTAAGGCCATAAGTAATTACTAGGTAATAGTAGTATGATCGATTTACTCCTAATGCCTCATAACCTTATCTAACACAACATAATATGGCAAGAAATGCTATTAGCAAAGAGCAAACCATATGCTTACCTGTAAATAATAATAGTTATTAACGCTCGTTCCCAACATTCTATGTATTCCTATCTCTAATAAGCAAAACCAAAGATAGATAGAATATAGGAAGCGTCCGTAAGGCACTTGAACGATAAACACACAGATGTGTATCATCGATCTAATGGGTTCACTGACCATTAGAGATATTCAACTTAATTTTAAATGAACAGAGTGTAGACATACTACCTATACCCAAGTGATGGGATGATGAAATTATTACCTACTTAGGTACTTACTACCTATTTTAAATGGCATCCTAAGATGTTTTTGCGAGTTGTACCTAAGTAATTTTCCCTATAGGTACGAGAGCTGAAGAAGTGGCAGGTGTACTTGTAGGTAGGTATGTGTTGTGATTAGTAATTTATTAAACAATAAGTTATTGTCTGGGATGGGAATATCATGTTTTAGGCATAGCAGCCAAATCCAAATTCACACGGATTACTTAAATATTTTTGTCCGTATAAGGAAACTCCCGCGACCAACAAAACAAGTAAGTAAAAAATGTGAAAGAAAATTGGAACAAGTAATTACCTAATTATGAAATCCCAGTAGTTCCGGAAAACGTTACGATTTTCAGAACATTTCTTAAAGGAATTTAATTCGTATGACTTTTCTCCTGAAATGGTTATTGAAAGAAAGGTAAGTACATTTCTAAAATTAGTCACACCAACTTAAATAAAGGATAGCATCTGGGCTGAGCGAAGAAGGTTCAATATCGCCTGCGATTCAGACAACTTAGCCCTAAAATCGATCCAGGATGAGCTACGTTTAGTGCATGCTTATTTCAAAGTTGAAAATACCTATTTATTTAAAGTACGTACTAATTCATGTCTCAATAAGTCTCTTCAATTCATCAATAAGCAAAACATACCTAACACCAACATTTAAAATGTAAATTAAGGGTAATGAAATAAAGGCTCGTTTTTTTTTTTTTTTTTTTTTTTTTAATTTATTTTACTATGTCATGTTGTGTACATTCTTCTCGTGTCGCGAAATTGAGAGTCAACCTTGTATCAGCTGGCGATAGCTAGTTTGTTTAGCTGGGGGGGTATTAATCGGCGCGCGCCGCTTGTCCCTGTCATTTGCTAGTCGAGACTCGGTCGTGTTGCAACGAACTCGCCATGGCCTCCGTCAAAACTGAAAAAGTCGGCATCGTTGGCAGGTAAGAATCGATCAATTATTCTTATATTCGTTCGGTCATTTCTGAATGATTTTTTTCTTTAATGAGTGACCCTGTATTGGTTAAAGTAGCTACTAAGTGTTTGTAATAGGCAGGATGTAATTAAGAATAGCAGTTTTCCGAGACTAATTTACAAGTTTCCTTTTTCTAAAATCTAAATTACTTACTTAGTTAATTTATGGGAGGTCTTTGTTAAATTGTAAATAGTTTTTCATGCTATGTAATATCTATAAGTAGTCTTTTTTTCATTTTGGTATCTACAATCATACATAGGTAAGTAGTTCATGTATGTTGCCGGTAGGTATATTTACATTTTAGTTGTTCGGCTTATTAAGTTGCACTTTAGGCGAAGCCGGTTAACGTTTTTAAAACTGTAATGTAAGTACCTAATGCTGTATTTTCCTTCCCTATTTTCCAAAAACAAAACATAACATTTTTAAAACATTTACACGTTTTTAGGAAGAAGGACACAGAAAAAAGGTTTAGGACTGTTTGGTTGACTATTAAATAATTGCCTTCTCAAATAGCCTTAATTTAAATAATAATAACTTAATTACCATAATAACAATAGAATAATAATCAAACAATAAAAATTTACAAAAAGAACACTAATTAATACCAAACACTTATAATAGGTTAGTACCTAATATAATTTCAATGCTACAGAATTTATCTATTCTGAAAGGCCAACGTCAGTTGTAAATTGTTATTATTTATTATTGTACATTAATAATATCGACGATTCGACGTATAAACTTCAAGCTCTGATTCTCAATTACGATAGGTTTATGAATGATAAGAAACGTTATCGTAAAGTTCATAAGGGGTTAATTTGTTGTTTCAGATGATATTGAATAAAGCCAATAATTAAAATTCTGGTTGTTGTACAAAAAAAAGACGAACTGTAGATAAACTGTAACTGAAAAATAAGAAAATATTTCAAGCCTAATGTGCTTGTTCGTTTTTACACACTGATCTCAGGAACTAGAGGTCCCGATTTTAAAAATCTATCAGTGTTAAATAGCTTATTTATAAGGGAAGGCTATATATACCTATTTTTTATCTGAATTCGTCGAGTAGTTTCCACAGAACGTGGAATTCTACGTTATGTTCGTGTGTCGTACCTATTCTACGTTATGTTCTTTCTTGGGTTTCGGCTAATTGAAATATCGTGATACTGCATTATTTCCCACCGTCATGAATCGAATCGCATTGAAATCAGTTCACACAATTATATGACTCCAATACCTACCTATATTAAAGACAGTGATGCCGAAATCCATCTCAATTAGGTGCCTTAAATGCCGTGACTGCAGTGACTGCACACATTCCTGCAGTATTTGGGAGCAATGACCTACTGACATTGACCTTTTCTTTTCCAAGAAGCTTCACGGTTACTAGTGTTTATGTCTTACAGAGATGTACTTATCAGGTTGACCAGGTTTAAGGAGATCACTTTAAGCGGTCGCTTTGTGTAAAAGACTGGATCCCAGGTGCATCTGATCAAATAGTCTCAAAGACGACCACAACATAATGAAAAACTTAGGTAGATTATGATGTTGGTTACCATAGCAATTAAGTACATATGAAAGTTTTGCTTAATGTCTCCCATTTATCATTTCCAGTGGCCTCATCGGTCGTTCCTGGGCGATGCTGTTCGCGTCCGTGGGCTACCAGGTGACGATCTTCGACATCATCCCGCAGCAGGTCACCGATGCCCTAGCCGATATTAAGATCCAGTTGAAGACCTTAGAGAGAGACGGTCTCCTCCGCGGCAAATTGGATGCTGATGCACAGTTCAAGTGTATTAAAGGTGAGATTGTTGATAAAATCATTTATTATTATTTACGAATCATTTAAGACATTGTCTAGCTTGACATAGCGTGAAAAATTTCTGCTTTAATGCTAGGTTTAGAGAATTAACTTTGTTTGAGACGACAGTTTAAACCTAGTGCTTCAGCCGATATTTTTTCAAGAGTTTCGTTTTATAATGAGGCAGGAGACTAAGAAACACATACACAACTTCTGACTAAGAAATAATCTTAAATAATGATCTCCGAAGAGAATTCAGGCTCATGGCTGATGCTTTTAGGGACATCTATTTACATCAGCTATAGGTACTAGCTGTCAATTGTTTATGAATTGATTAATTTACTCATTTACAAGCTTTAGACCAGTACTTTCGAGTAACAGCGACTTGATAAAATTTTATGTTATAAGATAATAAAAATTACCAGTGGCGTGATTTATTATGTAAATTATGTTTTGTTTAAGAAGCGTTTATCAGTGCTGATACCTACCTATATTTGATGGTATTATATTGGGTAGATATAATTACTTAACAACACTGTTAAATTAATTACTTATAAGTAGAGATATGAACTGGGTAGACGAAAAATTCTTCCACATCTTCATCGCCTGAAAATAAATACTTAGGTACCTAATTGAAATAAATACTGCTTGCGCTATTTCATATTTTAACACAAACAACAGTGTGATAGGTATCTAGTTTACACACGAATCAAATAGACAAATACCAGCCTTGTTTGTTTAGCCGACAAACAATGCAGATACGCAGACAAATTATGTAACAGAAGACTGATAACATTTCTTTGGAAGCTTTGTTAAAACATCTATGGGACTCTGTTCTATTTGTCCTTAAGTATGCGGAAATGATAATGAATATTTTCCCTAATTAAGACAATCGATGTAAGTCGTGGTGGCCTAGTGGGTAAACAACCAACCTTTCGAGTATGAGGGTGTGGGTTCGATTCCAGGGTCAGGCAAGTACCAATGCAACTTTTCTAAGTTTGTATGTACTTTCTAAGTATACTTAGACACCAATGGCTGATAAAAAGGTGAAGGAAAACATCTTGAGGAAACCTGGACTATAAAGTCTGAAATCACCAACCCGCATTGAGCAAGCGTGGTGATTAATGCTCAATCCTTCTCCATGTGAGAGGAGGCCTGTGCCCAGCAGTGGGACGATAAAAAGGCTGTAACAGTAACAGTAAGACAATCGATAATAATGAGTGTTGTACGTTTATGGTTCATGAAGTATCTGATAGCGCAATAAGTGCAGTTATCGATCCATAAATAAGTACTTATGTATTGTTCCTATCATTTTGATTTGATTGTACATTTACCTAATATTTTATATAATATTCGCAACAGACACTAACCTAGGCAGGTACTTAAACATTAGTATAGCAAGGGATAATATTTTTCAGTGGTTTTTACTTAGCAAGTGGGAAGATAGAACAAATAAGCTAAGTAATGATAGAAAAAAGGTTTTAAGAATCCTGTTCTGTTGGGTACTTTTTCATTTAATATTATTTTAAAGTAAGACTTAGGTACTCAAAAATCTTAAGCGTGTTTTAAAACAGAAATGGTAGTAGGACCTATTTCATTTTGTATTGGTGGATTTCTAATCCTTATTTTTTATTCACAATTTCAGGAACTTCGGATTTGGCGTCTCTAGCCAAAGGGGCTATCTTCATCCAGGAATGTGTTCCCGAAAGTCTCGAATTGAAGAAGAAGGTTTTCGCAGATCTGGACAAAGTTGTCGATGACAAGACTATCCTGTCCAGTTCTACCAGCACTACTTTACCATCCAAGTTCTCTGAGAACTTGAAACATAAGGCACAGGTAAATAACTAAAGTATAACTATCTAAGTAGGTACCTATCTACCTTATAAATAAGGAACTAGGTAATTAGGCATTTATAAACTAATTCCAAAAAACAATACGATTGAATTTAAAATCAGCCATTCACTACCTACAGTTTTAAACAATTTACATACAAACTGCGGTTACCATAATTTTCCCATAAGAAGGAAAGTAGACTGGATTATTCGTAAACAAGTGCATACAACTCCCACATAGTACCTACAAACTTTATGTACTTATAGATACATACTTGCACTGCATTCCTAGCAAAATGTTGAGACGACGGTGTTTTCCTTATGTTGGAAATACCTACATATAGGTACTGAGGTATTATAAATATATGTACTTACCTATATCGTACTCTTAGGTACCGTAGATTTACTTAGGTACTCCATAAAAGGAATTTCGAAAAAAAAAATCACATAGGTATTTCCTCTTCAAATAATATAAATGGCAAACAACTATTTCCAGGTTATCGTGTCTCACCCAGTGAACCCACCGTACTACGTTCCCCTTGTGGAGATCGTCCCCGCACCGTGGACTAAAAAAGAAGTCTGCGAGAAGACAAAGGCTATCATGCTTGAGATTGGTCAAGAACCAGTTGTTCTAACTCGCGAGATTGATGGATTCGTGCTCAACCGTATTCAGTAAGTATTCGATATTACTTCCACGACCGACGTCAGAATTCCTCGAGACGTCAGAATCAGAATCCTATATGATGAGCAAAACATGCCTAGAACCCCAAATATCGAAAAACATTTCAATGCGTAACTATCGAGGTTAAGGGGCAGGAAGGCTTTTGCTGACAATGCTTAGAGCCTTCAGGGGAAGTCTTGTTTTTTGAATTGTTATCTATCAAAATCACAAAACAAGAATGCGAACTTGCTTTCAAAACAGTCTGTTCTGAAAGCAAGGTCCAACAAGGACAGTTACGCGAAGGCATGAGCCTAAGTAGGTTAAGGTGATATCAGATTAAAACGACTTTGTTTGAGTACCTACTAAAGATTTTTTCGTCCACAAACTAAATAGGTAAAAAAATTAAAGAATAATCTTTAACATGTTTTTTTCTTCTAGGTACGCTATTTTGGATGAGGTGTGGAGATTGGTCGACGCTAAGATCGTCAACGTAGAAGACATCGATAAAGTAATCTCTGAAGGCCTTGGAATGAGATACGCTTTCCTCGGATCTCTGGAAACTGCACATTTGAACGCGGAGGGCATGAAGTCTTACATTGAAAGGTTCGTTAAACTTTAAAGTAGATGACCATTTATACCAAACTGAACTTCCTAGCGAATCAGGATTCAGTATATGTGAAGCAGCGGCCGGTGTGAGAGTTGATGTTAGTCCTGTCCCGGATTCAATTTCCAGACGGCACAGTAATTGTTCCTACTTACTTGCTACCTACTAGGGCTAGTTATTTGTAGACCTATGTTACGATTTTACGAAGGTAATTCAAGTATGCACAAACATGGTATCCTTTACCGGCACAAGATATCAAAATTTAAAAATAAAATTAACTCATATTTGTGTTTCAGATACGGAGACACAATCCATAGCGTCAGCCAGACAATGGGAGAGATTCCACGAATGACCACCAGCCCAAGTGCCGCCACGATTTGTGAACAGCTGAACCGCATGGTACCTTTGGACAAACTGCAGGAGAGGCGCGCATGGCGTGATGCCTGCCTCACACGCCTGGCTGTTCTCAAGAACGAGATGAACACACTCAAACATAAATATAACTAAAGTATCTGATTTTAAAGCCTAAAATATTTAAACAAAATGTACATAAGGTCAATTAAATTTTGACCACAAGAATGTGTGATCGGTTATGTTTATTACGTAGGGACACCTACTAAAATACATATTTTGTTAATCTTTTACAGTTTGTAACTTGTATTGTAAAAGAGTTTATATTTTACATATGAATATATTACATGTTATCTAAACTTGTAATGCTTTCTTTTCAACCCAATGCCTACCTTATAACTAAAATACATTCATGACCAAGAGCTTGGACATAGTTTACTAAAACTATGGAATGGTTTCCGTCGGTCGTCGTATAAAACACGCCTGTGCTACCCGCTCCAGGCCTTAAAACTGAGTTACCTATGTTAAGGCTGCTTAGCTGCTAGAATATAAAGAGAATTTGAGAAAGAGGGTCGTCAACATTCTTCTTCTTTTTCTTCTTTCTCCTGCCCTGTTCCCAAATATTACTTGGGGTCGGCGCAATATGTCATTTTCTTCCATTTTCCCCTGTCACTCGTCATACTGACACTCACTCCCTTCCTATTCATATCATCTTTCAGGCAATCCATCCATCTTTTCTTAGGTCTTCCTCTTCCTCTCCATCCATCTACATTCATACTTAGCACACACTTTGTTGCATGCGTATCATCCCTCCTCATTACATGTCCATACCACGACAATCTTCTACTTCTCATCTTTTCTGTAACTGGCGCTACTTTCAGACTTCCTCTAATGTAATCATTCCTCACTTTATCCATTCTTGTAACACCACACATCCATCTCAGCATTCTCATTTCTGTTACATGCACTCTCTTCTCGTCCCTCTTTTTCAATGCCCAACACTCCGATCCATACAGGACGACAGGTCTAATGACGGATTTGTAAATTTTGCCCTTCAGTTTGAGGGGCATCCGCGGGTCACAAATAGCGCTAGTTACCTGTCGCCACTTCATCCATCCAGTATTGATCCGATGCGTAACGTCCCTGTTCACCTCACCGTCACTTTGGACGAGTGACAAGAAAGTGAAATACCGCCTGGTACTTTTACAAGTTCCTGATTAAAAACTCTCAGCAAAGAACTTTATATTTATAAAATGAAATAGAGATAAAAACTTTAGTAAAAGATTCTAATGACCGAATTATAGCTTACATTATTGAACCATTGATTAAATTATATCTAATTTACTTTTTCTTTTTTACTAGAATTTGAAAGAATCGACTAAATGTAGTCATTTAGACGATTTTACAGTAGCAACATCATAGACATAATATTAGTAAACAGGACTGCGCATATAAACCCAAAAAACGAGCCGAGTGAAACAGTTAGTACGGAGGCTGTCTGTCCCTTTCTAATAGGGTGACTATGAGATTAAGCTATGTGAGACAAATCCGAATTTGCTAAGATTATTAAACACGGATTAGTATTGAAGTTTTAACTTACGCAGTTTGTGACCTTAAGATACTAATAAAGGCTTTTAATAATTAACGGAAATTAGCAGTATAAAAGCAGGAAGATTCGAAGTGAAGACTGTTTTTTTTTGTATTTCTACTTCATATATAGACTGCTGAGCCATTTATGTCGCCTTTCTTCATTTTTTGGGAAGCTATAACAATAGTACAACAGTTTTAAAATCCATCACCCATATTTTGACTCGTTACAAGAATTCATGGGCACCCTAGTTGTTTGGTTTACGAAAATGTTATTATTAGCTAACCTGTGGAACGATATATTGCAACCACCATAGGATTCACTTTTGCAAGTAGAAACGCAACACTTTTTCACCATTTTAATAGTTTAAATTGATTTAATACAAAAAAATATAAACAAAATTTTAAATGCTGATTACGCGCCAAGAATGTTCAGGGTTACCGCTAGAAAATAAAAAAAGCAAAATAAAAATTTATGTTGTTTATGTTTTAATAATAAATACGAATAAATTATAATGCGATTGTTATTAATTTGTTGACTTACAATTGTTAAAATAAGATAAAAATATAAGTGATTCAATTGTTTTTGGAAAGACAAAACTTTTGATCACAACATTTTTTTATGCTGGCAAGGTGTTAGAAAGAGACAAACAGCCTCCGTTCGAACTATCCCTCTCGGCTCGGATTTGCCTCTGTGTATTATGCAACCAATTTAGTACCTTATTGCGTTAGAATAGAGTTCATTTTCGTAAATATATATTTTGAGCGTGCGCAATCTTGTTTAGTAATATTATATCTATGAGCAACATTGACAGAAGAACTTCAAAATCCAAAAACAATTTCAGATAAATATTTTTGTTATCTGTGGTTCTTGTCTAATGGAGCATTTGCGCGATCGTTCATAATTTTATTTACCATCATATTTTATTACACACAACTAAAAAGAGTATAATTTTTATATGGTTATTCGTCCACATCAATGGTGTAAATTTTGAGATATGTGTAATTTAACTAAGTAAATTTATTTTGATATAGCCTTCATGATCTCATGACAAAAGGCCTTGCAGTACGCATAGATTTACAAATGTGTTGTTTTGGTAGATAATGGATCCAAGAATGTGTAGAAAAATCAGTAGTAGCGAAAGTCTTCCAGATGCGGACAATGTGGAATATGAGGTATCAAACATCATTGCACCGCAAGAGAGCGACGACAATTTCATGCTGGATGGAAGTCCCGAGCCTCACTCTGTGACATGGCTAGACAACGATCAAATAGATGAATTAGATCTTAATTTAGACCAAACTAATTTATGTTTTCATAGAGTTGATAGCGCAGATATAATTTATAGAAGCAAGAAGAAAAAATGCAAAATGGTAGGAAAGTATGTAATGGGAGATGTGTTGGGGGAGGGTTCGTATGGCAAAGTTAAAGAGATGCTGGACTCTGAGACGTTGTGTAGACGAGCTGTTAAAATATTGAAAAAGAGGAAACTGAGAAGAATACCGAATGGTGAACAGAATGTACAGAGAGAAATACAACTGCTGAGAATACTTAGACACAAAAATGTGATAGAACTAGTCGATGTTATGTATAATGATGAGAAGCAGAAAATGTACCTTGTGATGGAATTCTGTGTTGGTGTACTCCAGGTATGTATATGTTTTATTTTATAGTACAATAAATTGTAGTTATCCTAACACCTATGAAGTAAATCATTAATATGTACTTTCAATTTTTACTTGCGGAGATTACTTTTCCATTTCTATCAAGCCAGGATACTCAGAATTACACAGAAATATACTTGCACTATCTCATTTTATTGGACCGTAAACTTTACTCAACTAGATAATTTAGCAAGATTACTGAGTGTGACCCCTCAAGGTCTAGACCGCTCAGGTTATTCATATTGTTGCTTATTTTGTTGTTGCAACCATTTGTAACAATGAACATTGTATTTAACAATCAATTTGGCATATTATTTCTTTATGAACTATATCTTTTATTAATAAATTACCTACAAATCAATTTAATTTTCAACCAATCAATTTATCATCATCATATTTACCAATAATTTTAATCCTCTTGTCTAGGATATGTTGGAAGGAAGTCCAGGCAAAAAGTTTCCTCAGCGGCAAGCCCATGACTACTTCACACAGCTCCTGGACGGCTTAGAGTACTTGCATGGTCAGGGGGTTGTTCACAAGGATATCAAGCCAGGAAACCTGTTGCTGACTCTAGACCATACACTGAAAATCACTGATTTTGGGGTTGCTGAGGTAAATTAGTCTAATATCCATCTTTTACTTATTTTTCAAAGTAAATAAACTTCTAACAGCAGAATTTTCCAAAGTAAATATATTTGTAACAGCTGTATAAATTCTCATGAAATTCCACAGTATCTCTCATTGAAAGCATGATATGATTAAGACCAAATTAGTTGTAAAGGTATCTGAAAATATTAAAGCAATAGAAAATGTCATGTCAGTAAATATCAAGAGTAGGTACCTACCTATAGTATCAAGAGAGGCATATAAAGTGCAGAGTATGTAGTATGTACTCTGTCATCTAATTAACGGCCTACTGTTAATCTGGCTAGATAATTCAATTGATAGCAGTATACAAGTGCTTATACACTTTACAAGAGAGTTGAATGTGGCTTTGTTACTGTTGTAAATAAAGCAAGCAATCATTTACTACTGTAATGTTAAGCCCCTCAGTATTGTAAATTGACGTGCTTGCAGATACCATATGGCATTTTCCCACTCAATTAAATGCTTATGTAGCTGTTGGCAGATTATATATGATTTTCAATGTTTCAGAGTACCTACTGATACCATGTGACGTTATTTTAATTTAAATAGGATATCAAAGAATAAAGTCAAATAAGCATAGATTTAATCTTCCTGAGGCTTTTCCAAACAAAGTATAATTCAAATAAAAAATAACCAAGAACACAATTCTGGCCTTGCCACATCCTGCTTCATATAAAATTATCAATTTAAATTGTAATCTCAAGATACATACATAGTACTCTTTTACACAAAAACATTTTGTTCCCTATACAATGTCTTGTAAGCGAATTTTTGATATTCCAGGCTTTAGACATGTTTTCGCCCGAGGACACATGTTACACGGGTCAGGGGTCGCCAGCATTTCAGCCGCCAGAGATCGCAAACGGCGCCGAACAATTCTCCGGCGTCAAAGTTGATATCTGGAGCAGTGGAGTTACATTGTAAGTCCACGAAAATAGAACATTACCCAGTAACACTGACCTTTTGCTTCAGCATTGTTTCCTTTCACAAAGGGCGCATTATCTGCGTGACTCAGGATTGTGTGGGTCTCATTATGATTTCAGATGACAGTTTATGTTAAGTTTTAAATACATTATGTAAATACTTTTTAATTTTGGGTCTCTAATTTAATTATACTTTTTTCCTAAAATATGAAATTACAAAAATATTAAAACTTTCATTGCTGCCAAGGGTGACAATTGCGAAAAATTAGGGTGTAATACTTCAAAGTTCAATTACACACCTATTGCACATTATTTTGTTAGTAAACATTGTGACTCATGATTAATTAAAAACTATTAATCATGCTAACTACTATATGTGTTCACTTGTTTGTCACTCTGTATACATAAATAAATTATTTTCATTAAGTCATTGATTTATTAAGTGCCTAAGTATTATAGCTTCTGGGCAAATACACTGCATTGTTTGGTGAGAACAAATAATCTCAGATTTACCTGTTTTGACTAGCAAAATAATAAGTAATATCAATTTATTGCTTAATATTCTCACAGTAATAAATTGCAACTTTTTATTTTAATAATACTTTATTAGCATAGTATTTTCTCAGCATCGTAAATAACCAGTCGTTAAGCTGTAATGTTTATTGGTTGTCCCACAAGTTAATTGTTTTTACATAGATAGATATATTTTTTTTATCTCCTAGATATAACATAAATCATAACATGTACAGATATCACAATATGGGCACAGTTGATAGAATCATCAGTGTTCTACTATACTTCTCGGTGACATGCGCGTACCGACTACTAATTTAGTTACCTACTTACCGCCTTCGAGTGTTGCGAAAACTGTAATCAGACATGTTTTATTCCAAAATGTATGTATCATAACATACTTACACCTATATTTTTTCTCAGGTACAACATGACGACGGGCCGGTACCCGTTCGAGGGTGACAACGTATACCGATTGCTGGAGTCGATCGGTCGCGGCGAGCCGGCGCCGCCGCCTCCCTCGCTGGGCCCCACGCTCGGCTTGCTTCTAACCAACATGCTCAAGAGGGACCCAGATCTCAGGCCCACTGTGCACGAAATTAGGAGGCACTCGTATGTATTTTTCACCCGTATATTTATTAATTATTAGTCGTTTTTTTTATTTATTTATTTATTTAAGAAAGGAACACCAACAGCTTATGTGTACAAATTAACAAAATAAGAGGTTTTAGGTAGTAAAGGGCTTACACAGTCGCCAATTACAGGTGAACCAACATTCACGAACATATGTGGTAACTTAAACTAGATAAATCTACTTAAATTGAGTGAAACAAACTATAAATAAAACAGAATCAAACTTAAAAAATACAAAAATAAAACAGAATCAATCTTAAATATGAGAAAAAAAAACTAATAAACATGGCAAAAAAAAAAAAAAAATAATATGAGATCAACATTTTTTACTTAATCTTAAAAACTAGCAAAATTACAGACAAAGTGGTTAAATGGTATATATGTGTAACACAGTACAGATACAATTAATCTTTTGGGGTTTTATGATTTATAATCTGGGCTTTAAAGATTGTCATAGAGTTCTGGTATATGTCAACATCCGGGTTTGATTTTGCATAGCTATTCATCACTTTACTGAGCCTATTGAGAGGTGAATTTTCTCCTAAATTTGTGTTGGAAGTTTTAGTGTGGAATAAATTGGTAATGGGATATCTGGGTATTCTATAGGGGACATTTAATCCTATTCGTTCAATTAACTTTATGCAATCTAATTTATTGTTGATTAATTTGTAGAAAAACATAAGATCCTGTACTAGTCGACGGTCGCGCAGTGTGATCATTTTGTAGTGACGTATTCGTTGTTCGTATGGACACCGTGGAGATACACCACCGAAGGTATACGCCAGGTGTTTTGTGAAGGCCCTTTGAATACTCTCTAGTCTTTGCGAATGTACTGCGTAGTGCGGATTCCACACTACGCTGGCAAATTCAAGTTGGCTGCGGACTAAGGCGTTATACAACACAATTTTCGTTCTTACTAGCTTGAATCCTTTAGTGCTTCTTTTAAGAAATCCTAGTAGCCGTGCCGATTTCGTAACGATATTGTCGATATGGCTTATAAAGTTGACTTTTCTGTCCATAGTGATTCCGAGATCGCGAACCTCATTTACAGTTTCTAATAGGGCTCCATTTATATTATATGATACAATATTAGACTGCTTTTTCCTTGTGAACCGTATATGGCTACATTTATGTACGTTAAGTTTCATGTGATTGAGTTTGCACCAGTGTTCTATTCTATTTAAATCCTCCTGAATTAGGGTAGTGTCTTCATTTGAAGTAACAACTTTATATATTTTGAGGTCATCAGCAAACATTAGATATTTGCAGTGACGGATTTCGGCACCTATGTCGTTGATAAACAATAAAAACAAAACCGGTGCAAGGTGGGAGCCCTGGGGAACCCCTGAGTCGGCGTAATATGCATAAGATTCGTAACCATTAACTACAAGAGTTTGCGACCTTTGTGACAAATAAGATTTGAACCAGTTGAGAAGTGAACCATGTATGCCATTATACTCTAACTTGGACAGTAACAGAGAATGGTCAACTTTGTCAAACGCACTGCTGAAGTCCGTGTACACGGCATCTACTTCTAGTCTTTTGTCAAGAGCTTGAGTGACATCCGACACAAACTCAACGAGGTTTGTTTCTACGCTGCGACCAGCTTTGAATCCATGCTGACTTGGTGAAATAATTCTGTCAATGTGGCGAGTAATTACTGGACAAACAAGAGACTCGAATATCTTAGAGAAACATGACAATATTGAAATAGGGCGATAGTTTTGAACATTGGCAGGGTCCCCCTTTTTAAAAACCGGGACAATTCTTGCATTTTTCCAGATATCAGGAAATATGCCCTCAGCAAGAGAAGAATTAAAAATAATGTGCAACGGTAGGGCGAGTTCTTGGTAGCAGCGTTTTATAAACAGAGGTGGTATACAATCAGGGCCAGCACCTTTGGAAGCATCTATGAGTTTGAGCTTGTTCAAAATTTGTTTTTCAGTCAATTTGATAGTGCATAAGATTGAGTCAGTACAAGAAGATCCATTGGTAGCGTCATGAGAAGTGGCTGGATTCCGATTAAAAACAGAGACAAATTGATCAGCAAAGAGGTTAGCAATATCTGGCCCATTGTTAGCCACCTTATCATTCATAAACATTTGAGCCGGTATGCAGGACTCTCCACGACGTTTATCTTTAATGAATCGCCAAAAAGCTTTAGGGTTTTTGGGAATATCGTTTTCAATTTTACTTTTATATTTATTATAACAATCGTTAATTAGAGTGTGACAACGACTACGTAGTAAGTCAAAGGTAAGTTTATCTCGGGGATTATTATATTTACGGAATTTTTGCCTGAATTTCTCCTTTTCAGAGAGGGTTCTAATAAGTGAGTCCGAATACCAAAAGGGATATTTTGATTTTTTTTTTTACATATTTGGGTACAAAATTGTCGATAGCGCTGCGTAGTATACTGTAGAAAGCATTAACCCTTTCGTTAGCATCCATACATCCATGAAAAGCATCCTGCCAGTTTGTGTTCTTAAGATAGAGTTTGATTTGGGAGTAGTCTGCTTTAAAAAAGTTGTAACCTGATTTTGTTGTTTTCTCGCGGTTTCTCTCGCGTACCATGAGAATCATTCCCTTATCTGGGTAAAATGCGGCGTATGTTACTCGGGGATAGTCTAGCTTGCCAATAAGTACTGAAAGATTTTCCAAAGCTTTTCATTGATTCATGCCTAAGATTCTCTTTATAACACGAGGTGAGGTTCTGAATATAATTTAAGTATGTCAGCTTTATTTGGTTTCCCATTTGTAGATGCTTCGTACATCCGAATACCTGTCAGGTACCCTTTAGCTTCGGACGTAAATAAGCTCAGCCGTTTTTGAGTTATTCTTACCTTACAATGTATTGTTTAGTTTATATTTATTTGTAAAGTTATTTTAGAGGATTTCAACCTTGTCATTGCACGTGTTTTTGGACAAACCTGAAGTTTTTTGCTTTTTTACATAACATTATGACGATTCGGTGATGCAGATTAGGATTCAAACAAGTTTCTCAACACTCGTACGTAGGTATAAGTTAAACTTCTATAAGCAAGTTGTTTTTGATTGAGACATTTACATTGACCTTGATATTGACAAAAAGAAAACTGCATTGGTAGGATATTTTTAATGCCATTTATTTGTTTTACAAATACTGCTTGCTCACATTACTATGTACAGGAAATATCTATGACACTTGAGTAGAATAGTATTTTGCTGCTACAAGCATAATATATTTGAACTTCACTTCATGCGTTTTAGCAAATAATAAAATAGGATTTTATATACCTAGGTTGTTTACAAAATAACATGTAAAACGTCTGTTAAGGAGGTTATGTTAAAGGTGAACGTTTTAATAGTTTCCACTTAGCGATTGTCGAGATTATGTTGTTTACGCATAAATAACCATTCATTCGACTTTGCGCTTAGGTAAAGAAAATGTTCGCATCAAGGATAATGCGCGAAACTGTAAATAATGATAATATGACCTGAGTGCACTTTTGGTACTTGTCGCTTTAAATAATGGCTCATTGAATTAAATTGTTTTCACTAAATTTCAAGTAGGTACGATATAATAGATTGTTTTGCATCTTCAAAATCCTTATCGTGCTATTGTCAGGATATGCATACAGTCATTTATGAATATAGGTACTAGCTCATTGGTCCAGTTACGAAAATATTCCTGCTCAGATACCATAATATCCTCACCCCTTGAAAACTGTCTAGATATTCTTCTATCATAAATATTCATAATTTCTGACCGGCTGATTGCAATAAGTGCACATGCATCCTTTTTGGTTCAACCTCATTGGAACATTCCAAGGAGGTAAAACATGTATCCCAGTGATTCACTGACATAAATATAAGTAGGTATGAGTAGTCACTTACAGCGGGAAAATGGCCTTGTATTATTGTTACTAACAAAGTAAGTACTTTGTTTGTTCAATAATATAATAAGTTGCTGATAGCCCTCTTATCTGAACGTTTATTTATAACTCATCACGACTCTGTGCCCTGAAGGGCCAGGTAGAGAATTGGCCTTATTTAGTTATATTTAAATGGCCTAGATTCCTGTGCTAAAAAGGGGAACCTAGATTCTTCCATTCCTGTCATTCCTTGATCGTATGAATATGTATTTATGTGTAGATTCAGTATCTTTGGCTGTTTATAAATGTATTTGGCTACTAATTACACAGGCCGTTTCCTTACAGAAAAGTAAACAATGAAACAATTTATCGATATATCCGACGTCGGGCCTAACATGTTACTTATTACGATAACCTCGTCAACGAAGGTTTCTTTTCCTCCGTAACTTTGTAATAATGTTTTTTTTTATTATTATTTTTATTTAAGTTTTGTATCCTTTATGAGTGATTAATAAATTATGCAGTATGGGAATTCCATCTTGCGAAGTAAGTAGGTAACTGGCATTTTGCCAGCAACTTCGTCAGATTGATTTTAGGTATTGGATTTTCCAACGCGATCCCGGATTAGGATAAAGATTTTTTTTAAACACTGCTCCGCTTTATACTCCATACTATACTACGCGCGGCGAATGATGATCCCTATGACAGTTCGTTAGCGCTTAACATTGTAGTGACGGCCTGTCACAACAAATCCTTTACAGGCCCATTAAAAATTCGAAAAACTCATAAAGGTGTACATTTTTAAATTATAAAAATGAATATTAAGAAATTATTACGTAATGTTCGGAAATAATGGAAAAAAACTTAGTGCAAATGTACATGATACGTGCTGCAACAGTTACGTCGTCAAGCTGTTATCGAAAAAAAAGGACACATTATAAACAAAATATCGATAATTTGTAGGAAAAAATTAACAATATAATGCTTTGAGTAAAAATAAAACACAGTATATTTGTATTTTATTTAATCAATCTGAATCTGACATGACTGAATCAAAAAAATACGGTAGGTCTGTTGCCAGTATTTTTAGCCAATATTTTTCCATTAAGCTGGAAATTATGAATTCTTTAAAATGAAATTCAAAAACAATTCTAAACTCTTTAAATTATGCAATTTTAATAAAAAACAATGTATAGTAAAATACAATATAATTGGCCGTTGAATGACCTGGCTGACTGATATGATCTTTGCCTAACAGTATTTTGTAGCAGTTTCGCATCACTATTACAACTGTCAGTTGAAACGTCATAGGGATCATGATTCGCCGCGCGTAGTATAACATAATATATGGGCAAATTTTTTTTTGCTCTGAATTTTTTAAAATTTCACTGGTTTCTACACTATCCCCGAGTAAAATAAGCTGTATTTTATCCGGGTACGGGAAGAAGTTTCCCCTTGACGCTGGTGAAATCGTGTAGAACAACTAGTATAAAATTATGTTTAAAAAAAATCACTGTTTCCTTTTCAGTTTTTTGCCCGTCAGCCAAGAAGAGTTTTTAGTTTAGCGCATATATTGTATTTTAAGGTTTTTTTTTCATGTTCCAGTTGGGTGCAAGCTCGTCCGCCGCTAGAAGCCGGGGAGCGGCTGGTGACGCCGCGGTCGCGTCGCTCGGACGAACTTCACACCTCTACCGTCATCCCGTACCTGGTGGAACGACACTACCCCTCCGCGCAGGAGTATTTTACTGAACGGGATTATAGGCATGGTGAGTTATAAATAAAAAAAGTTAATATTATGGTTCTTTTCTTGCTGTACATTTGAGTAATTGAAGGGTAGATTAGTTGTCATTGTTTAGCCCCCAATTCACTGACAACATAAACGATCTTTTAAAAAGCAACTGTTTATGTTATCGGTGAATTTGGGCTTTTATGGTCTGTTACAGGCTGTGAATAGTATGTATATAGTATCACTTTGTAATTAGGGCTAAGCATTCATTTCGCACTTTTCTCGCGGGTTAACCGTATTGGAAATAATTCCTGTATCGCTCAAAAAGGCTTCACTTTATAGACAGAATTTTCTTGTCTATCTGTAAATAATATATCAGAGAATAAAATCCCGCTGTTATTTTTTATTTTACGTCAATGTTCTTGTTTAACTCTCTAATGTTTTAATTGTAAAAAGGCTCTGCTTCCCAATTCCATTGACTCCTAGTTGCTATATTCAGATTTTTTCGAAATGCAGCATATTTTGCACTGTAGCTAGGGAAATATCGGAGACAACTGCGGTGTTGAAATAAGTGTAGATAACTCAATGATCGATAAGCTGCACTTTATACGTGCGTCCTGCTGATTTTGTAACTGCAACCGATTTGTATTCGAATAAATGACTGCATTACGTGCACTTTTAAACAATCGCCATTATCTTTATGTCTCTCTACGTAATAATATATAGGCCATAGTTATACTGTCTGAGTTATCACTCACGAGTACATTGTTCACTTTATCATAATATTTTGTTACAACAGTTTTTAATTATGTTGCAACTGTTAACAGTATCGAATGTTTTCATTATTCACGGCATGCACTGTCAGACATTGTAGTTTCACGTTTATTATACTTGATCTCTGTAAATACCATAGAGAACAAAATGACTAGCGGAGATGTTATAACGCAAATTCTCCTAAGAAACTAGCGTCACCAAAATGTAGTTCGGGGGACGAGGAATTTTACTGAACGGAATTTTACCATACTCCTACTTCAGAAACCGCCCAATTTTTGTAAAACTAAAGATCTTCAGATGTGTCAAATAACCCGAATGCCTCTTAAGTTCACACGTAACGGATTGTGCCTATTTGACTTGCGCAAGAAGAAGGCGCCCTACCTAACTGCATTATGACATCTCTGCTCTTCTTTTTTTCTTCGGCGGCAAATACACATGGGTAAAATATAGTGTACAATTTTCAGAGCCTGATGATGTGCGCATAGCGGGTCACGTGCGAGCTCGCATTTGTTCCTTGAGTTAGGTTCGTGGCATGAGAGTGACCGACACCCCATCTAACGAGCTTCCAGCCTTTACCCAGACCTTATCTATCTATAGCAATATACTCGCTATAACAATATCAGGCTTATAATACAAACACTAATTTATATACCTACCAAAAAAAATAAATAATTATGATGCGATTAAAAACCGTAATAAGTACAGTATAAAATATATATTTCTATATACATACTGTATGTTTGCGTTCTTTGACTAATTTGATGAATAATAATTTACATGGGAGTGACAATTTGTAGAAATACCCTTAATACATGCTATTTAGATACTTCGCTTCAGATTGATTTATTTATATTATTTTTGTGAATGGGTTTGTTAAAGGTTCAAGTTATTAAGCCCCTTCGTACATCCTAAACTCTGCAATCTGGTCTCATCCTTTCTTGTAGTACGATAAGCTACCGTCTGCGAAAGGGCTTATTCGAGAAGTAACGAAGTATCTAAGTAGGTAATGTATAATCTGCGATCTGTCAAAAGACTGGTATCCAAGTTAAGGTCGTGTTCCAGAGCTGGGCGACGGCGGTTCGCGTACGTTATCGACTGCCGAGCTGTCGGACGCGGAGTCGAGCCGGCGCAAGCGGCGCTGGCACTCGTCGTGCGGTCGCCTGCCCTCCTGCCGCCTCACCTGATGTCACTCTACAACCCCCATACACCTCACCCCAAACCACTTTGCCGTCCCGAAGCTAGCCACTAGTCACTGCGCACTCAAAACGTACGAACAAAATCCAAATGTACCAACTGCGCATGCCCTAGAAAAAACACCTAACTTCAGAGCGGCAAAGTTGTAAGACTTGAACTGTACTTATCGCGTGTTACACTCCCCCTTTTCCTGTCAAAATTAAACACCCTAGAAATAATTTATGTTCGTTTTGTGTTAAGCATATGCTCCGAACAAAATTGGCTTTGGAATACTTAATGTTGCTATTTATTTGTTCGTATATATGGTTGTTACGAGTAGTTTTCTATATACTCCTCTAAATAGTAATGCAATTAGAGCTTTATACGAAATATGTGTTTGAATGCGTATGTTGAGAGACCAATTATTTTAGTAAATTTTCTTATATGATATTCAGTCACATACTTCTATTAGAGCTAATATTACCATAGACATATTTATGATATTGAATAAGCAAGGAGTTCATGCGATGACAAAACAAAAATATATCAAGGATGTTAAATAGTACCTGTTTGATTTGTCTTTCATGGTGTATGATGTACAGTGAATTTGTATTTAGAGTAATAATTAGTAGATCTCAAATTTTAACGTGGCAATAAAAAGATAATATTTTTATAAAAAATATCGCTATAAAACCAAATTATAATAGAGTTCTTGCCAAGAGGGAACCGATTATATTATCATTTTTAGTTTTGATTTTCTTTTTTTTGTTGCATTGTGGTGCATGATATTATCGATCAGCAGAAATTGTGATTGCACTGGTCGTCTGCGCCCACGCTTCTCACTGGTTCGATCGACGGACAAATGCGTTCCTGACTGTGACAAGTAACTAGCTTGCAATATTTGTTTGAATGGTTTTGGGTATGTTCGAATTTCTTATTATTTTAGTTGTTAGATGTAAAGTACAAGTTATTATGGCGATTATTATACATTAAAAAAAATGTTTGTGTAATATCGTTGAAACTTTAAAGCCATTGATTGGAATTTATAAAAAGAAGAATGTTATGGGATGCGAACAAATTGCTGCATGGTTTGGAAATTATAAAGGGACACTGCTTGTACACACTTCACCGTGTTGTGTACCTACTTCTTGATAATCTCTTTTCCCATCTCAACACCTCTGACGGACCTCACTTTTTGTAACTTATTTGTAATGAATGTAAATTACTTTAGTATTTAGGTATTATTAGGTAAACAAACGCATGATTTTCTGTACTTCTATTTTGGATTGTTGTTAGTGCATCATTTGTATATTGGACCGACGTTTTATATACGTTTGGTAAATGATGCGAATATTTCACTATTTACTTCTGCGCTAAATTGTTTGTTCACTTAATGTTATTTAGTTGTGCAATAACTGTTATAACTTGATGGAATGCCGTTGTAGTTCGTAGTTTAGGTTAAAGCTTACTTAAGCCATATTGTAATGAGATTATTGCGCAGGTGATCTCTTCACGCCAAAGGCGGATTTTGCTAAAAGTATTTAATTTAACTGTAATAGTTTGTGTCCACTTATGTTGCACTTGTATTTTGAAAAGTGAGGTCTTACATATTACTGTTAAAACGTGTGTTTACGCTTAAATAAAATGAAAGGATGTATGTTTAGTGCCTGAAATGAAAAATAACGTAAAAAACTGAAAAAAATTAAAGAGAATATTAATATATTGTAAATAAAAAGTCAAAGTAATGTGTATTATGTTCTTCATTTTTTAAACCTATTATTACAACTATTATTACATTTTCTTTATGTAAGTTATCTCAATGGAAATCTAATTGTACATATAAATTTTTGTCCAAACAGACGTGCCCAATTTGGTGCCTTATCTTCTACACAATTAACCCTATGTTAGGGTTAAACTTACCACTGTAACAAATTTTCACAAACCTAGGTGGTAAGCAAAGTATTTCTACTTTATACAAGGCGCATGAATGAGATAAACATTACCTCAGTTGGTTAAACATTTTACATAATACAAACTGTACTAGACTGAACACGTAATCGCTCGCCTAACTACTCAACGTCAAGCAATTACTGTCCCGAGAGCTCGCTCATGGGTGCCTGTATGGTGTGAAAAACTTGTGTAGTAGGCATAGATATACAATAGTATAGATAGATCGGCAATCTAGGGTGATTTTAGTGAAGACAACTGAAATACGTCAGTTGAGTGGCTTGATGATGTGCTACTTTCCTCAACTTCGGTGTTGATATTTGTGGGTAAAGGTTTCTTATCCCAATACCATTTGATAGATTGTCAATGAGTGACAGATAACTATGTAGGTAGGTGTATGTGGTATGAGTCCAGAAACAAACGCAGTAAACACTAAAGTCGACCATGCTTTGAATTTTCTGTGATCAAAATCAAGAAACACTACACCTAGTTCACACATAAAAAAAATACAAATGATGTACCTACACTTTAGTTTTGGCTTCACTAAAATCACTCGGGTAAATCTATTTCCTATTCTATATCTGTGGTCGTAAGCATGGGGCCCATGCGCCCGCGCACCCGCGACCCGATTCGCAGCCACAATGCGCGGAAGTGCCCGGTGCGTTGCCTCAACGGTCGCGGCGCCTTCCGCCATATCAGGTGCCAGTTAATTGGAGCACTGGGTTTATTTGAACAGGTTCCTTCGGTTGAGGTTAATTTTGTACCTACCTATTTAATAATTTGCTTATCTGTACTAATTTTTCCTGCAGTTTCGCTAATGAGTTTCAAGATTAACGATATGAACCGCCTATGCCTGCGTCCTACTCTATTCCTCACGGTAGGTAAAATCACCTGTCCCACAGCACCTGTTCACCCTAAGTACCTACCTACAATGTAGGATGTATGTACTGACCTTTTGCTACTCGTTGTCGCCATCTACGAATTTATTACATAGATTGTACGTTACAACATTAAGCAGGTAGGTATAAGGACAATATTGATTTCGTTACTCAAGTAACATTTCCTAACCGATGTTCCTGCAGTATGTTTCTACACTCTGTAAAAGAATGTTAAACATCGCTTAATACGGCGGTTTGATCGGGTTTCTAGAAGAGGCTTGGAAATACTTAAGTAATCGATGACACCAGTTCCGATAAGTGGTTGCCTACCCGACCAGGTACTTAGTCTAGGTACCTGTGTCACCTACATTAGAGCGGAAAATCGTAATGTGAAAAATAAGGGGACAGGTTCTGGGTTCATGCTTATCAATTGTGTGGTCGCTATTTCTATTTGACATACCTATCATGAAAGGGTTCTAAATACATGTCTATTACGAATACTACCTATGTACCAATGCGTTAAATGAGCATTTACAATGCGTCAAAGTTGTTGGTAAGCGTTGCGTACGGAGGAATGGTGTCATCAACACTTCATTACAAACGAAGTGAAGGGTTGCCGAAGATGGTCATTATCGTTTTTCTCATTGTCAGTTCATAAAGTTCAAGGTGCATTTTTTATAGGTTAATCGAATCAAACTTCCTAACAGTCTTTAATGTGAAGCTCTTATGGTTCTTGATAGATGCATTTACCATTCTCACACTAACCCATTCCTATACCAATTATGCTGCTAGTCTCACTATAAGTGTTTACTTCAATTATAATTGTATATTTAGGGAAATATTAACCATCGTGCCATTTCACAGAAGCCTGGACAGCGTATTCTCTCTTCTCTGCTATGTATCCCACATAGTGCTGTGGGTAAGCTTTCCGGATTTTTATTCTCCATTTGGCTCTGTCTTCCACGTCACTGTCGAATACCGCCTGGCAATGTTGAATGCTTCATATCCTTCACTAGTAGTGATTATGAATGTAGTACATTTATGTATCTTATTTTGTGGTGATCTCTATATCACTGGATATATATAATATAATTTTTAATCATTTCCATATGTAAGATACTGATCTGCCTGGGTTGTGAGAATAAATAACAACCTAGGAATTTGTGTAGTGGGTCTCAACTACCTACATATTAACTAGATACCTACGTATCCAATTACACGTAACTGATCTTGCAAGTACCTAATCAAACACAAGTCTAACGAGTATTCAATAAAATCCTTACCTGCGTGGTGAGTAGGCAATCGCTTGTTTGCGCCCATTCATAAATGCCTTAGAGGTCGTGAAAGGATGTGCCGAGGATGCCAGCTAGTCGCTTTAGTCCTTGAAATAGTGTACAGACATTGTCATAGGGCTAACTAAAGTGCACAAATGTGAATAGATAAACATGTTTCTCGCACCTATGACTGCATCGTAGTTTTAATAGGATGATGCATAGGTAATTTTGATCATTCATTAAAATATTTATTTGCTTGAATTATGTGTGGTGCCCTTTTAACGATACATGCTTGGTACCTATGAGCCTTATACCTATGTCCTCTGAAATCCTGAAAGCAATATGCATGCTAACATTAATATTTTAACGAATCTCTAGGTAAAAAAATCTATGTTAACTTTTATATTATAGGTAGGTATTCCTTGGAACTAAATTATTGTAGCTTCCTCAGCTATGGTATCTATGTACCTAATGGTTACTTACACCTACTGTTAATTTTATCAATTTTATCACTATTCTTAATTATCTTCAAAAATGTGTTGCCGTGGCAACGACATTAACACAACGCATTGTGAGCGTGCTTTTAGGATATTTTAACATTGACACTATTTTCACATCACATTTTAAGACGATAATCATTTGAGCCGTTGACCTTCTGTGCAATAAACACGGGAAAATGCGACTGCATTCAGAAACAATTTAAAAGAATAACAGAACAGTCTCATAGTCTCATTTCGGACCTTGCCCCTAATAGGCTAATTGTTTTTATTTAGATTAGTTTATATAAACCTGGCTGAAAGTTTGCATAATATGTTTGGTTTGAATAAACTGATTACGTTAACAAATTACCTATAGAGTAGGATATAATTATGTTTCCGGTTTAATAAGAAAGAAAATATAAGTGTGAATGGCCCGCTTTTCTCACGCTTCTCCAAAATAAATATGAATCATACAATACAAGCATCAAAACATCAAACTTATGTGAACAACCTTTAGGTGATAATTCCGTTATCTTTTGTAAGACTATATGTAGGTACATAGTTATTGGCAGGTGACTTTTTCCATTGAATATTTTGTTTGGTAATATAACCTGTTCTAACAGTTAGTAGTACCCATGGGATTGTGTCATCTTTCAAATGGTACTTATTTCCCAGCCCGTTTTGACTGCAGAGGTCAAATAAATGCCAGCGGCGAGGTATGCGGAACTTGCCACGGTACAATAATGGGAAAATTGATTTCTTGACAGTTTCTATTGGAGCAATAAACTGGGCAATAACAGAAAAGCTCTTTCAAACTTTTACCTAGTAGGTAAGTACCTATACCTATTTATGCGAAGACCATCGTGAGAAAAAAATAGCTGTACTGGATTTCAGTTAAACCGGATATGAAATGAACTAGAATATCTACCGTTTTCTCTGATCCGATCGTTATGGGAAAGCTCATTATTTCCTGATACGCAATGTTGCGATTGAAATGGTTGCCTATTTGTAGACTATATCACGTTAACCGTTGCATCATTAGTCATTCCACCCTCGTGGATGTTGCTAAGCTTCGAAACAATTCACGATATCTTATTGTTAAAGCCATTGATGACCTATTCCACTGATGTCATTACCTACACTAGATCATTATCATATCATATCATATCATTTATTGCATTCCATAATGTACATTTGGTGGAAAATATAAATAATAGAGGTAGTCACAATTATGGACCCTGATGGGCACAGCAAAGAGTTAGAAGAGAGGAAGGCGTTTAATGTAATAAATTAGGTAGTATGTAGTATATTATTCAAGTATTTATTTATATTATAATATTGCGTATATTTTTGTGTAGCACAACTACATTTTATGGTTATTTTTCTTTATATGTTGCTTTTATTTAATTTTCAGTTATTTCTTTATCGGTAATATACTCGTTGATTGTATAGTATGCTTTTTTTATTAAAATTTGTTTTAGGATGTTAAGGAATTTTGTGTCACTTGTTTCGTCCTTGATTTTGTTGGGCAATTTATTGTATATTTTGATGCACATCACGTAGGGGCTGTTGGAGTGTAGTGTCATGTTGGAGGTAGGTAGCATCAGCATATTTTTGTGTCTCAGTGATCTATTGGTGTGTTTGTCTCCGCGTTTGGTAAAGAACTTTGAGTATCTCCTAACGAATTTACATATTTCTAATATGTAGATGCATGGTAATGTGAGTATTTTGTGTTTTTGGAAATAGGGTTTGCAGCTGTCTGTTTGTTCTATGTTTGTTTTTCATTACCGTTTGTTTGTCATTACCGACTTACATATCTGAAATCGGGTGACTGACAGTTCAAAAGGCTATGAGAATATCTGTTCATCCGCTTTATTCAAGATGTTCTAACAAAATAGTTTCGATATGGCGATCCGCACCGTGGTTCTTCACAATACCAGTCTCGCACGGTTAAATTGATGGGGTCAAAATCACAGACAAATGATGTTCAATAGGTGAGGCTCGGGCGCAGTGAAAGCGCTCGCGCAATTCTATTGTGACTCTGATTGATTTGCAAGATAGATGATAAGTTGCCGTATCATAGATGCTATTGTTCTTCCAACTTTAGCAATTAAACGCCATAAAATAACTCTTGACGATAGCAATCGAAGTGAAGCTGTTACTTTAATCTATGGGATTATGGCGCTGTAAATGGTCGCTGATATTTCCGTGAATTTCGTTTGGTGAGCTATATTTGTTTATTATCTAAACTGTACGATGGCCTTTTTGGCATTCTAATTCAATATCATTTTGAGTTTCTTCATGATACTTAGGTAGGTACCCGTAGGTAAACAAACCTTCTATATGTTAACTTATTTCACCATTAATACCGAGGAGATCCTTACGCCACCTGTCTTCATTTAACTGATTAATTAATCCAAAGAACACGTAGGAGTATGAGAAAGTGATGCTAAAAGCAATACCAATAACGCAACCTTTTACTACGCAACGCCATATTTGTTCATTAGAAACTATTGTGGGTGTCTATTAAGTAATCCAATCAACGTTAATAAAACCCTTTGGATGACCTCTTACGCCAAGTTCTTAATTTATGGTCGTAGGTCACATTATAAACCTTGCTAACTCTTACAACTTGGCATCATAAAACTTTCGATTTTAATAACTCAGAATATATTGCATTCAATTTAGCAATATGTTTTAGTACCTTCCTATTTATTGTCTCAAGACAATGCAATGTCCTAATACCAAGATTTGAACGGTATTATATCAGATGAGCATATTTCGGAACTCCAAAATAATTGAAATCACTTACCTTCATGGTAAAACCGTTACTTCTAAATAAGGCACGACTTCATGAGTAACAATCCTGGCTGACGCTCTATCTACGTTATTGAATTAAAGTATCCATTCACATTCGATCCTCATTACGCAACAACCGTTTATAACTCAACGGAGTCATCATAAGTCTGTGAGAATGCGGTGTTCGTGTTCCACTAGCGATATCGAATGTTACTAACACTTTGGTTCTCTTCTGCATGGCAATGAATTAAAATGTTTGAGTAAGATGCTCTTTATGGATGTCAGTTCGAGCTGAAAGTTGGTATAGCACATTATTTCATTATTTTTCTATCAATCGATACCTGTTGCTGATTTACAGATCCCTCGTAACTTACAAAAGAAAATGTTTAGGCACAGCTATCAAACTATTGAATTTTCTTATTCATTTTCCGGAAATCGCGATATGTTTCAGTATAAAAATTATAACAATGTCTCATTAGAAGTTGTATCTTGGTAGCCAGCTTACGTGGTAATTAGAGTAGAAGAGTTTTACTCAAATATAGAGTGGATATAGTGGATTGCATTCCGTCAGTCGTAAATTGACGCGGTTCATGCAAATATGGATGTAACGGAAACGAAGAGTTTCGTTAAGATCGCCGTATATAATTGGGAACTAAGTTTGTGGATGTTACTCAATCTTTGTGTATTGCTAAATTCTGTAGCTTCAATTTGATTCGTTTCATTGCACATGGGCGTTGTAAAATGTAATGGTGGTCCGTTGGGTCATGGTGAAGTAATATAGGAAATAATAAAACTTAGAAATTATAGTCGAAACGGAGATTTTCTATTTTAGGCTATTTCTATGGAGCATTAATTTCACGATAAAAATGTTTGTTGTCTTCTTGAATCGTAGGTTATCGGAAAAGTAAATAACATGTTTTTGAGATCACTGCCTTTGAAACAACATGCTTTCGTATTATTTATTTTTAAAGGGAAGTCGTCTTCAGTACATGTAATGTAATGCATACCAATGTAGCGTGCGCGTCACTAACACGCCAAGTCCCCGATGCAACTATCCAAGAAATTATTATCTTTTTATCATCGCAGGAAATTAAAGATACTTCACGGCAACTGATAAATTTATTGCCCATTGAAGTGGTATCTATTTTTGTACAAGTAATAATAATAAGTAATAAACATACGAGGGATATGGTGTTATAAAATATTTATGTTTTTATATCAAATATTTAAGATCATATATTTGATTGGCGGCAGATAGGCTATCGTGCTTTATATCGTGTAACGCAGTTTGTATAAATTAAAAGAAGATAACTTTCGGTGGCTTAAGTACGCCATTTTATCTAATACTGAATCCAAAACCACCACATATCACTAGTGAGAATTTTCTACTAACTATTTCTTAATTAAGATCACTTGACAAGTCACTTGCACTAAATTGCAGCTTAGCTTCATAACCTGAATTAGCGTCACCCGAGTGTTCCGATAATGTCACAGCCGTTAATATTTCACACGGCGTATTTTGCCTCCGAAGCCTCATATCATTGCGTTGTACCAATAAAAATGTCGACCTCAATTGTAGTACATACAACAACGTCTATTACAACATTGTTGAAATTGAACGCATTATCGACATTAGAATTTGCGTGTCGGGTACTACTCTTGACATTTTGAGAGATACCATCTTCAACCTTTTGACCTCTAATATCGATATTACATTTATGATGATCGGATCTTGATGGTGAAATTTCAGCGTGGATCATCATGTTTTTTGTTTTCAGATTACTTTGCTGATTGTTATCATCACTGCACTCTTGATTTCAGAATGATCTGCACTAACTTTAAACTTCGTGCAATTTCGTCATGAAAATTAAAATACCATCATGCTCAAAAGTTTACAACTCCCTTAAAGGACTTAGTCCTACCAAATATACTACAAACAGAGAGATTGCTCTTTACAGATGCCATAAAACATGTTTACGGATTTGCTCGCTTTGATACAGAATTCGCAGCTGCAGTCGTCTTTATATGGAGATGTTAGAAATATTCTACATTTAGACTGCCCTTTTAGTCATCGAAATATCATCAAATACCAGGTGTTCGGTTTATAATAAATCTTCATTAGAAATATTATTTTGACGTCTGCTCACAAACAGATTTATTGTGAACCAACATTGATAAACTGAATGGAAAACTGACCTAATAATATATACCTACACACTGATAAAACTTGCTTACTATGTTTGCGTTCAAAGCTTAAAATAAATCTGTTAAACATTAAAAACAATCTATTAAGTATCTGGTATTGCGTTTTTGGAAAAATGTATTATATAAATATATTATATGTGATTATATTTATTAAATGCATCGATTGATCTAGTATAAATGGAACTCAAGGAAATTGAATTAGCTAACATTCGTTTCGCGTGGCGCCAGAACATGATACACCTCTTTAACCACGGGTAGGGCTGCATCCTGAAAGTTTTACCTCATATTTTTTTGCAAGCAATTCACTTACTGAATTGGAAACTCCTTAAAAACTATTTAAAGGTAGTATGTAGTCAGAAAAAAAATATCTATCCTGAAACAGTCATATACAAACAATGTAAAAAGGTCACAATAGGTATTTCATACTGTTTGCTTTTAACGAAAAGACTTGAAAGCAAACCATAATGTGATAATGAAAATTCCTTATTTGTCTATTCTCCTTCGGACAGCCCTAACAAGAGGTCAGGTGCGGGTCGCGATGCGCCCTCATGGCTCGAGGTCTGAGCGTCACGGAAGCGGGCGACACGGGGCGGCGGAGAGGGGAGGAGGTCGCTAGCTCGTGATATACCGTAGGTGAAAGCGCAACAGTTCGGTTATCTAACCTCTCCTTTAGGGTCTGCCGGGAACATTTGTGGAAGTATGCTGTACTTTACCTTTGAGGATAAGATCGACCTTTGCAATTCTATAGTAAGGTTAGACTAAATAGTATCCTATGGGTAGGTACTGAAAATATGTGAATAGAAAACGGATCCTCTGTTTTTAAGGATCATTCATCAAAGTGTAAGGTAGCCAATAACAGATCAATCAATCACAGTCTAATTATCTTTCACAATAGATCACAATATTGACAACATTGAATGAAGCTAATCAGCAGATGTAATTAATACTAATCGACATGTTAGTTGTTAGAAGTGTTGTAATATGCTACGAGGATATTAGATAAGCAGGCAATTAAGGCCTTTCCTACATAGTAATACAAATATGGGTTATGTAATATAACTGATGAGCACTATTAGATTAAGTT
The DNA here is from genome assembly GCF_022581195.2 of Helicoverpa zea. NCBI lineage: Eukaryota > Metazoa > Arthropoda > Insecta > Lepidoptera > Noctuidae > Helicoverpa > Helicoverpa zea. The sequence goes on along the minus strand of NC_061456.1, from coordinate 5,460,766 downwards.
TAATAGGTTGGTCGCGACATAATCGAAGTCTAGATAATATTAGTTTGACTTTTGATCTGAATCTCAATTACTGTGGAGACATTTCTTTTAAAAATATATACATAAGTATTTTGTCGTTTTATAAATATTATTTGTTTTTCAGATCCTGGCTGTGAGATATCATAACCTTTTCAAATTGCCTAAAGGGGTATTTAATCATCGGGGCGTAACATGCGTGGTTCACTCAGCACTATCTATCATATTTACAGGTAGTTAGACAATACAATACGCCTACAATGAGCTACTGCCATTATTACTCGCACGATATCAAGCTATTTTCAGTTTGAATGCTTAAGGCTATTTTAAAGTTCTTCATTTGATTACACCAATATAATTTGCAGTTGGTAGTTTTTTTTTTGCTTATACGGTCGGTTTGCAATAGGCTTGAAATTAAGCTTATTATCAATACAAAATGAGCAGAGTAGTTTTTTTAGCTAAGGACACGGAGGAGGCTAAGGAGCATACATCTCTCTTGCAGAATCGATTGCACCCATGCGTGTACGGTGATTTAACAGGAAGAGGTTATTAGTTAAGAAATCTAGGACGACATTCCTCACAATTGACTTCATTCCATAACATGTTGGCACGTCTGAGTTTACGCTAGAATTTCAGCAATTATTTATCTAGATTCTTGCACAGCCTACGAACAAGTTTGCAAAAGTTTCGAAAGATATTAATGCATATGACCAATCGATTCGATACGCGTTACGATCTGGGTAAATGTATCGAATTGGTCATACCGCAAATGTTTACACTATGGCCCATCGTTTGGGGGCACACACTGGTGCGCCAAAAATTATGAAATCAAATAATTTAAAGCGTGTTGTAAGAACAGAGTTATCCGCGACCTTCGGCAGCCGTGAGAAGCATCGGCGCGGTGCGCGTGCGACTCTGCATTGTTTCTCGTTAAATAATCGACAACAACTGCGCGCGTGTTGCAACTGACATGAACAATCATAGTTTTTGATAGTCGCGTGCATCAATACGCTGTAAATATAACACAAAACATTAACGTCAGTCGTCAAAAAAGAGGAGAAGGACAAAAAATAACTGGCTAGTAGGTTAGGCTGGTTGCGCAAGACAAATACTTCAGCAGGAAAACGTGTTACCGAGTCAGCGTTTTATAAACGACTCAACAAGAACCGGGTGATATTCTAAACTAATTATATTCAATGTGTGTGAGCCACTAAAACAGAAACAGTTATTTATCTCGGCGATCGAATCGAGCAAATTGTGGGAATTCTCTAAGAATAGACGAGCGGAACGAAAGTGAGATGGCTGTCGGTCCTCCGCCTCCGGGGTGCAATCAGACAGACGTAATACCGTGCCGCGGCTTATTTGCATTCAATTAGCGATTGTTCATCCAATTATCAACTTCATTAGTTACTTGAAAGAAAGATTTTAGAAAATTGGATTCTTACTTTCTTGTTATCGTCGTTTGTGATTGTGACTCACGATGGCTGGCATTTACAGGAAAGCTTTGCGAGTTTTGTACATAATTCGTGCATTATTTTTAATGAATTTTTACACAAACCACAAACATTCCCTCTTTCCGTATTAGCATAATTTCTGTTTAATTAAAATCTTTACCGGTATTTTACCTTCAAATAATTGGTAAAAATTGTCGAAAATGCGGAACACTTTAGACCCAATTTGAACAGTGGTTATAATAACTTGTTGAGATCCTGTACGATTACAATCTCAGCACAACTCCAGTTCCGTGTTAAGGTCATCCATACAATAAGGATGCTTCTTCAACAATAGCTTCCTGACCATTATCGCCAAATTGTCCGTTTAGTTATGAATTATTGCTGACTCATAACAATTTGGAGCAAAACAATACAAGAAGGCGCTCTTCAAGGATAAGATGTCACGCTTATAAAAAATACGTGATAGATCGTTTATAGGTAATTTGAATAAATGTTGCAATTAAGCTACTCGGTTAGTGCTGTAATTTAAAACCGTTCACGTTTAGTTGCTCGTAGCCATAAATATTGGGCCGTCAAGTGCTTGTAATGAAACATTTTTTTTAAATGGCTGGTGGCAATCTTCTAGATTACAGGCTTCGTTAATTAATGGCGGTCATGATGTATGAGCGGTCTGAGTCGTGGTTCCCACGGCTGTTATCAGTCGCGCATCAGTCGCGGGCCAGGATCCGGTGAGCACCCCGCCGGCTCCCAAGGTGTCGCAACTAATGCCTCAAACATCTAAGAACATCTTTTGACAATGCATGCATTGTTATCTGATAAAGTGAGCACAATACTGGCAGTCACAATTCGTAATTAAGAGTGTTATCTATGTTTTTATGTATTTAGATAAGTAATATTATGTATATGACTCTAGTTTTAATGAAAATAAAAAATAATGGACAGTGGTTTGATGCCGGATACCATATCTCTAGTTAACCTTGGAAGATGTTGCAGATAGGCCATCTTTTTCCAAATTGTCGTCATGCAAACATATTGTAATATATTACATATTCTTCATACTGTACGTTAAATAAGCAATTATTTTAATTTTAAATCTTCTAATAAGACGCTTCCTACAGCTAAATTGACATAGATTTTTATCCACCACTTCCGAATGCGTTTACAGCTGTAGTTAGGCACTATAATGGCATGTTTATTGTGTGCCGATCATTATCCGGCCTACTCGCGATGCTCGCAACATCTGGTTATGTAAGTGAGATGCAATACACGCAGAAAGCGGTAGACGGAGCCATCCTTAATTGTAGAGTAAATATGGTCATTTCCTCGAGTCTAGACGTGCAATACTCGATTAGAGACAGTTATACTGAGGCTGAACGTAAGCAAAGCAGGCTCCTCCGCTCCGCCCAACTTCTTGCAAAACAAATGAGGTTTTTACACAATTGGAGTGCATAGTCATTTAAAACAATGCGTGTATGGGAACCTCGGTGCACAACAATAATTTTGTCGCACTTGTTAATCTAAATTGTAATTTTGAAACCATGTGTGTTTTAATGATAATCTTTGCAATATTTTATTTGCCGACAGTATTTAACGAGATAACATTGGTTGTTTTTGCTAGCTGGTACAAATTGATGTGTATTACAATAGCAATGTTGTGTTTCGTGAACTTTACAACTCAAGAAAACAAAAGTCGATACGTGTGTTGTAACTAATGAAAAAATAACAATAGATCATCAAAGATTCCTCAAGAGGTTGCTTCAGTTCGCCATGGTCTGGTCGGCAGTGGTCAGAGTCCCGGGCATGCACCGTGAAGAACATTTGGTTCACGGCCACTGGATAACAGAGGCTGGTGGAAGCGCCTCAGGTTCGTAATCACGTACGTGAGTGAGGGGCGATCGCGAACACGTTACAAAATAATGAGTTTTGCAAATCCTATAATACCCGTTCTTATGCAGATTAAAATGAAAGTATCGATGTTGTAACGCCATGGAATACATTGTTTATACAAATTCATGAGTATTTTATGATCTAACTTATTACTATTGAAAGCTTTGCTATTAACGCCTAATCAAAAGAATAGCGATGTTTGATGCATAACGAAGAGGAAATTTAATTTGTACTAATATATTTTATTGCACGATCAGGCAAGCTTTATATTATATTATGAATCTGTCTTCCAATAGTCGATAAAGCAAGAGTAATTTCTTCATCTAATTATAAAGTCCTCTCACATTGTAAAGCACTTTAGAATAAGGTTTTATTCTGCATCACGAGCGTCAGAAACAAACAACGTTTTGCAATATGAATGCAGCACGCGACTTCGCGTTTTCATAATGTCTATTACCTGCAATGCATTGTTTCTCAAGCCTTCAACTTTTGCCCAAAATTCGAGCAGTCGACCTTCTCTGAACATATATACGGGAGGATCTTCTAAACTTGGTCACTAATCAGCAAGGTTAGATCTGTACATGTCGCTAAAGACGACCTTTTATGGCTAAATTATTTAGATCATTTGCGTAATAGTGTACCTAAGTACAAAAGCTCATTTTTTTTGTAATCGCACCAACAAGCAAATATCGAGTTGCATTTGTTTTCTAAACTTTATGCCATCCTATTTTACAAGATTATATATTAACAAAGCAGCTTGAAAATGTGTTACTTACTTAACATAAACATATGTAACAGTAATTCATTACATACGTTTATCACAGATGTACAAAGCGATATAATTGTATTAGTGTTATCAGCTCATCAAAGACATAACAGAATATACCACTGTGGTAGGAAGTATAAACCAACGGAAGGAAGCCTGGTTCTGCTAGAGTAAATTAATATGAACTATTGAACGCAGTATCTGGACTGGAACATTATTGCTTGTATAATATAACTGTGTGAGTAAAATATGTACTATTCGTGTGCGTAATTGAGCCTTAATTGTAATAGCTCTTATACACGAGCAGTTTATGGGAACTGCTCGTAAGCAATCAAATAAAACTAAACCGACAGGGCAGTTAAAGTTCCATAAGCTTAAATGATTCTTGGTAATGTTCTGTGAAGTGTAGCGGTGGGTCTTAAGGTGACCTGCATAAGGTGGTAAGGCACCAAATTTTATATCTACGCACATTTTTACCTAAGAAAATTTGTTATACAAAATAATTTATTAAGTAAGAAGTTTAGCTCTGAAACTTTCTACAAAATGCTGACTCACGCTGACTTATGCATCGACTGGTCGTAGCAAGATACACATTTGTCTTATACGCTATTATTTTTGTGAGACGTGCTTTGGCACTTAGGTATTTAATTATGACAAGTGCTAGGTTATAGAACCTCATTAATTTAAGTGCTTGTTTAAACAAATAGTTGTCTCACCAGCTGAAGATTTAAAAAGCCTAATGTCGTAATGTTGAAAGTAATCGGTCAATGTGTAAGACATAAGGTCATTTCTACACATCATCCTATTTATGTCAGAGATCACATTGTAGGCATAATTGTTGCTGACATCCCGAGGTTAAACATAACGTTCTGAAGAAGCTTTTTCCTTTCCTCATAGCTTAATATATACTTACAAATAATCTTTGAATGAAGTGTTTTTGAAGTTTGATTTTTATTAATATTTATTTAAATTAATTCAATACAGAAGTTTTATAATCTCAATTTTATAAGAAAACAAATGAATGTGCGGAACTGTTGAATATAAAACTAGGCTAAGTCTCAAATGGTTTAGAATTCTCCGATATGTAAAATCTAGATTTTATATGAGGACCAAAGTAGCTAGCTGTTAAAATGTTTCTTACATAATAATAGATCTGTGATACAATAAAAACTTAGGGTACACAATAAATTGTAACTATCAAGTCAACAAAGTAGGTGAACACCATGCAGGTATGGTTGTTCCTAAATATTTTCTTAATGCACTGACATTTAAGTTTGCCATTTAAAATATGATGACCAACAGCAAAGGTCGTTGGACACTTCTCATAGTCATAAACGTGAATAACGCTTCTTAAGGGCCTGTGATGTGATAAATAGGCAATTTTAATTATGAAAACTTTGTAGGTATTTTTTTTTTAATTTGTTTGGTTCATTACTATTCTAGCCGTTTTTCTGCGATTTTGATCAGCGTCCTGTGGGAACTACTGCCCATACCGATAAAATACAGTCTACAGATAAATCAATCAGGATGTTTTTTTCTTTCCAAAAGTGAAATAATTTCAAATCTTTTCAGTCATTGCAGAACCTTTAGGGTAGAAAAAGATACAATTCCTCTTAAGAGTACGATAAGTATTGATCCAGGCAAGTTATTAACTGTCAAAAAAGTTTATTTTTGCAGCCAATATTTTCTCAGATTTAAAATAAGATGTAGTAATGCCACGATGTGCTTGCTAGGTACCTATACTAGTTTTAAATAAGTTTCCCAATAGCCGCAGCCTAGCCGTGGCTTCAATCTGCAGTTATTTGCTGTACGGGTATTACTGCATACAGGTACTATTTTAAGACTACCTTGGAAAATATGCCTTCGAGCAATAGGCAATACTTTGATGTAGATATCTACAATATACAGCGTTTATTAGTAATTTGAGTAACTACTGGCGAATTTTATGACTACAGTTAAAGCTTCCATACAAAAAATACTAGGCCGAGGTTTACTGGTTTAAAATTGCATCGGGAAGTGCATCATTACAGTTTTGTTACTTTCAAGGTTCATCTCAAAAACTAAAAAATCGCTATTTGTTTTTTGCTAAAAAAAATCTTTTCAATTACCGTAACGAAAGAAATCAGGTTTATTGATGGAACCAAATGCAAATCTCCTCCTCACGTACAAATATTACGCAAAAATACGCTTGAGGAATTACGCTTCCATGGATCGAGTACCTACATACAATATAATTTGTGATTTTCTGAAATAAATCATCAGTAGCTGGTACTACCGCGGCCTTTTCCGCCTGACCATCGGTGAATTTTTGCGTTTAAAACAGTAATAGCAAAAGTGATTGTTTATCTAATGAATAAGCCTAAAGGAATCTGGTGGTAATCAGGTGCGAGAGTCCCCGACAGTACCTACCTACCTGTGTCGAATCAATGTTTAACATCAAAAGACACGCCTGTTTGAATTAGTCAATTCTATGGGTGGGATGTTGCACGCTTCAGATTTGCATACAATCTGTTCTTTTATCTTATTGCTTTGCAAAAATCTCTCGAACACAATAGAGCTTTTGAACAACGATCTTGCAGTTTATTGGAACCTTTGAGTATTCATTTGGATAATTTCTGTAGAGAAACAAATAAGTAGGTACCACATACATCTTTACATTACAAAACCCACATACTTTCACGATTGGATTGTTCTCCACCGAGCATAGAAACTGCGTGGTTTTTTTTTCATGTACCTTTCAACTCGTTTCCCGCTTCACACATTAAAGACTATCAACAGACAATATTCACGATTATCCCATCTTTGTCTATGACTTGTGTCCATAGTAACAAAGCGCATTGTTATAACAATTAAAGAATAGCTACATAGATAATATTATACAGTTTTTGTTTGTCCTAATGAGAGGTACAATGGATGTGTTTGATTACAGCGTTTGCACCTTCAAGCGAATAAACATTCAATAACCCTGCCAACCCACTAGAGACTAAACAATCGGCCGACATTTGGCCCGATGGTTGGAAAAATATACATATTTTTTAATTAAATTGTGAATTCAATCAAAGTTTTTAGTCGATTTTATATTGGTCAAATATCTGATCGTTGTTATGTGCGCACTTCCAAACTCATTCCTTCTGTTTTTTAGAAGAGAATATAAATTATTTATTTGCAAATAATGTATGTTACAAAATATGGTGAAAAACAATTTTACATGTCACAATACATTTCGCCTCTATTTTTATCAAACTATCGGCTGACCAAAAAGTCTGCAGTGTGTTTGTACTCCAACGTCGAACCGTCCCTTCCAATCACATGCGTGGCCTTACATACTCGTGTATAATTAATTTTAGTAGCGATGCAACCACCAAATTGCTATTGGTAAACTATTATTACGTTCTCTATTGATTTACGAGTTTATTTGTGTATTCGCATCTTCAGATAAAAAAGAATACCTATAGCTTTTTGTTCGTCGTTTTGTTGGAAAAACTTCTATTTATGGTTGTAAATTAATGCAAAACCAGTTAGTATCAATGCATATCAAAACAGCATTTAAAATTAGCTGTGCATAATTTCGCAGTTCATTACCTCTCATTAGGATTCATACATTAAGTAGTTGGTTCCATTCTTAGCGAACTAACTGGGTGCTGGCGAACTGTGCGAATTTGATAGCGACCAATAAATTTGTTGTAGTACATCCCGCGACTTAACAATAGAGAATGGAGGTTACTAAGGAGGCTTTTTCATTATTCTGATCCGTTACCCGTATATCTACTATACTCTAGACAAATAATTCGACTACTGTTACGAAAACATTTTCAAAAAAATATGTATAGAGGAGATTATAATAATTATGTCAAATTAAACCTACTTTTAGTAAAGATCTGATCTCGAAAATTTTTCAAAGTCTAGACATTTATTTGTAAGTGTTTTCAAAATATTCCAAACTTGAAATATTATCCCACATTAGCTTTTAAGTTTTAAACATTTATTTGTAGCCCTATTCCAACCTCCAATTCAAAAGGAAAAAAAATATGTACGTTCCATACACCTACCGTGGTCATTGCTTTCAACACCGTTGCACCGTTCCGACAATCGCCATCTCCCGGAACGTATTGAAGAGCAACTGCGCTTTCCTCGCCGCATCTGCACGAAGCGACTTAAGGGTGCGTCTACACGGTGCATGTAGCTAGAGCAAGTTAACATGTGCAAGTGACCCGGCCGCATGCAACAGAGCACGCGGGTGAGTATTTTGCTTTGGTACATGCGCGGGTCGCTGGATGCGCATATTGTTTAGGGGTAAGGTTACGGGCACTTTAATAACGTGCGGGTCCAGCGACTCTCGCATGCACCAAAGCAAAATACCTACCCGCGTGCTCGTGTCACTTGCGCTATTTACTTGCTCCAGCTACATGCACCGTGTAGACGCACCCTTACCTGCGGATGCTGCGGTTAATTTTCGAACATCATGATTAATGATGGCCGCGTAATTATGTGCCGTTTGCGGGGGCGTGAGAATCTGTGTTGCACCACATACGTGATAAAACTGAGCTCGTGTGTTACTGTAATTACTTCATTATCTAGTTTACAGTGATAAGTGTTGTTTCGAAGTTTGAATTTGGATTGCATGGTTAAGTTGGTGATGGGAGGGCTTTTTAATGTCAAGGTCGAATTAATGATAGGGTGCTGTGAATTACGATAGTAATCAGAAAATGGGACTGCAGTAGAACCGCGATTTGATATTTTCGTTACTTATCATAGTATTTTTATCACAAATCTTAAAACAAAATTATATGCATGAAAAGGTTATTATTATAAAACACTTATCACCCTCAAAATTACAGACTATAAAATATTAAAATTCATAGTTACCATCATATTATGTCTATCGATCAAACTATACAGCTATCGTTACGTTAACTAATAATAGTTTTTAAATAAAAACGAAACAATGGCTAAGTTTCCACATAAATATACCCTTTAAAACGTTTGTCGGAATGTGAGCATCCTCTATGTAAAGGTCACCGCGAGGTCATCTCACGTAATGAAGATACTGGAACGAATAAACTGCACACAATAGGAACGTTACAATTTACTAGAAGGTGAACCACGGAATTTAAACCAATTATTTTTAATTCGCTCGAATTTTACAATTTTATTGTTTGTAAAGTCGTACTGAAGTGTGTGATTATGTTTTAAATACGACACGATATACATCGACTAATTTAATTGAACAAAGATCATAATTAGATATAAGTAGCCTATCTTATGTAAACCTATATATCTGCAAACCTAAAGAATGCACGATAAATTGATCAACACAAAAACATGAGATATTTACAGCTCACCACAGATTATATCTCATTGGAACATTATAATATTAGTATAAACGCATTTCGTAAAACTGAATCCTGGCATAACTGCGTATAATTTTAGCAATCTGCATGCACTAAGTGCTGACGCTTACTTGATAATTTACAAAATGAGACGGTCCAAAATGCATAATAAAATATAAGAACCATAGCCGTAGATTTTACTTATTTACAATCATATATATTTACCAATAATGAGTTTTTTAGCCACTCGGAAACTAATCACATATGCATCGACCTATTGTCCTAAGTTCGATTACCTAGCTTGCCGTACAGTAGTGAATTTCATTCAGATAATACTGAACAATCGAGTAAATGCAGTGACGATTCCTTTCCGAGTTAATATGTGTGCGACGACCCTACATGTGAAGATTAAAGAACAATGTCAGACGTCCATAGTAACTTAGGCTCAATAAAAATATTTAATGTACAGTGAAAATTCTTACAGGTTTTTGTGTAGTTTAATGTCAGAAGCTTTTCTATGTTTTCCACTTTTGCATTGAACTTCTCAAAACCAAATTATTCCAAATTATTCAAACGAAAAACCTGAACTCGATAAACTTAATAATTACTTATTAACATGATATTTTTTTTTTGAAAAGTTCTAGTTAACAATTAAATATTTTATAAGAAGTTAGTATTTTATATGTAAATTGTTGTAGTAAAGAACTTTGTGTACGTGAGAATTCAGTTTTAAAAGTTGATTGGGTGGGCCGAAACCTGACATTGTTCTTTATATCCTGTATTTAAAATTGAAACTGGAAAAGAGCTATTCAGACATACGTGGATTATCTTTCTTCCTCATCAATGTGCAGCCACATAGGCTGCACATTCGATGTCGTTGAGGATTCCTACAAAACTTGTTATGTTGGCAATCGGCACGCATGTTTCCTAAGTAACGATTAAGATCAACACATAGCATTACATTAGGACTAAGTGGGAAATTACAACATACTGGTTGAGTCCATTATAATGAAAAGAAGATATGTATTTAAAAAGCCTAAAAACAATCTATATATACTTAGAAGGGAATCATTTTCCTAATCAAAATGTTATGTAAATGTATGTAACCGGATCGGATACAAAATAACATTCAAAACAGGTTTCCATTCATTTTTCGAATCAACGTAATTTATTACTCTTCAGATTCCATTTAATTAAATACCGACGACCGTGTCAAATGCGTGCAAAAATCCTTGACATGTTGGCCCTTCAAATTGTACGCACACTGTAGAAGATGTCATAAAACATTCAATTATATTATTAAAGTTCTTCTGTTTGACATTCCTGGCTAATAGTTACTACAATAAAAGATTACTACATAGGTTATCTTGATGTCACATTCCGCTATCGGTGCGACCTCGGGTTTATGGCGCGATGCGTCAGAATCGCGGATGCTCGTGAGATGACCCCCGGCTTACCCCGCGGCGATCTGATGCAACTATAGCGTCGTAAGTTCCATGTTTGTTAGAAGTGCTCTCGGTACGGCACGAGTATTGAATACTTGTGTGCAATGCTATAAAAGCGGTGTTGTTTGACACCCACGTGTGAAGTTGTAGGTTTAAGTCCTACACGAAAGTGATAAAGCTTGCAGGTGTTAACTATACTAGGTCCGATTGTTTTTCTCTGATTTTTGCTTAGAATAGAATAACTTAATTTTCTAGAGAAATACACTTTCGCTTATAAGACGATTTCCACACATTCTTAGTGTTTCTTTTATTCATCTTTGTTTACGTAAAAAGTATTCACAATAATTATTGCAGTCGAGTTTTAAAACTGGCGTGTTTGCGTGAAGAATTATTTGGAAGAGGAAGTGTTAAGATTGCATCCATTGGCACTCCGCTTTCAGCTGTGTTTACTTGCATACAACGATTCAACGGGTAATTAAAAATCCACCCATTGCTGTTCTGTTAGTGAAAGTGTAACATCTAATAGTTTTGTTAGCTTTCTTTACAAAACATTATTTTTATCTTCAGTAGTTTCGGAGCAAAAAAACCTCTATATTAGTATAGATTCTAATATAATACGAAAGATTTTTTTGTTTGTTTATTTAAAGGCACCGAATCTACTGAAACGATTTTCAAAATTATTTCACTGTTAAAAAGCTACACTTTTCCCAAGCAACATAGGTTATATTATATCCCGGTAAGGGCAGTAGTTCCCACGGGACGCAGGTGAAACCGCGCGAGAACGGCTAGTAGTGAATAAAGCTGAATATTTGAGTAGTTCTATTGCGAGGCGAGGCGATGTTTCATGTCCTACGTGACATTTAATTGCGTGCAGTTCTCAGGGCATTACAGAACACACGTTACAATTTATTGCGAACGTAAAACGAAAACTATTCTCACTGGCGTAACTCACGACTTTTGTTACACCCACGATGGAGTTTAGTTTTCATTGACATTAGTTAAACTTTAATATAAGTTATTAAAATAATATGTAATAAATGACAGGAATTAAATCGATTCCCGGTTCGGTCGACATTTGTGTGATGAGCATGCTTGTTGATCGTGGTCTGGGTGTTACAATATGTATTTATCAATATGTGTATATGTAGCTATATGTAGTTTATCAGTTGTGTTAGCACCCATAACACAAGTTAATTAATAACTTACCATGGGGTTAACCGACCGTGTGTGAAAATGGTGTCCCGATATATTATAAATATATATTATAAATATATTATAAAATCGTATGTACTTAGTTGACTGTATGTATGTATGTTTATGTCCAACTATTTTACGTTTTACTGACCCGATTTTTGTGATGTTTTCTGCATAGTATTTGTCACACTTACGACAAGTTTTAGGTTTATTATTGAAGTCGGCTTCATATTTCTGTTAAAAGTTTTAGCAAACAGAAATACTATGTATTTATTTACATCAATTACTGTTTTTATATCAGCGTCAAATACATAATCCATACCGCAAGTACACACAAGCCGGACTGCGGTCATCTCCGCGAATTAATTGGCTGGCTTATCCCGTACTATACCGCATTCTACGCACGTTTCACAACGTTAAAACGTGTCGCTTCTTTTATTACTCCCTCATATTGTACAATTATGCAGAAATGTTCTTGCTTCAAACAATAAAACTTGCTACCTACAGATGTATGATACTGATAGGATTTTGAATTTTTTAAATCTTTGTGCGAGTACCCGCATACTGTAGACTAACAGTCGGCCGGCAACCAAAATTTTCTGTCGGTCTGATACCGACTAAGTACCTGATCCTTGTAATGTGCATACTAACAATCATTTTCATACTGATTCATGAGCCCAAACAAACAATCGGCCGACTAAGAGTTTGCAGTGTACTCTTATTTATTTATCCGCCTACAGATTATATTCTTTACTTGTCATATCTGATTGTAAGCAAATAGTATTCAACATTCCTGAATTTTATACATTCAAAACTGCTGTGGTTTTAAGTAAAGTTTATTTTGTTAATTTTCTTCACGTTTTAATATAGAAACATTGTACCTAATATCCTGTCAACCGCATGATCATCAGGCGATAAAAACAGCACTTTACGTACGTGGGAAATGTAATTAAGGATGAGTTAGTGCTTAATAAAGTATGTACTGACCTTCGCTGTTTCACAAATTACTTGTGTGTTATAGAGATAGGTATAAAAATAAATATGAGAAATCTGATAAATAATCTTGTAAAACACCCAGAAGGGCAATTAAGTATCTTTGGGTTTTTTTAGAGTAAATAAGTTGTTGTACATTATAAAGAGCCCACATTTCAATATTTTTTGGTCTTACTGAATTCATTGCAGTAACTCCCTGAAAAAGACATCAACGCGCGAAGTACTACGCAAGCTGCCTTCGTACATAGTTCATACATACAATCCTAATGATTTACTATTAATCATGTCAAACTCATGGCAAATGATATTCGATTGATTAATAAACTAATTGAATGTATTCATTGAAGGCCCTACCATAATATTGACCTTTACCTAATACGTGCAACTACTTTTTCCCGCAGCTTCACTTACATATTGAGGAATACTCGTAAAAACAATTCAATGGTCTAAGTTATGTTAGGTACATTAAAAGGTTCAATATTTGTACTGCAAAGACCTACTTACTTTCGCATTTACAAGGATATGTATTTCACAATTTTCACTCATACAGCAAGGCGAGGCAAACAGTGTGCAAGTTTAGTTAAGAAAACGAAAGTTGGCAGCGGATCCTGTACCACGTTTACACGTAGAAGGCTCGCAGCTTCTTCGTATGCAGGTCGGCTAGAGCTAAAGAGATAAAATACGGGTCACACCACGGAGGAACGAAAGATCAGCGGAGATACCATAAGGCAGATAGGTCAGGCGCCTTCTTGTAGGACACACCTGTTAAAGATTGGATGTGATTGATTGGTGATTTGGTTAAAAAAAGTGGTGCATTCCAAAGAAGGCGTATGAGGCCGGAGCTAGCAACGCTCTTCGTCGACCGAACCCGAAAACCGAAAAGACGGGACCTTTTGGCGCCCTAATTTCTTAGGAGATTTTACGCTATGACATCTCCGCTAGTCATTTAATTCTCCATGGGTCAGATGCTCCGTTTGCGACATTAGCCGGCACACGATTGCGTCCTTAAACGAAGCTTAAACCCGTTCGATGCACGCCAATCTGCGCACACACATACCATAACCAAACTAATCTAAACCAAGTAATTTATTACCACCATTATGTAACTAGGTTAAAATCGTTTCCATGTTGTTAAAATTTTTAATTAGACCTAAAGAAAACTTTAATTAAGTCAAATTACGATTTGAATAATGATTAATTAGTGATGTTCTGTTCCTGGTTTAGTTGGCTCACCGTGCGTTATGTGATGTTATGACATAATTCCACAGAGGTCACTAAATGTGTTAATATTTCACGTCTATGTGTTAAATTGTGAAATGAAAGTGATAGTTAGAAATGTGATGTGTTTAAACTATAACAGTAACATTTCTCTTGAGATTTCTCTCGCGAAATGTTATTTATATGCAAAAATAAACACTAATGGGGGTGCTTCGTGTTCTTTTTTCGGTTTATCACGTTTTATTTGACACGACGCAGATAAGTTGACGAGACGAAAACTGAGATAAGTATCACTTGCTTTTTAATTCTTGTTTTGCAACGTTAATGTTTTGGAAACGTGTCTTCTTACCGATGCATTTCAAGGCTTTGTTGAAAGTGACATTTTGCAAAGACCCGCGGGAGTTTTAGTTTTGTTGGTTAACTTGCACTTTGTTCAAATGTCACACTTTAGTATACAGGCTTTGCAAATAATAAACACTTTGAACGCCAACTAAATGAAGAGAGGGTCTCTATCTACCAATACCAAAAAAGACGAACAGTTTCAAATGACGACGTCCCTATTTCTCCTTTTCAATTAATTTTGTGTCTGAAAAGTAAACGAGACACACACACACATACATATAACAGACTAGGAGTTGGTGTTTGCTTCATCTCCACATTCGTCCATTGTCTTGATTGTTATAACCAGACGGCCAACGCAAGACAATACACCTCGTATGAAGCAACCTGGTGACAAATACACGCTCTTATTACAATGGCATAAAGTTCATTATTTGCTAATTATTTTTCAGTCATCAGCGGTCAGTAAACAAAAGACGAACAGTTAATTAATGATGACTTATCGTGACCAGTACGGGACGGTTTGAGTTGAAAGTTGACCTCTAAATGAACCTAATTGTTGGTTTTATCTGGCCATTTTTGGGCACTATAATTAATAATAAGATAAGTAAAATTTATAAGTGTATTGTATGTGATAGTCAATGTGTACTACTTAGTTTTATTCGTTGAAGTAGTATGAATATGATCTCTTCTATGTTAATGATTTTAAGGCGCTTCTATGCTTTAAGTCTGTTTTAATATTTGATATAAAAACATTCAGATTTTTTTTTCTCTGATTTACACATTTTTATTTCATCCAATCGACTCGCACAAGGAAACTGAAAACGGAGCCTAAAATAACCTAGGAAATACTATACACAGACAAAAGAGTAAAATCTCATAAAACGACGACCACAGCCTTAAACAAAGAGGTATTAAAAGATTTATTTACGTCGCGAAAGCTGCGAGTCTGAATAGAATAGGAACATAAAGTTTTATATTTCCGTACTTTATATTACATAGGGTTTTGCTGTAAAAAATACGATGCATTTCTGAGGAGTTATAACGTCATTATCCACGGTGTAAAGATTCAAAATGGTCTGGCCATTTTTTAGTACAGTTGACATTTCTGTTAGTCAGTAAAGCCCACGGAGGAGAAAAGACTAGCGGAGATGCCCTAACGAAAAATCTCCTAACAAAGCAGCGCGCCAAAATTCGGGTGAGCGGGGGACGAGGAACGTTACTGTCTCCACCCGTGCTCCACCCATATACGCCTTTTATGGGAAGCCACCCATTTTTTGTAAATCCATCTAGCGTGGAATAGGATGATTAAAATCTAACCCTAAACTAACATCGACCACTAGTGACATACTCAAAAGTAAAGTAAATAGGTACTCAAAATTAATAATTCTTTTAAAATAGTAATTCAATTAGAAAGTTTAAAGAAGCATTCATTTGAAATGAACGAAGAAAAAGAGAGATAAAAAGTTAGAAAATTAATTGTTATATAAGTATTATTTTGTGCAGAGAACTTGCCCCACAACAATTTATTTACTCCTCCAGAAATGAAATAGGTATCTAGGAACCATTAAACGGAGACTCAATGAAAAATCATTTTTATTCACCACGGGTCTAAAATACCCCCATGGTGTAATTTAAGTATCAACTTATGGCATTGTGTTAGTTCGTCTACTAGCCACTATGGCATCACAAGCACGAAAACTCGTTCTATTTGTTCTAGAACCGTGCTGCGATGACTGTTGTTATTTTCGATGTTGCCACATTACGAAATTCAGCAAGAAAAATGGGAATTAAAATTATAGGGACAGTGTTTATCAAATTAGAGTTTTCACAACTGTATCATAACGGCGCATCCACTAAATAAGTAGCAGACTTTATGTGAGTCGGATGTTGCTCTGAGTAAAGGTACATTCAAAAAATATGTACGGCAAGAGAGATATACATACCTATGTAAAACATTGCTGATCTATTCTTATATTATAAAGAGGAAAACTTTGTTTGTTTGTTTGGTTGTAATGGATAAACTCAAAAACTACTGGACCGATTTTAAATATTCTTTCACCATTAGAAAGCTATATTATCTGCAAGTAACATAGGCTATATTTTATCCCGGTGCGGGCTCGTAGCTCCCACGGTACGCGGGTGAAACCGCGGGAAAACGGCTAGTGATGAATATAAATAAATCTACATAGTTAGAGTTATGATTAATTTTAAGATAATTGCAGCTTTTTTAAATAAGACCCTTTTTAAGAATGGGTGATTGCATTTTCGATGTCTGGTAGCACTTAATTTTGTAACGGGTCTCTCTGTCTTGATGAACACAATTTTACTTCAAATATACGTAAGTCGACTACTTACCGAAAGATGGTGTTTTTATAATATAAAATTTTCATGATAATATATCATATGTTTTGGTTTTGGTTTGTAAATAATCTATAAAAAAACTTGCAGGATGCAAGGAAAAATGAAGCTGCTTTTTAAGGCAAAAATTGGTACCAATAATATACATTGATACAAGATTGATACGAAAATAATACAAATTCACTTAGAGGTTCTAGAAATGCAGCTATTCGACGACAGATGTCTCTAGCAAAAAATATGTTTTAAAGTTAAAATATTACTTACACGTGAAATGTTATCCTATGGTATGTTTGAGTTTGGATCCTGAGCAATTTCTACAATTAATGATAGCGCATTTCATCGTTTTAATCGAGTAACAAATAAAATCTGTTGAAATTGTGGTAAAAATACAACTATGACAAGATGTCAGTTTGATGTAAAGGACGGTATATGGGCGGTGTCCAGCCACGCCTGCCGTGACGTAGTCGTGACGTATTTGACCTACCTGAAGGCGCGTGACCTACCTGCGTTAGGGCATCTCCGCTAGTCTTTTCTCCTTCGTGGTAAAGCCCTTGAAAACTGACAGCTGTCAACTGCAGAAAAATCGGTAGGGCTATTTAAGTCAGCGGAAAATAATAAGAATTGCGAATTCATACATTTCCTAGAAATTTATGAATAGCTAAAATATGGGCGTAAAATAATACAATTTATTTCTTGTTTGAAATCTTACAAAATTCATTTTTCTAGAAAATACAGTATAAATTCGCGGTTACTATTATTTTCCGGTGACATATACATCTGGAAGTAAAGGACAGTAATCTAATCTATGGTCTATGATGAAAAGATTCAAACTATATGGTAGTAAATGACCGTAATTTAAGCGTAATATTAGCTCTACTATAACCGTGTATATGTGAGATAATTAGAGTTTGGTAGCGACTTGCGACAGTTTATCACAAGCGGGGCGTTGCGTCGCGTCGTGGAGTCGTGTCATGTCGCGGTTCGTGCTTCACTACTATGAGAACCTCGATTCGAATAAGTTGATTTTTAAGGCAAGTGGTTTGAATTAAAATGGATGATATTCAGGGTTGATATAGCTTCTGCTGTTATAACAAAATTGAGACATTTTAGACCCATTTTTCTCTCTCTGATATAGACTAAATTAACACAAATATAATTAATCCCTGTCATAGTTTGGCAAAACGCGCTTGCCAAGGAAATTTCTAAGCGCCTTGTTGACACTTCTCGTGGCCCAAGGGCTGGCTTTTATTTCTCCCAACGTTTAAGCATTGCTATTCAACGTGGCAATGCAACCTTGCCTTTTGGGTACACTGCCGGGTGATAGCGATAGGAGCAATTTTTCGACACACTTTATTAGTTTTAAGTTTTTTTTTAATGTAAATATAGATCTAGTTTTTTTTTTTTTCAGATAATGTACAGGTTTAAAATTGTTAATAATTAATAAAATTTCCTGTAATACTATACATTATAACTTCGGCTACTGACTATAATGATGAAACAAACAATATGACAACTAGTCATATCATGTAAATGCGACTTTACAACAGATGGTAGTGGTCTCGCGTGTACGGAACGAGGCAGGTGAGGCAACTCAGGACACCTCATGGGAATCTTTCACGACTTAGCGCTGCTGCCTCGTGCTCCCATCAAATGTTCACTCTAATTTATGCGTGCAGTGACTTTTGCAGACACTCTATTTATAGCAGATTTGATTTTTGATTTCAAGTATTTATATCTTGAAGGCATCTGGATTTTTACAGAAAATTGGTCTAGTAGCAGCTTAACCGCCAAAAAACGAGGCATTAGGAAAAATGTGTTCGGCGAAAAATCTAAAATTTATGTTCCATTGATGTTAATGAAGAGAGTTGGCTCAGGATCAGGTATCAGAATCATAGGTTTGCTAAATGATACTATAACTTTTGAAATCTAATATATAGTCAAACATTTGGAATCCACCGATTCTATGAAAAGGTTCACTTTTTACAATGAATTTCAGGATTTAATCCACGATCTTTACTTTGCCTAAAACAAACTCACAGTCGCAAAAGAGGAAGGCGTAGCGCTTAGATTAAATACAGATACTAACAGATAAAGCATCCTTGTCACTATCTAAATACTTATTGTCTTCCTAAAACATACGCCTTCTTCGATAAATCGCTGTTTGTTTAGCTCAATGGCAAGTTTTAGCCGTGAATCATCGAGTAACAATATGCTGTGTTGTTTAATTACATCGGCTCCACGGAGTAAGGAATGATGAGCGGAGATACCATAATGCGGGTAGGTGAGCTATTTTGCCTAGAAGAAGGCGCCTGACCTACCAAAACAATCAGTTACGAGTGAACTAATAAGGCGTTCAGGTTCTTTGAAAAATCTATCGACAATTTTTGGCTTTACAAAAAATGGTCGGGTCCAAAGAAGGCGCATAAAGGCGAAGATAGTAACGTTCCTCGTCCCCCGCACACCTGTATTTTCACGCGCCTCTTTCTTAGGAGATTTTCCAATATGGCATCTCCGCTAGTTATTTTGTTCTTCATGGTCGGCTTGCATCTGCTAAACAGTGGGGTGTTAGGTATTAAGTGTGGGCACAATTGGTATGGTGTCCCACGCCGATGATATGCATCTGTGCTCGTTGTGCGTGTGAGGATGCTGTGAAAAAATAAATACTGCGTTACACGTTATGCGGTTTATGTAAGAGGTGCTGTTATGGAAGTATGCTATTTGCAAGAATATAAATATTTTGTGTAATAGTGGGAGAACTAGAGGTACCAAAAATCTATTAAAAATATGGATATTCTTTTGTTATTGTAATTTTTTTCTACATACATTTCATAAATTGTTCAACAAGTTGATTATATTTGACACTAAGAATTTAAAAATCTGGTTAAAGTCAATAAGGTTCCACTGAAAAGTTCAAACAGTATATAAGAAATAAATAATTTATCCATTTAGATTTGAAATTAGTTATTTTTCGCATGTCTAAGTACGAGTTTATTGCTTAATAGTCGGCCCGCCTCACAAATTGCTTCACTCACATGGTTCTGAGTTAACAGGAAGCGACTGCGGTAACCTCCGTGACCCATTACAAGTACGTATACACTTCATATAGTTAGTAGTTTGGGTCCGTGATTTATAATTGAAAACAGAACATATATAAAATAATGATTAGAAGCTGATTTTATAAATCTTGCAAATAGTACCATATCGGTTCCAAATATAAAGAAGTTTTTACCATGCTCTATAGTTCGCAATTATTATAAGCTAGCCACTAGTATATCTAGTACCTAAGTTGTCTATTTTCAACAAGCTAAGGTCTCGTTGAGTTTGATTGAACCCAAACGTGCTTAATGCATATAAATTAACATACAATGCATATTAAACTTTCATCATTTTTGCGACACCGCGGAAGAAAACGTCAAGTAGATTTGAAACAAAATAAGGATTTGTTAATTCGATAGGAATAAGAAGAAAAGACAGAATAAAAAATAACTGGAAATGAATACACTGCAATATAAAAATAAACTACAATTTCTATGAGCAATTTAAACCATTGAATAACTTTAAATTCAATAATACAGTCATTCAGTTGCTCTTTACAAAGACTTCCTACTATTTACTTTTACAAATGTATGGAGATGAAGACGTGAACAGTAATCACACTGTTATGCCTTTATTATAAGAACTTATTTACATAATGTACATTGTCGATGTGTGTGTAAGTGTAATGGTTCACATCTAATATACATACGGTAGATCTATTTTTTTTCTGAAAGTAAAAGTCGTATTATAGATGCGTGTTCCTAGCGACAGTAAATACTCTTTGTTGTTATTGCATTCCTCATTCGATATACTCAAGTTACATGAAGCTTCGATTGCTTTTTTGAATAGCATTTTCATCGTTAGTTTAATGGACTAAAACATTCGCAATTTCGATAAAAAAGCACTATATTGCTACATTCCCTTTATTGATTATCTCGACACAAAACTAATGATCGTACCAAATCGTAACAGAACTACAACTAAAACTTGAGTATCTCACGCCTATTATGTGCCGGCGTTATTTAATCAGATTCATGCAAGTGTGTATTATCTTGTATAATTAATAATATTAAAAGTCTCGCAATTAGGGACAACTCCCAAGTCACATAATTGATGATTTTCTCAATAGATCGTCTGACCGTGTAATAGATTTGGCGGGTCGTGACGTAATACAATAAAACTTATGAGTAATGAGCTAACAAAACAATAGTTCGTCGAGATACACATCGGTTGAGTCTAATAAATCACGCGTCCGGTTCACTGGCAAATGCCACAGTCTCATGAGATGAATGAGAGCGGTCACAACTGTTAGATAAACACATGTTTTACTTTCTTAAAACAAATTCTTTTTAATTTTGTAACTGTTCAAGTGATAGGTACTTCGTTATATACTTGCGTGTGTAAGTGTAATACAAATATAGTAGCATAAACTGATATGCTCAAAAACGAAGTTGAAAACCTTGTGTAGAAAAGTTTCGAATCATCAGAAGATATTTAATTAAATTCTTAAAAACATTCAATTGCAAAGGAAATAAGTGTAAACGAAGCTGCTAGTAGCCATTAACAAAATTGATAAACTGCTAACGTACTAAACTGTGACTACGCAGCGTTCGTCTACGGGGCGGGCGGCGAGCTTTCAGTTCTCCCCTCCTTCGGCCGGGCGGGCGGCGCGCGCGCACCCAGCCGCAGTCCCTTCGCGACGCACCTCGCGACAACATGTCCCCTCTGTGGATCTTGCTAACATTGCTCCCCGTCCTGGGTAAGTCGACAACACGCGTGTGACCCGCATCTGTCTACTGTGCCATATCGGAAGTGACCGGAATTATTCACTCGTGTTGTTTTCGCCAATTGGTAATGTTGCTCTGTGTGATTTTTCCACATTTTGGTTTGTTGTGTTTTGATGCTGCGTCTGTAGTGAGGATGTTGGTGTTAGTGCTCGGGGTCGGGCTCGTGCGTTTTATGTGGAAGTATTCGTAGTTTGAGTGTGCCTAATGTGCAGGACGTCCGGGCGCGTCGGAAGTTAAATATACCAGTTTATTGTTTGGAAATGTAATTTTCATGCACGAAAATGTGGCCATAAATGATTTATAATCAAAATGAATAGTTTCGTCTATTTTCTATAAAAAATCTTATTCAGGAAAACACCCTTCCAAAAGTGCAAATATAAAAGTTTCATAACTTTCGCAATCAACCGGCGTTATCGCATAGATAGTATATTGAAAACAATGACCAATAAAGTTTGTCCTACAAGTAAAGTAAACTCAACATTTTGTAAGACGCATAACACAAACATCAGGTTGCACATTACAGATGGTCTCGTACGTCGCTGCGAGCACTGCACGTCAGTTGCGCAACTGATGCACTTTCCATTTGCCGCTGCGCCCGCGCCGATCGCGCATCGCCACGATAATCGATTCCCCGGATTTGCATAAGTGATATTCCCACGGTCCGCTCTCCGTAAGAACTAGGGCGGCGTGACGGCCGGCGAACGGATGGGTCGACTCAAGGTTCATGTGTTTGGGCACTTACCCGAGTGCAAATATCAATGCAGACATGTTCGGGTTGTGGTTGAAGGGTCGCTTGCAGTTCGTACCTACGATCGCAGTTGGGCAATTGTTGGCCCCGTTTGTGGTTAGATATTTGTGTTTGACATATAATCCCTTCCCTTCGAGACCGTAACCAGGTTAAATAGTAACTATGGTAGGATATTCTGTGTATAGAGAGCTCTTACAAGCCACTTGAGCCTCGCGGAAAATCGGATTAAATTAATTGAATGATTAACTTTTGATAATTGCATTCTAACTGTCGATTCAATGTGTATTAGCTCATTAGATATCTGCGTTGCTTGAACATTTTGCAACAGTGTGAACTAATAACGTTTTTGCCACATAACATTATATTGTGTGGAAAATCTAATGTATTGAACCGTAACAATCAAAGCGTGAGAAAAATAACATTTACCTTGTATTAGAGTATGAATGAAAGCGAAAGTATAAATATTATCGACTTATATTTCTGTGTTCGCAGCATATTTTATTGACTCGATATGAATGAATGATCACCTGTCAATATTTCACCGAGTCATCACAACAATGAGTTACATCATCGCATACATTAGCACGAGTCGCTGAGTGTAGCACTTTTTGAGCCGAGTTGCAAATGTAAATAAATAAACAAAGAAATTTCCGGTGTAGCAATGCGTTTGCATATTATTGTGACATTGATAGCATCTGCTATGCCAATAAAAACTTGATACGTAATTACGACATCAATGTAATTTCACGGCACATCAAACTAACAGCTTTGTATGTTTACGAAAGTAGAAACAAATGAATGCTCTCGACGTTACCGAAATACATCCATCACGTTGGATGCAGTTCGGTTATTGTAAAATGTCCTATCTGTTAATCAAACGATGTTGTATAATAGGAAACGGTAGTAATTTGATTAATTTTATCTGTCATGCATTGTCTTCGTTTTATCAGTCAATCAGATCACGTCTTTCTTCCGTCTCAACCACTCAGATTTCTAAAGACTGATTACATTTTTTATTCGCGGCACAATTCAGACTTAGGTAACATCTTAAAAGAGGAACAAATTTCGTATCAGAGAAATGGGAAGTAACTCATAACTCATAAAGCACGTACGCAATTACCTAAACGGTAATGTCTGCTCTTTGACCTCTCGGCGGATTAAAAAATGATCAACATTTGTTTGTGAGCGTAGTAAAGTTAGACGTTATTAGCTTACATAAGGTAGTGGTGTGACCTTTTGTAGAGGATGCTATGGCACCTTACAGCGCGCGCGGTTGCGCAAGCGCGCCCGCGATCTTATCGCTCACCCCACTGCCCCCTCCCACGGACCAAGTATACCACACGCATGGGAATCCACCTTTGTTATTTGATCTTTACTGGACTGTGACTGTTTTAGGTGTAGAACAGAATTAATTGCTGTTAATGAATCAGTTTTTCTTTCGAGTTGAGACAATTGATATTGTCTGTTTCGTGTTTTTTCTCGTAGCAAGGTTGGAGGCATGGAACGCAAAGCAAAGCAAATTTTCATACATTTACTTATTTATGGGCTATGTAACAAGCGTATATTGACTTCCCGTAAACGTGTCAAGACTTTTTGCTGTAATATGTCACTCTATTGTCAAAGTCTGAAATAGGCATCCATAAACGGTCTCCAGTATAGTATTACACGCGTATTATTGTCGTATAACACGTGTATTATTTCGCGCGTCTTAAGTAATACGCACATGCGTCCGAGATTATTGTGCGCTTACCATTACGAATTGGTGGTAACACATTGTATGTAAAGTGCGTTCGGGACTATGCGGCGGAGTCTAATCGTACACTATTCGAGAAACAAAGCCATAACACTCAGGCAAAAACTTAAAATAATATACTGATAGATATGTATTGGTTTTCAACAAATAAAATACATACTTCGCGCACCTGTAATTTTTTTATCAATCTTCCAAAGATTTTTTTTAACAATTTCGTTTTCGTATCTGTCTTTGTGGATTTTTCTCACTTACTTAAAATTTACTTTAATGCCTTGGAAAGTGATATAAAAATATAACCTTCTTCAACATGAAATGGAATTTCCGAGGAAGTTCGTCAGTCACGCTAGCCGCGATGAGTGATACCAATTACGGACTTGACTAGACGTTATTTTTTCTTCACTATAATTACCTGGGCATCGATCATTACCCGTAACACATTCCATTTTGTACATCGTCTTTCGAAATAAATAACCAATTCAATTAATCGGTATCTGAAGAAACTGTGCGTTCTGTTGCAATGTGTGGTTATGGTTAATAAAATGGTTTAATTGCGGTGATGTTAGAACCACGTTTTATGTTTAGAGGTTTAAGAGCACACTACAAACTTAGCAGTCGCCCGACAGTTGGCCCGATGGATGTCAATGTTTTTTTCTGTAACAAAATCTTGATTCTAATTCAAAGTTTTCAGTCGGTGTGCAGGCTAAATACCTGATCTTTGTAATGTTCTTACTATAATTCATCTTCACACTGATTTATGAGCGCAAACTATCGGCCGACTAAAAGTTTCCAGTGTGCTCTTAGAGTTTAATGGTGCAGGTCACCGCTCTTTCGCAGATCTTACCTACATTCACCGGGATTAGCGTGCTTCACGTTATAATGTCGCAATGTACTCGTCTCATTAGACGGGTTAGTCGCAAGAAATTGCAGGTTTACCTAAAGTGACACTGTTCGCACAATAGTCGCCTTGGACGATGAGAACTGACTATCATTGCCATCAGAACGACCAAAGCCACTGCAATTTATTGTTATCTGCATAAATCTGTATGCTGAACAAAGTTGTAGTGGGTTTTAGAATGTTAAAACGCGTGTTGACTTGGTTTCCTTAATACCGGTGGCAATATAAAAATAATGCATTTCTTCCTAGCAGTAAATTGCCAAAAAAGTAATTTGGCGTTAATGATTTACAAACTGCATGTTGGTAATGCTATTTGAGTAATAATTAAATACATCTGAAATTATGGTCATTTAAAGCATAATTCCGATTTAAAAGACTTACATAATGCATACACAGAAGTGAAACTCATTTCTCATTTCATATTTTCCAAAGATATAAATCAGTTATAAAAAACAAGAAAGCTAGTCTATGAACATGGTAATTATAATAATCAAATAACTCATGCATTAATAATGTGGGTTTGCACCAATTAAGTGATTTATTTGATCCAAGTCAGTTGTTAGATTTATTACCCATAATTTGATAATAACATCATAAAAACTTGTTGGTATATCATCTAATTCAGATGCTGAAGCAATATGTAGAAATAAAAGTGCATAGATATTACCTATAAAAAAAAGTTAAATCATTTATTTCATTTAATGATTTGACTTTTTTTTCTATAATACGAGTACAATAATGTACTTCATCTAAAAAAAGGGAAATAGTCAAAGTCAAAAAGTTTTTATTATTAAAGGATATTTTTTTTTCAACACGGCTACAAAAAGTACCTACACAAAGTATTCAAATATGAATACAGCACGTACACTTCAGTCTATTGCATAACCGAACGCTCCCTGTTTAACTTTTATTTTGTAATCCTTACAAGTACATTTTCATCCCATCCAGGGAGCGCCGAAAGGTTCAACTGCAAAGGCAGAATCTTAGGCGCATACTACGCGGACGCTAAATCCGGCTGCAAGGCTTTCCACGTGTGCGTGAGGGTCGCAGGCGGAGGCATCCGAGACTTCAGGTTCTTCTGTCCCCCGGGCACGCTGTTCCACCAGGAAGCACAGACCTGCACGGATTGGGGAGACGACGACCCGCTGGCCTGTCCTGCCGATATCTACGACGGTCAGTTCGATCTCTACAGGATCGGATCCGGTGAGCCAGCTTTTGCAACTAACACTACGCTCACCAATATCACTGTTTAGTTCATCAAAGTAATAAAGTATTTTTTTCGTAGGTACATAAATACAATTGTACAAAGTTAATATAGCATTCTATGATCCTGTGCAAGTGCCATATAGGCAACTAATTCCATTTTCAAATCAAAAGTTAAGATATTGAAAACGTGGGAGAAACTAATTTTACAAGCATATTAGATACTCAAAT
This sequence comes from Helicoverpa zea, assembly GCF_022581195.2. Taxonomy (NCBI): domain Eukaryota; kingdom Metazoa; phylum Arthropoda; class Insecta; order Lepidoptera; family Noctuidae; genus Helicoverpa; species Helicoverpa zea. The sequence continues at coordinate 5,434,111 of NC_061456.1, read as the reverse complement.
CATATATACAAAGGATGTTTAAGACATTGATTAATGGTATTTGTGAGTGCATGTAATTAATGCTATATAATTAATTAGAGCTGTACATAACTTACAAGTTATTAAAAACCGCTTAGAAATACAACCTTTGAATTTGGAGTAGGCAGCTCTGTATGGGAGTAATTTGAGAGGCGATTTCAACTCATCAAAGAGTTTGTATAGATAAACAATTATGTGTATTGATTAAGCAGTGGGCGGTAATCAGTCATAATAACTCATGTTATTATTATTTGCGTAACTTCTTTGGAAATTACAGTAGAAGTAATAGGGAATACAAGGTCGACGTGCAGAGATGACTAATTATACCTTATGAAAATTATTGGTATAAATAACCTGTGACCTAAAACGGGTTGTTGACGCGTCTCCTGCACTAGTAGTGGACACTATTGGTAATGAATTGCAAAACATTTAAGCTTCAGCCGAACGCTTGCATTCTAAAGCTTTTAAAAACGTAGATCATTGTTTCATTAGACTGCAAATTGGCGCCTGTTTCAGTAAATCAGCAAGCTGAAGCTTCACTGTAAATGTAGTTTTAGTTCCTTTTATTTATTGTATGTGTGTTATAATATATTTGTTTACAACAGGATTTGACACCAAGAAGTTGTCGTCTTATGGAAATCGCGATGATGAAGCTGAATTCGGTCTCCAGCGAGCCGAGACCGGAGACCGTCGGTTATCTCAGAACAATGTCGCGCCGAACCGACCCGACTACGACCTCCGCGCTGCGCACTCCTCGGACTTCTTCAGTGGACAACGTGACCGTGGCCGTGATGAGCAATCCTCCGTCGCATCCTCTCCCGCCCCTGTGTCGTCCCAACAGCCTTATCAACGCCAATCCTTCCGAAGACCCACCACCCAACGCACTTATCCTACTACGCAACGCACATTCCCTCCTACACAGTACACGACCCCCGCCCCGTCCCCACCCTCTCAGCAGCCCGCCATCCCGCTCCAACAGTATGATGCACACTCTAAACGCAAGCTGGTTAGGAAACGCCCTATCTATGTGTCCACACAGGCACCTCCCACCACCTTCCCACCGAACACTGCCCCACAACAACAGTATTCTGAGCCTCCCCAACAAAACTTTAACCGCCGTTTTAACTCTCAAAATAGGCAAACGATCACCCCACCTCCCAACGTACCTCCGCAATACAAACAATTCAAGGATGAATACGTTGAAGTTCCCCGAGTCACTCCTAAGCAAAGTAACAGATTTTACCCCAGTAGCGCACCTTCCACTTACTCACAGTCCCAGTCCACCGCCGCTCCACGGTTTAATAAGAAGGATGGTCTCGTAGAGTTATATAATTATGACGCCCAGTCAACTCCAGGACTTAATGTTCAGAACGAGAATCGACCCTTCAAAGTTAGAAATAGTTTCAACGTAGCTGATGTTCCTAGAGACCCCGAATTCGCGCGTGCCAAGAACTTCAATAATTACAATAATAGAGTAGAAAACAACAGAGACAATGTAAGAGAAACGCCAACAACTATTGACTACAGCGTTTCTGCAAGAACTTTCCCCACGACCACGCCAGCTTATAAAAACTTTAATAGTGTCTCTTATGAACCTGAAAAGAACAACTTTGTGCCTTACTCGAAACAAGCCTATTACAATAATCCCTCGACCACTGTTGCTCCGACCACGACCTACTCGACTGCACGCCCCGAACCTCCGCTCAACTTGAACACGGTAGCGTATAACACTAACCTCGCCTTTAACACTCAATCTGCCAACTTTGCTGAAGATGACGATGAAGATGACGGCCAATATCATCCTCCTCAGGGCGAAGACGATGGGCAGTACCGCCCCGAGTTATACGACCGCGAACTCCTGGCTGGTGCTCATTCCCTCAATATTGCTGCGAGTGGCAACAGGCTACCCGAAGATCGCAAGAAATTTGGCAAAACGCAACCTCCTCCTAAACCATCGGCTCAGACTGCAGCTCCAAGGCCATTCAGGCCTGCACCTTCGCCTACAGCACCACCGACCACAAGAGCACCCGAAGTAATCTACACGACAACGCCTCAACCGCAGACAGTGAACACTCAACGTACTTTTGATTATTTCCAAACCTACACAACCACATCTCGGCCGGCTGACTATCAACCATTGAACCAGAACTATGCACCCGCTAATGAGGTATCTGTTGGGCCGACAACGACTGTTGCTCCCCGAGTGCCGGAGACCCGGCCCCCTCGTCCTCCGAGCCGCGTGGCTGTGCCGCCGACGCCGCCGTCGACTCCTGCGCCGCGACCCACCACCCGCGCCCCGCACTTCGCGAACCCTCCTCACAACAAAGAAGACAACAGTTATGATTACGCGTACTACGACTCCGATCCAGGTTTCGCAGAATATGACCATATAGAAGAATTTGGTAAAACTAAAACAAGAGCGTAATAAATATTGTGTATTTTTAAATCACTGCCATTAAATTAGTCGCCTCTTTAGATCAACTCCTAAGTAGAAGTTTTTTGATGTTTGAATTCAATGATGACCTTATTGAGTGGAAAAGGTTTTGTCTAGTTTATATGCAGGGATATAGGTTTAAGACTGCTTAATCGTAAATGCTTAAAACGGCAGCAGCAAAGTACAACTTTTGTAAATAAAACTTGAAGATAATATTTATTAGGAGGATCCCAGATTTGTCATACCACTTAAATGTAACAAATGCAGTTCTATTTATATCTAAAGAGGCTTACCAGTAGTTACCCTAAATTATTTGTGATATTATTATTGATGTTTCTATTGGCATAGTCGTTTGTTACTGTATAAGTATTTACAAACAATCGATTATGGATTTGGGCAAGTAGAAGTTGTACTGTCACTTGCCAGCATTGGTGTTTACTGATATAGATTTACGTTTATCTACGTATGTACAATAGAAAGTAAGTTATGACGATAGATTGTAAAATATTTCATTGTAAATAAAGTTTTCTTGATAAACAATGGCTTGTGCAATTTGTGTCACTTCTCAAAGCACGTGAGAACCGGTGAACAATTTAGACGTTTAGTCGAGCACTGCACATATGCAGACAAACAAAAGAACGCTTTCGACACTATGCTGTGACGCGGATAGCTATCTAAACACCGCAGTTAAGTCACCTTACACACTATTTAATGACTTTTTAAAGAGGTGCTCAGGTGAAATGTGTGTAAATGATTGTCTGCCTAAGAATAGCGTAGGAATTTCATCTAAAGTACCAACATAAGGGTTAAACATTTTTGTCCATTCTTCACTTTCTGAAAATATGAGATACTACATTTTAAATCCAATACCTAAAACTGAGTATGATAATTGCAGTTGGCATAAGTACCTCGCTACGTAACATAGGGTAGTTATCACACAATTCCTTCCGGAAAACACATTTTCCGGGCAAAAAATGTTCCATACATTTTTCTGAGAGTCACAAGTAGGTCACACCTTATTGGCATTTGTAACTTTCTTCGTAGCTATCCAGGTTTCATCTGTATACCTAATCAGATCAAACATAATGTCCTAAACGAGGCAACTTCTACACATCGAACAAAACTTAGCCATTATGGTAAGTAAAGAGGTAACACATTGAACGCAATTTTATTCGTGCGAAGGAAGTCAATAGATCACCTAATGACTTTACTATCGCCGATGCGTTCACACGTTATATAATAATGGTCTACATACATGCATAATCTACAGCTTTTTGCCTACGCATGTAACCAGAAAATACGGAACACCTACTTCCACGATTAGAAACGCAAAATAAAAGACTTGCTTAGGACAAATACCTATGTGCTCTACGAGAGTACGACTATTAATCAAAAGATGGATGCTGAATGCCAAATTGGGTAAGGTAACTTTTTGTTAGACGGATCTTTGTAAACTGAATCCAGGTTGTAACCATGATGGGTATTTGTCCGATTCGATAATATCGTCAGATTTTGGCTACATTTTATAAAAATTCAAGTAGGAGATTTCCCCTCAGTAAAGTATTTACTTTAAGTCACTAATATCAAGGACGAATTAGAATATTAATAAATGAATGACTGCCTGGTGTATGTAATAGGAAGTTGCTCATATCAGATACACCTATGGACATACATACCTGCCCATTGTTACTATCGAATCCTTAAGCTGAGCAAAAAAAATATTTTGTACAATACTCTTTCCCGACAGCGCCATCTGGCGTCGAGTAGCTAAACCAATACATGAACGTTGAACATTATTTTCTTATTTCGAAGTCGTATCGGGCTTTCAACCAGTTCCATTGTTAAGTTACTATCATCATAAGTAAATAAGACTCGCCTTACTTATTTCTCGTCTGCGGTTTTACCATATAACGCTAGTTCCTTGTATTCTAACACAGATGGCGCTAGTAGTATTCGTCGTAAAAGTATTTATGTATGAGTCTTAACATAATTAGTTTTGTATAGTGTAAGTATCTTTTTCAGAATTAATTTTCTTTTTTCTTGGTGTACAATAAAGCATAATCTATCTATCTATCTACCATTCCCATTCCAGAGGCGTTGATTTATTGATTACTTGAGTACCTACCTACCTTCTTTAAATATTTTATAATATTAGTAGTATCCATATTTATACTTTGATATGAGCATGATTATAGTAAACAAACACCTTAAAAACAAGAAGTAGGTAGGTATTGATATCCACCCACAACGTTTTTAATCAAAACCGAACCGCATATCAATTAAGGATTATTCATTGTCTATGCTAACAAAAAAAGTTGTTGGGCCAATCAATAATAATTTAGGTAACGATATAATATCTATAAAAGTTAATTTTAGATAAAATAAGTTTTTAACAAGATAGAATTGGAACAATTAACTATGCTTTGTTAAGGTTTCAATTCTCACAACTCGGGTCTACACTTGTGTGCCATGTAGGTAAATATCAAGGAAATAAACAACACTTTTTATAAGAAAAAAACTGCCTATTAAGTACATAAATAGGTGACTGGTTTGATATTCGTCGGTTTATTTCATACATCGCTATAATGGTCCAGCAATTAAAAAATAGGTTCTGAAAGACTTTTTGATGAAACTATAGATCTCTTACTTAAATCAGAATAACTTCCAAATGATAAGCTCAAAATTCAAGTTCATTGTTTATTATTGAAATTCATCATAATGAAGAAGGAAAATAAGAAAATATAGTTTGGTTTTCCTCGAATATTATTTGCTGAAGAATACAGACCGAGACCAAGACAAATTACATCGGAATTAAAAATGTTCCCGAATTACTTAATTACTAACTTAACTTACTATACTATTCTTACAACTATTAACTAGTATTGTAACTTGTTTCACTTGGCAATCCTTCACAAAATGATAAAATAAACTATGTGTGTTTTTCGACGCTATAGACAGCTACACGAATATTGATGAACATCATAAAAAATAACAGATTATGATTCGATCTCTTGTAGACGAGACAAAGACCGTTCGGGGAAAACCGCTCTTTTATCATCAATTTCTTGTAGATACCTGTCTGTTTATCATCTTTATATTTAGTAGGTGCCTATCTAATGAGAAACTCACAATGTTTTTTTTTGAAGATGTTTGACCTTTGAAGATGGTAAGCCCAGACAGGATTTAGACCGCAAGAATGCGAATGTCCGCTTTTTATGCATATTTAGCGTTTTTACGGTAAAGTTACATAATAGAAGGATAATAAATAATATAAGGACGGTGATACACGATTACAGAAGAAATATTTTTAAGCCATAATACTGTCGCTCTCACTCGCGAGATTAAAATTAGTTTTACTAGTGCACTTGAGCAGAAAATAAGTATGAGGTGTTTAGGAGTGTGAAAGGTATAAAAAACAAAACGTATTAATATTAAATTCTCTTTTATTAACTTAAGTATCACAAAGTATAAATGTACGATTACCCTTTAACATATTTACAGAATGTCGATTTAGGTACTTATATACATATACATAATGCGAATAGCCTTGATTCACGTAAACTTAGCAAACACTGAAACGTGGATATTGTAATATATATCTATATATCCAACAAATTTCACCATTTGATACTTTGATTGAACCATATTTTTCGAAAGTATCATTTTCAACAGTACCAGTGCGGAGACAAAATTCATTTGGGTTTTGATTTTTGTAGACAAAATGTTTAACAGCTGAATTACAATATATAATACTTCGGTTACTCCATGAAGGTGTATTAACCAATTTTCAAAGCATCTCATCATCAATCAGTCACAAACAACAACAAAATGCTTTGATGGTTATTATAATAAGTTTAAGGCTTCTGAATCAAATAAAATTAGATGTGTAAAAAAAACCTGCTAGTGTTGTCTACAGTCATCGTCATAATTATGTTACCAATACAATTCAATTTCACAGGGCCTCTATAAATCCTACCCGGATATTGAGCAAACTAATAAATTCATAACACTACTGTTTCTATATGTTCAGTAGTATCAATAGAGAGACCGCACATCGCAGCCATTTTGCCACAAAGTTGTCTCTAAACGTCAAGCGATCTATGTATGTTTGCTCATTAACACCACGACAGATCATTCAATATATCTCAGTTCTTTAAGAGGCGTGCTACGACGACACACTACGTTGACGCAGGTACTTATATGTCTATTAGTTTCGCACACAGTTTGCTGTATACTTGAACTCGTGTATACTCAATCGATTTGGACGAACTGTGTAAACTCAACACGAGAGCAGATAGGTAGGTTACTCTGCATATATGTTTGAAATCGGCAGCGAAGGCATTATTAAAAAAACCCTAATAACCACGAATGAAAATACTGGCCCTTTCTTAGTCCTACCGTATCCACACCCGAATAAATAGTCAAGAATCATTATTGCTAAGAATCCTAGGGACTTACAGTATTCGGCTTGAATAAATTACAACTACTATCACTACTGAGCTACGTATACAAATAACTTATAACTAATTGAGCTCATAGCCCCGTCGGGAACCGCGGCTGAAGGCGGGCAATTTTCGAGCTTCCCGTTTTGTACTTTAACCAATTTATTGATACTCCTAAATTACTCTAGGATAACGCTAACATATTATTATAAGTGACACTGCAGTCTATGTTGTGCATAATAACTGACGCATGAGTACTAGGTGTCAATAATAACAACTAGTTTATGGTCAGTATAATGCACGTTCCGTGCCAACTGCAATTTGTAAGGGCTTTGTGGCAGGACTGTCGCGTCACCCGTAACAAGGTTAGTCTGTACTCTGTAATTAAAGGAATTTATGTGAGTACACATAGTGTATTCACTCGGCGCGATGAGATTCATAGAGAATATAGACTAAGGTAAGGAGTAGGCGATCACTGCGAGGCGACTGCGCCCGCCATCCTCTGGCGCACGTCGCCGAGCGCCGACCCGTTCCCGAAGCCGTTCAGCAGCGGCAACATCCTCTCCTTCGTCTCCGACTTCAAGTCCTCGGCCTCCACCTTCACTTTGGATTTCTCTTTCTGCAAGTAAACATTACGATTAGTCACAGTCACTACGTTGTCAGACTCGATGTGTTGATTATGTTAATTGATTTTATAGGTTGCCGTAAAGAATTTATTAATCATTGTGAAACATGGGACGTGATAATTGGTTTTGAAAAATCTTAATGTGTACTTGTTTGACATGTTTAGATATATTATTGTAGTGTACTGTATTATCACCGATATCTGTCGTCTCGTTGTCGCATAGACGCGGAGAGTGCACACTATACTCTATGGCCAGTTGGCGGGAAACCGGGAGAGTGTGTGGCACGGGAGTAAGACGTTATGTGGGCAAGCGAGCCGATATCCTAATTATCGGATGGTAATTACAGAGACACGGGTAGGGCGAACACTACATTTGGCGACGAGTGAAATATGATATTGGCGGTGTGTCTGTAAGTAGCGAACATTATTTCTTTTGAATTGAAAAGAAAGGAAGGGGCAGGTATGGTAAGTTCAGTTTGCGGATTAGAAGTCCCCCTAAACAGCCGAAATCTGAACAAATTGGCCGTCTGTCCAAAGAACGTGCAAGTTAAAGTTTCTAGTAAGGATGCTAGTATGGTATCCAGTCACCGACTCGACTATAAATTATTGTATGAGACTAAAGAATCTCACACCAGTGCTCATGTCTAGGTTTTACTTGGAAAGTTTAATTGTGTGTTCTTTGAAGCATATAAGTAAGTTGTACGTTAGTAATTGTACTGTATATTCATCACATAAGGGTTTTCCAGAATGCCTGTATCATAATATCACATTGCGTATGAAATTCATTTTTCACCAATTGAACATAGAACATTCATTTGTTTTAAGATTGGTGCGAATCAGTAAATCGTTTTAATGCTGTGATGCTACATGATGGCTATGATTACAGCATACAGCCAAACACCTGTCGTGGGAGTAATTTCCTTTATGAAAGATAAATTACATTGTGTTCCTAGTTCCTATCATAAAGTAAATAATCTTTGGTTCCCATTGACTATAAAAGTGTGAAAAGTAATCAAATCAAATCAAATCATTTATTTCATGTAGGCCTTTACAAGCACTTATGAACGTCAAAATTATAAATAAGTTTGCTTCTAGTTGCCCATTCCAAAAGTAGCTTCCTATGGAGAAGAACGGGCAAGAAACTCCATGGTTACTCTTTTTAAAAACATAATAGGTGTTACAATTTGTATGTATTGATACATACGATAATAACATGAAAAAGAAATGTTTACAATATTTTTTGGGTTGACTTTGAGAAAGTTATACAATGCAAGTTGAACTAGGAAGTTATAAGAGAAAATTATTACACAAACTATTTTAAGAAGTTAATAAATTAAACAAACCAAGTTATATAAAGCAAAAGAAATAATAACTGGGAATGCAATTATGACTGAAAGTTTCAAATTAATTTGTAACTTGTAATATAGTGAAATATTTGGTGAACTGAGTGCATAATATTATAAGTACCTTGAGTTTGTAAGCGACTCCCTACTACAATAATTAAGTAGTTATTTCTACTAAATAATCTGTTTTGAATTGAGTAATTTTAAGTATTTGAAAGTTAATCTGGACGAGTACCTTCTTTAAATCTTGATTAATTTCAGATTTTCTGTGCTGGTGGTTTGGATAATATAAGCTTCCAAACCTAGCTTCCCTCCCAGAGTCTAGTTAACTACTTACTTGCTACATTGTTCTGGTACCAACTTACTTCAAGAGACTTGCTTACAATATAGTGGATATTACAAGAACAAACTGGTGGTTTTGTACCTTTAGTCAACTGTTCTATAAATGACAAACATGTGCTAGGTATTTAGTTAAACAAATAGCACATTGAAGGACCATTGTAAGTTGGACTATGTATGTTGAAGTACTTACCCAGCTATACTGGTATGTATGCACATATGTACAACATTCCAACCCGTCAACGCTTCCAGTGGGTTGCCTATCTAGTTAATGTTAATTATAACGGTTGCTCAGTCACCCTGAATATAATTCTAATCCTTTTAATTTAGTTTGTTTTGCAGTATTAAAGAGGTTGTTATGTTACAACAGAGATATCTCAGAAGATGCAGAACAGGAAAACAGTACCAAACAGCAATATTAGATGGAAAATGTGGATCAAAACTTTTGGTATTCAATAGATAGAATCTTTGGTAAACATCCTAACTCATAATCCTAATTTGAGTATTTTAGGTGAATATGAAACTCTTAGACCAAAAGTTTAAGGAACTAAGCAATGGAGCATTTTTGTACTTTAATTAATTCCCATTAAGATTTGTTGGGACAATGCTGCTTTATTTACCTAACTGGGGTTTCACATCTGTGACAAAATCTTAAAAGAATGAAACATGGAAGGAGTCTCAATATAGATACTTACTCTGGGTACTGTCTAATGATTTAGATTTCATAATTTGGTGATTGCTTGTGCTTCTAAAATATAACCTTCAAGATTCAGGCTTGAGTGGATTTTAATTGGTATCACAATTGACTGACATTGGTGCAGTTTAACAGAGTAGCCCTCATTGTAATATTGCTATTTATTTGTAAATTATACTTTACAGTATTGCAGTGCCCAACAAGAATTATAAGTGTAAACTAAATAAACTTACATAGAAAGTTGTTGGGAGAATAACATAACCAAGACATGAAATAGAATCCATTTATTGATTTGAGATTAATACATCTATCTTTTGAAGTAGGTACAATGTGTAGCCTTCTCAGTTGTTGGATACAAATGTTCTTGGCATACTGATTGTTGTTGTTGCTTTGCCACCCACTTGTGAAACCTGGAGATGCCTGCTGACCGAACAGTTTTTTGAAATTTTCAAAGCAGCGGCACCGAGCTGCCTGGGTCCTGTGGCACCTGCATTTTATCTGCGGCGCTTGGTTGTTCACTAAGTAGGTACCTACTTCATAGGTTCTAGGTTTCTATTCGGCGTTGCTGGGCGCATGAATTGGGAATCCTGCGGCCAATCTATAGGTGGACGGACGTTGTAGAGGGGTCGGCGATCGTTTCTACAGGGGGAATTGTGCATCGACGGGAGCGCTGTTTGTGAGTTGCTGTTCACTTTGATGAAAGGAGGAGGAACGGTAGTTGAGAGTCTCTATTGATGGATTCTATTCTATGTTAAGGTGTTTGTTTGTGTTTTGTAGTTTCACTGAATGTCACAGCTACAGATTACAAAGCTGATGACATCTGTCAAAGCGCGTTTCGTTGCACGACGTAGTTGTTAACTAAAATCCTAAAAAGCTGATAAGTTAAACGTAACTATAAAGCAACGGCTTTATAGGTGCCTACGTTATAATCGTAACGTACACATAGCACTAAAGTTAAATTTGTAGAATTGCGCCCCTGGACACTCATTGATGTAGAACGTTCGAAGCTTAGGTATATCAGAATTCTTTTAGAGAGTGTATTTGCAGAAGCATGCAAGTGCCAGTGCTGATCCATACGGTTGAAAACCGGATTACTTGTTGCAATGCTGAGATAAGGAATTAAGCTTTGAAATATTCCACTCTCAATTAATAAAAGGAAACTGTTACCAAAATTAGTTGAGTTTGATTCATATTATGCTTTAAGCATTTGCTATTAATTTCATTTGTAATAATTTAAATAATTTTGCAATGGGGTGTCAAATTAAATGTGAACGGTGGCTGGTCCAAGCGATCTGTAACTATGTAAACATGATTGCTAGGTAGGTTGGTTCCGAGTCTAATAGGAATACCTACCTTTACTTAACACATTAGTAGTGCACTAAACTGTTAGTGCTCTGTTGTCATCGAGATTAAATGTAATTCCCCTAGTAGTACAATTTTTAGAATAGTTAACGATACAACATGAGTAAACGAGATATATTTTCCGTCAGGAGAGCTGCGTTTCGACCGTTTAAGTTTTAAACATTGTATAATAGGTATACTGGCACTTAGACACGTTGAAAAGCAGATTGGAAATACAAAGGTATTTCATTTGTAGACACAATTTACCACTTAGGTACAACCGTATAAATTATTGTGTTATGTTGTTATCAATAAAAAAAAAACTTCTGAAATATTAAATTAAATTCTACTTTTAGTCATTATGTATGTGTAAGTACTGGCAGAAATCTGCTAGTTCACGAGCCCACTGCGGAAGTCAACCGGGTACGTACGTTTGTGTGATCATAATTACTATGTATTTATGTACCTACATGTTCGAAAAACTAGAGATCGTACGGCAGTACTAAATAGTAGAACTATTATATTTGTATTCGTAAAGCTTTGCGAGGCACGTTCCACTGTTGCTAACAGTAAGGTCCGTGAGAAATCGTAAAGTTGCGCGAAAGTATTAAATAGTAGAACTATTATATTTATATTCGTAAAGCTTTGCGAGGCACGTTCCACTGTTGCTAACAGTAAGGTCCGTGAGAAATCGTAAAGTTGCGCGAAAGTATTAAATAGTAGAACTATTATATTTATATTCGTAAAGCTTTGCGAGGCACGTTCCACTGTTGCTAACAGTAAGGTCCGTGAGAAATCGTAAGGTTGCGCGAAAGTATTAGATAGTAGAACTATCATATGTACCTATAGACCTATATGCCTGAGAGGCGAGAACTTGTACAGCTTTACGAGGTGCGACCTGCAAGGTTCGCGAGGATTCGTATATGTTGTGTGCAAGTCTTGTACAGCTTTACGAGGTGCGACCTGCAAGGTTCGCGAGGATTCGTATATGTTGTGTGCAAGTCTTGTACAGCTTTACGAGGTGCGACCTGCAAGGTTCGCGAGGATTCGTATATGTTGTGTGCAAGTCTTGTACAGCTTTACGAGGTGCGACCTGCAAGGTTCGCGAGGATTCGTATATGTTGTGTGCAAGTCTTGTACAGCTTTACGAGGTGTGAACAGCAAGGTTCGCGAGGATTCGTATATGTTGTGTGCAAGTATAAAATGGCAGGGCCTGGCATGGACTTGAAAGTCACGTTCCACTGTCGTGGAGTCCTTGAGTAACACTCAAAGGTTTGCTTTAAACGGCGCGGCGGTAACTTGTTGGTAAGGTTATTGAAAGTGGTAATGGTAAGGTAATGTGTGAGTAAAAGGTAAAGGTAATAATTTCCATAAATCGTCAGTGTAAAACGATTCGACTGTAGTGACATTTCAAAGTTGTCCGGTTGTTTATAAAACACTAGCAAACGCTACGCTAGTAAAATGCACGTAAAAGTCATTACGGGGCTTTAATCGCAAGTACGAAGCGTCAGGAAAAACTTCATTTCATCATTATTGTTTCAACTCTGAAGCTAGAAATAAAATTCTTACATTGGGACAATGCATTCTGAAACTGTTTTTCAAGTAAGTGAAGTAAAATTATTCAGTCAAAGCCCGACAAGGACAAAGGCAATACTTGGTCATTTGAAGGAAAAGGGAAAGGAGTAGGTAGCTAGAGTAAAATGTGAGGAAACCACTGGGAGTATGAAGATTTATTATATTCCATTAATAGGCAGGTACAGTTTGGTTTTATCTATTTTTATATTCATTTTGATTTTGCCGCTAGTGGATCTCAAGTGTTCGTAATTGTTTCGAGCATGAGATACCTACCTGAATATGTCATTGCCTAGATATATAAGTAGATGATTTCGATAATAAACTGTTTGAATCGGACCAAGCAAGATGAGTGCTCGTTGGCTGAACGTGCAGCAATATTTGAGACTGTTTGATTCCACATGGACTAACAGGCGGGATATCGGTGTCCATCGACTGATCACCAGACTGGTTATTGATGTCGGCAAAGTGACGGAGTTTAATTTGCTTTTACTAAACAAAGGAAGGGATGTAGTGTACTGTATTATCACCGATATCTGTCGTCTCGTTGTCGCATAGACGCGGAGAGTGCACACTATACTCTATGGCCAGTTGGCGGGAAACCGGGAGAGTGTGTGGCACGGGAGTAAGACGTTATGTGGGCAAGCGAGCCGATATCCTAATTATCGGATGGTAATTACAGAGACACGGGTAGGGCGAACACTACAATTATATTTGCATGCTGCAAAATGTTCAAGGTTTTCTATTTAGAATAGGCATTGGTTACAATTAGTGTCAATTTTGTTATGACAATGAATGGTTGATTTGACATGTCACTTTGATTAATGTAGCTAAAAGCTGTAATTGTGAACGTACCTTGGCTTTCTTGCGGTAGGCCTGTTTGTAGAAGTCTGAGAATAGGTAGTAGAAGAGTACGGCGTGCATGCCGATCCACCAGACGAACGCTCGCGGGTAGTCGCAGTCGATGAACAGCAGTTGGAAGGCGTGAAGGAACACCAGCACAAACTGGACCTGTGGCAATATCACGTCATATTTACAACTAGGTACACTAACTCGAATAATCTGAACATCTATCTTCATTTTGACACCAGTCTCCTAATAAGTAATGACTACACCAGCCTTCAAATTAAATATCACATGATTTAGCCAATTTCCGTCCATCAAAATACTGATGTAGGTTATTAATGAACTAATGAGCTGGGTCTTGAGAAAATAATTCGGCTCAAAAACCACAATTACCGCAGGATATGTTGCAAGGCGTGTTATAACAAAATCCGCTATTCAGAAGCTACGTCAGCAGCAGGAAGAGAAGGGTGACGTTTATAATGAGCTATTGAATAGACCTGCATGGCATGTGACGTCACGATACATGCCATGTGTATGTCGGCGACGTTCAAGGGTACACACTCGCTCGACTTCAACTGATTGCAAAACATTGACATTGGACAGAACGTAAAACCATACCTGGGGCTATTCGACCATCACCGACTTATCAAAATCGTATACTAAATCATAGTTTGTTCAGTATTATCTAATTTATGTAAGGCGGTTATAATTATAATGTCAAGGAGAGTCTGTCTCTTGCTTCATTTACCATTTACATTTCGAATTGAGATAGGCACCTTTTACAAATGCCAACGAAATTATAAACAAAGGTAAAGTGATATATTCATTTCTTGGTCTGATTCTGAATTGTATTCTATATTTTTTTTAATTTACAATGACGTGAGACTAATATGGCCAAAGACAAATCCACAGGAGATCATCTTTCTTTTGTTAATTAAATCAAGGATTCCATTTTAGAAAACTCACCATCTGTAGTGCTGTGAGGTATTTCTTCCACCAGAGGTACTTCTGGACCTTAGGACCGAGGGCAGCCAGCAGGTAATACGAGTACATCACAATGTGTACAAATGTGTTCAACATTCCGAAGAAAGTGGAGTGACCACCTGTAACAAAATAATCACAAAGAGTTATTTAAAGAAGTAAGAAAGGAGAGGAGGAATCACCTAAGTAAGTATGATGGATCAATGCTTCGTACCAAATAGTAGGTGCTGCTTAGGCTTTACCTAGCAAAAAGTTTGTCAACCCTAGTGGAAATAAAATATAGATGCAAATGCTCATGACCGAAATTAGTAGGTTTCATCAAACATCTGCCCACCTCCGTTAGCTGACGATGTTTTTTATTTGACAAGCATTTATCGAGCCGAACTTAAAATTAATAATACTAGACCTAACCTAATAACCTAGCATTCTAAATAACTGTTAAAAGTATTAGTAAATACCATAGATATATTAGTTTAAAGACAAATACTGACCGGTTCGTAGCGGTATAACGACTCCGAATGTTTGTTAAAACGGTGACTTAGACTAATTTCCTAATACTTCGCATACGGCCATACGTGAAATATTTTTAGTGTAGGTAATTCTAGAATAATCCTTGTTACGGATTCAGACTAACAAACAATCCTTGTCCGTGTTGAGCACGTACATACACATGTCACTTTAATACTGGTCAAATATTATTGTTATGGACGCGATTTCTCGTAGACATCTCCGTTCTAGAAGTTTGGTTTTAATTTATACGGAATTGTAGACTCAAGAGGAAAAAACTACGTGATTACAAGAGTGTATCTTTACCAGTTGCGTCAGTCACGGTCTTACTGCAAACAAATTAAATACAATTTTCTATTTAATGTGCAAACTCTACTGAACAATTTATGAAGTACGTTCTAAAATTGTAAACAAACAGTATGCGACTACAGTGTATAGATTATGTCATTCTTTGTTTATTATATATTTGCAGTTCATTAAGAGCTTATTATGTACAGAACTTTTCATTGTAATTAGCGGGAATATGTTAAGTAACGAGCTCAAGTTTCAACGAGGATACAATAAATTATGAACCGTTGCATAATCGTGCAGGAATTTGTAAACAAAACCAGGGAGTCATTTTTCCTTAAAGAAATCAGTGATATCTAATTCTTGTGGTACAAATCAGTCGTTGTTATCACGTATTGTGCTTCCGTTCTCCGTTATGTTGAGTATAAATTAAGCAAATAATGCAGGGAATTTTATGGCATTTCGTGACACGAACCAAATTTTTGAGGAAGCTTTTTGAGGAAATCAAATTCTTTCGGTGGAAAACCCAAAATGCGAAAGTGCGAACACCAAAATTTAAGTTGCAACTCACGATTTTGCTTCTTTTTCTAACAAAATGAGCCAATGATACAATAGGAGGTTGTAGAAAATTTACATATCTCGGTAATTTCCCACATTAGACTTGTCTGATAAAAACTCCCAGTAAAGTACTTGTGTTTATAGTTTTTTTTCCCAGCGCATGCGGATTATGTGAACATTTGTAACAAATAACCGACTATTACTGATGCAAAAAATTAATCATGACTTGTACGGATCTATGTAGTCATTACTAACAGCCGTATCGGTATTCCCAACAATTTTCTTTTGCAAACTTTGTAATTAAAACACCGCTGTTTTTCTTGCAATCGGTTTGATTGAGATGAATCTGATAAAGAATTAGTTATCCTTTTATGAAGCAAAAAAGGACGTAAAATCTATCGTTTTAAAGCGCTACGAAACTTTTTTTGTTAAAGGCGATTAACCGTAAATATTTTAATAAAAAACTACGCATTTACTTATATTTTAAGGCTAGAAAGAATCTCAAACTGCAGATTAGTGACACGTAGTAAAATATTTACGCACATTTCATCAATATTCAAATTAAAAATAAATATGTAGTCAATCACCTTGGCATTTTTATAACTGTTACATTCTCACATTTTCAAAATTGGAATGTACAAATTCTGAATTAATAATAACGTCGTGAATATTGTCGGTCTTTTTAAATATCTAAATAAAAAAAGTATACAGTTGAAAATTCTGTTTGAAAACAAAAGGAATTGATTTGACTGTTACTGGCAGTATAATTCAAATAGGTGAGAACATTCGACAGTTTCGTGGACTCTGAATACTGATTCAGTTAAATCAAACAGAACTTTGGAATCACACAGATTGTTGATTGAGCAAACATCGAATATTAGGTAAATAGTGTTGTACTGACCTGGAGTGAACTTGACTCCAAACCACACGGACATGGGCATGATCCCGTGGTGAATGACGTGGAGCTTCGACACGTGGTCAAACTTCTTGCGCATCACGAAGAAGATCTGGAAAAAGTATCGATATTATTGACCAAATATTACGCACATCACTAAACGTCAAACATCGCTTAGGTGAGAGATGAGGAAACTCATTGAATAGGTACTCGATCGATTGAATTGAATTGAAAATGGTTTCTATTAATTTAGTATTATCGACTTCTAATCTTTGCAATGCGAAACGTTGTGCTTAGTTACTTAGCAGTTGAGACCGATTTACTTTTTGAAATCCTGATATATGATAATATCCTACTTAACATATTTGACATATGATACAAATATTGATAATCATATCAATTTATGAGACAGTTCAATCAATCGAAATAGCGTTTAGTGCTATTAACAAGATTTGCTTGCAACTACAAAGATAAGCACGATCTAAGCATGAAATCGATTTAAGATATTTACCTATTTGTTTGAATAAACCTACTTCACAGGTGTTCAAATTCACTAAGGCAGCTAATTTATTATACCTACATGACTAATCATCAGTAATAGAAACGATGACTAAACTATTAAACAACCATTATTTCTTTCATAAAAAAGGTTTTATGCGATTGAATGATGATCATCGTATCCAAAATTTTTGAATTTGAAATTGAATAAAGTTTTGTCACAAAGGAATGTATAAAATTAATTAAAAGAAGTTCACAAGCTAAATGGCCAGTTCTTCGTGAGATATGGCAGTCGTTTGTGTCTCACGTTGAATAAAATGTGGATTGCCTATTCGAAACCACTTTTATCACCCATTTTGAAACTTGATTGTATAGACGAGGAACAGGATCGCCTAGATCCGGTTTGAGCTATTCTTTATTATCTACCGCTAATGATAAATTCCTTGGAAACCGGAAAAATGAAATCACAAAACTGATTTTCTAAAGACTCATCTGTTTGAGCATCTCTCTGAGCTTTATATGATTACATTGATCGACTAACAAAGTAGATAATTGATAAACAAATATTCAGTTAGTCTGTGAACATGTTCTTATATTTATTGATAGCAAACTTTTGAAGTCAAGGTCCAATTAACGTACGACGCGAATTAACCACGACGAATCGAGAAACATCCCATCAAATAAATACATACATACACATATATACATACATATAGCACGCTAAATTTAGCACGTATTGTAAGTAAACAAGTTAATCTAATATTGGAGCGTATTATTATGTATGTACCTATGCGTATTTTAACTAATAAACCAGTCTGTACCAGTTTCGGAAATAAACACACCCGATTGTCAGGGTACGGCCTTGAACTTAGTCCATTATATTATTATCTTTTTCAGGAAGATATTATGCTGAATGATATAAGAAAATTTTCCATTTTTTTTTAAGCGTCATGGTTTGAATTTCCAGTTTCTTCTTGGGGTGTCGACTGTCGATGGCAAACGACTAAATATAAGACCGATAGACCGATAGAAGAATATTCAGAGATTTGTTTATAAGGAAGTGTTTCACGAACCTCCGTAAACATATTCATACATGTGTCTATCACAAGATTCGTTTGATTAGTCAAATACAACAAAACGGTCGGCTAATGGACAGTGGACAAATGGTAGCCAGGAAAACCATGCCTATAACAGCGAGGCTGCCCATTATTAAGAAACGAAACTAGATTTTCAAGGGTTCAAGTTGACGAAGGCTGTTATTACACTTAAGGCTTCGCGCATAGTGCCCCTGACTTTATAGCACTTTATTTTGCAATCATAACAAGTTTTAAGCACCATTTTGCTGCAAAACAATTGTTTTATGTGGCGAAAACGTGGTTTTTGTTCGTTGTCAAATGTTTTATGCGACTTTTACGGCATCAAAAATTTTATAAATTACTTAGGTGCATTTTTGGACATGGTCATTTATTAATCACTTCTTCACTAAATGAATTTGCATATACAAGGTTCGCTGTCTTTTTATTAGTAACAAAAACTTGAAACAAGAGCCACAATAAACATGCCTTTATTTGACAAAATAATTTGCCTTTTATTCTATTTGAATCTCAAACTTAACAATTACGTAAACGTTACAAGCATATTAACAGATTTATGGGCTTGTTAACTTTTGAACTTCGCAGTAGGTATAATAAACTTAGTTTTAAAATGCCTTTTTATTAGCATATTAAAATAGACACCTTCATCCAAAAGAGTAATAGGATTTTCCTTAATCGACTATGTATTATATAATAGTTCCGTGGGCCTCATAAAAAACTTTCCGGTTTACAAGTTCAAGTTCTCAATACGTTTTATTTATGTTTTTTATCGATTTAAGCTTATGGATTGATGATTTTTTGTAATTAACAATATGTACAAAAACTTACCGTATCGAAGAACTCTGTGAACTTCGAGAAATAGTACCACCAGCAGCCATGGACTGTCTATAAAAGAAAGAAATGTTTTTAGAACGATGAAAAATCACAATTTCATAGTTTATAAGACGACATATCCTTATAAGGAAATTATGCTTGCGACTAAGCTGCTACTATGGGTTCCTGTTTACTTCATACACAGTGAATTGTACAATTTATCAGATATTTAATGAGAAACATAGGTATGCAGGCTGTTGACGCACTCGACATAACATACTTAACACAAAAGAATACCAATCAATTAGATATGTGGTAGGTAAATTAATACGACATACGTAACATTTTATTGCCAATCGTTTAGTACAATGCATTTGTTTCCGACTAGGAATGTGTTATTTTCAACTTGCACTGCATACGAATACAAATATTTAACATATATATTTTGCCCAATTAAACACTAATAAAACTACAAAAAATATGCAATGATATGCAATATGCATCTCGCAAGCTCTCATTATATATTTTTAAAATATAAGACTACAAACACAAATTGCTGGTGCAATCAGTAGGGTAATTACACACAAATGCGAATGAACTTGAAGGCAAACAACCTCGGCTCACCTAACACATGCGCCTATGTACAACCCGCCTTAATTGATGCTAGCACGGAGCACCGTCAACAAAACAATATATACTTCATTACAGTGTAATATACATCGCTACACAAACCAAGTACGGTAGTAATTGAAACTACCTGCATAGCTATTTCTCTTGTCAGCTGTACTTGCACAAGACAGAGCACTTACGAGATGTCATTATCGAGTTCATTATTGCAAATGAGTTGCAAGAAAAATATTCCGCACCTAATACTTAATGGTAAGGTACGGCTCCTGAACTACACTCGACAAAGTACGACTAATGTAATCACATGACTATTCAAATCGACTGATTAGAACAAAGGATTAATGATTCATACTATGCAATGTCAATTTAAATTGCTTATGTATAAATAATCACCATAAATTGCTATTAAATTTTCACAGCCTTAATGGTAGGTAGTTTTAACTTTGTAAAGGCTGGTTAGGATGCAACTAAAATGCCATTAGCCTCAGGTATGCGAATCTAATAATAAATATTTGATATCATAAATGTAAAGATGCATGGTCTTTATGTTGATCAATGTGATATCTGAAAAGGTTCGAAATCAATCTTAAGTCTTCCCGCCTCGAATTGCAGATAACCTAAGGTGTGTACGACAGGTGTCTATTAAAAAGTGCTTAGTGTACAGTCCAGTTGGAGATGCACTGCCCATGAGCGTAAACAGGTTTAGGAAAGTGACGAGCGAAGGTTCTCTTACCCGCATCGCGTCAGGAGACCTCGAGTAGTCGACAGGCTGACACCGAAAACTGTACGTCGTGAACCAACCGCTCTTCAAACTCTATAAAATAAAACTCCAGTGAATAATCGCACACACAAATAAAGTTTGTATAATCAAATTATCTGTTGAACATTTACCTCATAAAACAGCCAAATACTAAAAAGGACTTGGAACAAGTTGTAGAATATTAATACTTTTTTCAACTCGAAGGGTTTTCTATTTTCCATCAACTTCGGCCCCAACACCTGACAGAAAAAAAAAACATGAGATGCAATAAAACAATATGTCAAAACAAGTGATTGTCCGGCCCATACAAATGCCATGTTCTTTAATTGAACTATAATTTGTTACGCAACGAGTACTAATAACGGTGGCAATTTCCAGTGGAAAACATTCCTAATGATGTTTAATTTGTTTGACGTTATATCAATTGCTAATCGATTCTTGTGACGTATCGATCATTATGCTGACATAATACAGATGTACGGAAACAGGTAAATACTTACTTTAACTGTGAATACGTATGTGAGACATATCGCGAGCGTGGGGAAGGGTGACGACATCAGAAGCCAGCCTTTCACCCTCTGATCACTTTTGTTGTCCATCAAGTCATGGTAGCCCTCGACAAGCCTACTCAGCGCCTCCATTTTCACTGCAACAATCACAACATAATGACAAAACGTTCAAGTGCACTAATTAAACACGAACACTTTTTATATTTGTTTGGATTACGTTAATGTTAAGGTGCGAGCACACGGTATTGCGATTGCAGAATGAGCGGTTTTTGGTACAATAGTAACTTTAGCCGCTTACTGTCGAGCGTCAAGTTTGCCGAATGTCAGGGTGGACCGGGTGCCGAGCCGATTCGCCAATCGTCTCAGCTACGCATGTTGGGCCCAAATTAATATTAAATATCAAATTAGCTGAGAGTGAATAAGTAATAGCGATACAATTATCTCAAATGTTAAACAATTTATTAACTGAAACCAACCCTTGGTTAAACATAGTTAATCACGGGTTATTATGCAAACGCTACTTAGATACAACTTATCATCAACCAATTTAGATATGAGATGTTCTATGGGAAATATTGGCGATGGTTAAGTTAGTGGGCGTTTTTCGGTTTAACCTTCTTTATTAGGCATTATTAATGACCTGGCCATATTTTAAATTATGCCGAAGTATCATCCGGGTTCGTTGATTATTAAGAGTCATGCTGCACGACATTTTTCTATAACCATTAAGAAAATCCTACGATTTATATGCAAATCTTTTTTTTCTAGGCAAACTACCAATACACAGCCGACTATTCTTTATAATATCAGCATCCTTCAAAACAGAGAAAAGTTGTCAAACTATTTGTTGTGAAATTATGTGGCATTTTATTTACTTAATTAAGCTGATACCTGTGCTATGTGCACCACTTACGCGCATACTTGACAAGGTCGCAGATTAAATTAATAACAACATTTGGAACGAAAGAAGAATTGCTCAAAGTAGGCTTTGCAGTGTTTTAATGGAACTGATTTAAGGCCGAATCTAATTGGAAGTTATTTCTAAAACAGTGAAATGTCGTAAGTGAATCTAACCGCAAACAGAAATAGGCATTATACTCACTACACAAATTACTACGAAGAGAATATATTAAGTAATTAATTAAGAACATAAATCTGCTAACGAGCCAAGGCTAACCATTTATAATTTCATAAAATATGAAAATTCTGCGTCTATTGATTGTTTTACACATTGTTGTAGTAATAAACTCTATTGATATTATAATATTCGGCGGCCTTTTCGAAAACTTGTGAATTATGATGGTGTATTATAAATTCTAAAAATGTGACGTTCAAGGTAATCTTGCTATTGTCATTTCCCAATCTTAGCTACGATCCGCGCAGACATACGAATTGATTATATTATTTAAAGGTGAAATTAAATTAAAAGTGCTCACCGCACATGAATATCAAATTCTATTAGTTTATAGTTTCATCATGTTTTATTTATATGACATTTAATAAATTATTCAAAATAAACACGAATTCATTGTTCGACAGCTAAGAGATATTTTTATTTAGCGACTACTCAGATGCATCCGTAATATGACAATTATAAAGTACTCTGTGAAGTTTATTTTACTCAAGTTCATTACCGGGTAAGTATATGGATTCGATCATAGTTGGAAATTAAAATAAACACATTTAGGTATGGGTAAATATTATTAATCACATTATAGGTATCTGTGACAAGGTGTCCCAATATTTAATACGAACTACAAATAAATCTAACGTGTATTGAAAGAAGTTATGTTTGCTTTATGCACAAAATATTGCTCGTCCTACATTTGTGACGGTCATCTCAACACCTAGGCTGCGCGTGGCGGAGCAAAGTAACGATCCGAATAGAGTGCAGAAATGACGCACATGCCAAATGTTTTCCGTATTGAAATATTTATCGAACAATGAATCGACATCTCATCTCGATTGTTTATCGATTCACCAACATCTGAAAACCATTCACACAGCCAATCCAAGGCTAATTGCTTATACGTGGATTCACTTATAAAAAACCGTATTTATGCGAACCTCGTCGCCTTGATAACGATATGTGACATTTTTTAGGGCATAAATAAATAAATATCACCTTAACCATTGGACTATGACCCACTTACTGAACCTGTTATTAAATCAGTGTAGACAAAGTATCGGAACGAAATTTTCAAGGTGCACAATTTCACTGAGCCTTGTAAATGAATGCTAAGGAGAGTCACAATAATTAAGTT
The DNA here is from genome assembly GCF_022581195.2 of Helicoverpa zea. NCBI lineage: Eukaryota > Metazoa > Arthropoda > Insecta > Lepidoptera > Noctuidae > Helicoverpa > Helicoverpa zea. Next base: position 5,410,663 of record NC_061456.1, on the reverse strand, counting down.
GCGGTAATTCCGAGTGAAACTGACGTCAGACAATGTCGACACAGATAAAAGGATGGCCGCAGGTGGAAACGGACGTTGTGATTGTTTTATTTCTCGGAAGATGCACAACATTCAGGTTAGTAGTCGCAGTAGATTACAGTCGAAGGTACGTTCTGTTCTGGGAATGCATGAGACAAAAGCTTACAAATGTCATCAAGTGTCACAAAAAGTACGCCATCTGCAGCGAACTTTTATCTCGATTATTAACCGGAAATATCGGATGCTGCTCAACCTTTGACGAAAAGAAAAGGTAGATACATACATATATCGAATAAATGAAATACATAATGTCAAGTATACATAAATGTCCGGCATTTTCGAAATATTTGCTATTAATGTAACTTGTCACAGTCGCAAAGCTTTGAAAGCTTGAGCATAGCTACTCAGGTTCCGCGATTCTTATCAAATTCTGACAGCAGGCGAGGTTGATGACTCAAGCAGATAAGTAAATTAATTAAATTACCAACACAGCAAACACAGGTAGGAAATTATCATCTTGTAAATGAAAATAATGAATGTTTTTTGCGGATTTTCCGTTCCTATAAATTCATACTACGAATCAAATAATTATATGCATGAGTAGATTCAGATGAGTAATTATATGCATATCTAGAATTAGATAATTATATTCTCGATACTATTATTTACTCGTATCATTATTTCATCTAGGAAGACACGTGTAAATATGACGCGTGTATCATTAATCATAAGACAATTCTGTATTGGTACCGTATTAAACACCGAATAAAATAGACCTTGATAGAATGATCATAGATAAAAAAGGTTTAAAGAAATAACCTGTGATCTTATAAGATCAATCTTCAGCTATTATTTTATAAGATCAATGAACTGTTGGCACAAATTATAATAAAATAAAAGAAGTTATAAAAGTATCAGAATTTATTTTTAATTTCGGTTCAGAATGCCTTATAATTTCCTCGAACGAATTTTTTATATTTTGTTTCGTAGAATTTAAACTGTGGCTCATCTGCATAGACTACAACGAAAAATAATGAATGCGTCCTATTTAATAGCCAGATCGCGTAAGTTCGGACTCTAATATGTACATTACTATATAAATTAAGTGTAGCCTTGTATTGGTGGAAAATTACACAAACCGGAAAGCAAGACTAATCGTACAAATAAAATAATAAAAACAAAACAAGTTGGAATTTATCTTATTAACAAATAAAATTCAATTTTATGATATCATTGCACTTTAGGTTCTATGAATAGGTTATAATTAATACTATTTTATTTAAAATAAAACTTTCCTGAACTGTAAATTACTGTGTTTATTAAAGGAAAACTATTTTATTAAAAAACAAAGGGCTAATATTTCAACATCCTGCAATACATGCAATTTATAAAGTCCAACAGAAGAAACTTTAAATTAATTAAAAACACAAAATTAACTTATAGGTACCTACAACTCCCAATAAAGAGTTATTATTATTTCAGCAAAGACACGAGTATAAATCATGATTTGAATAATACTATCCGTTATATTTTCGCATAAGGTCCAAGTGAACTTTGAACTTACCGGGTCAATAACAGTAGATAGGTAGGTAGGTAGGTAGGTTCTAACAAACTATGGCTACGCTGTGACATTTCAAGTAGTAAAATATTGGACCATACTTATTCAGCTATATTTATCATAAGTCTTCCGTAAACAAAACGACTTAAAACAATAATAAATTTTCCATTAAGTTTTTGAAACTTCTGGAACAAAAACAGAGGTACGCCTAAAACGTGATGAAGTATGATTGAAAAATGTATTCCCATCTGCCTGTCAGATATTAATAAGTCGTTGTTGGATTTAAAAAACTGCAAAGCCATTACAATCACATTCATATTAAATTTCAGTTAATACATTTGTGGATCATAAAAAGGAGGAATTACAGAGCCAATACATACAGACAGAAAATTGAAATAACGGGTCGTTAAAATTTCTTTTTCATTGAAGAGAAACATTACAAATGTATGATTGTTTAATAAATATGAAATTATCTCTTTTTACAAGGAATACAATCGATTAACCTTAAACGATAATCTCTTTCTCAAATTTAATTTGGATGGAATTACGAGTATGTAAGTGATTGTATAGCAAGTGGGTACTTAAATTTGACCCTTCACTTTCCAATTATTTGTATAAAATATTACAGCTTCAGGAAATACTCGTACATTTGCTTATTGTTTTTTTTTTAATTAAATTACACTTTCCCTACAAATTTTGACCAAACTATAACTTAAAAAACCTACCCTAAACACCGAATGCCTTCGGCACCGATCCGAATGTTTTCGGCTTTTACAAAATTTAATACAGTATACCTACCGTTCAATGTAGACAGATCGTCCAAGAGATGTTATTACTCAGATAGTGCTCATAGTAGTATAGCTCATAGTGCTTATAATAGCAACAATAACTCTGATGGATCACAGACCTGCGATTTTTTCAGTCACATATATCAAGGAAACTTATCCAAATTATTTTCACTTTTTTATAAATATTATTTAGTTTAAACATATGTAACGCTACGCGTAAGTTTGAAGTGTATATGAGGTGCTAGGAGCATGCCACGGTCAGTGCGCACCTATTTTATTACGCATTGACAAAAGCGTAGTCGGCGCGGGCGCAGCATACACACGACGTCGTTGACGCGCCACCAACAAGCCGCCTAGGGCTGATAGCTTTATTTACAAACCTTGACGTGATGGTATTTCCAATGTATCAGACGTTTACTGTTATATAAAAATAAACCGCATTTTACGGGTCATAAATTATGCTAATTAAACGCAATTGATTTTACTTTGAGCAGCTCGAATAAATTGCATATTTTGGCAGCCCTGTTGTCTACGCTATACTGACTCCGACCAAGCTCTAATTATTGTTTTGACCGTGACTTTAACCATTCCAATCCCATCAACGCAATATTTGCGCAATTTCTACGCGACCAACAAAGACTACGGTCACGGTTACCCATCTTATTTCCATCGAAGATGAATAACATCATTGAAGCTACGTTAATTGCATAAATGGCAAAACAAAAGACTGCAAAACAATACTGGTGATTCGGAATTTACAATTGCTGTAAAACAATCACTACAATGGAAGTACCTTCTTAGGCATTTATTGTATCTAGCCAGTTTGAATCTGGTTCAGTTTATAAATAACTAATACTTTACTAATAGCAGATATCTATTCATTCAATAGTTTGTAATTAAATAGAATTGTCGAGTAGGAATAAACTTACGTCAGTACATGTGAATGGGCGTGGGTAATATGTCGTTCAAAACATTGTAAACATAAAACTACTATGTCGATATTACGTATATTGTCATTACGAGTGCATTATAATATCGTGATTGTAAAACATAACTTATATTTTCTTAATACATTCAATATTATACACATTTATTATGACCAGATTCAATAAGCATGTAACATTAGCGCCGTGGGTAATATAATTTTAATGTACAAAGTGCACGTCTGTGAGATAAACCTCATCTTGTTCTTTTTAACCAAAGAGGTTTCGTGAGACATAAACCGTCTTACCACAAAAACTTTTTAACGTCAGTTTAAGACTTGTCTAAAAAAATGTCAAATTATGACGTTGACATATGGTTCATTTTGGAGCCACATTTTTTTTAGACAAGTGTAAAACAGTGGTTAAAGTTTTTGTAGTAAGGCCAAAAGAATTTATAGCTGGCGAGTTCAAAAACCAGATCACAGAAAAAGAAAAATAAATCCTATATGAGAAGCAGTCGTAGCCACTTCGAAGCGGTTTTTAACTATGAAAGGAGCACTGACAAGTTATATTCCACTTATTGCAGAGGTTCCCAAGGTCCTGCTACATATCGAGATCACCAAAAACAATAAAAACCTCGAACTGGTATTTCTATTTTTCAAAAAAGTCCCGCCGTAAAAATGTGGTCCAACATATTTTGAAAAATAAAATTGTTTTAACATGAGTCTTGTTTACTTCCTCAATTTATTTTAAGATGTCAGTTTTGATAGGTACTGTAATCATTGATTTATTTGGTGCACATCAATAATTATTAATTTGGACCGATCTTAAAGTTATTTTGAATGAAGATGTTCTAAAACATATTGTCCTACGACTGAAAACTAGGTAGCTGCAAAAGTGAATTTATTTATAAGCATAATCAGTTTTTTAACGCCCGACGCAAAAACGACGGGGTGTTATAAGTTTGACGTGTCTGTGTGTGTGTGTGTGTGTGTGTATGTGGCACCGTAGCTCCCAAACGGATGATCCGATTGTAATGCGGTTTTTTTTTGTTTGTAATTTATTTAATCCATTGCTCACTGTTCAAGAATGTATTTTATAATGAACTTATTCAATTATTGTATTCTTTGTTACTGTAGAGAATAATTGATTTATATGTTCATCATGTAATTAAAATTAATGATATCAATTAATATTGTATCCACGTACACTTGGTATGCATGAGTATAACTCTATTAATGATCTATTGTGCATCTGGACTTTTAGGTTATGTATCCGTAGTCGGCAAAAACCGAGTCAAGGAAAATAATTATAATATGAAATGAAATAATATCACGAAACATAAGAAATATACGGTAAGAAAATTGTTTAATCTATGAGACATGAAATCACTACGAAAAACACGCATGTTTTCAAATAAGATCCGGGATTATGACGTCAAACATAATATTCATAAGGACTTATTATTAAAAATGAAATAAGTCCATATTATATTTAATTACAAACGATAATGTTAATTTTGCATAAACTCTTGGGTATATGTAAGTACATACTACATTATGCTTAGGTTATTAACCTCGGTCACCACCAGACAAATCGCCTTGTATAATTACGGAAAACCATTCAACGAGCGCCTAGAGTCACTTTTTGAAATATTTTAGAATGGAACAAGGATAACCTTCAAAATATACAGAAATAACAAAACATGTTTTGTTACGAATCCGGACCTGTCCTGAAAACTGGTGCATAAAATTGTTCAGGTACTATTTTCCCTAGCGAAGTTAAATTTTAATTAAAAAAAAAATTAAAATTACACCTGCACGATATTTTGCGAAATGATATCGTAAACAGAATCGTTAGGGTTGCGAAACTTTTTATGGAAACTTATATCAATGCCACGATGCTAAATAAATTCATAAACAGATAATAATTTTCGCAAAATTATTCCTTTGGTGGTACAATTCTGTACTTATTATTATATTGTTTTAAATATTTGAGCCGCTTAGTTGACAGGGCAGAAGACACCGACCTTTACACGTTATACATATTTTTTACACGTTTGCATAAAATAAGGACGGACAATAATCATAGCGTAATGTCTTTGAGTCATTGTCCCTATATTTTTAGAAGCATAGACACGCGGAATATAAAGCACGCTTAATGCGACGCCCGCTCTTTGTTGTTTACTCTGAATATATTAACTCTATGGTTGGTTACACTTCACATAAGTTACATCATTACAATTTTTATTATATTTCTCTGAAAAACCAGGCTCATAAAACTTTAGATAAATAGATACGTATCAAAATATCTAATGATCCAAAAAATCTAGCTTTACGAGTATAATTTAGACAAGTTTATAATTTTGTTACATATTTTAACAATTTAATAATGTCATATTAAAATACTGCAACGATTATTTGACATCAATTGAGCATTAATTTCGTTTCTAAAATCTAGATAAATAAAATAATAACACTATTAATCTCAAATCTGAACATCGAATTCATTTTCAAAAGACCATACTATATGCCCAGCTAAGCGATACCTTACGATAGACATAAAAACGAACTTAAGAAAAATGTGCCTCCGGAACAGAGTAGAGGAGCGAGAGGTGCGGGCGGCTTCCAGTTGCAACACCGTAATAACTGAGCGGTTGCGAGACGCGAGCACTTGCATCGCTTGCGACACGGCAACGGCACTTGACACAGACAAGCAAGCATTCAGCCTAACTCTCAGCGCTACAAGTTCAATATCATTCGTCATTATTCCTTTATTGCTGCCAGCCTCCTTGAAAGCCAATAGGACTGGCTGGTGCTAATGTAAAGCTGTATTCTGTTTTCAAAATTATTTGAAATTCGAACATTTATGAAGTTTGAAATTGATATCATTCGTAAATCAAAAAATCAAAGCCATTATAATATAGTGATTTTACAACCTCCTTCCAAGTCCTTCAACTAATAACAAAGATACCCAAATAACTGTAAAATTCACATTTCAGAAGCAACAAAAGGTAAACAGGCATAAAATATTACAACCACATACTCAGCTATGTGTAAATCAGGAGATACGAGCAGATGGCTGGCGTTCTAAACCTTCACATGTTATCTATCAATCAGATTCGGTGAAGCAACTGAGCCCAATACACCACGGATTAGTATCTCGTATCATGATGGGTATATTACGGGATATTTAGAGCACATCGTATTATCTTTCATGCTAGGAGAAGGCCCCGTTTACAATGTAACGAAGAAAATTCCTTTAAAATAAAAGTCACAGTTTTGAAAATGGAAAAATGGTCTGTACAACCATGGATGGAAATGATACTTTTGCGTGATTTTTTATGTCTTTTCTGACGTTTAATCTCATAGATTTTTTAACAGTTCTAAAACCATCCTCGAAGAGAATAGCAAACACTTACGGTGTTCGTATAATAGTTCAGTCAACACAAGCTAAGTTCAATGTTATCACAATGTATGTGTCATGTCAATATAACCTTCGGACTTGGAAAAACATTTTCCTCAAGTTTCCGTCCGTCATAAAACGCCATTATAATTTCCATCGGCAATTATACGTTGTAGTGACTAATGAAACCATTAAAATCAGCAAGGTCTAGATTATTCACTTAAACTCGTTAAGTAAGATAAGTTCTCACTATAATACGGTCAGAATAAACAGTTTACACGACAGCATAAACAGTTTTCATAAATATAAAATAATAATAAACAGTTTTTTATCTGTCTGTTTAAAATGCTTTTTTAATTTTATTTTAATAAAATGCAACTTTTTTGCAGTTTCACTCAGACCCTGAAGAAACTATACTATGTATACCAACTATATATTTTGTGTAACCAGCTAAATAAATCAAAAAGAAAACAGACGTCAATATGTAAGTTAAACATTTGCTTTGGACCAGAACCCTGATGTTAGAATCTCCGAGCACAGATAAAATAATATATAAGCTCCGAGCACAGATAAGTAAGGAAAGAGAATCCAATGTTTTTCCTGACTGTACCTATTAAGCACGATCATAATCAAATATATTAACGTTCATATTCCGTATCATTACTCTGATCTACATCTTATGAAACAATGTTGTGGATTTTACTGCGATTAATATTTCGAAATGAAATTATCAGTTCTGATGCCGAGAATTCATTTGATATTTGATCACTTAAATCTTGTGGTAATTAAATGATATTAAAAGAGTACCTATTAAAGAAAAGAATACACTAATGTCATATGATAACGTGGACAGATTAAGAAGAAATAATTAAGATCAGATTCGATCTTGAAAATAAATACAGACTTCATATAAGATTTTTATTTAGAACAAAGTTTTTTTAAAACAAATAAATACAACTGCTAACCACTGTAATACTTTTATCTGAACAAAACTAATTTATATTTAGGCAGAATAAACACTTCATCTGATTTTATCACTCGAAACTTAAAACATTCCGTGGGAATTGATCAATGAGCTGCGTATTTTTATGATGAGCATAACTTGCTGCATTCTTTGATGACGCTCTTAATGGCACATAGTAGTTGAAAATTATCGATGCTATTGTAAATATTTAATAGTCTGGGTTTTAATGACGAATTTTTACTCTTCTCTTAATTCCTGTCTGCGGAATTATCATATCTAGTATTTATTCAACGATAACTAATTAAAATGTGTATCAATGGGTACTAAATATTCATGGAATTATTGTTATATTTTATTGTATAGAATTATTGTTATATTTTATTGTACTTTGTTTTGTAATTTTTGTTTAAATTTATATAATATAGGCAACTGAGAACCAAGTTTGTAAGATTAAAATCCGAAAATGGGACCCGTAAACCATTAATTAATTTACCAACTGGTAATTACAGGATACGAATTTGCTCTTAATAATTAGCATATTTTCATGCCCAAAATTACAGTCACAGTAATTAAACAATAAAGGGTTACTAATGTTCTGTTTCGCATTAAAAGGACTAAAGTATATTTATCGTAACCACTCAACAAGACATTCAACGATATGGAAAGTATTCAAATGAAATGTATGTATAACGAAATCAGAAGCCTTGACCATTATAAATAATAACGCATTATTAGTATATGATAACATCTTTTTGGTTTAATATATGGAATTATTTAAAGAAATATTATAAGTACATTCCTACATACTTTGATTTTGTATCAATCAATGTCATACTTAATGCAAACCTCGCACATTAGTTATTATTTTCAGATTAGTAAAATATTCAGGACACAAGTGAGTCCGAGGGAATTACCAAGTTTCACATAAAATACATTAAAGTTAATTCTTGCATATTTTCTGCAATCGCGAAAACAATATAATATTTTAACTCAAACAGCTGGATTTGACTATATAGAAACCAAAGACTAACTTATTAGTATCTAAATGTGTAAAATCGCTGCAATTTTCAGTCAGTAAATGTACCTATTTTCGAAATAACATTGTGCTTCACCTGTAACATTAAGTGTCTTGCGTATTAAATGGAAACAATTTAAGACAGAGAAATAATTTAATTATGTATACCTAAGTGAAAATCTATTTTTAATCACATCAGTCAAAAGGAAAATTATTGTCATCCGAAGCAATTAATGATACAGGAAATAAATGTATTGCTGTTCATAACCTGTCATAGCATAAAAATGCTGAAATTCCACATTCAAGGGATTACTGAAAGTAATTGTACAGACGTAAATATAGACAGAGCCTAGATATAATAAAGACGAGAAAAAACCTCGAACATTATGTCTAAATCCATATATTATGTACTAGCTTTTGCCCGCGGCTTCGCTCCCGTCAACTAACTTCTCTACTTTACCCTATTTTTTTTTCATAAGAACCTTCTCCTGACAATAACAAACACAACAAAAAAAGAATTAACCAAATTGGTCCAGGCGTTGTTGAGTTATGCGCTTACCAACACATTTTGCGATTCATTTTTATATTATAGATTATAAGATAATATATGCATGTATAAAATGATTATCATACACCATCAATATACCGCATGACATTAGACAGACCCGAGATGAAGGTCAGGAACAAAAGGTGAAGATCGCCATCACCTTTGAGAAATTTTGTAATCTCGCACGGATCGATAAAAATAATACGTTGTTAAAAGATTTTATGTCAATATTGATTTGCATGGCTGAAGTTTTTGCTCAACTTATTATTCAATGCTGTCTTCTTAACACTTAACTCCTTTGCACTTGATAAATGCGCAGTCATGGGTAAATAAATCTCTGATCGAAAGGTGTATCGCGTCAAAGCGTAGGGCTGAGATGAAGAGCCGTGACTGATGATAATGTTCCCAGTACTAAGAAAACTACACACGAAACTTTCACATAGAAAACCTAGGATTCGATACGGTTTTGACCCAGATTGGTTTTACTATCTTTGAAAATCCCACGATAAAGCAAAAATAGAAACGGACAGTCGCCGTTTCAGACAGTTGAAAAATAATAATTTATTCAACAGTTGTAAGAAAATGAGGACATAAACATAAAAAAATAATTTCAGTGCTATTTAGAAAATAATAACACTTTTTTTTATAATGGTCGTTGAGCATTTTTTTGCAAACGGTTGAATTTCGGCATTTTAATATAACGAATTTATACAGATTTGAATCTTATTTTACAAAAAAAATAATGTTTCATAAAATGACCAACGATTTTTATAACTATTATAACAAGGTTTTAAAGGTTTAAATATGTTATTTCACGGGAGACTGACGATGAGTGTCTTTATTAAATTATTGAAAGGTTTCAGTTGATAACTCTGTAAATACCGGCAAAATTCTTTCTAGTATTATCAATGGGAAAGTAACATCATCTGTCTATCCATGCCATACTGACAAACTAAAACCCTCTGAACCAATTTATATGAAAGGTACACAGATGGTGTAGAGCTCAAGGGAGTACTTTTTATCCGGGTGAGTAAACGAATGAGGTCAAAAAAAAGTCAAAAAAAAAAGTCGTGGTGGCCTAGTGGGTAAAGGACCAACCTCTCAAGTATGAGGACGCGGGTTCGATCCCAGGTCAGGCAAAGTACCAATGCAACTTTTCTAAGTTTGTATGTACTTTCTAAGTATATCTTAGACACTTTTCATTGGCTGTGTTTCGGATGGCACGTAAACTGAAGGTCCCGGCTGTCATTGAACATCCCTGGCAGTCGTTACGGGTAGTCAGAAGCCAGTAAGTCTGACACCAGTCCAACCAAAGGGTATCGGGTTGCCCGGGTAACTGGGTTGAGGGGGTCAGATAGGCAGTCGCTTCTTGTAAAGCACTGGTACTCAGCTGAATCCGGTTAGACTGGAGCCCCAACATGATTGGGAATAAGGCTCGGAGGATGATGAGTAAATGAATGAGGTTTTATTGCAGGGAACAGAGATTTATCTCAGAACTTATAAGGAAACAACAAAGCTACTACACATCCGTTGTCCACAATCACGTAAAGAATTCGGACTAAACAAGTCAACATCAGTCGTCGAGAGACGCAAATAGGAATCTTTGTTCCATCGCTTCCTACACTTATAAGTAGATAGTTGTTTGTCGCAAACAAAGCCAGTTAGTAAACACGTCGTCCTGTAATGCAGATACTTTGAAACAATAAGATCTCGTTTACCTTTAGAAATTTTCCTTATTATAACGGAAAAAATGTTTTCGTGATTTTTTTTTGTTGGATGGTGGAACTGGCTTCTAGAATAGCTTTGAACTAACGATTCCTTATGGTTTTATTTTAATATATCTACCGTTGAAATCAGTCATTTAAAGCTGAATAATCATGTATTTTGGGGCAATAAGAACTAATTTACATGTTCTACGAGTTTTCAAGACAACGTAAGCATACAACATTATCATAAAGAACTTTTGATTTAATAATAAAAGCCTCCGCAACTATGAAAAATATGCGCAGCTTCTATACAAATCAAGTTTTCGTAGCAATACCATTCAAAGAATAAATATATTCCGCAACGTAAATGTAACGACCGCACATACCTACCTACATATTCTCATTTTAAGGTAATCTTGTTTTTTTTTTTTTTTTAAGCTTACTTATATTTAAATCAAGTTACTACTTTTTAACCAGATCGTTATTTTTGTACTTTTAATTGATCTTGACTTGTTTTTACCAAAATTAAAACAAAAAGTTTTTTTTTTTAACTCGACCGCACCTACCAATTTTTCACAGACGAAGCTGACGCATAGACGAAGTAACATTTCTTCATCATTTTCTGTGACCAGGTCTTTTATTAGCGTTCAAAGCGACAAAGGATGGGTGCTAGAGATGGCACTGAACTTGATAATGCTATAAGTCAAGAGACATGACGCTTCGGAAACTACTAAACGATTTTCTTATTGACTTTTCTAGTTCACACATATATTATCCAGTGATAATTGAACGATAGATAAAAATACTCAAGAAAACTTCTTGGTCCTTGTAACTGCAACATAGGAATTACGTATCTTCGTGCACACAATAATAAACGCTGTTTTTCTTCCGTCATTACTATTGCGTTCTTATATCTTTTGTTTGTTTTTTTTTTTAATTGTATTGAATCTATCTGTAATCGTTATATATTCTATATTATGCTATTATATAAAGTCTCTATCCTGCTTGTAGATTTGCATAACGTATGTAAAAATAGTTATTTAAAAAGGCTTTAAGTAAGTATATATATGGTCAAGAAATTGAAATTACTTATTAGTTTTGTGCAAACATTGATTTTACTAGCAACTAGCAGTTTTTACATTTTCACGCCGCATGCAACCGCAAAAGGTGTAGACATTTTCAATGGTCGTTGTTATTATTAGTTAAAATATTTTATGACCGGGAAAATTCTCACAACCTATTACCGGTCTTTCATAATTTTAGGATCGGTAAAAAACTGCAATTTTCTCTGTCCCATAGTTTATTTGCTGAGAGAAATACGAATTTAAGTTTATAGTTGCTTGTATTAGTTATACTAATCACAACTTACCGGCTATCTATCGCTCCAGCACAAGTATTCACTAAAGACACTGGTGTTATTCAATGCAGTATATCTATAGCAAAGCAACGTGCGCAAGAGTACGGCGCGAACTGCGAGCGCGTGGCCAGTGGGCATCCACGGAGCACTTTTACACTAGTAATGTTCGCGCGCGCTCATTCCGCCCGTATATATCACAGAACTACTTGACGTCACAGACTTCAAGATAAGGGCTTCGCACCATCAATGTCCGCCGTGCTTTATCTGTGAACATCAATCAACTAAGGTATCGATAACAATAACAGAGCCTCTTCGGTGCAGTCGGCTGTAGCATTTACGTTTGAATTATTTCATAACATTCGCGTTTATTTATTTAGTAAATAGTTTGATGCAACTGTCATCGCATACGTCCTTGGTTTGACAGCAGTTTTTTTTTATTAGTGCAGAGACAAAGTGTGGGTGTCTTGAATGAAGTTTCTTTGTTTGACAACCTGAAAAGTTCAACATGAAAATATTGCAGAATTTCCGTATCGGTGCACATTAAGTATATCTTAAACGATCTCTATTTAAAAACCTGTATGAGCTTGATACAAAAAAGTAAACAGTGATTTGTTCTTTGTGTTCAATTGATGGATACTGAGCCAGTTTCTTCAGATAATTAAAATACAATTACTAAAAGTACACCATCCATTCTCCGCCTCTTTAATAGTTATTCGCGCGACATAATAGTTATACCTTGGGTATGCTAACCAGTCAATGACTTCGAAGCAACCCTGTTCTGGTTTATCAAGTTTTGCTGACAACTAGAGTTCTGTTACTCTTAACTAAGGTTTTGTATTGTTAGGCAAGACTTTGCAAAACTGTAAATACTAATCTTGGAAAGACAATTTAGATTTAAAATTTTAATTTGATGTCCTTTGCAAAAATATAAATAGCTTTTTAGGACATCTACATTGTTAATAAGTTCTGAAGTTATTACGGCTATATGGGCCTCTTGAGCCTCGCAGAAGCAATTGTCTCAAAATCATTAACCTAATTGATATCATAAGACGATGTTCTTTAATTTATTTCAATTATCTAGTTCGATAGTTATTTATGTGTTTACTCGAGATCATACTATTCATTACTAACTTCGTGGGAATAAGCTTTTGAATATTTTTATACTCTTGAAAAATCTCTGAAACGACAAACTATATGTTGGAAGCGCCAATAAGTTGTAAACAACTTGGGCTTTTTTGCGATAAAAATAAATGCTAAAGACATCGCCTGCCTAGTCTAGTAAAATTCCACAGTGGGTGCATTTTTTAATACTTACTGACTCGACCACATACGTTCAACAATACCTACACATAAGATTGGAATAATAATAATGGAACAGAAATATGTTCGTAAAGTTTCGATAACTCATAATTCTACGGATAAACATGAATATGTTAACAAAGGTTGTGTGGATGAATCGAGAAGATCCCAAAATAACCGCCAAATAAACAGTAAGCTTGTTTGTTATCATTTTTTAAAGTAAAGCAAAAGGTTAAAAGTAATAGCTCCGGTTTAGCCGTTTTGCCGTGCAAACTTAATAAACAAAAACATTGCGCATTATAACGTAAAGTTAGAATTTAAATAGCGAAATACTTCGAGAAACGAGATACGCGTCTAAGTAGAGAGATGAGCTACTTTTTTTACAAACTACTGTAAGGTATAAATAATTATCTACCTATTGGTATTCAGCTAAGAATCTAAAAAGAGAAACATTAATGAATAAGTATTTACTTACGCGAAATCAGCTTTTACAACATTCAAAACAAAAGATTTTTATATAGTTAACTTATTACTTATACAAATAAAATTAATAAATATTATGACATGAGGATTTTGTCGTTTATATTTGAGTAGGTAAATGAGTTTTTTGTATCTACCTCTGGTTCTAAAGTTTAATGACGTATAGCTTTTAAAAACACAAGAAAATAATGATTTCTGGATCAATACTAGAAAAAAAAATGATATTTAGCAGCGGCACCTATATATACGTCGATGAAACCACAAAGACAATGTCAGTCATTAGTGGGTATTAGTACACTCTGAAGGCATAGGCCGTAGAATTAACTCGTTGTGAACGAACTTGGCCTAATTTCACCTAATTTATTCCGTCATATCAGTCAGCTGTAGAAATTAAAATATGCTTTATCAAATAGTTTTATATGAGACCTCTGCTTATGCTTACCATGCTAAGCTGTTGATAGTTAATTTATACGGAATGTTTAATGAACCAGCTGCTCTCACGCCTAGCCTTTATAAAAAAAAATATTTCTTAATATTTCTCAAATTTTAAACGTCACAGTTTCATCTTGGACAGCTACCACAGTGAGGAAGGTTACCTTCGCACTTTCAATTTTATTTCCACTGACGTGAATGTTGGTTCCTTTTTCTTTTGATACAAATTGCTGACATTTTCTCGATCTGCTTCAAACAAGGACAATACTCTTAAATCTTCTGGACAACGTAAAATAATAATTCATTCACAGTTAAGTGTGTGACTCAAAGTGACTCGATCGTCCTCCTTTCAGATTGATGATTACGTTTAAAATAATTATTGCTGTATTTAAATTGAACCGTTTAATAGCCAAAGTAATTAATTTTAATATTCGTTATTTGAAAACCGGGTCTATTTTGTGGTTTTTATTTCACAAACTGCAATATCAAATCTGACATTTCTAATACAAAATTATCGCAATTGGTTCAGTTTATGTGAATTTGTCGTAAATGTCAACAATTGTATGCAGTACCTGTGGGCTCTAACAATCCGTGAATGTAAAGCCTTTGTAGCCATTTCTTTATTATTTACCAACAACCACATATTAGTTGGCCAGAAAAATAGATAATATATAAGTGCAATAAAATGATAATCAGATTATTACTTATTTTGTAATGTTTCTTAACAGGAAGCGCTTCTCAGTTGGATCAAAAGCTGGTAGAATAGGCCTCATAAAACAAGTACAATATAATTCTTTTGAAAAAATCCTATAAACAGATGGACTCTGGTACCTTCGCAATAAACTTCTATACGCTATAATAATTACAAAGGCTTTCACAACAATTAGAAGTTTTGTAATGCTGCAAGGTTGCATTTTATTTTATAACTTTTTTATAGTTTACTTATACATATTGACATTATAAAAATGAAAAAGGAATAGTAATCAGTTACAGCTGTGGCGCAAAAATTTTGAAAGGCCAGCCATTGGTCTTTCGAATGCAGTTTGCACATGATTATAATATTTATTTTGAAAAATGCATACAGAACAGATCAAAAAACTAATTTCTAGGACCTCTAATTAATCATATTTTTTTTTCTTACATTTTATAATATTAATCAACCAAAACAAACAATTTCTTCACTAACATACCGTTACCCAAAAACCATGAACTTCGATAACCTTAGAAACCATGCATGATATAAAAAATAGCTAGGTGTCGACCTCGAACTAAATTTAATTCAAAGACAATGTTTGCCAACTTTTACGCTAACGTTTTACTACTCTTTAATTCTGTTCTATCCATTTGTACGAATGTATTTAAATATTTATATTCAGAAGCATAATTTTATTTAATTATTATCTATATAGGACGATATTTAGATTAATTTTGATTTTTTAATTAAGTTATAAAAAATGCTGTGATCAGTAGATATAACGTAAAATAGCTGTTGAACTCAACGCTACTACATTACTTTTATTTAATGTTTTTCTCATCTTTGAGTGAGGAAACAATAGTTATTTGTTATACAAGAGTGCAAAGTTGCTTTTTAACCGCGGGCTCAATTTTGATGACCGAGCAAGCGAAGGATTCTAAAATTGAAACACGAGCGTAGCGAGTGTTTCAATAATTAGAATCCTGAGCGATAGCGAGGGAATCAAAAGAGCACAAGGTGAAAAATCTTTGCACTCGAGTGCAACACGTAACTTTTCATCCCACCTCATCGAGGAAATTACTATTTAAATGCAAAAAAACAAAATGGCGCACACCTATGAGTATCAAATTAAAAAGAAGTACCTATTAAAGTTCATTTATTTGAAAACTCAGTTTAAAAATGAAACGAGGTTAAAAATCTATGTAAAAACAATAATAAAAATTACTTAATTAATTGAATAATTAATTTAAGCAGCATTTTATTTGTTTAATGTGGATTTTTTTTGAAAAGTCTTATCAAGATTGTCACAAATGGAGTATTGCACACGATGTTCTAAATTCAAATCACTTTGCCGCTCTAGAGGATAAAAACGGCTTTTGCGCTCAGATATCAAAGGGTAAAACTACTCTTTCCGAGATGGTGGGATGAAAAAATCTTTGGTACTGCTAAGCGTTTTGCGTTTGCGTTGATATAGTTAGATATTCAAACCGATGATGCTACATGACATATCAGGATAAAATAAATTTTCATGTAACGGGGGACCTGGAGTTCTAAGATACAGGCTTCGGCTTAGTTTAGACTCCAGATCTCCTACAAATTACAACTGTACCTACCAAATTGTTGTCAACTCATCTTTTGTAATTTATTATGTAATTTGTGGAGATAAAAAAAAAAAAAAAAAAATGTTATATTAATAATTATGACAAAAAAAAATATAGGTCTTTTTTTAGTCTCTCTCACAAGATAAGAAGAGGAAGTAATACCTATAATACACATATCATATGCTACGTACGGCCTGCTACGCAAAGCCACAGCCCACGTTACGTCTTCTCTGTGGAATCAGACAATTCAACCTAAGGTGACCGAATACCACACATCTATATTGTCTCGATTTGATTAATCGATTGAATCCTACATCCTACATCCTACATATCCTACATCCTACATCCTACATCCTACATCCTACATATCCTACATCCTACATCCTACATCCTACATCCTACATCCTACATATATTATAAACGTGAATGTTTGTGAGAATGTATGGATGTATGTTTGTTATTCAATCACGCAAAAACGGCTGGACCGATTTGATTGAAATTTGGTATGTAGATAGGTGATACCCTGGATTAACACATAGGCTACTTTTTATCAACACACCACGCGGGCGAAGCCGCTGGCGGAAGCTAGTTATAAATAATGACAGGTTTTCGATACCCGATTTTTAAAAATAGGACATGATCGAACATTTGAAACAAAACACATTTGTAAACAAAACCCAGGTAGAGAATCGATCGTAGCGCACACATTGGCCTTTTTTGTTCTTGTTTTCTACATTTTGGTAACGATTCTAAGAAAGTTCATAATGAAAATGAAAGGAAACATAATGGGGTTTAGTTTTATTTATAATACCGAGCAATAGCACAAACTATTATAACTGGGGCAGCTATTGCAGCTTTTCGAGAAATTAGTGTATCAGGGCCAGAATACTCGAATCTTCTTCTTCTTAGAGTTTATTGCGTCTTGTGACACTTGCCAGAATACTCGTATAACTATTTATATTTGTAACTAATTGTTTTCCTGATATTATTATTTTTTATAGGAAGGCGATATTGTGTGTGACTGCCCTGAATCCGCTTTTTCCTGAAAGTTAGACCCAAAAAGTCTGCATTAAAGACAGTGACAAACTTTAAACGTAACAAATAAATAGAATCAGTATAATGCAGACGAGTATTTTCATGTCTGTTTTGTTTCTGTTCTGTAGTTTGTAGGTCGTCTTTTTCCGTAATTTTAATAGAGAGATTTATCTGATTATAAAAGGGCAACTTCAGTGGCTTTTAGTAAAAGTTTCCCGATGACCACTCCCCTGCATGACGAAACCAGTTAGTGATGCACAATGTAAGTCACAAGCCTTTCCAATAAGGTTTAATTTTTAAAGTACAAAACACGGCAAAGGTCAATGTCAACATTCGATATTGAATTTTGACCTTTATTCTCAAGGATTTGACCTGTTAAGCCTGAGGTACAAAGTTCAGTGATTAAAGAGTGAAAACAAGCAAAAATGTCATATGGCATGCGACTATTGAATGAGTCTATAAATATTTCTAAGTGACTTACGATAAGTCGAAAGTCATTATCTTTTTACTTTTGCTAAGAGGTTATTTTTTGCGATTATACCTACTTTCATAGTGCGTATTTTTTTCTTATTTTCAGCACCTGTAAAACGATGTCTTAAATATATTTTAATCTGTTATTAGAACTTAGGTAATGTAGCAACATATAATCTAACCTGAGCCATATTTGTTTATTTGTGAGGTACATGAGCTGTAGTATAACTATGTACAAACTATTTAGTAGTTTAAGTAATCTTTTAGGTAATCTGGCTTCCTTAACTTTTTGGAAAATCAAATACATAACTCATTTTAAGGAGTAGGAAGAATAACAAGATTGTTAGAATAACCACAAAACTAACCCGTATGGCCTTTTATGTTTTTCCGTATTTTATTCTGCTGTATTTTTTTGTTTAAATTTAAGAAGATTTACTTACAAATAATTTAAAATATGAGCGCTTTTATTTTGTAATTCAAGGTTTTTTGTTTAGGTACTGCACAACAACTTTTGATTTATTTATTTATTTACAAGGCACACCAACAACTTATTTACAAATACTTTCACATATATAAGTTTACAATTGTAATAAGTCCTGCGTAAATATGTTAATTACAGGTGCGCACAACGTTCAAATTAAAAATATCTTAAATTAATTTATTATAGGGATCATGGAAAATGTCAAAATTGTCCGAGCTCCCGCACAAAGAGTTACATTGCAAATTCGTGCCATAGGCGAGCGTTTACCAACATTGGTTCTGTAAAATGGAAATGAATGTTGATGAAAGTCTTCCTTCGAACTAAGTAGGCGTACATTCGGTAAGAAGGTTAAAAGGTGATATAATATAAGTTTCCTGTGGTCTCGGTTTCCTGGAAATATCAGTAAGATTCAAACTTGATTTATGTCTGTGATAATCAAAATCTTGAGGAAGCTACTTTGACATTGAGTCATGGTAAATGGAGGATCGCGGGCAAATCCCACAAAATATGCTGCTGATATAAAAATAAAACTTATGTACGTAATATGTATAACCGACTTCGATACATTTGACACTGAAATTCTCAGAAACTCAACGACCGGTAGTGGTATTGAATCATAGGTACTATAGCCCAACCCTTATGAATGAGTAATACGGTAATGAGAAAGGTATCTCGACCTTTTATATTTAAATCGGTGCACAGAAGCATAATATCATGGCTGTTTTCCCTAAAATAAGTATAATACGCTTATACACCCACATTTTAAGTAGGGTCATAATGTAATGTCAAAAAGGGGCGTGATTTTTGGAAACATCATTGTCAGCCATATTTATTGTCTCACTGAAAGATAAGGTCTGACCAGTCTTAACAAGGGCTATCGTGTTGACCGGGTAAATAGGTTTAAGAAGTCAAATAGGCAGTAACTCCATGTAAACACTGGTGCTCTGGTGTATCCAATTAGACTGGAAGCCGACCCAGACTTAATTGGGAAAAGGTTAGGTAGATGATGATTCTCTTTACATTCTGAAAGGGCATTTGTGTCACCTCTACTATAAATACACGCCTACCTCGTTTAGGAAAAATCTCAGTTTTATGACCTAAGGTTTATTTGGCTAGTTATGTCATTTATTTTAAATTGGTAGAGCAATAATTACTTATGATAATGAAATGAGTGCAACTAAAACTTAGCTTATATGATCAAATATCGAAATTCCAAGGAATAAAGTAAATAAAAGTTAGCTGCAGCTCTTCCGCCAACTTAAAACAAAAAAAACCTTTTGATATTTGATAGATGTCAAGTTTTTCCAAAATACCACAATGTTCACTGGCTTAACCGCTATTATTTAAATTACTCTTAACCCTATTACTGAAGTTCTCATAACTAAAACTTGATTTTATGTAAATGCTATCACTGGCTCACTGCACATGTACCGTAACGGTGGCTCCTTGATTCTAAAGCTAAGTAGGAAACGCAACCAAGATACAGCTAGAAATAAACTTCGGTATTCAAGATGGGATCTTTAAGAAAACCGGATACCTCAATGGCAGAAACTTCTAGACTTAACGCATGATCAGAACTTACAAGAAATAGGTACAGGTATTTGTTTTGTTAATAGATTCAGTCATATATTTGAGGTAATGCTTACAGACTAAACATATAATATAGCCGATTAAAATTACATCAATTTAGACAGCGGCCTAAAATGACTCTTTATGAATTTTAAATTTGTTTTTCCGTAGTTGGAGTTTACTGGTTTGCTAGGACCATTTTCTAGAATTAATGTTTAATACTTTAAACTACACAATTTTGAATTCTCTTCCATTTGAAGGCCTCGAATTATGTTTTCATTTTTAGGCTTAACATGAGTAGGTAATGCGGATATAAGTATTTTTTTTTACTTTTTACTGTTTCTCACTCATACTAAATGTAAGATGATGAAGCTACAATTTACCGGGCGCTTATGTAGTTTAGTCAGGTTCTGTAAGCAAGTTTACAAACGACTTGCCTGTTGGGTAGGTACTATAAGAATTGTGTATCTTTCTGTCACTTTATTCCATGTGTGATAACTACTATTCCACTTAACAAAACGTCACACACGAAACAGTAGATTTATTTTCATTGGAATAGTGAATTATAAAAGAAACAGTAGGTATCTAAGTAACAAAATACACGCACATTTTTTAAAATAAGTTAAGGTGAGGCGAGCTACGAAAGACAACGTAATTCTAATTTATTGAGTCAAAAGTTTGAATGATTCAGCAGATCAGTAACAGATATTATATTCTTGACCCCAAAGTCCTCGTGTCGGCACACGCGGTGTTCTCACCAAGGTCATGAGGCTTATTGGTGAATGGTTCTCCGATATTCACGCATTTCATTTCACGTCGATATCACTCACGCATTCATCTAATGTACCTAATTTGCATATGTCCCACGACGTAGCTAGAAATTGAACGAAATAAATCTTGATTAATATGTGTAAGATAGGTCAGGTGGTACCCCTTGAATTGTTACCTACTGAAAACTTATTGAAAATGGAAGTGATGAAAAGAGAGTTAACAAAGAGGTCTAATTTTTATTTAGCTTTGCAAAAATTAATAAGACTCAAATAAATATTTGAGTTGCAAAAATTAATAAGACTCAAATAAATATTATTAGAAAATTTTACTTAAAAAAAAGTTTTGAGTAAATTAAATTCAAAGAAAATCAAGGAAATTGATTTTCTATAAGCGGGTTTGCAGACATACTCATGACTAGAATAAAACATCGTTGAAAAGATTATTGTTCGGATATTTTAGACTTCTGTCTAGCGGAACATGTAGGTATACCTACATACCTGCTTACCTACGTCTTATCGGATAATTTTCACACTTTTACCGATCCTCAATTTGTTCCAGTACTAAACACATCCATATAACTCAATCGGTCATATTTGCTGAGACAGGTGTTAAATTCACACTCTTTACAAACATTGTACCTACTTTATTAGGTATATTGTAATGTTTAATGGCGTTACGTCACTGAAACTTTGCCTTTTCATACGCAATCTTAAATGATGATAAAGGTACTTCCCTACTCGAGTATTTAATAGTTATTGTTAAGGAATTTATTGCCTCCTGTTTCAAATTAAACGTAAAGTTACATTAGGAAAACTTAAATATGTTATTGGGTCGTAACTTTTTCCTTTGAGATGATAATGATAATGACAACATTCCATGCATTTTTGAACTGAAATGACTCGATAAAATTCACGAGTACACAATGAGTGATGGAATTTTGCTTCAAATAAGGATGAAAGTCCGCGATCGATAAGTCCACGGCGTGATACAGATTAGCAAGTTCTTGGGTCGGTGACTTACTGCCACCTGGTCCACAGACAGGTTTAAAAAGCTTTCAATCTATATTTTATGTCATTTGAAAAGTAGGTATTTTCGTAACATCATCTTTGTGTTAGTAGAATAAGGTAAGGTAAACCATACTTACTAACTTATCTTTCCACGTTTCTTCTTAGGTATAGTTATTTTTTAAAGCTTTTTTCACTACATATCTTGCCGGTATATTTTACCTACTTACCGCATACAAGTCCCAGATAGGTTTAAATAGGTACTTATAACCGATTTACCTGCCTATACGCACAGCTTAACTAAAATTAATAAAGATAATCCAAAACTAAAACCGCACCCACTTACCTACTTGGGTACCACATTCTTATCTATTAATGTCACATAATTTAAGAAAAGCTTAATTCTTAATTTTCACCCTTTACCGTCCTAGTTCTAGGGTCAACTGCATCAAACATCTCCTGCTTGTTACGAAACTATGTATTAATCGAAGCCTTTTTATTTTTAAAAGTAATCGGCTTGCCATCAATATTGATTTGATAAGTCATGTATTTACTTAATTAGGTGTATAATATGTGTAGGTACATACTCGAAATCTGTTCGATTCACGTACATAAACACGAGACGTGCCAAATCATCGCAATGTACTTAAATAAAATCAAAATCACGATGATAAAGGTTTTGATTATGTAACCATTAATATTTATGAGTTCACTTTAGAGGAGCAAAGTTCAGTAAAACATTCGGTTCAGGCTAATATTTTGATGACATCATCGCGTCTAAATAGCGATTTGTTTGACAGGTTGAAGATCGAAACTGTACATGGGTAGGTAGGTAGGTACATATTAATTTGATAAAGGTGCTTGTCCGTTGAGTTCGACTTTAGTCCTATATAGAAAATCAAAGGTCATAGTCCACCCACTTGCACGACTCAGATCCACTACCGCCCGCCGCTCCAAGCCCAACACTGCCCTTAACTATGTAGGACTACCCGCAACTGTTCACGGTTCAAGCGACGACAGGCAGCCAGCACATCACGCGGAATCACCCAGCTATGATACATAACAATAGTATTCTTACAAAGTACCCTGTAAAGTAACGAAATACATCTGAGCTTACGTATTGCGACAGAGTAGAGAGCTTACACTTTGACTTGAAAGCCATATAGGTGTACACATTTATTTTGTTGTCAAGTGATTTAATACAATGAAAATCGAGCTTTTTCCAATAACCCGTAACTTTAAAGCACTCCAGTGTCTTATTTAATTTTATAAGTGACCGATTACTGTACAAGGTATGCCAGGCAGTTAGAGGATACCGAAACGATGCCTACCGTGCTTAAGCAAATTAGTCAAACACAATGATGTAATCGCCGTAAGGCATCTAATTTTATAGCTATAATTTGGGTACCTATGTCTTTTCCTCGTCCTTTCCCAGAAAATGATGAGGTGATATTTTTGATTTATTGACCAAGACCATTGTATGTACCTGTAGAAGATTGTATGTACCTAAACTACATACTCAACAGAAATAAAACAGTCTTTATTTTTTTTAATCCGTACCTGACAATAAAAAATAAAATCTGCAACTAAAAATTATCTATAAGTAAAACATTATCAGCTAAGTACTCACAGCAAAAGAGTATACATTAGGTATAAAGGCACCTAGCTAGCCCCAGACCCATGACAACTATTTGAGAAAACAGGAGATAAATCTGGTCAAGCGCAAGTCCTATTCGCAAATTTTACTATTTATACATGAAACTGGTCGTTAAGCGTCATCTGTTAGGCAGTAGCAGCACTTTAGCATATAACAGACTGTTCATATAGCGCCATCTTTTGACCTTTCGTAGTAAAATTAAATACTTTAACTACTCGATCCTAGATGGCGTTGCAAGGATACGAATTGGAATATCCATAGTAAAAAGTAATATTGTAAGCAAAACTAAAAACACTCCAAGTTCCTCTATTAAATCTTCTGGTACTAGAGGTCTCTGCGTGTATGTATGACTGGTTAGTACTGCGGTTGATTCAAAAGATGATAGATGGGTATACAGGTAAAAAGATCCCTCTATATTATACTGACTGAAAATGCGTTTAAGTATAACTGCATTTTTTAATAACTAAAATATACCTACCCATTAATGAAGGACGTTATCTACGTTGACGAAAGTATAATAAAAATATTTATAAAATACTCTATTAGCAGAATCTAACACCAAACGTATAGTATTGAAATGCACGAGTTTTATTTTCGTTTTTTTTTATTGTACATTTTTCTCTCTCATCAGATAAATGACGAAATCCGAGAAAATTCAAAATAGTTGGGACATTGCGATAAATAGTGTTCCACTTTTACTAGTAGTTTTAGCACCAAAATAATGTTTTCTAAGAATTTTCGGAATATTTCAAGATTCAAAATCTTTTAATAACTATCTGGCTACTTGTGGAGATCCCCTATGACGTGTGTGGAAATTGAAAATAAGTGGAATCGAATCGACTAATGTTTCAAGAATAGCCGCTGCATCACGCAAATGTCAGGAAACACGCAAGTGTAAGTCACATCACTACGAGGGTGGTGCCGAGTGGGTTGGATTGTACATAATTATGTATTATTTTTAATTTGTTTAATTTTCTAATTAAGTTTGCCTTCTGTTATTTTTATTAATAAGAATGAAGTTAATAACTTAATACTCTATCAATAAAATAAGTTATTGAATAACAATTTTGGCGTCAGCTATTTTTATAACCTATTAGTGTGTAGATTGAAGCTGTATGAATAACCGACAGTGCCTACAATTACTGTTGCCTCTCGTTCGAGATCTTCTGTTACCTAATTGTGGTTTCAACATTTCGTCGCTCTCTTTGGAAATAATAGTGTAAATAATGGTAAGTGTCACTAAGATGATTTTAACGATATTAGTCATTGTACACGCCCACTGTTTGATATCTTTTTACTCACTAGCAAATGTTTTTATCGTTCTTATTTCAAAGTTACAAACTGCACCGATAAAAAATGCAAGCCGCATTAATGATTGCTAATTAACTTTCCACGAGTGTTGAAGTAGTTCATGAATAGGCACTTACAGTTTGATGACCTTATTTACATTTATATGGAATTATAAAAGTGACATTACGATAAAATAATTAACACTATGAAAAATGTAAGCAAACTTTTCAATGTTTCGAATGCATTTGCTCAAATTACTTTGTTTATTTTGGCCATTCAAATGTTTTTTCAATGTTTAGAGTAGTCAATGTGGCACTTCTAACAAAACCTAATATTGTTCAGAGATTTGAGTGGATATACACTGCAACATGAAGCAAGTGGGCAAAAGTTTGATTAACCTGCACAAAACACTTATTACTGTTATCAAGTGATATGAAATAGTTATAAAGTGTAAATTGTCTATTGAAAGTCTTTGACTTGTTGTATTTGAAGTATACATGAGTAAATATTATAGATTTTTTGACTCATACAATATATTGGTCAGTGGGTCGTCATCAGTAGTCAGTATGCTGAATGATTCCCACTGTGTCTGTGAATCCTGTGGGATTGACTTGCACTCTTATACAAAATTAAAAGACTAATCTCATTTCAAATGTAGGAATACCTATTTCATCAGGATTTAATACATTGTATATTTCTTCGATTTGCTGTAGTCTATCATTTCTATGATAAATAATTATTTGTGTAAGATAGATAGGTAGAACTTGACCGCTGAGAGCTATTGAGATTCTTAAGTTATTTAACAGTTCTGTTAACTTTTTACATAAGTTAATATGCATTTGCTTTAATGAATAAATTACCATCACATTTTATACACAATTAAGTTTGTACTTCATAATGAGAAGGTATTACTAATTTTCCCTACTAAATAATTATGATTTTGTCATATAACACTTTAACTTGTAAAATAATTATGTGTGCTCCTAATGGAAATATTAATTCTCTAAAACTAAATAGTTTATCATTTCTCATGTGATACTTTTTGCACATGCATGACACACATTTTTGGCATAATTTAGTGAAATGCCAAAGCACTACTCAAATCAACTACCCACTCTAAGTGCTTGCCGATATCAAAATCTTACGATATATCAAATATGATAAAAAATCAAGGTAAACAGTAATGAGAACATGTTTAGTGTTCTGTACCCAAAAGATAGTATGGGACCCCATTACTCAGACTTCACTGTGTGTCCGTCACCAAGCCATATCTTATGAACCATGATAGATAGATTTCAAATTTTACAATGTACCTATTCCTATTGGTACTATTTCAACTAATACTGAACACTAGAATATAATAAAATTGTAGAATGCTCTCATACAACAAACATCACCATGTTGACTGTTTTTATGGATTTTGGTACCCTGATATTGAACCCTTCGAGTGCGAGTCAAACTAACACTTGGTCAGTTTTTTTTGTCTATTTTATCTATTGCCAAAGTCCCCAAATATCTTGTGTAGAGGGCACAAGGAAGAGTTCTGAAAGCGGCCATTAATAGCCACTTTATAAACAAGTCAGTCAGTTTAATATTTGACTAAAACAGCTACTTTTATTTTTTGCTTGAGATTAAACTGTAACTTAATTTTTTTTTTTTCCTTGTTTATTACCCAAGGCTGCCTTTTTATTGTTATTACGTGCAATTGTTTTTTGTAGTGTATTTGTGGAATAAACCAAATAACATAAAAATATGTAAATTTCGCTGTTGCGTAGAGTCGCCGTGAGTTGATTTCCCACTTTATTTATGTTTAAAATGTATTTGGTGCAATATATTTCGACCGAATACTTCGAGAAGGCTTATAAACTTCCGCGATCGAGAAAAAACAATTTAAAATCAAACAACGCAAGTACATTAAATTGCCATTAACATAATATTAGGGTCCAATTAAACCGTAATTGTTAGATCAAACACCAGCAGATTCGTGATTATTGCTAATGCTCTTGCGTGTTCTATTTCCATTATCGATCATAATCGAATTTTATTCGTGAGTATGATTGCTAATCTTTAATTGGGGATTATCACTATGCTGCCCAAAATGATATCTCGTCCAGGTGTGTCTGAAAAGACTAGTCATACATAATTATCTCATAATCAACATAAATAATGATAACACTATCTGATTGACCGAATTACTCATATTTTTATAGTATCTACGTTACGTTTAGCGACTATCTAAATCGGTATACCTATTTACAATTTGGTAATAGTGTAAATTCAAAAATCATTTTCGTTTATTTCTCTTATCCTTTTTGTTTTTGGTAGACGCACTGAACACATCATCCAGTAATGGTTATATTATGCGACTTGTAAACGCATAAAAATACGATATAATAAATCGATCAAATCCGGGAAATACACAATATGATACTTGCATATAGAAGTCTAAGATTTCATATATATATATTTTTTTACAGTAGATTTATATTTATTTATACCTTTTTATGTACATATTTACATGACGTAAAAATAAACTTATTTATACATATATACAACTAAAAACAATTATAAAATGGCATCAAAAAACTCCTCATCGCTGCACACCGGGAGTGTACCCAAGAGGCTGGCAGCATTGCCACGTTGGATGGCAATGCTTAATTTTTGACCAAAATAAAAACCAGCCTTTGGGTCACTTGAAGTGTCAGCACGTCGCTTTGCCAGATCTTTAAAAAGCAGATGAGCACTTGGATGGATGAACACGTGGGGTTTCATATAATTACCTACATTACTTACATTAACCCTCGTTTCATATAATTAGAAGTGGGGTACCGGTTTCTGCTGTACTCCTTTGAGCTTGACACGAGTTTATATAACCTGTAACAGCAGTTGCACAATGCTATGGAAAAATTTCGCAATTATTGTAGTTTTTGCCATCTATCGATGCATCAATATGCGCCCATTCTTACTTCTACTTGACAAAAGAAAAAAAAAAAACAAATTGAATGCAAAGGTTGTTTGCACCTGCTAATCACTCACTACGTAAGTTATATGAAAATAATGCCGATTACGTGCATACATAATTATTTTGTTTACAATAAAATCATGATTTAAGCGTTTTCTTGGGTACTGTTGATAGATGTTATCTATGTCTCTTCCGTCTTAATTAATTGTAGTTATTAGTCGGGTACCTAAGTAAGTGTCCCACTAACTTATCTAAAGAGTTTCCAATATGAAGATTTCAGCAAATTCTGTTATACATTGCAAATACTGTGAAATCAGCATTCCACATGTGGGAACTATATAGATTATTGACATGATTTGAGCGTCTGTCACTGCGACAGGTTCGCCGATTTCATAAAGGGTACCTACAAAGTTCTTAGTGAATGGCCGATCTGCAGATTTATTTCTAACAGCAACGTCTTAGTTTTGCGCAAAAATACCTCTACAAAGTATGTTCATGAAACATCGAATTCCACGCTTTTTACCACAATCATGCGCTAATTTCGAAAAATCTTAAATAGACTTTACTAACTTTATAATATCTATGTCGCTCAAAAATTCAGGCTATTCTAATTAAATGGCAGGCTTGTAACTAACGAGTTTCATATCGGTGGTGCCACAAATAATGCTTAATATTATAACCTTATAAATATTAGTTAAGACGCTCGTAGTTAGAACACTTTTTGTTCGGATAAATACCGCTGTAATTGTGCATGCGAAAACTATTGTGCAAGTCATATTAACTGCAATAATATCATGCATACAGATACGAAATTTCGAAAGTTAAACTGCGGTTTATTATTTAATAACCTATTAATAGACTTAACTATTTCAGCACATTTTTCATATAATGTAGTATCAAGGCAGACTTATACTTTGTGTACTATTTATTTGTGTTTACCATAAAATTTTAAAATAAAAGCGACAGTAATTGTCAATAGGCCGGCGAGTAGCCTTATCAGCGACTACTATTCATTTCCTTAGTTTTAAAAATATATTGTTTTTTTGTAAAATCTAAGTAAGTATATGCCATATATATGCAATAAAAATCTTTTGTATTCAAAGTAGACACATAATAGTTACTTAGTATTGGGCTTGATTTTTTGAAATCAACATATCTTGCGAAATCATAATACGAAGAATAATGATTATTATTTCACTACCAAATGTGTGCATAATATCCGAAATATTCCATATTTCGTATGCAACGCGTTTGTCTTTTAAATAAAATTATTGTACCGTTTATAAATTAAATACCAAAACCACGTCGCCTACTGGTAAAACAAAGTAAAATAATTCAGTAATTCAGACAGACAAATGTGCCGGAGGCCCTATTCATTTGAGATGGCTAATGAAAAATGGAAAAAAACGCTGGCACATAAACAAGCAGGTGAGCAAAATGGGGGAACAGAGAAAAACAATAAGAACCTGAGAGGCACATAATATATACCTACTCGTACTTATACGAAAGTTTCTACCCTGTTGCGTTAAGTAGTCTCTCAACATGTTTAGGTAATATTAAATCACGTGAATTTGCTAGAAGCATACTAAATAAATAATATTGAAGCACCTAAAAAAACTGTCCAGCAACTACTTATAACTTCAATATTTAATCTCGTCAGAAGTTAATAACCAAATGACGTCCATCTGATGAGCAAATCACTTAAACACACATAAAGGCTCCTAAAACAATAAATATAAATAAATTAAATGATCATTAAGAGATTTTAACGATTTTTCTTAAAATTCCGGCGTACCTTTCCATCTGGTTTGTTTCCTATTGAATGTCCTAATTGCGATTCACTGAACTGAATCCTGCTTTTTAGGATCTGAGGCCTGAGGTAAAGGGCTGAAAAGGGGCAACATTTTGCGAGAAAAACCTTTAGACTGTAGAACGATTACCTACTACTATTTCTCCGATTTTCATACATAAACTTTAAATGAATGAAGTTAATAATAGTACCTTTCAGCAGATGCTTTAAAATGAGAGACAATGAGTCTTCAAAATAAAAAGAAATTGCGATTTTTGCCCAAAATCAATTATTGTACAAATAATTTCCACGAAAGAAACTAGACTCTCGACAGATTTTTTCAAAAAGTTTCCTTATTTGTTCTGTAATAAATTGATGATATTGGGTCTGCCATTGGCGAAATCGTAGTTGAAACTGGTATCTCAAAACGGCTATCAAAAATTGAAGGTCGCGTTTTATAAATCATGTTCTATATTGTTTTTGCAGATATCACTTTACTAGCGGAAATTCGGCAGTCCTGACCACCGTTTCTCTGTGATAACACCAGCTGTGTATGTGGTAAGTCAAATAAATCTGATGTTTATTTCTACTGAAATAAGTCAAAAGATTAATGATTTTTGGTATTTATATATTAATTAAAAGTCGAAATGTCGATATGGAATGGTGAATATGAAAAATTTCATGCACGATTCGTCAAATTAAACAAAATGTAGAAGCTTGTTTTTGGGGTTGAAAATTCACGCACAAATGTGTGTTCGGTAGATCAAAGTGATGAGTCCCACGCATAAGTAAACAGAAACAGTACAAATATAACTCCCGGAAAAACCTTGACTGTTGAGCTTGACCAGTAGGTACTTCAGCAATCAGTCAAGGCAAGGTAGATGCGATTTTTATTCAAGTTTTGTTTTAACTTGCCTTATTAAATGACGGAGGAAGTAATACAACATTTTTCACATTTTGAAGCAGTCCTCTGTCCTTACCCACTAAGTACTGATACTTATATCGAAATTGTATATTGAGATCTAATATAATTTTGGCAAAATATGTATATCGTACCGAACTTGAGTTGTATTACTGAACATATATTACATATGTTCTTCAAAACTTATCCTTTAAGTTAATACACCACCTTCATGAATCAGTAGAATAGTGCTAACTTAAATTATTAACAGATTTCAACATTGCTCTTGATAGTGTCACGGCTGCTTTTGGGCAGATTTCCAACAATATGAAAAGACCAATATGTTATTTTTTAGAAAACTTTTGTCTCAACAGAAAAACACTATGTTACTTACGAAAATAATCTCGTTTACAATAACTCGAAAAAGGAATAAATCATAAACCTGTTGGATGCTGTGATCTTTAATCTAGTTTACCAGGATCAAGGTAGACCGGTGTCTCGTATTGTATCCCTATTAAACGAGGAAATAAAGTAAAAAATTTGCAAAGTTCAACAAGTTGCATGTTTTGCTCTTGTATTTTCATTAGCTACTCTATATTCTTGTTTATTTATTTAGAAGGAAAAAATACATCGCTGTTGTATATTTGAATTTAATTAAGACCTATTTGTTAAACGAGAAAAAGAGGCATTCTTAAGCATATCTGAAATAAATAACGCATAACAAGTTCGCGCTTTATTTTCAGGAATCTGAGTGCATAAGAATGAAATTATCCGCTAAGTACATTTTGTCAGACACGCTTGGTTTCTATTACATGGCTTCGGAAGTCAAATAGCGCAGTCATAATATTTATGCTGAAGGTGTACTTCCTTCGTAACATTTTTCTAACACGTGAAAAATATTTGGGGTTATAAAAGTCAAACGGACGTTTGACTTAAAAATCGCACTCGTATCAAGTCTTGATTAACTTTTTGTAATTACACAGATTTTATTCAAACTGTGTGATTATTATACTAGTTACACTTTGGATGAGTTGAGAGATATAAGTTTTTCTTGAGTAAATAGAATTATATTTTTAGAATTTATTTAATGTAAAGAAATTAATTTACATGACTCCAACTACGATTTGGGGCTGGGCTGGTCCTATAAGAAGACTAAACAGTTTCCGTAGATCCCTTTTGTCCGAAGGTCGAGGGTCATAGCAATTACACTAGTTTACAGTACATTTGTTGCCGGGATTTTTTAAGCTGTTGTTGACTACTCATATTTAACCATATTTAAAACTATTAGTAGTTTTTTTTTATCAGCTCTAGTTTTTGAGATTCAGCTAAGTGCGGTTTAAAGAGAAAAGACGTGTATTTACCTTAAAGAATATTTGTTTAAAAATTATATTAATTGTTAAGTGGAAAAAAACTTGGATTTAAAGCTCTTCTCTTATGTGTAGACTTTGGGAAATGGCGTATCAGAGACCAGCAATAGTCAGACATCATATTTACATCCCAGAAACCCTGATAACGTTCTTCCATGACACTTTAATCTTGATGCACACGCTCTCCCTGCTCTTCGCTCATATCTCCTAAATTTTCCGGAAATCTGTCCAGATGACTGAAGAGGAAGTGAGTTTATGCTCAAATAGCATCCCATATCTCTTAATTGTAAGAGCAGGTCTTCGACAAGTTCAACATAATTTTCATTATAATTTTTCAAAATTCAATATAATTTTTAATCTCTGAAAGTTCAGGTGAATGCTACACTGGACGCTGAACACATGTACTACTTCGGTTTTGCCATTTAGCTCGATTTTTGGTGTTTAAGCTGTTTATGTTCACGCTACAAAAGTAAGAGTCGTCGAGATGATTTTCCGATTCTTTCCAAATAGTTGGTGTTTTAAGTTTAAAAGTACTTCTTTTACCACTGTTCCATAATCTTAAGTATTCAACGCACGATTTACAAACACAATCAGGAGCCCAAGATTTGTCATTTTTATCTAACAACATTCCAAAATATAAAAAATAAGTATTTTTAAGCGTCTCTGATGACATTCCTACACTTCTCAAACACATATTCTCCACATAAGTAACAAACATGGTTTGGATTGTTCAAACAACGCCTCCTTGAACTACTCGTGTTGTAAAAACTTCACATATTTGTATAATTACAATAAAATACGTACTTTAGCGACTGAAAAAGGTTCAGAAAAGAGAAAGTCAATGACAAGTAAAGTCGAGCTACAAAAAAAATTTTGCGGGTGTAATTAATAAAAACTAAACATAAGTGAATGTTACCAGCCATTAAATCCACGGCAACAGGCAAAAAGTTTGATTTTGTAAACTAGTGTTATTGGTAGTAGTCAATGACGTTTGTGTGACGCGACATTGTGACGCAGATAGTTCGCAAAGACGACGGCGCGATGGTACGCCGGCGGCAGCGCGCGCGCATGTCAGTCAGTGACGGCCGCGCCGGTGGACGCCAACACCTGCGCGTGCACATACATCAACAACGCGAAAGTCGACCTGCTTGCTTTTTATTATTTGTATTCACGCGGTGTACATAACAGACACAGTCCTATAGAAAGGACAGTATCGTCCTTTCGTCGTTCCACGCCTGTTTTATTCAACATACGTACCGTTCAAGTAAGTGCTATCAATAAAATAATTTTAATTTCGATTATTAAACCCAAAAAAGAAATTAATTTTCCATGGTCCACGCAACCCGAAAATCAAACATTACGGTTTTTTTTTAGTTTTCACATTCATTTTCTTTCATCGATATACGTTATCGATTTATTATTTTCCGTGTTTGCTTTGCTGAAGAATGCAGTGTAGCTGAATAAGATTACGAGCAATTGTGTTAATTGTTGTATGTGTATGTTTGAGGGCAATTTTCACTACCAAATTCCCAGTAAAGAATATTAGTTTAATTCTTGGCGCAGTGTCAATTTTGAATACATATTATTTTTCCTCAAAATTTCGGTTATCAAATGAAGGTATTTTACATGTGGTAGAAACATAACCATCCACTTTCGTGGAACAATATATATTAACGGAAAAATCTCAAACATAATTCAAGATGATGCAATTAACATAAGCTTCCTTGTTTGATGCAAGTAGAGTAATGCATGTATTTGTGTTATACGTCTGATACTGACCATATTGTCGTAATTTTAACTGCATTTCTACACAGCAGTTAAAAATATTCGTCTTTGCAATAAACTCTGTTTGTGCAAAACTTTTCAAAACTGTGTCATGTATCCGTAATAAATTACAACATGAAATAACAATTTCTGCGTTGGCAGTATTTAATTATGTGTTTCGCTTGCGAGTTAAATTCGAAAACGTCCTTGTCCAGGACCCAGAATACCATAACCCCATGAACGTAATTAAGCAAATCGCATTCCATTGAGTGTCAAACGAGGCTGTTATTGTTCCATCACAGGTTACATAAGCAACTGACAAAGATTTCATGAGGTTCCTATCTAATTGATCATCACTGCATATCGATGAATTTACGCAACGCTGCGTTTGCGTCGCGTTGTTGTCGTCTCGGAGGTTCCACATCGCTTCATGGGCGAGCTACAATTACGATACTTACAAACACTTTTTGAATGTCATTATCTTGTAATGACTCATTTGAAATTCATCGAATGATCAATTTTCCTGAACGTTTATTTTGATATCTGATATCGCAGATTAAGAATAATTCAATGTTGCAGTTTTATCTTTATTGGATAATTTTACCTTGATTTTTGAATATGCAAGGACCTCAATCAACCAATGGAATATTCATAGTGAGCATTGACATTTAGCTGGAGGAAATTTAACATCGAATGTTCTAGCTGTTCTTGCTTGATCTTGAAACAGTTCAGGCAGAGGTCAAGGAAAAGTAATGAGGACCATACTAGTGATAATTTTATGTTATTATTTATCCAACATAGGTCAGAACTTCTTCAAGACTTGTAATCTTCGTTTACTATATTCGAAACACTAATCTGTACATTGGATAAATACCTGCCTATTAATACCTGTGTTTCTTTCATTGACCTTGTTTTAGTAATTGTCCAAAATTAAAAAGAAGGTGTCATAAAAGCATGGCTTAGTAGATTGATTTACAAAAGACAATTGTGATAATTTGTCATTTGCAGAAAAGCTGCACATCTTCTATACTATTGATTCTATCATCCTTCTTGTCAGTCGGTTAGTATAGACTACTAAATAAACTGCACGGTAAGATCAGATATTGCATATGATAATTTCGTTATCGACATATTTTGTACAATGTTAGTGTATCTTTGTTAGTTTGTTTATTCTTATTGATGCACATATTTAATTCAAAATTCTGCTAACCAAGGTTTCCTTACTATGACCTCATCTATAGAATCTCCCTGACATGCATATTATGCCTGTATAATATCTAATATCATAAAATTTTAACCGGTTTGTTTTGCTGATTAGACCACATATTTTTTATGTAATTACCTATAAACATTCATACTAATGTTGTTAATGATAAGGAAATTCACACTATTATTATTTTTTTAAAGTAAAGAATGTTTTTATCCACTTACGTTTCATTGTGTACAAATGTATGCATTTATCCAATAATTATGATGATTGCTTATTGCGGTCAACGATGCTTCTAGACGCTTAATCTAAAACAATGTTATTCATACCGAGTACTATTACCACCTATGGGCACCGAGCTGGAACTTTATTCACTAAAAGGTTGCAATTAAATTTCTCAACGAAATGAATTTTAAAATTGGACGTAGAACATACGCGATATATCCATAAATAAATATAACGCAATGTTAAAAACTTGACGGGATGGTTGTCGAATAGTGGTGTGTTGTGCGTACGAGTCTGTGGCAGTGGGTCAGTGGTACCGCAGGGCGCAGGCGCGGACGTCTGGCGCAACACCCTTACGTAAAGCCTGCGGACTACGGACCGAGGCCCGGTGAAAGTTGTGACTACTTCATAGAACACTCGAGACGAAAACGTTTACGGTCCCCTTGCCGCGTATAAACGGTTTTCCTTGCACAAGGATCATTTATATTTCGCTTCAAGATTGTCATAAATGTTGTGATTCGTCTTAACTTAGTAGCACATGTGGAATTTACGTAATAGATAGTTGAGGTTATTATTGTTTAGACATAAACAAATGGGCACGGGCAAACTACTCAACTTGATAAATAAATAACGTATTGTTTTTGGGTCAAATAAATAAATAATGAATTTACTTTAAAACAGGTAAACTGTAATTGTTTTCAAGAATTTATTTATCATTTAAAATTATTTAAATAAGATTTCCTACAAACTTATACAAATTAATATACGCCTTCAGATGAGAAAATAATTAATTGCGACCTTAAACTATGTACCTACACTTAACTTTTGATTCAATACTAAGTTTCCTGAAATGCAAAAATCACAGTGCAAAATGAATGTTTATTGTCTTAAGTTACTTATATTTATTTACTTTTGACATTATGAAAAGACCCCGAAATAAACCCGACCCGTGCTGCCATCTATAATCATCAGAAATGTCAGGTTCAATGCTGTTGGGTCAATATTCTGGATTATAGTTTTTGGGACATCAAAAGTTCTAAAAAAAGACGTTCTAAGATATAACTTTTTTGAAATATGAGTAATTGCATTTAAACACTTACCATCTTACCACAAAAACTTTTAAACGTCAGTTTAAGACTTGTCTAAAAAAATGACAGATTATGACGTTGACATATAGTTTATTTTGCAGCCACAATTTTTTAGACAAGTGTAAAACAGACGTTTATTTTTTTGTAGTAAGGCCATTATTGTTTTGCAGATACAGTAAACAAATAAAGTTAACGTTAGTAAAGCATAAAGCAATAAAAAAAGAAGAATCACAAGAACCCTTCAATGTGGCAATAAACAATTAAACATTTTGAAAATATTACATTATTTTATTATAGCATTTATAAAATTAAAATATTAACTTATGTAAGCGTTATACTTGCAAATGGGTAATTGGGCTCAAGTGTAGGCGAGTGTAAGTGAATTTTGCCGTGAAGAGCAGGTCAAGGTCGGTTACAATAGGCGGTTGTGCAACAGCTACCTGCAGCTGGCTTTGTGTCGTGTCATCTCGTACTTTTCAGCCACTACCGGCTCGCACAGCCGAACTCGCAACAAAGTACGCGTAAACCGATTTACTTATTTCACGGTCATGATTTATAATCATCATCATCAGTAACTAACCTTGCCACCTGTCCTACCCGATTATTATACCAGTACATGGTGCCGCGTTGTTGACGTCGTTTGCATCTAATTTCCCTTGATTGTTTCCTTTAATAGGAAACTTAGCTGGTTGACAGAACTGGCGCTTTGATTCATAGTGCTGGCGAATTTGTATCAACAAGATCTAGAATTTCGATGCCGTAACAAAGGTTAACAATTCACAGAACGTGACGATAGTCTAAAAACATGTGAGACGTGAGGTTTAGAAACAAACCTACGTGCCAACATAACTTCCGACCAGTCGTGAGCAACTTTTCGACTTGAATATGACTTTATTGAAGTCGAAATTCTATCTTAGATAATCAAAGTGAATAATTAATTTCAAATTAATGTGATGCCGAGGCCTTATCTAAAACTAGACTGATAGTTCACGATTAGCAAGTCAGCTTTTAGGTATCAGGGCAAACAGGTTTAGTCATCGGTCAGTTGCCCCCCTTTTGCTTGGTAGAGAATAGCGATGTATGATGTGATGCAACCTCGGAATACTCAGTCATTCCAAATGCGAAATCACCAAAGTGAATAGCTAGATTGTAAGGACTATGGCGCAATATGTTACCTGGTGGTCGCCGTTCCGCCTTAATTTCATTTTAACGGTATTTTTTTGCTAATTTTGACACATTATGGGTTCATAAGTGTCAACAATATGCTTTCCTCTCGACAAGATGGTAATTTAACATTTGTGATCTTACTACTGTATTTTTTTCTTAAAACCGACTGACGGTCCCATTTGAAGCTACAGAAAGACACGTGTTGACACAAAAAAATTCAGGTCTAAACTAATCTAAATAACTAGTTCCCAAGAATTAGAATAGATTAATATACGCGTATTTCCAGTTCCATAGAAAATCACGAGTGTAAGTCACATGTAGGTAACGATCTAATAAGAATAATAAATGACCAACAAAAGAATTCCGTAATGGACGAAATCAAATCAATCAAACAATGTCCCGACAGTAGCAATTTTATATCAAACGAATATTGCCCTTTATTTCCGATTATTACTACAAATCATCGATCGTTTATTCCTTTCATAGTGTACCT
The DNA here is from genome assembly GCF_022581195.2 of Helicoverpa zea. Taxonomy (NCBI): domain Eukaryota; kingdom Metazoa; phylum Arthropoda; class Insecta; order Lepidoptera; family Noctuidae; genus Helicoverpa; species Helicoverpa zea. The sequence continues at coordinate 5,372,635 of NC_061456.1, read as the reverse complement.
TTAGAAAACCGCAAATTTACGTCATATAATTTTTATCGAATCTCGGATATAGCATTTGTTATCGCTGTAATGTAATGAGAAAAAATGTAATATTGCGTGAGCGACGTCACTTGGCTTTGTCTCTCTAAAGGTATGCATTGACTTGCCTGCAACAGCCGGAACGCACGCACGAAACATATTAAAGAATTTAGTGTTGATATGCAGGCGCTTCGTATTGCCAATTTCTTTCAATTTGATAAAGAAGTGCAAATATTTTTTTTTGTTTTCCTGTCGGCGAACTCAGCCTACTCAATTCGCTAACGTGTCTTTAACAATCATGAATTACACGTATGTAATATACTAAAGAAGATAACTTGAAAAAAACGAATGAATTATGGACAAAATAAACGAGTTTGACAACACTACTTCTTTACAATGGCAATGACTGATGAATCGCGAACGCCATCACTTAAGTCTTACATTTTCTTACAGCACAAGCAACAGAAGTATTTCATAACCTACATAATTGTTATTGATACTTAGGACTTTCCACTATTGCCGATTTTGGACAAGGTCAAGACGGCTTTGTTCGCTTTACGATGACTTTACCTTTTTGGGTTTTTCTTAAATGTTGAGGGCGTCTCGAGAATGCCATTTTGCGATGTAAATATTTTTTTATGACTAGCGGATATCTACGCTACCTTAATAAACAAATATTAATTGACTGTAGCTTGTATTATAAAATATTTTTGTTTTTAATATACAACATAATTTTAATAAGTTTCTCTTTTGTTACAGATTTAATTAGTCGATAAAGAAACCTACCCAAAGATGGCAACCGTATATAATTGGTACAGAGACCTAATGGACAACAGGAGTGGTAAGTATATTTAACTAATTTTAATAAAACTTTAAACAACGCTTCGTTCAACCAACAAAGCACCGGCCTATCCCAAAGTCGTATAAATTACTTTCGTTGTCAATTAGGTACATTCCAGCATTTGTAATGATCCGCATGTTTATTAATTGTCTCATTGTTACTCAAATTAATCTAGTAAATATTCATCATCACTTGAACTTTGACCTTTTTTTGACAAATCGTATACTCATATAAAAATAGAGTAGAATGAGTTTGTAGTGTCTACTGTAGGACACCTAATAAAAAAATTATTACTTCAATCGTCACGAGGACTTAAAATATTGTATTATTTTCAACAAATCCAGTCCTGAGTGCAAATACAGTGCGGTCGGATCGTGTTTAGTCGAGTCTAAGAGTTTGCTCAATAAGTTGTTACATAAGAACTGCGGAACGATTCACACTCAGACGCAACCCCACTCTGGTAACGTTGCGCCTTCTCCGGTAGAAGTTATGTCAACTGCACAAGCGGCCTCGAAACACAAGTTGCGGTTATTGAGCTACATACGTAAATCGTAAATCTGGAAATTACGCACAAATCGCATATATCACTTGTATATTCTTACGTCCATTACACATAATCGAAGTACCTATTGAGTAAAATAACTCAAATACGCAGTAAGACGTAATCTTTGATCTGGCAATTTTATAATAACGAGACCTTTGTCCGATAATTACAGTGATTTTATGTGGGCGATTAGGTAGTTAGCATTCTTTTCAATATTAAAACGATTCAGTATACAGTTTTTTTTTAATTGTCGATTATATTCTACCTGCTACATATTATTACAATATTTAAAAAAATATGATAAAAACTGTAGAATCGTTTTATTACAGAAAAGATTGTTGGTAATATGATTTCTAAGATGTCAATTTATCATTGACACATTACATACATGCAAAGGCTAAGTATAAAATTACAAAAACTCACATTTATAAGATAAAACTAAATAAAAAAGAATTTCAATTAATTAAAATTAATTTGGTATAAAAGGTTCTCATGCACTGGCGATTAGGTAGTTAGGTACCATTATTTAAATATTTATTGGGGTTATTAAGGAACCCGTTTCTCAGCCAGTAGTGGTATACGAGATGTAAATCTGAAAAGCTTAAGAAAAAATAGTTTAATGAACTAACGGCATAGGATCAAACCGTGAGGCATAATTTATTTACTTAAAAAATCAGAGATGCAAATCCATCTTGAGCTAACTGATGATTAAAGTTCATATCCTTTCTAAGTGACCAGTGCATTCACAGTGGGATAATAAGTAGGTCGTTAATAAATATTAACCTCTATAATAATAAAACTTTAGTCTACGGGACAAAGTCCAGAGTACAAAATATAACATAACTCACCATTACATTTTATAAATATCCTACAACTAAAGCCAAATAAATCTTAAAAATCGACTGACAGTGCAAACTGTTCCTTCTACATTCTTTAAATCAAGTCAAGAATATTATTGCATTTTTTTATATAGTACAGTACAGTTATTTCTAGTTTTCCTTTATGAAAATGTATGACATTATCAGGAAAGTTCATTATGAAAATTACATGCAAGGTGTTAAATTTTCATACAAGGAAAATGATATAGGATGTATTAAGTACATGCAATATTTATATGTGTTATAACTAAAATACACATTTTCTTAAGCAAATGTATGCTTGTTATATTACTTTATTGACATTCAAGTTGGGTATTTTTCCTGCATTACTGGCTAAGCTTTACTAGGAATATGGCTCTATTCGCCATATTGAGTCATGTCATTTTTCAAAACAAGTCCGGTTGCGCATATTGTAGTAATTGTTCTTGAATTACTGTAGTACCATAAGAAGTTAAGTATGAAGAAGAAGATAATCAGGTCCTAAGTGGTTAATAAGAACTTACCTGCGGATTTTTTTAAGAAAGGTTTCTTTGTTAGTAAATAATAACAGTTCATGTGTTGTACACAATAGCTTGTTTTAATTTTACGTCCAAGTAGTATTAACTAAACGCTGTATTTATTACAGCCAGCCTTAGTTAGTTGTATAGATTAGATATATACCTCATCATCTCCCGAGCCTTTTCCCAACTATGTTGGGGTCGGCTTCCAGTCTATCCGGATGCGACTGAGTATCGAGTGTTTTACAAGAGGCGATTGTCTGTTTGACCTCCTCAACCCAGTACGACCGAATAAGTTTAGACTGGTGTCAGACTTACTGGCTTCTGACTACCAGTAACAACTGCCAAGGATGTTTAGAAAGAAAATTTTAATAGATAGGTATATACCTATCAATACATATTAATTTCTTCAACATATCCAAGCTGTACAAGAAGATATATCAATTTATGATTTTCACCAATTTCTAGATCCCCGAGTGAAGGACTGGCCGATGATGTCATCGCCATGGCCCACGCTGGCCGCCTGTGTATGCTACGCGTACTGCTCGAGGGTGCTCGGCCCCCGGTTCATGGCGAACCGCAAACCCTTCGAACTGCGCAACGTGCTAGTCATCTACAACCTCGCACAAACAGTATTCAGCGCCTGGATATTCTACGAGGTAAGGGTTTCAAATATAGATAAAAAATAAAATATAGGTGTTGCTATATATCAAAATACTTAAGCGTTTGTCTATGCAAATTTTTAAAGTACTGGCAACGTTGTATTGCTCTCTGTTTTTTTTTCGATTGTGTATGCTAAGCCTGTTTGATGTATTTTGTGTCTACAAGAAAATATGTATATTTTTGTTCACGAGTGCATCTGTTATTTTCTGCCCAAGGCCCATCAGGTAAAGGGCCCCAGCACTCTTCCTTTACGATCTACGTAGCTAGTTACTACTTTGGGTAAATACCCTCGCAAAGGGCAGAACACGCACGAACGGCCAATGAACTTAAATACAACTTGATTAGTAACTAGAAATACTTTGTAGCAAGCAAGTACTTATGTATATTCATTATATTTATAAGATGGTGATCAACACGTGAAACATTTAAATCAGTCGATCAATAAGTCAAGTTAACCGAACGTAGTTATTTTTATGCGAGACATTTAATCATCTGAAACTTGTCGTATTGAGATCGTCGATCTGTTTACCTTTTATAAGGTTTAGCATTATTGCCCAAGTAAATATAATTGGACACTAAAATAAATCGGAAAACCCGAAGCCGGTTGTTTTGATGTGTTTATTTTATTTTCAGTATTTGATGAGCGGCTGGTGGGGTCAATATAACTTTACGTGTCAACTGGTCGACTACTCCCGGAGTCCAATGGCAATGAGGGTAAGATATCACGAATGTTTACTTCTGATATAGCATGATAAACAACGGAAAATACCACAGATGTTTTCACATGTAATTTATTTAGGTTTAATAATCGGTATTCCCATGGAATTTGTAGACGTCAAAGTCGATACGTAAACATTAGAATATGCCCCGAATATACATAATCGTGGTAGGACTGGAAGACTGGAAGCTGACCCCAACATAGTTGGGAAGAAGGCTCGGAGGATGATGATGATACATAATCGTAATAGGCTTAACACGGTACCCTGGTGACAACGTTTGCAACTTTTAACTAGTTAGCAGGTCCTGTCAATTAAGTAGGTTTTAAATCGCATAATTATGAAACTTTATTAACCAAATACAAAAAAATATATATAAATCATTATTATTAATCATATGATTAGTTTAAATGTTAAATATGCATATCACGGCTCTGTTACCACGACAACTTTTAACACATGTATGTACCATTTTTATATACATTGAAAAAAGCAATTTTTGTTTTCATGACATGAGTAGATACGTTTCCTTCATTTTAATGTCCTAATTTCTTACTGTCATCTTAATACAGCTAAAAATAAATAATATGTATGATAAGAATAAAACTATAAATAAGTACGTACGTAGTTTTATGAGCCATCATAATGGACATGTGAGATATTATGAATATTTCATATTATTCTGGTACCGTGTTCACAGTAGTCATGTACAAAATTACAATCAAAATACAAATACTTCCGCATATGTCCTTCTAAATAATTAGAGACATCGCGAACACACAAATAAAAATATACTGTCAACAATAGTTTTACGAGTTTGACGCTAATGTTCCAAGAAGGACAACTCTATTAGCATTCCCTAGGCCTTTGCTTATTTACCCATTAAGGCGACGAATTGGTAAACAATAATTCCGTAACCGGCACGCGCATCTAAGGGGCCAAGAGGGGACGGAGCGTCTGAGCGGGGCGAGGATTACAATACGCGCGCTAGCTTATAACTAAAAGTCGTAAGCGACAAAATGGTTTTGTAATTTAATTATTTAGAAATGATAATTTGATAAAAAAATCCTTCCACAATTTTAAAGAGTATGTATATACTCAACTACTAAAAAAGTGAAGAGGCTTAAATCGGTCCCGTTTGCCCATAATATGTGAATCTCTTTTTAAAAAAAGGTATGTTTGATATATTTTTATCTGTTATAAAAGTTACCTAATCATGTTTTGAAGTCTAACAAAATAAGGTTTATATCATGAACTTTCAGGTAACCAAGTTGTATTTTGATCCGTTTTGTATTTACTGAGAAAAATTGAGATCCTTGGCGCCAAAATTTTCAATTCGTCCTCTTAAAATGTTTAAAAATACAATATGATGGAAGTTTAAATACGTACTTGGACAAATCAATGACAGGTATCGGTGAATGTGTGTGATTAACCTTTAGGTACGTTCGGTTTCGAATAAATTATTGACTAACGACATTAGTAATCAACAGCGGACCACTTTGTATGGAGTACCTAATAATGTTCATAGTAACGGGTGTTTATGAATTTTTAAACAAAATTGGGGTTTCATTGTTGTAACTGATTTACCTACATGATTAATTTTGTATTAATTATATGTAAAGTCAACTTTGTGAGCTGTTTTGGTACTTATCAAACTTATTTAAAATTAGCTCAGGGTTATGTGGGTTTACTCAAATTCCACTCCTACAGGTTTATTTGGGTTTCACAAAAACGTGGGTTTTTTTTACATTCATTCAAAACTTATTAATAACTTGTTTTTCGATCTGTGTCTACCTGAACCAGTCCATATTTAGATACTATTTTTTCTGTAAAAAGATGCGATTAAAAAAGCTGTTTATAAAATGTTCCAAATTTAAACAACACTTAGTTTTTTTTACCAAACTGACTGATAAACACTACCTGCACCTGCTAATGACTCAGACCAAGCATGGTCAGGTCATATCATACTACAACGACAATGATTTATCGATCCTGATAAAATCACTCTAATATCTAATAATAGGAGATTATCTGTTTATAGCTGTGTTAGTCATGTTTCCATCAAACCAATTAGCCGATAAAAATTGTCTGTCGTCAGGGTCCTACCCATCTTTAATCCCGCAATCGTTAAAGCGCAATAAATGAATAAATACATGAATCCTATACATACCTGTTTAAGATTATCCTTAAGCCTTTAAATAAAACTACTTTTACGAATTTTATCGCTTCATCCATGGTCACGGGCAGACTGTCTACCCGTGCTGTAAAGGATCCGAAATGTCGGGATTAAATAATATTAATGGCGATAAAATTCGTAAAAGTAGTTTTATTTGTCTAATAATCACGTCAGAAATTAATATTATCCTTTTACTTTTTGACAATTAACAGAAATGTAATTAATTGTTCAGATGGCGAACACATGCTGGTGGTATTACTTCAGCAAGTTCACGGAGTTTATGGACACACTTTTCTTCGTGCTGCGCAAGAAAAACGAGCACGTGTCCACTCTGCACGTCATACACCACGGCATCATGCCCATGTCTGTGTGGTTCGGACTCAAGTTTGCACCAGGTAAGAATAATCATCACCCTTCTGTTATTATCAAAATTTTACTTAGAAGACGGCAGGATGTTTCCTTCTTCTAACTGCTTTCATCTTACAAGCCACATCTATCTTAATTTCTAGTCACATCGACTTTCACACAATTCATCTACGTTCATGATGTGCCTTCCACCTTCAAACTTCCTCTTATTTGCTCATTCCTTACTCTATCCATCTCTGTCACACCGCACCAAGTAAATTAAGAAAGGTTACAACAATGTAGATGACGGCAGCTGATTATTGGTGGTTTACATTGGGCGTCCCAGGCCAAACGATAAATAATCTCCCATCTACTAACTAAACTCGGCAAGCGCCACTTAGGCTCCTTAATATTTATATCAAAAGATTATGATATTATTTATCTGATATGATAGCAGTCAGATTAGAATACGTTTCAAACGAAAATTCTAAGTAATCTATGACTCACTCAGGTATTGGGAATGGTTGGCTAGCAACAAATGCAAATCGTTCCCAAAGTGCAATGGCACACTAAGAGCTAATCCTAAGTCAAGATAAGTACTGAGGTGCAAGCAAATTGTTTAATCTGAATAAATGTGAAAACTCTATGACGAATGACAATGACGAACCTAGGATAAAAACATTCCACTACAAAGTTTAGTAAACTGAAGTAAATATACAATAAAGGTGAATGTGTTTATGACTAATTCAGAAATAAATAATATAATTAATCATGAGGTTTATTTATAACAAATTATTTTCCACTATCTAGGTCGTACAGATACTATGGGACACAACAGTTCTATATGTAGGCAATTTCTAATCAACTAATGTTGCTTTTAATAAAAGTTATTTTTAAAACTGCCGAAAATTACGCCGATGAGCTTATGACGTACCGTTGAGGATTGTAAATATATTCAATTATGATATTGTTACGCATACCTGACAGTCTGAAAGATACCGAATATAATTGGGTCAGCGCGTGGTCTACATACATTATTGTTTTACAACGTGCATTCCTGACACGCACTTTGTTATTCAGCTAAAAGTCATGACATCTTGAATGGTGAGGTTTTACTATCTACTACTTACTACAATGTAATTTGAAATGTAATAAAACAGTAATTTGAAAAAATCTACGATGTTAAAACACTATATCAACACAGACGTATTTTACAACGAATACTTTCTTCGTGGTGGAGGGTTCTTAAATTTTAAATAGTTTCTAAAAAGTAGAGCTAAATAGCCTAAGTATTAGGTTAGGTTAGGGTATAGGTATATGTATACGCTACAGCAGACTATTCGTTTAATTACAACAATGCCTTACAAAATACTACTTTCTTTAACTTTAACTTGGTTCATTTTTATCAAAGAGGTCGTACCAAATATACATCGTAATAATACTTATATAAAACAATTTCCTTCTAGAATAATTCAATAAATTATCATAATTACTTCCTCAACAGTATTCGAAGGTGCGTAAACCGACGAAATAATGTAAATACATGTTATTTGCACTACAAGGCCTCGTTGCCTTCTACAAAACTATGAATGAACAGTTTGCTTCCTCATTTATGATTCCTGCTTATTGCCGAGGAAAACATTTACAACACTTAAGGCACTCCCATATGAGGCTACATATTCTGAAAATAATGAGAATACCTTAGCTATACTATTGCTGCTTATAAAGACCTAGCTTAGTCTCAGAGCAAATAGACTTTCGTAACTGCCTTTGATATATCAACGTTATGCACTTTTGAATAAATTTATAATTGGGCACAAGCACTTAGACATAATTCATGAAAGTATAAAGTCTGTTAGACCGCCGACCCTAAAACTTCACTTTAAAACTTGATTTTGTCAGTTGTCATTGTTAAAGCTCAGGCTTTACGGTATGCGGACACAGTACTGGGAACGTTTCCACTTGAAAATTGACTTTATTGTATAATGTAGCCTTATATCTTAACAAGTTTGCCTTGCCATGACCTAATTACTTGCTTATCTTTTTGGAGCTTGAAGCCAAAATCGGCGAAAATAAAAACACATCATTATGAAATCACTTCCGAATCTAAGGCACCGTTTTTAATTTGGATACTATTTTAGGATTGATGTGTAATTCCTAAATAAGGTTAATTAAGAATTTAGTTACATATTCAGAAAACAAGGTTTGCGATATTTGGCCAATATATTGTGGGTGTGTCAAAAGGAATGTCCAAGGATGTGTCCAAAATGTTGAGTGTGAAAAACCACGATACAGAATTAAGCCATTTCCTACCTAATAAACATTTGAGTCAATGTACTATTTTATACATCATGTTCACAAAACACGAGTACTCGATTTACATAATACTTTTCATGAATCGATTTAATTCACACATTTAGGTAGCAATTAATAGATGTCATGTCAACCCATCGTGATGTTCCGGACTTCATTCACGTGAACGAATACAGAGGCATTGAAAATAAATAGAAGTGCTAACTACTCAAATACCGACAAATAAGCAAATGTGATAAGCGAAAACACATCCGCAAAAAGTTTAAAAAGCGTAAAGGATGTAAATGATAAACTAAATAATAAAGTATTTTGTCCGTTTATGGCTTTTAACTGACGTTATTCAAATCCGTGTTTCGTTTATTTAAGTTATTGTCTCTATGAGATCACGTACAAATATGAAAATGACGTATCTGTGCTAAGTGAATATGACAATTTTTGATATTTGTATTTCACTGTCGTCATGTAAATTGCGTCTTACACGAATATTTTTGATGATACGTAGGTACTTGAGATGGAGGTACCTAAATCTATACACTGCCATATAAATCTTATCTCCATAAGCTACTAAAGAAAATCAGACATCCACGTATGAATTTTATTATTTTAGAATGCTCATTTATACATTTATTGTGCCGTAAAAGACATGAAATAAAACATGACATAAAACATTAAATAATACGAGGATTATTATTAAGCCCAGCTTAAGGTACCTATTGTGGTTTGAACATGATTGTAAAATTTCATGAATGTAAGTCCACATGTTACCTTCCGGATATCCACTTAATACATTTACTTACAAGTTACCCTTGTACAATGAAACTTCTTATCTTTACTAAAACACTGTCAATAATTGAACTCGGTTCCTTTAATATATGCAAGATGGAAAAATTCTACCGCGACTTATTGCACTCAATTATAATTATTTATTTATAGATTGATTCTTAACCATACCCACTTACATATTTATTATAAAAATAAACTATCTATGTTTATTCATCAACTTCCGCAGTTCTGTAAAAATTACCTCAGTTAAGTTAACATACTTGTGCCTAAAACATTTTCGTCTAACAATTGTATAGCGTCCCTAGTAAATCAGTATCAATCATCAAAAGTCTTAATTCCTTGAGGAGTTGGGAGTTATTAAAAAAAAATTGTTGTCTACAGGTGGTCACAGCACATTCTTCGCTCTGCTCAACACGTTCGTCCATATTGTAATGTACTTCTACTACATGGTGGCGGCTATGGGCCCCAAGTACCAGAAGTACATCTGGTGGAAGAAGTACCTCACTGCCTTCCAGATGGTAAGTACCACGAAACTTGTAACTATTGAGTTAGGAAGGTCCATTTTCAGTATGTAGCTTTTTTGCTGAAATTCTCCATTTAGGCATCATTTTCATTTTAGGCATCTAAAAAAGTCGTTGGATATAGTGAAAACAAATCTTATTATTCTATCTATTATTTTGTTTCGGCGGCCATATTGAACGGATAGCGGACTTTTGTAGAGAATACATAAAAAATAGCCCTTAGCGCTGTAAAAAATTAGCGCTGCTAAAAAACCATGATAATTGACTGGCGGATGTTTTCGACATCAAGTAATTTGTTTATTAGATTATATATCCGACTATTAGATACGCTCAGAGATTATTCAAATATAAATTAACAGAATATAATTCCATTTAAGAAAAATAATTAAAGTGTTTCGTGTAATTCTACACGATTACCGTAACGAATAAGTATATAATAATATATATTTTTTATTATGATAAACTTGACTGTTGTTATTCTCTGAATTATAATTGGCCAAAAAAGCCGTATTAGTGAATCGAAGCTTGTAATTGATGTTTTGGATTGAGATAAAATATAAAGTTCCGGGTACACTGACGTACTTGCTCAAAGGACAGGGTTTATCCGTAATCACCATTGTTTGCTTCTAAAAATAAACAAACAAAAACTAACGACTGTTAAAACTGATATGTTTTTCTTCGTAGAAACATAATGTAAGCTTTTTATGAACATCTATATTGATGTCCGAATAAATATGACAGGTTTCTAGTAATTAAGATTCTAAAGCATTTTTTTTTTTCAATTTTACATTGTATTTTACAATAAACTAAATCTATATTTAATTAAAAATAAACTTAAAACCAATGAAAGGCGTCGAAAAATTGGTACTCATCGCTGTCACCCGGCAGTGTACCCAAAAGGCTGGCTGCATTGCCACTTATTGATTACTAGCTTCTAGCCGCGGTTCCGCCTGCGTCCCGGATGGTGACAAAAACTATCCTTTGTCCTTCTCCCGGGTCTAAGCTACCTCCCCTCTAATTTTCAGCTTACACGGTTCAGCCATTCTTGAGTTGTAAAATGTGTAACTAACACGAATTTCTTTTAGATGTGTATAGATATATTTTTTATTATAAGCTATTTATTAATTTGAACAGGTTCAGTTCGTGATGATCTTCACGCATCAGCTGCAAGTACTGTTCCGGCCGTCGTGCCAGTACCCAAGAGTGTTTGTCTACTGGATCGCAATGCACGGCTTCTTGTTCCTGTTCCTCTTCAGCGACTTCTACAAGGCGAGGTACTCCAAGGCCGAGAGGAAGGCCAGGACCAATGGCCTGTGTATGGTGAGTCAAGAGATATTCTCAAAGTTGAATCTTCTGCTAAGTGTTTTCCATTTTGGGGTCGACTTCCATGGAGTTACACATATCAATCCTCTTAAAATCGGTTGCCTGGACAACGTATTCCTTGCTACGTATGACTGATTGTCAGACTGTCTGGTTTCCAACCACTTACTGTGTTCAAATGACAACCGGCCACCAGAATTGTGCCTTGTGAAACGCGGAGGAACCTGTTATGTCATAGATGATCACCTTTCCACAGGCTGATCACACAAAGCGTGGCTTACCTTTGGACGGTGGACCCGTGTGATTACTTAGCCACGAGCTCCTCTTTCTCACAGTTTAATGCTAACAGGAAAGTCAAACAGCACATTACGCGGTAATTCCCCACGCTTCCGTATCTAGCAGGAAAAGTACGTGCTTGCTTATGAAATTTTAGGTTTTCAAGATCGGCTTAACCTCGTATGGTCAAAAATGTGGAAACAAAGTTTTTGTAGTAGGTGTTGACATTTCCTGTTGGTTCAGATTTTCGATTGTGGCTAAATTCCGAATAGACTCAATTCTATCCAATTAAATAGTAACTATTGATCTACCTGCAATTTTAAGCAACAGTAATACAATCCGGATTTTCCTGTTCTTATATCAATAGAGTCCTTGAATTTAGTATTCCAACTTAAACTTAGAAGACGCATAAGAAGGTGCATTACCGCATGAGGACTATTTGTTGAGCTCTTCAGGACTTAGCGTGATGTACAACCTTGTTGTGACACGCGTGTCGTCAGAGAATATTGACACTTATGGTCTATGAGCCGTGTGTGTTTACACAGCCACAGACTAAGTTCATGACTGCGCAGTTTGGTGTTGCCATTATAAGAAGTACACCAAAAAAACTAGAGATCTTTTTTGTGTTCACCATATTCCAACACGGTAACATTAGGGGGACGTGGCGGTAACATTTAACATGTATTGAAGAAGGATCCTTTTAATGAAGAGTGGTTGAATTTCCCATTTTTTGCACTGCAAACCGTAGTTCCTATTTTGCCCGACAGAATAAGTATAAGATATTGCTTGGTGATTCTATTACTTTGCTCCTCTGAGGTTAGCCATTTAGTGCCTCATGCCTGCTAGTAGTCTCCTTCATACGTTTTTACTCAAGCGCAGTCACTATGTAATAGGTATGATGTTTAGTAAACCGTTCGAATGCTAATAATTTTTCTCTCCACAGACGGTGATGGACGACAGCAGCAGTTCGCTGACCGGCAAGAACGGCTACAAGCAAGAAGTGGAGTCGCAAGTGCCGAGTTCGTACGCGTCATCGGGCGCGGACGCCTTCGTGCGGCGCCGGCCCGTGTCATAGTGCCCGCGACCGAGTGTTGTGACGTCACCATCTCGAACCTTCTATGTAGCCCATCGCACACACCGCGTATAGTAAAACGAACTGAGGATTACATCTATAGGAACATGTACATTTTCTAAAAGTTGAAAATGGACGTGCTTGTATAGTGTCGTCTTCCGCGCGGATTACGATATGCTAAACTATACGAGTATGATACGTGTGCTACTGGGCGAGTGTCCATCCGCCGACCTGAGACTGATGTTGTACGAGACTGTGACACGCCGCGAGTGACGACGTGAGTGCGAAGTGCCCGGGACTGTTGGTTAAATAATGTTTCAGACTATATTTCTACAAAGAATTTAGATATAAACATTATTACTTCTATAAAGTTTGTTGATGCACAAAGTCACTATTTTGGATCTTGCTTGGATTGTCTAAATGCCTTGTAATTTTTTTAAGTACAAAGTATGTTATTGAAAGTTTCTATAAATTGTTAAAAATCAAAGTCTCGATTGATGTGAAATCTAGTCGCGTTTTGGCGATATATATTGTTTTCTTATCGTTAACTGGAAGCAAGGGTCTATCAATGCAATCAATAAATCATGTTGATCAGGTTCTTTTTGTAAACATCAGGAGAGATAGTGGTCATACGGTGCCTATCTTTAATATTCATACAATAATGTTGATATATTGTCGATAGGCTAAAGTGAGATGGGCATTTTGTATTATGTATATACTTTATATTATTTTAAACTTACGTTATGGATGGTATCATGTATAACGAGGTGTTTGAAAGGTTAACGGATTTTTGTAAATATATTTTTATTATTAGATGCTAATTAAAAACAATGAAATAATTATGTTACCATACATTTATTAGATATCCAGTGTAGTTTTACTAACAGCAGTTAATTTTGTCCCTTCTAAGCTCTGTGCTCAAGTACCTCATTCTTCCGCAAAAACCTTTTATACATAAATCTTGTTTATATATTTTTTGATGATAGAGAACAATTTGAACAAATTGATCATAAATTGTGTTAATGCACAATGCATTTTATTTTTAACGTTATACAAATTTCCCCTGTAACGGTGAGACTGTGCACAGACGTAAAGCATTAGAGTTTACCGCAGCAAGGAAAGAAGCATTTCGTATTAGATAATTGAAGTACTCTGTGTGTAAATGTTGAATGAGAAGTAGAGTTACAATGTAGCTAAGTAAGTGAGTATCGTTTGTGCATAGTCTCTGGCCGGCCGAGTCATCACGATAATATTGTAAGTATTATTTTATATGATGTTCTGGTATTACGATGCTTTAAGTGTTGTGCAATGTGGAGTGCCGGTTGCTTAGATCGCAGGTGAGTCCGCGCGACACAACAGTCCTGCTCAAGTAATTGCTGCGAATACACTCTTTTGCAAGTTTATTTATTACTTTAATAAAGTATTTTACAATTGATATAGTTTCTTATTTCTTTTACCTACTAAACACTTGTGTATAAAAATAATTTTAATACTTTGGAAAATATATGGCTGCTATGTTAACCTAATTAGTCATCCCCACTTCAGTATGTGACCCTTCTGAGACAAAGGATATACAGGATTCTTAACAATGAAAACGAGTTATTATTAGAAAAAAAATACTGGTATTAAATGAAGGAGGTTTATACCTGTTTTGATACTCTGAAACAGGATTGCGAGATACCTGAGCGAAGACATGCAATGCTTTGCAAAGATTCAAAGATAATCCCTCGATTGCATAATATTGATACTAGTCCTTGTGAATTGAAGATGCTATCTCATCTGCATCTGTGTATTAGACCTAAATAAATAGGTACTCCTTTAATAATGTACCTATCATTTTCGATTAAATTAATTTACCTGTCCATTCAGAATATTCAATGGATCGCTCCTTTACACAATCACATTTAAAACTGAAGTTGCTTACCATGTCGCCGAATTGAAATGGACCTCACTAAACCTAAATTATTCATAAGAAAATGCAATACTTAGATACAACTGGATGCTTTCAGCACGAATTCCGACACCTGTTTAAAGTTAAGCACCCATAATGATGGTGTCCAAGGACATCTAAATATGAAGGTAAATGGCTACGTTCATGTACCTGTTGCCCAATGCAGCAATCATTTACAAATAATATTATTATGCTGATTTTAGCGGACCCTGGTGTTTTGCAAATATGTAGTGTAGTACGTAAATAACCATTACGCCATAGACCTCAATTGGTACCTTACTGTTGCCTAGTCTAGGCTTTGTTGGTCACCTTTGTAAAGCACTGGTCTTGTCTATAGAAACATTTTTTGTCAGGATAAATCCTCATGGATAACCGTCGACAGATAACTGGCTGCTAAACGACCGGTGTCTCTCCTAGAATGTACGAGGGAATCCAGATTCTTCTCCAGAAGTAAGTAATTAGTAGGTACTTAACTGACAGTCTTCTACAAAGATCTCATAAAATTGTGTTCTAAGAATACTGTATCATCGAAACTGTACCTATAATCAATCATTAACATTAAAAAATAAAAGATCCTGAGGAATTGAGAACCTCCTCCTTTTTGGAAAGTCGGTTAATAAAAGGCTGAATAAAATAAGACTACCATATAATGGTTGTCCTGTTAAAAAGAACTTGACTTTAAGTTGCATTTAATGAAGGTCTCCCTAATGTTTTCACAAAAGATGGCGCCTGAAACCGCGCGAAATATTTTCAGTTCGGAATGTGTGCACGTTCTCAGATTCGTTTTAGACAAAAATCCGTTAGTGTAAAAGCGCTGTTAGTGTTATGTATCTATTGTTATAGGTAATTGAGTTAACTGCACTTTGATTCAGTGCCAGTATCGACGTAGATGCCTAATTCTAACAGGCAGGTAAATTATCAGATTTTAATAACAAAATGAGCACCCAGAAATACCGAACTCACGTGCATTAGGTAGGTACCTACCTAATGATTCGTTTTCAAACTTTTTGCTCGTCGTTTCATAAGGACTCGTTGTCAACCGAAGCGGACGTTATCTGAATGGCTTTGTAAACAATAATTTATGATTTTAAATATCTCTCGTATTCTTCACAAGTTTAGTAAACCACTTTGCTCACCTATAAGAATAAGCAAACACCTACCTACCTGTAGTACCTATCCTACTGTTATCTAACGTCATAAACCTTAAACACGTGAAATTAAAATACCATAGTAGGTATAAGTAGAAAGTTTAGTTTTCCTTATTTACCTACCTTATTTATCGGATTTAGCCATTCAATTAAACAGCTAGGGCTTCTGAAAATTTTAAGATACTGACTAGAAAAATCCTCAAAATAAGAGGCTACGAAAATGCAGAACTAGCACATTAAGATTCAAAAATTATCAAGTTTTAGTAAATAATTTAGGGAATAACAAACGCCGACGAAATATTATGATGGATTGGAAAATTTCTTCGAATAGGTAAATACTAATGTGGGTATAGGTACATATAACTTAAAATATGATTCTGTAGGCAAATCAAGCTTTAAGCAAATAAATAGGTGCTTGTGTATCTATGACTATCGTCAGCTAACCACTTAGCCACGCTAAAGTAAGCAAACAGTAGGTAATAAGTATATTGACAAAATGTATAAATAGGTACAAACTTATACAGTGCCTACCTACTTCTTATTTTACGACGCAAAAGACCTCAAATGCACTCAAACTTCATCCGCCATTATGGTAGTCTGAGTGGCTTTTAATTTCGAATATAAAAAATATATACTTAATAACCAGTACCGAAATCACTTGAGACCTCAGAAATCGGCGCTTAATATAAATTATACTGATATAACAAAGAGGAATCGTTTGCTTTTCTGTACCCTAAAGGCTCCGAAATTATTGAACCATTATCCTCCTGTCCTTATCCTGCTTTGAAAAATTCTTTCACTGTCGGAAGCTAACTCTTCCCGAATAACATAGACTATTTGTATCCAGTAGGTACGGGCAGTAGTTCTCGCGCGACAGGTGTGAAACTGCAGAAAAAAGGCTAGTAGTAAATAATTTTGTTTGTATATTAAGTACACGTACCTATTGTTGAATTAAGATCTTCAAAGGTACTGGCGTCATTGGCCTCATCTAAAAGCGTCACATTTTGACCTCCATACGTAGAAAACAATCTATATCTATACATATAATAAATCTGTAGAAAAGTAATTTTTGTACATTGAAGAAATTGACAAAAAAAATAGCCAGCATTTTAAAGGATAACTAACAGAACCCATTTCCATCATTTTTGTCTGTTTGTCTGTTTGTCTGTTTATCTGTTTGTTTGTTCGCGATTCACGTAAAATCTACGAATTAAATGCAGACAATGCTTATGTACAAAAATTCTACGTAACTTGGGGTATTACTTAGTTTTTGTTTCATCGAAATCGATTCACTCTATCAAAAGATATGATTAATTTTGTGAATTCAAGATGTAAAATATTACGACACGCAATCTATTTGTCAAAACTGTACATTTGAATGTTGTACTTAATATTAGTTGATCGGCCTATTATTAATCTTTACACAGAAAATCACACCTTTATAAGTAACTTCGGAAGAAAAAAAAATATGAAAATTTTGTTTAGCCAAGGTTAAAGTAGCTCCATCTGTGGTAAATAAAATACATCAAATTTGTCAAAGGAGCGAGGTGGTAAATGACAATATTACCATACATTCTTTATAGAAGATTATTATTTCAACAGATGGAGTTGTGTATTTTCCGTAATTCACCATATTTTAACACGTAGTGTAATTTTTCGATAGACATTTCAATAGTGTTTGTCAGTTTGCCGTGCCACATCAAAATCCAACTATAATTATTTTTTGAAGCTAGTTTGATCTAAGATGCTTCACACGTCAACAATTAAGTGCTAATATCATCTGCGGCTTTGCATAGGACTGTACCTACATCACATTCACAGAAAAATACTCACACACTTATATGTACAAATAATATCTAATACCTATTGTTTAAGGATATCGGATTATGTTTTCATCAGCTCGCACATTTTCATCACAGCATCGCCATTTTCAAGAAAGATGGTGGTGGACAGAATTACATTACATACGATACATAGGTACACCAATACTACACTACATAGGTACATAGGTATCCTTATCTTTAATAAAAAGTATTAGGTGCCTATAAAAATATATTAATGCGAATGTAATTCTATCGCACATTGACGCTAAAACAACTGCAAATGAAAACTAGACTTTTCTTTCAATAAACTGATGCGGGAAGTTAGGCTGGTTTCTATAGCATTCGTTGATGTTTTCAGCGTTTTTCCGTGAAAGCGTTACAACTAAACTAATACTTTTCCACAATCATATTAATTTGTCAACATCAAACGGTTATGATAATAAGAATAACCATGTCCAATTGTCCACTCACAAGGTACGTAATTCACAATACAAATAATTATCATGTAACGCATGTTGCACGCCATTTGTTAAACTAGTTTTCTTTAAACTAGTTATGTTAAGTTAACTAACTATAAGACTACTTCCCATAGTTTGTCAGTAAAGTTATTTTGCGGAAAAATTTAATGCGTTAACTGTTGATATACCTATATCATATCATCAACATCTCCCGAGCCTTTTCCCGACTATGTTGGAGCTAGCCCTCCAATGAGTTCCAGTGTTTTACAAGGAGGGACTGCCTATCTGACCTCCTCAACCAAGCTCTTTGGGCAACCCAATACCTACCCCTTGGTAAGACTAGTATCTAGTCAGACTTACTGGCTTCTGACTACATGCACCTGGACCTGCAGTTTGTCGTTCTTATAAAATATGTTAAGTATATCTAAGTGTCATCATACATAGTAGTACCTGTCATGGACTCAAAACTGACACAGATTTTAATCCGAAGGTCCGTTTACCAATAATGCAAACAGCATTAATGTCGTTTTGTCAAGTTGGTTCCGGCTTCCAGTGCAAACAAATGGACTGAACTGTTGAATACTAATTTATGATTGACTGGCAGACATATATTTAATACCTATATTTACCTATTTGAATTTTACTAATTAATTCATGTTTTCATAAAGTTACCTAGCTATATACCTAGGGCCAACTTCAAGCATGTTAAAACTTTCGCACAAAAATAATACGTTGCTTGTCTGAAATTTCAATTTTACTCACGTTTGTTCTTTCACACTTTGACAAACTATTTCGATACTTACTTGGATCCTACATACAATCAACGGCTCAGTCGCAGTCTACCGTACTATTGGACAGCTCATGTCTTAGCCACGGTGGGGACTGAGTTGTGTAAACATCGGACACCCATCCAAGGGCAAGGCAAGGCGATGTTGCTTAACTTCGGCGATAACTTCTACGCGGCAGACATTTAACGAGCCTCTCGCGTCCAAGAATATACAGGTATGCAAGTTATATACCTATGTGTGTAGTAATCTAATGTAGAGCTGTGACGACGCGCTTTTAAAACCAGTACCTATTAATAGCTGAGTTGTTGCAAAATGAGGCTAGGGATTAGGTATTAAGGTCGGAAACGTTTATGTGAGAACTGTTTTACGTTTGCGAAATTGCGTACCCATTAAGAAAGCGACTTTTTCATGTATAATTTGTTTGTGACTTCCCAAAAAGGAGGTTGACAAGGAAGTTTGCATTTTTCGCATAACACAGATCCATTTTCCTATGAATAAAAAAAATGTTCAAACTGCCGTCTCGTCTAAGTTCTGATGGTGGGAACCCTAAAAATGAAGGCAACTCAGGTTTGTCTGCTGATACTACATAACAGTTAAGTAAGGTAAAGAGCTCATCCGCAGAGAGGACAGAGAGTGGAGAGAACTTCTCAATGGTCTGCATTCTATCGTACCTATTACCGTTTTGGTATGGTCAGTCAAGTGGTCAAATCTTCTTTAATTACCACAAACAGACGTCATTAACCTAACAATACTAACCTTTAATGAGATTGCTTCACCAGCCATGACTTTGGTTTGGTCTCTTCAACTTGACATTACGTCTCCAACAGAACAAATATGGAATCACTTAAAAATTGACTGGCAATGAAGATCACGACCTTTGTGCGCGTATCTGTGCAAATAATGATGGGCAAATGTTTGTTATACCTACTAATATTACCTACGTATGTATGTACGTATGTCATCAAGGGGATTCGACCGAATACGGACGTAACATTCAACTCGTGTAAATGATTATGACGGATAAACTATACTTAAGTAATTCACGTTGATTTTATGCTTTTTACATTTAATTCGAGTTATGTTGCATCAGTCAGTACGGTATTTACCAAACAATTTATATTATATATACTCCTCTCGGAATACATTTCTTGTTGAACCTGAACTTTTTTTTATATTTTCCAAGATTCATTATTTTTTGTGTTATTTAAAGTGTAGAATAGTTTTTAATTAAAATGTAAATATAATATTTGTAGATAATTCATAATACATAACTTACCTGAACTTTAAGTTCTTATAATAATTTTAAATAGGTATTACTTAGTTTTAATGACAGCTTGAAAGTCTGGCATTGATTAAATATCTTGCATGATTAGATTCAATTTTTACTTACTTTGTATGTCTAAGGCCAGAATAGCTTATTGTAAGATGGTCCATTAAGTATATTGGCTTAACATAAGTAAGCATATTCTTTTAAATATGAATTCGAGATTAAAGGTCATTTTTGATTGACTAAAACATAATTTATGCGAAGGTACTTTTCATCAATAAAACTTAAACAAAATCTCATGTCAGAAGCTCTGAAGGTCTGGGTGTCTATTATTGAATATTATTATATCAATAATCCTTAATACATTTTGATTTACAATATAAACGTTTTTGTAGGCCCCGTCCCCTCTTTTATGCTTTTCAGTTTTATTATCCCAATAACTACACCGTCATTCATTTTTTTCGAACTCGATCGTTTTTTGGTTGATTTCGACTTTAGAATTGGTAAGGGCCGAGGCTATTGGCAAAGTAATACCTTACAATTTAAATAAGACAAGTTTTAGCAATAGTAGGTCATTGATAGATACCTGTCTAAAGTTATGTGCAAGGATACCAGATGTTTATCGGACCAGTGATTTTTGGCCACAAAATATTTTTTTCAAACATAAACTATTACTATTTTTATTGAGAAAACGACGCATATTTAAAATTATGCAAATTCACTTAAAACATATTTATTTAGATACGTAAGTCAAGATATTGTTTCCTCAAAGTTGGAGTAATGTGACAAAATCCAGTTCAAAAACAAAATGCAATAGTCACGGTCAAGTGTCAGCATAATATTGGACATTATAACTTGTTATGATTGTTACCGCTTCATGAAAAAATATCCTCTTTGATGTATTATTGAATAATATAAATTAAATAATATTTATCACTGTAGTTACGATAATAAGAACCAAATAAATAAGAAAAGTCTTGAAACACAAGTGTTATTTCAAAACAAATATCTAGCCTATTATATCAGTCCTTGGTTTGTTACAGCACTTTCACACTAGAGGATTTTTCGCTCGGTTCGTACTGGCGGTCAGTATAGCGTGGTAGCGCGTAATTGTTTGCTCCACCACGCCTGTACGAATCCGCCTATGTGAAATGGCTGTTACTTGTGTTTTAAAGTATGTACCTATGTGAATACCAATTTGTTAACTACTTGAATCAATATTAAACACATATTTGATTTTTGATTAGCACGTCATTTAGACATCCAAAAACGTAAGGAAAAGTACTCACGTCTTTTAAAGAACGACACACGATAAAACGTAGATTTTTTTGGTAATACTTTTTGTGACTGTGGCTTAAAGTAAAAAATAAGAATGCGGAGCCTTATGGCTATAAACACGTTCTTCACATATCTCACAGTCAACCAAAAAAACATATATGTACTTACGCTTCTCCCTCTTTAAAAAGTTTACTACACACAATGCACATTCACCTACGTTTATAATTATATCTACCAAATATAAAACCAATATCTAATGATGACCTGTTGTTGCTGGGGAGTTTGTTCCATCACTTCTTCCCAGCAAAAACACATAGGTGTAAGTGGTAAAGGGCGGGCGTTTTGGGGGCTGTCTTTTGTAAATTTGACCTTAAAAAGTGCTGATTTTCAGCCTGCTTTGAATAAATGAGTTTTGATTTTTTGATTTTAACCTAAATTTTGTCCTCGATCGATATTTAGATAGGATTATGATGAATTGTTCTTAGTTTCATTACTTCTTGATACAAATGAAACAACATTATATCAACAGTAGAAATACGATCAATATGCCTGATATACTTACTTGCATACTTATACAATCTGATCTTTAAAACTCGCTTGAAGAGGAAAATGGCTTTATGTTCAACAATTATCCTAAACCCGTATTTGTGTTGCTCTGCAGGCTATTAAAATACCATAAATTATAGTATTGATATTATGTGGGATACCTACCTCGTGATCCTTTCCAGGTAAGGAGATCTACCACCCAGTAACAATTTCAAATTCTCCCATGCTCACGCCAATTTTATTGTTATTTAAAACTCAAACTTGCTGAATCTACAAAATATGTAACTTCAATTAAATGTCTTAAAATTGTGTGCAGATCAATAAATCTTTGAGGAAGGCAGAAGCAGTATGTTACTGAATGCGGAAAACTGAAGGAGAACTGGTTGATTTGAGCTGACGTCGCAGGAGATTGTTCAGTTCTTTACACTTGAGGTGAACAGCTCGCTGAAGGCTCCCCAATCAGAAAACTGACGAGCGTTGATTGACATGTAATGAAATATTATGTGAGATTTATTTTTCCATAAAGATTGTTCATAGATATATAATAAAAATATTTTTTTCTTTTTTTTTAGCTGAACGTTATGCAACGTATGTTTAATTCTTAAAATCAATTAATTTAGGAGTAGCCAACGAATAGGCGTAAACAGTGGCGGATTAACCCTATAAGCACAACAAGCACGTGCTTGGGGCCCCTGTTCTCCAGGGGCCTCCATCCTCTGCTGGCGTTTCATTTTATACCTACATTTTATCGAGATTCATCCACAATATATCCGAAATCACAAGGCGCGAGCAGTTCGGGAGTGACCCTTCATACACCCCCGCCTCTAAACTTGATTGGTCGCAGTGCTGTAGATTGTTGTACGATCGCAGTGATTTTTTTTTTCAATTGTGCAGTTGTTATACAATTTTTTTTCGGCTTCTACTCATCGTTGGGCAAAGAATTAATAGGCAACGATAGCGTTCCGAAGTCGCTATCGTACAGTCGTTGGGAAGCTCACGCTGTAACTACGAGTGCAATATAACAAACATATCCGAAAATTTTGGATGCTTTAGATCAGTGGTCCTGGTGGTGGTGGGCTGGTGGTGCCTGGAGGCATTCCAAGTGGTCCGCGGACCACCGGTTAAGTCCGCGGACGTTGTTATCGATCTTACGTTATCCATCTTACTTGTCCAACAGAAAGAAATGAAGGTTTGAAATGTAGCCCTTTTACGAAATTTTAGTTCTGAGTCTTAAAACATAATCAAGATTTCCCGCTCGCTTCGCTCGCGTTTTCAAAAACTATATGTCCTCGTTTTTACATTTGTCAACAAATTAAAAGTTAAGTACGTTTGGGCTACATTGTACGTAATTTTGGTTCTGAGTTTATAATAAAAATAATTAAAATTTCGCGCTCGCTTCGCTCGCGTATTCAGAAACTATGTGCCTTCGTTTTTGCATTTGTCAACAAACAAAAAATTAAGTACGTTTGGGATAAATTTTACCTCCGTACGAGTCCGAAAAAAATTTCGCGCTCGCTTCGCTCGCGCATTTGAAACTACATGTGCATCACTCTCGCTTTGCTCGGTCAATTTCTTCAACCTTCTATTTCCATTTAAGTAATAGGGGGTCTACACAGGCTCTGTGCTTAGGGCCTCGGATACTCTTAATCCGCCACTGGGCGTAAATGGAAGGAGCTGCACCGACAAGATCTGGGCTCTTAAATCAATGATGATGAGTTAACGAATCGAATAATATACAAAAAATTCAACATTACATTTATCTTTATCAGCAACACAAGCAACTATAACAAGAATGGCATAACATTGAAAAGTAATGACATCATATCGATCATACAGCACTTTACAGTATTATGGCACTCACCCCGTCGCCCTTGCCACAAGGTCCACAAGGCGAGCACACAGTGGCCCCTTCAGACACAACCTTCCAACAATTTGCTGACCCGCATGTCAATGACCTCACGAGTGATATCCACTACTACACTATGGTCAACTATATAAATACTACACTAATTACTTACTCACTATACCTTGACCATATTTGAAGAGTACTATAAGTGCGCAGAAAAATATTATTGCACATATAATGGAGTGGCCACTTCAAAACATTGTTAGATAATTATTTTATTTTCTTACCTAAGTACATTTAAAGAAATTGAATTGATTTGATAGTTTGTACTGAGATTGGAAAATAATAAGCCTTACAAAAAATTGGCTAAAGAATTTGTATTGCCCTCCATCGTATATAGCAATGTAGCCAACCTTTTGGGTACGACCCCCGCTGCCAACGATGTAAATGATGAGAGTTTTTCCATGTATAATAATAATTTCACTTTGTAGTCCTTCTGCAAAGTTAATAATTATTATAGATTTCAAAAAAATACACTAATTTCTATAATATTGTTACCAAGCATCTAACTGAAAAGGATCTTTCTTATAAAAGACATCAACGAACGACCCTCAGAATAATAACACATACCTCTGACTTTAATTATTTAGAATTAAAAGGCTGCCTAAGAGTAAATTACACAAAAAATATTGTTTGTTAGAACATAATTTACTTATTTCATTGAAAGAAGTAAATAAAATTCACGTGTTAGTCCACGCAAACGGACGCATCCTATGTAAGTACACGAAAGATTTCCTTGACTAGCTTTGGCAATGACCAATTGTCGATTTACCCGACTTCGCACGTAGAGAGGAAAACAATTTAATTCGTTTGTTACGTATCGAATAGTGATAACACATGTGACTTTTTCGTAGCACAACTGATGTAGGTATTGTAGTTAAAAACCGCGACGAAAATATATAAAAACTTACTGTCTTACCACAAAAACTTTTTAACGTCAGTTTAAGCCTTGTCTAATAAAATGTCAAATTATGACGTTGACATATGGTTCATTTTGGAGCCACATTTTTTTTAGACAAGTGTAAAACAGTGGTTAAAGTTTTTGTAGTAAGGCCATATATCTTCAAATTATTTTATTTCAATTATCTTGATAGCTTTAAAATTAACATTTGATCAAAACAACTAATATAGCGTAAAATTTGAAATGTATAAATTAAAGCTAGGCAAGGACACAGAAAGAAGAAGCGGCGATGACAAACAGTTTCTTACTGTGAAGTGACAATTTACGATGCACTGTTATGAATGGCTTCTGGTAATTCAATTTTTATCTTTTACTGCTCATTAAAAGTTGAGAAAATAACTTCGTCAATATATCCTTTAAACACCAATGAATCGGAAATCTATTGTTTGAGATTCTAGCTATTTTCTTCGGTCCTGGTATTTTATGCACCAGAATTTATCCCGATAAATTATTTTCACGAGTTCAAAAATAGATTTTTATAGTTTAGTTTATAATAGTTTCTTCACGATATTTAGTATCTGTGTGAAATCTTTCCTAAGCTTAGATTTTGTGGCGCTACTGAATTCTTTGCAAGTGGTCCGGCTTTTATACCTATTTCTACTATCGATCGATGTTTTTTCTCTCTTCAGTCTGACCGGCTGCAGCCAAATGCTTAGTGCATATATATGGAGTGAATATATCACCTAACTAAAGGAGAATTAAAAATATATACCAGGGAAGTACCTATAAATTGTATACTTACCATGTAACTAATACTTACCAGGTATTCTCTAATGTTCCAATAGATACATTTCCAAGTAAAATATAAAAACATATCCTCAACACAATGATATATTGTCCATCAACGATTGTCATTGTCAAGTAATTTCTTAGAATAAAACAATTAATGTAACATTAAATTATTATGTTTAAACAAATAAAACTGACATAAAACGTACAATAATACGATGCTTGCTAATCACTATGGGTCATATTTTACCTTCAGAAGGTAATAGAAATTATCCGTCTTACCACAAAAACTTTTAAACATCAGTTTAAGCCCTGTCTACAAAAATGTCAAATTATGACGTTGACACATGGTTCATTTTGCAGCCACAATTTTTTTAGACACATGTAAAACAGGCGTTTAAGTTTTTTTAGTGAGGCCATATATGTTTTTTGTAATTTCTCTACCACATATATACTCGTAAGTAGTTAGATAATATAATAAAACAATCAATCCTATATCAGGTGGCCAAATTTTCATTGATGATGATGATGATTCCAATCTAATTTCTCTTTGGTTTTCCAGTTACAGAGTTTTCATATTAGTGGATTTTCCAGCGCCAGCAAACATTGACAAACATTAGTGCGAAGGGGTTCTAAAAAGTTCAACCGATGTAGTCTGATAGGCTGCGTCTCGAAGAGTTACCGCGGCCCTGCTACAAAAAAGGCCTACGAAAGAACATGATGGGTTTTGCTGTTGAGTTTGTTGCGCCACTTCTTCTTCCCAGCAAAAATACATAGGGTGGGCGTTTTGGGGGCTGTCTTTGTAAATTTCTGACGTTCGAAAAGTGCTGTTTTGCAGCCTAATTTGAATAAATGACTTTTGATTTTGAGTCAGTAAAAGTCTGACACTCCCTCATTGCTGCTAATCCACAGGGAGAAGTCATTTGATGATGTACCATGTAATCTGATTCATCAAACTAAGGAGATCATGTTGCGTGCTTAAGTTGCATGCGTCAGTAGACCAAAACGGTAGACGTTAATTTAAGCCACAATGTCACCTTCCAACCAGAAGTCAGTTTTTATCCTCGATTCATTAAAAATCCATTTTGCATAACTTATGCATGCCGTTCAAGCTCGTTATAGGATCAGTTTCAAGAATTTCGACTGTAAAATAAATCTGGGTTCATTGACCTGAGTCAGGTAAGGTCTGTACCTTAGTTAATTTATATTTTAAAAATTAACTGTTGATTTAATTCTGAAGTCACGTTGTTTACTAAATTAGTCATAAGCATGAATTTTAAACTACGGTATTAATTTGTCATCATCATTTTACATGCATTTTAGACGAATATTAGATAATTAAATCGCATAAACCAAAAATTTCATATACCTACATTATATTAGCACTAATATTAAAAATAAATATTATTTGATAATTAAATTGCATTATAAACTAAAATATATCCATGTTTGATATTTAGTGATCTCATATACCTACATACACAATTCTAACACAAATATTAAAAATAAACATTATTATGACCGTGATGTAACGGAAAATTATTCTTAACCAGAAGAACGTACCTAACTCTATTAAATTACTTATTATTACTGATAAGAGAAATAACGTTTATAACAAAAATAGCCGTAAAATGTTAATTGATAGTAATTTTTAAATATTCATAAAGTTTATTATTTCAAGGCCCTTCTGAGGTTATGGGTCTACTTACACATGAGCCCAGGAACGAATAAATATTAAAACCCTAACTTCTGCCACTGATTTCACACGCATCCTGTGGGAAACTCTGCACGAACATGGATAAAAAGTACTCTAGAGCCTTCCTCGATAAATGGGCTATCTAACACTAAAATATTTTCTCTCTTTTTACAAACTCTTCAGCTTTGTAATATTAGTACTGCTATAAATTTTTACAATTCATTCGACCAATCCTAAAACGTACTCCGGTACGATTTGTAACGTGATTCGTATTGATCACGTTTCTTCGATATAATTAATTCTTATTTTATCGTCATTTAGTGACGAGACACGTGGTTACAGAATTTCTAAGTCACGCGACAGTTAATACGCGTCATAGATATGTAAATTCGAATCATTTCTTTCAGTTAAACTACATACTAAATTAGCAGTCGAAAAAGTGGCTGGCAAATTGGTAGATTCTCCTGATTCTCTAAGCGCGTTGCAAAATTCAAGCTTCGATTGGTTTATTGAAATAGATTATGTTTTATGTACAAGATTTGATTTTAACTGGTTCTAAATTATCCAACGGTTTGCGTTTAGAAGAGTTAGAATTGCCATACAATGTAGCTATGTACTTGGTCAGTCATCTGGGAAATTGCTCAAGTTTTTGTGTTTATTTTAATTAATCGTATTGAAGTATTGGAATCATTTTTTTATATTTCTCGTTTACTTACAGATATTTAAGCTAATGCTATAAACAACTGAGACTTAGCGCAGGACCGACATTTACGTGCTCTCCGATGCACAGGTGTATCATTCACCTGATAAATGAAATGATAAAAAATGTAGGTACAGTTTTACCAATGATTAATCTGCTACCAATTAAGAAGTAAAAGTTGTCACACTTCATGTTTTGCCAAAAATTACCGCGTAATTAATGATAAAATTTTCAAAAATGTAGTAAAACTTTTGACTTTCAAAGTCGAACCTTCAAGGTTTTTGTATTTCCCTATGCAGGAAAAGCTACTAACTGACATAAAGAATGTACATACCATAAGTAGAAATATTGTAATACACATAGACTAAGTTGTTCTACTAGGTACTCTAAAATATAAATTGCTTATTATATAGAATATCTATGCATTGCTGAGTACTTACTATCATAATATCTAACATATATTCAACATCAGTGTGCTTCAAAAGATACTGAGATAATTTACATGTGGCAATCGCAAATCAATGTAATAATTATAGCAACATTTCGTATCAACTTTGACAGACTTACTATAACACATAGTGTTTGAAAATTGACGTTTTTTTTTCTAATTAACCTTTCTCCCTGTGATTTAATTTATTATCATGTATAAACGCGCATTTAATTATGGTATCACAATGAAAACAAAAACATAGCGGCGCGAGATAAAGGTGGATGACCTTTCAGAAGGGTTCGCTAAATAAAGGCTGGCCAGCCTGTTCTGACGCAGGACAACTGAGGCATTTTCCGCTGTGGGACTGTATGAGATCGAAAACGACTCGAAGTATCAAGAACCAGATTTGATTTTTTTTTATGTGGTCGCGGTGAGAGGGGAGGGCATCTGACCCTCATCAACAAGCTAAGTTTAGCAACTAAGTGGAACATGTGAATGCAAACTTGAATGAATCTAGATAACAGCTCAAATCACATACTTGAGGCTCGAGGTATTTGCTTAGTCACAGCCTATCTGCAATCTCGACTTGCATATCACACGTACGTAGGACATGCTACACTTAATTACTCACAATTATATTATTATTTAAATTTACACACTAGTGACGGTAATCGGGCTCAATCGGAAGACGGAGTTGTTCCCGGCCTGTAATGGCCGTCTATCAAATGTAAATGCTGAGCAATTGCTCATATACTTAATTGCTATTTTATTGATTATACATAATTATGTAGCCGTGTGCATTTAAAGCCGATAAGTAGATATATGAGTCAATTTCTAAACAAAATAAAATACAAGAAATGAAAACGAATCTTGTTACCTTATCCCATAAGGTTCCCGCCAGACCTGTTTTGCCGAAGACCAATAACACAGTGAAATCCAAATTCGTACAAACAAAAAAAAACAAACTCAAATTCATTTTGCTTCAGTTAGGTATGCTGACATAATTCAAATACTTACGAATGGTACTTTGGTAGCACCTGAGGTGATTATACTGCAAGAACCTACTGTTTAACCTAAATTATAGTTCGTAATTTGTAGGGTTTACTTCTATCAATTAGTACTGCAAAGTTTAGGCTAGAAATACAAGCTACTGGATATTTTAATTGATTGCACCTTTAGACACGTGTTAACCTTAACGCATACAATTAACATACATATATTCATCTAGTTTTATTCAACTTGATTGCAATTACGGCAATATAAAATCGAATAATAATGTAGTTGGCGTAAATGTACATAATTGTAGACATGTTATGATCCTGCCACCAGATCCAAAGGATATTCATTTGCATCTTCAATATTGCATGGTTGTAGCCAAACTAGAGATAAAGGGAAGAAAAAGGCTTTGTAGGCATGACTACAAAATTCGCAATTAAAAAACAACACAAGCATGTGCTTGTGAGGAGAAATAATCATGTTTATATTTAATCCTAACACCATGCATAAGTTTTCGTTTTAAGAGCTCCAAGATAGTTAGGATAATTGAGATAGAGTGAGTGAATAGTGTGTCTCTGCAGATGCTTGTGCACTATAATATGTCCTGTGCAGTTCGCTAATCTCCTTACCTATAGAAATGTGAGAACAGCCGCCGTAGCCGATACCTAATCGGCTAAGAGGACATTATCATCATAATTTAGATTAGTCTTCTCATAATTTGATTTCCTCACTAGGAGTTTTCCTTGCGTCAATTGCGGTCAATTTTATTGATATTTTTATAAGATAAATTAGACGTGACTCTTACCCTGGTGCAGAACGGTCTTTTACGCAAATTGTTAATCATCTTCTAACCAATTTACCCTTTCTAGGAAATTACTGACGAATAAAGTTGTAACGAAAGCAAAAAGCGTAAAGATCGAATTGAGGAAGAGCACCTATTGATTAAAATATTAATAACTTTACCTAAATGATATACAAAAGACTTTGCATATTAATGTTGTAAACCGGATTTTCCAGCCATAATCCACCTACGTCAATACTTGGTACTCCTGTTAAAGAATACGCATTTTTCGTTCCGCTTTTATTTTGAAACTGCATCGATATGCGAACATTTTTTGTCTTTGCCTGGTTTGGTAAAGAAAAATGTTCGCACGTTATATTTTGAGATGTTTATTCAATTTAATTGATGATGGAATTCTGTAGGTATCTTTGGGTCAGCAGAAACTGGAAGATATTTTTTATTATGTTGTTGGTGGAGTCTATCTGTCTGATAGTCAGACCATCGACCGCAGTTTTCGAAATTTTTGGAGATGAGTGCAAGTAATATTTTTGCGTTTTCTGAATAGTTTTGCTTGCTTTTGAAGTCTTTAGTGGGTAAAGAACCTACCTCTCAAGTGCAACTAATGCAACTTTTCTAAGTTTGTATGTACTTTCTAAGTATATCTGAGACACCAAAAGCTGTGTTTCGGATGGCACGTTAAACTGTAGGTCCCGGCTGTCATTGAACATCCTTGGCAGTCGTTACGGGTAGTCAGAAGCCAGTAAGTCTGACACCAGTCTAACCAAGGGGTATTGGGTTGACCGGGTAACCGGGTTGAGGAGGGCAGTCGCTCCTTGTAAAACGCTGGTACTCAGCTGCATCCGATTAGACTGAAAGCCGATCCCAAAATAGTCGGGAAAAGGCTCGGGAGATGATGAATAGTATTGCTTGTTAACTTTTCTTTCCAACCCGTCTGGATACAGAGGATCTGGGGATATAATCAGGTATCTCTGTATTCTACAAGTCTACTAGTCTACACTTCCAAAGGCTGGTCTCAAGTGTCGAACTTGTGCTGGCTTAAAAGGTTCGGATTAAAGATCAAAAGAATATGGTAATGTCGGCTTTTAAATTAAGCATAGTTAACTAATTTTAATGGCTAATTAAATACGATAATAATTATGTAAAATAAACTTAGCACTAAAACCTTATTTAATTTGAATGGAAATAAACTAAGTTTAATTATGCTAATCAAGCGTTTATATAATCTTACTGTTTATTTAATAAAATAAATGATGATCCTGTTTTCTAATGTTATAAGGATCGGGATTGATCGATAGGATTTAGATTGAATCCAGCCGCATATTAAGATCCTATGCATACAGGTTTCTTTTTATCAACAGCTAGAAGCCCAGAGTCACAATATATATTTCTGAATCAAATTATTTAGATAGGCAATAGCACACATTCAATAAAATATTCAGATTAATTGACGCTATAGACTAGGAAGGAGTACAAAAAATAAAGTAAATGTAGGCACACAAGAATTTCAAATGGAAAATTCTTATAACTTGGAAATACCGTTTCATCGGTTTTCATGTAAGATCAACATATCAAAACAGATGGATTTTAAATGCCATGAATAAATGCCATATTAGTCAGTTATTATTTAGGTTTTTTTAATAGTTGGTATTTCCATGAGAGAAAAAAACTATCAAGTTTAGTAAACAAAACAGTTATTTTTTGCCAGTTTTCTAAAAAATATTTTTATTGCCAGTTAAGTTTGCTGTGGAAATTCCCTTGATAAATAACTGGTTAGATGAATACCTAAACATTTTTTTTTAAATTAGAAGATAATGACTTAAGTGCCAAATTGTTAGAGTGAAACGATTAATTGATAGGCAGACGAATAAAAGTGCAGGTAGTTTAAGCATACCTAAATAAATTTTTCACGTTCCCTCCACGAAAGTTTCATCAGCAAATGATTTCGTTTAAATAAGTAAGGAATCCTTACATAAAATATGCGTTTGACTCTCGTCAAAGAGTATTTAGCTAGGGCCAACCTTGACCTTTATATTGCAAAGATAATGAGGTTTACAGAATATTGAAACTTACAGAACTCAACTTTTTTACACAGTAAATACATTTATTTATAAAAAGATAAACAATCAATTCTATAAAAAAAAACGAATAGTCAAACTCTCATTGTAAGTACATCACTGCATTGGCAACGTAATTCCATAGATATAAAGTGGACGCTATGAGTAAATTTCCATCAGCTGCAAGAGGGTTGGCCCTTACCTACGTAAGCAATTTAAATACTACTGTTTTTTACTCGCGTCTGACGCAAAAGGGTTAATTCCATTTTGTTTATTATAACATACATATTATAAGCGTGTTTACACATTACGCTGCGACTGCACAGCGGCAGCGGTAAGGATGCAATTTGATTACCTATACGTAATCAGTGATACAAATGGTCCCATTATGTTCCATAGTTCCAATGATCGTTTATACCTAGGCTAATGGGAATAAAAACGGGGGAAAAACCTCACCGCCATCATAATAATATAACTTAATACACATTGATACGTGAGAGTAATACTATTTACCTAGTTTGAATAAAAAAGGAGAATGACGTATCTTTTTAAATCCAAGAAGTGACCACAATGTAACGTGGTAGGCATGTCCATTGACCACCTGCGTTTTCTAGGCAAACTAGTCACAAACGTAATAAATAAATAAAATACATGCGCCTCATTCAATATAATTTTGTTTTTCTTAACATATTACAGTTTATTTAAACTTTAAACACTAATAAAATAAATAACATCTAAGTTTACCAAAATAAATATTTATTAATAACTAAGGTATCCTTATATTTTTGTTCTTTTACGTAGTATAATCGTAGTATTTATTTCATTCATTATCATGAGTATCAGACTGCAGACCAAACAGTACAGGTTCACCTCTGACTAATGTACCCCTTCGAGGAAAACAATCATGATATTACATTACATTATAAACAAGTTAAACAACAAAACTTCTCAGATAAACATTAAAAATAAACTGAACCTAAATCTAAATTTAGATTACTCAGTACTTTATTATTTGTTTAAGTTTTCGATCTCCATCGTCCGAGCCTTTTCCCAATCATGTTGGGGTCGGCTTCCAGTCTAACCGGATTCAGCTGAGTACCAGTGCTTTACAAGAAGCGACTGCCTATCTGACCTCCTCAACCCAGTAACCCGGGCAACCCGATACCCCTTGGTTAGACTGGTGTCAGACTTTCTGGCTTCTGACTACCCGTAACGACTGCCAAGGATGTTCACTGACAGCCGGGACCTACAGTTTAACGTGCCATCCGAAACACAGTCAATGGTGTCTAAGAAATACTTAGAAAGTACATACAAACTTAGAAAAGTTGCATTGGTACTTGCCTGACCTGGGATCGAACCCGTGCCCTCATACTTGAGGTTGGTCCTTTACCCACTAAGCCACCACGACTTTTAAGTTTTCGATCTGAACATAACAAATCCATAAATTAACCAAAAAAAGGTAACTTCATCAAAATGTGACTTAAAATCGGTATATCACGTTTGCAACAGTGATTTATTTACTTCGTTAATGTATGTTCTTAATGTTCTTGAAAGACAAAATGTCAATGTTTGTTAGATAGCTTAGGTTCGATCGGTTTAGATCTTTAAACAGTATGTAGGTACTTAATCGAGTTACAATACAATTGATATCTTCGTTGAAATTAATGTATGTGTTGTGACAAAGTTAACAACAAGCATATTACATAGCCCATTTTCAGAATTTTCAAGTCTTCCTCACGATGTTCGTTAGGTTTATTTTAAAAAATTAAATAGGTGCAGCAGTCGAAAAGTAAAATATTGTGAAGTCTAAATTATTTGGTTTTAACTAGTTATAAAAATATTAATTATAGTTCTCAGAAGGCGTCGATTCTCTTGGTATTTTCCTACTTCCTTTCGGGGTCTCCAAATAAATGGTAGTTTGTGTATGCGTCGCAACTCTCTTGCACACTCACTCACATGTTTTTTTTTTTTGAAGTTAGATAAGGCTGTATTTTTGCTATTTTAAGATTTTTTTCATAAGTATTCAAGAACAATTTGGCAGAACTGGACATGATTAATTGGTTAAACTAGTATTCTCTTAACTCGAAAGTCACTAATACACTAATAGTGCTATCATTATGGTATATAAACTTAGTTCTGTATAACCGTATTAGGTATAATAAAAATCAAGTTTAGTATATCGTAAAATCAACTAATTTAAATGTTGTTTTTAAAATGCTATATATTTAAAATCATTTTTTCTGTGTTATTTTTTACGTATCTCACCTATAAATAGTTTTTAATATTTATAATTTCTATTTTACTTTATTTTATTTCTGATGATACATTAAAATTAACATATATTCACGATAACCACTCACATTGTTTTTGAATTATTGGATTAACTACGATACGTGCAATGTCTAAGGTTCACGGTGATAAAAGCTACTATAAATACTAAAAACTTCGGGCTACAGCCAGTGTGTAATAGATAATAAAAGTATGCGATAATTTAAAACATTCATATCTATAAAATTGAGACGCTTCTGAATATCGATCATTTCAATGTACGCAATAGTTTAATACGCTTAAGTGATCGATATACAAAATCTCCTTACATATAACTTGATCTCGTAAAATCGGAATTGCAATGTGACAATCTAGAGACTATGCATTAGTCAAAGTTGCAATCGTGAATTATTACTTGTAACTTTGTGTAAATGCATTAACATGTGAGGCAGTCTAACAAGTCCTGTATTACCTATATTTAAATTGTGTGTAAAATCACTGGTATGGTCTGACCGATTTTTTGATGCAGTTGACAGTTCTCTAAATCAGTACAAAAAATGCAATTTTCGTTTGAAAATTGACAACGGTACTTCTTTACAACGATTGATCTAACATTTTGCTACACGTTTTACTACTTTACGAGACAACATTGCCTTCAGAAGAGTTCAATAAATTGCAACAATGTTCGAAACTGCAACTCATGGCGCGTTTGCTCATTTTTATTTACATGTTTTATTTGCCGATGTTTATATTCCTTAGTTTGCTAATTAGTGACCTAAAAGGTGAATGAACGACCATATTTTCTAAGCTTCTGTATTATTCATTGTTTCATTCACGTTCAAACTACAAATCGTACGATTAACAATTCTCCTTACATCCTTCCTACATATTTAGGGTCGGCGAAGGATGTATTTTCATTTCAGACGTCTCTATCAAAAGTCAGTTTATTATTCATTGCTGCACAGCTCACATCATATACCTTTTAAACCTTTTCTAAACAATAAAAAAAATATTATAATAAAGTACCTACATGCCATTCAACGTGGCAATGCTGCCAGCCTCTTGGGTACGCTCCCGGTGGGCAGCGATGAGGAGTTTTTTGATGCAATTTTTTAAACATTTATATTTATAGTAAGTGTATATATTAGGTAATAAGTTAGTTGTATGTTGTATATATATTTATTATTAAGATATTGTAAAAAGTTATTTGTAAATAAAAAAAGTACCTACATTCAACATCTACGTATCATGAGACTTCTCTTAATTATGTTCGACTGATAAATCTAGTTGGAAATTCGGGACATAAGAGTATTTTACCCTGCATCTAAGCCATATAAAGTATAATGTCCCTCAGTTAGGATAGAAGATAATTCCGAAAATAGCTGGTGGTGACGCAATAAGTAAGCAATTATTGATTTAAAGGTACTAAAAGTAAGGAGTTTCCCATAATTATTTTAATTATGTACCGCTACCAGAATCATGTGTATTATTAAACGAAACAACATTTAACTAAACTAGAATCTGTCAAGAAATCATGCAGTATTAATTTAATATAGGTAGGCATAATTATGTTTATGTATGCATCGATCAAATGTGGTAAAATTCCACACTTACAATACCCTGGCGTGTCCTTGGAAAATCCTCATTGAACAAACACGATAATTTCATTTAAAAGCAATGCAAATGAAGTAAGATCCCATCTATGCGGTAGCCGCAGTCTGCGCATGACGCTCAGGTTATAAAAACCTCTACAGATAGTCCAATGTTGATCTGCATATCGAATTATTGTTTTCGCTGAATCATCTTGCTTTATCAGATAACAAAAAAAATGTAATTCAAAGACGCGTTGAATTTATGGTCTGTTATTAAAACTATTGACGCTTCGATGACGAAAACAACTTTTTTACCTTTTTTTAAAACATCCACCCATCCTGAAATATTCCGATGCAAACAAGTCTATTTTTGTATGGGTTTCTGCAGCGTATATTCCGGTCCTACGGGCCATTAGGGCTATGACGTCAATGCTTAAGATTAACTCGCATTTCTTTGACTTTTTTTATCATTAACCTGTTGCAATTACGTGGGTTTAGTACTCCTTTACTTTATTCCTTTTGCAAGTGCAGGACTTTTTATAGACCTACGGACGTCAGAGGTCCAACAGGTTTTTCTATAATTTTCCAGGCCTATGCACATCTGCAGCTGCTATTTCATCGCAGTTTACTTTACTGATATTGCTATTTTGCTTTTATGCATGCAAAAGAAATCTGAACATATTTATGTTTTGATACCATGATGAGTTAATGTTTAGTGCAAATCTACTAGGTACCTATTTATTTTCAAATTGATTATTTACTGGGTTCGCGACCCGTTACGATGATTAATTCTGGATTCTTCATGAATAAAACGAAAATTTAACAGCAATTACAAAATCGGTGCAGTGTCACTGTGTTGCTTAATTGGAATTCATTCAACTATAAACTACTGCTGTCTACCAATGTTGAATAATGGCAAGGGTAGTTTGACTGTACTAAATAATAATGTCATGTATTTTCATTGACTCTTATAGTTAATCGCTGCGTCTCTCAAAAGCTGGTTGTGACGAAGTCGACCGTAGTCTAAGGGTGAGTGAGATTGTGGGGCACAGCTAGTATATAAGGGTTCCCTAACAATAGTACAGCCCCGGATCTAGGGAGGGGGGCAAGCCGGGGCCTATGTCCCGGGTGGCAAATGTGGCACACTTCGCAGACCTAGATAGGTTAAACCTTTGGTGCGGGTGTGCGAATAACCCGGGCGCTTCGATCTCAGGGGCGCCGCGGGACGGGACGCCCCACCACCAGGAAATTTCGATGTAATTACACCCGTTTGATAAGGGAGTAGGGAGTTCCACATTGTATCATGATACTGACAAGCAAAGTTTCTAAAAAAGTCGCCTTTGCTTTATTTGATTGTTCATTTTGATTTTTTACTTTTATCATCCTCCAACTAAGTGAAAAATTTCTCGCTCGCTACGCTCGCGGCTAAATGACAATATCTGTGCTTTTTTTACGCACTGAATCAACGAACATACATGGCACTCAGTTCGCTCTAATCACGGCCTCTTTTCATTTGTACACTAGCTTCTGCCAGCGGTTTCACCCGCATCCCGTGGAAACCTCTGCACGAATCCGGATAAAAAGTAATAACTAATTCCCGGAAAGCCAAATTTTGGTGGAGGTTGAGTTTACCATTACCTACAAATAAAATATTAATAAAAGTCCCCATCGATCCCATGTGTGCTTCAAAACTTATTCGAGGTCAAAATGGTTTCACTCTTATTCAACACTAGCTTCTGCCAGCGGTTCCACCCGCATCCCGTAGGCACGAACCCGGATAAAAACCTATAGCCTTCCTCGACAAATGGGCTATCTAACACTGAAAGAATTTTTCAAATCGGACCAGTAGTTCCTGAGATTAGCGCGCTCAAACAAACAAACAAACTCTTCAGCTTTATAATATTAGTATAGATAATTCTCACTTTAATTTGTGAGTCTTCAAACAAATAATTTAAAAAAGTTCGCGCTCGCTACGCTCGCGGCTTATTGCTTTCTTTGCATTGTACTCAATCAGGTACTTTTGTGTCGTAGGTACCAAAAATTACGCGCGCACTTCTCTCGCGCCTTACCTTTTATAAGTCAATCGTAGCAATAAAAATATTTATGGAGTTCTCAAAAACAAAAAAGTTTGCGCTTCCGGCTGCTGGTTATTTTACAGCGCTTTTTAAAACTTATTAACTTTTGTGTTTAAAAATTTGGGTGCTCGCTTCGCTCGCGCAAATTTTTAACGAGAACATTAATCTGTTTCGACTTTCATAACTTAAACGTGGCCAATAGTTTGAGCCTACAATTATATGGACACATTTTTTTAAGTCCTTTACCTACCAAAAAAGTGACTTTCGTTCGAATCTCTATCTTATTTATATTCCTTGTACTACTCTAAGTATTTCGATCAATATGTACTACTCAAAATCTTTCAACACATAGGTGGTGCTTGGGTGATGATTGCACCCAGGCGCTACATGAGCTAAGTAGAGGTTAGAGACGGTCCTGGCTGCCTGCATATTGATAGCTGATTGAATTATATGGATGATAAAGGTGAAAATAAACATAATAAGTAGGTAGGTGGGGCGGCGTTTTTCAGTTTTTGCCCCGCCTAAAAAAAATTGAAGATCCGGGGCTGCAATAGTATAAGGGCTGCGATATTGCATCGCAGGAACTTGCGATGCGAATTTCTGTGATACGATTTTGTCTGGGAGCTCTACTATATACCTACTATCATTTGTCAAAACATACATAATTTCGTGTTCATAAACAAAACACAATTCGGGCTAGAAACAAGTTTATTCATAACTGTAATTCAGAGCTTTTTGGGTCAAACAATGTTATTAACCGGTCTTTTCCTTTACTTAGTTGATCATATAAATCACTTTAGTTTGCATATATTACCAGGAGTTATCCGGCGCCGAAAACTGTAGTTTACCGGTATATTATTATTTAGTCTTGAGCCTAATGAATACTGCCATTAAACCCGGTAGTCCATTTGTCGCCAATACTCCGCCTGAAACGTTACGCAATCTTGTATTTCCTTAATTGATAGGTATGACTCAATTCTCAATTCATTATTAGCATTCGATATGTTGTACAGGTAGTACATTTCTGACCAGCGCTTACCAGAAGGTTTGTTAAAACATTGTATTAATGTCTTAACAACAATTAATTACAATAGCTACACTGAAGTTTCAGATGTTCGACGTTGCAACGTTTGGATAAAAATGCATTTCAATAAAAGTACAGAATTTCCAACAAACGCCAAAAGACGCGGAAAGAAGTTAAAATTATTTTTCGTATCATCACGATGACTATTAGAAATGTTAGGTTTATAAGATACGAATTCAATACATTAACATACGTAAACTGGCGTCAAGAGCAAATAAGTAATTCACGTAAAGTGCCTGCACACATATGTATGTAATTTATGCATAAATCCTTGTCTATATACTAGTATGGATATATATAAGTAATGACTATTTTTATAGAAGTTATTTATGAATTATATATTTCTATTTACACCTAGGCCGAA
Source organism: Helicoverpa zea (assembly GCF_022581195.2). Lineage (NCBI taxonomy): Eukaryota > Metazoa > Arthropoda > Insecta > Lepidoptera > Noctuidae > Helicoverpa > Helicoverpa zea. The sequence goes on along the minus strand of NC_061456.1, from coordinate 5,332,756 downwards.
GTTTACCAACATAAACGATTCTTTTAAACAACTGTTTGCTATAGGTTTACTATGAATTTCAAGTTCAATTTTATCGAGGCAAATAGTTGTTTTAAGATAAATTACTTCCTTTACAACTACACTGAAAGAAATGATGAAATTTTTCTTTTCATTAGAAATAAGTACCTAAAGGTTCTAGTAAATTGGTGTTTATCTATTTCGATCAGACGAGTACCTACAAAAATGACAATTAGAATATGGACATTAACACATTGATGTTTACGGAAGTGGCAGTCAAAACAAAAGAGTGAATTAAAATTCAATTAACTCGTCATCAGGTTAGGTTAATCAACTATCAAACGTTAAATATTTGTTTAATACGTTGCAAAGGTAGTTTTAATGCATTCAAATATTAACTTTAGCAGGTTATTAATACAAAGAATCAACGACCATTTTTCCGTGAGGTATTTAACTTCTGTTGTTGACGTCAAAATGCTTTTGTTTTTTCCAGAAAATAACGGAACTAGCAGTTAGGTATGTACAAAATAAATATTACAAAGCTGCATATTTCGCGAGAAAGTAAGTGCAAGGTCCCCAATTACAATTACTTATTTAACTTGTTCCAAGTACCTACTTATGACGGATTTCCATCTTGTTATTGAGGCAATACGAGCATAAAAGGGTTTCCTAATTTAAAAACGTAATAATCAAACTATTGTCTTTTTGTGGTATGGAAAGAAAACTGTAGAGTTTAACTGAAGAATTACCACAAAAACAATTCTGCATGCCACCTATTTTGAGACGAGAACACGCACAATGACGCGATGAACGGGCCAAATTAACGTATTCTCAAATTGACGAGTTCCTTGAAGAACCTTACTACATTACTACTTATCACCATTTTAAGCTTTAATAAGGTTATCAGCTTTGAGCGCCAACGGTCGTGATGGGCTTTAAAATTATGTAATTTTTGTTATTTTAAAAGACATATTATGTTAAAGCGATTTAATTATATTTCCGTCTTTGTTTCATTTAAAAATCACAGCTACTTATAATTGTTTCCTCAAAAATAAAACAAACAGGCGTTTAAAAACTTAACCAATAAGAAGATGTAACATCCTTATTTAACACTTAATCGATATCAGTCATTCATATTCAATATTCAATTAAGTGCCTATACAAAACAAATAACTATTAAAGTTCTTGTGAAATATGATTTTTCCGGTATCTTAAACCACAAATGACGTAGTGGAGTTAATAATCTAATATACCTATTATTTTATTGTAATCGATACTTTGTACTAAAAAGGTAGATATATAATTCTTTTTTGTTCTTTATCTCATAAATTACTACTAAGTTGGTACGCTCGTCTTCCTTAGTTCAAAGGTAAAAGTATAAATATTAGCAAAATTTATGCGTAGGTAAAACATCTAATATGAAGAGTTCAGTTTTATTTATAGAAACCAAACTTGTATAACAAAAGTGGAAGCTAACGGTTGCCCTGTAAATCACATATGCAAAAAACTGGTCCTGGATATAAAAAACATAGGTAGGTACACTAGACTCGAAATACAATTCAGATAAAACAATATCGGACTTTGATACCAATTTAATTTTGGAGGTCAAAATCCGAACACAACTTGTAGGCAGCCAACCATTAATATTTGAAATAACGATAAAGAAAAGTGCTCGAAAACCTCAAAAATTTTACGATGCCACAAAAAAATTACATTACTGAAATAGGTGGTTAACCACTAAAGTCCAAGTTAACCGACAATATAAACGCCAGTTTTTCTTAAAACAACTGTTTAGTTTGAAACATGATGGAGGAAAATCATAGTTAACGTTGTTTTAAGAAAACTTACGTTTACGTTGTTGGTGTGTTTTGGCCTAAGTTTCTGAAACAATGATACCAGAAATTGGCGTGCGTTTCTTTACGCACATTGACATTTTAATCAAATATTCGGCAAGTCAAACTAGTAGCTTGAACCTTGGACTTTGATACTATGTTAGTCAATATTGTAGTTTACTTATTGAAATAAAGAGTTACACGTCAATCAGTAGCTTTCCTACTAAATATTTAAAGTATTATCTCCGTCATAAAAAAATATATTTTATAAATTAACATAATTTATTTATTTTTAATAATTCCTCTTTAAATACATTTTTTTGTGGATCTATGGTCCGGAATAAATTATAATTATTAAAAATCTATCCATAAAAAAACGCATATCCAATTGGTAACTTTGGTGTATTCAAGATTTTTAGATTTAATTTAAAAATCATTATGTATCGCTCTAGTAGGTTCTTAATAAAAATAATTGTCACAAGAATTATACTAACAATTTTACGTTATTATATTGATGATGCAAATGTATGTAGTGTCAAAGAACTTTTTCAGAACAATTATGATTCAGTTACGGTAACGTTCGTACCGTAGTTGTATGACCTCTTAAGTAACACGTATATTTATATACCTTCTTGTTAATAATCTTAATTGCTTGAGTAATCAAGTAATATTTAAGTTTCATAATCATATTAATTCTAATATTTATAAAGCTCCTAAAAAAGAACCCAATGCTTAGTTAATAATGTATAAAAACTGAGTATTGAATTTATACGGGACTAACTGACAACTGCAGATGTATGTAAAAAATACCGCTGAATAAACTATGAATAACAGCGTTTTCACACTAGCGGATTTTTATCGCGCGTAGCAAAACCGAGCGTGTATACGCGACACATTTCGAGCGGAAAATCTGTCGCTTGGTTTTAATTGGGTATTTGACTAGGTCCAAAATCAAATTGTTTATCATACATTTGGCAAAGCATCTTAAAATAATGACACTTTCATTTATCGTTTTGATGGAAAACTATATATATTCATTTTTTATCGTTGTTTTTAGGAAAATACATAGCATGATGTGAAAAATCTGTGACGTCATATTTCACATTTTCACACAAATTGCATGGAAAGCAACCGTTTTTGACACTTCATTAAAAGTATTCAATTTGACTCGTTGTCAAATACATAATTGTTACCTTTTGTCAGTTGTTAGACACCACCCCCGTACGAATCGAGCGGTGTCGCTCGGAAAATCCGGGAAAGTGTGAAAACGCTGTAAATGCATAAACAAATGATCATCAACGTATTACGCTCTTGAATTGTCACCTCTAGCTTAACTCTGTCTCTGAATATATTTAGTTGTCAAAGTCAATATTAATATAGCATAGCGATGTTTCTCGACCATGATGATTTTGATCTATGAAAACTAAATTGAGACAGTGGTCATCAGCATTAAGAAGTCGTCATATTAAACAGATAATGGTCCATATGACGAAGATGGATAAATAAAATGTACCAATTATATATTTATCTTTTATATGATTATTTAAATAGTTGTTTGGACTGACTAAAAACTTAAAATGAGGTAGAGGCTGTGTTTGTCTGTATTTTCTCTAGATTATCTCCAGGTATTAAAATAAATTATTAATTCCTGCAGGCATAGGTAAGCTGGAGGTGCAATATGTGCTTTGGATAAAATATTTATGTTCCTAACAAAAACCTTTTAGCAAAATGTAGCCATTTAATGGAACGTACGTTAAGTACGTACATAACATACCTACATACATATTTATAAAATCAATTATACCTACAGATTAGAAGGTAGACCGAGGAGCTGCAAGCTCCTTCCTATTTAGTACTAACACCGCTTCCATGAAGATTGGTTAAGCACTTATTTTGAAGTGGTAATCCAAAGAGATAATACCTGATATTAGTTCTACTGCTGCAGTAACAACATACAGGGGTGTATACAGGGGTTCAATAAAAATCGATTATCAGAGCAAAATATTGGTGCAACATTAGTAAATGAGCTAAACGATGATATGAGAAGTCAAGTTGAAGGCGTGTGAATAGCGATGTGATAAAAGCGCGCGGGGATAGCGCGCGCCGCCAGTACCGAGCTCACCTGTACGCCGTGCGCAGGCGCTGTTTCGCGCCGCGATCCGAACGCCATACTTTGGCACGCACACGCAACCTCGCGCCCCCACCCATACACACGTTAATCTGGACAGGACATCAGCTGTCCGCTACTGACATATTGTGAATGTGCACTTGGACAGCCCGCCCTGGAGAACTTACTTCCGAAATAGGAGCTCGCCGGTCTGGCAGATCGATCACTCAGGTGAGCCTAAACATATTATCTAAACGAGTTGCGTCGCCAGCTGAATCATGTGATGAACTCACTGGAGGTGGATCACAAACTGGCTACGATAGACTTCTCAAGTTTTACTATTTGTCTGTGAATTATCCTAAAGAATTTGTGGCCGTTACAACGTGTGTTTGACTTGCCGAAATACATGATTTGAATATCACAGTATATTTACATAAATATGTTACTTAAAATTTAAAACGTCTTCTCTTATAAAAATTCACTTTGAATGATTCATACTAATTAAAGTTCTTATATTTATCAATATAACATGGATCGATTGCATTGGAAAATTCTTACTGAACAATAACAGGAATTGTCCTTGTTCAACTTATACGCTCTCAATTCCTTGATAAAATTAACTAAAATGTGTCAAGTTCACAATAATTCCCGCGTTTTCGTACTTATGCTCACCCATAGACGCTACTCAAGAGGCGCTAATTGGGCTGAGAGAGACTCGTGTTCCCAATCAGGGGTCAAATCGAAAAGATCAAATGAAGTCAATTTTAATGAACATTAGTTTAAAGGTAACAGTAATAATGTTCGTTTACCTCAAGTTTGATTTGAGTACGTGTCGATAACAGGAAAGATAACTATAGGAAGAAAGTTTATCAACAGTGGATAACATCCGCTTCTCCGGTGCAAGTTTGTCAACAAGATATGGTATGCCAATTGTATGGACAGTAGCGCAAACATTAACTGAACTGTGAACTGAATCGTAGAAAACATGCACAACAGGCGCAACAGAGTGCTCAGAAAGGAGCTCGGTTTTGAAGCCAAGGATCCACCAAGGCGTTCTGGTGGCGTTAGTATTCCCAACGCGTGTGGCGGCGCAAAGCGGTAGGCGCGTGACGTAAGGTCACAGCGCCTGGCCACTGACATGACACGAGATTAACATGCCTCCCTAGCGGGCTCGCTGCCTACCTCGTAACGTAACCGCGGTCACATCGAGGGGCACCATCAACACCATCCACTGACGCCCTGCACTAATGCTGACTCCGACACGTTATCGATAAATAGTGCACGCTTATCGCTATCGACATCTACAAATCTTGATAACGAACTAACGCATTAATCACGTAGTTTACATTTTTAATGATAAAATTACTATAAAACACGACTTTGTAATGATATTAAATCTGGTTATCGTTTGATTAGAAATTATACTACCTACTACGTGCTGAAATGTGCATTTAAATAATCTTCATCTAATAAGAATATAATTCAAAGAATGATAATTGAATATATTTTTTTTAATAAACAACGATTTTATTACATATCTTGGACGGATTTATCAAGTCATCTTAGAATACAATGCTAACCCAAAAATGAAGGTATTCAACAAAGATAAACGATGGTCTTTAATTTCGGCAAAGGAAAAATTGGAAATAAAACATGGCAATAAAGAAACATAATAAAATAATTTTATCTGAACATTCAATTACGAAGGCACAATGAACAAGGAAAGCTAACATCGGAAATCATTGAAGGTGAACAAACCAGCCAGGCACAAATAAAAAACCGCGAATAAAACTTGTTGAAAGAAATAATTTCACTGACGTCAGCCACCTTAGCACATACCCCGAATTGTGTACCTATTTACTTTACTTTTCAATTTACTACATGTCTCACGAATATCATTAAACTCTATTGACCTCCGAAAAAAGTTAGCCGTTATTTCTGACTACTTTTACTATACCCATATATCAATCTAGGACTAGATACGAAAATAAATTATGCTGGTTCACTGAATAGACCCCTTACAACTTATTTAAACAGTTTAATTTTCTCTTCGCAAAAATTATTCACCGAGTCAATGTTGATCTCTCATTGAACTGAATTTACTACTGGATTGCTTATCTTGCTCTATTGCGTTACTTAATTCTGAGAATACGTCAATATGCCTTATTATTGAGAACAGAACCGATATCAAGGTCCTATCGGATACATATGTAAAAACCTTAAGCTACCTAAATAAGGCTCATTGTAGTGACTTCGTATTTAAAATATAATTTGCTACATATACATTTTACTGTATCTGTCCAGAGTTGCTCTCCTTGCGCAAATAAATTCTTGTTTCCATTTTCCGAAAGGAAATCATTTCTTACATTCAAGTAGCCAAATGCGTGAAGGAAGTATCAATAAATAAATGGCTTGAACCATTGCAATCGATAATTATGTCTTTCAGTTGATTTATCCTGGTCATTCAATAGCTTCTTCGGTTCAAAGTGACTAACAGACAAATTAAATTACTCTCTGAAAAACGTTAGAAAGTAGTTAATTTCTTGGAAAGTTAATTTTTCAATAGGATATGTTAATACTATTGAAAAAATAATTTTCCAACAAATTAAATTACTTTTTCAATGGTATGTTAATATCATTGAAAAACTAACTCTTTTTTCTAAATACTTCTATTTCTTCCATTATAAGTTAAACGATCTTTGTCATCAAAACCTCAAAGTCAAACAACTTATTTTCTTAATTTTATTATGTATCTGCTAATCACCAGAACCACTTACTTACAGGATTTCCAATACTGTGCCTTAGTCTTTAAACACGACAATGACTTTACTACCTAGACTAGTTCTCCTAAGGACTATATTTTTTCCCACTTATTAAGAAAAACAATAATGTCAATATAACAAAGGAAACTGCAAGTTGGTACTTCTAGCGGCATGCAACATGCTGTAGCGTCTACTTTTAATTGCATGACGCGCGCATCGTTGCGTTTTTCTCGTCTTACTTCACTTTCATCATTTTATCACTGTCAGTATCTATTCTCAAATAATCAGAATTAAATTATATTGTTATTCACAAAATTTCAAAACATTATTGAATTGCCAGTCATTGTTCATGCAATCTCTAAGTTCTTTCTTAATAATATGCTTACAAACACGGCTTGCATTTTATACTTTTTGTAGTTAGGAAAATGAACAAACAACAAAATTACTTAAGGCGAAGAGTCGAAGACTAAAATCAGTTTTTATTGCATTCGGTAACAATCATGTATGCCGTATAATCAGTAAAGAGGTTGGTTGATTGTTTGAGAGAATAAAACGACCATGCCACACTTTACAAGCATAGCTTGTGTTCGTACTGTGTTCCTGCTAATACGTAGAACCGGTAATGTGAAAATAACCTGGTAATCTGCACCATAATGAGACAAATCCTGTTTGATTTGTTTGATCCTGCAATAGTTGATTCTTCATCTTATCCAACACTATGAACTGAGAAATATGTCGATTTATTACAATTTACGAATAATGCCGTGAAACTAACATTTATTGGCTTGTCCACGATTAATAGATTTCATGAGAATTTTTATTACGTTTATAAAATATGCTCAAAACAATTAAACGTAATGACTTGTAATTGGGGTCCATTAAGTGCTTGAGGGTTGGATTTTTATTGTAAGTAACAGAAAACATAATTATTAAGTTCTAAATTAAAATGGCAAATATGGTATATTAGAATGCCGAATATGCATCATTTTTCGCAAATGATTTGAGAATTTCTTACGTAGTTTAGTAAACCTTCAATTGAACTCCAGCACACACCTAATTAACGCAACTATTTAGAGAGAAGATGCGTGACCGAAATTCTTAATTGAATTACTCTTTCATCAGAATACGTATCGGATGTGCCGAAAATATGTGTGGTTATCAACACGACCGGTTTAACATAATTTTAAACCAACTGATAATTACATAGCACTGATAAAAATGACGGCGAATTAGAGCCAATTTAGCAACGTCCAATGTCCATCTCATTTTTATTCATTATCATATTTAAATAAATCATTACTGGAACTATAATGTTCAGATTAAAATTAGAATATGCGTAGTGTCTCTACGTTTCATTTAGGGATTGGCCAATAATTTCCAAACCATATTCGGTTAAATCAATCGTCGAAGTCGCATAACTCAGATTAATATTTTCAATGTCGCTGTCGTTCTTTATTAATTCACTGAAGATAAGTACGTACTTTCCTGTAAGGTCAGATATGTTTTTCGACCAGATACAAAGGTTGTTGGCATTGACATTCAAAATCTTTTATACCTACAAGCGTTACGTTAACTGTGCTTATGTCGCAATTTATTATATCTTTTCTTAGATACTTATAAATTCCCTGACGTTAAGGTAGGGTATAAATACCAAACGTAGACACATTTTAATGAAACAGAATGTTTAGTGACAAAATAAGTGATTAATTATGCACTTATAAAATTAATGCAAAACTATGCTGCAATGAATATATTGATGAAAATTGTTATACCTATATCTACTTTAATTTTAAATATGACGTCGGTATCGCTTAAAACAAAGTAAACAAATGTTTTGACTCGAAGTTTATCGACTAGTTAAACTCAATAATAAAGAATGTAGATTGTAGACACCTACCTAATTAACAAAATACATTAAATACACTGTCAAAAGAGCCAAAAATCGACCGTATTTGCCAAAATGTACATTCTACAGAATAATACTGAACAGCTAATCTATTAAGCTAATAGATTTTTTAACCTTTAAAAATCGACTGGAAATCCCAATACCTTCAATGGCGATCGATACACAATTTCCTCGTCTCATCCTAATGATCGTCGCGATGATGAAGCTAGGAAGTTGCGGTAACAAAGTCACGCGAAATCTCAGACACATGTAACGTCACACATTTTATATTTGCCATACTAGTATCCACTTACTAATGTGATAATTGAAAATTCATACTGATGTAGGTAATGGATAATGTTCGCGCATGACAAATGGCAAATTCCCATGCGTTAATTGAGTAAGCAAACTCAAAAATTTACAAAATCTCTTCGATATGCTTATTACGTACAATCTGACAGAAGTTTAGTAATACATTAATCAAATTATGTATTTAGTGGCTAAATGTCGCGAAAAGGTTTTTTGAAGAAAGTCACGCATTGTTTTTGGTCTGCTTAAGGTTTTAAGCTGCTGAATTTTAATACGGTGACGAGCGTTACGTTTAGCAAGGATAGTCATTTAATGGTCGACGAAGTGTTAGAGCACGTTCACATCGGCCTCGCGTGTTCGGCTCACGCCTGCAAATGTTTACATTTACGCCGACGACGTCCATCGCGGCGCACCGACCAACGATTAGTTGCAAAATGATCGCGGCCGAATTGAGTTCAGGGTCGGCAATGTTGCCTCCGGGTGTTGCGCAAACGCATCGCGCACCGCAGCCATTTCACCAACAAAGAGAACATTATCTTTTTTCTTTTGGATTAAGTAGATACAGTACACCCTATATGAAAATTTTAATTAGTTTTCTTTTGCGCAACTGATTAATTATGAAAATGAATTCAATTACATCAAACAAAATATTTCTCCAGTAGCTTGATGATGTGTAGCTTAACCATCCAAGTAATGTTTCAGACAGAAGTAAAGGAAGATGTAATGGAATGCTTCAATGACTATTCTGTCTAGCAATAATGTGGTATCTGTTGAGCACGTCGCATCTGTACGATAATCATTGCACATTCGCTTCCATTACGTGACTATTTATTTGTTCTCCCTTTATGATCTCAACGGCTTCTTAGATTCTGTTTTACTTCAGCCTTTTTCTTGTTCGTATATTACGGAACCGATAAACAAAAGACTTAGCACTTACTTGAGTAGATAATTGTGCATAACATACCTACTAACATTTACGTGTTTCGATTTGCCTCTTCAACATAAAATTGATTACCCACTTAATAACCTGAGCAAAAAGGTTTGCCAAAACTTTCCATACACTCAGTGGCGTGTAGTATTTGAATTTCGCAATCTAATAATGATTATAATGTGCGTATACAAGGCGTTGATTTGCATTTGTGCCATAGTTCAGGAGGAGGACATACAATACGTAAATAATCGATTGGAATTACAGTAGATGGGAAATAAGTAATATGCAGTGCTTTTTTTGTCATTGTAATGTCGTGGTATTTCAGAAGTAATCCAATTTTATGAATGAAATTTATGAGTGATCGTTGCGTATGCTTTGTGTTTGCGTTTGTGTGAGGGTGCAGCACGGTTTTAAGGCCAGTAATATACGCGCCAAGTTTAAATAAGGCTAGATGACATTTACGGAATTCCGAAAAAAAATTAAAGAAAAAAAATTACGTACCAATTTTTTTATTGATTTGGGTCGAGAATCATTAGCATAATTACCTCCTTGAATATGGCACGGATGCAAATCAACAGCTTGTATACGTGTAAGTATAATATACGCGATCCCTTCTAATTTCGTCAATGACGGTTTATATCGCGTGGAGTGTTTTGTTACTTTTGTTGAAATAAGTTATCGCAATTGTATAACGAGTACCGAACCTGCGTGGTGTGCAGTGTCGGTGCGCGGGCTCGCAGCCCGACACCCGCGCCCGCGCACACGGCCTCGGTGCAGCACTACGCATTCTGCGAGTTATCTCACTCAACGCTCCACTTTCAGTACGCGCCGATAACGCAGCGCCACTTTCCACCACCTCTCCAATATTTGAGATTAACACCAAACATAGAACGTTTCGCTCGCCTTGATAACTTTACCCGAAATACCTTGACTTAACATCATTCATGCTGTTAGTAAACCTCTACGTTTATGAACTATCGAATCCGTTGAATTACGGAATCGTACACCGTCTCTATTCGTATGAGTAGTGGGACTTAATGCTGTATGTAAGAGGTACAAGGCCTCATCATTGATTAAGCCAGAAAACCATACATCCCATTGCTTATAAATATTATTTATTTTCTAATGCATACTTATATTATTTGAACTCATATATTCAAGTGAGCTTTACTTATCACTCATGTAGTGAAATAACTAATGTAAAGCAAATGTTTGTACTTGGTAACGAATGAAGTTTTTTCTTATAATGTACACAAGTTTCTTTAGTTTGCGGTTCGTGATTTTCCGTAACCCGCTCAAGGTGGTACCTACATTTTTTATGTCCAAAGTACAAAAACACATAATGTATTGAATGTTATAATCTTTACCCGTATCTTGATCGTTGACGTACCCTGATGCTAAAGTGTTGTTTAGATAAAGCCAAATAATGATAGGTACATAGAGCTATTTTTACTCAAATAAAACATTATACAACAAAGGTAGTTGAATAAAACCTTTATCTTTATTTAATCTACATAACATGATTATAAAGAAACCTAACACCTAACTACGTACGCTTGAAACTGACAAAAAATCCTGTGTTCTCAGAATTCTCTTGAACCTACAAGACGAGAAAATTTTAATTACAACTGAAGTAACAAATATGTCTAGACAAAAATAAACTTATATTGTATAACCAGTCCCAATAATAAAAAAAACTGAACTTGCATCTCTAATGATGACAGAAACACGAATTGCAGTAGCGCCTGAAACAACAAACAATGTCACCTTAAAACCACAAAGTTAACAAATAACCTTTTAGTGGACATTCGAAAAAACAATTAGTGGGCGATGTAGAAGGTGTACGAGTTTCACGCTGTCAAAATCAACGTTAACATAATCCATCTTAGTATGTACTTCAAACAACAAAATCCGCCTTTGCAGTCAACGTTTTCCGCATCACCATAAGCGTTTAAATGCACTGCTACTTATCCATTGCATCTTACAAATTACAGTCAAGTGTTGCCTCTTATCTGTGATGATTTGCCATCAGCGAGCAATCTTCAAGTGTCATCTGACCACCTTCACGCTGAAAAACAATGTTAAAACTCCGGCAAAAACATTAATATCGGAATTCGTACAACTTAAAAAGGAATCCGACTTTATTCCGGCCGAAAATGATGATTAAAAATTAAAACAATTTTCGAAGACAAATGGTCATTATCGCGTCGTCCATATATGTCTGTAGTGGAACTCATGATTCAGGGTTATCAACGTTACGACCTTGCGTTTGGTACTGTTTACGTAGTACGCTACCGCGGAACATCGCTGCCCACCTATATTTGGCAACTGCAAGTGATGTCGCGGACATTACAAAAGATTGATAACCCTACGAGTTATACAGGTGCACATAATATTAAATGGAACATGGAGAGGGCACTTGTTTCGTCATTACTGTTGGATTGTATGATGTCATCTCTATATTGCGTAGACGTGTTGGTCTAGATTGAGTGTAGTGCTATCATTTTACAATAGAAAATTGTGATATTTAGAAAATTATGTGATGTTCTTTTTTACTCAGTAACTATCTTTGGATTTATGAATAGATATAAACAAGCTACTAAATATGCTTCTATTTGTAATACATGTCCACACTGCGCAAGAATTGAATACCTTAATTTCATTGAACTGTTCTTCCGAACCTTGAACGAACTTATATTTAGTAACACCCAAAATAATTATGCATAATGACCGTAAATCATATCATCCGTCTAGGCCTTTTTCCAATTACGTTGGGGTCGGCGGGTCGCCTACCAGTCAAACCGGATACGAACACATACCAGTATTTCACACAAAACGACTGTCACCTGACCTTTATACAAATTACTTGGAACACTGATTGTCCCAAAGATGGACTCGATGACAACAAGTTTCACCTCGACTACACATTTCTAGGTGAAGTTTTGAACAAATCACAGCGAGAGATTCGTAACACAACCCCTGATGAAACTCGCGAATTAGATTTCCACGAGCTATATTTTTTGCATAAAAATAAATGCAATGACGCATACATCTAATTTACGTCGTTAAATTATTTATTTAACGTTAATGTAACCGACAACAATGAATGGGCTTAATAACTAATAAATAAGTAGTAACAGCGTATAATAATATGTAAAGTCGGCGGCGGACAAAGAAAATTACCATTTTCGGTAGTTGACCAAACATATTTGACACTTTTTTACCATAAGTCATGCTTACTTACGAATAGTCATTAAAAACAATTACTTCATTATTCAGAAACAACTCTTTTGACTCTTTGAATAATGCATGAAATTAATAAATCTTTTACTTTGCTTTAACATTTCATTAAGAGCGTGATTATGTTTCATTCAATTGACACGTGAATTTCAATAAATTTCAAATTATCATTAGAGTTATTTGGGATTTGGTTCGTGTATTAACGAAAATGGCCACTGCTACTTTGCCAAAATATAATGTAGTGTGATTGCACGTACAAGCAGGGCCAACTTCAATAGCCTTCACGGCGTGCGTGGTCTAGTGGTAACACTGGTAACCCGCTAGTGTCGACACGTGCTTTCCAGTGCCCACGGCCTCGCGCCCTTTGGGGCCCCACTCGCTACAATTCACCAGCGTAGCATTCGTAGCACCCTACAGAGTCCGTCTGTAACCGTGAAATTAATGACCTATGTAAATTGTAGAAAAATTTAATAGAATTTCCATTTAATATTCCACCTACTGAAAGTACTGTAATATGGAAAAAAAATGCGGCTTTATGGTCTAAATTCCTTAAGTGACTAATTTAATTACGTAAAATTGCTTAAAGTTTCAAAAACACGTTTTCTTTTACTAACAACATGATGGTTGAACGGGATGGTATCAAAAAATATTGTTGAATATTTTTTATTATATCATTTCGTAACCTCGTAGCTCGTAGCAGTGCTACGAATTTCAAAAAACGTAGTTCATAAATAGTGGAAATAGTGTTCCGATATACCCTTGTGGATAATAATATGATGCGTATATACGCGATGTGTTTATATGAATGTAATTATTAATGATATATAGCTTCATACGGAAGTGTCTTTTCCTTGGGGAATAATAAGATCTCTGTACGAATGGCATTGAGTTAAAGCGCGGGGCCAATATTGAGTCGTAAGATTGAATTAACAGAATCAATATCGAAAATTGAATTCTCATGAGGTGTAATATAATTTTCATGATATTGGGATCTCTTTTGACTACTCGAATAATGGTCGCTACGTCGTCACTTATGAGATTTCGTCTCGCGAAAACCCAAAGTTTTCATTAAGATTCCAAAACATCTGCTGCTGTAGATACAAATATGGTAGCAATGTTTTTCTTATGACAAACAATAAACCACAATGTGACCGCTTTATGTTAAACTTTTATAAGAACAATCAACTATCACGATGTATTGTACATGCAGATTTATTTACGAGCTCCTACCTTTGAATATTTTTAGTTTTATGAATTGAAGAGTGGAAAAAAAACGCAAAAAAGCAAGCCAAATTAATGACTAATCCAACTGCTAATTAAAACCCTACACAATAATAAAAATCCCTCTTAGAAAAACAATCGCGACTCGACCGCATACACAGCACCGATTGCAAGAGTATTGCTCTCGTGTACATGTCTACAGATCACCAGTTTATCTAGACCCGCGACAGTTCTCGGTACTAAATTCAAACCTACCGCAAGTGACAAATCGTCGCTCTTTATCTTCACCATCAGCGCCATCTAGATAGACCAAACTAAACTAGTCAGTCTGAAATGCTTTCACGCGCCTCGTGGAGTGCTGCATCGATACATTTCAATGAAAGTTATTTTCAATTACAAAGAGGTATTTTCGACGGCTGGTAGCGTGCAGACGCGTTGGCAATGTCAATGTCGACCGATCGCATCGGGTACAGCAGCCACTAACGTAACCATTTGAATACAATTGCTGCAGATTAAAACTTGACACATTACTTATTCTGTCAGCGTTATAACATGTTATGGGTATTGTAACTAATAGCTGGGTTTTATTGCTTTGCTACTTATTTTATCGTGGATTCAAAGAATTTTCCTGTAGGCTTTAGACTTTAGACACATTAAACATTGTTAACTTATAGTTGATTAAGCGCCGGGTAAATATTTAATAAGTATTTCTCAAACAGAATGAAAAAGGTCGGTAAACCACCAGTATTTTCCTCATAATTTTTTTCATTAAAATTTTTCATGAAACTAAACATCCCCCCCAAATTTTTTCAAACTTTGTCCGAGTAATTTCTAAACTCAAAAAATTAAAATTATTTCAAAACATTGATTTATTCATTCTTTTTTTAAACAGGTTCTTTTTTTAAACATTCTTTTTTAATAAAACTTGTATTTTTAATAATGCGATATATGCGATATATGATAATATTTAAGTTATAAAAATAGTATGTAGGTCTGTATAAATCTACCGTGTTGACCATGAAACGATCACAAAGTTATTATATCATTTATTATAATATGTTTGATTTTATTTGACAAATAATAAATGCAGCCGCCGAAATAGCCTAACAATTACCGCTCTGGGTTATTTATACATGAAAAATAAAAATTCCATTCCAACAAACGTAATCCTGGTGGTTATTATGTATCAAATTACACTTAATAATCCTGAATAATTGACATCCATAACATTGATTACAGCGTATGCAGTACACAGACAGTTTATTACTAGACTATATTTCTCAGTATTAATAACCAATAACTAATTTACACTGGCAAATGTAACGTCAATAGAGCAATAATTGACATAATTCCTGAGTTTTAATGATCGCCTTCAGAGGTAAAGTTCAGTGGAATAACCTGTCCAGTAGCTGGTATAGGTAATTGATCCATTTACGTGTATCAGCCGAACAATGATTTAACGATACCTAGCATAAAACTGAGAGAATTAAAAGTAAGAAAAAAATCTCGTGTATATTAAGATTACAATTGATGACTAAGTACCTGTATATTTCTACTCATATTATGATCTTATAAACATTGCTGGCTGTCGATCGTACGCACGGGACATCACTAGAATGTCAATACCACGGTATTCCCCAACCGTCTACGCACAATTTGTTTCCCCCGCTTTGTGAGTAATTGTGAAGCACGCTAACTTAATAGGCTATTGTAACCAAAATGATCTGAATTCTCTTGCTCATTCTGTCACCTAATTAATATGGGAACCATAAGGCAAAAGCGCATGACTCATTGTTCTTGAAATTCGGTCGCAAAGTTAAACCTCACCAAAATTTCAATTGGCCAATTTCTGTAAATTAACATTATTTTAGGATAAATATGAAACCGGGCAAATATTCCATAATTACGTATTTCTATGTAGAACCGTCTATTGGAGTTAGTTACAAATAGTGCAGTCATTAGTTTCAACACTGGCACTTAGCTACGTTGCCAGTCTTGTAATCTTAACGTAAGTGAGCGTCAATCCGTTTTCCTTGTGAATACAATCGACCGGTAACGTCTTTGTATTGATGTCATCTTTGCTTCTTTCACAGAATTACTTACTACTGTGTTATCGCTTCTTTGTTGTTCGAAGGCACTTTGCACCACAATAACTACATTAAGCGCTGAACACAGTAAGAATGTAAATATAATTATAATTCCAAGTACGTGTATTCCCACGCGGCTGACGCGACGACCATGACGGCAACGGCCTGCAAGGTACACACGGGCCTCTTCAAGTCAATACTGCAAACTAGCCATGCACTGGCTATGCGTTTAGGTAATATAACATTGCAGAGCCGGTTATCATACAAATCACCTCAGCTTAAACGTTAGAGGAATAAGTACTCGGGAACCGCCTCACTGGAAAGATGAGAAACCAGTTCGATATAAATATATCAAATAATAGAATGTGTTCATGATAAGGAGAGGTTGATCGCGCGGTGCACTTGCGAGCACCTCGTCGAGCCACTCTGCTCAGCATTACATAACTCGACGTGCAGTCAATGACCCACTTAGGCACGAGGCGATTGCTCCGTCTAATGACAACTACAAATTATATTACTTCTATTCTAAAATTCCTACAGTATACCAAATACGATGACGACTCTATAATTTCAATTCATATTTCATGTGTTAAGTCCAACTAAGTAGAGGATACATAAAAGCAACATAAATATCCATTCACTGTTAAATGTTACAATTATTATTCATTCATAGGCACAGCCTTGAATTTGGATGCGCGGCCTTCACCGACAAAGTGTTGAGTACCATTTATATTGTAGTGATCTTACACCACTTGATAAAAGGGGATATTGCACACTGTTAGTGTGCAATATCCTTATCATACGGCTATACAATTAAGTTACGATTTGGAACACGTTTACGTTATATCCCGAATAAAAACAAATGAATTGGTGAACACAACGAATGAATTGGTGAACAAAAACAAATGAATTGGTGAACAAAACAAATAAATCGATGAACACAAAACAAATGAATCGGTGGTTTTGGTAGATAGACAAACATGATCGGCCGTCAGCGGCGATCGGCTGCAACTTGCTCTGTTGGAGTTGTGGAGCGTCGCATGTGTTGCAACGAACGCATTCTTCTTACAACACACCGCCTACTTACACAATACTTATAATATCAGCGATTACACATAATAACCTTATCAAAATATCTACTTATTGCCAATAAACTGCGATAATCCCCTGAGTTAGTGGTCATTTGTAATTAATGTGGATAATCTTTGATAAAACAATCCATCAAAATTAATGTGTTTATCATTAGATTTATTTAATTAAATACATCTATCATAATAAATCTATAGAAAACACCTAAGTATTAGGCTTGCAATTGCTTGTTATACCTCAGATAAAAGATATCCCACACTGATAGAGGCTTTTGTTGTATGATAAGATTTGTTTAAACTAATGGCCAAATTCTTTCTTAATTCCTAAATCTTTCCATGATTAATATGCGTAATTGACCGAATGGGGCAATTTATTGTTGACCCATTTTCACAATCATGTACCAAAAAATACGGTTGTTTAACTGAGTACAATAGTGAATTAATGTGGATTCACATAGCGAATAATTATAAGCACTTGAATGACTTATACCATCAGGTTCAAAGTTCATAAGAATTTGATACCGTGACTTATGCAACTTACATCTGATGCGTACTCATGAGGTTATTCAATTACGATAAGAAACAGCTTTCTTTCAAATAGAACCGAGGAACACACAGCTTATAAAATCACTAGAACCCGGTAACGTATATAGATAGTTCAACTCAGATTTGCGCGCGGCCCTATGTGTGCGTCGGCTTGTAAATATACAACTTTCATTCGTGTGACAGTGACGTCGTCCGAGCATGACGTGTTCTTATCGCTTTTTGTTATGGGTACAGTCGTTTACGAAAATGTCTAGTTCTTCACGGAGAAAATGTTTAAGGAGTCAGGTAGCGTTTCAAAAAATGAAACAACATTCAAAGCTTTTTATTATTACATTTTACAGTTTTTCATTATTTTCTCATAAGTTTTTTCAAATTGACGTTGACAGTATCTAAGAAATAAATGAGGTGAAATGTCTAAGATGAATTAAATACTCCTTACATATTTTCTAGATCTCGGGGTACGCGGACAATAAATAAAAGTGTGGACTAAGAATGTAAAAAGACGTATAATCTAGTATAATAATGTAAACAAAATGTGTGGGGAATTTTAAAAAATAATATTGCTTCGCATAATGTCGACCAAAATAAGACGGAAATAATGAAACTCATAAATGAACGTTTAAGTCATATTGATGAAGGGATGTTGGGTAATACTTGTCGACATGTACAAAAGAAAAAAGAAAAATACTATAGACATTTTGACATGGAGTCAAAATTTATAATTTACCTCGGTGAGAGTAGCGAATCCGAAAATTCATCATTTGATTTTTCAAGTAGCGATTCAGAATCATTATAAATAAATAAACATTAAATTACGTAATAACTGTTTTTCTTTAAACAGCCGTAACCCCTAAATAACTGTATTTGTACCCGACTGTACCTCTTGTCACGCACACTAAGTCACTGTGTATGTACAAGGGTTACCCACACATAAGGCCGCGCGCAAGACTGAGTTGAACTTACTATACCACAGTTAGTTACGTCACTTGGTCACAAATACATAACATATTATAAAATCGGCAAGCTAATGTTTACGGTAACTATAAATAAGTGGCGTACGTAAGTAAGGTCCAGTACCTAAATAAACAAAAAATGTCACTAGAGTTCAAAGTCGTGATTGACCATCGTCGTTTTGAATAACAAGGAAGCATTGCTAATTTGTTTCCTTAAGTATGTACTATCTCCAAATAACAGCACATTCTAATAAACAAATGTACTGTTATCGACAGCAAAAGGAAAAATCCGTTTAAAAAAAATAGGTCCATGGAATAGGTTCAAAAAAAAGTTCTATACAGGCGACCAATAAATGTTACAAGCATGACGAAAAATAAAACATATTGGAATACCATAGACATAAAATAAAAAAAGAAGCCAGGTACATACTTATAAATAAAATAAGATAACAAAAAAAGTTGACATTCTTATTGATTGGTGAAAATTCAACACGGCAAAAAATTTCTATTCAGCAATGTTTTGTGCGATCAATGTCACTCGCACCTCTTGCACATATTGTTTCGACATGCGGCAAAATTATTATTCCTATTATAATATTTACTTACCGTAGATAATTATGTTGGTACGTGTCTGACATTCACTTGCAGAAGGTGTCAACGTTTGTCAAAGTTAGAAACTGCCAAAATTCAGGCCGTTCTTATTTACGTAGGTACCACGCGCTTTATGATTTGAAATTCCTATAACTGTGCAATTCCTACCAGCATATTGACAGATTGAGATATTGACTGGATATCTTATTTAACATTTTGCCTAATCACCATCTTAATAGGTAATCCATCTAAAACCATAGAGTGTCAGAATATAGAGTCGTAAAAGTGACTTAGATAAACCAAATATTTTTTCTCTCTTTGTAACGTAACAAGTAATCAAGCATAGTAAAACGTAATTTCTTCCTCAAATTCAAATCCTCGTGTAAGTAGGTACCTAATAGCAATTACATGGGTTGTTAGGTATAACCAACTGAAATAGAATTGACATTTATTTACAATTTGTCACGATAGTTTTATGGCGTACCGCGTCGTTTATTGCAATATTCTGACATTTTTAAGAAATAAAATACTATTAAAAGTACAAAATAACCACAAAAAAACTTCGAACTTATTTGTAAGTTTTTTCAGTCAATGTTACCTATACATAATCTACTTCAGTATTTTAGTTTGGGTAATAAGTACTTTTTATCACGATATGATGTACATACAACAAGCCAAATAATTTGTTACTTGCACTCTTTAGGTATTATAAAAATCTGTTTAAAACTAACTACAGCTGAGTTTTAAAAGTCTGTCTGAAAATATATTTTTCATGGAACAGGTTATCTAATTCAAAGCTAATTTAGATTCAATTTAGTTCTTCGGTCAGATAATAAGTTTACACTAGAGATTTCATTATTAAAAATAATTTACGGTAACTAAACACAGGTCTACCTAATGTAGGCCTACTTAGTAGGTACCTATTTATTTAAAAAGTATTTAGAAATATTTTTATTATTTAAATATTATACTATACTCGTACGAAGTTACAAAAGACCACCGAAATAAATACGTACACTACAAGAGCCACTAAAAAAATATTTAATCAAAACTAGTTCTGTTAACACTCCAAGTTTTTAATGATATCTTACATTTATTGTGAAATGAACACGTATTCATTTACAGATAACTCTGTTATCGCAATGAAATGACTTCGCATGACGCCTATCTCACGATTCCACGACACAGCTCGGCTACACCTCCCATCCAGTATCGTTTTTAAACTCAACATTATCTTATCACTAACAATCACGTAGACAGCCTAACTAGGTCAGGAAAAATACCACCTAAATATGCGACTACGTAATGTGCAACAAAATCTCTAGTAGAACGAAACGACTACCACATGACTATCACAATATGAAGGTCGCAACACAACGTGATTTGGAACACAAGCATGTTTCCGCACCACACTGAACACCGCATAGAAACTGTAACTGCTAACAATATGTAACCGTTAATTACACGATATTGACCATCGAGATTCCTTGAAACAATGGATAACGTCATCCATCGACATTGCTGTGTTCCAACATAGCCATGCAAATGGAAAGATGAATATTACTTTCATAATTTTGAAACGTTTTCTTTGAATCTCTGGTGAGTCTGGCAGAATTTGTCCATGTGCTTTATTATTTTAATTCGATCGATGCCCACCTGTTTACTAACTGGTTTTGCCATCTTGTACCGTTTAGATGATCGATGCCTATTTTAAAATATATATTGCGTAACTCGAGGACGAGAGACATCTGCTAAATATATAGTTTTATCAGGGCCTTTGCTATTATAGAGGTTTTATCAAGCAAAACTGGTTAACGAAGCCGCTTCTATGATGTAAACGGGCTCTTGACATGACAACCGCCGCTATCTGTTGATTTTATTTCATAAATTAAATATTTTATATTAGTTTTAATAACTGCGCTTTTGAAAATAAAATATTCATACTAAAAAAGATTTTCTCTTCTTTTCAGATAAGCTAAGCGAAGAAAAATAAAGTTGCCTCGAAGCATTCTAGTTTAAGGTGAGTAATTTTACTATTGCGGACCTTCCTGTTAAGAAAAGCGTTGATTCACAGATTCGTTATAATTGCTTATTACGCGAAAAGTATAATGATTATTTTCCTGCAAAACTGTAGCCTGTGGAATACGAGGCCAATGAGCAACTCAGTACGATTACGAAGCCTGCAAGAGCTACTTGTTGCTGACCTTGTGTAATATGCATTTGGATGACAGTTCAATGATAAGACAGTGATAAGCCTGTAAAATATAGGCACATGTTTATTTAAGTGCATGTAGTTAATAAACGGCCGGTCCACCCTTCCGTAATTGGAAGGCTCTTCAGATAGAGCATAGAGCTCTTCAGAGAGCTATGCAGATTCCATTTTCTCCGAAACTTATCTAGGCAATAATAGGAACTATTTATAAAGATCAAGACAACAATCCCTTGATATCCTTTTCAAAAAACATGTTTACCTTTCTTTCTATGTCCTTCTTTATTTTGAAATATGTAGCAAATACGAAGTTTTCAATATGTGCCTTAAACCTACCTACTTAAATTTCATTCACAGTACTTCATTACGTAAGATATTTAACGGTCTATTGTACTGTTTCACGTCACGTAGGTAGGTAACCTTACCAAGTTGTAAGTACCGACCTATCTAAGTAGAATTCGACTAGCAGAATGGAGACTAGGAGAAATTGAATTCGCTGAAACTGACCGCAGCGTACACATGGACATGGGCATTATCACTACATGAATCATTTTAAAATCTTGACCTTGACCTTGACCTTGACCCCGCAAATGTAGGACTCTGCATAATAGACCTGTTAACCTAAAGAATACAGATTGGTCAATACTAACACAGGTATGTCACCTATGCAATACCTGCTACCTATTGTACCTACCTGCTGCAGCAAATTGGTATCTATTTTCACGCGCTCAAATATGCATTCAGTTGTATAATGTATGCATTTAAATGCACATGAATTTATCGGACAAAAGACTCTTTTGTTTTGTTTTAAATTAGGTAGGTCCTTAATTAGTTTTAATTTAGTTTGTACCAAACAATGTCAATTGAAGTAAAATAAACGTAGACTTAACATAATAGGGGTCGCACTCAAATATCTTTGTACAACGTTGCGTTTATTTTGAAGACCATTTCCTAAAGATTATACAGAAATAAGATTAAAAATCCACAAACTTAAATGTAATATGGGGAAAAGGCCATTTATTTGTGTTTAGATAAAAGAAGAAACGAATTAAACGTCTTTTTCTTTATTGAACAAAATTCGTTTCGAAAAACTTCTGAAGTATCAACAGACTCTTGTATAGAATTTTCAACCAATTTTCCGAAGTCCGAAAGTCACGAAAATGTCACATGAAGTGTCAAATAGTGTCAAAATAATCTAAGTGTCGCGTTCAAATCTTGACAAGAATGTTCTGCTGTTTTTATTTTTCAAATTGCATTGTTAATTCAATAAAATTAATAAGTAGGTACCTATAGTTTAACGTGTAATTAACTTAATAGGTATTCATTTTGTTTGAAAAATAATTCTTCTTATTTTATCTCATCTTCCCGCAAAATATTGTATATTGTATAATAATATCTTAATATAACAGTAAAAATTGGTCAAATAATAATAAAAAAAATCATTCATCATTCAAATGATTTTATCATCTTGATTGGCAGTGACGGCGCCATCTGTCGTGTTTATTTTAATCAGTTTGGCAGGTTCCCTGTTCCTGTTACGCTGCTGTCAGTGCGCCAAAGCCTGCTTAACCTATTTTCGATTCTGTGAATCAAAAAAATATTTATTGTATTTAATTGGCTAAATAATATTTATACACTTTTTTAACAATGTTTTAAGCAGCTGGTGGTGAATAAATTAACTCGGTCAGTGCAAATGTATTAGAAAATACTCGAAATAATTGCGGAACTCTATCTTTGCCGTGACATCCAGTGGGTTATTTCAATTGTTTTAATTATATTCGAATTTTTATTTTCAGAAATCGACACAATGGCGCTAATACTACAGTATATTAGCGATATGCAATATTATATGGACAAATTTGGTGGTAAGTCTTACGATGATCATCTTGACACCTTGCTATAAAATATAATTTCTTCATGTACTCAAACATACTCGCCAAGCAACATTCCTGGAATGTGAAGAGCTCACTAGCAATTGTTAAGTAGTTAACATAAATTCAAAGAATTTATTTATTTTTCTCAGAATAAATATTCTACATGGGTCACATAACTTAATAAATTACTTAAATATTATTATTTCCAAAACAAACATTTAAAACTATTAAATCAGCTGCTGTTCGAAATTTCAAATACAAAGTATTCCTTTGATGTAAACTGTTACATAAAGTGAATAGATAAACAAAATATATCTGGCCGCTTATAAGATGCTCTTAATATGTAAGGATGACTAGCATGACAAATTTATCTCATGATACTGATCATATCTCAGACACTGCCAACACACTTCCAGTTATAACAGACAAGTATTTTTAGATGACCCACTAAACAGCTGGGCTTTTACTCTATGCACCTCATTTAGCCCAATCACAGCAATTATATTCAACTCTATATATTACAAGCTACCTCAAATATTGATGCAATTTTTTTTTTTCAGATCCTAGGACAAATCCATGGTTCCTGATGAGTTCACCGTTTCCTACATTATTAATATGTCTAAGCTATGTCTATCTAGTCAAGGTATTTAACTTATGTTTTCTATCATCCGTGAATGGTTAATTCTTGTGTTCCTTAAATTAATGTCAATTCTTTTTATTTCCAGGTCCTAGGACCACGATTTATGGAGAATAGAAAACCATATGAACTTAAAAATGTTCTAATACTATATAACTTTTTACAAGTAATATTCAGTGCGTGGCTGTTTTATGAGGTAATATTTTTTTTATTTATCAAATGTTTCTGAATTTCACACTTTTACATCAAGTTGTTATGATATAGTAGATGAACCTCCTTTTTTCAAATCGGTTGAAAACCTTAAACAATTTTCGGTATTGATATACCTACCTACTTTTATAGTAGGAAAAAACTGATATTAAAATAAGGAAATCTTAATATATATTTTTTTCCTCAGGACATTTGTAAATTCCAATGTGTTACTATGTTTCCCTTTCAGCTCGTTATTTGGTAAATACATCAACACTGTGTTTATTTTATTAGGGCTTTAATTGAGGCTATCTACATCAGGTTGTATAATATTGAATTCCAAAATAACCTATACTTCAGTATTCAGAAATTAAGTGCTAGCTTATCAGCAAGCCCAAGATAAAATATTCCCTGCATTACTACTACTGATGAGAGAGCATAAATAAAAGGTTTAATATTATCATCAATGATAATAATTAGATAAATAACCTTGGCGGAGTAAAATATGATAACAGTATTTAAATAATTAATACTAGTAGTATTATAAGGATCATTTCCAGACTAGTTTAATTCAAATTGCTATATTGTTTGAGTTGTGATTGCTTACTGATATAGAAGTTACTTATAACATTTAAAACTAACTTTGCAATGTACATATTCTCCAAAATATAATATTGCCTTAACACTGTTAGGGGGTAGTTTAGTATCTTATGCTAGTCAAAATTAATGTACATGTATAATTTTTTTAACATGATGTCCATACATAATTTTTGTTTTTTTGCCATGCCATGCTCAGAGTATGATGGGGGGCTGGCTGAATCATTACAGCTTTAGATGCCAACCTGTGGACTACACAGACAATCCCGTAGCTATTAGAGTAAGTGACGCATAGGCGTCGACACCGACGCCACGGGCAGTGGATACGGAGCAAAAAACTAACCCATGCTCACTGTATATAGAAACCATCATTATAAATTATTTTTAAGAATGCCGTACGCAGATTTGCGGTATGTTAATATAAATGGTGCAGATGGTATCAAGTAGTTTTAAGTTAGCTGTATTATGCATACATACAGTTGAGTATCCAAACGTATACGTGTTTGGATTGTACTGCTACTAACATGTTTATATAAGTAACAATGTTAATGACCAACATGCGCCAACATATTACGCTAAACTTGCATTAACAGTTGAAGCTGCGTATAGAACCGCGCGGCATTCGGTGATGTGCGAATATTGTATATAAGGGCCTGGTGTCGGCATATTGTTTCAGATCGGAGCCGCAGGCTGGTTCACAGGCAGGTATAACTTTCAATGTCAGCCGGTCGACCACTCCAAACATCCACAAACAATGAGGGTGAATTATCACTTCCATTTATTACATTAGTCCCAACATCCCAAAGCTACACTATACCGTTAATTGATTACACCACTACATAGATATCTGTGTGAGCTGTCCTTGAGCTGCTACCATTATACCATGATGTTTTTACATTGAGTTCTTTTGTGGTTTCTTTATTCTTGAAAACCTTTTTCTCTATTCACTTTGAATCATTTTCCTAGAACCATACATTTGCACTCAAACAAATTAAATAATCAATTACACAACCATTACCACAATGCATAATCTACATACCTACTATAAATAGACTCTACTTAATGAATAGTGTAAATGAAATTGACCAGAATACTTATTTGTGCAACAACCCATAAAACTAAAAAAAAAAACAATCTCAAAATGTAATTAAATTAAATTTCGAAATCAAGTAAAAGGTAAAGAAAAAACAAAAATACAAAGTCGATAAACCAAAACCCATAATATTAAATCATGCACTGTCTAGCTGATTTCATACATTTACAGTGAAATTGTATTTATTGTAAGCGACACTTGTATTCGAATATAGAATTTTGTATTTGGGATAAAATTCAAACATTCTACAACTTCGAAATTTGAAATCGACCGCGTCCACCCTCGTTGTGGTAGGCATTTTGCTTCACCTAGTATATTGGCTGTTAGATATAAGTGAGCATTATCATCACATCACTTCACCACATCCATCATATTAACATAATCATTAACTTTCAGAACTGATCATTATCTATCATGATTCATGATGCATGTCATTAGTATTGATAACACTTACCTAACATACAACTATAGAATGTAGAACATTAGATTGCTTGCTTACCAATTCTTATTGAAATTCCTTTTTGTTATTGTTTTTAAAATTTTATGTCATGTCTAAAATTTTGAAATTGACTTACAGTTTTACCTAATGAATTTAATAAATGCAGTTTAATATAATTTCCGAAAAATCATTGTTTCTGTACAATTTTCAGATGGTTCACGCATGCTGGTGGTACTATTTTTCAAAGTTCACAGAATTCTTTGATACGGTAAGTTTTGAATAATACCGAATATACGCCAATTTGCATCGCATGGTTCTTATCCTAACGCAAGCGCCAATCGTGTATGGCGTTGTGTTGTGATAAGGATTACAAGAGTTAATCCTTATCAACACTTCCTCTAACGAATTCCTCTATTAATATTTTTTATGTAACAATAAGATCGAGCACGAATTCCCGCCAAACAGCATTTTTACTGGGACTCGTGCCATCTAATTTTCTTATTTCTTACAAAACTGACCAGCTGTACTAAAACCTCATCCTTAAAAATATTTTTTTTTCTTTATTGACAGATCTTCTTCGTGCTGAGAAAGAAGTTTGATCATGTATCAACATTACACGTAATCCACCATGGCGTGATGCCGATGTCTGTGTGGTTCGGCGTCAAGTTCACGCCCGGCGGTCATTCGACATTCTTCGGCTTGCTCAACACCTTCGTACATATTATTATGTACTCGTACTATATGCTCGCAGCTATGGGCCCACACATGAGGAAGTACCTGTGGTGGAAGAAGTACCTTACTACTTTACAGATGGTAAGAAAATAGGATGTTTGAAAAGTGTCACAATTAGATTGAGCAACTAGAAAAATATTGTAAATAAATTCGCCATTGTAGCCGTAATAGGATACGTTGGCTACTTCTGGAAAAAGTAATAAAACACATTAAAAAAACTGTAAACTTAAATATTACAAAAAAAAATGAATTAAAGCTCACATTTTCTCATTTAATTTACTATGAATTATTTGAGAAGCTTAATAGTAGAGTTTCATAAAAATGCCTAGTTGCCTATTTCACTACATAGGCCAAGACCAAAACCAGTCTAAAATGTTAAAGAACTTGTCATAAAAAAATATTGTATTTTCCAGGTCCAGTTCGTGGGTATCATGGTGCACGCCTTCCAACTGCTGTTCATCGACTGCGACTACCCGCGAGCGTTCGTCTGGTGGATCGGCATGCACGCCGTCATGTTCTTCTTCCTTTTCAAAGACTTCTACAACCAGTCCTACTCTAAGCCTAAGGTATGCCAACATCATTTATATAAAGTTAAAATCCATAATATTCGCCCGTTTTGATACGTCGACTACGTCCGATGAGTACGCGTGATTGAAAAGCAACAAATGTTAAGCACCTCTCAGTGCATTCAGTCTGTCTTTGGTCAAAGTCAAAATCCAGATGGCCTCTAATCGAACTCACATAGCACCGAGAGAAACGATCACACCCAATATCACACCAAAGAAATCGTGCACATTTACAACTCGTTACGCGCAAATGTCGAATTTTCCGACCCTATTTGAGTTCGTTTAATCTGAAATCTGAAAATTGGCTTAATCTGAAAGCCAAACACAACTGACTTACTGACTGACTTTGAGAAAAGACTAGACTGATGATGATATTTATAACATGATTTTGATGCTAACAGGTTCGCGCCAGGTCTCCCCAACCAGAGACGACAGAAATAAAAGACATCACGTTCAAAAACGGTTCGTTGAAGAACGGCTTCAGCAACGGGCACACGAACGGCACGTTCGCACGTGCGCGCACCGTGCTGCCGGCCGGCAACTGACGGCGGACCAGGAGACCTCCTTAGCATTCCGTAGTACTGTGATTATAGCCTGGAATTATCACGGGACGTTAATACTTCTTATTTAATGCGTGGACCTTCGGGGTAACGGTGTCGGATCATGTGCCGCATGCAGCCTCGTCAATAATAACCCTAGGAGTAGTGGTACATGTGATTTGTCTAGTGTACATACAGTTAGGCGGTATCAATGGTGTAAATTTTATTTTATTGATGTAAATGTATAGCTAGATTTGTGATCACATAGCGTTTTATACTTTTATTATTAGAATTAGATAATATGTTGCTTTTAGAGTTTAGAAAACCTCTAAAAGAATACAGTCATAATACCTACTTACAGAAACATGTATGTTATACATGGTGCTTATTTAATTAAATATATTAATTACGATGATGAGCTTGTAAACGATAAAATAATCTTTTCACTATATTGTTTAAACATCACATTTGAATGTTGAGAACTTGAGAATCAGACATCAGATTAGCTATGTTTTATTATGGCATGACAGCAGAATCATTATTCATTACTTACTCATAAATTACTTTATTTGTCCATGTGTGTATGTCACTCGCAAAACAATGCAATAAATAACAACAAGGTAGCTCAGGTTGTAGTGCTATTAAAATATTGTTGAATCACTGTTTAGTTTTAAGTATTGATCAGTATTTTTACAAGCTCATGATTATTATCAAGACCATTGTTCACTATGTTAGATCAAAAATAGGTTTTATACAGTTGGTTGGGCAAATGCCACAATAATTATTCTGATGATTAAATCAATTTCAATTCAAAAGCTGTTTGCCTTTTTATATATTTATCAAACATTTAAAGGTATTCATTATTTCAATGACAACTTTTATTGTTGTAAATTGACGTGATTATGTTTCTATGTTAAGTACAACAACTGTATTTTAATTTCAACCGAATGTTCAATTTAGGTTTAGAATACTTGACACTAAAGTGGTTGTGTTGGTTATTTATTTTGTTTAATTTATCTTTTATTTATAACAAAATTATGTATATAAGATCAAATCGATAACGGGTTTAATAGCAGTAGCTTTCAAACTTCCTTTTTAGTCTTCCGTTTTGTTTTGTACTTACCAAAATTAAAGGTGCTTTTTGTACTCCGAATATTCTGCTTATGTTAGCAGCCAAGCAGCTAAAGCTCACCATTTTGTAAATATAAATTTTGTTGTTTCATTAATCATATAGAAATCAATTTATGTACCTATTGTAATTTTTATACAAAATTATGCAATTAAAATATAAGTGTAATATTACTGATTTTTTTTATTTAACCTTATTTTTTTGTTATTCTTAAAAGCCACCACTCATGTTCACACACATCCCAAAGGTGATACTTCTCTCATCTCTAACTGGAGAAAGATTTTTTTAAATCAGTCATTCAATACAAAATCTTTTCTATTTTAGCATAGCATATTATTATTTAAACTTTTTTGGAGTTCACATGGTACTAAAAAGCTTTTATTAAAATAAACAAGTTTATTTTCAATTAAATATTCTAATTAATATAAAATACATTTAATATTAGATCTTAGTGTACAGTTTCTTTATACAATTTAAAATTTTAATAGAGAATACAACTCAGTTATTTGGCCAAAGATAACAAATTATAATGACTACACACAGCTTTTGCTATGCAACCTTTAGATAAAGGTTTTACAGGATCGTCATGAATTGCTTAATTCATTTCTTATGGTAAGACGGGAGTATAAAAATGTATAAAAGATAATAAGTGTATAAAAATATAAAATGTCTCTTACGTTAACACAAATCAAAATGAAAATGAATATGTTTTACTTTATAATTCAATAAAAAAGTTTCAAAAACTAATAATTTAATTTTAATAGATTCTGCAAATATCATAAAATAAAAAATTGTGATATCATTTATGCCTATAACAAATTGAATCAGGTAAATCGTACAAACCTCAGAGTTATGTATACTTAATAATGTCTAAACTACAGTTGATTTGATTGAAAGACTAGTTTGGCTGTGCGAGGTTCAGTAATCTTTCCAGCTTATTTTAAGTACATTACATACATACAAAAACACATTTACTTGGCAGACTTTGCACAGCGGAATCCCAAGTTTCCTGCAGAACTGTCTTCTGTGTTATGAGACCTTGAAGAGCATCTATAGCGGTAACAGTAGGATAGGTGGCACAGGTAAGAACCACCTTTCTTCACCTTTTCTTTAGGCTGAAAAGGGAGTTTTTGTTACTTATTTCATTTTATAAAATTAAGTTTATTAATATAAAATTGAAACTAAAATGGAGGGCAATAAAGAAAGTTTTTTTACACACGTAAATAATCACAATTAGCTAATATTCTTATTTTTCTCAAAGTTGTTTGTTTGGTATCACAACGTGTGTCTCATTTCAGCCGTCAGTGGCGGAATCATCAACATCAGCAATTTGCCATAAAGAAAAAAATATTAGAAAAGAATTTCATTCTGGCATACAGCTTATGTATACATAAACAATAAAGGCTTCAGCAACTTGATTAAAAACATTACATTTTTTCCAGCCCAGGAATCTTCAGTCCATTCCCACACATTGCCAGCCATGTTGTATAGGCCAAAATCATTTGGAGGAAACATGTCTACCGGGCAAGTACCTTCATAACCATCTTTGGCTGAATTGTGTGTCGGAAAAGTGCCTTGCCATATATTAGCCCTGAGGAAAAAAAAAGAAATAAGATATTATTTTCATTACAACAGTTAATATAGTTTGGTTTCATAAACATTTGAAAGAAAGAGTTTACATATGTTTTCGATCAGGGAAAAGTTTGTCTCCCCATGGGTACTTTGTATCTCTATGGCCACCTCGGCAGGCTGCTTCCCATTCTGCTTCTGAAGGCAATCTGCCCCCTTTCCATTTGCAGTATGCTTTTGCATCATTCCATGACACATGACTAACAGGGTGATCCATTGATTCTAAAAATAAAAATCAATAATGAACTTGATACAATTGGAAAAAATAAAAATAAGTTTATTACTTTAAACAGAATTCCAACCATTAGTTACTTATATACCTTTTATATCTGAATCTGGTCCAAATGGATGTCTCCAGTCAGCACCCTGCACTTTATACCACCAGACTGCCTGTACAGCACGATAATCTTTCAATTGTTCTTTAAATGTACTATTAAGAAATGCTGCGAACACAAAACTATCTCCAAACTGTTCGGCTTCAGTCTTATAATTAGTCTTATCTACAAAATGAGCAAAAGCCTCATTTGAGACTTCATATTTATCTAAATAAAAACCGTCAAGTTTAACCAATCTTTTAGGACCTTCTTGGTCACTTTCTATTGCTATATCATCTGTGCCAACTTGATATTCATCAGTGGGCACAAATATCATTGATTCTGATGTAGTTTTTTTCTCTATTGTGCTACAGTCATCACCACCATCCTGGCATCTAGAACACTGATCTGCATCGCTATCCAGATGGTTAAAAATACTTTCTGAAGCGATCTGCGCATCCTCGGCACGATTAAGGTTACAACCACAGCCCGATTCCTTAGATGTTATAACAGGTTGTAGAACACAGATTAATATAATAAATATCATTGTTAACACATTGAGTTATGTATTTCTAGTTTATTTTCACTTTATTTCAGATTTTGTTTTGATGGCTTGCAATAAAGTTTTCTTTATAAATTCGAGCAATATTTATGTTGACATGATCAGCCTATTTTAACTCTGTATAATTGTAGAGCGATACTTCTGGCTAGTCCATAGAAAGTAATTTGGAATATTATCAAATATTCAACACTATATAAAATAAATTGTCCTCTGTTTTCTTTCAAAACTAAAGTTATCACTGTTACTGTTATAATAGTGTTATCAGTTTTCAGACTCCTGTCTTTCAGTCACTGATGACAGTGACACTTGCTTGCAGTACCACAGACCTATACAGACCACACCACAGGACACTAAGAAGAACATGAATGGCACTAGAGACTTCCGACTTCCGGCTGACAGATACGGACCTCAATACGGACAAATTATTTAATAAAAGATTGAATGTCTGAGCTGTAAGAGCGTTGCATTGCAGAACGGTTCTGCTTACTCTATAATAGCATTTACCTTGAGCACAAGACGTGAAGTGTGCTTCAGCAAAGTGAGAAACCAGTGCGTTAAAAACATAGCTTATAATTTATATTTCTAACTAGCTTCCGCTTCCACTGGCGATTTCAAGACGTCCCGATGAATCTATTCCCTGCAAATAGATAAATGGTACCTAACCTACATGTTATTCTGATATATAAGCTGTATTATTTCCAAGTTTCATCAAAATCTATTCAGTAGTTTCTAACGAGAAAAAGCCACATCCTCACAAACTTTTTGTTTATAATTAGTTGTTGATAACTTCATATTCGGGAATCAATACGGAGGGTGGTTGTGACATAATAATATTTATCACGTTATACTTTAAATAAATTGTTTCACTTTGCACCCTTTTGAATAGAAAGGCATCTACGTAAAGAAAAACAAATATGCGGACTTAAACAAATTTATTAGTTACAATTTATACAGTGGTTAATTTGTAGATGTAAATAAAGTTATGGTCATCCAAATAATAGTCTATAGAAAAAGGAAAAGAGTAAAAAAAAAAAAGTTAACTTCAATCCTTTACTCAGCAGAACCATGTAATAGGGTCGGGCTGGAATGCTGCAAAAAAAAATCTTTTTACTATATCTGAATGCAGTTAAGAGATTTTTTCTTTTAAAACAAAATTACAATTCTAACAAAGTACATTAAGGCAAGGCATGCCAAATGCCTGGATCTTGACCAAGACTATAAAAACATCAAAATTGAATAAAATACAACTAAACTGTATAAGTAACATTTGATTAGTTGAGCTCCTCACCTTGATGAACTTTCAAATAATTATTCATATAATTACTGATTAATTGTTGATCATACAAAAACCTAGTCACTGAAAATAAACAAAAATAAAATAAGTGACATCGTTCCCACTAATTTAATACTCACTTTAGTAGTAGGGGGCAATGATGCTAAATCGGTAGATTCTCGAGCGTCATGGGGGCCTATTGGGTACATTTTGTGAATTAGTTAAAAATTAAAAAATAAGAATAAAATGAGAGTATTAAATTACTGGGAAATAAAGGCACAATTTCCCCTGAAAATATTAGAAAGGAGAATGGGCGGTTTCGTATCATGGGCGTTCTCCGCCCAGTTTTATGCACAGTTATTTTAAATCGACTTCCAAAAAAGGAAGAGCATCTCAATTTGGACGGTGTACTTTTTTCACGTATTTTCGTTCTTTTGAAAGGGTATGGGGATAAAAGGTTAGTACCTACCTATTTTTACACGCTCAAGACCTGTTGATAACTTAGTGATCAGCTTCCACCAAGATAAATGTCACAAATCGCCAATTCTCCCTTAAAGTTATGTAGCTACCCTGATTTCAAAGGGTATACATGTTCTTGTTAAGGCCCGCTGAAATCAGGGAAAGCATACGTCCTTAAGTTGCAATCAAACAAACACTAGTTAAATTACTCGTGGTCTACTTACAATAGAAGTGGTACAATGTCCTCTTGTCTCATCTTACCGTAGTATTTAACGATACCATCAACATGCCCCATACCAACGACTGCCAGTACTCGAGGCTTTTCAACTGTTAAAATATAAAATAGTTAGATATTTAATTTTCGTATTTTTCGTTACACGCACAATGGCCGCATAGAGGCCACATTAGTTTGTAACTTCTTATCATACAAATTATTTAATAGATACTTGCCCGAACGAACACACTCCTGTAGCGAGTAAGCGAGACATTTGTCACGTTCGTCGACAAATACGTGAAATATTTTCTTAAAGGCTGGAACATCTTTAGTTATTTCTTCAAATTGTGCTTGAACAAAGTCTCTGTCTTTGTATCTTTCTAATTGTTCCTTGCTGCATCAGATAATAATTAATCATTAATTAGTGGCTTAAATTATTCAATAAAAGGCTGACGTTGTCCCTAAACAGAAATACTCACTCCAAGGGCTTAGGATTTGTTGTAGTGAGGTGGTATAGGACTTGTCCCAATTCATACACACTCAAAGACTGGAATGCTCGCGCTATTGTTATTTGTATGGGCCGATCACCGAGAAATAATTTGCATCCAGGTATCTTTTTCATCTGGAAATGGAAAGTGATTAAAATGGAAAGCTTGCTTTTCTAAAAACTGCAGATACAAGAAAGAGTTGTAAAATATAATTTATTATTTTGAATGGATGCTGTCTTATGGCAGTAGTTACAAATGTCTATGATTCAAACCCACCTCATGATAAGCTCGTCGGAATTCCCCACCAGGCGCGACTCCCAATTCTTTGGCAATGTCAGCATACGTTTTCAACAGCATTGCATGCAACATACCAGATACAAAGTTCTGCCCTTTTACCGCTTCTCTGTAAAAAATGGTTTTATGACGAAAGGGGAATCAAATATTGGGACTTTCGATTTCTTTTGCATTCTCCACCTACTCCCTGTTATTCATCCCACTCGGTTTTGGGTTGGTTGGACTATTTAAGAAGATGGTAGTATTAACTTACTTTAACTTCTGCGCATCAAAGTTCTTTGCGTCTTCCAAAAATTTCTTGTCGTCTAGTTCTAGAAGGGAAACCCGTTGGCGGCATAATTCAATGAGAATTGCGTTTGGGTTCAGAACTTTAACTATCTGATGACAAAGATTATTTCAAACGTCGCATTAGCTACATCACATGTAGGTAGCAAATAGGTATACCTATAGATAGCAATCATATGTAGCAAAACTAGAAATTGGCGTATCTTTGATCTAACACTACTTGTTAGGATACCTAACTATAAAAAAACCTAACACACTATAGTTATTTGTAGGTAGGCACAGTGGCGTAGCGTGTGGGGGGCAGGGGGGGCAAATTCCCCGGGCGGCAGCTTTTAGGGGGCGGCAAAATTTACCAAATTAAAAAAAATTGTTCGCAACTAGTATCTGCGCCGCTACATAAAACTGTCTAACAATAACAAAACATTAAACAAGAAAGTTGAAACTTTTAAAACTTAAAATTAATTATTGTTAAAATTTGGTACTTAAAACACACGTGATCAACGTCTAAGCGGCGAAGCATCGTACCTACCGAACATGCACGAAGGAGGCAACGGCGGCGGCGGCCGCATCGCCCACGCGCGAATTTTCGCGATATCTAACTTTATTTTTATTGACTTATAATTGTGAGCGGGGGTTTTCGCATGGACGTATATCGGGTGTGTCGTACCTAGTCCCCCCATTCATGAAAATGTATGTTTGGGCTACATTTTACGTAATTTTGGTTTTGAGTCTTAAATAAAAAATAATTAAAATTTCGCGCTCGCTTCGCTCGCGTATTCAGAACCTGTATTGTGTTGTATTGTCAACAAACAAAAAGTTAATTACGTTTGGGCTAAATTTTACGTAATATTTGGTTTAAGTCCGATCAAAATTTCGCGCTAGCTTCGCTCGCGTATTTAGAAACTATATTCTGGCCCTTATCTTTGCATTTGTCAACAAACAAAACGTTAAGTACGTTTGGGCTAAATTTTACGTAATTTTTGTTTTAGGTCCGATAAAAATTTCGCGCTCGCTTCGCTCGCGTATTCAAAAACGATGTGCCCTTATTTTTGCATCGGTCAACAAACAAAAAGTTAAGTACGTTTGGGCCAAATTTTACGTAATATTTGGTTTAAGTCCGATAAAAATTTCGCGCTCGCTTCGCTCGCGCATCTGGAAACTACATAGGCAAGTTTTTCTTTATTTACATTTGCTTACCTACACAACTGCCGACATGCGTTTAGCAAAGTGCTAATTTAGGTAAACCGATGAGGTGGTCCCCGCCAAGACAAACTTTACTAACTAACTAACTTACCTAAAAGAATTTTAAAACCTTCAAGAAATCAAGTAACAAAGATATAAAAGAAAAGTCTACTTGAGAACCTCCCCCTTCTGCCGGGGCTGCGGGTTGTTCGAAAGAGTTACCGCGGCTCTGGAACATAAAAGGCCTTCGACGGAACACGACGGTTTTTCGTCAGTAAGAGTCTGACACTCCCTCACCGCTGCTAACCCACAGCGGGAAGGGTCATTTGATGATTTTTAACGTCGATACAAAAAAAACTTCCCCTTTTTTTGAAGTCGGTTAAAAATGACAAAGGGCCAGTAACACTTGTTAAAAAAAATACACGGGAAGGGGCGGCAAAATCGACAACTGCCCCGGGCGGCAGATACCCACGCTACGCCACTGGGTAGGCAGGTCCAGTATACCTCGGAAACATCTTCCACAGACTGTTTGCTAAAATGTACGGTTCCCAAGAGCACCACCGTAGAATCTTCATCATGTTGTATAAGAGTTGCAGATTTTGGCAACGGAATTGATGAGCTGGAGAAGTGCCTTGGAAATATTGAGCACACTGCTAAATATGTAAAAGGAAGGTAATATTAGAGACGTTATTATATTTGACAAATATACTAAATCACTAGGTTCATAGAATAATACCAGATTTTCAAATAGGTAGGTATGACGTGTAGGTACTTAGTTACTTACGTGGTTTAATAGGATTACATTTTTTTACTGGAACATCAAAGGTTTTGCTCAAAAGTCGTCTAACCAGGATGCATGTTTGGTATTTCATATTTATCTTAGACTTTTTAACAAACAATTTTGTTGCATTATTAACAAATTACTTGGAATTTCTTGTGGAAGCATTATTTTACTGCAAAATGTCCATTTTGGTATTTTTATGACAGTCCAAACAAAAAAACTTGTTATGAACTGGCGTATTTTTTTTCATCCAGCCAGTAGCGGAATTAAAAAGGTATTAGGGAAAAGGTTTTCTTTAAAGGCCCCTTTCACCATAGTGTTCTCGTGGACAGAAAGGCGAAAAGGCTTCCCCCATGCTGTTGGAGTTTATCAGCGCGGGGCAATTTTGGTTTAGACTTCCCCCATTCATTTGGACTGGAAGCCGACCCCAACATAGTTGGGAAAAGGGCTCGGACGATGGACTTCCCCCATTCATTTGGTTCTATGGGGCATGCGATCGCCCTCACTGTGGCGGAAAAGTTAAACTGCATGACTGCTTTAATTTTGTTTACCGTTTAGTGCCTAACACGTAATACTTTAGTCTTTCTTTAAAATCTGTATTTATCAGATATTTTTTTTAAATATTGATACTTTACTATTCCGCTTACTTTATCTACATCTAGCGCCATCTATTGTCGAGTAGCGAAACTTAGACCACACTTTGCTTACAAAATAGTTGTTACACAATTTTCTGCCGGGTTGGGTGTAAAGCCAACTAACATAAGTTAGTACCTATAAATAATAAATAAATAAATAATGTCGGGACACCTTTTCACACACGGTTGGTTAACCCCATGGTAAGTTATTAATTAACTTGTGTTACGGGTGCTAACACAACTGATAAACTATATATAGCTACATATTTATAAATACATATTGTAAACACCCAGACCACGGCCAACAAGCATGCTCTTCACACAAATGTCGACCGAACCGGGACCTCAAATTCGGCAGTCCGGTTTGGTGACCATTGCGCCATAGAGGTCGTCAAATACTACCACCACTTAGGTGAAAAATTCGTATGGTAGGTGTAGTTAATATGAATCGGTATGCTTTTTATAAGTCCTCCAAGAATCTCTCTCTCTCAGCTGTTTATATATTGGTCTAGCTGTTATGTGACAAGAACCGGGTGAAAAAGACTGTTTCTATTGAACTAGGACAGGTACTGCTCTAAAATCTACGAACTGAACCGCCGTGTTTTCATACAAAAGTGCTCTGCACGGGGTTACGCGAGAAGCACCTTCGTATCAATATCGCGGGTTATGTTCGATTTATCATATTAGACACATAACAACTAAGTTAGCTACAGTAAGTCAAATAAAACACATATAGTTCGGCCATTCAGAGAATGCGTTCCTGACACGTCGCGATTGAACTGACGACGTAACTTTGCAATGGCGTTGCAGTTACGATAAAAATATTTTTGCTGGTTGTTTACCGTTTTAACAATTGAGGAGCATTAAAACAACATTATTATATCAATAATCAATGAATGTAGTTACGTCGTCAGTTCAATCGCGACGTGTCAGGAACGCATTCTCTGAATGGCCGAACTATAATTATGATGCTTACATAAAGTTATTTATTTATTGTATTAAGTGTGAACATGTCTGTATTACGTACATATTATGAGTCTGATTCACTCCGTGACTGAATTTTCATTAGAGGAACTAGGAACACCCCCGGTGTCCCATGGGTCTACGAATAATATACCAGACTATAATAACATAATATTTAAAACTGTGGGTGTATAATTAATAACTTGACTTTGTCTTTGAGACGGATGGAAACTTATTATTTTCTATCACAGTCCTTTCAATGCTATTTTTATCAATCAAACCAATAAAATATTTAAAAATTGGTCAATCACTCATTGAACACTTTGTATCATTTAGAAGTTTCTAGCCGTCTTGTGGCAGTTATTGAAATGCGACTACATATTTCGTAGGTGCATTTGACAATGGCTTAAATACAATCTTTATCAATTTGAATGTGTATAGAAGTGGCTAGTTGGTTGCGATGCGATGTGCAAAGTTGAAAAGACAAACCTAATAAGATGCTACCTGCGTACTTACATACATGGACATGACATATTATGAAACATTGAAGTGATCCATTGCCTGGTTATACATAATATTCATGTTTACTACAGTCCCGTCCATATCCATCTCCCTCTCTCACAAACTCACACGCACAAGACACAGACACACACACTGGAATTAAGATCTCTTGAAGGTGTCATGCTAAGCCGCGGAGAGATCATGTCTCATGTATTTTCGCCGAGATTTATGAGCTGTAAATAACAAGTAATCGGACGGTGTGCAATTCAAGCATTACATTAACAACTATATGAAAGAAAACAAGTAAAGCCAAAAAGAAAATGAACCAATTTAATTACATTCTGTATAATGATTAAATAACCTAGCATTTATTTTAAAACTGATAACAATAACTGAAAAACTCAAAAATGCATAGTGTAAACCCAGTTGGTTTGCTGTGGTTCATCTACTTACAATAAAAAATAACCAAATTTTACAAATCAGTTTTAGCTACCGGTTTTGGAAGTCCATATTGTGAAACTTCAAAAATAACCAGCTCTTTTTATTTTAATTGTCAATTAACATGAGAGCTTTCCAAAAGTTGCTTTAATTTAAGACTAGGGTATTGAAGTTAAAACCTTAACTAAAAAACTTCTTACAGAAAAGTAACGAATATCAACAAAGTGCAAACATATCGATAAGCTCAAAGGACTTATTTACCATTCTATCAGTAATTGCGAATTAATTAAAAAAGCTACTCTATTCTAAATCATTTTACAGAAAGGCAAAACATTTGAATGTAAAATGGGACTTTGTTAATTTTCCGACAACTATATTCGTAAAACAATGTGAACTTTAAATAACTTTCGACTCCAACTATAAACCATAAACCCCATCAAACTTCAACATATTTGATTGAAAAATAACAAAGTCCCATTCCATTCTTTGTATATTTATGAGCTAGTTTCTATTTTTCATATTCCTAGTGCAAAGGCAAACACGCAATCCCAGGTATTGTTATCACTATAAGGCTACATCTAGCAATGAACTTGTCTTACGATAATATTATTTTTATCAATAGGTTTTTCAATCCTACATTTAATTATATAATAACATCTTTCTATTTTTTAAAGATCATAATGCACTATATTTTTTTAATAACCTATGGCCAATTTCTTTTAACGAGTAATCTAAATGCTAACTCTCTTACGACAAATTGCATTTTAGGTAATAGTTTCATTGCAAGTTATTATTTTAAAAAAATCACAGAATCAAACGACATAAATCAGCTTCTTGTTATTTTAGTCTTCAAACATGAATCGACCACCCTGAAACAAAATATGCAATTAATTATTGGTATTAGTATTGTATTCTAAATAACATGCAAATCTCATACTAATTGTTAGGTACGTGTATTCTTACGTTATATATGTGAAAAATCTGTTGTATCTACACTAATATTATAACGAGAAACGTTGATTGTTTGTATGACACGAATAGGCTCTGAAACTACTGCAATGATTGGATTAATTGTTTCACTGTTGAGAAGCTTCATTATCCCGGATGAACATGAGCTACATTTTATCCAAGTATGGGCAGTACTTCTTACTTACTACTACAGACGAGGCTAGTAATAAATCTGCTCACCACAATCGTAAAAGGCAAGTATTTAGTCATCAAGGAAACCAGCGCCGTGGCCTGAGCTTGTAGCCGGCGTAGATCAGGGCGCCCACGCAGGCCACGCGGATCGTCACTCGGATTACACGAGTCGACAGCGACGGCGGCGGAACTCTGTTGGAAAAACACAAATTGACCTTTTTACCTTTTGTATAACTTGAGAAAATGTGGAGACACTGTTCCAATATTATAACATAATGGGAGGTTTAAAATAGTAAAAACAATACGTTACACGATCAAACACTAGAGCAAGTATGAAAACTTACAGGTATATTAGGGAAAGGCGAGACTCACTTTTATATTGGAATAGTAGTTTCAATATGAATATTTTGAATGAAAAAGATAATTTACTGCCAGTGTAAACAATCTTTTTGATAGTTAAATAATTGCTTAACTGTTGAGAAATGAAAAATGATAAATTCTTACTGAAGTAGTGGTGGAATGTCTTGAGGTTTGATTTTACCCCAGTGCTCCACAATACCCGCCACGTGCCCAATGCCAACTACGCCTACAATGCGACACGGCTCCCGCCCTGAATAAATTACAATTACTTTGATTAAAAAACAATAACTTAAACATTAATGCATAAAATAGCAACTTATCGGACGACATTGACAGGTTCGAGAAGTAAGAAAAAAACTGTCCGTTCACATTCCAAGTTTCAAGTTTCAGGAAAACAGAAACAAAGGCTTTTGTATGAAAGAGTTACAACATTCTTGACTTATTACATTCCATAATTTACATAGCGGTGGAAATATAAAAATCTCAACATTATTATGGACCATGATCGGCACAGCGAGAGATTTAGAAGAGAGGAATTATTTTCAAATAAGTAAACAACATCTTAGTATGTATATAATCATACTCACGTGGAATCAAAGCAGCAACTTGTAGAGAATGGCAGAGATACATGTCTCGTTCAACGACAAACACGCGCTTTAAAGCCGGGAACTCCTCAGCCATCTCCTCCAACATATCTTCCAACATTTTCTTTTGCTTACATTTTTCTACTTCTTCCAGGCTGAAAATATAGAATAGTCATAGTTTTACAATACCCATATTTTGGTAACTATAGTTTTCGCAAAACTTAATGACGGCTCGCAACTAACTTCCTAGCATAGCTGTCAGTTTTCAAGAAAAATACTGTTGTTTGTATTGACTGACTGCAACTGTCAATTGCAAATTATAAGCGCATGACGTCTACTAAAGTAACTCAATGATTTTCAGATCCGCCATGATGTTTAGCACAAACTATAGCACAAGATATGCATAACAATATTTGGGAACTAACCTTATAGTCTGGTTGGATGTGAGCAAATGCCAAATGAACCTTATGGTCTGTCCCCAAGAAAGGGATGCAATGGCCCTGTGAAGAGTAATGTCTATTGCTCTGTCACCCAGATGTACAATGCAGCTGGGGATTTTCTTAGCCTGAAATAAATTATTAACATTATAGCATGATTTTTTATTGTGAATACACCCAGAGTAATTAAATTGTAAATGGTTCACATAAATTTTAAGTTTATTGTTACTAACATACTTGGGCCTAGTTGCCGTCAACAAATAAGTTTTATATTTATAAATAAAAATAAAATAACTTTCCCAGATTGTGTCTAAAAGTTAATAACATTTAAATTTTCTGCTTAAGTCATTTTTACCTCAGCCATAGCACGTCGGAATTCGCCACCAGGCGCCATCCCCAATTCTCTTGTGATATGCGCCGACATGTTCAATAACAGTATATACATCAACCCATTAAAAACTCCATTCTGAGCCATTGTTGCTCTGGAAACAATAAATAAACAAACATACAGTTAATAGTATGATGCAAAGTATGACAGAATTGCATTGTTATTTTAACACAATGACTACTACCTGACCAATATAGTAAACATATTTATTAAAACATTGGTTTATATGTATAGATAAATTAGAATCAGTAAAAATACTTTGTGTATTTTTGCTGCTTATTTACCAAGATTAGATTCATAAAGTTTCTAATATAAGTAGTAAATGTACTAAAGAGATTACCTGATCTTTTTAATATTAATGTTCTTAGCTTCTCTAAGTATGACTTCTTCATCTAATAACAGAATATTAGTTCTCTGCTCACATAATTCCACCATCACAATGTGAGGGTGCACTTCTTGTATCACCTGAAAAATTTATTTCAAAGAGGTTCAAAATCCTGGGAGTTATGCAATATAAATTGTATACTATGAAATGAATATTTGATATGCCACCATAGATTTTATTTAGTGTTCTAGCTGTTTTCCTACTATTTCAACCATATCTCTGGGCTTCTTCCCATACCAGGCTTTAAAATATAGCCTATGTTACTCGCCGATAGTGTATCTTTCTTACAGTGAAATCATATTTCAATTCGGTTCAGTCATTTCAGAGCCTCGATGCAAACAAAAAATTATTCAGATAAGTATAGATTAATACTGTTTGAATGCACATACCCTGGACACATCTTCTTGAGACTGTATGCTGAAGTGAGCGGTGCCCACTAGATATACTTTGCCACCATCAGGGGCATCAAGCACCGTCACCGTGCTCGGAAGTCCATCATCCATGGGCAACTCAGAAACACCTGCAAATTGCAACTCATGTATATTGTATTGTAGATTGAAAGATCAACTGTTCAACAACATTTCTTATTAAATAATTTGATAATCAGGAACTGCTATGGTTGTAGGTTCAATGTTCAGATAATATTTATGTTCTCAATGTATTTAGGGAAAAATGGTGCAAATAGATTTTGGTTGATCT
Source organism: Helicoverpa zea (assembly GCF_022581195.2). Taxonomy (NCBI): domain Eukaryota; kingdom Metazoa; phylum Arthropoda; class Insecta; order Lepidoptera; family Noctuidae; genus Helicoverpa; species Helicoverpa zea. The sequence goes on along the minus strand of NC_061456.1, from coordinate 5,289,192 downwards.
TGATTAATGGAACTTTGGACTATTAGACCAGTTATCGGTTGCTTAAATAACATTAAATTATTTACCATCCTCCATGTCACATTCTGGATTTGAGTCTACAATTTGGTTTTCCGATGGTGTCTCCTTCTTCTGATCGGGTGTAGAAGTGACAAAACTTGGTTTATCTGAAATGAGTTAGGTAGATAACATAACATACGTGTGCATATGAAGATGCACACTTTTGGTACTTGTAAAGACCTCAGCGATAGTAAAGATATACCAATAAAGATAAAAAATAAAAGGAAATATTACTCTAAACCTTTTTCAGGCACATGCAAGCAAATAATGTAGTTGATCACCTTGGGCAATAGCTGAGGGGCCAGGCAACATCGCCGCAGTTGTGCTCACTTGCGCATCGCCACTTCCATCTTCAGCTTTAATAAAAACTTTACACTCATTGACTATATCAACATTCACCCCCGAAGACTGGGGCTTCACAAACAACTGATCTTCTTCTAAATCACTTCGAGTCACCAGCCTTTCATTATTTAGGAGACGATCAGCAGCATCCATTGTATTATTGAATTACTGCAAGAAAAGTGCCACATCAAGATAATATGGTGCAACCAACAGCTGTTATTAACAATTCAATTTGTTATTTATAAATAGAAATAATACTAGATATCATGAAAACATATACACAATCGCGTAAAACGACAGTATATCTAGCCATTAAATTAGTAAAGCGGTTATCAAATTGCCAACTCAATTTTTTTAGTGAAAGTACTATTTTGCTGCAGTTTACTTATTCAATTAAAATAAAACATACCTTTAAGAAAAAGTTCAAAATGTGCGACCTGCAATGAATAATAAATTCTTAAGGTTTCAAAATCTATACAAGTTTTTTTTATTTTGATTTCTTGCACATTTTTTTAGTTTTCTTTTCCATGCAAAAATCAAAATGCAAATCGCAAGTGACAGATACCAACTGCAAAAAATAAGTTGTCGTGTTTTGTCGCGATGCAGTGTTCCCATTCCTAAAAAAAATATAATCGCCTAAAAACATGAAGACGACGCTGCACTTTTACACAATGGTACTGGTTAATGTACATAAAAGACTTTCATCCCATTATCCTACATTGACGATAGATTATTACAATGTAGCAATAAATGACATAATCTTTTTGTAAATACAAATATTAACTTCTCGACAAAAGCCGCAATGCTATATAAATAAATGGATAGTGGACAGCACTAGCACTGTTACGTCACTTCAATCCGACATTCGAAATTCGATTTTTCTTCGGATTTGCAATAAAACTACTTTGCAGAAGTCCGAAATAAAAACAGAAAATGAGTGCCTGGAGACAAGCTGGTCTTAAGTAAGTTCTATATTCACAAAGATAATGCACGACAATTGTTATTTTATGTGTAACAGATTTACTAAAGGTTATGTTATTTTAGTTACATAAACTACTCCAACATCGCCGCTAAGATGCTGAGGCGATCCCTGAAACCAGAATTACGCGCTGAAGCATTAAAACGTGACGATTCCAATGTCCGTATTACCCCATGGGCTAACGGCAGGCCAGCCCGTAAGTATTGAAGTCAATTAAGCCTAATAGACAAAACCTTATTATTTTTTAATTAGGTACCTACCGACAGGTCCTTGATCCACTGGGACTATGAATGAATTTAAATACAATGTTAAAATGTATTTATCAGAAGATGCATAGCAAAGATAACATGCGAGTTTAGTAAACATCAACCCTATTAATATTCAAGTTTATTGGGTTAACTCAATTGCTTCCCTGCTACTAGCAATAATGAAAACTGGAGCATTCCTCTTCTTAAACTGTGTGTTATATCAAAATATTAATTGATTTTTCAGATGAAAAGGACTAAAGAGGATGATTGATTAGGTTTGTCATAAAATCAAAAAGGTTTACAAACGCTTATCAATTCCATTTTTGAAAAAAAATGGTTTGATGAAATACTAATCTTTAGAATCTATAAGTGGAGATAATCATTAGTTTAGAACTTGATCTTTGTGACTGTGTTTTTTGAGACTAACAAGCAAGCTGAAATATGTTTTAGAGTTTGAATAACCTCTGCATTTGTTTTGTCCACTGCATAGTGAAACTGAAAAAAGAGTTTTGTTTTGTTTTTGCAAGTGTATGAACCTCTGAAGTACTCAAGCCTTATATTAATATTACACTTGTAATTTTCAGATCTGCAAACTGCCGCTAAGTAGGAGAAACGGGATAAATCAAGGCATGCATGTTAATCAGCAAACTAGTTTTATGTAAATGTCAATAAATTATTGTTAATTATTTTATTTTGTTTTAATAACATTGACTTGTCAGTAATTTCAAATATATATTTCCCTATGTACTCAGAAAAGCCCTATGTAGGTAGCATTCAAAGCAAATGAAACAGGCCCATTACAAGTGCATATTTACCTCAAATAATACACTTTCAATTTTAATATAAAATGTGTGATAGTCATGCACCTACATTGCATTCATTGGGAGGTATATTAATATCTGAATTAAAATAAGAAAGGTCAAAGTTGAGTATGCACTCTTAATTTGTGGATCTATTCTACATTTTGGGTCAAAGATATAAAAAAACGTTTCATTTGTACAAAGTTTTTAATCTTGTAACTTTAGTTTGTATATAGGCAGCCTTTACATTTTCTATTAAGTTTTTGCCTAGTGGTGATTCTGGTTCCACTTCTTTTAGGCTGAAATCTGTTCTTATATCACACTGTATCCTTAGTTTCTCTAAGCCATTCCAAGCTATCATAACACCATTATCTGTACATACATTTGGAGGTGGCCGGTAGGCAGTGTAACCCATTTTGCTTCCAATATATTCTATAGATTTAAATATAAAATTATTGCAAGCAACACCTCCAGACACAACTATTACCCTGTTGTCTGGTTTTATCAAATTGTTTTTTTCACAATACTTCATAGCTCTCTCTGTTCTGTGGGCTAAATGCTCTGCAACAGCAAGTTGGAACGCAGCACATAAGTCATATACCTCTGGTATTAATTCATCACCAATTGCATTATGTTCTTCCTCCTTTTTCAATAGTTTGCGCTCCAAGGAGTCTTTGAGCCCACTAAAACTGAAGTTGCAATCTCTATATCTAGCTAAAGGCAAAGGAAATTCAAATAAGTCTTGATTAGTGGATTTCTGTGCTGCCAACTCTACTGCTCGTCCTCCTGATATCTTCGAGTATTCAGGAATGTTTCTTAGTTTCATCCTTCTAGCCACTTTGTCAAAAACCTCACCAGGAGCATTGTCCAGACCTTTGCCTAGTAATTCAAAATCATTGACATCTTTTGCAAGTGATAGTAAGCAATGCCCACCTGATATGAGCAGTACTAAGAAAGGAAACTGGATATCATGGTACATTCTTGCTACCAGTGCATGGGCTTCCATATGATGAATAGGTATTAAAGGTTTTGAATGTATTCTTGAAAGGTACCTAGCATACTTTGCTCCTATTTGAAGGCTTAGAAGTAAACCAGGCCTAGTTGTTACAGCGATTGCATCTACATCTTCAATGGTTATATTGGCTTTTTGTAGGCTGTCTGTTACTGCTTTATCAATATTCATTCGGTGTAACTCATGAGCGACAAGTGGGTTCACCCCGCCGTATCTAGTGTGTACAGCAGTTTGTGAGTACAAACTGTCACTCAATAGTCGGCCTGAACCGTCAATGATGGCACAGCCGGTATCATCACATGATGTTTCGATTCCCAGTATCACAGATTTTTTTGTAAAAGTTATTGTTCTACAGCTGATTGCCTTTGAAACATAAGCTTTAATGGTATTTATAATACGTTTTTGGAGAATTAACATTGTTCTTTTTAACTTAATTTATTGATCAACCTCAACCTTCGAATTTATACTACTAAGATGAATGAATACTACTTTATGTAATAAATATGTAACCTTGAAACCGAGTCCCCTTATTACTATTTCCATGTTATATAGAAACATGATAGATTCTGTAGCATGGCAAAACTTAAGGGTCAAACCAAATTGAAAGACTAAATTTGAAATTTCGCTTTCAATAAAAAAAGGCGGAATGATGAAATACAATATTTTTCGTCGTCGATAAAGAAATTTTAAAATTGCGGCATTTCTTCAGTTCAGTTCAGCGATTTCCACATGATTGTCAATGTCATATTGTCATTTATGTCATTGTCATATGTTGTCACCTGTGTCAGTTTTTTTTTTTCTAATTGGGCAGAGGCAGACCTCTTTACTGCATATATAACCGTATTAGTATATCGAGGCCCAAGTTGTAGAACTTGCCAACAAAATGAAAACCTGTAAAGACTGATGCAGAAACTAAAGAACCTAACCACCTCGGCTCGAAAATTCTTATGCAGAAACCTAACCCAAGTTCTAACTGGTGTTTTGGATTTTTTGAGACATGGCACCTCACTAATTTCGTTAAGTTACGTTTTTTGTAATCTGTGCTTTCTCTCTTTACGAACGAACAAGTTCGCTGTTCACATAGCAACCTTCAATATTTTTATTAAAATTAGCGGTGTTCGGGTAGGAATCGCACGGATTTGTTGTAATTTGTTTACCGAACTGTGTGGTGTCTACCTCTGATATTTTTGTAAAAAAATTATTGACATGGTAAATATTTTTTTATTGTGCTGATAGAATAAACAAAATTCTACTTTCCAAATTGCAATCTGAATCTGCCTTTTCTGTCAATACGATTTTCTAAATTTTATTGCGAATATCATAAATTTAATTGTTTATGTGAACTATAAGTTTATTCCTTGGAATTACCATTTCTACGTGACTAAAAATCTTTTGTGCTTGTGAACCATGTGCTGATTGAAATACAATCACGTTATATTTATGTATGAAGTGAGTAGTTATTTCAAGGACTCGACTTCATTTATTCACATAAAACTGCGTGCTAACTCATTTTATTTAAACTATTATGAGCTTACCTGTTACACAATGTAACTGTGTATTTATTGCACATTGTATTCATAGCAAACTGACAATTATTACATAATGTAACTGTAAAAAGGAAATCTAAAGGGTTTAGGTGGATTGGAAATTATTTTCTCGAATTTTATTAAGTTTTATGTATTCTCTGTTCATCAAATGACAAAACTTATTTCTGTAACAATTGAATCAATGGAAATAACCCTAAAGATTATTTAATAAGAATTTTTCAATTCAATATTTGAACTATTATTTCATATTCCTGAAATATAAATAAAAATGACTGTGTACAACATTGTCTATAATATCTGAATCATGTCTCATGTGTAATTTTAATGATTTTAACTTATTTTTTGTTTTAGATTTCATGACTACAAGAATAAGGTGACACGTTCAAAATGATAAACCTAAATATATTAAAGCAATCTACGATTGTTCATCTATGTTTTGCAATATCTTACTTCACGTCGGGCTTGATTCTGACCTTTATACAAGGTGTTTTATACTTTGGACTCAAGCCGTTCAATAAAACTTTGTATAGAAAGATAAACTATTATCTGTCATATTCATTTTATAGTCGTAAGTATTGGTATATGTATTCTTTATTTAGATAGGAACAATTAACCATTATTGTAATGGAAGAGCCATGGTTGATATAGTAGATTCACTTGCTATTTCATGTTTGATCCTCATTACAAAAAAAGAAAATAACCCACACAAAACATACATTTTAAAAAATGACAAGTCTCTCCATGCAAAAAGAATGGGTTCTGTTTTATGAAATAAATAGACACACTTTATCATACTCATTTTATTTTCAGAATTAGTGTTTATGACAGAATGGTGGTCAAAAACAAAATTATCTATCTACATTAAGAAAGATGAGTACGATAAATATTATGGTAAAGAACATGGGTACCTTATAATGAATCACAGTTATGAAATAGACTGGCTCATGGGATGGCATTTCTGCAACACCATAGGAGTTTTGGGAGTAAGTGTACTTTTGATTTTAAGTATTTACTCAGAACTGCTTACATATTTGATATTCTGCAGCATTTATCTAAGCCATTGTAAAGTGCAGAACTGCTCATGATAATTGTTGCTATAAAGCATTTATAAGAAATCGAAAAAAATGTTGGAATCATTCATTTTATACCACATATAAAATAATTATAAATTGAATGATTTCAACCTTCTTGTGAATAGATAGGTACTGGCTAGTATAACTTAATTCTTTTAAACCTTTATGTGAGTAGGTACTGGCAAGAATAACTTTATAATCTAGCTATGTACCACACATCTCACTAATACTCAGTATCTACATTCTTTAATATAGTAGCCTAGCCTTGACCCTAACATAAAAAGATTGGGTCAGTGACCTACAGTGTCAGAGACTCTATGATAGTAACAGTTCTTTCAATGCTGGATTATTAGGAGGAAAATAACTTAACACACAGCAATCATTTAATAATTTTATTGAATACATATAACACACGTAAATTATTTCATGTACAAACTCGGAAGCATAATTCGTATGTTATTGAGCGTGCAATGTACCAATCGTCGGACTTGAGTCCATCCTATTAGAACAGGCCTTCTTTCCGTTGTTAGTAGAAAATTAATTAGGTCACGCGCTTAGTTTCGCTGTTTCGAAATGCGTATAATAAGTCACATAAAGTACTTTGCACTATGCAATCACATTTATGATAACAGCAATTTTAACTCAATTTACTAGAATGGTCTTCAGACTTGTGATAGTAAATCAAGATAGGTACCTAATGTGTTCATTTTAAGGAAAGATAAACATCGAAGTCACAGCTGGCACGCTGAATCCTGCAAAAATCTCGTAAAAAATACCTTTTATAAAATCTCCAGTTTTTACTGTATTTTTTACAGTTGGTGATAAAAGATTTTCTTAAATAACTTAAGTTAATTATTCTTTTTGTTATGCATAATGGTTTCATTTCGACCTTACCACATGCCAGCACATGATTTATGATCGTTTGAAGCTATTAAAGTAGCTCAATGAGGGTCGTGATATGATGAGAGATTTCTGACTATCAATCGGTTGATTTGGCTTACTTGCTTATCATATCAGCCAATTGCCGCCCACTGCTGACCGTAAGCCTCCCTCAACGAACGTCAGCCATATCTACTTAAGATTATAGTCATTTAATCCATCTAATTATGGCCAAAGGCTGTACTTGGGTACGTTTGGACGTGTACTACACACCTGTCCGTAGAAACATACTTTAGGAACAATATCGGTAATCCTCTTCCATAAAACAGTGATAGTTAATAATCCAAACGTATAATCGCTTAACAAATCCATATCCTGGTTGGTAATATTTTCTCGAAACTACGATCGATCGATGGTCACGGCCATCGTGTCTAAACAAAGATACGTTCAGTTTTACAGAGAATGAAATCTAACAAATTACATATTATCAATGATATCTATGTCGTGTGTATGATAAAAATGTCTGACATAATTAGACATTGCAATCAGTAGTTAATTCGTACTCGTACACTTATTTATAGCTGTGTATATTGCTGCTGAAGAATAATGGGCTAGTGGCATGCTTCAATAAAAAAAAAATTAGAGAAAAACCAGTACCTACATAATATTTAATGTGTAACTTTTTACAAATGTAAATGACGGTACGGAACCCTCAATGCGCGAGCCCGACTCCCACTCAGCTGGCATTTTTGTTGATTTAAGAAAAACAACAATATGGTTCCTAAAATACCTACCTTTGCCTCTGCCAATCTAGGTTCGAAGTCCGTTTCAAACATATTCGAGCAGGTCAAGGCAACAGGACAAAGACCGCAGATAACGACAGTATTATTTTCAGAAAAGGGTTTAATAAAGTTGGATTTATTCAAACACGAATTATAATAATAATTAATGTTTAGATAATATATGGCTTTCCTTAATAGCACTCGTACATGCCCCGTTTGTTAATCGCCAATTTAAATTAATATTATTGCAGTCATGAGTAACCATTTAGAAGGATTTAGAGGCTGCACAAGGCAATTTCAACCAGTGTATTTTTTTGCAAGTGAGTCAATATCAACAGCTAAGAACAATAAGTTACTTATAATGCTTGGACGATCTTAACGAATCGTCTCATCTGTATTCTTATTATTGTGCATGATCTACTTGGTATTTCTCCAAATCCCGACGTGATTGAGTAATTTTATGTTCTCAGAACCTTGGGGACGAAAATACTGTAAACTCGTGTTTAGCTAAAACGTTCAGGCCTTCTTAACATTTTTTGAACTATACTTTGAGAATAGATAAACAGAAAATAGAAAAATCTTTTGTAGGGATCTCTCTTGAAACAACCATTTAAATATAACCGGGTCTATCATTATAATGTCGTTATTTAAATGCATATCTTATCTTTGTTACAGAATTGCAAGGCTTATGCAAAAAAATCCATCCAATACTTACCTCCAATTGGTTGGATGTGGAAATTTTCCGAGTTTGTATTTCTAGAAAGATCCTATGAAAAAGATAAGGAAACTATTAAACATCAGATATCAGAATTGTGTGACTATCCGGATCCTGTATGGGTGAGTTTTATCTTCAAAATTGTGTGTCTAAAGGGTACCTACATGCATACTTATAATCCTGATAAAAAAAATAATCAGAAATTAATCATTGTCAACTTTGTACCTATAATTGAGGTGATCTGTACACTATTTATTTGTTTCATCGATTTTCCATATATTTGTGCGTATTCGTAATTCAGAATCCTATTTTCATATTATTATCACTATGTTTACACACACACAATATTATGACATGGCTACCAGCTTTTCGTGACCTTTTCGGCCAAAGTTATCAGAAATAGGCGGCTATTGTATCCGGTTAATTGTTGACAGTTAAAACAAAATAAACTATTTTGGTCATGAACTTTGTATTTACTGATGAAAGTAAAAATAACAATACTTTTTACTGATAATAAATTTGATGTAAATTAGGTAAAACATGCTTGTTGGTTTAAATGCGAAAATATTGCTGTACGCGTAATTACCTAATTTACAATTCCCGCAGTATCTTAGTTAATAAGTACAGATTTACTTTGATCCAATCCAGCTAACGATTTACCAACTTGAGTAGAGAGTACAGTACCTATATAACTTCCCTGTCTTTATAATCCTCTGAAAACTAAAAAATAAATGATGTACCTCGAAGTCACAATATGAAAAGGTTCAATATCTATGTATTTATAAATCTTGTAAATAAAAATTGCTTCCTTTAGCTGCTACGTTGATTTGCCGCGCAAGATAAGCAATGGAATTTTCCCTAAGCGTGGCATTGACTTAATTTCAAGAATATCATATTTATTTCTGACTGTTATAGTTCGGCCATTCAGAGAATGCGTTCCTGACACGTCGCGATTGAACTGACGACGTAACTTTGCAATGGCGTTGCAGTTACGATAAAAATATTTTTGCTGGTTGTTTACCGTTTTAACAATTGAGGAGCATTAAAACAACATTATTATATCAATAATCAATGAATGTTATAATTTTGTGCCAAACTGAGTGTCAAATAACTTGGTAAACAATATTTTTCTAAATCTATACTGCGCTATTACAAGGTTATGTCAGCGGTTTATATTTTGTAGTGCTGTGCTAAAAATAACAGGCAAGTATCGTAATCTGTTCTTATACAGTTATAATATAAAATAATACGTTTTGATTTTCTTTTTAAGAATTGGAAAATAATGGACTATAAGACTTAATTATAACTTTTATGAAATATAAAAATAAAACTATGACCAAACCGCATTTTTATACTTAGATTAAAAATGGTAACCCCAAATGGCGTTATGGGCCGCCATTTTGTGACGCTAAAACAGTCGTCCGTTGTCGTTTCGTGCGCATAGACCACGTTTTTCAAGTGTTTTCGATCTGTTTTTATTTGATTACCCGGCTTTTGTTAGACCGAGATATCAGGATTGATTCTGTTATTGATAATAATATAATTATACATGTAGGCGAAGATGATGATGAAGACACCACCTCCTCAAGCAAATCGGAGTCTGATTAATATTCTGTTCGCACATTCAATTCAATGTACTTGTAACAAAGAATAAATAAAACAATTTTATTATATGAATATTACCTTTTTTTGGTTTCCACTTAAATAACTAAAATATAAAACAAATGATTCCGCCAATTTAAAACGAAAATAATCTTAAAATAATGCGGCGGTTCATTTTGAAGGAACGGTAACGAACTCAGTGTTATGTTGTGCCCATCACTATATATAGTATAGTCGTGACTAACTGATAGGTGTCAGGAACGCATTCTCTGAACGGCCGAAGTATAGTGGTTTCACCCGCGTTTTGTGGGACCAACTTCATGCACCGTATTATGCACTGATGTATTAAAAGCTACATTACCTACTGCCAAATGACATCAGAATCCCTTCACAGACACAAACTTTCGCCTTTGTAAGATTTGTATGATGTACCGGAGTATAATATTTGTGTTCCTCCTATTCTAGCTACTAATGACCCCCGAAGGAACTCGGTACACAAAAAAGAAGCACGAAGCCTCGTTAAGTTTCGCCAAGGAGAAGAATTTACCTCTTCTGAAACATCACTTAACGCCACGTACCAGAGGTTTTACCACAAGCCTTCAGTTCTTTAGAGGAAAAATACCTGTTATTTACAACATACAGTTGGCCTTCGAGAAGGATAGTAAGGTAAGACGTTTAAGTACATAATAGTAAACGGTAATGATTATTTCGACTAATTGTTAAAAAACTATTTATTTTAAATCACTTTAAATGAAGGCCTTTGAGACTTGGATAGCTCTTAATATTTTAAGCGCTGTTTTGTTGTTTTGATATACCTACATAGGTAAACCTATAATGAGTCGCTATTACCAAATTAACAGTCGTCATCCTTGCATTGCCAAATAATAATCAACTCGGTAATCTTTTATTAATTCTACTAAATTCTGCAACAGACCAAAAAATCGTTTTGATTATAAAACACTTGATAATCCACGTTATGTAATTATTTTGGATAACAAATATGCATCAGTCAAATCGTAACATGGTTTTCGTCTGATCGACATAATAAACCTTTGCCTTTTCTAACCCTTTCAAACTTCAGCCTAATAAACAACGCAGTTCATATCTACTAATATTAATGAACAGTTGCATAACCTGATTGGGACTGGTCAATGTTTAAATAATGTTTTGTCTACTGCGCGACTCATTAAGAACGTCTCAATGTAGACCGCAGATAATAAGTACTATTGTAGTATTATCATATACTATTGCAGTGTTATTGTTTAATTATGATACTGTCAATTATGAGATAATTAAGACATTAAAATTATAAATTTGTGGATTTTCTTGTCGAGGTACTCGTAAAGTGCTTACCTAGATTATGATAGTGGTAGTATGCTAATATTGATTACGGCCCTATTGTGGTTCTAATTATTAATATTATTTAATTCGCAAGGCATTTGTAAATGTACCGCCGATTTGCTTTCCAACGAACTTATACTTCCTAGCTTCTATAATGTTACTTAGATTATCCACCTTCATTGTGGCCTAATAAAAAACTTTGATGGTTGAACGTCAATGCCCAAGTATTCACGTTCAAACCATGATAATGACGCAGTACCTCTTTTTGTAGTGCTCAATTACGGGCCAATGACCAATCTTGACTTAAATCTTACGACCACTGAAAAACATAAAACACATTTTTCATATGGTGTTATTTAAAGAATTTAATCGATGCATATAAGCTGAAATTATATTGTTAAAAAAAATTGGGTGCATTAACACTTCATATTTACAACTGCATAACAAACCTCTTCTCTGTGGTATTAGAACTCTTTGGAAATATGAAATATAAACTTTTTTAAATGATAAAGTGCTTTTGCAGACTCCGCCTACATTAACAAGTCTGCTGTATGGCAAGCCGGTGCACGCCCATTTGTACATCGAGCGGATACCGGTGGAAAATATCCCAGTAGACGAAGCAGAAGCAGCCAAATGGTTGCACGACCTCTTCGTTGTAAAGGTAAAATTGTATAGAATGGGCACTTGATTTAATGGGAAATCAGACTTTATGCACCCTGGTAACTCTTTGGAAGAATCCGTAGCTCGCCAAATGCTATGCCACAGCCCAGGCAGGTGTTAAGCTCCCACATGAACAAATAAAAATTTTCAGCAATTAAAATAATTCGTTTTCAATACCAACCCTCGTAGGGATAAACTTCAAAACAGTAATTTTAGGAATCATCATTGTTCCTAAACGTCCCTGCAATTTAAGTTTTTTTAATCCAGCCATGTGAAATTCTGAATCCGTGCGAGAATGCGGTTGAAACTGCAGGATACAGTTAGTATTAGTACTGGATGTGTCGCCAACGATCTAGACCACACATAAGTTCACATAACACAAGTCAGTGGCCGGCCTTAACTACCGCAATAACACATTTCCGAAACGAGTTCCCGGCTGCCTACCTATGTTGATGAATGCACGCGAGCTTCGCACCTACACATCTAAAAATAGATATTTGTTTTGTACACATGTTATGCAAAGTTTTGTAATTAAACCTTGAATTCAGTGAGGTGCGAGTTAGTTATTACGACATAATTTATTAGACACTTATATATGCGTGAATACAAAAATCTAGAACAGGCAAAATTGTAGTAATCCTTTTTATTGAGAAATAGTGAAATATTGTGAAGGATAACGCAATGGACGCTGTTTATTACATTTAACTTTAAACTAGCGTTTCAGTAATTTCCAGTGTAAATATGATATCATTGCGACAGAAATGGTATTTCCACCATAGTACCATTCTTACCATCGTAAACGATTATCATTGTTGCAAATGTGCGATTCAAAATAAATGTTATGCTGATATCCAGTTTCATTAGTATTCAATGCAACTTAGTATGCTATTGCGTCTCTATTATAGCATAGGACCACGTGCCAAATATGCACTCAAATATTTTATGTAGGTACCAATAGATGCTAGCTTAGGTGCGCAGGTATGTTGGTTGTTACCTAAATGCGTCAATCTGAGGACCGGGCGATAGGTCACAGGTCAGCGTATGCCTAATTTAATTAAGAGAAAAACAAAATTGTTTGCTACCCTAAAGGCTCCGAAACTTCTGAACCAAAATTCGATCACTATTAGGAGGCTAGACTATCCCCTAGGTAGGTAACAGGCTATATTTTGTCCCGGCCTGGGAATAGTTCTGTTTTTGAAACAGCGGGGGAACAGCTAACGTAGGTAGGTAAAACCGATCTGATGTATCCTATGATCATTAAATGAATAGGTACTCTTATTTCGCGCGGTGTCACCAGTCAATCACGCTCACCAGTTTCGCAGGATCTTATTTCGTTAATAAATGCAAGCAGCCAATGACCTGTCTACCTGCCTACCTTTTTTTGGCATTTAATCTAAATCGGTTCATTGGTTGCAGTCTTGCCTTTAGCACCAATTTTAGTGATTAATTTTTATTTCAAGAGGAAACATTTTGTTGTTTTACTCTAAAGGTTTCAAAACTACTGAACGAATTTGAAAAATTCTTGCACTGTTAGGAAGAGACTATTCTCGAGTAACATGGGCCATGTTTTGTCTGGTGTGAAGGTGCGAAAAGCTAGTCTTTTCTCACTCAGATAAATAATACTTTAATTCCAGGACAAAATGCAAGATTCGTTCTTCAATACCGGTGACTTTTTCACGGAATCTGGAGTTGAACGAACGGAGCCGTTCACCGTTCCTCCGCCCATCTGGTCTCTGGTGAATGCGCTCGGCTGGGCAGTCGTCACTCTCACTCCGATGCTCTATTACTTGCTCGGTCTTTTGTTCAGCGGAAAACTCCTTTATTTCTCCATTGCCTGCGCTATATTTGGAGCATGTAAGTATATCATATATTTTTTTAAAAATAAGATTTTTTTTCTTGAAAAGAAATACCAAAACAAAATTACTCTTCAAAGGGTCTAGATATAACTACAATGCAATGTATGTTCATGACAGAAATGCCTCTTCACGAAAGGACTATTGATGTCATTCGACCTGTGTCACCTCATATTCCATTCAATTTTGACCTTTGAACAAATTGTATGTAAGATGTGAAATTGAGGGGTGGATTGAAAGTCAATAACACTAGTTTACAGTACATTTGTTGCCGGGATTTTTTAAGCTGTTGTTGACTACTCATATTTAACCATATTTAAAACTATTAGTAGTTTTTTTTTATCAGCTCTAGTTTTTGAGATTCAGCTAAGTGCGGTTTAAAGAGAAAAAACGTGGATTTACCTTAAAGAATATTTGTTTAAAAATTATATTAATTGTTAAGTTCCAAAAAACTTGGCTTTAAAGCTCTTCTCTTATGTGTAGACTTTGGGAAATGGCGTATCAGAGACCAGCAATAGTCAGACATCATATTTACATCCCAGAAACCCTGATAACGTTCTTCCATGACACGTTAATCTTGATGCATACGTTCTCCCCTGCTCTTCGCTCATATCTCCTAAATTTTCTGGAAATCTGTCCAGATGACTGAAGAGGAAGTGACTTTATGCTCAAATTGCATCCCATACCTCTTATTTGTAAAAGCAGGTCTTCGACAAGTTCAACATAATTTTCATTATAATTTTTCAAAATTCAATATAATTTTTATTCTCTGAAAGTTCAGGTGAATGCTACACTCTTCGCTAAACACATGTTCTACTTCGGTTTTGCCATTTAGCTCGATTTTTGGTGTTTAAGCTGTTTATGTTCACGCTGCAAAAGTAAGAGCCGTCGAGATGATTTTTCGATTCTTTCCAAATAGTTGGTGTTTTAAGTTGAAAAGTACTTCTTTTACCACTTTTCCATAATCTTAAATATTCAACGCACGATTTACAAACACAATCAGGAGCCCAAGATTTGTCATTTTTATCTAACAACATTCCAAAATATAAAAAATAAGTATTTTTAAGCGTCTCTGATGACATTTCTACTCTTCTCAAACACATATTCTCCACATAAGTAACAAACATGGTTTGGATTGTTCAAACAACGCCTCCTTGAACTACTCGTGTTGTAAAAACTTCACATATTTGTATAATTACAATAAAATACGTACTTCAGCGACTGAAAAAGGTTCAGAAAAGAGAAAGTCAATAACAAGTAAAGTCGAGCTACAAAAAAATTTTTGCGGGTGTAATTAATAAAAACTAAACATAAGTGAATGTTACCAGCCATTAAATCCACGGCAACAGGCAAAAAGTTTGATTTTGTAAACTAGTGTAATAAATTAAACAAGCAATGACGTTGTTTACTCAACTTTACAAATAGCAGCCGTTTACAAGTATGGCTTAGTGGCTTGTTCCTTGAACATTTTATTATTATGCCTTGACGGCCCTGATTTGACTTATTTACTCAGCGTTAAAGTCGATAAATAACGTGTCTGTGCACTGTGCATGAAATTTAAAAAATTAATGTTTGTTTCAGTCTTCATCCTCCTTCAAAAATCTATCGGAATGTCTAAAATCAGTCAAGGATCTTCCTACGGAACAGAAAAGAAGTAACTTACCTGTTGCAGTATTCATTCTTTTACATTGTATTCTACACCTAAAACCTGTACTGTATACTATATTTTATATTAAAAGAATACAAACTAGATCATGTAGTTACATACATTGTATGTACCATCCTGTTCTGTTTATAAATAAACATAGCAAATACTTGGCTGAAAATACTATAAATAAATGATGGAATGAGCAAAAGGTGTATTGTGTGTATTGAAATGTTGAAGTTGTACTTTAGTGTATGATTTATTGTTTAATATGTAAAAATCATCATAAAAGAAGCTGCTAATTTTTGATACGAAAATATTGAAGACTACTGCATTGTTTAATTTGTTACGAAGTATTACTGTGACTGTTCAGTTTATTTATTGTTATTTTGTTACATGAATATTCTTTTGACATGTGTAGATACGATAAGCGTATGTCTCGATATGTTGTATTTTCTGCGCAATGCTCTTTTATCTGTTATTATGTAAAGTTTAAATTATATACCTAATAATATATTAATTTATAACAACGATACCGCTAATCTGAAGAAGTTAAATAATCGATAAATGTAAAGTCTTAGATTACTCATTACATGATTATCTTATTTCTACCGTGTTACTATCGGAATTGAACCGATTAAATTATTACTATGGATAAATTTAGGACTGAACTAAGCGAAAATTATAGTAGTGATTTAAAAATAGACCAAGATGAAATTATTACAAACTAAAATGCGTTCCGTATTTTCTATTTTTATAAAAAAAAATCATTTGGATATCGTTAAATTTCTATTTCTCTTTGATAAAATCATGTAAGTATATTATATATTATCCTTAAAATCCGTGGTGAAGGTACCGATTTGATTTCTAGAGTAGTGAACATCTAAGAGGTGCATTGGTCTTATTAGATATAGTTTGAGTAAAATTATGTACCTAACTATTGAATTGAAAATGTTAAAATTACATTATTTTGTAGGAACTGTCGTGTAGGTATACAAGATACAAGATAAACTGTTAAAAACTACAAAATTATAGTTTTGACAGCATGAAATGTACGCCACAAATGAACTCAATTTTGTGGTTCTAAAAGGACTAACAAAATTTTGCAAAGACTTTTTAACTAATTTTGTTTGTAACTTTCAACAGAAATCCTAAATTAAATATTCTTCAGTAGATAGTCAAGGATAATTAAATATTTATGCACAAAATATACATTCAACAAAGCACAAAATGTTGTAAACTTTAGATTGTACGTGCTATTTTGTTTTTTTTTTTCTTTAAGTGTGAAAGTGTTTTAAGATTTATGTTTTTTTACTACGATATTGTGTAATGCCTTGAAATTTTTGAAATGTAATTATAAATAGAACGAGAGTGGGGGTAACAGATATAATGCAAAACTTGTTTTCAATAACAGCAAATTATAACTTTTTATGAGTACATAAACAAATATTGTATTGAAACTAAAAATAATAATTATAATCTCGAAATTGCTCCGTGATGAAATATTACCTTCTTATTTCTTTTTAATTGAATATGTAATGCGTGATTAAAAGTAATGACTCATAACTTAATGTCGCGATAGAATTCGATTCCCCCAAAATACTTATGAAGCCACATTCTCGTTAACTAGCTCCACTAGTTTGTATTCAACGAATTTTCTAACAATTCAAAATATTTTGATTTGGCTTGTAACATTGAAAATAAACTATGGAATATTTGTTTCATAGTTTCTCATTAGGGAATCGAACTACGAAGGTTAAAACGAACCCTAATGTCTTTTAGAAGTATTTATAATTTAACTCTAAATCCTACAGGTAATACTGATATTTTTGATATGTCTGATGTACTTTTGATTTGTAAACTTATTACAAGATACCTTGACCTACATTGGCACCTTGTAAAAAACTGTCGTTATCATGAGTGTTATCTGAGATGAAAATCAGGTATTATTTTCTAGTAATAACCAGAACAAGATAAGCAAGCCTACTCTACTTTTATATACTAACGTTTTTTCAGTATAATTGCATTTATTAGATATAGTGTAAGTATTATGGTCTCGATATTGCTATTTTTCAGAGGATATAATGCACAAAGATATTAAAATATTGCATTGTTACAAATATATAGTAGAAGTAGATGTAGGTGGCTCCCAGGAATGCGCTTAAGTTGACAATGATGTGATAGAGACAGTTATTGTTACATTTACAAGATGCTTATGTTGTCAAAAATCCTACTCAATAGGCGTATTAAAATTAGTGATTCTGATTATTTCAGTCTATTCGATTAGCAATAAATATTGGACGCCATGTTTGCAAAAAATATATAAAAAGATAGAGCGTGGGGGTTTGTGACGTCACGGCTCTGTGTCCAATATTTTTTGGTCGTAAAATGATGAGTAAATACGTCTTTGTTAACAGGCCTATTGATGAGGTACATACTAGACGAAGAGGCTGCTTTGCTTCTATAGTTTAACATAGGTATCTTATAGTTTGGATTAGAAATCGATTTAAAGTCGTATGTGATTAAAAATACTGCTGTCGCTAGCGTTTATGATGAATGGGCAATGTTACAACAAAAAGTGGTTGGTCAGAAATATACTGATCTACACACATGCGACTTTACATACTTGTGATATGCCAAATTGACACGATTCATAGTTCTACGAACATAGCACAATACTGTGTTAATTATTATAGACTTGTACGGTTGATCGATTGAGTATCTACGGTTGATTAATTTCATTTCAATAGATAACATAGATGTTGTAACTTTGTACGTATGTTTATTATTATTAAACTTGTACTACTTATCTCACTGTTTTATTTTTATCCGTACTTAATATTATAAAGAGGAAAACTGTTTGTTTGTAATGGATAAACTCAAAATCTACGGGACCGATTTTAAATATTCTTTCACCATTAGAATCTGCGAGTAACATAGGCTATATTTTATCCCGGTGCGGGCAGTAGCTCCCATGGGACGCGGGTGAAACCGCGGGAAAACGGCTAGTCGTAGATATTAGAAACTGTTTAAAACTGTTTGACTATATACATGAGAAATTTTCTAAAGGAGATTGATCAGATCACACAATGATAAGTGATTTTGAAATAAAAGATTTACATAAATAACATTTTCTTTATTTCCTATATTTCCATATTACTTAGTCTGAGTATAAAATCAAGGAGATACATTTGTACCTTAACTTCTATGGGCTTATTGGTTACAAAAAAGCCTGGGACACCAGCCTTTTCTAAAGTTACTTGCTGGTCACTGACCTGTAACAAAACAGTTATGTTTTCCTCTTTGTTATTTATTTGTGTGGAGTGGATAGTTATAATGATCAAGTTATCTGTTACCAACTTTTGACAGAAAAATGAGTTTATTATTGACTAGTTGCTTTCTGGGGGGTTCAGTACAGGAACTTCTTAAGTTTCCAGACGAAACAGTACAGGATAACAGTATTTCCCCACTATTTAATGTGTTATTATACATATAAACCTTCCTCTTTAATCACTATCTATTAAAATAAACTGTATGAAAATCGGTTGTGTAGTTTTGAAGATTTAAGCATACAAAGGAACATAGGGACAGAAAAAGCGACTTTGTTTTATACTATGTAGTGATATTAATATAGAAAGATTCTAACTTACTTTTTGGTCTAATTGGAGAACTAATTTCATATCAGTTTGCCTCAGCTCTTCCCTGTGTCTTGATAATAATATTGCTTTCTGAAGACTTTGTTGATCTGCTGCTGGAGTATTATTCATCATAGTTTGAATTT
This sequence comes from Helicoverpa zea, assembly GCF_022581195.2. NCBI lineage: Eukaryota > Metazoa > Arthropoda > Insecta > Lepidoptera > Noctuidae > Helicoverpa > Helicoverpa zea. The sequence goes on along the minus strand of NC_061456.1, from coordinate 5,269,876 downwards.
CCACTGGAATATTATAATGGGCAGTCAGTTAACATTGTAGCTTGCAAGAATGTTGATTTACTTTTTTAATTTGTCACAATGTGTTTTATGTCCTCTTATATTACTAACTTCTCCACTCAGAGACATTTAATAGTTACTTAAGCCATTCCTTAGTGAAGGTTTTGTATGATATTCTGTCACTAAGGAGTGACTTAAGTAATCATTAAATGTCTCTGAGTGGGGAGGTTAGTACTAAATAATGAACAGTATTTAACAAAATATTTCTTACTATTGTGTTTGTTGATAATTTGTTGCCGTTGTTGGAATAAATGTTTCTCTGTTACATGCTGGATTTCCATAAGACCTTTCACTATTTCAAAAACTGTTTCATTAAGGAGGCAGTTTGCTAAGCCAGAAAGTAACTCAATTGGTACTCTCATTTGGTATTTGCTGGAATGAAAATGTATTATCCTTATTATACGATTACGAAAGTAGTTCTGCCTACCTTTCAAGCGTTTACGCCAAAACTAGCACAGCGATTTATAAGGATTTTGGTACACAGTCTAGAGACGAAGGTGGTCAAATCATATGCTACTTATCGGATCTACTTACGGAGGTAATTCACGTGCCATATCTTGCAGCTGTTCCAGTAAAAAATACAGCTTTCTTTGTAAAGCTTCAGGAGTGGGATCCATGATTGAGGAACCTCTGTTTGATACTTTCCAAATTAATGTTTATTTACATAATACTAAGATGTTATCTGAGAACTGCAAAATGATAGAGATTACTGTACGCTTACAAATATTTACTCAATACAATAGCTAAGCAAGAATTGGTGAATTACTGCTTATTATTGAAAACAAAATAAAATATTATGACCTTGACCTATTGTCAAAACACTGCTGACAGTGGCATTGACATTGACAATCAATGAGAGACGTAATAGTGCATTAAAAAACCGTAAAAATTGCAATCCAACCGTAAAAACTAAGGAATTTAATAACCAGGCAGTTAGACTATGTATTGTCGTTAAAACTTATGATTGTAAATATATATGATTTTAATGTGATAAATGATGTGTATCACATGATAATAATAAAGAAAATCGTGTAAAAATTGGTTAATCTGTGCTGCTACTAGTGAAAATTATGAAAATACAATTTTCTATTTGACAATGACAAGTGACTGACGCATTCATTGTTGATTTTGTGCTTGACATTTTGGAACGTAATGTAAAAATTGAGCAATTGTATCGAAGAAAATAAAAATAAAAACTGTGATTTTTTAAAGCTTAAGTGTTTTGTAGACATGTTAGCCAAAATGAGTAATTATTATTGTGCATTCTTATTGCTGTTCTTAAACTTAAACGTTTTAAAAGCAGATGTGTCGAACAAAGAATCAGAACATATTGACCTATTGCTGTAAGTTATTTTATATCTTATACTCTATTTGAGTGTGTTGAGGAGGTCAGATAGGCAGTCGCTTCTTGTAAAGCACTGGTACTCAGCTGAATCCGGTTAAACTGGAAGCCGACCCCAACATGATTGGGAAAAGGCTCGGAGGATGATGACTCTATTTGAGTGTGTAATTTTAATTTAATGACAAATATCTTGATATTTACAGAACTAGAACTGGAGCTGGCTATTTGTCACCATTCCCTGATAATTGCTCTTTAATATTGAATGATTTTGCTGATTATGCTGCAAACTTAACAAAGTGTTCCATACTAAATGCTAGACCTATAAGGATATGTGAAAAGTGTATAGAGCCGTATATGAACTTCCACAACAAGTATCAAGAGTTAATGACCATAGTTGTGAATGGAACCTCTTGCAAGTCCATTTTCATATCCCATGATAGACTGGATGCAATATTAGAGTATCATGATAATATTCTAAGTATTTGGAACAAAGCTCATTGCTCTGGTATGTATTATGCTTCAGATGCGTCATAAATATTTATTTACTAACTAATTAATTAATGCAATGGCAAATGAGAAGGTAAACATGAAATTAAAATTAACAATGTTATTGAAATAGTGACACATTTTGCTTTAAAGTGAATTAATTATGGAGAATTTTGTTGAAAAAGAAAAAAATAAATTATCCAGAAGTTTTGAAATAGGTATACTTATGTATTCAAGACCCTTTTATATTACATACATTATATATTTGAACCCTTTTGAGTACCTATTACAATTATTTTTAATATAAAATCTGCACGTAAGATGACCCACTAACCATATATTTTTTGCAGATTGTTACAATTGGACCACTCCAGTGCCAGTTTTATCAAATGAAACAATACACTTCAATCAGTTGTTTAATGAAACCATAAACTGTATAGTAAAGTACATAAATCCTTCTTCAAATGACACTCAGATTGTCTGTGATAATTGCATGCAGTCCTACCTTAAGTTGGATAGTTTTTATAAAACACTCAGTGCAGATTCAATTGGAACAGACAGCATTTGTATGGATATAGTTGACTCGGTAAGTTATTACATTAATAACTCTATTCATATTTTTACTTAAAAGAACATAGTGAAGCAAAAGAATTTCAGGTATCAACAATCATAACAAGTTTGTTGAAGTTCTACTAAAATGAAATATTTTCAGATGAATGCTACGCGGTCTGTGTGGAGTAAAAGTTTGAACTGTTGTAAAATAAGAAGAACTCCTGAAGTCATATTTTTGGTTTGCACTGGCATTATATCAGTGTTACCAATATTTTATTATTTAGTTCTAAGATTCTGCAGTCCAATGAGAGACTTGCCAAATGTGTTGAAGCGTAAGTATTTAAGCAGATCCTATTCTACCTACTACCTATTTATTGATGTTAAAAAGTCACGTGTAGTAATATTTATTCCATCATTTCAGAATCAAGATTCAAGCAGACCATACTACGATCATTAGGACGAACAAATTGAAGGCTGTTAAATAAAATAAAAGTCTTATTGTAACAAGTAACACATTATGTATTTACAAATTGACCAAAGAAATAAAAACTATTTTTGATAAAATTGGGTCTAACTGATAAGTACGGGCATTGTAGGCACATAAAAACAGGCTTAAGTCGCTAATGTGTATTTATTACCGATGTCTTGCTTTCTTATTGTTATTTTTCTTCATACTATTACTATTACTTGTACTACTGGTAGACATTTTGTGTTTTAGAGAGTTTGGTATCATATCTCCTTTGTTCATCAAACTCATACTTGAGTCCTTGTCCTTGGGAGTGCTAGGTCTGCTGTCTAGGCCTACAGCTGACAACATTTTGCTGTCACTGCCAAAAGCTTTTTGTAGCATACCTGAAGAGGTAGCTATCTTTTGAGTCAAACTTTGTTTTGTTTGGGAATGGTTTATAACTTTTTCAATACCACCATTTGTATGCTGTTTTCCAGAAGGCTTGGACGCTATACTCTCAGTAGAACCATGTATGGTGGTATGGTTCAGACTGCTAACATTGAGTCCAGAGCTGATTTGTGTATCTGATGAGTCTTCATTTGTTTGAGATTCAGTCTCACTGTTTCTTTCATCTAGAAAGTAAACACAATTTTAAGTCAGTATTATAATTTGCATCCTTACACAAACTAATATAAACACTGTGTATCCAACACTTACTTTTAGCTTCAGCAGGATCCACAAGACCACTAACAGCCTAAAATATAAAAAGATATTGTAAAAAAGGGTTTAAATTGCAATATTATATAAGTTATAGTTGTACTCAGTTTTTGTTTACAACTTACAGCCATTGACGTAATACTGGATTTGGAAAATAAACGTTCAGCCTCTTTGAACTTTCTGTTACGTTTATCTGCCTTGGAATTTGTGCTTTTGTTAGTGGTCAGGTATCTGTCCCACCCTCTTATAATATTTCCATAAAGCTGAGTATCTTCTAAATATGAGCCTTCAAAGGCATATATTTGGCGTTCCAAGTTAGCCAGAGTCTCCTGGAACATATAAATAATTAGTTTAGCCATGTTGACTGACATAAATTACACAGTTTGTTCGTTTTATTTACTTACAGCCACTTCGGCCTTTCTTTTGACTAATTCCGCCAATTCCGCTCTTGTGTCAGCCACTGACGACTGTTTAGACGCCATGTTGTTTCTTTTTGCTTGTACGGTTTGGGTTTCGTTGTCGGGGGTTTGTGGTGAAACAACCATGTCGTTAGTTGAATTTGTCTTACTTTAAATATCCATTATTTAACAACTATATACGAGGTAGTACGTTTGTAATATAAAAATAACACTAATCGAAAGATAAATGCTGAAAATGTTTCAATCAATACGCACAATGACGCGCTCGCTTTGTTTCAAGGAATGACACTGACAGCTTGTTTTGTTTGATGTTTGTCACATTATGAAGTTTTGTCTATGACATCAGAGTTGTTCCTCTTCACTATCCCACCAATTTATAATTTTGCGCGTATGCAAGTGCGTGTGTATGCTTTTAATGAATTAACTCAAAAAAGTACCATACTGATTTAAAATAATCTTTAGGCTGTTATTTTATTCCGATACGGGAAGAAGTTCTCCAGGACGCGGGTATAACAGCTACTTAAGATAGGCTGCGGCTGATAATGTTAATGGATCGTCTAGTAAGCGCCTAAGAATTTACAAAAAAAAGCCAGACATTCTGTCTGATTGACTCGATGGATTGACTGACTTCAGTAAAAGACAAAAGTGTCAAAATCAGAATTTCAGATGTTGACGAAGCGAAGTTGTTTATAAAATAAACTCATATCTTGTTAAGAATACTTTAATTCCGCCAATTTCAGCTGATAAGTTACTAACTATCTCACTGCTGGTAACTATCTCATAGTTCGATAACTCGTCCTAATGGTTGGACTGTATGAATCAAAAGCTGGAAGTTATTTAACAACTGTTATTTTCTATCATAACTGAATAATGTCTGTGAATTATATTCCTAGAGTAACACAGGTGAGCCCATAAATATAAACTTTATTTATGTGTAAATGAACTAATACTGGATATAAATTAACACCTTTGCTCAGTTAGGGGCTGGTTAGAGGAGAATTTCATCAGCGACTTGCTTTATTTGCCAGTTAGATGCTGTGCAGTTGGACAATCAACTTGAAGAACTTTTCAAGCAGTTGGTTTTTCAAGCAACAAAATTCATAGAGGTTGGTAAATGTAATTTATTAGTTTCTATTCCTTTAAAATTAATGATATGCTTTTTCAGACTACTTATACTTTTCTTTTCAGCCCCAGTATGTTCAACCTATTCTGCCCGAGTTGGAACTTTTGATAAGAACATGGATTTTTAAATATTCTGTGTATGACCAAAAGAGTACCTTTGGGCAACAGATGCTCTCATTGAATTATAAATCAGATAATTTTGCTAGAAGTAAACTATTCTGGTATTATGGTTACAATGTTGGGCTGAAGTATCTTAGAGAAAGAGCAATCTACAGTTTTACTTCCAACACAAAAGTTCAGAATTTTATTAATAAATTAGAAACTTTTCAATTGATTGGTGAAATACTGAACTTCTGTAGATTCATACAGACTGGCAAATATCCACTGCTCATAGATTTTATATTGGGCATTGAGTTGTCTGCTGAGAAGTTGACTAGAGAAGACCTAACTGATTTCTCTTGGACTAGAGAACTTTTGTGGCATAATTTTATTGTAAGTATTGTGTATCAGTACACAATAAATAATTATTTCTTTATATATAGGTAATTTATGCTATATCTTCACATAAGAATATTTACTTAGTATTGGGTTAATGCACCAAAAGTAAAATTATTAATATTCTGTTTGCAGGAATTAATAGGCACATCAATAGCATTGATCAACATCTTTGGAGTAAGAAGTAAACTATCAAACTTACTGAAGTATGTGTGGTGGCGACAACATGTCCGATCAACAGCCAGTACTATGGAGGCTGTGATGACATTACAGACAGTCTGTGCTTGCTGTAACAATAAGCCAGTGCTACCTCACACTTTGGGCTGCAGCCACATATTTTGTTACTATTGTATAATGGTAAGTTTATTACTGGTACACCTAAAGTTCGAAGTGCGGCTATATGTAGGCTTAACCAGCTAAAGCTAGGGGGTAACCTATTCTTTGTTGGTTAAGCTTTTTGGTTCAGATAAGCAATTTGGTTTTGTTTTGAGATTTTTTCTGATTTGATATGTATTTAAAAATGAAAGACAATGTTTATGTGAAATTTTCATACTCCTATGTACTTTGTTATGTATTCTACTCCCTTATGTATACTCCCTTGTATTCCTCAATTCTACTAACTACTATGTACTTCCTTATGTACATTGTTATATACTTCCCATAAGTACTGCCCTATGTATTTCCTTTGTGTCAAAGAGTAATAATTATAAAGCTTCCCTCTGAAATATCTGATTGGATTAGGTATAATACTAGGATAATAAATTTATTATAACAGATATCAGATCAATATTATCAAAATACATACTTTTTATCACCTGTTTGGATATTGGATGTTTTATGGATAATTATATTGTTTATTTTTCAGGCGAACAAAACTGCAGATCAAGACTATTCTTGCCCAAAATGCTATTTTAATGGAAGAGAAATCAACAAACTTATAATGCCTGGCCATCAATAAATGCGTACTAAGTAAATATTAATGGGAAACGTGGTACTGTGAACTGTGGCTGTGTACTTTTAAAAGTTTCATTGAGTGTCGTAAAAGCGTCTATGGTTTAAAAAAGGTTGCCTTTGTCATTGAGTATTTGTTTTGTATATTGATTTGAATTACGAATCCAAAATTCTATTTAATAAAATCTAATCGATCAGGATATATTTGATTGGTTCGTAGTTCGAATCATTTTTTTTTCAAAAGTGTTAAAGTTCGTAGTGAATTTGTCTGAAACAAGACTTGGCACACGCTTCGAATTTATTCGAGACTTTCCTAATATCTTACGTAGTTCTTAATTCTTTTGTATAGAACATAACATTTTGTCCCTTACTATGCCAACCAAAAAAAAATCCAACCTTTCGCGAGTTAGCCGAGATGCGAAAAGGATGAGACTTAATAGGTCTCAGGAATCAGAAGAAGATCGTGAAGTGCGGTTATCTATCAACCGAGAGAACATTGCTCTGTCACGTGCATCTGAAACTTTTACTGAGAGGTGCAAACGCTTAAGTTTGCTAAGAATTCGAGCCGCGACTTTGCGCTCTCGGGAGAGCACTAAGCAACGCGAGCGACGGCTTGCAGCTGATCGAGATAGGCACACCCTCTCGCGCTATTCAGAGACTTTTATCGAAAGGGAGTTACGTTTAAGTTCGCAAAGAACTCGAGCCGCGGCTCGGCGCTCGCAAGAGAGTATCGAAGAACGTGAAGCACGTTTAGCCTCCGACCGACAGCGTCGTGCCCTCTCGCGCCAATCCGAATCTCTTTCACAAAGAGGACAACGATTATCAATAGCTAGAAATAACTGTGTGGAGGCCCGATTAAGCTATGAAAGTTATCTAGCATCTGAAAGAGAAAGAATAGTTGAGCTAAGACGAAGAGAAACAGAGGATCAGTCTAGCCTATTCATTGAACGAACCCCATACCATATTGACAGAGACCCGATTGGCCTCATAGACACGAATAGCAGTGCAGATGAGTCTGTGGAATATGGCGGAACAATTAAATAAAAATTAAAGTTAAGGGGTGTTGTTAATTTTTTAGGTGTAATGGTACTTTTTAGAATTAAGCAAAATATTGTAAAATTATGTACAAAGAAATAAACGGTGGATTGATTGATTGAATAAATATTTTTTATTCCATGTTTAATAAATTGTTTAATTGGACCAAAATAATGTAGGTAAAAGACATTTTTTTCACAATATGTATATTATACAAAGCCTTTTGTGGTAACAAATCCCAATTTAAAAAATTATAAGGAAACATACCTAGGTAGTTTATAGACTAATTTTATACATAGGTAGTTCAATAATCGTGGGAAAAACAAAAGGTTATTCCCGCTCGGTAACACCCTTTCGTCAACACTGTTGACGATCGGGAAAAAAAGTTTCGTTCGTTCACAGTGTCCATGAATGCCGGTTTTTATTTTTAAAATATGGAAATAAAATGTCATGGATTTTTTAAATGTTTTAATGGATTATGTTAAATCTTTTAAAACACAATTAACTAGAAAATAAAAGTGGCCTTATCATGTGCATAATAACCATTTTACACTAAAATAATAAGTAGCGTTCGTCAACACTGTGAACGAACGAAACTTTTTTTTCCCGATCGTCAACAGTGTTGATGAAAGGGTGTTACCGAGCGGGAATAACCCAAACAAAAGTGGTCACAATATGTTTTGTAGCATAATTTTAAAACAACTGACATTCGCTGGATACGAACCTATAACATTGCTGTAATGAAATGCGTTCAATGGACCGTATGATGAATCAATTCATCGTCTAGTCTAGTTATGTTAGGGTAACGCGAAGTTCGTTTGTTGTTGAAAATAGGAATACCTATCAGTCGTTTTTCGAATCTCTTTTGCGTAAAAATAAAAAAAAATTACATTACCGGAATATCGGAAATCATAAAGTCAATAATAGCATAATTTATGAATTTATTCTCTACCGGTATTTAGAGATGGTTGCATTGCTTTTGGAAAGGATCGAATGCGGAAACAAAGTGAATGGTGGTTTGCGTAGCGTGGCGGTTATATCCAGTTTTGGTCAACTGCCCGTGTTACAAGCTAAGTTGTCCTGGCGAATTTAGTTTATGGCTTCGCTGGGTAACACGGTCCAGTGATGTGGAAATAAGGAGGAAAAGGTGAGAGGATTTAAATAATGCTGTGTGTAAAAAAAAACAGTGCTTTATACATCTTTAGGAATATAATTATACAATTAAGACTATGAATTAGGACCGCAAATAAATAAAATGATGAACAGGGATAGTACCTAAGTAAAAGGTTTACATTCAAGGTAGCACCAGTTTAAAGAAAAGTGCGATATGTATATCTTAAAACTACTGAATGGATTTTGATGGCACTATTAGTTAATGTCTTCAACCTTCGGATCAAATTTAAGTAAATAGCTCATGTCGAAAGTGGTAGACGAAGGTGGGCCTACCTACTAAAAGCCCATAACATGATTTCACATTTGTGTATATCTTACGTATATTAAGGCGGCCAACTTTCCGAAAACTGAATGCGGGACTTAACCTTTCGTGAAAAAAGGGGGGGGGGGGGGCATGAAAAATGATCGGACGGAACTGATAAAATAAAAACCGTAAGCAAAAAGCTATAATTTAACCTATCAATATCGTGTCACAGCGTGCACTAATGCCTTATTTTCAAAATCATTAGGCCTCACGAGTTCAGTAGAAATAAAGAGAACGAGATTATATAGGTAATCTGGGTTCTTGCACTGTTGAGCGTGCGCGCAGGTGGGTGTTGTGTAGAAGTGTGGTAGAAAAATAGGGATGCGGGACATGCGGGACGCATATAACGTTATGCGGGACTATTTTACTAATAATTTCAAAACGGGATTTCGTCAAGCATTGCGGGACGGTCCCGCAGAATGCGGGACGGTTGGCCGCCTTAACGTATATTTGGATACATAATTAAACGAGTATGCGTGATACCTAATAATTAAACATTTATGATAATATTTTACTTACAAATGTAAAAATCTAGCAAATATCAGCTGAATATCCTTCGACTGACATAAATCACATTTTTTGCACACATGCCTGACCTAACAAGGCTATCGACTTCCGTCCTTATCCAATTCGATTCGTTTCACTAATTTATTTACAATCATAAGCTAAGACCGTTTAGATCAGGACCTAATTTAGGCTTTAACAGGTGGTCAGACCAAATAAGGCAAGCATTCGAACCAGCCGTGGTGCCTTTCCGAATTTTGTTCGTAGATACTTCTAATGTTGATTGTCTTTGCTGTTGCGTACGTCGGCATGGAAGCCAGTCTCCCAGTCGGCGACGTAGTTCACCGTCCGCACGGACCCGTCCGGCTCAACCAGAGAATACTGACCTGCATAAATAAAAAATATTTATAGGTAACACGGCTACGAGTTTCCGTCGTCCTTCACCGAACATAAATGAGAATTTATGAATAAGTGCTGTGCCATGTATTTAGGTCTCTCTATCTATGGTGAGCGTTCATTTTCGCCTTGAAATAAACGTGATTGCAGTTGTCATTAATATTCTGCTGCGAATAACAATCATAACAAAAGGCGGATTATTGTGTGATAAAATACAACCCACACTCTAGAGTGCAGTTAACCACCCAGGTGTCATAAGAAGATGGTTACCTTTACTTTTTAAAAACAGTGCATACCTTTAACGACTTCGCCGTCTCTTTCTTCTTTCTGTTGCTTTATGTCACCGGTGTGAGGGTCATTGACACTGTATTCGAAAGCATACCGCGGGTGGGCGTCCTGCAAAAGGGTTATCACAATTTAGATGGTGCCGTGAGAAATGTCAGACGCAACAAAGGTTGCAAACAAGTATTGAATGAACTTTAGTGCCCATTTACTGGGTTAGTTAGGTACCTAAAGCACACCTACGAGTGCAACGAAATTGCCTTTATTGGTGCTGTAAAAGGTTTGCGAGACCTTATAAGTTCGTTACGCGTCAATTAGTTAGTATTTTATTGGTAGTTCGATTCTAGTGATTTTTGGAATCCCCTAGTGAGATCTAGGTACTGTATTAAAATATTACAAGAAGGATCATTTAAAATATATTGACTGACATTTAAATGAACACGTGCTGCGTTCAAGCTGCGGCACAGTGAATAGCTTTAACAAGCAGTCACACAGCAGGACTCCTTATCTCCTCGATAATCCGAGGGTAGTAAGACGACAAAACGGTGAAAGTAGTCTAGATTGAATCGGACAAGTTCGCACTAATTGTTACGTAAGTGAATGTTGCTGATTTAACTCGTCTGACGCACCACACACCTTCGGTTTGACAATAAAAAGTTTGGTAATCCGAGTTAACTGCCCAAAATTTCAGTGAAGAGATACAAATTTCGAAAAAATGCAGTTCACACGCACGTGCTTAATACACACATGATAGCCATGTTTACAAAATAAAGAAAACGATATCCTTACTTATAATACAAATGCGAAAGTATTTCTGCCTGTCTTTCGCGCTTTCGCGTGAAAACTATTGAAAGGATTTTCATAAAATAAATGCGTGTCTTGTTTAATAATATATAATTATAAACTGCAGCTTCTGTAACTAAACTAAGTATCTAAAGTATAAAATCATAGAAGAAATACAAAAAATATAGTATGTAGTGTAAAAAACAAAAAAAAAACACTCTAGTCATGTATTGTCATCAGAACTCAGAGCGTGTGCAAAATTTCATCCTAATCGAAGACCGGGAAGTGGGTCAAATAAAGATTCTAAGATTTTCTTACATACATAGCTACCTACAAGTGAAGCTAATATAAGCGTGTTAAAAATACAGGCAAGCTTTTTAAGCTGAACAAAAGTACCTATAGCCTCTACTTTTGTGGCTTTTCCAAATGTATCTAATACCCGAGATTTAGCGCATCATGACAGCTTTTTCATATAACTTTTTTATAGAATTAATAGGGTTATTAAGCCAAACCATAAATGTGCGTTGTGGTTTACTAATTCATTAGAATTGCATAAAAATATGGAGGTGAGATACATTACTTCAGTTTTTTGTGACTTGAAGTCGTCGAAACCTCCACGTAAATGTGAGGTTTAAAAAGGTTGTGTTGTGGATTCTACGCAGATAGTTGAGCGATAATATAAGGTGTTGTTATTCCTGTAGTTTTTACCAATACCACAAATAGAAAGCTTTTAAGTATCACTACCTGCTTTTGTTTATAATCTAGATTGTTGCAGTAGCACTAGTGCCTAAAGGATTGTTTGCAATTTAGAATGGTCAGTCAGTTTACGTAATTGTTAGTATCTTAAATCAGTTCGTGTCTTGTTCAGCTCTAGTCTTCGTGGAGACAAATATTTACTAAGTAACTGAGGTACATAGGCACAATGCGGACTCTATAAATTATGCTACCTTCACCTATTTCAAGTCAGCTGAGCTTAAGACCGATATTATAATGAATTCAGTGTTCTAACTTGTTGGTAAATTCTCAACAGTTGGTTCAATTTGTTGTTATTATTGTCAGATATCTAAACTAGGGGATCTAAACTAGGGTATTCACAATTAAGTTGAATAATCGTAGCTAACCTTGACCACTACTCACTGAATTATTAAGTTCATTAGAAGACCTATTATATTTGTTATAAGAAAAATATTTACAACATAAATGGACAATTTAATGATATAAGAGGTATAATGATCGTATGAATTCCATTCTACAAATTAATAACATGTCTACAATCTATTAATGCGGTTCTGCTAATTAAATTTAAACGTTTAGATGTAAACCCACACCTAATCAATCAAATGACAGTGCAATGGGGTTTGTAGACCATTGCACAACATGTAGGTAAACATGAACCACTTCACGCTTGACAATTTCTTACATTTGAGCACAGTGAGACGGTAATCGGTCAAGATTTCGACGTGGTGGAACCAGTCCTGGATCTAACTCGACAGCCAATCAAATTGATTACGTCACTGTATTAGTTGTAGGGATATGAAGTAACTATTCTATGGTATGCCGCAATGTCCTGAGGCACATACGTTACACATGAGTTTGAGGCAATTCTCAATTCATTGGATTCACAGAGATGAAAATAAGCCGCATATTTACAAAAGTGTAAAATATGATTTCCTAATCAAAACTAATTTGGTCGATAGAAAGATTAGGAAGTGTTACAAAATGAGAAATATTAATTTTAAATCAACAACAAAATTGTGATTACGTTCTCAAAGCGCATGTCAACAAATGAAATGATTGACGATTATTTAATCGTCAGTTATAGTGCGTTAGTACTTACATAATTTTCCAAGAATTCTGTGTGAACATTCTTGACGAGGGGTGCTGCCGCGACCTTCGCAACAGCGGGCGCGGCCACCGCGGCGTAGGCCGGCGAGGACACATGCGCCACACCCACGGGAGCACTCGCGTACTGACTCACTGACGCCACGGCCGGCGCGGAGTACTGAGCAACCACAGGCGCCGAATGCTGCACCACAGCAGGAGCAGACTGTTGAACTGAATATTGCGCAGGAGCTGAATACTGAGCCACTACCGGAGTCGCGTACTGCGCAGAATGTTGCGTCACTACCGGTGCAGAGTACTGCTGACTGATTGATGCACCAGAATGTTGGGATACGGCTGGTGTGAAGTAGTTCGAAGATGGCGCAGACGCGTGGGACACAGAAGATGTGGAGTACTGTGACACTGCTGGAACGAAGTGAGCACCCGGTGCCGCCACCGGAACTTGACTGTATTGAGCATACTGAGCGACAGACGGTGCTGAGACGGCCGAGTACTGTGTCTGTCCAAAGGTTTGTGGTTGCTGCACTCTCAAAGCGGGCGATGTTGCGTATCCTGCAGATGGAGCGGCATACACTTGTGAGACGACCGGTCCTCCTGTTTGGATGCTGCTGTAGGAGTTGAGGGATGCCTTTGCTGCTGATCCAGTGGAATAAGCTTGTTGAGCTATCAAGTTTTGTGTCACATAAGAAGTCTTAGCAGGAGCTATCGAGAACTTGGCGATAAGTGGAGCCGCGGTCACTTTGGCGAGTATCGGTGCTTGGGCGTATGTGGCGAGTGGTCGTACACTTTTGCCACTTGAAGCAGCTGATGACAGACCAGCAGACGTCGTGTAACCGTGAAATTCTTTAGTGGTGTATCCTTGTGAAGCGTAGTTGTTGTAGTTGGATGATGAAGATTGATACGAGGCAGATGGTTGTGCTGCGTATGTAATTTGAGGAGCTGCAGACTGGTATGTTATGCCAGTAGAATATGCTGCACTGCCTCCAGCCGAGTAGCCTGAGCTTCCACTTGACGAGTAGCCTGAGGCGCCAGAGTACTGGTACGCGGGTGCGGCGACGATCGGTTGTGAAATTAAGTTGGCAGCAGGTGCTGAGATCGTTTTGATGCCGGTTGTGGTGAGCTGCACCGACGGCGCAGCGTATGAGTAACCATTATCGCAATTAGATACTTTCTGTACCTGACTCAGGTGATAGTTCAGATCAGGGTCGTGATACGCAAGCACATGTTGAAGTGCCAACACAATGAAGATTACCTGAAACAAAGAACGGAGCACCGTATGTTAAGTTTGTTTACATAAGGATTTCGTAAGAATTAAAAAAAATATAAGAAATTTAATTTAATTTACTTACCGTCTTCATTCTTATTTAATTTTTTTGCACTCTATAAACAATATCGCATAAATTATTATTTTCGTAATATTCGCATTAAAGTCGAAAGCTCAAAGTGTATTTGCCAAACTTAAGCGTAAATCGAAATGAGAGCAAAGTTGGTCCGCAAAGTCTTATATAGCGATCTCATATGTGTAAGAGCGGGTCACACTTTTTCACGTTCGCCGTCAGAGTACGTCGGTGGGCGCGGCGCGGGCGCTGCTGGATAATCTACGGCCATATACTAATGTACGACTGCCACACGTTAGAAACACCATTATGTTAACTTAGTGTGTAGCTACCTCTATAAATATCACTTAATTAGGTCCAGGAATACGTGAGATACATTCAGATTGAATTGATTGATTGTCTCTTTTGCTAACATTTCAGCAGGCTGGTTTTTATGACAAAATGTTAAGTTGGAAATAGGTTATTATTATTTGTTCAATAGCAAAATAAACCTATTTCGTAGCTGTTATCAAGGCTTTTAATTTAACATTAACTCTAAAGTAGGAGAAAAATCTCTTCTAGGAATATAAAGTGAAAATTATCTATCCTTAGCAACAACTCGTTTGCATTCAGTCTGCAGACAAAATTAAGTAGATCAAAGAGTTAATATTTAAATCCTTAAGTATTTCATTTTACATTAATATGAAAACTATTTACATTTGAAATCATTAGCGCACCTGCTACATTTGCAATTAAAAAAGTCTACACAAACTTACGATTCAATTATTAACGTCGGTCATGGTTGCCTTCGGCATTAATCCTAAGCTGAATAATGAGTTGCTTCATGACTTGACATTCAAAGTATATAAGTACCACATGATACTTAAGCACATAATTCATACGTCACTTGCGAAATTAATCCCGCTATTAGACTCTAATACGACGGATTTGTTTATTCGAGTCATTGATATCTTTTGAGCGAATTAGAAGTATGCTATAAGGATCCGTAAATTGTAGATAATCGTTTCGATTCGACGCTTTTTTCAATAATTCGATATTGTTATTAAAAATAATAGCTTTAAATATTTCGCAATTTAAAGCTATTTTCTATTTGTTTGTGAGGCAACAACATATTTAGAAGTGTGAGTTATTTCAAGTTAGGTATTTGAATGGTTGACTAGTAAGTACTAAGTAGTTGCCTAGTTATTGGTACGATATGATAATGAATAAATTTGTAGTTTAGATTTGATACTAATCCCCAATTAAGCAACTAGTAGTATGGGGATTGAGTTCACCCGATATTTTACTATGATATTTATTAAATGGGTCCGGGGTCTAGACAGCAGATTGAAGAGATAATATTAATTATTATCTAATATTATGTTAATACTCTATGATTCAGATTGCTAAAAGCAGCTGTATTTATTGTAACGGATATTAGAAGAGGCATAGATAGATAACGCATCATTTGTAGATGTAGCCGGGTCGGTGACATAACTAATTAGGTATTTCGCTAAATATTAAGTGAACATATATTACTTATAGTTATTCATGATTCTTTGAACTTTTATAAAAATAAATAAATAAATAGTCTAGCATTCTGCCCCCTTGTAAAAAGTAGATCTATGTCCTTTCTCATGCTCTTTATATGCCTATGTACTGATTACCTTTTTTCGCAGTTATAATATTGAATTTACCGTAATTTACCTACAGATTTGATACTGTAATTCAGAATAAGCTAAGGAACCCAGCTATACAAATACGGTGCGACAACTTTTTCTCAGTCGGTGCAATCAGTGATCGATGTTTTTAGCGCCTATCTGTGTATTTGTTAGATAGATTGTAGGCACTCGATTTTGCATTTGAACTAATTGCGTGTCTGACTTCAACATTTCTTCACACATGTACAGGTTAGTAATTTACGTCATTTAAAACGTTGATACGGGTTGTGGCTTGCATAAGCAAACTAGCCCCTAAGCTCTTAACTTTAGCTTACATGCAAATGACGAAACTCACATGCCTAGTGGTAGGATTTGAAATAAAACCGTAATAAATGGGCTGTGTATCTGCACTGTCCAGTGAGGTTAACAAATATGTGCTGTTGCACTTACTCTAGCTAGATAGTATGATAGGACAGTATGGTATCATAGTGGTTTTGGATATTAACGGAGGCGGCCTATGGTCAGCATTGGACGTACTTTTTTTCTGAGGTAGTAAATTCAGATGGTCTCTCCCGCACAGAAAGAGGTGTTATTTTTTTTTATTGGTTATGCAACTAAGGTTTACTACCGATAAATAGTTCTTAAATAAGTACATTTGTATAAATGCCCATTATGGAAGTAGTGTAAGGTTTGTTATTGAAAACAGGTAAAACGGATATTGCCAAATGAAACCGATAGACCGAGAATTTGGTAATAGGGCGGACTTAGGGCAAGCATTCGTAAAATGTGATTAATAGGTGAATTATTCAAATTAAGGTTGTAAACATGTCTATTAAAAATAATTACGACTGTGTAGTACATGGGAAATTCACGCTTAGTAACAAAACCTTTGAGGTATTATCATTTTGTTGAAAAGTTCGTAATACCTATTGTGGGTGCGCCCTTTGCTAATTACACAAGTGCCATTGTTTTGAAAATGAGTAAAGACGAATTAACAAATTAATCTGTCTAAGTTTGGACGCAATCATAACTAGGCCAAGTATAAATTATTAGGTACTTGCATAATTGTTGATATTGACAAATATAAATAAACATTTTCGATTTCGATAGTGTCAATAGTTTCATAGAAAAGACAGCAGCGACAGCTGCTTTACAATTTTGATAGATAATGATTTTATTCTAAAAAACTGCTTCAGATAATCTATACTTCTGAACTAATATAATAGAGAGGATTTTTTTTTGTTTGTAAAGGCTCCGAAACTACTAAACGGATTTGAAAAATTCTTTCACTGTTAGAAAGCTACACTCTTCCCGGCATTCCCACGGGACGCGGGTGAAACCGCGGGAAATGGACTAGAAGCTATTGATATAAAATATACATAGTTTCGCTACAGCTTGGAAACCTTATGCAGAAACTGGAGTAAGCGCGATTATCCAGATTATCACCGTATTATGTAAGGCAGTCCTCATGGAACTGTGGTAGCGGCAGTAATGCAAATGTGCTACAAATCGCAGTAAACTCAGCAACCGATGTGGACCTCGATAATGTCCAGGCGTAGCCAGCACCGATTTATATCTTGTCACCAAATAACTATGAGCTTCGGTTACACGGAGTATGTAGTAAATGGAGAGATAAAAAGCTTTTGGTAATTAATGTTATATAGGTATATTTCCTTTCTTGTTTCATGCATGCCTATGGTGTTTCATGACAGTCAAACTTTTGATTTCAATTTTAGCGTACTATTAGTATTTGACAGCTGAGACATTAAAGCTCAAAATATTTTACAACCTAACCTTTTTTATAGCAATACATACTTAATTATTTAGAAACCAAATTATGAATCAAAATTATAACTGTTGATCTTTATACATTACATAAGTTACAAGTCAAAACCGGTGTACGATGCATTAATATTACATTATGAGCACTCCATCTGCTAACTACTCCGCGACAAACTCGTGCGCAGACCCATGCCCAGTAGCGCTCCCAAACCTGATTGTTAATCAACAAGTGCTCGGCCAGTATTTGTTTTATTGACTAGTTTTTATAAAGTAGGTACCTACACACATGGTACAAAATGTAATACATTTTTACGTAACTGTCTAACAACTGGCGCGAGGTTCCCAAAGTAATGGTCGCCTTTATTATCTGTGCAAGGTCGATTTAGTTATTATAAAAATAAATAAAACATCGAAAAATGCTCTTTATTTAATGAGATTCTTAGTGATCGTTTGGCATTGACTTGGGTTTACTTTTTAGTTTAATGTTTCGGTCTAAGTACCTATTTTACTTACGTTAATGGCTAAGGCGTAGTTGTTTGTGTTTAATTATAACTTTAATGTCTTAATCGTTGTAAATGTTATGTTAGCAGCCTATTAGTAAAGGTCTTTTGTGCTTGTAGGAATAAAGCTTTTACACTTTTATGATACTTTATGATTCTCTTTTATGACAATGAGATAAATAGATACCTAAATGATTATTTGGTGACCGATATGGCAGTCCTCTTTTGTCGCCAGTTCTGAAACTTTTTGTACTTAATATTTTTGGATGATTTACGATTTTGATTTTTTATTCGACTTTTTCAGGAAGTGATGCCACTAACATGATTTAATATGACTTTTCTTTGTAATCCTTGTCCGTATTTTTTTTAATGTGTCAATCGTTATACTTACTTAGTTTAATGGAAGCATATCATCACCAGGTGGTCACTACTTTAGCGAATACTAATTGTATTAATGAATTGCCTCTTACGATTGCCGCACGAGCGGAAGCGGTTGCGGAATGAACGAAGCGATGTTATTCGAGCAATGTCAGTATCTTACTTAATCTTTATTTATGTTAATTACAATTATCGGAAGAAATATCTGGTGTATTAGCTTAATTTGTCATTACTATTTAAAATGATTACAGATTGATTGATTGATACATTGCCTTGTTGGATAAGTAGTAGTTATTTGCGTTACTGATGGGGATGAGGTCTCAGATTTGTATTTCTAGTCGGAGTAAATGCTGATGACGTCAATCTTAGAATGTTTGTTTCATAAAATATGGGTCATAGACTAAACGCTATTTTAGACCTTTAGGCATGATGAGTGTTATATTATTGTCAAATAAAGAAGTGATTTACAAGTATCCTAGACTCCCTGAAAAGGTAATCTAATGCTATTTATGTACAAAAGACCAGCTAGATTTCAGCTAGAGTCGTGGGTTATTAAGCCCTTTGTTCACAATCTAAGTAATTCTATTGGCATGCTAATGTGTCCTAGTTCCCGAACGACCAGTGGACAGGGAGAGACATGTCGTGATTTCAGACTATTAATTAAACATAACTGACATTTATCATAACGATGCTAAGGAATTGTGATCGAAATATGACTCATGCTTTTATTATAAAGCGGCCCAGCCTTTGCTTGTATGAAATGCCCTTTTAAACATATCGTAATCAGCAATAGTTTTGCAAAATAAACAGTTGTTACGTTGTATTTATGAGATTACATACGCCTTGGGCGTATATTTAGAGCCATTTTGTAAGATTTTATTTACGTATGTTAAGGAGCGGTTTGTAACTGTATCAAAGTAAAATTATCTTGATGAAAGTGATGGTGTGAATAAAGAGATTTTTCTGCAGGATAAAATATGCTTTAATGTATGCGTCGGGCTTATTATAAACTACTTTATGTTGATATGATTCTTTAATTACATCACAAGCTGAACACGTAGGTGTTTTGTGTACCTCTATTATAATACACTTCACTAAATTGCTTAAGAGTTAACCCGTTGTAATATCCCGATACAGATTAAATACCAATAAATCTGCTTGGATGTATTCATAACCGAGAACATAAATTACGCTATTATTGTTATGCCGTGTTGAATTATTTAATTAAATGAATCAGCCCATTTAGGTCGAATTCCAATATCCTATCGAGTGAGAATCAATTACAATTACTGGGCAGAGATTAAGTCTCCATGTAGCCGTGTACTCATTATTCCTCATATTATGAGCCTAATCTTTAAGTTCATTACATGTTACTTGGCTTTTGTAATACCGTAATTTGTACGACTTTATTCAAATGTCAGACTACCAGACGTTATAATGGGCTGGTACCGACGTTTCTACGTACGTTATGCTTTGGTTTTAGCTTAGTCAGTAATTTATTAGTGGATATTGATGACTAGATCTGATTTTAAGATAATGTAGATAAGCTTTTAGTTTGTGGTCCCTGGTTCACTAAGGTCCTGTCTGAAACATTGTGGAATTGGGTTACAAAACCTTTTAACCCTTCTACCGATAGTATCTTTATCTTCATTTACCTATAAATACATAGATTTCTACGTATTTGTTAGTATGGTTATGCTATTTGCCAACCGTTAACTATGATCTAATTTTAGTAAAATGATCGAGTGCGTGCACGCATGAAGAAAGCTTGCGCAAGTTTCGCTAACCATTCGGTAATGTTATCGTTATGGTATTGGTATCTGAACTTGTTTGTTATTGTCAAATTATTACGTATCTAATCCATATTTTGCCCACACGCATGTTAGATATCGAGTAGCTTTATGAAACGACTGGTAACAATAGTTTACTAATAAAGTCAAACTAAAGCTTTCTGAGTAATTTAATTATTCACTACTAATCTGCCCACACTTTTTTCTTGACCTGAATTTACTTTTCATTTTATTTGACCCAGACCTGATTACAATTTTATCGTGAACTTAAAACAGTAGGTACATTAAAAAGCTATAATCGATAAGCTCAAACCAATTAAAGAGCACTATTTACATCCTGTTTTAATAAAAATACCTACATTTTAATAAATATTTAAGCATAAGGCATTTTAATTTATTGTTCCGCAATAAAACTGCACATACATTTAAGCGCCTACTTATTAACTTTTGCTTTTCATATCCTGCCAGTGTCGTGCCAACTGTCGACCGATTGTTAATCGATGATCAATTATATCGATTACCGTTGCTTGTTGATGTGTTTAATTCGTTTGGAAATAAATCGTATAAGGTATTATGTAAGGAGAGCTGATCGCTGATAACACAAGGATCTTTGTAATCTGGTGCCGGATCGCTCGTGCTTCAATTTTACGGTTGAGTAACTGTATCTATAAGATCTGATCATGACCTATATGACTGTTTGATCTACATCAGGAGATATTGTGTGACATGACGAATGTGGGTAAACCATTCACCTGTGTTTGAACTTGGTGAAATTAAGAGATTATGTTTTGAGCCTATAAAATAAACACCAACCTCTTTAATATGTTATCAAAAATCAAAATCAAATCATCTTTATTGTCAGGCATCAAAGGCCCATAGATAAATACCTAAAAACTAGCATGTACCTATGTACAGTATTATATAGACGTCTAGATAAAAATACCTGTCTAGTTAGATTTCGTATTCGGGGTCTAGGTGTTACTTTGTACCTGATACTGAGCTGAACAAATAGATGTTTAGAATTCACTATATTGAATATTGTGATCGTAAAATATAATATAGAATATGTAGTTATTTGTAAGCTCAATCTGTAGCCGCGATCTTTATCTCAGTCGGCAGTTCCGTTCACTTAGTTGTCACCGTGATTCAATGAAACTTGCATTTGCAACCTACTTCATGCCTTAGTAATAGAAGTAAAAAGCTAGAATTATAACTATGAAGGTATGTGAGATAATAAACGTAACGTATGTAGTTAATCGCGCCTTCAATTCAATGGACAACACTAGGTTTTGCTCTTTTACAATGCAAAGTAAGCACGCGACCAATGCAGCTGCGCCGTGAAAAAGTTTCGTTTAATAGTGTCAAGACACGCTGTCCAACACATTGGATTGGAGGAAAAATACATTGGGTACACTGGAAAACATTTAATTTGAAAACCAAGTTTACGCACACTAGTCGATCATTTCATTGTAGGAATTATTATTGACCTTCATAAAATAATAGTATGTTAGGTCGGTATGAAAGGTGCGTTCATAAATTTTACCGCGAAGCATCGCTATTTTCGTATTCAAAAAAATCCGATACAGATCCGAAAGCCTGTTTAAATAATTCATGAGGTAAATAATACATTATTCATTAATTACCTAATTATAAAATGCAGCGAACAAAATTGAACATGCAATGACATACAAAATAGAATTATTCGAAATATTAATGTAACCAACTTTTTTAAATGCAAATTTTCTGCACAAAATAATAAAAAAAAATATTACTCTCGTTCGGTAGTCGGCTAAAACATTGAAAACAAAATGTTGAGTAAATGACATGTGAACGTTACAAAGCATCGGATTATGATCGATTATATCTCGTTCACGACACGAACTACTTTAAAACAGTAGTTAATGTGCATGTGTCGACAATAGGTTATTGAGATACCGTGCAAGTTAAACACGTGTTGTGTGGACACTTGCACAATGTACAATAGGTATGAATATATAAGTCAAGCCTTAGAAAATAATGTAGCTGCTAGGTAAAATACTTATCGTGGGAATAGGTGTATAGTACTGCACCTATCTTTGTATATCTTGTGTCGGAACGATAAATTCAATTTGTGCCTTAATTAAATACACTAAAATGTCAACCTTTAAGTATCATTAAGAAAATCGGGAAAATCACCCAACCGCATTGAGCAAGGGTTGTGATTAAAGCTCAACCCTTCTCTGTGTGACAGCAGGCCTGGGGCCCGATTCTCCTAAGTTAATAATGTCAAAATCGAATAGAAATCGAATCGCAATATGATCGCAATAGCAGTTTTAACCATATCGGGCATTCTGCTACTAATAAAAGACCAATCGTATTCGATTGACATTTGATTGGTGTGCGATTGGTCTGCTATTTTGGTAATTTTGGTCTATACGGTAGTTTGCTGTACAATCATTTTGCAATCGTAAATCATTTGCAGACAAAATTATTCATTATTGAATGACAGAAAAGGATAAAAACGTTTATTTAATAGAAAAAATAGCGGAATGCTACATACGCTTCAATCGTAATCGAGTCGGGATCGGATCTCAGTCGAATCGAGTCGAACGTCAATCGTATGTCGCTTAAGTAAAAATAGGAGAATCGGAGCATGACGATGATGATGAACAAATAGGGCTTACTACGGTGGACCTATTTTCTATTGTCTAGATTTGAAAAGTTACTATATTTGGGAGGTAAGTATAGTTTACAGGTCTTGAAGAAAAGACAGCTGACAACAGGGGGTCTACTCTAATTCAACGAAACGAAACTTCGATATCGAACGAAATTCAAACGAAGTTTCGTTAGTGACCCTACTCTATTTCATTTTCGGATGCGCATACGAAGTTCGGAACCATAGACAATTTTCGTGAACGAATGGAATCTATAATATTGTGTGGGGCTTTTATGATGTCGACTAAACTAAGTTACGGTTTTTACTTTAACTTGAAATTATTAAACTTTTCAGCTTTACTTATTCATGTAACATTATAAATGTGATTCATTACATATTTCTTGTAATATTCATGCAAACAATCTTAACTTTCCGGCAAAAAATATTTTTTCAACTACATTCGACTCGACACTATAAAAAACCCTTTGACAGTCATTGCTAACCAACTAATTTGAAGAGTACTATTTCATGCCAAAAATGGGTAATCACGTATGACAACCAAAAATAGCTGCTTATTACAATCTTATCAAAACATGTCAACTTACAATTCTTTGTTTGAATACTTTGATAAGTTTTCTGAAGTGTGTTTCTCAAGTGTCGTATTAAATAAATCATGTTTCCAAGTGCTTTTATACCAAGGTACGCGTTCCCTAAGGAAGTATTATGTCGTACTTTACTACAGTCCGACTTCTACGTAGGTACGTCTGCTGTATTTTGGTTCGCAACAAGTTTTGTTTTGGATTTAAAAACTTCGTGAGTAGATATCATATTATACAAATGCAATATTTGGTTTCGCTCTAACGCCATTGCCTTTTCTAATACTAATCATTTATATTTTCAGTTTAAAATGGCTCCACATAAGGGGTTCGGCAACTCCTCAACAAATCGAAACCGTTCTCAATTTCCTGGACGAACATAGAGATTAAGCTAGTGGTAGATTGAATAGTTGAATCCAGCCAGGAAGATAACCTGAGAGTCCAACTGTAATAGCTGCCTATGTACCACCACCATTGACGCAAGAATGTCTGACTTTCACACCTTGTAAGTATTTTACTGTGGTATATTGAGTAATGCTATTGTAAATAAATTGTACACAATATATTTACAAGCGAGCGAATACAGATTAACTTTACTATTGAACAATGATTGCATCTTTTTTATTATGTTTGCATATGGTATTAAATGGGTCAAGTGTTGAGTTGAGAACTTTTTGTTGTTACTTAACCCATTCAAGTGTCTTAGCCATATTTTGTTTACGCTGTTGTTCTGAGCTGTTGACTGAAATTGGAATGTTGTTTTGCAGCCTCTCGACATACACACTCAACAAGGAGACGATCTGCCAGCACAGTGTAAGAAGCAGATTGTATCAATATGAAGAGGAGGGTGCACAGAGAGAGACGGTGAAAAACGCAGAGCTTGCAGGCATCAGGGGCGAATTGGCAGGCATCAGTGCTACCCTGTTGCAGCTGCATAACACAATAAAGGAATATGTGGATAGGAATTAAGATTCTGTTAATGTATTGTTAGTCATTAATTGTGTTTAGTATTTCTTTGTTATTAATTTGTTATGTTTAAACAGGGTAATAGTAAATAAAACTTTAAGTAGGTATATAATTTATTCTTTTATTTAACTCTAAAGGAAAGAAATAACATCATGTCAAATTCTTAAAATCAATAAACATAGTTCTTCTGGAGCATGTTATGATGTGCTTGAGTAGAACTTTGTTCTACCTATTCCTTTCTAAAATTTGCACTAACAAAGCTCTGCAAAGTTGTATCTGCCTTCAAGAGAATCTTCAACAGCTTTATGTATAGGTATCATCATATGCCCCTTAGAGCATACCCAGAGTCACCTAAAATATACATGTATATGAAAATATGTGAATAACACTACTACACAATATAAACTTGTAAGTTTGGGGTACCGTTTTTGTCCCAACTTGTACAAATATATTCAAAATGCAATAAAGTCAAACATACCTAACAGATAAACTGTTTCATTCTGGAGACCTTCCAAGTGGCTTCTAATCTCTCCAAATATAAGCATCATGTGTGTTGCTCCACCAAATGACACATCCACATTTGTTATATAGTAATCACTGTCACATATCTGAAAAATAATAAAGGATAGATGATCAGCATCATAATAAACAACAGTCAATGCCTCAATTAAATAATTGATGTTTAGTTCTTATACTTACAACTTGGGTGTTAAGAGAATGAAAATATTTTCGATTAAAATATTGTTCCTCATGCTCCAGAAGGTATAGCAATTGAAATATGCATTGTTTGGAGGTAATAAAGGCATGAATTCCTGGCACAACTCTTCGAAAAATTGCCGACTGAGTCTGTGATTTCCTACAAACTCTACGTTGGGAATTTCGCTAATATTTAATTGATTGCGCAAGCACTGCCGGTTCCTTCTTCGCTCTACACGATCTTCACGTAAAGCTGCTTTAATTAAAAGCATTTTTATAGCCTTTGCCAATAATTTTCACACAAAATTCACAAAATGAAAAGTAACACGAAAATCAAACGATAACTCTTTTGGTTTCGTTGAATTTGAGGTTAAAATTCCGAAGTTTCGTCTGTCAAACTCAAATATTCGTTCGTATCATTTCGAATTAGAGTAGGTTTATAGACAATAAACGTCAAACAATCTTCGTTCGTACGAAATTTCGGAACGAAATGGAACCGTGGTAAGAAGTTCGCGAAATTTCGTACGAAAGTTCGTTTTTCGGTGAATTAGAGTAGACCCCCTGACCCGAGTTACCTGAATATCGATTAAATCTAAACCTATTGTTATCTCCGTTTTGTTGCGTTGCACGGGTTAAATTACAGTCGCTCCGATAACCTGCGATTGTCATTTGTTTAGTCCTGATATTCAGTAACATTTTGTTCCACTGCTATCTCATTGGCTAGGGTCCATACTAACAAAAACGAAAGGTGATATTGGCCATACGTTTTGCTCTGGATGATTATTTTTGTAATTAGGTTGTAAAAAACGTATTTTTTTTTTTAATCAATTTTTAAGCAATTCTTGTTAGGTTAAGGAAAATATGAAAGCTGAAAAGAACTAAACAGAGAAGGAACGAACTGTAAAGAGCTGAGCTTATTGCCTAGATATGTTGAACCTTAGGAAAGACGTGTGTTCAGTAGACTAGTTTTATACGGGATGTTGAAAATGATATAGAATTTAGATCAAACCCATTAATCCATTTCTGAAGTATCATTGTAAGCTTATATTTCACGTGGGTGTACAAAGATAGTTAATTAGCTGTCAGTCTTCTGAATAGTGACCGAATGGCAAATATTATGATGACTCACAACGGTAGGTAATCATGGCCAATGAGTAAGGCAGTAAGGCCTAACGTTGCAATAGTAGTATGACGTTAATGTAGCGTGACGAATTTCTTTATATTTATTTATCCTATTGTACTCGTATGGTCATGAATGAAGGCTGTCAATTAGGCCTGTTTATTTTCACAAACTTTTTTTTGGCAATATATGCATAGTTTTGCATGTGTGTCGCTGTTGACAAAAAAGCTAAACCACTTACATCTATGACTAAGTTTATGCAGGCGTATACTAAAATATTCATTTACATAATCCACTTAAACAGGATCTAGGTATGTTAATGTTAAAGTAGATTAATTTTAATATATTTTTTCTATATCAATTTAGTTATCACTTCTTATATCGCAGGGAGATGTAATTTCTATTGAATATGTAAGCTTTTTGACGAATAAACAAAAAACAAAATTAACACCTGTATTATTTATGTAAGTCTGCATTTATCGTAGAATATTAGACTAGCAATTTGCTGCAAGTCTTTAGAGTTTGTATACTTTTATTTAATGTATTCTCTCATAATGGTAATTTACACATTATGAAATATCTGTAATACAGCACCTCTAGCTTCTGTACAGTTGACATAATCCTAATGTTATAGTCACATGTTACGCCATCGTATTAAGTTAAGACAGTATTATGTTAGACGGCGATCGGACACTAAGCAATAAAATACTCAGAGCACAATGCATAGGTGAAGGTGATTTAAGCCAATCAAAGACCCCGCGCAAGTTTATTACTTAATTTACTAACCTGCAAAGAATGTTCTATGATAGATTAAGGTTACGTTACGCTTAACCCCGTCAATAGATGGAATATCTATACTCGTTTTGCCTTTAGATTAATACAGCTGATAATAAACATTATCCATTGTGCACGAAGCTATGGGTTGGCGCGACAATGAGATACAGGATTAAAGAAATCATTACCATTGTGTAATGGTTTATCCGGTTAGAGGAGACAAGGTCTGCCATATCTGTTGCATTTCATTTTCTATACCTGTGGTACGTTAGTTTGTCTTTGTTACATGACCACATGGATTTATTGTGACGTTGAATATATATGGGGTGGTTTAGATATTCAGTTTGGTAAGTAACAGTGGTGAAAGTTTTGCAATCGATGCATTGCGTACTGGTCCTACGTTACAGGTGGCTTGTCTCATATGAAACATGTAGGACATTTCTACATACGACTAGAAATATAGGGTCCGTGCTCTAATGGAATATTCAAATTGGTGTCCATTTTCCTCGATAGTTTACAAGATATTAACCGCAGGTCAGTATTTAGGTTCTATATTGCGCATGGGCACATTATGCGTGATCTTAAAATATCCTTCTTTTCTTAAACAAAGATTATATTATATTTATGATTTAAGTATTTAAAAATAAAGCTCCGGTAAGATACTCTTTCTCATAGTCTCTATCAATGTTCTTCACCTAATAGTACCCTCTCTAATTGAAATGGTTTTTTATAGCTTATAACGTAAGCCAGGTATTTAAAGGTAGCGTAAAAAGGCCTTTACATAATATCAGTGTCAAAGAAATTAATGACCTGACGGAAAGGACCAACGTTTATGAGCTCCGTAGATTGCCTGATCTAGATTTAATTGACCGAGTCTAATGGTTGCGTCACGCCGACAAAGTATTACTATGTATGCAATTATTGGACAATAATCAATTTTAACATATTACTCCTAAGGATAGTAAAACAGGTTTGCGAGGTATTAAGTTGCTTCACCTTATCACTATTTTAATTGATGTCAATGTTTCTTTTTATTTACGTTTCGGAGCACATTAACTTGAGATAATTAACTCATTTTATTTGCAGTCATAATTAAAGGATAGGCAACACTTAAGTCTTACGAAAGTCGCATATTTTATGTTTCGTCAGCATACGTTTTTAAAGAAGTTAATGGATTTTTATAGCAGCGTATTACGATTCTTTGGAAAGGATTTTATTGCTTCGTTGTATAAGGGAAGTGCCTAACAATGAGCTTCAGTGTGGCAAACTCTCAGCTTGCAACGATATGGAAATTCTGAAACGAGTTTCATTCTCATGACTCAAGGGTCTAATAATAATAATTGGAAGTCTGGTTACCTGAATGGGTACAAAATGAGGTGTTACAAGCTTGCAGGTTATAATCCAAATTGTAATCCCACGTATTCGGCGATTTGTAATTTTATCTACCTTCTTTTCTCACACTGTGTCGCAAGTAGTGATTGTACAAGATACATACAATTCAATTTGGAGAATTTAGAGCGATCCGGCTGGCGGTAATGAACGGTCCAATTAACACCCACAATGACACCTCCGAGACTTTCTTAATTGGTCGCGTGTCTACTTTGATTTATTGGCATTAGGAACTTGATTTATACTTTTAAGTTTATACACTTAATTACTTTATCAATATAATGTAATGTAGGTACGATATGGTGACTAGGTCTCATTATATTGCGGTATGAAAATTGTAATCAACATTCATAAGCATGCAGAATTTTAAACATTAAAGCATCTAAACAAATAAATAGCTACAAGTACTTTAAAAAAATCTTCTTGATGCTTAAATCAAAAGTCTAATAAAAATAATAATTAATTGTTAGAGTTAAGAAACATTACTTCATATTGTTATACCTTTTAGAATATAGTTTAACCGTTAATGCACTCTGGCTAAAGTATAGAATTCGGAATTAATTCTATAGGTAATTCTAAAGTATGGACATAGTGCCCTCTAGCGAGAATATAACGAGCAACATGATACAGTTGAGTAGTCAAGTACAAACGTTTACTGTTGAAGTGAATGTATCACGTTACATAAAGCAAACGTATTCATTTCGCGAACTTACGCTAGATGTAGCAGCTCCCATTTAATAACTAGAGAAGCAAAATCAAAAAACATTTTAAACCCTCATACCTAGCTACACTCGGTCGTTGCTTCCTGGATGGGTCCTGAGGGGAGAAGTTATGGAGTCGTTACGAGGTTATTACCACTATTATTTGTAATAACTATAAAACGAAGTTATGCTACACAAAAATATACGTAATATTATAATATAAATAAATACTTAAATATTATACTTCATACTACTAACTATTATATAATCTGTGATACTACTTTATTACATTAAACGCCTTCCTCTCTTCTAACTATTTTGCTGTGCCCATCAGGGTCCATAATTGTGACTACCTCTATTATTTTATATTTTCCACCAAATGTACATTATGGAATGCAATAAATGATATGATATGATATGATAATTAGTTTTATAAAGTGGAAAGCTATTACCAGCTAACCTCTTCCAGTAGTTGGCATAATTACCTATTTTATCAGAAATCAACTATTCCTGAGACAAAAATGTTAGATGATCCTCACTAAAGGAATGTACTGCCTTGGTAGGTTGGACAAGAAAAGTTAACTTAAATATTATTTGAAAGGATCTCTTGGCAGACGTTGCTAAGTACTCTCAGCCAAACCAAAACAAAACATCCAGCAAGAATATCAAATTACAATCAAACACAAATAGTAATGTTTTACTACATATCTCATTTACGTTTGCATACAGTGCTATCAAGTATTTTAATTGACAAGGACCTTTGTCGATGCATACATCCGCCGACAAGCACATTGTTTCACTTATCAGATGAGATGACCCTATAAAATGCAGTTCGACGAGACGAGACCCTTCAATCCACTGGCTTACTTTATTTACGTCTTGATAGCTGCTCTGCGTTATGGATTTGATTTATTTTAAGGCAAGTTCTTTTAGTAAAGTACCACTCCAATTTATACAGCGCCTTGTGAAAACTTATAGCATTTTGCACTACGTATCTTGCGCGTTCTTCTTTTGTTTTAAACATGTCAATGTGTTATGAGAATATTTACCGCTTAAGTTATATTGTAGTATTAAAGTATGTGATTTTATCTGATTTCAGTTGGTGATGCTGGTGAACGGTTGGGTAATTGCGAGTGGTTCGCCTGTTGCGATGTTGCAGCACGCCACCTCCTCGCAAAGCATTGTTTTTCACCCGTTGCAGGCGGCACCAATCGCTCCGATCACAAGTAAAGCCCCATTTTCTTTTCCATATACCTATATTTTTAGTTCTATTGTTATTGATCGTCTTTTATTACAGCCCCAGTACCAGTGGTTCCAAGCAGCAGTGCCAGTCATGTAAGTTTTGAACGCCTGTCATTTGTTTCATCCAAACTTAAACAAACAAATGAATTTCACATTAATTTGTTAGATAGGTATGCTGTTTTATTCGTGTATATGTTACAGGCAAAGTACGAATACAAGTATGAGGTGTCGGACCACCAGACTGGTGATAGGAAGAGTCATTGGGAAAGCCGCGACGGGGACAAAGTAAGAGGTGTTTACACTCTGTATGAACCAGACGGCGCTCTCCGGACTGTGGAGTATACTGCCGACGCTTTGCATGGGTCAGTGGGCAACTTTGTAGTTTACTATCTAACAGATATAATTTGTTAGCGACGGTTTTAATACGAAGATTGTCATATGTCCTTGTTCGTTGATGTGGAGTTGCGTGGGCATAGAAGTAACATAATAAATGATTTTTTCTTCCATTACATTTAACATTTTTTTAGGTTCAATGCAGTGGTGAAAAGGAGTGAACCGAATCAGCACTCTCATCTAGGTGCTGGGTACAAACACGATTCTCCAGCCACTAGTAGCTACACCTCTTACGCTGATCCCAGTCCAGGGTACACCTCAGATAGAGGCGTATTTCCAGGACAAAGTAGTGCTGCAAGACGTCCAGGGAAAGCCAGCGGTCACAACTCTGGAGTTGACTTTAGCGTAGTACATGGACATAACCCAGACAAATCTTATTGATTGTACGAAAACCAACCATAATGTAATGAAAATAAAGTCTTTTTCTGAGAAATGGTTTAGAAATAAGGTTGATAAAATTAAAGATGATATTTTTGTTCTATTGGTTTTATTCGTCAGCGCTGGCGTACTTTGCGAGAAAGTTAATGATAAATGGGTATATTTAGTCGAGATCGAAGAGTTCGGAGGGATGATACAGTCCAGTTTAATGGTGGTGACCATGATCATGATGATGGTCATGATGGTGGTGGGGGATGATGTGGTGGTGAGCCGTCTTGTGGTGAACATCAGCTCTGAAACTGTAACAAAAGACAGACGCTTATTAGTTATGGATAAGTAGAAGTGGATGCGTTGTCGTTTTATTTTTACTAAGGCTTTAAGTTTATACAGACAAGTTTGTGAAAGCAGCATTAAAAGATTGCTGAAAGAAGTAATGTTGGTTTCAATCTCAGCTGAGGGTTTGTTTTTTAATGGCAGAATCGACCTTGACACATAATTAATTATCCTGGCATAATGCTACTTATCATTTCCGATATATACTTCTATCTCCTACAATTCCTTGACACTGTTTAAGGACTATCTTCGTCATATTATTATCTCTGATATAGAAGATGGATAAACCAGTACACTAATTGATAACTTCATTAATTATGAGTGACTGTCCTTTACTATCATATGCTTGACACTTAGTCCTTGTCAGGTAAGTATATAATTAGGTATTCTTACCCGTGATGGTCGTCAGCGGTGTAATGAACAGAGCGCACGTTGCCATCAGGCTCCACCAGGGAGTAGGAGCCGCTCACGTGGTCACCGTCGCGGTGCTCGTGCTGCGACTTGTGGTCGCCTGTGTGGTGGTCCTTCACCGAGTACTCAAACTTGTACGAGGGGTGGTGACGTTCCTGGAACGGTACATAGTTGTAGGAAACGGGTTGAGGTTACATGTCTTTATATAAATAAATGTTCAATAGGGATAGAAAGTTAGCAGTTCATACTTGCATAGGTACCTACAAGTTAGGACAGTCCTTCGAATACGGAAGAATCGCGAATGTACGATTCGATCAACTAGAACAATTCTGTAATATCTTGAGCACAGCTAGCATTACACGATATACATAAACAGAAAGTCAACTTACATGATCCCAGTGGTGGTGTTCGTCATGTCCGTGGTGTCCATCGTGGTGACCGTGGTGTCCATCATCGTGGTGTCCGTGGTGACCATGGTCATGGTGGTCGTGGTGGTGCACGGGGTGGTGGATCTTCACGTCATGGTGGTCGTGACCATGCTTGTGGTGGTCCACTCGCGACACATGCGACACCGCCGCAGAGTGCGCATGAGCGCTCACCGCTAACAGACACAACGCGGCCACCTGACAGAACGAACGTTTAGCACCTTGTAGCGAATATTCATTTATGTTAATGCAACTGTTCAAGTATGTAAACCCATCCTTCCGTGAATGTTACTTCTGAATGATGTATTCCGATATAGGAACATTATTATTATCATTTCAACACCAGTTTTGTTAACATGATGTGATTTGTTAAAGGAAAATTAAGAAATTAATTGCTTATGTTTTTTTACTGAATGAAGACATTATTTTATAATTTGATCAATTAAATTGGTTTTGAATATTAAATAAACAGAACAATACTCACTTGTAAAAACATTTTGATAGATTAGATATTTGTTTGTTAGCTGGACTTCAACTATGTATAATTCGCGGATAGTTCACCTTATATTCCAATTCGTGTGTCGAGTTGGGGGTGCAATTCAATTATAACGACATTAGGATGGATCCTCACCAATTAGTCGAAAAATAATAGAGTTAATACGTGAAACCTAAGTTTCTTTTGCGATATCAAGGGCGTCATGACCCATTACACAGATTAATAGTGAATCCGTCAATACCGCTGAAGCTTGTAATTATCCAATAAGTACAGTTAATTATCACGCGATCGATATGCAACTTGTTTCGAAGGAAGGGCAACACATACGTATACTAATTTATGAGACGGTTTTTCTATTTGGTGCTTATAAAACAGCTTACTATGCTTGTCTATTTACTTTGATATCTCAACTGGTCGTAATTAGACGTGCCTAATAATTTTGGGAATTAAAATTGCTAAGCTCCACAATATTTTGGAAATTATGACAGTGGGAGAGAAAACGTGTTTAATTTTAAATCTTACTACACCGGTTATAACCGGTATACAATACAGTTTTCACGACATATTCGTGTTATGTAATGTCTTTAAAAATTTCAACTTATGAAGTAATCTGACCAGCTATTTATTTCGAAGCATGGGTGCTTCCAGTAGAACAACAGCAACATTTTGTGTAATCCCTGAAATGTTCAGTTTGGATTAAAATTATTTTTGTTCGTGCGTTCTAATGCCGTCGTGATTGATTTTGGGAGGGTGTTTTTTATCAAAGGAGATATGCTATCTGCACAGGAAATATATTTTAGGTAGTATTGCACTTTTCTATCATTGAAATAGTCAAATGGAAGATCCGTTATGCCAAGCATTTCTACAAAGAGACGCTAAAACCGGAAGCATTTCGAAAATAGAATGGCAACATGTAACACTTTCTTAAAAATATTTACGAGGATCTTTTCACACATTTTAGCTGAAAAGTGGTTGTATGAATCTGTTTTCGAAAAGAAAAGGGCTACCATAGTGATGGCCGACTGTTGTGTGTGATGTTATTTATGCTTTGTGAAATGCAAATGAAACGACTATCTAGTGATATCTCCAAATTAGCAGCAATACTGATTGACCTTTAAGTATTCAAGTTTTGGTTTCCCGATTAGGAAATGCTAAGTCACAAACTGTCATAATCAGTCGCAGGGGGTCAAGCTACTTCGCTACCAAAGTATGCAGTATGTATGGTAAATCTAAATTATGTCTTATTTTTCCAACCCTCCTGGCAAACCGTCGGCCGATTTAGTCTGCAGTGTGGTAATCTTAGGCTTTAAAATGCATCAAAATTCAGTTCCGGTGGAAATACATCCCCACTAATGTTAAGCTTTCTCGTCTAAACCTCTGAACTGATTTTAATAAAATTTGGTACAGAGATAGAGTTA
Source organism: Helicoverpa zea (assembly GCF_022581195.2). Taxonomy (NCBI): domain Eukaryota; kingdom Metazoa; phylum Arthropoda; class Insecta; order Lepidoptera; family Noctuidae; genus Helicoverpa; species Helicoverpa zea. The sequence goes on along the minus strand of NC_061456.1, from coordinate 5,235,568 downwards.
ACTTTGAGAAAGAACATAGGATAGTTTTTATCCGAGACTTTTGTAGAATTCTCTTGGAAATGCGATATAACCGAACCCAACGCGGGCGAAGCCACGGGCGGAAGCTAGTTTATTATAATAATGAAATAACTCGATGCTGCTGCCAGGAGTATCATCTCACCTACCTATAAATACGAATCTTTGCACAGCTACCTATTCAGTTCAGTTCAGCTGATAAAAGGCATATGGTTTCTTAAATAAGAACACAATTAGTAGGATTCATTATTATGAAAATAGTATCTCATTCAACAATTTCGCCAGCAAGCGTCTGAGTGTTAAACAAAGGAGAACGAGTATGATTCCTAGTCACCATGGTAATGGAGTCCAATAATATGGTGACCAAATTGGAAACTGAACCTTTTGGGTTCAGTTTTGGGACCTCATGTTCTGGAGTAGTCCACCTATGAGTAGGTTCATGATAAGTATCACATCGTTGATCGTGTAATGATTTAATGAAGCGTTAATTATCCATAATCATTTCAAATAGAGTAGAACATCAGATAGTAGCTGCAGTTGGTTAATAAATAAGTTCAGTAATAAAACATCCGCTGAAACGTGTTATTAACATTATTATTTTCTTAATTGCGGTAATAATCAAATAAACATAGACGAGTAAGAAGATTTGATCTATTTATTTGAATATTGATTTATTTATTTTTGCTGTGTTATGCGTTACTGAATGATATAATGGAAGGATGTTAGAAGTAAATTATATGAATTTGTAATGGCCTAGTGATGACGAGCCGCTTTCCACGGGTTGTGCTGCTGATGATGTGGGCGGAAATATTCTTCGTGCTCATAGTTGTGGTGAGCGCGTCTAGCATCATGATCATCTCCGTAACGCCCTCTGTTCTTTGAATGTTCAGCCAAGCGACTCAGACGGAGGTGTTCGAGCAACATGTCGAAGTTATCGAACTCCTTGTGTTCATTTGACTTGACACCCTTAGGCAGAATGAGGATCTGACCGCCAGGACCGCGAGTGTAGTCCCGACCACCCGTCTTCAGATATCTATAGTCAAGAATCCAAGTAGGCTGGTACCAATCTGGGCTGTATACGTCAGCAATTATTCTGAAACAGACAAGTTATTCGTATTAGAATATCCTCCAAACTCCTTTCAGGAAATTATAAATTACCATATAACAGCTTACCTATTTTGGCGTTCGATATCCGGATGTCCCTAGAAAACAAAACAGATTGCTTATTATAAATTATTATCTTTCACTGCACAAACAAATATATGCTCGAAGCATATTTTATATATCTACTTACATGGCTGTGAAGCGGGTCAGGTGATCGCAATATTTGAGGCCCAGAGTGGTCATCGTCCTTGAAATTGACTCTGATGGGTCCTTGACGGTCATCATTGCGTGGGCTGTTGCGTAATTCTTCGACACGGAGGCGCGTGCGTTCGTCGCGGCTTCGGATCAGGTCCAAGCCATCTTGGTAGTGGTGATGTCGGTCATCGTCATGCACGCGAATTGGAAGTGCAGATTCATCGGCTTTTAGCTCCGAATGAACCTCTTTATTGGCATCAGCCGCAATAGCCACTGAGGCAGTCGCTAGGAGTAGTAGCTAGAAAGAAAAAATCTTGTTTTAATAAGCGTAGTCAACAGTCCTCAGACTTGGTGCTTGCGCCGCTCGTCTTGAGTGTATCTGGGATTTGTTTTTCTTTTCAAATAAATTTGTTGACATGTTTTGGTCATTGCCCTTTCTAATTATGTAAAAAGAGAATAAAAACTCACATAATGCATGTTGTACAGCGATCCACAAACGAGACGTTCATAAAACAGACCCCACACCTAAATACTAACACATAATCGATATAATTGATACTTATGTAAGCGTTTAGTGTGCCGGATTCGGAGCCAATTGTTCTGTATCCTTAACATAAACATAGTTTAAATGATTCTTAGGGTTAAGTATGACCATTTCAAAGGTATGTGTACCTACGTTCAATTTATCATTGTGACAGAAAATAACATATAGTTGAGTACAGTAAGTAAGTTATGGAGTAGCAAATTAATTCACCATTAATAATAACCTCAGCAATGCTATGAAGAGTATGTTTACCGAATTGAAAGTGCATAGACAAGACATAATATTAGGGATGCACATCGGAACTACACAGGCGTACATCCACAAAGTTTGAATGAACCAATAATCAATAGGTAATTCATAGATTTCTATATAAGCCTTTTAAACAGGACCACAATGTATGTTTGCGACTTATGCTTGACCAGTTCTTCATTTGAATGTGTTTGTAAAGTATAGTAATTAAGTCCGTGGCTCCATCTTATTGGCCGAAGATGATCTTTGATTTTGATCAAAGCATATTTTACTCAGTAATGTAATTGAGATTACTAAGAAACTTCTAAACATCGGGTTTCGAGAGCGGAAATGTCTCTTCATGAATTTCTATCTAAATTCTTTAAAAAACGAAACCGTTCCTTAAAAAAGATTTTTTCGAGATTCTTAAAAAAAAAACTCGAAAAATTTAGGCTAGAGAGCAGTGAGGTTCATACGATCTCTAATAGAAATCACGTTACAATCGTTCAAATCAACGATTCCAGAATACTAAAACTCACAGTGGCGAGACTGATAAAAACGTCTTCCTGAATTTTCGAAAAAGGGGCGTGTATTAAAAAAGCAATATAAACACATAATTATGTATTATTATTTATTAGAGTTAAGTCATATCATGTCATGAATGTAAGAGAATTTTCTTGAAAATTAGAAATCATAAAATACTTTATGGATTTAATAAATCGATTGGGAAATGGGAGGATAGCTAACTAACAACCGCAGGCTCGATGAAGAATAAGGTTTAGCAACGCTTTGAATATTTTCTCAAAATAATAATAGGACTCAGGAAACTAAAAAACCTACGTAACTATAACTGTTTTAAAAAATTAAATAATTCTTTAGTACCTAAGTGATTTGATTAAGACTTGCTTGACTATTCTCTTAATTTATTTTCTCCTTTGTCCATGACGGGAAGCAAAACATATATTTTACTTGTATCCTTAGGAAGCTCCTGTGCATAGAAGAGCGATAGTAAATAGGCGCTTGGCGCAGCCGTAGATGGATGACCATATAAACGTGACGAGTTCATAGGAAAGCACTTCAAAGTTGTAGGTCCTGTCTTTCAATTTTATTTCTTTATCTGCTTTAAAATTGAAAGCCGGGATTGAAAAGTCAGAGAGCCTGACAATCAGTCTTACCAGGGGCATCGGGTTGAGGAGGTCTGATAAAACTGCCTATCTGACTGAGCGACTTTGCTTCATCTAAAACATTAGTACTCAGCTGCATCCGGTTAGACTACTATCCTCATTATTCTTTTACTAAGTACTAACTACTAGCCTATTAATGTATAAAAGCTGACCCGTCTCCTTTAACTACTTAATTTGCTTATGATGGTAACTAGTAGGCGATATATATATATTTTTTTTATGTTTAAAGGTACTTTATTGTGGGTTATGATTAGTACACAAATATTTCACTACATCTGGTACTATATCCAACATAGTCGTTAATAGCTTTGCAGATGAAAGACGATCCCACCAAAAACATTAAATGTAAAAAAATGCCAATCCTCTACGCAATTCCTCCACCGTAAAAAGTTTTGAGATCGCATAGAAGTCAAGTCCTGTTCAACTTTATTTGTAATAATAAATCAATATTTTGTGACTATATCAATAGTTTTGTTCACATTACAATAATATTTTCTTGGCCATGAGCTCATAACTCGTAAACTATTTATTCAAATGTCTTGTAATTTTGGTCATCGAAAACCTAAACTCCGAGCTTTGTTCACATGGAAGATACAGGGGGCTGAAATAGCCGCGAAACGCTTCGAGAAAAGATGGTACGGCCGTGCCCGCTTTGCTCGAGTCTTGGCTGGGGCACTGCCGTGCCCTCAGATTCAAGATTTAAGCAGGGATGTAAGTCGGTAGGAATTCGAACGTTATGGTGATTTTGTAGATTACCAAAAATGTAGAAAACGTTCAACAGCTTCACGCAAGGAAAGCTTCCATAAACTTTCAACAAGTTTCATTAACAATAGAAGAGTTTCGACTTGTGAAAATGCTCAACTCGGACTTTTTGTTGCTATCCACATCGGCGTGTTATTTAGTTAGTTGAATATCCTTTAGATGCATTGCGTGCCCGTGCAAGGTAACGGCGTAATACACGATTATATTATAGTTTTTTCAGGGATTTTATTTCACGTACTTCAGAGTGATTGATTCTATAATGATTCGCACTAATCACGAATCCAAACGCAATATAGCAATGAAATAAAACAATAATAAGCGCTCGATACCTTTATATCAGGTCAGCATTTGCATGAATACAATTATTATCATTAAAATTATGAACATGTTTATCACAAATTACAAAATACCATTTTCACATGCAGTCTTTGTCTTAAACGTTTAACAGGGAATACATTAACGAGTATATCTTAAGTACGTCTAGAAATGTTACGGTCTCTTTGGTTATGCCTGTAAAAGCGAGGGTTCATGCGAGAGGGGTGGCCGAAGTAAGGCGTTTTTATCGATGGGTAACCACGTCGCTCGTCGAACTTGCGACGTTCCTCCCAAAGTAAACTTTCCTCCTCTTTTTTGTCATGATCGCGTTTCTCGTCACGTTTCTTGTCATCGCGGCGACTGCCGTAACTGCCTAAACGACCGTAAATAGTCATTTTGCCGATATCATATTTATCGTCATCATCGTCTCTGTCGTCATCGTGGCCGCGTTTATGGTCATCGTGGCCGTGTCTGTGGTCATCTTTGTCATGGTCCCATTTAGGGCCGTAACCCCATCTAATTACGCCACCTTCGCGACCGCGGGTTTCTTCAGCACCACGATGTTCCTCGCCTTCATCTTCGTGACTGTCCTTGTGGTCATCATGGTCCTTGTGTTCTTCCTTGCTATGATCGTCATGTTTGTGTTCTTCTTCCTTGTGGTCTTTGTGGTCATCATCTTTGTGGTCATCGTCTTTGTGATCATCTTTGACATGACCGTGGTGTTCGACAATGTGATGGTGATGATCCGAGTAATGGACGATAGCGTGGAAACTGGACAAGAAAAATGTGTATCATAAAGTTACAAACTTTCGTTTATTTGGAGAAACAGAACATGAAAAATATATAACAATGTAAAAATGTGAAACATACCCGCTATGTTTGTCCGCGTGGTACGTAACGGTGCGCTTGCGACCGTCGGGTTCTATCAGCCAGTACTCGCCCTTCACTTCATCTCCGTCGCGCGACTCATGTTGACCCTTCTTGTCATGGGTATGGGGATCGTGGACACTGTATGAGAACTCGTATGATGGATACGACCACGCCTAAAAAATAAAATAGTATGAGACTTTCAAGCATAACACTATCAATTTTCTTGTGTTGAAAGATAGGATAATTTTGAAGTTATCAAACATCTTGGTCCTCTGGTTTTGAAAACAATCGAGAATCAATGAAATATTTGAATGACATTCAAATAAATCGTGGCTGATTCCTAAATCAAAGTTGTCAAAAAAAGCACAATTGAACCAAGATATTTAATCACTATTGCAATGACGAGGTTTTAGGTCGGCGATATACGGACCGCTTGAAGCAGTCACGGGTGAGAGCTTGAAGCTGTCGCCCCTGACTGCTTCTAGCGGTCCGTGCATTGCCGGCCTTAAGGATCGAAGAAATGTTGTGAACTCACGTATTCCTCATGATGCTCGGGCTTCTTGGAACCGATGTGAGTCAGTTCGCCATGATGCCCGTGATGTTCCTTATGGTTGATTTTGATGTGTTGCTCAGAAACCGCGTGATGTCCATCTCCAAGTACACACAGTGCTAAGCTTAGGAGGATTATTGTCTGAAATTAAATTGAATTATTTAATAAACACTAATAAAAATAAATCATTATAAATAACTGAAATGAATCACGTAAGGGTGCGTCCACATCTGGCGAATGCGCCGCGAATGCGCAGCACGCGAGCCGATCGCGAGCTGTCCGCGAGCTGCGCGCGTGCATTTTTGTTCGTGCGCCGCTTCTGCGCAGCCCGCGCGCAGCTCGCGCGCGACCTAAGCGCCGCACGCGAGCGGCGCGCAGGCGGCGCGCGACGTCTGCCATCTTCGATAGTACTGAGCCAATATACGGAACTGTAAGGGCGAGAACTAATTGCGCGCAGATCGCGCGCCGCTCGCGCGCTCTATACGAGCCTTGCGTGAGTTGCGCTAAAGAGGCGCACCGAACTATTGCAGTGACTGCACGCGCGCAGCTCGCGGACAGCTCGCGATCGGCTCGCGTGCTGCGCATTCGCCAGATGTGGACGCACCCTAAGACATCTAATGAAGAATGAATCACTTGATAAAACGTTACTGAAATAAGACAATTTAATGGATTAGTGTTCGGCCTTAACGAAGTTTCTAAAATTAAACGACATCTACAAAAACAACATGGAAATCCAAATAATTAACTGTAAACAGCACAGCAATTTTCTTAATTATTGTTATTGATTCAAAAGTATTTACAGAGAGAAAATATTGAACTTTTTTATTAGATCCTTTATCTATCAAGAATTAAAATAATGAACGTACCTTCCGAATCATCGTGAACCTTCAGTGAATCTCTAAACTGTATTGATATCTATCGTGATCTCATCTAGTATTTATACACATATCGTTTTGGTTTTAAACATCTGCATCCTGTAATACAATACACTTAACTACAATTATATGTGATTTTTTGCAGATTTTCTCGACTTATAGATGGGTGTGCCTATCAATGCTAAAAAGAGGAAATAGGATTTTCCAAAGAGTTTAATATAACGCAGCGTTCCTTTGTTATATTTTGATTGTGCCTGGTTAGTTCGAAACACGAATCCTTAGTCTGATTAATCATAATTATTTTTAATAAAGCGGTGATGAGTTCGTGGCCAAAGCCGCACGGGTCAGTCCACAAAGGTTATAAGCTGCGTGGCACAGTGAGACTCTCCCGTTCTTCTGAAAGCACGTAAACAGTAAGTTATAGTATTATTTTGTAGATCGGGAGAAGTAAAACTGTCGATTAGGTACTTATAAGTACGTATTGATTTTGTACTGTTGGCAAAAGACTGGGCAAATGTCAATCTCCGTTATTGGGTAAGTTCTGACCTAAAAGTTTGATTTGATAGATGTGGTGATGGTCTGGTGGTTACGTCGTTCGTGATTAGAAAATTGAGCCAGAAAGACTAATTTTTGACAGCTGCTTCATTTTTTTTTACCTTTAGATGTGTTACAGCAAAGTCAAACTCAGTTTTTCCCATTTGACTGATAATCTGAGCTAAGTACCTATTTGTAGTTACTGCAAAACAACACATTGTAGCTTCCAATTAATCTTATTTTTGTTTCCTACTCAATTTAAATTGATCAGTATTTGTTTTATTTTGAAATAATTATAAATAACGTCAAAGCAAAGGTTACTTTTTGCGCCTGATTAGAAAATTACAGCAAAGTGGCCGGTTTGTGTGTCTAAGAGCCCTGCCTCATTAGGATGCCAATGGCGACAACTGCATTCGGATAGACTGGAAGCCGACTCCAACTTAGTTTTTAAACAGCTAGGTAAAATAACACATAAGTATTTGAAATGTTTTTAATGAATACCCAATACCCAAATACCCTAGGTCATGACTTTTTTCATTTTTAAACCATATAATTGAATGTCGCTCTCGCATATGTGTAGGACTTGATCAAGGCGTACTAAAACTTTAAAATCTACTGTAACGTAAGTCAGAATGCTGGGTGTTGCTATTGGTTTCCAAGTAGGGTCGAAGTATACCTTATAGATTCTTACGACATAAAATATTACAATAGCGCTCTGCTATATCCTCTTCATTAACGTATTTACTGTAGGTATAACTAAACTAATTAAATTATTTATTTGTAGTTTAGAAGCCTTTTAGACTTCACTATGATTTTTAAATTGTTATTACAATACGCCTAAATTTAAAATCTGGCTTATAAAACTATTTCCTATTTGTTTTGTTTCTCTAAACTTTTCTTAAGGATCTTTTCTGAAATTGATATTTCCAAAAACCCTATACTTCTGTAAATAATGAATATTGGGTAGCAGCTCGGGATGTACCAAGAAACTTTCATTGAAATGTCTCAGATTTTTTTAAGCTCAGTTACGGAACCATCACAACCAAAGAAAAAAAACTCCACAAATAAAATTAGCGCTAATTTTATTTTGCGTATAAAAGCATTCTACATGTATCAATACGGCAAGCATACAGTCAGTCTTGTTTGAGCAGCAGTCAGTTCTGGTCGCAGTGACGTCATCACGCTCAGATGTGGTGATGAGAATGATGAACATGATGGTGAGGCGACGAGTGGTGAACGATGGCGTTGAAACTGGAACAGAAGATTAGAATATAGGTAAAGACATGTTTAGTAATATTGATTGAACTCACAGAACATACTTTTTAATATTGAACATACTATTACTTTTTCATACATAATATAAATGTACTCTGTTTAACATCAAAAATGTAACCCCTGTTTGATTATCAAGAAGTTACAAGGGTAAAATTCAATATGTTAGGAAAATTGCTGGAGATGCTGTAGTTTCGATCGTGAAGTATTTTCAATCGAGCCCGTAAACAACATGAAATACTCTTAAGAACGGTTTTTCCGAATCTTAGTGTTTTATTTTAAACCAAGATATCATTTTGAGGATTCGATTCAGCTCCTTTCCACCTCCAATTGTTTTATACTTACCCGGTGTGGTCATCAGCCTTGTACTCCACCTTCCTGTACCTGCCGTCAGGCTCGACGAGCTCGTACCCTCCCTTCACGATGTCTCCATGGCGCAGCTCGTGTTGAGACTTCACGTCACCAGTGTGGTGGTCGTGGACGGAGTACGCGAATTTGTACTCGGGGAATGCCTGGAGATGAAGGAATGGTTTAGAGATTAGATATGGTATTCTGTTCGTTAGAACATTTTTTTTGTTTCAATGCGTTCTAGTTTTTTGATAGGTACTAAGTATGTTTTGTTTTGTATAGGTTAAATCATTTTGCGTCGTCATGGTCGTTAACACAGCCTAAACTCTCTGCGCAGTGTCTTTCTTTTTTGTTAGGATTTTCAACAATCTTTGTTTCATTGCTTGTGGTACAAATTGTTTTAGCTTTTCTATCATAGGAATAGATTGTTTTTAAATCTGCATCTAATGGCATGCACGATTATAAATGTATGTATCTAGGGCTGCCATCTCGAATTTCGTCAAACCCGGACGAAGATTTAAAGAAACCCGGACATTTGGCGAAAATCGCTTTTTATCCCGGACGAGTCCGAAAATAATATGCAAAGAAAACAAGACCTAATTTTCATTTGGTCCGGGTTTTCCCCGGACACTTCTTGAAACTCCGCCCGGACGGCCCCCGGACGGTCTCCAAACGAGGACAAATCCGGGGAAACCCGGACGGATGGCAGCCCTATATGTATCTAATGTACGCATAATTTCAGCACCACAAAGCTACTTTGTCCGTGAGAATACAACCACTGTCCTTGTTTTGTTTAAATGTCAGCAGCTATTGTGTTGACCACTTTATAAGATTTGATTAAAATTCAAGTACCTAATAGATACAAGACCGCCCTATTTATGTTCTATCATAGGGCGAAGGTTTCAGATTTGAGCACTACGCTTGGTCAGAACTTATTAAAGTTCCCCTATATGTATCTACTTGTTCCCACAATAACAAAGAAATCATAAGACATAATTGGCCCTACTTGGATGATTTAGAAGCACTTACAAATAATTGAGAAGCAGAATCCGGCTACCACAAAATTGCTGATTATATGACACAATAAATCTTAGCTTCGAAATGCCGTCTAATAAATGGTATCACGTCATGGTCGATTAGATACTATCATGGGTACGACTTAACAACAAATTATATGAACAATAAAATCGATTTATGTTTTACCAACATTTATTTACCTTAAGATACTAGGGTTAGTACATAAAAACTGGACTGTATACAGGAAGTGGACGGTAATGTAACCACAGACCTTTCGCTTGCTTCACAGAATATTTTACCGTGCAATTACTCCTCGGGGAATTCGTTGAATAATTTATGTTTCTTTAAGAAATGGCTGGTTATTTTCACGCCAGTTTTAAAATATCATTTAGTATGAAAAACTATTTTGTTTGACTGCTTTACAACTGCTTTTGAGGCTGTAGTAAAATCCTTAAAAACGCCCCAGTGCTATGATTGCGGCAGACATGTAATTGTGTTGAGGATGCTACCATACACAATTTATAAGTGGGCTGGTAGTAATGAGAACCTTTTTGGCTGTTAATAGTTGGTAGTTATAGGTTGTCAACACAATGTCGATATAGAATTCGAACTTGAACAATAAGACTAAATTAAAACTTTTGTTGCCATAATACTTCAAAATATATCCACTTTGTAGTAAGATTGTCCGATGTCTATCCAACCATATTCCATATCCCTAAAATAATTTCAAAAATAACAAACCACTTACATAGTGATCATGGTGTGGTATATGGTGAATAATAGGCTCAGGTACGTGGTGATGAAGAATCGGCACGTGGTGGTGAATCGGGATCGGAACTATCGGTTCGTGGTGGTGATGGATAGGTATCGGGTGGTGCGGCCCGTCGTGCTTCTGCAACTCCTGGTGGGAGATCGCTGGGTGGTGGTGATGGTGGTGGTGGAACGGGAAGATCGCCTGACAGGCTGATACCACCGCGAAAAGTGTTAGCACCTGGAAAAGAAGTAAATGGATAGGTATGGCTTTCATTTCTTACGAAAGCGGGTGTTTAGTATGGCTCACTCGTTTTTGAGAGATAATACATCTTTATCAAATACGAAAGCATAAATTACTCTATCCTTCTTTTAAGCCTACTAAATAGATGAACCTTTTTCCATTTTTCAGACGAAGGATAGTTTTATCTTGACATGTGAGCTTAATGGTTTTAACTTAAAGAACAAAAATTAATAGTCTTATTTAATGCATTTATTTTACATTGTGATTTTATATCTGTACTGCAATAATAGTATCGCTTAAGCATTGATACTATTTCCTTAATATTAAATTGTTTACAACTATAATAATTCCGTGTAAGGTAAACGCGGGTGAAGTCGTCATGCCCCAATAGTCGTCAATTAATCTAAAAACTTTTATTTATTATTTCTACTGAACTTAAAATGGCCCGGTTTATATGTCAACATATTGTTGATAATATATTGCACAATTGAAATTACAATACGGGGTTTTAACATTCATGGCGTCTGAGATATGTTATTCGAAAAGTGTGTGCCCTAACAAAATAGTTTTTTCGTGAAGTTCAGCTGTCAAAAGTGAAACTCAGCACGTGGTTTTGTGCTTTGATTTACATAACTCCAGTGGGGTCTGTGGTATATTTCTTTATTTAATTAGATAGTTAAGTTTATTTGCTAACGATGTAATATGCAATTTGGAATACTTTTAACATAGAAGATATATTTTTTTAATGTGACATCTATTGGTACTTTAAAACTCCTATTTGACCCAAAACCCGTCAATTTTAGAATTATTATGACGACTTCTGGGACGTGCTCAAAAGTTGCACCTAAACTCGTCATAATGAGGATATTTTGTGTTTTACAGTACAAAATGCGAATAAATAGCTAATATCGGGACTTTTACAAAATTGTTATCTCTCTAGAACAAACATATTTAAGGTTTAAACTACATTTGTTGATAAAACTGCGTTTCTTTAAAGCTTTTTCTTAGGGGTACATTTTACTCTCCTGTTTCCTATAAGTATGCACTTTCTACGAGTGTTTTTTTTAGGTATATGTTGGCCGCTGTAGGCCTCCGCCATTCGATTAAGGACACACGATACATATCTACCGCTTTGGGTACAACTACTACTAGCCTTTGTTTCTACTACGCTTGGATTACAATTTGTGGCAAGCAAAAATTGACTGTTCTTACACTATGCTTTTTGTTTGAAATAACTGCATGTCGTCACGCGTATTGTACCGCGTCTCCCTAACTTACTTTAATAGCGCCTATATAAAAATTATGTCATTCAACTAGTTTTGACGCAAAAAATATTAAAATCAGTTTTAAAACTAAGATGACATAGCTTCCATCGCTGTCACTGCTTTGCTTGTCGTATTCGATATTGATGGGTAAAGAGTAATCTTAGGGTGCGTCCACATCTGGCGAATGCGCCGCGAATGCGCAGCTCGCGAGCCGATCGCGAGCTGTCCGCGAGCTGCGCGCGTGCATTTTTGTTCGTGCGCCGCTTCTGCGCCGCCCGCGCGCAGCTCGCGCGCGACCTAAGCGCCGCACGCGAGCGGCGCGCAGGCGGCGCGCGACGTCTGCCATCTTCGATACTACTGAGCCAATATACGGAACTGTAAGGGCGAGAACTGATTGCGCGCAGATCGCGCGCCGCTCGCGCGCTCTATACGAGCCTTGCGTGAGTTGCGCTAAAGAGGCGCACCGAACTATTGCAGTGACTGCACGCGCGCAGCTCGCGGACAGCTCGCGATCGGCTCGCGTGCTGCGCATTCGCGGCGCATTCGCCAGATGTGGACGCACCCTTATAGTTATCGGCACGAATCTTGAGCTCTGTCTGTCTGAAAACTAATACAGTGCATCAAAAAATTGTTCCTCATCGCTGTCAGTGGGTAATGTACCCAAAAGGCTGGCAGAATTGCCACGTTGGATGGCAATGCTCAACCTCTGTGCGAAATAAAAGCCAGCCTTTGGGTCCCGTGAAGTATCAACCAGGCGCTGGGAAATATCCTTAACAAGAAGGCGGGCTCTCGGACCCCACGGCCCAAGAGTTTCAACCCCAAACGGCTCAAACATGTACTTGAATATAAGGTTACTATATTTGCGCCGCTTGAGGTTCTCTGCTTGCGCAGCGGCGGAGCCAGCACAACATGCAGTTCCGGGATGGGAGAGTTCCGGGAGATGGCGCAAGAGTGTCGATGCATGTCGCGTCCCACACTAAAGTCCTACCCAACTTCCACGGAAATAGCGACATGCCGTCTGGTCTCTTGCCATTGTCGCGTACCAAGCCATTTGGTTCGAGTACGGCTGGTACGCCGACGGCAACAAGAGCATTAGCATGTCGTGGTATGCGGCCGGCACTGCGGCTGCACGACTTTCCAAGCATTTAAAGCCTCGGTCAGGCATGGCACCTCAAAATTGACCAGTGTGGTGGTCTCACAGACTTTCATATTTACAAAAATAATAAAGGGGGAAATATTAAAACTAAGTATCAAAAAATTCATCCGCATCGCTGTCAGCGGGGATCGTGCCCAAAAGGCTGGCTGCATTGCCACGCTGGATGGCAATGCATATCCTTTGGCCGAAGTATAGGCCAGCCTTTTGGTCACGAGTGGACTCCACCAATCGCTTACTGATTTCTTGAAAGAGTCTGTGGGCACTTGGGCCCCATGGTCTCAAGCTTTCAACCCCAAACGGCTCAAAAATGCAATTGCCGGTGAGGTTTACATGTTTGTGACGTTTGAGGTTTTCCGCAGCTGCAGCAGCTGCACCGACACAGCTCGCGGTACTGGGAAGGTGGGAAGGTGCAAGGGTGTCGACGAAGGTTGCGTCCCACACCAAAGACCTTCCCATCTTCCAAGGCATTATAGACATCCCGTCTGGTCTCTTGCCATCGTCGCGTGCTAAGCTCTTGGGTTCTAAAACGGCTGGCACTCCGGCAGTGACAAGAGCACGACGGATAATGTCATTTATGCTGGTGTGTCGTGCCATGCGACCAGCACTTTTGCCACAGGAAAGACCATGGTGCCCAAGGCAGTCCACAGATTCGCCGCACTGACAGCGATGCGGAGCCCCAGTGGGAGCGCCGAGGCGTAGGCATGTAGCGAGTCGGAATGTTGTGTCACCCAGCATGGTCCCAACGCTGGGTGACGGCAGTGCGTGAAGCCATAGCCTGACTCCCACTCTCCCACAGCCAGTAGGCGGTCACGCTCAGCAGTATTGACAGATGTTTCAATTAGTTTATTTCTCTTCAATCTGCAGAGCGGCTCGTCCCACTGTCTCTGGGAAGCCGGGTTGTCAGGGAAGGCTGTATTTGGGCAAGCCACTTTCCAGGCGTTCATACCATGCACCTCAGAATCGATCAGTGAAGGGGCTTAAATTTTGCTGGTAACTCCTTAGTGCCGCAGACCGAGGATAGGAACGCCGGTAGACTTAAACTGGAAATTTTGCGGACGCCGAGGCCACCGAATCTGATCGGAAGGGTGGCTTGAAGCCACGCTCGGTCGTCCAAGGCCAAATTAAAAAGAGATGAAGGATAGTACGGATAATTTGGTCAATTCTGTCTAAAAGATGTGGCTGCTTCCATAAGGGAGAGGAGCGAAGGTTGTATATAAATTTTGGGAAGACACAATATTGGTTTTACAATTTAAATATTTTAATAGTAATAATTTTACTCGTGCTACATATGCACATGACTGCATGGTTATATGATTGATCACGAAATATAACATATATTTTATAGACTGATTTTGTGATTCTAAGCGTTTGATAGATAGGAATATAAATTAAAATGTAACTATGTATCTGTTTTATTGAATACCTGCTCTTCTAACAGATTATGACCTGCTATTCTAAATAGTGATTTGGTTTTCTATCTATCTACCTAATGTTTCAAAGGCACAAGTATGCTTAACAAAATCAAGCACAAAAAAATGTACATAACTTGAACTTTATGTTCAAGAGCAGAGAGTTCACATTAGCATTAAAAGTTGACGAGTACTGGGAATATTTGACGAGTATCCGTACAAATCAGACGACTATTGGTACAAATCGCCCTTTTTTTACTTTTGCCTTAATAAGTATATAAACCCATGAAAATGATTAAAAAAACATTAATTACTTAGAATAACGAATAAATACTCTATCACGTCATGCAAAAATTTTCATTTTATATTGAATATTTAACACACAGTAGCGCTTCAAAGTCGGTGATTTCCGAAATCCGACGAGTATTGGTACGTTTACCTTACGTCTAGTTTTATTACGATAGCGGAATTTAGTTCATTGGTACAAGTAAAACCATAAATAATCCATGTTGTCTTACCTAAATCAAGGACTAAAAAAATATTATGTTATACGATTTTTTATTCTGAGATAACTAATTAAAAAAATAGTATGAATTGATTTCAAAGAAAAATATTAAAATTAGAATTTTCAATATTCACTTAAAAGTAAATATCTCCGTAGTACATAAAATAGGGCATTACTTTCACAATATTGAGCGTATTTATACTATATCCCCATAACCATATTACCACGTCTAAAAATAGAATTAAATGCTGGAGACGCCATATTATCTAACATGATGTAATTATTTAACTTTATTCATTTCCCTGTAACACTTGTACTTACTAGTCAGCGGTTATTGAGAGTATGTACTGTGTTAATAGAACTATTATTGAGATAAAGTTATTCGCATAATAAACATTTTTATGATAATTTTATGGCGGTGCTTGTTAAAGCAATCATGTTATATAAATAAGGGTTTTCATAACTATTATTAAATGAATGTAACGGTGAGATAATATATGAAAATATTGCAATAGTAATTCGCTGTTATTTATATAAAAAAATAATACTACTAACCGGAAAATTGAAGCTATTATTAATTAGACATAGAGTGAACGATACGGGAAATATGAATATATTTACTGAATTTAAGGATGCTTTTATGAAGTATAATCAATAGATTTGTAATTCAAATGGCAAACCATTAGTAGGATATTAACACCACTGCTTATAAAGGTACGCTGTACTGGAATTTTCTCAGTTTCGGGGATGTGTTTACGTTTACGAACAAACATTTCACACGCACAAATGACGAACTAGCGAACTCGGAACCCCAAAAAGCTTGACGTCCCAATGCCCCATCTTATGAGTAAGAACAAAAGACAATCACGCTTTTAGTAAATAATTATGAATTAAGAACTTACTTTAGCAAACATTTTAAAAAACACAAATTAGCACCAAATATGTTCTCGATATGAATACTAAAAGACAATACTGCCGCCAACTTTGCTTCATTAGTTTATATAGAGGTTTTAATTGTGGGAATTATTAGAGCAAAAATCCATTGATCAATTTCTCAGGGTTTGCTAACCGCCCCTGCTATCGTAATTGTGGAAGTATGCGTGTAAGTACATATATCGAAGCCGTATATAACGGATGTGAAGTTTAAACGAGCGCCAACTATAGTTCGGCCATTCAGAGAATGCGTTCCTGACACGTCGCGATTGAACTGACGACGTAACTTTGCAATGGCGTTGCAGTTACGATAAAAATATTTTTGCTGGTTGTTTACCGTTTTAACAATTGAGGAGCATTAAAACAACATTATTATATCAATAATCAATGAATGTAGTTACGTCGTCAGTTCAATCGCGACGTGTCAGGAACGCATTCTCTGAATGGCCGAACTATAGGTGAAAATCACCAAAATTATTGCAGGAAAATATGTTTTTTATGAATTATTGTTTCAGAAATACCTGTCAATCATAGCACTTATATTTTATATAGACTGCTTACGCTGGGCGATTCGTAACTCACAATTCGTACGCAATGCTAGCTTGCTACTTGAATATACTAATTAAATGTGATCTTCCAACAGCAGAAAAAACAAAGGAAGCGCGACGGGAAAAGTGGCAAGTTCTACGAAAAATCCCTTAAACCAGGTATTATATTATTTGGTTGTCTTAAGTGCATGTGATCGAACCAGCGTGTATTTTTTGCTCCACCTTTTCAATTTCGTTCAAACATTCGTGGTATTGAACGTAAAAGAATTTGAGTTGCATGGTATCTGTTGGTACTGTAATTACCGCATTTTTAAACCATTTGTTTCGATATAAATAGTGCCTTATTATATGTTCGGTTAAGTAAGGTATTTATAGTTCGGCCATTCAGAGAATGCGTTCCTGACACGTCGCGATTGAACTGACGACGTAATAACATTCATTGATTATTGATATAATAATGTTGTTTTAATGCTCCTCAATTGTTAAAACGGTAAACAACCAGCAAAAATATTTTTATCGTAACTGCAACGCCATTGCAAAGTTACGTCGTCAGTTCAATCGCGACGTGTCAGGAACGCATTCTCTGAATGGCCGAACTATAATCGCATTCAATAAAACCAATGACCGCATAGCATGTTTCCTGTTCAGAAGGACACACGTGAACTGGGTTGTATTTTAGATTTTAAGATGAATGACTCTTTAGGCTGAGCGCTATTGATAAGAAAAAAAACCATAACTCTCTCTTAATGGCCACCCTGGTTGTAGGTATCCATCATGGTTGTGTTCTTACTTTATGGTTTGATCCAAATGGACTACCAATGATGGTATGGGATTATTTTTCAAAGTTCCTTGACATGTGTATTTTGATTTCAGGTGTCAGGAATGAAAATTATAAAAACACAGCATACAAATACATGTTTTTTTTTTAACGACGTCAAAAATCATCAAATGACCCCTCTCGCTGTGAGTTAGCAGCGGTGAGGGAGTTTCAGACTCTTACTCACTAAAAACCGTCGTGTTCCGTCATAGGCCTTTTATGTACCAGGGCCGCGGTATCTCTTTCGAACAACCCGCAGCCCCGGCAGAACAACCCGCAGAAATACATGTGTTTGGGCAACAAAAGTTGACATCAGCCTATTTATCTGCTCTTCTATATATATCAAATATTCATTATTACCTACATTAGATTTAAACATAGCAACCGCATATATTGCTGGCTATTTCTCAATATGGCGGTAACATAAACATGTAGTAAGTAGTTACGAATATGTCTCATTGTCGCGTTTCTTTCTTGTGATACTCGCACATTCTCACGTGAATGCTATGTGCGACAAATCGTCTTGAGTAACACTTTACACTGGCCTTATGTTAACACTGTTTTTATACTTGAATAATGTTCATAATGGCTTAGAAAACTTTGTTTACATAGGTACACGTTTTAAGGTAAAACTAAAATGAATCATTGATTTAATAATAATATATGAAATCAACATCATTTGGTGTGGAAACCGTCCTCGATCTTTCAAGAAAAGCCACCCCCTTCATCTGCTGAGCCTTTCCCCAACTATGTGTTGGGGTCGGCATACATTATTTACCGCGCAACGGTTGCTCATTATCTAACATCCTCTACCCAGTTACCTAGGCATCCCCGTGGGATACCCGTTTTTAATTCAAATAGCTGTTGAGCTGTTAGACGCCATTATTTCAGATTTTCTGCGTTCCATGTCAATGCTGTGGTATCGAAATTAAATACCAGCAAACATCATTAGTGATCTAGTTTATTTTTCCTTCTGGGTCTATTCAATTAAAAGGTACCTAAGCACTGCGACATTTTATAATTTTATTGATGCAATTATGGTAAAGCGCGGGTAGTTTTATGTTCGACAATGATTGGGTCCACCGTGGTCGGGACATTAACCTTTTTCCTGAGGCAAACGTTCTTATTGATTTTAGTCAATCGTAGAATAATGACATATTTGATAATGCGTAGGTATTGAGGCTAAGCAGTCTATTAAGACTCAGTAGCCCTAAAAGAGATAATAATACAGGAAGTCGATTAGGGTTTACAAGGTAATTATTTTGGCAATAAAAGACTTTGTTGCAATCGTTATGATAACAGAAGACTAAGCATAGATATTATTTAAGATGATTAAAATGTAATTAGATTTGAACTACATGTGCTGAACAACCTATTTTTCGCAACTAACATCACACGACACAAGTCCACCTTGTGCTTAATATATTTGTTCTTTTTCTTACTGTGATAGCGTATTAAATTACTGTATAATGTTGATAATAATTACTTAGCGTAGCCATTTAAGTGAAATGAGTGTTCATGTTTAGTGGTTTTGTTTTGTACTGTTATTACTCAGCGCAAACGAGGCATGTTGCACAATAAGAACAAAGCACACTAGTAGGTACCTACTTATAACAGTGTTACACTTAAATTGTTTTCAGGTCAATGTCTAACCAAGGAGGTAGTGGACGCTCCGTCGACGCCTGTTTACGACACATGAACTAGTGAAACATTATCGCTATCTTTAATAAAATCTATTTTGTTTGTGGCCAGTATTGCACGTGGTCGTGGCCTAACTTTCCCCGATTCTAATCCACTTACAATTGTTTATGTCAGCAGTTTCTGTGTCAAATGGTACTTCAGTTTTGGACAGTCATTGCATGTCTTCTGAGATGTTTGCGGTTTGTTGGTTAATGTGACATCTAGCAGTGCAATGCTAAGTAATTCTAGCGTAAGTATGACCGTATGAAGGCGTCATGTGAATTAAATATTATCAGGAAAATTCGAAGTGTGGAATGGTGATGCAATTTTATAAACTGATCTTCATTTCATGGTTTTCTATAATTATCTTACTTTCGTAATTACATTTCTATGCATTTGTTATCAAAAACCTTGTGGAGTACGTGATCCGTATCATAAACAGTGCTATGAATTTACACGACATTAATTTACGAGTTTAATTACTGACATTATTTACAAGGCTGTAAATTCAATTAACAAGTCAATTTGTTGCGGTTTATGTATTTTGGGTTTGTAACGCCTGCGTACAGAGCATCAATTACAAGGTATAACCACTGTGAAAACTTAGTAAGTAAAGTAAATGAGCAAGATTGAAAACGCAATAGAAATTAATTGACCGCCAAACATGCTTCAGTTTATATTTCCATCTAAACACTTTAGTATCACTTTGTTGGAAAACATAAGGTTTATAAGCAGCCAAGAAAGTCTAAGAAATTACAAAGACTAGGGGTTAAGAGAAAACATGTATGTACAATGTTTTGAAGAGTTTCCGTAGAACACAGATATGGGTATGTGTTACCCAGCGATGAGGAAACAAAGCAATTAAATCAACTCTATCTTTATGCACGACGCGTAAAATTATAATTGTTGGTAATTTCTTAGTACTAGCGCAAGTACAAGCGCGTGGGAATATTTGTATAGGCGGTAAATGTAGTACATACATACACGGAGTGATAGCTGAATGTGAAGAATTGGGGGCAAAATTTGTTGAAAATATTCAACTTGATATGGTTAATTTCAAGTTCAGCTTTAGCAAAATATTCATTGGCACAGAGTCTCAGATATTTTATCAAGTAACTGAAGTTTTAGACTGCATTTACAAATGTATTGTAGCTAACATAGTGTTCCGTATTATAATCTCATTGCCATTTATTTCCATGGACTCATAGAGTTCTCGCTCGTTGCCATGGCGAATTGCTACGGCAACGCTGAACGAGTTCAAACCATGAAGGATTTACACCATACTGGGTGAAAAGAATTTTATTTTTGTTCCCTATTTAGCGACAAAGTAACAACCGTGACTAGCCCCTTATAAACAATCTTTAATTACCATCGTAATACAGAAGTTGTACTTAATATTGAATTGTGGGCGTTTTGTCGTAAACTTATAGTTGACGTTTATAGGCCCTAAATATTAAGTAGATTAATGGGTCAGGAAATGTGGGTTTAAATATAGATCAATCAAAAACGAAACAATGAAATTGTTGGCAATTGTTCGGATTTTGGTTATGAATAATATGACGTTCTGATCTTGGTGGCAACTGGTTCAAATTGAAAAGTATTTTTAATATTAGATAGCCTATTTATCAAAAAGACCTGTGACCCGTGTAAAACCGCAGTTAAACGGCTAGGAATAGATTATTACCATATGTATTTATTATTTAAATATAGCATAGAAGAATGTAAGGCATTGTTCTAACTGTTAGCACCTAGAAAAACTAAGTTCGGCCATTCAGAGAATGCGTTCCTGACACGTCGCGATTGAACTGACGACGTAACTTTGCAATGGCGTTGCAGTTACGATAAAAATATTTTTGCTGGTTGTTTACCGTTTTAACAATTGAGGAGCATTAAAACAACATTATTATATCAATAATCAATGAATGTAGTTACGTCGTCAGTTCAATCGCGACGTGTCAGGAACGCATTCTCTGAATGGCCGAACTATAAAGATCTATTAACAATAGGTGTTAACAGCTATTTATTATCTCTTATAACATTGTAAGAGTAGCACGTGCCATTAGCAATAAAGACGGACAATCCTTTTGTAATGTTTCTGTGTTCAAAAATTGCTGAAATGATTTTTGTTCCACACTACTATGTTTTGTTTGAATTGTAACTAAACTGGAGAGAATAACAACCAACATTTCTTATGCTACAACATACTGATATCGAAAAACTTGCATGAGGGCTGCATGCGCATATAATGTACCTATAAATCTGTTTCTGTGATATATTTATCGCAAATATTTTCACACTAATTAGTCCTCAGAGGTTCGTATATTTAATTTACAATTATTCAAGTGCCCACGCAGTGCTGAAAGTACACGAACCAGCATTCCGTCGATCGGACTGTGTATTGTCATGAATGAACAGAAATTGAAACCAATCCCGCGACACGAAACAATGCAACGCAAACTGTAGCTCACGATTGTAAGAATCGTTCACACTGTTACTTGAAGAGAATTAGAAAAAGTAGCAAGTACTATGGAACTTCTATGTCATTATCTGTGGTGTTCAACTTTCATACTTTATCCACCATTGCTGGTCACAGTACATAGAACGTCCCTTTTTTCAATACCTACTTAGGTATGTATGCCTAAGGTTAGGATGGGATGGACATAATAAAAAAAAAATCTGAGAATAGGAGGGACCTGCATACTATCTTTAAATTTTTACCTTACTACGAAAATTTTAACATGTAAACAAATAACATTAGTATTTTATTTACATTCCCACACTTAAATGATATAAAATGACACGTAACAAATGACCTTGGCTAATTATATTGTGGTGTAGATTTCATCTTGCAGTTATTTCGCCATCTCGCCCCAGAATGGACGCGGCCTATGTCACGCGTGGCGAAGCCGCCTCAGATCATTATCTCGTGGGCCCAAGGTCGCAGCCACTAGAAAGGTTCAACCAACCCAAGATATGATTCACCCTATCCCCTTTGCTTCAAGGAAAAATATTTCAGGAAGTTTGACCAAAAGAAAAGGAAATACTTTACATTTTTGTTTGACATTTAAAAAAAAATAAATATTTAAGCTTCAACTTTTTGTTTCCATTTACTGCTTTGCGAATTTTAAATGGTTTGACAACTGGAAAGTAGATAAGAATTAAAACAATGCGCATGGATATTAACACCTTATTTTGTCAGGTACTTTTGTTATTTAGAATTTTGCAACTTGTAATTTTGAATCCCACCAAAAACATTAAATGTAAAAAAAAGCCAATCCTCTACGCAATTCCTCCACCGTAAAAAGTTTTGAGATCGCATAGAAGCCAAGTCCTGTTCAACTTTATTTGTAATAATAAATCAATATTTTGTGACTATATCAATAGTTTTGTTCACATTACAATAATATTGACTTGGCCATGAGCACAATAAACTACAAATATAATACAGCATATCTTGGAGAGGGGAAAGTCAAACATGAAGTTTAATATTACAGAATTAAATACTTTTAGTTTATTTAATTGTTATTAAATGACCGTCAGTCAGTATCATCCAACATCAATGAACTGCACATGTACTATGGCTTATGTTTAGTCCATGGTGATCTCAAATTCCAATCAGTCCATAATCAGTCCAATCGTAAAATCATGTCCATATAGAATTTATCAATTCAATGGTATTTACACATTATTTCAAGGAGCGACTTTTAACTTGTGCTCACGGCCAAGACAATATTATTGTAATGTGAACAAAACTATTGATATAGTCACAAAATATTGATTTATTATTACAAATAAAGTTGAACAGGACTTGGCTTCTATGCGATCTCAAAACTTTTTACGGTGGAGGAATTGCGTAGAGGATTGGCTTTTTTTTACATTTAATGTTTTTGGTGGGATCTAATTTATTTTTTGTAGGTCTCTTTCTTCTCTAAGTATAGGTATAACAAATTAAATTAACTTACATGCAACTAACTAAATATGTACACAACATTTTTTTTAAATAAACTAAAAAATTTCAAAATTGTCGAATTTTTTAATCGAATATCTTTAAGAATGAAAGAGATTTATTTCAGAGGTAGATGGCGCTATCACATGAAATTTGTTTTTTTTTTTTAGAACTACTTATACTAAGCTATATAACGAAACCATAGCGCGATTTAGACCAGGACAACGCCATCTATCGTGCGAGCATGCAGTATTTGTTGCACTGCATTAATATGAAAGATTTTATCATTATTCATTTTAACCTAGCTTAAACATAATAACAATACACCACACTACGTAACAATAAAACAAATAGTAACATTTTGTACATAAATAAATAACAAAGTTATCAATGCAGTCAAAATTCATACACAATGTTCTTGAAAAAACGCAAATATAGTTTCCTATTTTTTTATTAAGTTTTAAGGTTTTTATAATTTTCCTTTTATATGTAGCTAATAACCTATCTTGGTGCCAAATTTGAAGGTTCTAAGTTTGCTAGAAGTACCTTAGACTTTTGATGATCGGTCAGTGAGTCAGTGACAAAATGGTGTAACTTTGATCGCTCATAGCTCGTAAACTATTTATTCAAATGTCTTGTAATTTTGAGACTGAGCTTGTTCTAATACTTACTCTTGGTCATCGAAAACCTAAACTCCTAGCTTTGTTCACATGGAAGATACAGGGGGCTGAAATAGCCGCGAAACGCTTCGAGAAAAGATGGTACGGCCGTGCCCGCTTTGCTCGAGTCTTGGCTGGGGCACTGCCGTGCCCTCAGATTATACAATCTGAGGCTAATACTTTCTTTTCTAAGTTACAGAAGCATTAAAGAGACAAGAGGTTTTCTTGCTATTGTAGTTAGGATCTTGTTTTATACATAAGCAAATTAATTATTATTATTCACTTAGCGACTTTTGCCTTTGAACGTACGGAAAATTCTCCATATCTCTGAATAGCCGCCATGGTCACTTGGGCACTTCTTATTTCTTCCCGAACAGATTTATTCAAAAATTAAAAGAATTAGAAATTGTATGCCTCCGGGAGTGCATTATATCGTTAACTTGCTCTTAAGTCATTTATGCCAATGACAACTTCGACTATTTTCTACAGTCATTTTCTCATGTGGGATCACTCTGGCTCAGTCTCGAATACAAAAAAACATGCTGGTAACATCAGACATCAGACATGGTCACTTACTATTGTTTACACAAGTAATGATAGGCATGAAGTCAGCCTAGACATCTTAACATTACCTATGCAGGTGATTGATCACCAGGAGTCCGGTGTCGAAACGTACCTAACCTTTATCGAACTTATATGTGCACATTTTCGTAGACAATTGTGGCAATTTATATCATTACGATTTACACATAATGGGATTTTGTTCGTAGCCACACAAATTGGTAGTCGTTATAGTGATTGCATTTAAATTGATGTCATTTATTGCAGAAATTACCCTTATGAAGGGATGTGTGAACCTAAGTAAATAAAAACGTTACCATACAAATATCTATGTGAAATTCCGTAAAAAGTAAATTAGCGTACGCGGTAACAATGGATCGGTTATTTGAGCAAATTACATGCATTATAGAGACAGATGCAATAACTAAAAAGGTGCGTTTTTCTAGGCCGTCGCGCAGTGGCTGGGGCGGTTAAGCATTTTGCGCAACTCTCCATACAATGTTCTGTAATTATCGCACCAAATCACCAGCGAGGAATGCGCGAGTGCCTTCGTCAGTCAGCACGCAACGCAACTGCGCGTGTCCACATAAATAACAACAGTAATTATTTCCAGCCAATGTCTTACTATTCAAGGGCATAATCGAAATTAATTGTTCTCAATGCATTTATTTGTTACCTAAGGGCAGTTAACGCGTAATCTCTAGTAGGCACTAAACTTGAGTTCGTTTTTGTTTTGTTGTTATTGCCTTTAAACGTTGAATGAAATGTTGTTATTGAGTTGCTGAGTATTTGTTAACTGTTATGCCAATTATGCTAATGCTCTTAGTTTAAACAAGATGTTTAAGTAAATCTCAAAAATGTTTTACTTATAAACAATAGTTTGTTGTTTATCTACGATAAAGGTTTGGCGTTTAGTACATATAGTGTTGTTACACATCACAGTTGGTTTGTCTTACTGAATGTTAATGTTTGGCGATCAGTAGATATGGTAAATTTTTGCAAAGTAAAACAAAGAAGTAAAATTCAGCAGCTGAGTATTTTATTTACATTCGAGTATAAATTCATATCATCATATTTACACATAAATATCACATTCAGTCATCCGTCATCATATCACACGAGTATGCTAGAGTAGTGTTCAGTAATGGAGGCCATGATGTCCGTGCGCCAGGGGGGCGACGGCGTAGTGCGCGATGGGGGCGGCGTGGACCACGGGGGCAGCGTGGACGACGGGGGCGGGGTGGTGGCCGGGAGTCTTGTGGACTACAGCGTTGAAACTGGAACGAAGGAACATACATTACTCATATGAAAATCAAAATCTCTATGAAATATTTGACGTTGCCTTATTGCTCGAAGATTGTGATTCACAGAATGTTGCCTTACCCGTGGTGGTCGTCAGCGGTGTACTCTACTTTGCGCACGGAACCGTCAGGCTCAACCAGGGAGTAGCTGCCGTGCACGGCACCACCGTCGCGGCTCTCGTGCTGGGACTTGTGGTCACCGGTGTGAGGGTCAGCCACGGAGTAAGCGTAGTCGTATTTGGGGTGAGACTGGAAAATAATAGTTCATAAAATTACTTATCATTGTTTTGGCCTCAATCTTTTTGTTGTAATGGATCAAAGGAAATTAGCTAGTAAATGATTTCAGGATATCCGTTTGGTGGTAATAACCACTTAATTTGTGGCTGTGGCTAAGACCTTGTGCAATAGCTGGTATCCTAATTTATGATCTTATTGTTCTGTTTGTTATACTTACGTATTCGGCGTGGACGGCGATGGGGGCGGCGTGGACTACGGGGGCGGCGTGGACGATGGGGGCGGCGTGGACTACGGGAGCGGCGTGGACGATGGGGGCGGCGTAGTGCGCAGGGGCGTAGTGGGCCGGCGCATAGTGCGCGGGTGCATCGTGGCGCACGATGCTCTGGGAGGACACCGCGCTGTGGTGCACGGGCAGGAGGCCGGCGCTGGCGGCGGCCAGCACAGCGCTGAGGGCGAACACCTGGACACAACCAAAATACATTTATAATTCACGGTTTTTATTTATTTCTCAAAATATGTTTTGAAATATGACTGTTCTTACTTTGGTGAACATTTTGCACTAGTTAATCAGAGCAGGTGACTGATACCATTATCGGGCCGGAGTGTGACTTTTATATGAAAAGCAAAACGGAGCCGCAGTCCTGTTGGTGGTGGGGAGTGCGGTCACTTCAGTTCCGTAACTTTGACACCGCGAGGTCGTTGGTTACTCGCACACATAGGCCCGATTATAATTCACAGACAATCGCCTTCCCGCGCGGCCTGTGGGCGCCCTGCACCGCCATACCCGACATTATCTCCGATATCGACGTTGCGTGAGTGATTGCGATAATCAATCTAGTTTTTTATTGTGATTCAGACTAGAGGATCAAGGGCAACATTCGAGTGATTTGAAGACATTAGTTTGCATATAACATATGAAGGTTCTTGTTAATAAATTATTACCAATTTTGAAACTGTATTATTATCCGAAAACATTTTAGCCGTGTTGATGTTTTTAAACAGCCTATGATAAATTATGTTGAGTGCTTAGTAGTTAAATTCAATGTTTTGCGATGTGAATGCACGCACTCTGATAGTTTAGGATATGCCTGGTGTATTAAGAGGTTTTTATAAAAAAAAGCTTAATTCGAGCTTTCAAGCATGTTCCATTAATTTAACTCACGCGAAGATAACGAACCTATCTTGTATGCATTGTAGGGTTTGCCTTCAAACAAAAATTGCCACATGTCACACAAATTTTAATTATGAACGACAATTGAAATTCGATTGCCTCAAATTATTAGCTTGGTGTTATAATTACAGCCAGTATGTGATTGCGACAAAGCAATATCAAATGCACCGGGTTCGACCACACGGCGGTCAAATACTCAGCACGTAGAACGTTGCCAGTGTTCAGTTTCCTAACCGATGCTCGTAACGCGATCACAGACACTTGATATCATAAATTAAACGTTGTTGTAACTAATAGACCCATATTGGTTCACAAAAAGAATTTTGATAATAGCCTGCCTTTACAAAACAGTTTGCGAGTTAGGCAAAGCAATTAACAGCGCTTTCAGAACTTAATTTAGTATTAAATGAATCACCTTTGATAATGGTCGGATTAAATCTAAGCTTATCTAGAACAGCCTGTCGATATGATGAAGAGTCTAACATTAATTTTCTGCTGCATTTACTTGGAGTGCATTAAGTACAGGTAGGTACTTTAATTATCTACGACGTCTACGGGAGATTTCGAATGTTAAACTAATGCTTTAGCTAATTTTATTGGAATAGGAGAGGTAAGGTGCTTATCAAATGCATCCTTAATACAAAATCATATTTAACTTATATTTGTTTATTTGAAGATACCTATTTAACTCTAAAACTTCATGGGGTCACGTACACTTACGCACATACATACACATTTGTCAAAAACAGACAATTACAACATTTTTAACAGCTACAAACTACAATGTATTTTCATCACGTCTAACTTGACATCATATTTTTAGGCGAGCACATACAACAATGTGCAAGTATGCGTGCAATAGTTCAGGTGTCGAACGAATCACTCGAAAACTATGTACGAACCGTGTTTCAACACTTTCAGTGTGGAAAATGACTTAATTACAATTAAATATTCAAAATATTTGAAAGGTGCTCACGATTATTGGTCGTAACTGATTTAATTGTTACGAATATATTCTGTAAAAGGTGGTCGTTATCGTGGCCTAAAGGTCCGGCCATATCTTGCCGTCGTGATCCGATACCGCCTTCGTCACGGAAGCCGAATACCTATAATTCGACTAACATACATTTTATTGTTCGGAAGGTCACACTTAATAATAGTTTTGATTGAAAGGTAATAAGAAACGATAGTTCAGAGGTCACTCACCCGATAATTGTCTGGCCGTGACTCGGAACTGACTATTTATATTAATCAGAGCTTATTGTTGACAGCAGTTTTTCTTTGTGTGCTGCTAACAAAGACGTATGATAGTTCTTAGAATAATACATGACTTTTTTTGTTCAAAAAATCAAATATCTTAGGCGCATATCGTATCAAGATTATTTGTTTAATATATTTAAATTATGTTAATAATCATGTCAACATATGCATTTGATACAGCGTGACTGGTTTCAATCAGTCGATCGTTTAAGGAATTCCGGGCCGTAAATCTTGATACGGTTTTCGGAAGTTTTTATACGAGTTCAATTTATTCCGGTTCAGCCGGTGCTTAAATTCATTTACTTACGTTAGTAATGCATCCGTTAGATTGTTCCGGATAGTTTGCGTAAAATTAAAGATACAATGTCAAGTTTGCCACTGTTATTATTATCCATTTTCAGTACAAGATTTTGCGCGATGTCGCAGCACATGATACGTATTACTACTGATACTTTGTTGAGCCTAATTTTGCAAAATATAATGTTAAAAACTAATTACAACCATTTTTCATCTAAATGGCTACATTATAATGATATATTCGCAAACGAGCTACATAATATATGCCAACGAATTTCTTCATCAAAGAAAAGTCTACTAGTAAATTACCTCTAGCCTTTGGAAGAATAATGATTCGGAAGAGCCTAATTATATGGCAGCTACTATAATTTAACCAGGTGTTAATCTAACTTTAATTTGCTCGTAACTTTGACGAAACCGTTTGAATTAAATTATAAAATTAAGTAGTATGTGTAAAGTTAACTAAGCCTGTTGCGTTAAATGATGGTATTGCAAAACGAAACTTCAATCGTTGGAGTGAAATGAGTGCAATATCAACGGATATAGGAGTGAATGTTTTAGGAGCAATGTGCCGAACAGTGCGCGATAAAACTCGTTGCTTATGACATCGTAAACTTGTAAGTCCAGGCAGTTATCTCGCTGACAGGGGCGTTAGCAACATTGCTTGGGCCGAGAAATTATATGTGCTATTTGTCGGCGCTCTAGCATTATGTATTGACAAACTGTTTACTGTGTAGGCCTAGACTTCCAACGAGCTTTCGAATGTAAACCAATTGACACATAGTAGCATTCCCAATCATTGATCTATTCCTACTATTACGTGGTTATTTTCCAAGTCAAACCATTGTTTCAAAAAGCGAGGAATTAAGGTAACGGTTCACACAATTGGTCGGAATCGCCTTGAGATCAGTCTCAAGGTACTGCAGTCACGACACGTAATAAACCGTAGGGCCTAATGATATGAATAGTGCATGAGAGTGACAATTTGCAATGTTATGGCTTATGAAAATTGTTCATAGCTTATCCTTGAAAGGTAATCGTATTTGTATTTCGTAGTAATGTAGCAGTAGTTAAGAAAAGGGACACGTTGAATAAAACACTAATAATATGGTAAATCTTGCTTTTTTGCTATTTGTAAGAATTTCTCACGGTAAGTCCCCAGTGGACACTGAATTAAGGTTAAGTACATACGTAAGTGCAGTAGTAGTAGTAATATCTACATACAAAGAGCAAAGTCGCAATTGGTTTTTAGAAGGTAAATATCATTTGTTCTTAGCAAGTTCAAGAATTTGCGACCTGTAAATGTCAACCCTTACCATCGATAGATCTAGATTAGTGTTCGAGTGTACATAATTCTGTGTCGACCCCACTCGATACAGGCAAGTTCTTGTGAACTATTTGGTCCGTGTTCATATTTGTTGTGTTACCGAACAAACAGGTGTTCGTTTCTAAACAACTATAGCTTAAATCCTTGATTGGCATAATCTCTTCTATCTTTAACCGACTTCCCAAAAAGGAGGAGGTTATCAATTCGGCCGGTATGTTTTTTTTTTTTTTTTTTTTTTTCTATGTATGTACATCGATTACTCCGAGGTTTATGGACCGATTTACGTGATTCGTTTTTTGTTCTACTCGATATAGCTGCCAGTTGGTCCCATAGTCATCAGGTCAGGATCTGATGATGGAAACCCTGAGAAATCGAGGGCAACGTTCGAAAGTTGTAGGCATACATAGAGTAAAAACTTGACACTCAGGTGTATGCCTGAAAGTACTATTCAACAGTGAAGATTTGAAGCTGACCTGATGATGGAGACCAGAGAAGGTCGAGGGAACTCGACAACTGAATATGTAAACTACCTCGTGTTTGGGCTTATATTATTTGTATTGACGAGATCTTTGTAACAGTGAAGGTTTGCAGCTGACCTGATGATGAAGACCATCAGAGAAGGTCGAGGGAAATCGACAACTGAATATGTAAAATACCTTGTATTTGAGCTTAAATTATTTGTATTGATGAGAACTTTCTACTTATGCGGATAATGACAGCTATTCGTATCACTGAAAAGCTGTAAATAAAAAACTTTTTTACAAAAAAAATTAACCGACTTCCAAAAACACTAAAAAGCCAAAAAAAACTCTTTTTAGGTGCATCTGCCTAGAAGTCGGTGGCAAAATTAACTTAGGAACATCCATTAGACACCGACTTCTAGGCAGATGCACCTAAAAAGAGTTTTTTTTGGCTTTTTAGTGTTTTTGGAAGTCGGTTAATTTTTTTTGTAATTTAGTTAACACGTGGGTGCAAATTAATTACAATCGAGTTCCTGATAGGTATTCGACAGCAAGACTAACTTTCGACAGACTAGAGAATTTGCAAGTCCTACGAAAGCCTATTTCTTAATTTCAGGTTACAATTCTTCCGACTTTGTTGCCTTGGCGTAGGTACTTTTAAATTAGTATTATAAAATACTGGTAAGCTAAGACAGCATCAACTTAAATTATAATTGAAAATGTCATGGTTTCGTTTGTTATTTTTAATGACTAATTATAAACATAAGAACATACACGAAGATCACAGCGGGTATAAATAAGGTACATTGTGGCTCTTAAAGCTTAAAGTTGGAGATCTAGTAATGGTGGTACTGGGACGAGTAGATGTGATGACTGGGACCGGAGTTGTGCACGACCGCGTTAAAACTGCAACCAAAACAAAACAATCCGATAAATATTATGACAAGATAATAGTCGGAACAGGTTCCAATACCAGTTTGTTATCACGACACCTGTTCGCTGATACCTGTTGTCAGTCAGTAGCACGTGGGTCACACGAGTTCATTACTCATACGTTACTAGTCCGGCCGTTTACCGGTTTGACTAGCATGTGACTTAATACGACGTAATTTTACAACTCTCATGTGTGTGAACTAACAAAGCTCCGTAAACGAACAAATATGGCAGGTCAGTAGTTTTGCGCAATTTGGGGAAAGTTGCACTCTCATCAATGGTACGTCATTACGTATGCAGTTTGTGTTTAGATTTTATTTTACATAATTTTAGAAATAATGTTCGTGCTCTAACTTCTGGGTATTCTAGTTCTGAATTGATTACATATTAGTAGTCAAACATTAGAACAATATTAAACGGACCACTGGTTTGTCTTGATTTACTAAAATACGAAGTGAAAACTATTATTTATTTATTTATTTGGACCAGTGACACTGTATTTGTTTCGTAAATACGCAATGTATTGCGTAGACGTCCGATGAGAGATTCACATTAGTGAAACTTTCAATTTTAACCACTGCAAACAGATGCAAATTTTCTGCTACTTGACGGTGTTCCCCAGATGCTTATAAGCAGAACAAGATGACTTACCCATTGTGGTCGTCGGCGGTGTAGGAGACCTTGCGGAAGGAGCCATCAGGCTGCAGCAGAGAGTATTCTCCCTTCACGACATCACCATCACGGACCTCGTGCTGGGACTTGTGGTCGCCAGTGTGAGGGTCTTCCACGGAGTACGAGTACTTGTATTTGGGGTGAGACTGCAAAAAGCAAATCAGGACGTTAAAGGAAAACTTACACCTATGACTTATTTTCTAAATATCTTTTTATAAATTAGGTTCACAAAGCTGTCGCATTACGTACGTAGTAGTCCTCGTGTCCATGGCTATAGTGGCCACCATGTACTTCAACGGGAGCAGCGATGGCGTGAACAACAGGGGCGGCGTGGACGACGGGAGCTGAGTGTACGATGGGCGCTGCGTGGACAATTGGGGCGTGAGCATAGGCAATGGGAGCCGCGGCATAGTGCGTGTCATGGTGCACCAAATTGTGCTGGGACGACACAGTGTAACCACCGTGCCCTAGGTGACCAGCGCGGGCCACAGCTACCAAGGCGCTGACTGCTAAAATCTGCACAGAAAAAAAATATGTTTTTTTTTCACTTCGTCGGAAAATTTTGGTACACTTCACTTCACTTTTGAACACGGGAAGACTTACTTTAGCGAACATTTTTGTGTGGGATTGTGCGTGCGTGACTGACATACATATGATAAGCAGCAGTGGGTTTTATAAGAATTGGCTCGGGTAGTCCGGTGGGGCGCCGAAAGCACCAAGCGGCGCGTCCCCGCGGCCGCAAGGTCACCGCGCTTTGTCTTCGACATTCTCGCGGCAAATTATCAAAATGATTGTTACTTAATGAAAATACTCTGTGAACTGTGATACTACACTTTGTTATACTAGGTCAATGCGTACAATGATACGTTATTGTCGTTGTGCGTAATATTTTGAAAGTCAATGTTGTTGTTTCCAAAAATAGAACTTTTTTAATGTAAAGCAGATTTGTCTAATCAGTAAAAAATAATCAAAAACTTGTTAGTGTCTTACGAGCTTTTGTTATTTTATTCATAAGTCTTGTGTAAGCTTAGCTTAGGAAAACCTCAAAGAACTTTGTTTTTCACTGTGGTTTATGCTGAGCTCAGAACAGAGTTTAGATAATGCTGATTCTCTGATAAAGCAGTCCAAACCACAAACGACCAACAGTTGTACCACAAGCGATCAAAGCGGAGCTTTATTGTGTTTTCTGAAAATATATGAAGATAAATATAGAAGATAAATTATACCATAGTTATTGCATTAATTGTAACTGGGCCACACGCATAACATTATTGAAGATTATGTAGCACCGCTAGTTTCTCTACAAATAACGTAAAATACTGTTTACGTTTGCCACAAGTGCGTGAAAAAACAAACTGGTTTAAATGCCGTTTGTCTCTGACAGCTCTCTTACCATCTTACTACGGATTCATTAATCGATCCATCCTTTGTTTTGAGAATGGCGATTGAATTTTGACATAAGCTTTAAATAAATAATGTACCGACTTGCCGAGTGTCGAAGTTGTTTATTGATGAGAACTGTAGAAACAATTTTTCTTTGGAAAAACAAGGGCAAAAGTATCATCACGATTATTTCTAGACATTTAAAAATTATTTAAAAGGAAGCAATAAAATATATAAAGTGAAACATAATCAGCTCACATAGTTTGGCAATGTATACAATGTATGTAAGTACCTACATACGACGTCCGACATATTGAACGGTACTGGGAAGGAAATTGTTATAGTCACTTATATTTTTGTTATACCTCTAATTAGTAAAATGGCAGTATAATCACATTATTTGTTGAGTACTAAAATACAAAGGTTTAAAAAAAATGTACTTAATTGGTAAACGTTTTACGTGTAAAAAAAAGTGTTGGCACTTTATTTACGCTAAAAGCTCATTGACACATGGTACTTTTATTGAAAAAAAACTCATGCAAAGGGTAAGGAATATTTGTTTACAATACACAAAACACAGTTCGGTACTGACGAACGTATCAGCATACATTGTTTACATCTAGATTATGAGATTTTGATGGCTATTGTCCGACACAAACGTATTCCCATCCCTTGAAACGTTATTAGAATGTTTGTATCCAAAACATTGCACGAGTGTTGATATGAACATGCATATTAGACACAAATATTTTTTTTAATAACATGGAAAAAGAAAATGATAACGTGAAAGAAATTGTTAAATATGAAATGTAAAAGCAGCCTTCGGAAGGTACCTACGGACTGTATTGCTCAATATGAAGGATGTTCACACTAAGGTGCTTACTTGAATATCATAAACAGTAGGTATAACTGTGTTTTGTTAACACCTTGTTTAAATTTTCCATTGACGTCCTTTGCTTCGTAATTAATTTAGTACAGTTAACAATTTTCCGTTGCGCTGTTGTTATGATTATAAAGAAAAATTGCAGACCATCAACAAGTACCAGGAAGAGCAAAGAAGTATTTATGCTAAATTCACTAACGGATTTTATTTACCAAAATAGTTGGCTATTCATTCAATCAATATGGAAATTCTAACGAGATATGTAAGAGCTATAAGAAGTTTGACAACGTACAATGTCTTATTGCTGGCCAAGTATTTAGTATCGCCGAAAACTACTGCGTATCCGTAACATCAATAACATCGGTAACATCAGTACGTTTTTGTGGTACCTTGATTTTTGTAAGATAAGTTTTTGAAGGGCAAGAAGCGAATAGTGTCTTACCCAAGATTTACCGGAGTGGGTAAATAACAGTTATGTTTTTATAGCCGGAATCACGCAAGCGCAACAGCCTTGCTATAAAATTATAATATCTGATAAGTCTCGACCTAGCGCCAAATAATTTTCTTTATAACGTGCATTTTATAATGTGTGAACTTGTCATGTTCGCAATGACGGTTACATACTCGTTTACAGCTTTACAGTAATTTGATTGAATGCCTTGATAAAAATTGCGGTTTTCAGTAGCATTTTAGCACGAATAACATTGTATTTTATTTACTTGCATTATTTATCTTTTATGCTAATTTTAAGTGTCGTATCTTTATTAGACTATTCAAGCAAGGTGTACGGGAGGGGAGTAATAAATTAGAGCAAAGATATTGTGTAATAAATAATTTATTATTTTAATTTATAGTCGTATTTGGTTTCAGCAGGTCGTCAATATAAATCCACTCATTAATAGTGTTGGTGGTACTCAGGAGCCGGGTGGAGATTGGGAGCCGAGGTATGTACTACGGCATTGAATCTGAAGCAAATGAGAAATCATAAGTATCACGAATGCTTTTAACATTCTTTCTTAGTTAGACTTCGATATTTGCTATTCAGGAAAGTCTAGGTTTTTACGTTTGTGACTTTTCAGCAAACCACACAAATTAAACGACTTGTATGTTTATACGTATTTATGTTTGTGCGTGGTTATCTCACGCGTACCTACTCACGCAATTTCAGCATAGTATTTTTTCAGACTTAGGAGGAGGTTTTAGACAAAAATTGAAGTCGTTTTCTTTTGCACCTAAATAAAAATTCATAACTTACCCATTGTGGTCATCGGCGGTGTACTCGACATCACGCACTGAGCCATCAGGCTGTACCAGTGAGTAATGGCCACGAACAACATCGCCGTCGCGGACCTCGTGCTGGGACTTGTGGTCACCG
This sequence comes from Helicoverpa zea, assembly GCF_022581195.2. Classification (NCBI taxonomy): domain Eukaryota; kingdom Metazoa; phylum Arthropoda; class Insecta; order Lepidoptera; family Noctuidae; genus Helicoverpa; species Helicoverpa zea. Next base: position 5,199,982 of record NC_061456.1, on the reverse strand, counting down.
GTGTGAGGGTCAGATACTGAGTACTCGAACGCGTATTTGGGATGGGCCTGAAATTTATTTCATTATAGACATTAAAATTCTGAAGTGTTTGCTTCAACTTACTTGATAAATGATCTAAAACATATAGTATAACTAAGATCTTAATCATAAGGAAGGGAAAGAGTTAATTAACATTATAACAGCAGTAATCTGGTATCAGATGCTTGAATTAACTATTAAGCTAGCTTTTGTCTGACCCACAGTTACTTTACTCAAAGAGTACAAGTTAACCCTAAGTATATTTAGACTATACTTACGTCATGTTCTTCGTGATGGTCGTGATGGTCGTCATCGTCATAATGCCCATCATAAGCTTCAGCAGCAGCATACGGGATAGGCGCAGCGTAACCACCTTCGTACGGCACGGCGTACGCCGCTTCATACGGCGCAGCGTACCCCGCGGCGTACGGGATGGCGTATGGCGCGGCGTAAGGAGCGGCGTATGGCGCGGCGTAGTGACCACCGTGGTGCACGATGCTTTGAGAAGATACGGCGTGACCGTGTCCGTGGGCTGCGGCCAGCATCGCACCGAAAGCTACCAGCTGAAGACAGAAAGCACATATTTTGTGATTAAAGCACTTTATAGATTCACGGTTGATTTCAAAGAAGATCCCAATGTATAAAAGTATTGATGTATGAGAATGATTTAGTTACACTGCACTTTCTTTTGTTATTTCACTTGTTATATTCGCCGGGAATTTATAATTTGACACACAGAAATGTAAATGTCTAAAACTTACTTTGCTGAACATTTTGTAGTTGTTTAGATCAAAGTCAATCAATGATTGATGACAAATTCCGCTGACCGTGGTTTTTATATTAGTTAAAACTGTAACAAGTGGGGTTGACCATACCGCATGCAGACCTCGCGACAGTGACAATACCAAGGTCATCTTAAAAAAAGCGATTATAGAATCGCAAAATATGTCATGGTATCGATAACCGCCGTGGCCATGTCATGCCGTCTAAATGTGCATGTTTTGTTCGGCTACATAAAAAATGTTGTACGCATGAACGAAATTTTCAAACGCATAGGTTGATGGATGAAGCAGTGACACTTAGTACAAAAGCTTCGCATCCATTTGAAGGATGTAAAAGCTGTCGTAACACGAATAAGTTGACAATCTGACGTCGCAGATTGGTAGTGGCAGGACTAGTAGTGCATTATGTGCCACCCATATTGCTTGTAATTTTAAAATTCATCAGGTAATTTTAATATTAGTTGAGATCTTTGTGATAAGGAGAATATAGCGATATGATTATAGCGTCCTTACATTATTATGACATTCATCACCTCCCATCACATGTGCCTTTTCCCATCACATTATTATAATATTCAGAAAAATATAAATATGAAAAATCAGTACCTATCAAATTACTTCAGAGCTGAAGAAGAATCATTTGTCATCACGTTGTTCCATGTAAACAAGGTCGTAACAACCGCGAAGTCCTACGTGATGCCAAACTGAATGAAAGAAAAAGGCCACAGAGATCATTACTGTTCAGTGTAACTTCCACAAAAAACTGCAGATATTTTGTCGTTCGATACAATTATTCTTATTATAGTATTTTTTGTAGCAGTTCTGGGTTGACTTAAGGCTACGTTTTTTGGCATAATAGATTTGAACAATGTTATATAGCATTGCTAATCGTGTTGTGTAATAAGTTTTACAACTTCATTGATAAGATACGGTCGCTTATTAAATTAACGTATTTTTCGCTGACATACATATAAGAGAGCTTTTAAGAATTCAGTAAAAGTTTGTGGCGGACTAAAACCTTTATAGTCGGAACTTTTTGTGTGTGTGTTTTATTTTATATTTTATTAATTTTTCTCCGTCAAAATAGTCTGACAGATCACGTCGGGGTCACCAATGTAGCATCTAAGCGAGATGCTCATAAGCGTACTACGCAGGCCTGAATAGGACTGTATTTAATAAAAATGCTTCAGCAAGATTATAAAAAGTATTGTCCTAGCATTTAGTGCCGTGTAGTCGCCACATGGTCTCCATCCGTCGTCTTTTTTCTTCACCAGGTGAAGAGGAGCGGACCAGGCGCTCTCCGACCGTCAGGCCCACCGGTAGCAAGCAAACCTCGACGTCTCGATCCAGCTCGAACATTAATCGCCAAGAAGGAATTCGAAGAGATGCTAGCAAGTGGTGTGGCCAGACGGTCGGAGAGCGCCTGGTCCGCTCCTCTTCACCTGGTGAAGAAAAAAGACGACGGATGGAGACCATGTGGCGACTACAGGGCACTAAATGCTAGGACAATGATGAGACCTGTGATCGTTAGCGCTCGCTAGGATATATAGGTCACATTCAGCAGTCGACGAAAAGAGCCATTCATATGTAACGTTCAAGAGTAGCACAAAAAACATGTAAACTGAAGTTTCATCGATTTATTTACATTTAACAAAAATATACACACACATAAATATTTAGTTTCAATTTCGTGAATTCTTAGTAAGCGTAGTAAGCGTGACCGTAGACAGGGGCTGGGTGAACCGAGGGGGCAGAGTTGTGTACCACAGCGTTGAAACTGAAAAGAAGAAAAATGTTGTGTAATTTCTGTCGCTCATTTGTTTCACGTAACTCGAGGTATTGTGGTACATACCCATGGTGGTCGTCAGCGGTGTACTCAACCTTGCGCACGGAGCCATCAGGCTGCACCAGAGAGTAGTATCCGTGCACGGCGTCTCCGTCGCGGCTCTCGTGCTGGGACTTGTGGTCACCGGTGTGAGGGTCAGACACGGAGTACTCGAAGTCATATTTGGGATGAGCCTGTTATGAAGAATACATAGTTGATTGCACAAGATAAGTACCTATATTTCAAATAAAATACGAGATGTATTTACATTAAGTCTTACGTAAGTATCGTGGCCGTCGTAGTGAGCTACGGGAGCGGCGTAGTGCGCTACGGGAGCGGCGTAGTACGCTGCAGGAGCGGCGTAGTAGAGGGGAAACGCATGAGCTTCATCGTGACGCACGATACTCTGGGAAGACACGGCGTGACCGTGACCATAGAGACCAGCGTTGGCTGCAGCCAACAGAGCGCCGAAAGCTACAATCTGAAAGTTCAAATGATATTATTCACTGATTTATATAAATAAAAAAGTTCTGTAGGTTAGAAAGTTAGGACATTTTGAAATAACAATTAAATTTTCATCTTTATATATAACAAACAACTCTTTTCTTTATACATATATTTTTTTAGTAAAACTTACTTTGCTGAACATTTTGTTGTATTGTGTATTACAACCAAGTATTGATTGATGTCAATGGATTCGTTTTTTGGTTTTATAGTTTACGATAGTATGAATTTTAGCGCAGTGGGGTAGACATGCGTGTGCACACTTGATCTGAAACATTGACATGTGTCAAGGACGCAGTTTCGTGACCAAAAATGTGATTAACTTAAATAACCAAATAAAATTAATGATCGCGTGAATATTGTACATTTAGAATTGTACGCTATTGATATAAATATATTTATTATAATATCTATCAGGTTTCCCAGGGTTGGGTAGGGTAGATAGACTAGACAGTCGCTTCATGTAAAAAACTGACAATCATGCATCATTTCATAAAAATGCTGTGTACTTCACGTAGAGTTTGTACATGTGTATGTATACACTTTTCTAGATAGTTAAAAATAAACAATATTTTTTTGCAACAAGAAAACGACTTTCAAAAACATTAGAATCTGACAATTCAAACTGTTCTATTTATTACATTTTAATATCATAGCCTAAAATTAGCGTGTTTTGCGTGTATCGTCATAGCGCTTCAGATAGAGGTAAAGACCAGTTTCCTCACTGTTTCAATCAAAAAACTTCTAGTCAGATCTCGACTGAATGTGGTTCCATCCATGCGACATCTCACTTCTTATAATGTAATATATTATCTCAATCGGGCCAACCACCTTCGAGTAAAGTTATAAGAAGCCACATCTGATAGGAGAATGTCCTCTGCTTTTCATCATCATCATCATCAGATTATCGCATTCCACTGCTGGACATAGGCCTCTCCAAGTGCACGCCACTGAGATCGATTTTCGGCTTCTCGCATCCAGCTCTTGCCAGCCGTCTTGCGCAAGTCATCACTCCACCGTGCCTGAGGACGTCCTACACTACGTTTGCCGAGGCGTGGTCTCCACTCTAGAACTCGTTTACCCCAACGGTTATCGGTTCTTCGGCTAATATGGCCAGCCCACTCCACACAGCCCTCTGCTTTTAGAAATCGGTAAATACAATCAATAACTTCTTCTAGTAGATCAAAGTTTATCCTTTAAGCAAAGCATGACCTCTTTAAAGAGGTTCAACTTCAGCTTGTGTTCAATAATTGAAGTATTTCTCATAAGAAAAAAAATCATAAAGTCGTATTCCCTTTTCAAACGTCGAGAAATTTGGACATTTTGGTAAATTGGGTTGCAACCAAACCTTCAAATTCTTGTCGCACAGAGTGCCTAGTGCGAGTTTTGCAAGTTAACTTTTTCGATGCGAAGATTATCATACCATTGAATCACGTAGCACTTATCTTAGAATTGTTAACTTAATAAAGACTGTCATCAGTACTTGGTCGTATTACACTTGAGCTCACTTTGTCATATCTAAATCATGTGACGTAGCCTACGACTCTTTATTTCAATAGACTTATAATTACGTATCGAGTTGCGAAAGCTGTCAAAACTCGGAATCAGCACTCAGATTAGTCAAAATGTAATTGTTTTCCCCGAATTTTATGTTTTAGAATTTCAGACTTGATGAATTATTTCATTTCCTTAAAAAAAAATACGAAAAATAAGTTCCAAGTTTACTATTCAGCGATATACTGAAGTAGTATTTCATTCAGAAAATACGAGCACATTATCATCTGTCTACCAGTTCAGTTGAATTCCCTAGTCTTATATATAAAAATGAATTGCAGTTCGTTAGTCTCACTAAAACTCGAGAATGGCTGTACCGATTTGGCTTTTTTTGGTTTTAAAATATTTGTAGAGGCCCAGGGAAGGTTTAAACGATACGAAGTTCGCGGGATCAGCTAGTCTTATATAATAAATCCATTTCAATAGACCGGACATTACCTTATAAAATAAAAATACCATTACCCATAACGTTCAGTCGAACATCGCAGAAAAATTAACCAAGTACCAAGACCTGGCCATAGAACTGAAACGCCAATGGCAGGCACAAACTATCAATATTGTCCCAGTTGTAATCTCGTCAACAGGAGTAATCCCCAAAAGCCTAAAACGCAGTCTAGACATCCTACAGATCCCACAGTATATATCTCACATAATCCAGAAAGCTTTCATACCTACCTTCATCTTAAATACCTGCCGAATCACCAGAAAATTTCTAACAACCTCATCCGTCACATCTACATATTCTATTTCATAATCCCCTGACCACGCTTGGCTAAGGCCCGTGTGATCAGATTAAAATACCCCTTAAAAGGGAGACAAAAAACACATAACCAAAAATAATAATATAATAATGTCGGGACACCTTTTCACACACGGTCGGTTAGCCCCATGGTAAGTTATTAATTAACTTGTGTTATGGGTGCTAACACAACTGATAAACTACATATAGCTACATATATACATATTTTATAAATACATATTGTAACACCCAGACCACGGCTAACAAGCATGCTCATCACACAAATGTCGACCGAACCGGGAATCGAACCCGGGACCTTAGGTTCGGCAGTCCGGCATGGTGACCATTGCAACTGTACTCTTAAATCTATGTACATACCTTTTACAGTGTCATACGATCCCTTTGTAGATTGTTGTCATGCTTTCTACTAATTTCTCCCAAGAATTACTATTATAAGTCTGGAAGTTAAGTAATAGCTGAGAATCTCGGTATGACACTTTTGGACATACATTTGCTTATAGACAACTAAAAGCTTTCAATTTCTTTACTTTTCTTCGCAACTGTTTATCATCAGCAAGCAATTCATCAATTGTTGTTCGTGACGCTAATATTAAATTCAAGTGTGATATTGTAATGAGTAGGTGTCAAACGTGTTTCAGCATAGAATACATCAGTCAATGTGATTAATGAAATGGTTACTCAAAGACATGTTTATTTCCTTCTCAGGAGAATTATGCAGTTTATAGTGAAGTTATCACGATTTAGTTGTATTGTTGGCATTTTCAGCTATTTTGATAACAGACTGTCTTAGGTGCGTTCGTACTTGTATGACTGTTACGGGATAACAGTTGCAGCTAGTTTAGTAGATTGGTTGCAAAAACTCTTTACGCTTTGAATGCGTAACACTAAACCAGCTTATGTTGATCAGAATATTGCTTGGTGTCTGCCATGCGGTTTAAGTTGCGAACAGACAGTTTAATTGGAGTAGAAAAGCGGGGCGTTAATTCCGAACTGAAGTCTTTATTATTGGTGGTAATATTTTCAATTCCCTTTTAGTTATCAGTCAGATTGAGGATAATAATCGAACATGTAATAATAAAATGTGGATAAGTATATTATTTTTTATTTGGAATATCATTCATTCTTTTGGTATGTATAAAACAATAAATAGGCACACACAACATATACATATTATTCATAGATGTACGCTCAGTAATGATGGTAAGCGTGTCCGTGGATGGGAGCGGGGTGGACCGAGGGGGCGGAGTTGTGCACCACAGCGTTGAAACTGAAAAGAAAATACAACGTTATATTTGATGAAGTTATAAACAAGAGTTGTGAATTGTTTTTTAATATATCTTGTAAAGAAAGAAGAGGAAAAACATACCCGTTGTGAGCATCAGCAGTGTATTCAACCTTGCGGATGGAACCGTCAGGTTGGGCCAGAGAGTAGTATCCGTGCACGGCGTCTCCGTCGCGGCTCTCGTGCTGGGACTTGTGGTCACCGGTGTGGGGGTCAGCCACGGAGTACGCGAAGTCGTATTTGGGGTGAGCCTAGTGTTTGATATAAATTAGAATTTCATAGCACCAAAACAACTTCATTATATGAATGTAGTAGTAACTTACGTAGGTATCGTGTCCGTCGTAGTGGGCTACGGGAGCGGCGTAGTGCTCAGCAGGGGCAGCGTAGTGCGCTACGGGAGCGTAGTGGGCAACAGGCGCGGCGTAGTGCGCTACGGGGGCAGCGTAGTGCAGAGGTTCATCGTGACGGATGATGCTCTGGGAGGACACAGCGTGGCCATGGCCCAATAAGCCAGCGTTGGCAGCGGCCAACAGCGCGCTCACAGCTACGATCTGGAAGTAACACTCTATGCTATAGTCACTTATTTACGTTCACTGGTAAATTCACTACATATTTTATTCATTTGTTTATAATATTAAATTTCAAAAATTTTATCTTACTTTGCTGAACATTTTTGTTGTTTGATTTGCAATGGTCAAAATATATTTGATAACGTTACGAATTGTTGTATGATTTTATATATGAAACACAAAGACGTAAGTTCTGCTGAGGTGGGGCGGAGAAATGTATGCACTTGACTCTGAATAAATTGTCAGGTCTCAAGGTCACAGATACTATTTCTTACGTTACACTATTCGCATTCATAAATGTTGGTAGTTACTTTTAACAATAGCACACGAATCTCATAAAATAAATTCGATTTTGTTTAGTGCATGATATTATTTCATCAAGAGACATAAAAACCTCTGTTAGGTTTAACCCGGAAATACTTATATTGCTTTTGCTTTTCCATATTTTAAGAGATATGGTAATCAAAAATAACGTTACTCATAAATATATAGGTAATCAAAGTTGAAACTATACAGTTTGCACAGTTAATAAATTTCAGGGTATTCAGATTTTCTTCGTCTTGAAAATGTGATGATATTTTCTTATATAACCTGAGCGTTTACTGTATGAGCTTTTGAGCTTTTTATTTCATCCGTACAGGTGGTATTATAATGATAAATGTTTTATTGGCATAAAAATAAGGTACGATTATATTAGAAGCCCTGGCTCCTGAGCTGGGTAAGACCCTAGTTACAGGAGCCAGAGATATAATGAAATTAAATTGCGAGTGGCGAATATTCAGAAGCCAATCTATCTTACACAGATTGAGAATATAGATCATTAATCGTTCCATATGAAACACTGGTACTCAGTTGTATCTGATTACATCAAAAGTCATCAGAGGTTTCTAAATTGAATATTCACTTCACACGTTATGTAAAACTGAAATATGTTTCAAAGTCTTTCGTTATAATATAATCAAAGTCAGTGTCGTTAACAACATACCCCTGGAAATCAGATATAATAACACAACAGAGATGGCACCAGCAGGATAAGCTGGCGTCTCATAAAAAAGGGTAATGAAGACGTTCTCTTAGTAGTTTTGGATCTAGAAATATTAGTCTTGTCTTACAGTGCGAAGCATTGTTTTCCTATCTATGACTTAATTATATGTAGCTAATGTTATGTTAATTTATATGTCGTTCCCATTCATCTCATTCCATTCATCTCAGCCGTAACACTGACTACGGAGTAATATTCTACAGTTTTCGGCGTCGGATTCAGATATCACTCGCCGCACGATCGCTCTAGTATTTTTTCTCTGTTCAATGACGTTCTTGTTATTTTTCGAGTACTACTACCAGACAGGCATGACTCAATAAAATTATTAAGAACATTTCGTTTTGAATTTAAATATTAATTGATGCTACACTCAAAGGTTTATCCTTGATTAAACAACAATATCTTAACATTGTAACACACTGTATATTTTCAAATTAAAATAAAATACATTTATTTCAGGTTATTGTTTATTTATTTTGATGTCTATTTTAAATGGAAATTAAAATAACACTATCGAAGAAGCGATCATCATACTTATTACGTGTTAACTGCATATTTAAGACAATTAATACATAGATAATTGAAGTTACGTTAAAAAAAATAACTCCGATTCATTATAAAGTTCTTGTTCTCATCAAAATAAGGTATACAGTTTTGATAAGCAAACCATAACCATATCTGACTAATCTAATTTGACAATTTGTTTTGTCATAGTCATCCTCCTCCGACACTTTTTCCCAACTATGTAGGCGAAAAAAAAATATTATGTTGGGCTCGGTTTCCAGTCTAACCGGATGCAGCTGATAGGAGTGCTTGACAAAGAGCGACTGCCCTTGTTTTGTTATAGTATACCAACCGATTAAAAATTGTCGCCAAAATTTTGTGCATTGTAGCTAAACAGTTTGATGATATTTTCATTTACATAGGTGTGTACATTATATGGTACCATTTATGGGGAGTAAAATAAATAATTCAGAAAAAATTATGTCAGATTCACACTGTATTTAAGAATTGCATATCACAGTCATTACGTACAAAATAATAAATAGGCACAATACAATCAGTCAATGTTGATTATTCAGTAGTGGTGGTAGTCGTGTCCGTGGACGGGGGCGGGGTGGACCGACGGGGCGGAGTTGTGCACCACAGCGTTGAAACTGAAAATAAGAAGAATATATTTAAATTCAAGTCTTACAAAGAAAGCATCCATATATAAATCATTTTTGTTGTAAGTGTACATACCCATGGTGGTCGTCAGCGGTGTACTCGACCTTGCGCACGGAGCCATCTGGCTGCACCAGAGAGTAGTATCCGTGCACGGCGTCTCCGTCGCGGCTCTCGTGCTGGGACTTGTGGTCACCGGTGTGAGGGTCGGCCACGGAGTAAGAATAGTCGTATTTGGGGTGAGCCTGCAAAAAATGAAATCATGAGTAAAAACATAATATTTCCTAATAGACCCTTACCATCTATAGGTAATCAATATTAGGTACACTCACGTATGTGTCGTGTCCGTCGTAGTGTTCCACGGGAGCGGCGTAGTGAGCTACGGGAGCGGCGTAGTGCGCTACGGGAGCGGCGGCGTAGTGGGCCACAGGTGCGGCGTAGTGCGCTACTGGAGCAGCGTAGTGTGCGGGCTCATCGTGACGGACGATGCTTTGGGAGGACACAGCGTGGCCATGTCCCAAGTAACCAGCGTTGGCAGCAGCCAACAGGGCGCTCAGAGCTACGATCTAAAAGCAACAATGTGTTATTAAAATACTTTCGAAAGATGTAAATATGAAAAAATATTATTCTTATTTCAATAAAATATGGTGATTTTGTGAGTATTCCAATTTAATTATAATAATTAAAACATTCAAATAATAATTACTTTGCTGAACATTTTGCTTGTTTAATTTTCAACGGTCAAGTGTTGATTGATGTCAATGGACTTGTTGAATGGTTTTATATACTAAAAGCATAGCCGCGTGCGTCGTCATGGTGGGGCAGAGAAATGCGAGCGCGCACTTGACTTTGAATACTTTAATGTGTCTCAAGGCCGCAGTTACAATAAAGATAGAATTGATTGTTATAGTGATTTAAGCGTTATTACGTCAAAACGGACATGCAAACTTGACTCGAGATAATCTTACTTTATTGTTCGGTATTTTTATGAACCACTTGAAAAAAGATTTTGAGATGTTTAGGTAATTAATATCCCACCCAAACAAAAATGTGAAAGACTGCCAAGTTCGATAATATGGGAATGCTTCGCCTATAAAAGAAGTGAGATCTGAATAAGTACCAAGTTCCATACACATACCTCAGTTAAAATAGTTACTTTTTAATGATGTTACTTGGAAAGTTTTCATACACCTTGTTATAAACCTACTAAACGCAATGAATCAAGTATTTAATTTTCTATTAAAACTTGCTTGCTTGTTTAGAGGTATGTGTATGGAACTTGGTACTTATTCAGATCTCACTTCTTTTATAGGCGAAGCATTCCCATATTATCGAACTTGGCAGTCTTTCACATTTTTGTTTTGGGTGGGATTTCATTTATTTTTGTAAGGTTGTTTATTTTATTTTTTTCTTATGATGAAGTTAGTTAAAGGAATGTCTCATTTATACTATCTTTTAGATTTTTTAATATGCACTATGTTTCTTACAAAGAAATGAACTAGATTAACTAAATGGACTAGATTTACCAACTGACTGACATGACATGTTATCATATATTATGTTCGTGGATCAAAGTTACACATTCGTTATTTTCGAAAGTGATTCACACTTGGCCGTTTTCAGATTTTTATTTTACTTCTAACTATACTATTTTACTTCTAACTAAACTAAATACAAACCATTCGAAGATATATTATATAAATATAGATAAATTTAGTTCGTTTTAGTTCCTTAGGGGTATAAATTATCACTGGGTATAAAACACCTTCATTATTTTGAAACCGACTCACACTTGGCCATTTTCAGATTTTTCCCTTTACCTTGACATAAAGACCTACCTCCATGCCAAATTTCAAGTCAATACGACCATTGGAAGTGGTCTAGGTTTTTGATGAGTGAGTCAGTGAATCAGTCAGTCAGTGAGTGTATAGTAAAAATAGCGATTTTCTGACGTCAATATCTCAAGACCTACAATAGGTATATTAATGAAATTTTGTATTTTAGATAAGTGAGGGGGTCTCAATAGATACTAGAAATTTGATATGCGTAAATAAAATAGATTTTGAGTTACAGGGGGGTCGAATTTGGCCCGAAATGGTTCGTGTAATATAACCCACGGCCGGTGTGTCGCTTTTTTTGCTCGAACTTGGCGGACACACTGCCGTGTGTCTAGATGGTACATCAACTTTCTTCAGGCTTTCAGGTTGCAGAAGCTGTCTGAGCATTTTCTATAATAGAGAAGCAAGCACTTAATATGCATCCTTAACTTTTGATAAACTTCAAGAAGATAGTAGGTAGGTACTCCAAAAATGTATCAATTTTAGCATTAATGTTATTTTATTATGCACTATTTTTTCAAATGTAATATAATAATATTAATTTCATAATAATATTGTAAAAAAATATGGCAGGCAACAGATCTTTTCATCACACACACACACAAAATTTTACTGTATTATAATAATATATTTCGCTTGAGTATGCAATATTTTAAGCAGTAGGCTTTTTGTTTGATATGTACTTGTGTGTCGTCGTCTCAGCCAAAAAAAATCCACTAATGGACAAAGGAGTACCTAAAGCTGGGGGGATTTTACCATCCTTATTGCGCTGCGCTGGTCATGCGCATTGGTTAGCTTATGTGTGTATTCTCCAAAATTCCATTCCAAACACCAATTCCTTCCAATCCGTTACGACAATTTTCTAATTCAGTATATTTAATCTACATATTTACAAAAAAACGAAAAGTTAAAACTATGTATCAAAAAATTCATCGGCATCGCTGTCAGCGGGTGTCCAAAAGGTTTGCTGCATTGCCACGCTGAAAAGCAATGCATATTCTTTGGACCACCATTTTGGTGGACTCCACTAATCGCTTGCTTGCCACTAATCCCAAGGTTTCAACGGTCAACCCCAAACGGCTCAAACATGTAATGTGTGTGTTTGTGAAATAATGCGATGTTTTTATGTGTTTTGCTTTGTTTATAAGACCCACGAATTATACAATCGCATTCGTAATATTAGAGTCCTACCAAGTACCTAAAGATATCCAAGTTTGATGTTTTTTTTGAGACACTTAACACGTTTAATTAATAGGTTCTTTAGCATAATCTAGTAACTTTACTCTGCATCTATCTGTAGTAACAAACTGGTTAAAATATCTATTAAATCAAATTACTTGGTGACTGCAATGAGCATATTTATAAAAAGCGCTCAAAAACACGTAGGGATATCTGTATTTTTTTTTACTTAACTTTAATATAGCCATTGCTTCCTATAGTATATATTGTTATAGTGGTGCTATAATGATGTACTGCCACAATAGATGCAATGAAGTGGAGCAGTGTTCTAGTAATTTTTAACATGGGTTTATGTCTAGTTTTGAGACGTATATATCTAAGTTATCATAGTCGGCTGTTTAGGTATTTATAGAGTGCTATGATTTCCGAATTTGTGTCATTACCCTAAGTTTATTTGTTGTATTGTCTCTTCTAGTGACGTTCATTTCTAGTCCCAATGATTTTGTTAAAATCTAGTTATAAATATTTATTATCTGGTTGGTTTTTTAATCTAAAAACTAGCTGACCCGACGAACTTCGTACCGCCTTTTCCTTACTTGCTCACCGTTTAGACCTACCCTGGATTACGACAAACATTTTAAAACCAAAATCAGCTCAATCGGCCCAGCCGTTCTCGAGTTTTAATCAGACTAACGAACAACAATTCATTTTTATTTATATAGATATAATATATATAGGTAGACATAATTAAGGCTGTGCTGTGTTTTCAAATAATTTATATTTTGCATCTCATCTCATATCACATTTGCATACAAATAAATAATAGTTGTCTATAGCTAATCGCTCAGTAGTGGTGGTAGTCGTGTCCGTGGACGGGGGCGGGATGGACTGAGGGGGCGGAGTTGTGCACCACAGCGTTAAAACTGAAATTAAGAAGAAAGTATTTAGATTTATGTCTTTCAAAGTAAGCCGTACAGAAGTCTGTTCTGGTAGTAGCGGTACATACCCATGGTGGTCGTCAGCGGTGTATTCGACCTTGCGCACGGAGCCATCAGGCTGCACCAGAGAGTAGTATCCGTGCACGGCGTCTCCATCGCGGCTCTCGTACTGGGACTTGTGGTCACCGGTGTGAGGATCGGCCACGGAGTAAGAGTAGTCGTATTTGGGGTGAGCCTGCAATAAATTAAATCATGAGTAAAAATGTTATATCCCCTCATAGTCCCACAGGTGATTTAATAAATTTTAGGTATTCTTACGTATGTGTCATGTCCATCGTAGTGAGCTACGGGAGCGGCGTAGTGAGCTACGGGGGCAGCGTAGTGCGCTACGGGAGCGGTAGCGTAGTGGGCAACAGGTGCGGCGTAGTGCGCTATGGGAGCAGCGTAATGCAAAGGAGCAGCACGGGCTTCATCGTGACGAACAATGCTTTGGGATGAGACAGCGTGACCGTGGCCGTAAAGGCTGGCGCTGGCTACGGCCAAGAGGGTGCCAAAAGTTACAATCTGAAAAATAAAATTCACTTGTCATTAGACCACTGTAAATCACAAAATCTTAAATGCATGACACAGGTCACACACTCTTATATTATTATCATATTTTATCACTCACTTTGCAGAACATTTTGGTGTATTGTATGTTAGAATCAAGAGTAGATTGATGTCAATGGAACTGTTGAATGGTTTTATAGATCGCGGTCAAAAAATGTTATCGCAGTGGGGCACACAAATGCTTGCACGCACCTTGACTATGTATGTAACTATAACAACGTATTTCAGACCTTGTAAGTTACAGTTCCGACTGTAATGCGTGCTGAGGTTGTTGTGTATGAAGTGATTGAAATAGTTTTTTTTAGGGTGAAGTGTGCATGTCACCAAAAAACCAATAGGGTTGTTTTCTCATGAGGGATATGGTATGTTCCTGTATCAAAAGTAATATTGTTTGCCAGTTAATTAAAAAAAAAATATCGAACCCCAAGTGTGGAAAGTGGTAGGTTTGTAACAATTAGTGGTATGTTTTTAAATTATATCCGTTGTGTGTATATTGTGACTATTGTGAGTCATAAGATGAGCGGTACATAATGCAGTATGTGCGGAGAAAATAAGTGCAATTCTATTTAAAATTCTACTGTTGAATAAATAGTTTACTTTTATCCTTATAATGTATGTATAATATTCTTAACTAGCTTTCGCTCCCGTCAACTGACTTCTCTACTTTATCCTATTTTTAAGAACTTTCATAAGAACCTTCTCCTGACAATAACAAACACAACAAAAAAAGAATTAGCCAAATTGGTCCAGGCGTTGTTGAGTTATGCGCTTACCAACACATTTTGCGATTCATTTTTAGGGTTCCGTACCTCGAAATAAAAAAACGGAACCCTTATAGGATCACTTTGTTGTCCGTCTGTCTGTCTGTCTGTCTGTCTGTCTGTCTGTCTGTCTGTCTGTCTGTCTGTCTGTCTGTCAAGACCCTTTATCTCAAGAACACGTGGACGCATCAAGCTGAAATTCACATGAAATACTCAGGTCTGTTGTCCCTTTAAGCTGTGAAAATATCAAACTTCTAAGCCAAGCCAATCAAAAGATACAGCCGATTATGTCGATATTTTCAGCAAATTTTCGACACTCGCAAAGGAATCAAAACCTACAGGATACTTCCCGTAAACTCAGAGCCTTGAAATTTGGCATGAAGCATTGTCATATAATGCAAATATAGGAAAAATTTCGAAAATCTCATTTTTTTAGTTATATAATATAAAAAAAAATATTTTAATAAAATGTAACTTACTACCTTATTTCTCACGAACGAATAAAGGTATCAAATTGAAATTTATACCAAATACCTAAGTCTATTGTCTCTTTAGGCAGTGAAAAAATCAAACTTCTAAGTTAACGCGATCAAAAGATACAGCGGTTATACCGACACCTTAGACGAATTTCCGTCACACGCTAGGGAATCAAAACCTACAAGGTACTTCCCGTGAACTCAGAATCTTGAAATTCGCCAAGAAGCAACGTTATATAGTACAGATAAAGGAAAAATTGCGAAAATGATAAATTTGAAGTTACATAAAATATTACAAACTCTAAACTGTAAAAAATTTTAAATCATTCAAAGGTCATTGGGCACCTTAGTATGGAAACCATACCCACGGCGGATACGAACGAAATATAGCGCAGTGTCGTGATAAAGGCTCTGATTTACTATGGCATTAGTCGCATCAATGTGAACCATGGGAATCTAGAGAAAATCAGGTGTAAACATCAAATATTTTCCTCATTTCAATGGGGAATTTAAACAACCAAGTTTGACGGATTTGAGAAATCATTTCTTTGTAGTGAAAGAGTATACTCGCCGTTTATTTCCAATGTCATCAGGTCAGGATCTGATGACGGAAATCCTGAGAAATCGAGGGCAACTATCAGAAATTGTAGGCCCATAGGATTAAAACTTGATTCTCAGATGTATGTCTGGTGACTATCAAAGAGTGAAGGTTAGGAAGTTAGAGCTTACCTGATGATGGAGACGTGAGAAAGTCGAGAGAACTCCTCAACGGTATGTTTTAGTTACGTCGTGTTTGGGCTTATATTATTCGTATTGACGAGGACTTTTCACAAAAGTTAAAAATAAAAACTTTTTACAAAAAAAAAAACAACTTCTAAAAACAACAAGAAAACTGTTTATATGCATCGGTCTAGATCTCGGTGGTTAAATAAATATAGATGCATCCTCTAGACACCGACTTCTAGACCGATGCACCTAACATCTTTTTAATTTTTTTCTTGCTTTTGTTTTCTTGTTGCTTTTTTATATGTTTGAAGTTGGATTTGTTTGTAAAATGCTACAAAATAAAATAAAGCCGACTTTATAAAACAAAGAAAGGGACAGAATTACACTTTTGTCAAGGCTCCAGAAACGTAAAGCCAGCAGCCCTGAATCCTACTCTCTAGCAGTCGTAGTTACAATTCGACAGTTATAAGTCGTCAGGCAGTTTCGAAAAAAACCTGAAACTGATGCTCGTTAGGTGATTAATCCCTCAAAAATAAAAGATCCCATTAGTAGTGAATTATCATCACCTTAAATAAAATAAGCTCCAACACAAGGTTACGTTATAAATTGTAAAGGAATTCCCGTAACTATATCTGATCTTTGCTATCGATCCCACAATGGCAGTCAAACCTGTCTATGTGGAAAGTCTTCGCCAATACAAATAAAATAAGCCCAAACACGTGGTAGTTGCAACATACCGTTCAGGAGTTCCCTCGACTCTCTGTAGTCTCCATAATCAAATCAGCTCCAAACCTTCACTGTTTACCAGTACCCTCAAAAATACACTCACATGTCTGGTTTTGACTCGATGCGTGCCTACAATATTCAAGAGTTGCCCTCGATTTCTCAGGGTTTCCAGATCCTCATCAGATCCTGGTCATCCGAATTAGCATCTTCCTTCTTTATGAAAAGTCTTTAACAAAAAAAACTAGCATTGCAACCTGTACAATCCTCTGAAACTGCTTTTTTATATTTTTCAAACGATCCTGGACATTCGTCTCCATGGAATTTTAATTTGGATGCATGGATTTGTACGGAACCCTCGGTGCGCGAGTCCGACTCGCACTTGGCCGGTTTATTATATTATAGACTAGCTGTTGCCCGCAACTTCGTCTGCGTGGGCAATATAGAATCGTCAAAATACTACTTATCCCGTAGGTGCATTCTTTCACGTGACAGTATAATTAGGATTAGCACTTCGCAGTCGCATAGATTCATTGATCAAGGTTGTGTTGTGGATGTGACCATTTTTCTAAACAAAAGAAGTAAAGTTTGTGACGTTGTTCAGCCAATTTGGAAAATTATTACGTATGGTGCGTAAGTAATTTTCACAGGAAACAGCTATAATCTATGTCTACATGCTTTGAGTCTGATAAAGCTGTCATTTGTACATTTTCTGCAGCTGCTGCGACTAATCAGAAGCCAGAAAGTCTGTCAGTCTTACTAGAATATGGATATCGTCTTGTGTAGTTGACTGGATTGTAGATAGGTAGTCGCTCCAAGCAACATATTGGTACTAAAACAGATTCGGTGACTGGAAGCCAACACCAACATAGTTGGGGAATAGCTGGATGGATGATAAAATGAGTCATCATCATCTGCAGGCGCATAGGGTAGGATAGTTTCACTTACTCATGGTAAGGCTGACCCCACATTAGGCGTGCGCGATCCTCGGGCGTGTGAACGTCGCGTTTTACTGCCCTGCGGCATGTGTGAAGAGTGCAAGCGACGCGCTCGCGGCGAGCACGCGGCGCTCGAGTTGCGTTCTTACCCCTTCGCCTGCTATCCCCGCCGCCCGCTAAACGCCTTAGCAGTTAAACGTCAAGGAGAGCGGCGCGTGCGCGCCGCGAGCGCGCTGCAAATGCCGCAGGGCAACAAAACGCGACGCTCACGCAACGCGCTCGCGACGCACGCGCGGCCCCTGCGCTACTCACACGCCCGAGGATTGCGCACGCCTAATGTGGGGGAGGCCTAAGCCGGGACTCCACCGAAATGTTTGCATTAGTTCACGAATAGGCAAAATGTACGTATCTGTGAGTCCACTTCATGTGTCCGTACTTGAAACCTGTAGTTTTGCCAAGATTTTCAGAATGTACGCTCGCAATTTGTCATTTCTTGGTGGAGCCAGCAAATCAAAAGAAACATAAGTGTTGTATACTGTGCGTCACTACCGCACACCGGGAAAATTTCGCTCTTGCGGAGGACGTTTATATACCATATTTTGTGTCACACGTAAACAGGACGACAGTAAGTATCCACCGAAACACTTTCAAAGATCTGATGAACGAACAAATCAGACCTGACTTGGTCACCTGGGGCCAATCAGAGCTCTATGAAGCGATCATACGCTTTGGCTCCTACTGTTATTGTGGTTTCTGAAAATTTATTCACCTCATTCAACGATGAATGTAATTCTGATGGTACTATTAAGAACACTTGTTAGCGCAGAAGCTGACGTTGGCAGGTCAACTCTTTTGACTTCTCGAATAGGATACCATTGGTTTTTGTGCAATGCACACCTGCAATGCATTCTGGATTAGGATAGGATATAGGTGGATAGGATTTGCAACAGAGAACAATTCTGTCTTTGTGATTAAATGATATCAAACGTAGTTTTATATAAAAGGTGTTTTTTAGGGTTTTTAGACTTGGCTCGGGTCTTACTGAGACTGTTCGTAATCGTGAACAGTGTATTTGCGATCAGAAGTTGAAAGTAAGCATGTCTCTGGTATGCGGCGCGTAATTTGTACGTTTTCAGACGCATAAAGCATTTTACGTGTGTATGGTATTAAATAGAGAGAGCTCCCATTTCTTATCTGCACTTTGTATCTGGGCTTGTTTTTAAAGCTACAGAATCCTACATTACCTTCCTCACGCTTAGCAGCGCTTGCGAAAGATAGATCCTCATTTCTTCTAGGATTAAGTTTACATATTTTGCATCAGAAAAAATAATTAAGGTCTACTTAATACTACTCACTCAAAGTAATTTGTTTTAAGGCCACCACATTAGTGGAAGATAAGCTAAACTATGTTTATGAAAAAATCCTGATATGAACTCCATCTGTAACTTTCAATGATAATTAATTGTTCCACTAAAGTCATCATTTTTGACATAATGTTCAAAAAATAATTTAGATGGCACCGTTTTAAATTTGGCTAAGAACTATTAATTTTCTTTTCATCAAGGTAATAATTATAGTTGGATTTTGATGTGGCACGGCAAACTGACAAACACTATTGAAATGTCTATCGAAAAATTACACTACGTGTTAAAATATGGTGAATTACGGAAAATACACAACTCAATCTGTTGAAATAATAATCCTCTATAAAGTATGTATGGTAATATTGTCATTTACCACCTCGCTCCTTTGACAAATTGATGATGTATTTTATTTACCACAGATGGAGCTACTTTAACCTTGGCTAAACAAAATTTTCATATTTTTTTTCTTCCGAAGATACTTATAAAGGTGTGATTTTCTGTGTAAAGATTAACATAGGCCGATCAACTAATATAAGTACAACATTCAAATGTACAGTTTTGACAAATAGATTGCGTGTCGTAATATTTTACATCTTGAATTCACATAATTAATCATATCTTTTGATAGAGTGAATCGATTTCGATGAAACAAAAACTAAGTAATACCCCAAGTTACGTAGAATTTTTGTATATAAGCATTGTCTGCATTTAATTCGTAGATTTTACGTGAATCCCGAACAAACAAACAGATAAACAGACAAACAGACAAACAGACAAACAGACAAACAGACAAAAATGACAAAAATGATGGAAATGGGTTCTGTTAGTTATTCTTTAACATGCTGGCTATTTTTTTTGTCAATTTCTTCAATGTACAAAAATTACTTTTCTACAGATTTATTATATGTATAGATTATGAATAAAAACCTTTACTACTGTCTACTGTGATGGGATGCTAATGGACTAGGAATGGGGAAACTACGGGAACTATGGCACCTGCCGGTGACAATGTATTAAATAACTGTAAAAATGGCAGGTGGAGACTCGCCACCTCTATATGTTCTCATGTAAGGAGATTAGCCAACTACGCAGGACGTATTATAGTGCACAAGCATTTGCGCAGACACAGGTGCACTCACTATTCCTTAACTCTCATAGCCCGATGGGACGGTAATCCGACACGATCGGAGAGAGAACAGGCGCAGGACCGACATTTACGTGCTCTCCGATGCACGGGTGTATCAATCACCAGCTTCCAAGCTCCGGGCTGCTTTGTGAAAGTCTTCTAAAACCCACAAAGCGATTTCGGCCCGACTCGGGAATCGAACCCGAGACCTCGTGCTCAGCAGCCGCACTTGCGACAGCTAGACCAACGAGGCAGTTAAAACAACGCAATAATACATATTTATCGGAAATATTTTTTTATTGATGAAGCTTGTTGAAATTCATCATCACCACATCACCACAGGCTCTCAAGCACGTGTTGCCTCCCACACAGAGACCGATTGAGCGTTAATCACCACACTCTTGTTCAATTCGGCTTGTTAATCTCTAAATAGAATCAACAAAGAAAAATATCCTTTGTATATTATCAGTTTATAAATCAACTAAAAGACTTATTCATTCCTGCACTAATGCAAACTTATTGAATTCCTTCTAGTTTTATTTCTCGGAGTCCATAGTTATCCACAGTAAAGGCGTTGTAAATCGTATAGACTGAAGATTTTGGGTTCTGGTAGGTTATAGGTAATTTCAAATTAAATTCGCAAACCAAATAATTTTAATTTGATTTATTTACAGGATAAGTACATTATTTACAGAAATAAATATGAAGAAATATCACAGTCAGTTATTGATCGCTCAGTAATGATGGTAACCGTGTCCGTGGACGGGGGCGGGGTGAACAGAGGGGGCGGAGTTGTGCACCACAGCGTTGAAACTGAAAATAATATTTTTAGATAAATATTTTTGACGATTCAAATGTAGCATTCGACTTATAAAAAATACTTTGGTTCTTACCCGTTGTGGGCATCAGCAGTGTATTCAACCTTGCGGATGGAACCGTCAGGTTGGGCCAGAGAGTAGTATCCGTGCACGGAGTCTCCGTCGCGGCTCTCGTGCTGGGACTTGTGGTCACCGGTGTGAGGGTCAGACAAGGAGTACGCGAAGTCGTATTTAGGGTGAGCCTGCAACAGTTTTGTTGAGCGTTAAGATTACGCAGTTTGATGTATAGTTGAATGACATCTTGCCAACCAAAAAAGTGTACATACGTATGTGTCGTGTCCGTCGTAGTGGGCCACGGGAGCGGCGTAGTGCGCTACGGGAGCAGCGTAGTGCGCTACGGGAGCGTAGTGGGCAACAGGCGCGGCGTAGTGCGCTACGGGGGCAGCGTAATGTGCTGACTCGTCGTGACGGATGATGCTCTGGGAAGACACAGCGTGGCCATGGCCCAAGAGACCAGCGTTGGCGGCGGCCAACAGGGCGCTCAAAGCTACGATCTGAAAATATAGGAAAGTTAGTAAAAACTCCTTCCAAGTTTTTCAAAGTGCTCCAAACGAATTATGTATTTTTTAAACGGTTTTATTTAGCACACCCCGTTTGTTTTATTATTTATTCATTCTTGGGTCAAATTTAGAAATTGAAATTTCAGTGCCTTCCTGTTGTCAGATTGATCTGAAATTTGGTACACACCTTTAATTCCGATGACAATACAATATAGTAATATCAATAACATTGTAAATCCAAGATGGCCGCCGGTACAAAATGGCGGATTACATATTTTTCCACAACCCCCTCAATATGGGTATCAAATGAAAGGGCTACTCAAGTAAAATACTGTCAGCAACCCCAACGGGGCCCAACAGGGCCAAGGCCTGCCTGGGCTGCGGGATTGTCCTAAAGAGTTACCGTGGTCGTGGTACATAAAAGGCCTACGACGAAAAAGAACGGTTTTTAGTCAGTAAGAGTCTGGCACTCCCTCACCGCTGCTGACCCATGTATAGAATGAAGAATATTCGGTAGGCATTTTCATTAAATACTAAAAACTAGATAATAAAAAATCGGTAAAAAAACTTTTAAGTTAAACGGTTTTATATCTTATGTGCACTGAAAAATAAAAAATAAAAAAACAGTTACTTACCTATAAACCTACGTAGGTGGTCCCGGTCATATTAGACTAAAATAAAAACGTGGGGCCCTCTGAAATCCTACTTATGGCAAAGCATATCTTTATACTTTGGTAGATCGTGAGCTCGGCGTTCGCTGATGAAGCCGCTACGGCTGATTATTGATTGTCAAAATCTCCAGTTATGATTATAGTAAGTCGATGCAATCCACACCTATTATACCTCTAGCTAGAAGAAAGTATTACAGCAATAGTTACGGAATGGGCCCCACGTTTTTATTTTAGTCTAATATGACCGGGACCACCTACGTAGGTTTATAGGTAAGTAACTGTTTTTTTATTTTTTATTTTTCAGTGCACATAAGATATAAAACCGTTTAACTTAAAAGTTTTTTTACCGATTTTTTTTATTGTTAAACTCACTTTGCTGAACATTTTTGTTGTATTGTTTGCAACGATCAAATGCTGATTGATGTCAATGGACTCGCTGAATGGTTTTATATACATATAAATCGCAAAGTACGTGGGCGGTGGGGTTAAGAATGCGCGCACTTGCTTTGACTGGCAGGTATCGTATGTCCACAAGGTTGTTTTAAATATTAATTGATACCTATTAAATTCTTTCATAGTGATAACGTTTCAAACGAAAGTTTATTTTATCGAAGCTCATTGTTCATGGACATGTTCTACAGCCGCTTTGTTTTCTAAGGAAGCAATATGCAGTACAACAGAGGAACAGCAGTATAAGTCAAAGACGAAATGAAAATATTACTAATCATTCATATTTATTTATTTACAAACAATAAATAACGTTGAGTTCATCAATGGCACCTATGTTGTGCATGATATGATTATTGGTATATTTGAGCACCTTAGTATGCCGACCTAACATATAAATAAAATAGTGTAACATATTCTATAAAAGCATAATAACAAACGAATGCACTTTCGCATTTCCAGTTTCAGGATAATATCTCAGGACGCCTGTAACCAGGCAATTCAATATTTCAGAATAACAACTGGTTTATATTGAATGGGTCTTATAAGGAACAATAAATAAGGCATTGGAATAATTTCATGTGACATAATAGCTGACACATTAACTGTTATCAAAGCAAAAGCTTTCTATTCTGGTTTATCTGGTTTTATTCGACCAAACAGCCCTATTACTGGTCCTAGGAGAGCATTGAGTAAGCTTGAATCCTTCCTTACAAGCTTCCACTAAACTGTGGTGCTTCAAAAATGGAAGGGGTCATCAATTCGACTGAGTCATGTTAGAATTGATGGTTGAACTTGCGAGTTCGACCTATGGTTCTATTTGGGATCTGATAACGGAATCCTGGACTATCGAGAGAACCATCTTTAGGGAAACTTGCACACTTAATATATGGCCAACCTTTGTAATATACTGGGACAATAATATCACGCCCGCCTATCGCTTCTTTATATTAGTTTTATATAGAAAAACAATGTAGCTCAGCTGAGTTGTACCATCGTATCAAGAGTTCAAACGTTATAAGGTTTTTAAGCCGTTCCAAGAAACTATAACAATACCTGTATAAGTAAGTATAAGTCTGATAGACAAAATAAATAAAGATAACAATGGACTCAACATTGCAACGAAGCGCTGAAATTTATTATTATTAACTAGCTTCCGCCAGCGGCTTCGCCCGCGTGGTGTGTCAATAAAAAGTAGCCTATGTGTTAATCCGGGGTATCACCTATCTACACACCAAATTTCAATCAAATCGGTCCAGCCGTTTTTGCGTGATTGAATAACAAACATACATCCATACATTCTCACAAACTTTCACATTTATAATATATGTAGGATGTAGGATGTAGGATGTAGGATTAACACATTTTAAGGTCCGAAAATATTATGAAAGATGATTAATTACCACAATTACTAACAATGAGGTTATTATAAATTAGTGAAAAAAATGAATTTAGATAAATTGATATCTTACTGTTTATCACTGGAATGCACTGCTGTATAGAATTACTATCAACACGATGATTGCGAACTTATTGGAAATATTATTTTCATACTATTTGTGTTAGATATTAATCAAACACTTTTAATAGCATATAATTGGTGAAATTATTAGCCCCTCGGTATCTGTCGTTATGAATGGAATTCGCGTAGGATTTAACAGCATTAACGTAACTGTAAGTAGGTAGACAGATAACAGTCCGTTAAAGATTGGGATATTTAGATTATGTCATAATTATGTAGGAATTCCACTTTGTACCTACACAGCTACGCAATAGCGTCCTAGAAAGTAGTCAGTTTGTTATGCTAACTTATTTTCTTCATGAGGTAATAGACCCAAATGATATAATTTCGTGTTTCAAGTTTGAAATGTCCACTAAGGAAATTATATTTATATATTGTACCCATATTGGGCACATTTTATGTTTTGTTGCCTAAAGAACTGTGAATGCTACAGTTTTTTTCGTAGTAGGTTATTTGGTAATTGAAAGAAAGAAATAGATTTTTCAGTTATATTTTATAGTCATCATTTCACATTCATACAAAAATATAAATAGGTAGGTTGCAGGTCAAACATTCATTAACAATCACTCAATTAGGAACGTTCAGTAATGATGGTAGCCGTGGGCGGGAGCGGGGGCGGGGTGGACGGCGGGGGCGGAGTTGTGCACGACAGCGTTGAAACTGGAAAGAATAAAATTCACGTTAGTCCTATATTAGGTAATAAAAAAAAAAACACTTTTTTTTCAAAAGTTTTGTTTTTAGCTTACCCATGGTGGTCGTCAGCGGTGTACTCGACCTTGCGCACGGAGCCATCGGGCTGCACCAGAGAGTAGTATCCGTGCACGGCGTCTCCGTCGCGGCTCTCGTGCTGGGACTTGTGGTCACCGGTGTGTGGGTCGGCCACGGAGTAAGAGTAGTCGTATTTGGGGTGAGCCTGCAATTTAAAGAAACGTTTAGGGATTTGGACATTCTCAATGAAATAAAATTTTAAAGCTCTTGTTGTATAGGTAAGCTTACGTATGTGTCGTGTCCGTCATAGTGGGCTACGGGGGCGGCGTAGTGGGCTACGGGAGCGGCGGCGTAGTGAGCGACGGGAGCAGCGGCGATGTGAGCGATGGGAGCGGCGTAGTGAGCTACGGGAGCAGCCGCGTAGTGAAGGGGAGCAGCATGGCTCTCGTCGTGACGGATGATGCTTTGAGAAGACACAGCGTGGCCATGTCCCAAGAGACCAGCGTTGGCAGCAGCCAAGAGGGCGCCGAAGGCTACGATCTAGAAAAGCGAAATTGAAATATTTTTAAATGTGCTTTTGGAATGAAAATATTTTTTAAACTGTGATTTAAATTTTGAAATTTAAATTTAAAAAAAAATGGAGTAATCTATATTTTATGAATATTTATTTTGTAATCAATATTTTTTAAACAATTGTAGCAACTCACTTTGCTGAACATTTTTGGTGTGTTTAGATTGTAAGAATCAAAAGTTGATTAATGTCAATGGTCCTGCTGTATGGTTTTATAGAACGCGGGCGGCGTGTGCGCCGGCGCGGTGGGGCG
Source organism: Helicoverpa zea (assembly GCF_022581195.2). Lineage (NCBI taxonomy): Eukaryota > Metazoa > Arthropoda > Insecta > Lepidoptera > Noctuidae > Helicoverpa > Helicoverpa zea. The sequence goes on along the minus strand of NC_061456.1, from coordinate 5,174,254 downwards.
GAGAAATGCGCGCGCACCTTGACTCTATAACTTTGACATGTATCAAGGTCGCAGTTCCTACAATACGAGACTAATACGTACGCATTGATTTGTGTCCGGATCTACATTAATTAATACGTAGGCGTCTATTGTTAATTATTCCGACAATGTGCCAATGGCTCTATGAACTATTTATAATATCAAAATCGTGAATTATCAATCATTGTGATGTGATTTACTGATTCGCTTTACGGATTGGCAAATCTTGTGAGCTGAATACTTCAGATGCTTTTTGGTTAACTACTCTTTTATTTATTGTCATGAAAATAATATAAAGAGGAAGAAAAAAAGGCTTGTTTTATATCTAATTAAAAAAATTGTTTATATTGATTTAATTATTCTATTAACCAAAATATTTATATTCATAAAATAAGTTTTAGCTACATTAACATGATTTTAAAATGTTATTTATAAATAAAATTTCTCAAGACATTTAATTTTATTTGAATATATATTGACTTATTAATCTAGCTAATAAGTAATTTCAAATTCATGATTCATACATACTTTAAGTTTATTTCTGCGATTTCCTACATTTTTATACTACATATTGGAGTTCTTAATTGTTTTTTTTATTTCAGTCGCATACGTGGGTTATTTCATGTTTTGATCAAAATCATTATTATGTGGTATGTCTGTCGACAATGGTTAGTAATCTATTTGTTATATCTAATACATAAATTATAATAAACTGCGTAACTAGATCGGTTTTTGCAATTCTAGTTTGGCATGTAGTCATGTTTCAAGATTTTGAAAGCGGTTTGTTCAAATGCTGTAGGAATGTATGTATATAAGTTATGTAAAATGTCTCTTACTTAATGTTGATAAAACACTGTTTAAAATAATTAATCAATTATATTATCATTCTATTGATGTTTTGAAACTGTCTTTTCAGGGTCATTTATTTTTCACGTTCACACATTTACTACACAACACTATTCACGTTCTTGATTGCATTATTGTTGTAACTATAATGAATGACAGTGGAAGAAGATGCTTTATTATCTTTTGGTTTTTATTTTTAACACCTGACACAAAAATGACATGTAATAAGTTTGGCGTGTCTGTCTGTTTGGCTAAGTATGTGTGTTTGGCTTTCAGTGGCAACGTAGCTCTCATTGTAGCCGTCGAAAAGTTTTATCTTTAGCTCTTTCAAAGGGTATTTCCCAGCACGTGGTTCTAGTTAAACAAGTTTGTATTTGACGTCAACGGTTTACCAATGAACGTATGTAAATATGTGACGAGTTATGCGTCACGCATGTTATCTATCACTTGCACTGCGTGCACTTGGAGCGGTATAAAAAAATAAAGGACAGTTTCAGAAATAAAATATAATTTACAAAGTATTTACTTGATGCTTTTATTTGCGATTTTAAAGAAAGCTAAGTATTTTCTGTTTAAGTCGACTGTAAAAAGGGACCTTTATGTCCGGAGTAAAAGAGAGGAGTAGGTAATACATTTATCCAATTAAGTACGATGTCCTCCTAGCCGATTATCGGTTACGGCGGCTGTTCTCATGTAAGGAGATTAGCCAACTAGGCAGGACATATTATAGTGCACGAGCATTTGCGCAGACACAGGTGCACTCACTATTCCTAATAAACTATAACTCTCATGGCCCGATGGGACGGTAATCTGACACGACCGGAGAGAGATCAGGCGCAGGACCGACATTTACGTGCTCTCCGATGCACGGGTGTATCAATCACCAGCTTCCAGGCTCCGGGCTGCTTTGTAAAAGTCTTCTAAAACCCACAAAGCGATTTCGGCCCGACTCGGGAATCGAACCCGAGACCTCGTGCTCAGCAGCCGCACTTGCGACAGTTAGACCAACGAGGCAGGCCAATTAAGTACCAATTAAGTACAATCCTTTACTAAAGCCATCAAAAAAAAAACACAGTCTTCTTTCTTCTTCTTGGCGAGTCAATGGAAATCAGACATACTTTTTGTGGCCCAGTCCCAGTCAAAAAATTCAGGTGCTATATCGTACTATAGTCTCCTGGTGACCTAGATCTAATTACCAAACCGGAGTCTCGCAGCCTTCAGACCAGGAAATTCCGGGTATAGCCCAGCGAATAAACTGCTCTATCTGCAATAAATCTCAATGAGATTACGTGCGTAAGTTGTATTAGTTACTTCAGAACCCACTGGTATTGTATCGGTTTTGTAGGCGGAAGGTCCGCCTTGTGACTCGAAAGCTCGATTTCGAAATATTTAATTCATTTCTTGAATTGGCAGCTTTCTTCGTATTTTCATAGTATTTATTTTACTGTAATTTGCAAATTGTACCAACTTCAAATAAATTGGGAATAGAGTAGGAATATGATGATGATGGAATTGTAAAACGTAAGAACACTAAATGAAAACCATCCTATTTTTTATCGGAGTACGGAACACAATTCTCTCGGAAAGCGAATAAAATCGTGAGAAATAACTAGGCTGTAATATATTATTGAGAACCTTTAACATAATAAGATGGCGTAAAATTTAATTGAACACACATGCTTACCAGCCATAACATAACATCTCATTCCCTCTCGTAACACATTAAGCTTCCGCAAACCGATCGTTATCGCGATCGGAACGCGAGTCCGGATGAAAATCAAGACAATAAGATTAGTCTTGTTATACATACTTGTATGAATTTCAGAAAAGTAAAGCCTTCTCTAAGCGGAAACTAGAATTTTTACACATGTCTTCATTTGCTTAAGGAAGATATTTTTCCATTTGTATGTCGTGGGTTGCTCAGAGATGTGACCTGTTTCTCGCTGAATTTGAGCTTAAATCAACGTAATTTATTTCAAGTAGAATAAGTTGTTAGGCCTATTGCGTACCTTTTAGTGTCGATATATTTAGTGGAGATGAGAGAACCTTACCAAAGATCAACCGACCGGATGAAAGGGGCAGTCTGCATAAAATTGTAACACAAGGAAAATTGTGAAAAAGTCTAGCCTATCTTAATAGTTTGGTTCCTGAACTTAAGTGTTTTCATTACATGAATCAAGCACTTATCTTTCTGTTCCGCTTCAATTACTTTTTAATTAAGGATATCGGTAATAAGGGCATTCAAGGACATTCAAAAGTCAGTAAAAGTTTGTGCACGTTGCTAGTAACAAAATAAAAGAGCGTCTAAAAATACTCGACATTATTTAGTCTTGATTCTGCAAACATTTAATTTATGCGCATTTAAAATTCATAGTAGCAATATACATAAATAAAATGTGTTACTTAAACAATAGAATTCTTTATAGTAGAGGTTTCATAATGTTTCATTGACCAAGCTATTTTGAGTTCGTGTCATTTGTTATTTGATAGATTGGTCATTCGATCGCGGCCTACACTCTCCATTAATACACGAGACTTTTATGTGGGTCAGGTTTGATAGAAAGACCTTACGCTGTTTACATCAATATTAAGATTAAGATCACTTTTATTTGTATGACTTTGCTTTTGTCTAAAGATTTGGTATCAATGTAAATGCAGCTCGCTCAGGGGCAGGCATTCGAACGTAGCCGTAATAATAACGATTACATTATTAACTTCGAGTAAATGTTTCTGTTTATAGCCTGTAATTTTCAACGATTCTGTGGTTCCGTATTGTGCATAATAATCATGGTGGTGTTTGTTTTGCTTAGTGAATTTAGCAATGAGTTCTTGATTTCAATCAAAGCCTGTCATTGCTAATTAGCCGGTGGACTGTTTAATATGAATGATTCAATTAATAGAAAGCTGAGGTGGCTGCTGTCACATAGCGCTAGACGCTTGCGATATTCGAGTTTGAAATGTATGTTTAATACTATTTTAGAGTTGGTTGAGGAAGTACAGGATCACGAATAAAATAACAGAGTTGGAAATAAAGGATCGCGTTACTCGGTCTAATGAATAAGGTAAATAATTTATCGTTCTACGTAAACAGTACAATCGACGATCGAGATACGAATTTAAATTCTTTCATCGTCATAAAATTAACTATCGCGAATTCGATCGTGATATCGGTAGGTATGCTACAATTTGTCTATTTAAAATTAACGACTACGTAAATTGGCTAATAAAAGTACTAGATTTATTACGAACATGACACACACTAATCGGTGTTAAAAGTTCTGCGTCTTAGAACTTTACAACAATTTGTGAAATAAATACATTCTAGTTGCAAGACCCGGTCACTTACTAGCAAGTTTTTGCTAGAATATTTCAGCCTATTACACCCTCATTATAATTAATATTGCAAACATTTATAATACAAATTCAAATATGTAATTAGACCATGAACATTTCTAATTTGCGTTGTTCATATTAGCTGTCATTACTAAATATTTTCAAGGTCATTGGACATATTTAATAACAAGTATTTGCTAACAAAAGCAATTGGACGATTATTATCGATCTAAATTAAAAGCGGACTTAAAAGGTTCGACAAGATATGTATCTATTGGCTAATAGCCAAATTATCTTGTGTTTAGTTAGGTACCCTGCGATTAAATATGGCTTGTTGCATTCATTTTCTTAATGTTTCTATTATGTAGTTGAACATATTTGGACCTGTGCTATAATAAGTTCCAAAAAATTACAGTAGTTCGTGACAAAATTCTGCTAAGCCGTATGATGTGATAAAACCACAATAATTCAAACAGGTCTTCCCTGACGTATCACATAATTATGACGACACTAACTTTAGGTTGATACATCCATCCTACATGTTATAGTACCTGCCGCAGATTGCAGCTGATACAACCAAAGCTTAATTCAAACTGAATCAACAGCTTGTTACTTCTCTTATTAAGTTTTTCGGTGTGAATTTTGAAAGGATATCAGTATAATATCGGTAGCGAGGTTAAAACATTACTTGCAACAAAATAGAGATACCAATAAATGAGATAATAATGTGATATGAATGTCAAGCACCGTGACCAATGTTTGGTACTCAAAGTATTCACGACGGACCACTAACTCAACAGTGAGTGACCGTTTCTAGCACATTAGGGCCACACGATTTATACTTTATTTATTATATTAATATTTGACGTTAAGTAATTTCGTACCTATTAAGACACCACTTAATCATCAATCTCTGCCCTGTCATGAAATAAGTAATTAAATAGACACTAACTGTCTTATACCATTTCTAGGCTGAGGAAATAATGGCATTGAATCTAAATTACTGTGTCAGCTTTTCCCTTTAAGGAATAGAGAGATAAAGTTCGAGATAAGCAGTGAAACCCATAGAGATAAGACTATTACCCTTATGCAACGGTAGTTGCTTTGGAATGCGTGTCATAATTTGAGTTTAATGCACTCTACATACTTTTTATGCGGCATTTGTTTTTTTTCTTGTTTTTTAGTTAATCTATTTAAGTTTATGTTGTACGTAATAATATAAGTGTGACATTTGTATTGTTACAATATTTACATGCTTTTTTAAATATACTGGTACCTTGGTGGTACATTGCGCTGTTTTCGTATATAATACGTCCTATAGAATTCCCCGTGAAGTGATATAAAAAAAAACTCAGGGCATGTTGTTTGCTGGATTTATTTATGCTTTTAAATAAATAAAGTTGAGCCTTAAGTTTATTGAGATTATAACAAAAAACAAAAACATCGTTATCGACTAGACATAAAACTATTAAATCGCTGTGTTAGCATGGTTTGTTCAAGACTATGTATGTTAACGGTGAGTGCTCTTCGTTTATGGATGGTACTCCATAAGATCTCCTCATAGCTGCTTGAATACACCTGATTATGTCATGATACGGCACGACTCCTTCTTGTGGCGGCTTCAGTAACTCAAAAGTTTCCTTATTCTTACCATTTTCCCCGGTTTTTTCTTCAGTAGCTTTTTTCTTAGGTTTTTCTTTCAGTTCTTCTTTCGATTCTTTAGATACAGACTCCTCTGTAGATTCATTGGAGGCAGGTTTTGAAGCGCTGTCTTTTTCTTCAGATTTTGGTCCAGATTCCTTGGAAGATGAATTTTCCTCTTTAGACTTTTCGCTAGATTCTTCTTTGGAGGTTTTTGGTTCTAACTGTAGATTTTCTTTTGATTTTTCCCCAGATACATCAGTAGATGGTTCTTCGGTAGATTCGGGTTTTGTTTCGGGCACTTCCTTTGACTTATTTTCAGTTTCTTCCCCAGATCCTTCTTTGGACTGTGTTTGTTCTTTTGAATTAACTTCCGCACTTTTTTCATTAGAGTTGGCTTTTGATTCTTCCTCTGACACGGCTTGGGTTACAGGTTCAGTATTTATTTCTTTACTATTTTCAGCAGATACCTCTTTAGATAGTTCTTTATGTAAGTTTTCATGAATTTTCAATAGCTGCTCAGTAATCGCTTCCGAGTTAACGGTTGAACCTTGTTTGATGGATTCGCTTTTGATTTCATGACAGTCAAAATTCAATGGCGGAGATGATTCGATTTTCACAACTGGTTCAATTTTCTTTTTGACTTCCACGGTGGCAGGTAAGAAATTCTTAACTACCGCATTGAACCTGTTTAAAATAAATGATGCTCAATATCTCATGAAAATGAAAGCCTATTAGTAAAAAACAAAGCTTATAAAAATATATACCCAGAAATGTCGTCAGCTACATACTGCACTTCCCTAACATAGCCGTCGGGCTGAATAAAAGAGTATTCTCCTCTTACAACTGAGCCATCGCTAAGTTCACGTTGTGCCTTGTGGTCTCCAGTACTCTCATCATATACAGCATAGGAATATTCATATCCGTTGGTAGCCTGAAGAATAAATATTCGAGTATTATATATATATATTTGTATCAAAAACAACATGTTGCACTTAGAACGCTCTCTATAAACTTCGTAGTCGGCTTTCCGTAGACTTGTTGGTTGGGTTTTTCTTTTTTGATAATCGTGAATTCAATCAAAGTTTTTTGGTCGTTCTGATATCGAACAAATACTTAATCGTTGTTCCGTGTGTACCACCATTCATCTTACTGCCGACTAAAAGTTTGTAGTGTATGCACGCTCACGCTTACTGTCTTACCTCTTTAGGCGGAGTTACTAACACTGGTACATTTGGTACCGGAGCACTGTAAGCTATTACATTTGGACTAGGGTTCACGGGAGCCACCACAGAAGAAATAGCTTGGGCAGGAAAAACACAAGGTGACCCACAAGGTGCACCATACTCAGTAATTGCAGGGAGTGAAGTGATTTGAGATATTCTCGGGTCTGCTAATGACGTGTAAGGGGCTCCATATCGATAATATCCCCTAGGGGCAATGTCACGCTCTACATAGACATTGGAATACGAAGCACCATTAACTCCGCTCAATATACCGATGCTGAATATTATTGTCACCACGATAGCCTGGAACATATTACATATATTAGAACAAACATTTTATTGATTGATATAATGAGACACAATAGAAGGAAGTATAAATATTTACTTACTAAAACAATCATCTTTCCTGGTGATCGATGGAAGACTACTGATATTTTTGAGAATGAAGCTGCGCTTATAAGAGCTTCATTGTTTGTCTAAAAATATTCTGTTCGGTAATACCGAAACAAACCATCAATGTCGTAGACTGGATGAATAGGAGCAAACAATTAATATGTTAATAACGATTTTACGCAGACTCTGTAATTTTTCACCTGTATTCCGCACACGTGGGTGGACAAAACATTGCTAATTTATCGTGACCGTAGTTTTTGTTTCCACTGGTCCAGGCAGAGCGTAAGTTATGAAATAGCACGAGGAACTGCTTGCTATTTGTTTATTCTATGAACTGTTAGTTGCATCCAGCTGCGCGATTATTCGCGATGGGACATCTTTCATTTATTCTTTGTCTGCATGGTCGTTAGTTCTTATTCTTGAGTCTAGGTGAACACTATATTTGCGATTTGCATAAATATATTGTTAATTGTTTTACGGCACAATTTCTCCCATTGTTTATATTGCTTGTCTATGTGCTAGTAGTTGTAGATAGTGGCGTGCGTCGTAGATAATGGCGTCCACGGCCGATTTCGGCCACAGTGGCTGTTCTCATTTAAGGAGATCAGCCAGCTGCGCAGGACATATTATAGTGCACGAGCATTTGCGCAGACACAGGTGCACTTCCTATTCCTTCACTCTCATAACCCGATGGGACGGCAATCCGACACGACCGGAAAGAGATCAGGTGCAAGACCGACATTTACGTGCTCTCCGATGCACGGGTGAATCAATCACCAACTTTGTGAAAGTTTAAGAAAACCCACAAAGCGATTTCGGCCCGACCCGGGAATCGAACCCGAGACCTCGAGCACAGCAGCCGCGCTTGCGACCACTAGACCAACGAGGCAGCATTGATAGTACGTATGTACTGTACCAATTAATAAAATTTACCCACAAATATCATACATAAACATTTTTAATTGGCTTATGAGCTGTCTTAGATACATACAATTGTACTACTAAGTTACATCGTAATTATTTAGTAAATATACATGAATATTCAATACATTCCTAAGATTAGGTAATGCTTAATTATTTTTGGAGGTGAAGAACTGTTCTTGAAATGACTATATTACTAAAATTTAACGGCACGTAATTATGAAAACGCCTGCAGTGAATTAGTAAGCAATTGTTCAACACTGTATCGTTGCTTTATTTATCGGTCAGGCGTCTGTGATTCATGATTTCATAGATCGTATAACTAAACTGATCTACAAATTATTATATATTTTTTGTCCCAAAGGTGAAATATATAATTGATTGTAGAATATATGGATATGGACATCCATTACGTATCAAATATTATACAAGAATGCTTATATTTCACCTTTGTTGTGACAAAAATTTTGTAGACCAGTGTTATTTGAACTGTTATAAAATTCATTCAATGAATCGATATTCGTCGAGCGCCATTTTAGTTTTAGATTGATTTACATTTCCGGATGACTGTGTTAAATAAGCTTTCTATATCTATATTTGTACGATGCTGCTGTCTTATTGTTACAAGTACAAAATATTGTAGATAGATAAATAATAATAGTTACGTTGCTATTTAATTTAAGTATCACATAGTGTTAAAGTGTGATGTAGGGGTAGATTAAATTATTGAAATGGATAATATTGTTAGGCATGAGTCTTGAACGAAACTTGGTAACAATCAAGTTTTGCAGTTACAGTTACAGCCTATTTTTTTTTTTTTTTTATCGTCCCACTGCTGGGCACAGGCCTCCTCTCACACGGAGAAGGATTGAGCATTAATCACCACGCTTGCTCAATGCGGGTTGGTGATTTCAGACTACATAGTCCAGGTTTCCTCAAGATGTTTCCCTTCACCTTTTTATCAGCCATTGGTGTCTGAGATATACTTAGAAAGTACATACAAACTTAGAAAACTTGCCTGACCTGGATTCGAACCCGCGCCCTCATACTCGAGAGGTTGATTCTTTGCCCACTAGGCCACCACGACTTCAAGTTTTGCGACTGTTATACTTCGGCCGTTCAGAGAATGCGTTCCTGACACCTATCAGTTAGTCACGACTAGTGATGGGCACAACATAACACTGAGTTCGTTACCGTTCCTTCAAAATGAACCGCCGCATTATTTTAAGATTATTTTCGTTTTAAATTGGCGGAATCATTTGTTTTATATTTTAGTTATTTAAGTGGAAACCAAAAAAGGTAATATTCATATAATAAAATTGTTTTATTTATTCTTTGTTACAAGTACATTGAATTGAATGTGCGAACAGAATATTAATCAGACTCCGATTTGCTTGAGGAGGTGGTGTCTTCATCATCATCTTCGCCTACATGTATAATTATATTATTATCAATAACAGAATCAATCCTGATATCTCGGTCTAACAAAAGCCGGGTAATCAAATAAAAACAGATCGAAAACACTTGAAAAACGTGGTCTATGCGCACGAAACGACAACGGACGACTGTTTTAGCGTCACAAAATGGCGGCCCATAATGCCATTTGGGGTTACCATTTTTAATCTAAGTATAAAAATGCGGTTTGGTCATAGTTTTATTTTTATATTTCATAAAAGTTATAATTAAGTCTTATAGTCCATTATTTTCCAATTCTTAAAAAGAAAATCAAAACGTATTATTTTATATTATAACTGTATAAGAACAGATTACGATACTTGCCTGTTATTTTTAGCACAGCACTACAAAATATAAACCGCTGACATAACCTTGTAATAGCGCAGTATAGATTTAGAAAAATATTGTTTACCAAGTTATTTGACACTCAGTTTGGCACAAAATTATAACATTCATTGATTATTGATATAATAATGTTGTTTTAATGCTCCTCAATTGTTAAAACGGTAAACAACCAGCAAAAATATTTTTATCGTAACTGCAACGCCATTGCAAAGTTACGTCGTCAGTTCAATCGCGACGTGTCAGGAACGCATTCTCTGAATGGCCGAACTATAGTAATCCACCTGCTCCTCAGTTGCTTCCATATTGCATATGTATTATTCTGTCTTTGCACTGTTCCATATCACTGACTGAGTCGAAGTTGCGGCAATCCAATTAACGACAATGTTATTGTGGGATGGCACTCCTTCCACCAAAATCATGATCATAACTTTGAATGAAGTCAAAAATCTTCGGAAATAAGTTTATCTTAAGCCATAATAAAAAGATGCTGAAACTTCGGGTGTCTATGTAACATCCACTTCTAGTTAATGAACAGAGGCCAAGCTTCGTTAGTACCTAACGACTGCTTTAGATATACACATAGGTCCTGATGAAAGTCTTCTGCTTTTTTTGTTCTCCTTTGCAAATTGTAGTTCTCAGACAATCGATACGATTAGTCGCAAGTCCTATATTACCCATTTCTATCCTGCCATACTGAAGCTGGGTTGTAGACGTCAGATCACACCCTGGTTTGGAGAGAATTCACTAAGTTGTCATCAAGGCATGTATCCTGTTAAGCGGAATTCAGTTGGGAAGAGGTTTAATAAACTATCATTACACATTTTGTGTTAGATTTACATTCAGTACGATAGGAGATAAAGTCTTTGAGAAATACATAGTACCTAATTATGTAGACGTTAACATCTTTTGAAGTTAAATACTTTTGATTCTTGTAAGATATTCTCGAACAATTATTGTGTATTGTTCTATTCACACTTGCTTGATTATTATATCTTTATTAATTTTCTTCTATTTTTTTGTAGGATAGGATAAAACAATCTGATAACTCGCATACGTACGAAATTTCTGTGAAGTGAGATGAAGAATAGGGCCACATACAATAGCGATATTTTGACATATAATTGTAGTACCTACATTCCTATCTCTTAGTGAAATCTTTACACGTGTACCTTCATTTTACAAGGGTAAGTACATGACTGTAAGTACAGAGGTTAACAAGTTAATTATAATTAGGAAAGGACAGATAATTTGTAAGTGCTCTGCTGTTATAATTATGTTTGTATTACCTGTACATACTGGGTTGAGGAGGTCAGATAGGCAGTCGCTTCTTGTAAAGCACTGGTACTCAGCTGAATCCGGTTAGACCGGAAGCCGACCCCAACATATGTAGTTGGGAAAAGGCTCGGAGGATGATATGACAGGATTTTCATTTGGGATATGGAGAGATATATGTATGATTTTTCCTGGATTAATAAACAATAGAACTTTCCTTATGATAGACCTAAATCAAATAAGTACAAACAAACATAAAACTATAACGTTGAAATACAAAAGACTTTGTGCCAAAATTTCAGCTACTCTCAAGTATTACTGGTAGCATTTTGAGAATATTTTTTTACAATTTAAATATCGATAGGATATAATAAATAGGTAAAATCGTGAGATAATCGTAAAAGTAGTTTTATTTAAATGTCTAATATTTGCGTGTCAGACATCAGTATCGCGAGATAATGTTTTTATTATAAGCATTTCCATATTTTGAATTCAAAATGTTTAGGATTTCTCTTCCTAATTATTACTCATAAATATGTATGCTGCTTATGTGTTATCGGAATCAAATAAGTGAGCACTGATTTATGACAGGATTTCACTACAACACTTGTTGTGTTTTTGAATATTATGTCATTTTAATTAACATAATGAACCATGGTAGTTCTGAAATATTAAAGGTAGTAGAGATAAGGGTATTTTTTACCAGGTAAAAATAAAATCGAAACGAAAACAAAAGTTTTCTTAAAGTTTATTTTCGCCGCAGTCTTACAAAATAAAGAGTCGTTGTCGACTAAAGACTATCTACATTAAGTATTAAGTGTATAATATCACATGAGAAACAGTGGCAGTGCGAGCCGGCGCTAGTGGTACTCGTGGTGCGCGGGCGCCGTGTTGTGCACGACCGCGTTGAAACTGCAACACAACATAACATTGTAGCGACGTAACTCGAGGAAATGCTAAACGCATTCTTATGTCCAGATGTAAGCTGTTATGAACTGTTTTCATTGAATACATTTACATTTTAGTAGGTACAGCGTAATTGGAATTAGGGTTTCTTTATTCAACCGTAACATTTTTTGTTTGTTAAGTGGAATCGAAAAATTGATTTGCAAATCAGAAAAAAGCTTGCGCTAAATCCAAGTTTGCAACATTTTGCATGGCTAATCAAATTCCAGCCAGTAATTTATAGACAACCAAAAAGATTTCAGAGGTACGTTTTCCTTACCCGTTGTGGTCGTCAGCGGTGTAAGTGACCTTCCTGAAGGAGCCATCAGGCTGCAGCAGAGAGTATTCTCCCTTCACGACATCACCATCACGGACCTCGTGCTGGGTCTTGTGGTCACCAGTGTGGGGGTCGGACACGGAGTACGAGTAGTCGTATTTGGGGTGGGCCTGGCAACAAAATGATTTGATATATTACCTGCATCCTACAAAAAGCTTAGGTACGCCCAAGAAAAGAGTGCCTGAGGTATCAGCCAGCCAATTCATTTCCAGTCGTTCTTATTCTTGTACCTACTCACAGCTCTCTATTATATGTTTATATCTGTGTATTCAAAGGTACCGAGCTCATTAACAATTTCAAAAGTTCTGTTTAGTCACTTCGTGTCGTATCATTCGATCTTTTAAAGGAAAGGAGCCTACTGGTACCTACGTAACAAGCAAACAACAGCTAATTTAAAATTACAATTGCTTTATTTCTTTTGAGTATGTGCAACGGATATGTATGTAATGTATCGTTTTCATTTTGGCAAGTATTTAGGCTGTTGGAGATCGTTATCTACTATCATGCTCCGTTGCCCAGTGGAAATTGATTTTTAATGTTCAAGCAGTTGTGTAAACGGTTTCCAAAATGGAATTATAACGCGTGTGCTAATCTTTGATCTACGTTCGTTGCCCCTTAGCGGTGTAGGAGATCGAGCTTGATCCCATTATTGTTGCATACACTACAATGGCTTGTACTGTCAAACGCTTTACGCAACTCTGCATTTGGGTCGACATCGGTCGGCAACGATTCCACATCTACCATTAAACGAGCGTGAGAGCACGAGCCACCAAGTTTATGCAAACAACAGTCCAATGGCCTGGATATCTTGGCAGTCATTACGTCCTGGGCCTTAAGCGCGAATGTTGCAACCTCCCTGGGAACAGCTACGTTATCGCTCCTTCAGTCACGACCGGGATATACTTGGCTATGCGAACCGTTATGTAATTCTAAGCGGATTACTTCAAATCACTGCCCGCGGCGGCGATTTATGACAGCTTGTACTATCGACAACAGATTAAACAGAACTTTATGCTTGAGAGTTACGATCTTTAATTTGATTCGATGAATACTAATGTTATACAATCTTTGTAGTTACAATTTATAGTTTTCCATTTTGTAAAGAAAGAAAAGATTACTACGTCACAAATGTTTTCTTCTAAAGTAATAAATAGTATTTATCTAACAGCTATTTTATTGCAAGATAAGCAATAAATTAAATGCCAATATGTGTCATCACTTTTTAAAAACCTACAGGAAGCTACTAATCTTTTAATTGCTCTTAGATAAATGTAAGATAAAGCAGTTTATTGGGATGACCCAGTAGATTCTCGTCACATATTTATTTTGTTGCATTTTAGTTGACATAGCAGCTGCAGATTTGCATGATTACTGCAACTCGGGAGGAAACGAAATAATTATTTAATATTCATTCACTTGTTCCCATTTTGTAAGAAATTTATCGTGATGTAATATCCCAGTCCTGGTCACTGGGACTGTGTCGTTGATAGGCATCGGAGCCCGGAAACAGCTTCGATTGTGTTGGATCGTTCAACACGCGCGGTTTATGCAAGCTATCAATTAGCTTGTTACTATTGTATTACGAAACCAAATAGGTAACACAGGCCTAGGGAAACAAAACCAGCTTTTGCTGCTCCACTTACAGACGAGATATTAGCAACAGTTTGTTTGCTACTAACGTAACTGTTATAATTAATAGAAATTAGCAAGATCATGAATGTAATTCACTTGTCGTGACGTTGCTTCGTGTTGATTACGAAAACGATAACTTTATGTGTCAAGTTTTTGATCAGTTACTAGCATGACTGTGTACCTAATATGGGTAACTTGTGTCTTCGTAATAGACTCGTTAATAACATGCGTGAAGTCATTGCTGGTGTCAAAATAAGATGCGTTTTTCTTGATTTGTGTATCCTTGACCAATATTTTTTATTTGATGTGTGAGAACGTTCCAGTTGGTGCGACAGTGAGTGCAGTGTTGTAATGATAGCGACTATTACGGTGTGCACATGCTCTTAATACGAGTAACGGGGAACAATGCTCATTAGCTGAAGGTTACTTTTTACGTTTTTCTTTTTGATCGCGTTTAATTTGTTTCTGGGTCATTAATGTTGCTGAGAAATGTTTTTCCTGGGTGATAATATTTTAGAGATCGGAATATCGCATTTTCAATTTATACGGACACTTTTACGCTTTTACCCCCATTTACTCAAAACTCAATAATATTTACTTAAATGGAAAACCTCCTTATCTTCCAGTCCTCTAACGTTTCTCTTTTAACACTTACATGATAGTCAACATGCGTGTCTTCGTGACCTCCATAGTGTGCGACCGGCGCGTACGCCACGGCTTCGTGTCCGTACGACTCGCCACCGTACCCATGTCCCAGCTGCACCACGCCGGCGGAGGCCAGAGCCAACGCGCACAGGATTACTGTTACCTGAGGAAAAAGAGGTTATTAGAAGGTTCTAGAATCGATTCAAATGTAATTAATTTTTTTGGGGTTTTATAAGTATGTTAATCGCGGCAAAATTTTCAATACAAGTTAGGATCCTATGTTGTTTTTGAAAAAAGGCCGAGCGAGCTTTCTGGAGCTGCCGATGCTTTATGCAAATGAACACTCATTTGCAAAATAGCATCGGCCTAAAGAGCCTAAAAGACACGAAGAGGTTCGTATGCATTTCAGGTTGAGCATAAATCTGCTCAATCTAGTCTTGAATTTAGAAACTGTTACAGAATATAATAGAACAGAATTATAACACTATAGGTATAGATAAAGTAAAGGTAATATCTATTTATAGACTGTTACGTGTCTGCGTTTATTTGTAGCTGTGGTAAATTAGGGTAGTGTATCAAGCGCCGTCTGTTTAGATTATAGTCTAGAGATAGCCTTTCACTCGATAGGGAATTTCAAAATCTGATTTTATTACATAGTTAATATTCTGCTAGATCGTATTAGATATAAGATCGCCCGATAAAATTGTTCTAGATTTTAATCTATATGAGGCAGTTAATGAAAAAGATTTATTGGATACATGATCACGTTTTGTTCGTAACGCAAGTCTACTAATATCGATCTCAATAAAAAGTTAAATTTCGAAACGTTAGCAATAACCGAACATTTGATTGATTTAATGTTAAATGAAATAAAAGTATTTCGAAACTTAGGATGCAAGTTGCGATTCTATTGCAAAATACGAATATACTGCATCAAATAATGCTATAGAATGTTGTAGAACATGACGAATAATATGCATATATTGAGACATGTATTTAAAACACGAGCGCGATGTAATTGAGACGGAAACTTCAGATAGCGCGGGATCAACGAGAGCTTGCGACAGCTTTGTACATGCAAATGACTTGCGTGGAGACGCGTGTTTTGTGTCTACTGATTTAATCCTGCAAGGATAAGAAATTGATTACTTTGACATATACACAATCTGCAATCCAGTCTAATGGCTTTTTGAAATAAATTAATTGGGGTAAAGCCTCAATGGGATCCTTAGGGAAGATGTCAAAATTTAAAATTTTCTGGAACAATTCCTCGAATATTTTGATGAAAATTTTGGCACTCCTAATAATAAATTGGCGACAAAAAAGGACACTACGGGAAGAAATCTCGATCTGCTCCAATTCACTAGCTTCGAATCCTTTCACAAAACAGGAGTAAACCACAGGATGCACTTACTCTAGCGATCATTTTCCGTTTGGATTAGGTTTGGTCCGACTGCACGATCACACACAACTGATGCCGAGGAGCGAAGGCTTCCACTTTTATATTAGTATACCGGCGAGATGCGACGCAGCAAACCGCCTAGTTCTACGCAAGAATACGGTAGTTTGATAATGATACAGCAATTACGTAAAATTACGGACCAATCTACGGTTCAAGGTGATAAATATATTTTTTGACAATTGGTCTGGATGAATTAAAACCATTTTTGGCACAGATCTAAGCACTAGCCCCCTCTCTCACCTACCTTCGTTCGTGTATTCTATCAAGTTCATACGAACATTCATTAGGCCTATGTTGGAATTCTATCTCGATACTCAGTTTTGCTTTCTCGTCCGGTGCTGGAGATAAAGACGTGACCGCAAATGTTATTAAGATGAGAATAGTTTAAAATTCTTGAGCCTACCAGTTTTTCACTTGAGATCGTTTGACCATATTGGTTTCTAGACAAAACTACAAGATTCCTTAGTAATTTTTTATATGCAAAATCAAAAGAGAAAGATTTTTTCGAAAATCATTTGATTGTTTTTATTGCAGACACTAAACGTGTTCGGAGAAAGATGTTAGAAAGTAAACATGGATATAAATTATTAAACAACTAAGTTGCAAATGCTCCTTATTTTTATTTAAATGCTTTAAATACATAAACATTGATAACCAAATTAAAAGAATATATAAAATCCTCTGCATTCTAAGGCTAAATAAGATAAATGAAAATCGGAACTAGCGGATGAAGATATAACCAATTTATTAATTTATGAATTTGAAGGCTGATATTTTGTAACGATATGCTTATTTTGATCTTTAGCTTATTTTAATATGTATTAAGTTGGAAAGGCCACAACATATATACCTACTTTCGACGTGAGTGATGGATTTGTATCAAACATTTAATCAGAGCATCAAGTTGCATATTTATCAACGCTCTGCAGGCGTGCATAGACTGCTTCCTGAGAATTTCAATTCGATGAGTCATTCAAGTGTTGAGAAAACCTTTCCAGTCTACGTATCTTTATAATCAGTTTCCTTCTAAACACATACATGCGCATATATTTGACGAGTTATCGATTTATTAACGAAGTTACGCTAAAAGAATGTTGGTGATTCAACACCCGAATTGCGACTTTTTGCTCAAAAATAATTAGCACTAGAATTTTACGAGCAATTAATTTTTTGAAAACTTACTTAGAGTTTCGTGAAGAGCCTACTGTTACCTAATTGGTTGAATAAAATATTAACACTCATCGCATTCTTACTCTCATCAAGGTACCTCGGTACCTCGTTAACCTGTAATTGCTAAGAATAAGTAGAGCGTTGCCACGCGCGAGAGCAACCAAAAACACATAATGGCCGCAACTCGACCTTGCAAGGGATTATAAAACAATGTATTATGGTTTTCGACACTATACATTAAGTAATTAAGCTGTTTCTCAGTATAACGTGAGGTTTATGCGCATTTTTGTGCGTAATTTCAAGTTCAGTTTACTGTAGTCTTTATTTTAGAATACGCTGAACTTAGTTGTGATAAATTGACCTTATTTCAGCTTTGAATCCTTGTATGAAAAATCCTTAAATGCGAATGTTACTCTGTCTGTCTGTAGCTGTTTCACACCAAAACTACTGAACCTAAGTAATTTCAGTAAAAAGTTAAAAGTTTTCCCGTCTGTTTATATGTGATATTTTGTAGCTGAAATATATTGTTTGAATTTATGTATAATTTAAGAAATTTACTGAAAGCTATGGGATATTTTGGCATAAACCGTACCAGGAATCGTAACTCGTTATAGTACCTGAAAGATGTAAGTGAAAAGGCAAAAATCTCTTTAAGATTAATTTAATTTAATTTCTACCAAAACCAAATATCACATTTAATTTCACAGTCACCTTTTTAATATCAACCAGGAAGTACCCCTATTTTTGTTAAAATCATTTTGCTTCCAAATTACTTATTTAATAATATGTTTTTTGGATGAATACAAGTTTATTCTTTATGCATTTAATACAGTGACGCTTTACTAAAACTTAAAATAAACGCAGGAAATACAATATATGCAAGTCTAAATTGATATCAAAAGGTCATCATTATAATTCCGAATATATAAAAACCCTAAAAACAAGATTCCCAGATGTTCTTCTTACTCTCAATTATTTTGATATATTTTTCCCCCTTTTTATTATAAAAGCTCTCATCAGAGGTTTCGTTTTTCTATAGGAATGAGTGATTTAAATAAAAACTTTTTTTACCTAGTTCAATTTTATATCTTAACAGAGTGATTAAGGAAACTTTTGCAACTACTCCATTGCAGCTCATAGTGCAATATATACTTATAAGGAATGTTTTTTGTAACTTTTCGTGGTCTCACAATTTATATCAAATATGTTTTTATAATTTCGTGACTTTGCTACACACTCGTGAACTACATTTTCCATGGGTTGGTCGTAACATCAAGATTTCTCAAAAAGAGTAAGTTACGTATTTTGATCTACTTCCGTCATCTGATAAAATGTGATGTAATGTAATAATTTAATGCTAAACATATTTTTAATATATTATAAACATTTTCATTAGATTCGGCAGAACAAATTATGTTGGAATCAGTCTTAACTTCGATATTACTTTGCTTTGCCTTTTATATGAATATTTTTTAACAAAAAGTATAATTAATAGTGATAGTTATTATTTTAAAAGTTTATAATCTTTAGCAGCATTACAAATATATCACTATGATATAACTCTAATAAACACAATTCAGGCCTGTATGTTTTATTAAAATAAAATTCTTAATCGCACTTTCTGGGTTGTTGATTTTATTTATTTCTTAAAAAATTGCTAAAATATTATTTTTAACAGAATTGTAAATAAACTTTCTCAATACGTGCATTTCGACAACATCTAGGTAATCAAAAAGAAATAGGCTGATAGAGATAAAAATATTTTAACATTTAATGTTATAATTGAATACATTAAACTAATAATTAGTTTATCATCATTAAAATATAAATATTTCAGATCATTATTGTTGTTACAGCGTTTGTATCGTCCCCCTGCTGGGCACAGGCCTCCTCTCACATGGAGAAGGATTGAGCGTTAATCACCACGCTTGCTCAATGCGGGTTGGTGATTTCAGACTATATAGTCCAGGTTTCCTCAAGATGTTTTCCTTCACCTTTTTATCAGCCATTGGTGTCCAAGATATACTTAGAAAGTACATACAAACTTAGAAAAGTTGCATTGGTACTTGAATCGAACCCACGCCCTCGTACTTGGGAGGTTGGCTCTTTACTCACCACAGCACGATCATTATTATTAACATAATATTACCAACTGCCTGAAACAACTGAAAGCTGCAATTTTTTTACTGAAGTTTAGGATAGGTACGTACTATGCGTATCATATATGGTTGGGTATCTATAAGCTTGAATAGTGCGACTAATAAGCCAGTTACTTAACATCACACATCGGATGCGTACGAATTGTTTAAAGCGGTACCGACCGGCGCCGACGCAACGCTAATCTAACCATACCTGTTCACTTTCTGCCAACTGAATATTCGCATCGTTTCCTCGATCCACGTGATGCGTGAAATCGATTTTTTTCTTGTTATAAACTTCTTAATTGGATTACTTTTGGTAAGTGTTAGTTTTACAGATATGTGGATACATATCTGTTGCTTATGAAGTATTGTTAACTGCACGTTTGTAGCGATAAATTACGAATTTGATTGGTAGTTATTGAGTAGATAAGTAATGAATTAGGAAGAAAAAAGTACCTACTCATAGACAGGAGCATAAAAGGTTCTTAAATTCATTCAATGTGAAAATGATATCCTGAAACGAATAATCTAGGTTGTTAGCCAATTTAATTCGTGTTCTATGTAAATCACGCGTGTGCCAACTGAAACTAGTAATTCACTTATGCTGGCAAATTAATAGATTTCAGCACATTGTACTCATACATTAGTTGAGTAATCGCTTTATCAATCATTAATACACATTAGATTGATTTGGTGGATTGCTGATCCACTTATAGTGACTCAATAAATAAAATGCATTTGTATTGAATTGGGTAAAAATGAAAGGTGGCCAAATATGAAAAAAAAACGTCCACTTTATTCTCAGTATAAATAATAACAGTGTATTCATAGTGACTTAATATTAGGTTAATACATTTTCAGTATAATACTTATAGTTTAGTGGTGGGCTGTTATGTAGTGTGCTGGAGCGGCGTGGACAAGCGGCCCAGCGTGGACGAGGGGTGCCGCGTGGACGACTGGCGCTGCGTGTACCACTGGCGTGGCGTGAACTATGGGAGCGGCGTGAACAACTGGAGCGGCGTGAACAACAGGGGCGGGGCTCGGCGGGGCCGCGTGCGCTGACGGCTCGGAGTTGTGCACGACCGCGTTGAAACTGCAGTTTATAAAGTTATTATCATCCACACATAAACACATTTAAACTCCACGTAACAAAATTACCTATTTACAGTATTCAATACATTTCACTCAAAGTGCTAAACTGATTTTACGAGTAAATTGCTCCCTATTAAGTTAATAGCGATGGTATATTGTTATGCAGTCTGGCTGCAATTTATTCACGCGTTATACAACAAACATAACGAGCTGAGGATAGACAGGTGTTCTTCACAATTGCAGCACTTGTAGAATTCTTTGTAACGATGGTATCTGCGTTATCGACCGAAACAACACTCGATTTAGATCAAAACTCTAATAGATTGCATTACTAAATACTATTAGTCTCGCCAGCTCGGAATCGTTAGTAATGTATCTGCTGGATTGGCCTTAACATAGTCGATGTGTTACGAAACAAGACAGATGATCAACAAGATCATATGAATGGAATCGAAGCGTGTTACAATTTTATCATGTGAGTATTTCCGTACAGGCTGCGGCTGTTACCAGGCTATTTATTTAAGTCAATGTTATTAATGAAACGGAGTCAAAGTTACGTTTTATTGTACAATGACACGATATGCATGACATAATGCATGCACCTTAAATATACGTTTACATGCACCATTTAACTTGGGTCGAGATATTTGTTGGTTTTAACATTTAAGAGTCATTGATTTTTAAGACAGTCAGCAAAGACATACAGGATAATTAAATTCAAGCAGAGTGACATTTATCACGCTTGATGATATCATCTACTGGAGGCTTTGAATTTTCGAAAGACAAAAACATAAAGTATGAAACTATATTTCGTATGCTTCGCCTCAAAGTGGCTATGAACTTTATCAACAAGTCACACTTAGTAGATTTCAACCAAATGCTTATACCGAGAGTCATATAATTATATGACATACTAAAAGGGTTTTAAGAGAACACTTACCCATTGTGGTCATCGGCGGTGTATTCAACCTTGCGGACGGAACCATCAGGCTGCAGCAGAGAGTATTCTCCCTTCACGACGTCACCGTCGCGAGTCTCGTGCTGAGACTTGTGGTCACCAGTGTGAGGGTCCTCCACGGAGTACGAGAACTCGTACTTAGCAGGAGCCTTCAACAAAAACATTTTACAATCTTAAAAACACGTTGAATTAAGTTAACATTAAAATTTTAATTAATTAGTATGTCGTAAATTACATTACGTGTTGTAACTTTTCATTACATACATCTACAATAAATTCACAACGCAATAACTATCTTAATTTTGAAGAAAACAGTGATACTTAAACTAATAACTAGCAATGTTAATTTAGACATTTAATATATCATGTAGATGAAACAATTAGTCTTTTTTCATGAAACTTATTTAATTGTTACTCAAAGTCAATTTGGCAGATGCAGGGCAATTGCTGCGTAAATGTTGATCAATTTTAATCTAATGATGTTTTTGATAAATAGACGTTAATACCAATCACAGCTTGATAGATTGCTGTGCACATGTTACAAAACTCCTTAGTCTTGTAATAACTAGGGGCTTACACAATAAATATTTAATTGGGTTGTATCAATTGATCACAGAATTTTAATTGTAATTGTAATGTACCTTTCACTTGCTTTGTGTATGGATTGGCTACGCGCTACGCTTGTTCGAGATATTTCCTTGACTTTGACCCAGTGGAAACGTGTAGGTACTAGGCTTCCGTAGACTCGAGTTTATAACCTCATTAATTAATTACCCAATCATGATGAACTCGTTAGACGAGGTCACGGTCGCGTAGCAGATGTATACACGTAGATAATATTTAATACAATATCGATAAACATATAAAGATAAGTTACTCAAAAGTGAACATTATAGCATTAAATTAACTGAGTGTACAAACAAAAAAATAAAACATTCAACACTTAAACAAAATTAATAACGTAATTTAATCGCCACTGAAATACAATATGCCGCTGAAAAACGATGTGGTGTTAATGTTAAACTTTTGAATTAAAATACCTTTTTATGGGAAAATGCAATAAAGTACCTCGTTAACACATTCTCGCGAAACCGTTTAAGGAAACGGTATCGAATTATATGTATGGCTGATTTTAAAATAAGAACAGTTAATAAAATCGTGCGCATCTGTACGTAAGTATATGATTAAAATAAAACGAGTGTAATTGTTTAGTTGCTAGACGGAACTGACGTAACAAGATATCTAAAATGAACTAGATGCTTGTGATTCGAAATGCAAATCTAATTAAATCCATACAATATAACTAGATCGGTGGTAAATTGAATCGTGTCTTATTGAGTACGACGTATGTGATTATAGAAAAGTGAATAAGGTTTTACATGGTTAACCTAAACACACCTCTTTCAAGGAAATGAAAAATTAGTCAGCAGTTTACTTGTTTTTTTTTTTTATATTTCGGTCATAGAGACCTATTTCCTAGGGAAACGTCTGACAATAGAGTTAAAGTAAAGTACTCACATGCTGCTCAACTTGTTCACTGTGTCCAATGGCAACAGGTTGGAGATGCTGCACAACCGGCGCATGATGGATAGCTGCCGGAGCCACATGCTGAACCAAAGGAGCCGCATGAACAATAGGACCACTATGCTGCAAATACGAAGCCTGCTCGATCAAAGGCGCATGGTGCAGGATAGGCCCGCCGTGTTCTAACACAGGAGTGAAGTGCTGTTGCTGCCCCAGCTGGTGCGAAGGCTCATCATGACGAACTATGCTCTGCGATGACACAGCTTGCCCGTGTCCTTCGTCAATCAAACCCGCTTGGCACAAAGCTAGCAAGGCACTGATAATTGCGACCTGGAAATTAAGACCCATTATTAAGTTTTGAAGAACTTTCTTTTGTCATTTATAAATAAGAGATGTGTCCTCACTTTGAAGTACATGTTGATGTTGTACTGAAGCTTGGTACTCGATTGATAAGGATGCTGGCAGGGTTGAAGTTTTTATACGTGAGGAAGCAGCCGCGCGGGCCCTTGTCACCCGATACAGAGAAACCGGCCGACCCGACATATGACACCGCCACACACGATCACCTTTACACCTTAATTACGTCATCGAATTTTTCATTTTCGTTCAAGGTTAGGTTAAAGCTGTTTTCATAAGCTCGTTTTACTGAAGATTCAATTCTTCTATTCATCCTACATTTGTATAAAACATACATATAATATTCTTCTTCTATTTGCATTCCACAAGTTAGAGCAGATGTAAAAAAAATGGCATCATCTTAATAATTAGATACACGAAATTGATGATTTTCTGATCGCAATGATTACATTTGCGTTAATTTGTGTAGTAATAAGATATTTGATACTTTAATAAATTGAATGCAATATCTGAAAATGTTTGTGTTCTTGACAGCTTCGAGAACTTTTTTGCCGATGCTCGTATATTTATGCGTATACAGAATAGTTTTAAGTCTTAGAAGAAATATTTAGCCTTCACCTCTAGTAGTACTTCTATAAACACAGTAACCTTTCAATACATTTCACGCACATGAGAGCTGCGTGTCTAATCCGTTTAGTGTATCGTATTTTTATCAATTTTACATCAACTGCCTCTATAACGCGCATGACTTGCATATTTTTCTCGGATTCCATTCGAATCACACGTTTGAATGAAAGTTTTTCATTAGAAAATTGTAACAAAAAAAAATTGCCTTAATACAGAAACTTTTCTATTATTTATCCTGACGAAAAATTTTGCTTTCATAGTTTCAGACCTTAGTGAATATAATGAGTTAAGTGATTTAATCTTCTTGAAAGGTAATATTTTTTCTTGTAAAACGAGGTTAACAAGCAAAGTTTAGAAACGCTCTTCAGGCACTAACGAGCATTAATCAGGCTGTCTATTAGCCGTAAACAAAAGGCTAATAAAGATAATCGCCACATAAATAATTCAACAGCTACAGCAGTGTAAACAAGTCCGTAGTATCGGCCGGTAAGAAAGTAGCGCTCTGGGTTGCACCGACTGATCCAGTAAACTCTTACGCAACGGTAGGCCGACGACACACCAAGCTTTATGATGACGCTTTCGATTTCTGATGTGATATCTGCATGGTACCATGTATACAGACAGACATGGGTATTTTGTTGCGCCGTTTGAATAAATGATTTTTTTTTATTTGTTGTTTATATTTCTTTATAAGTTAAAGGCAACCATTTGAAATAACAGAAAAATGATTAATATTTTTGTTTTTGGTGTGGCACACACTATATTGAAGATGAAAAAAATATGGTTGTATGTGGCAGTATTGTGTAATAATGTCTGTCAGCCAGATCAGTGGTCAGAAGTCAGAAGTGTACAAAGAGATCTTGTGTTGTATGGTTGAGACGAGGACAAAGGTACACATGATAAACCTAATTGTTTGACCGTGATATTGAAAACTGGAATTTAATGTCACAACTTTGGTTACAAGGGCTGATAATGGTGGTTAACGAAAATATTAAACAAACTGTTTTTAATTTTAGTAGGCTGCCTTATAATTAATGTACCTCTATACAATTTATTTTTAATAAATGAGCTTCAAACTTCTCTCAGTGTACCCCCCTCACTAGGACCGGTGTAGCGAGTCGTCGCAAGCGCACCGCATATTTCCCCGATCGGCTCGCATCACGATCGTGACTCCGCGCGATGCTCGCAGCTTTCTGTGAAGGTCACTCGCATCATCTCTCATACGCGAAACCTTTACATATCGCCACCATATTTTACATAAAGTAACATTTTCGAGTGTTAATTTAAAAACTTGTCAGTACTTCGAAACGATAAGAAGATGGCGACGCTTATTAATAATGTGACTGTTGTGCAATAGGATTTAATATTTAACAGTTACGCATCACTAAATCAATTATCGTTTATGTTATTCTGTTATGCAAATAAGGGAAATTATTTTGTGTTGCGAGTAATTTCTCGATTTATTGTAGGTAATAAAGTGGTGTTTATAAAGATTCATTTTGATGCTGAAATTGCATGATTTGCTCTGAAAATTGGATGTTATGGCAGTTTTGTTATATTAGCTCCAGTTTGTGAGTTTGCAGTGTTAAGTATTATAATGTCATTTGTGTATTATAATATCATTATTGTTAAGTGTATTGCAGTCTGATTCCCACGATACTGATACTAACATGCATAAATTCGTCCTACATCGTGATTGATGTGTTACACTACCTAGGCTAGAATCTCTAATGTAAATCTGAAATCTTGGAGCAATCTATGTAATTTACGCGAACATAATAGAGATTTATCAAACATGATGAGTGTAATGACCTTGCGGTAAGAACCATGACGGATCATATCAATACTATTCAAACATGGAATGTAGGTACTTAAAGTATATAAATATCACGCAACTACATATACAAGCATGCGTTGAAAATAACTCCAATGTCATTGTTACCTTAATTCGCCCATTAACAGTACTTGATCAAGGTAAAAACAAGGTAATTTAGTTCAGATTTTTGTTTTCCTGTACACAAAAACTGTTTTAGCAAAAATGCTTGACGATTTCACCGAACTGTGATTACCTATAGGAGCTTCGGTCATGCGTGCCATAAGGTTACCATATAAGCGGATAATGTCAGTAAATGTTCGATAATTACAATATAAGTTGGTGTATTGTGATGAGCAACTCAAAGGGTGAATGTTTCGCAACCCGTATCAATCAAGATGTTAAAACATATGACACTCGATAATCCTCTACAATTACTCTTACGTTTCATTTTGCATATCGTTATAAAGATTTTGTAAGATCGTATTAAACCCATCACAATTAATTAAATTAATAAACTTACTGACATTTAGATATTTCGATGAGGTTATAAATTAGAAGAGGTGTAGGTACTTCATGTCAAAAGTTTCGTATGCTTTGAACTATAATAAAATCAGTATTTGCCTATCGGGTGTCTATCATAAGACGAGCGTGTATTCTGTTTCACAGCACGGAACTTTAAAGATAATATATTCAATTATTCACAATGAATAATTTGGTTCATGAACATCACTGATGATATTTTGGGTTCCACTTTCTTGAGTTTCACCTTATTCGTAAGAGCATAAATCTGACGTCGATTTTAAGCTTTAAATCGCGATTGCCACATCAAATAATTTGCCGCGATTTCTGATCAATGATTTAAGGTAAAGAGTTTACCAGCTGTTAAAAATTTACGTTAATAAGCCACAACACCTACGCTTCGTCGCATTTCTGTCACATCGCAGTACGCAATAAACGTACTTATATTCAATTCTAAGTCGTTATGTAGTCAGTCGATATCTGTGTGATCTCAATTGCTAAATGTTTGAATATTAAATAGGTAATATAGGGTTTACCGCGGACTACCTGCGTTGTGTTGCGCGGTACGTTGGTCCTTACTTTAGTTCCGCCAGTACATTTGCTTTCACTCCATATTTTGGTTCGGACATTGTATGGTAATGCTGTGATATGCAATTTGGATGAGATCTCATATCTTCTCACGCTCCACTGGACTTGTTCTGCAATTAACACTTTCAGCCCAATGCATGCACTATCGCAATGTGTTGTTTCGTCTATCACCGTTTACGGCTAGGCTAATTGTTATTTCAGATTGCGTTCGAATTGAGCAACTGAAGAACGAACGTTGTACATCAAAATATTTTTGTGTTTTTACGATCTACTTATTCATTATACTGAATTTATTTTTCAATTATTTTCACTTACGCAAATGTGTTGTGAAAGTCTCTGAATTACTTATTTTACGAAGTAAAATTGACTAAGATTTTTTTATTATTTTTATTTACATTTGCAATATTATTCAAAGAGCTATCTAGATGTTTTAGTGTATATTTATTATACGGGTATGCTGCTTTGATTCAGTTGCATATTATATGCGCAGTCAAGACGGATCGCTAATGTGGGTATTAGTAATATGCTGTTGCTTTTAAGTTATTAATATCAGTAATAACTTTCGTATCAGACCACATCATTAAATTGTAAATGAATTTAAGTTTGACAACTGAATGATTAATTAAAAAGGATCAATATTTCATGCATACATCCGACGATATTGAATAGGTATCAAAAACTGACTAAGTATGTCGTAACGTTAACTTCCTGTGAATAATATAATTTTCGACATCGTCATCCGATGTGTGGCTAAAGGTGACTTGATAAACCAGTTCGTCTATTTATGAATCTTCATTCATATCAAATCATATTCGTAGACTGATCAACAAATAAGCACACGTTAAAACTAACTCACTAATACGCATAGGTCAGTACCAAAATAGGAACTCAATCAACTGCTTTCGTGTTATCGTAAACCGCATTATTTTTCAGGTGGAGTGTCAGAGGTCAGATATTTACGCACAATGTCAATATTGGTTTTGGAATAATAACATTATGTATGGTAATTATATTACAGTTATGTTTTAAAGTTTTCTCGAACCATCTAGAACTTCCGATCCATTGGATTGCTTTCCCTACCTTCGGACCTAAAACTTTTTATAGATTGTATTGAAAACATGTTAAGCTGATTAGCGTTAAGTATCATGTACGAAATAAGAAAAATATGTGCAGTTTGGTAAGTCAAAAATACACACATTTGATTTCCTGTCATTATTTTATTAACCTCTTGTATGCTAATAAGAGAACAATAGAAAATCCATTGTGTCTCGGGTACTTAAAGGTAAATTAATGATGATCCAAAAAGTGTGACGCGAAAATCCAAAATCCGGGTCATATTATTTGACATTTCCGATGTCATTTGTCATCAAACATTATAAATCGAGTCCCTTCGCGCCTTCATGAGTGTGTTAAGCAATCAGTCTCGGTCGTCAGACGATGGATGACAGTCGTTACAGGCAATCAGAAGATTGACGTTATAAGCATTTTGTGACTTTGCAGTAGAACAGTGAACTATGAACAGTAGAAGTAAGTATGGGTAGGGGAGGGAGCTAAGTTAAAAATTATATGGATAAGGAATGTCGTGATAACTTGGGTGCTTGTATTTTCTGGATTCAATGAGGTAATTCTAAAAATACACAGGACAGACACCCTGCCTGTTATCCCTAGTATAAATGTTTTATCTCACGAAAGTAGCTGAGACAAAGTCATGTCATGTAAGCTCAGGAGAGCTCAGTATTTCGCTCGTTTCGCGAGCGGAACGAGCGGTCATGAGCTATTTTCTATAAGAAAAATATTTTCGTATATAAGGCTGTACCTTCCGAAGAAACATGAGCATGCTAACGTGTATTACAAACACTAGGCTCAATAAGTAATTTAACTTTATGAAGATAAACTGTGAACTTTCTGTAGTAATCGGCCGATCACATTAGCGATTACAATAGTGGACAAAAACTGACACATCGGTCGTTACCATCGATAATGAAGCAACAAGTTTTCTTCAGATGCCTCTCGCAACGCACATGGTGAAGATTGATTGATACATTCAATCACACGATTGATATTGCTTATACATACGTAGTTTGCATGACAGTTTTTATTAAGAAACAGATTGTGAACGGGACTGAGGTCCTAAAGAAAGCCTTATATAAACATTATACTATGTGTGATAAGTAGATATTTTGCTTAAGCGGACGCTTAGCTTGTTGATAGGAATTAGACTGAGATGTTTTGATTTCAAGTATATTTAGTGTTAACTCACCTATGAATCTGTATACTGACTTACCTATAAGTAAACATTATCATGGCGATGAAATTAACTTCTAGTAGGTTGGTACTAAGGAAATACTTTAGTTTACAGCATCTTTGACTGTGTTTTGTGATCTAATGCTAAATTAATTGATCTGAGTTACATGGACAGTCACTCACGGAATCGATTCTTGTTATTGTAACATTATACTGCTAATTGAACCGACAATTGAGACGCATGAAAGCTTCAGTAATTTATAATGTTTGACAAACCGTTAATAAGTCACAAGTGACGTTTTGTTATAGAACTACTGTTACTAAAGCCATGTATTCACTGGGAAACAATGTTTCAGATACACAGTTTCTGAAACATCACGTACATGTTTACAGCAACAATGTTTCGGAAACTCTGCCGTCCACATCGTCCACAGAAACAAAATTATATGTTTCTGAAACAAAATTATTTGTTTCAGAAACACGTAGATATTGTTTCTGAAACAGTGTTTCTAAACAATTGTTTCTCAGTGAATACATGGCTTAATAGTACATGTTACAATTATTTATTAACTGTTACGTATTTAATTTCATGATACTATTTCGATTGATTAAAACAAACATACTTATCATAGAAAGCCTAAGTTAATAATGAAACCATTTTGAAGGATTATCAAAATTAATGTAGAATTGTAGACCCTTTTGACCCTTACCCATTTCTTATCATAAAAGTTGAGTTAAGTACTGCAAAGGGTAAAATAACCGACACTCCGTTAATACTGCAAAATAATTGGAAAACTGTTTACATTATCATCATATATTTATTGGTCAAAGCTAAGCTATTTACAATGTTGCCCACACCGGTCAGAAAAACTACATAGTTACTTGCAGATTACATACAACTATGACAGGCCATTCATGAGATAGATTTAGCTCTACATACGCTTAATATTATTTACACAAGATATTAAACTCTTCTAGACTCTTGATCTATCTACTTGATCAAAGTATTTTATTAATAAATTCAATTAAGGAGATAGATTTTTGACCAAGTTGCAACAGTCTTTCGTCTATCGTCTTTGAGACTGTACAAAACACAATGTTTCTCCATACATTCACATAGAAGTCGTTGTCATAGATAATGTTCTATTGCATATTACTAAATATCATTAATGAGAACAGATGGAAGGCTACACAATCGACTACAAGAACACATTAACACTAATATCACAGATTGGGTAAATATTGTTCTAATGGTGGTGGATCACGGGCGGCGAGTTGTGCACCACCGCGTTGAAACTGTAAAACAAACATTACGTTTATGATAATGGCGTTTAGAGATGTTAGGTGTTAAGCGTAGGATATCGTATTTACATGGTATATAACATGTGAAGACATGTCTCTGGTGTAATAGAAAAGGGTTCATGCATTACAATAAAGTTGTATTATTTTCTTACCCATTGTGGTGGTCAGCGGTGTATGTGACCTTGCGGAAAGAGCCATCAGGCTGCAGCAGAGAGTATTCTCCCTTCACGACGTCTCCGTCGCGAGTCTCGTGCTGGGACTTGTGGTCACCAGTGTGAGGGTCCTCCACGGAGTACGAGTAACCGTATTTAGGATGAGCCTGCAGTTTGTAACATAATCCATTATATTGAGGAGATTGACTTGCACGCAAAAAACGATAGCGATCAATCAATTTTATGATAAGTTGCAGGCTCGATATAATTGCTCATAGGTCAATTGAATGGGGCATCGTTTTTTATTAGGATTTCCTCGTTTATATATGAGACTTACGTATTCGTCGACGTAGTGGTCCTCGTGGGCAGGGGCGGCATGTACGGCGTGGATGGCAGGGGCGGCGTGCACGGCGTGGATGGCAGGAGCTGCGTGCACGATGGGAGCAGCGTGCACGATGGGCGCCGCATGAGCGATCGGCGCAGCGTGAACTACAGGAGCGGAGTAGTGGATGGGAGTCTCGTGGTGCACAGTCTGGTCGTGACGTGTGATGCTCTGAGATGACACAGCTGGAGCGTGGTGCACGTAGCCTGCCTGGCACACCGCCACCAGGGCGCAAGCGAGCACGATCTGATAGGGAACAATTGTTTTAATCAAATTTTACCTATAAACTTTTCGATATATTGTTTGTTGGCTAGGCTTCGCGAAAGTTCGCTAACTTCTATTATTGCTTTTGTTTATAAATCAAAACCCTTATTCGGAGCAGTGTAATCATTGTAAGACCACAGAATTTTCAAAGTGCTGCTAAGCTCGAAACTGACAAATGGACAATGTAATCATAAATTGCGTCGAGCGCAATTGTCCTAAATATTATATAAGTAGTCCCCACTTAGCCTTTGAATGAAATAAAGCTTACTTTGGAGAACATTTTGCTTTAGACACAAATGCCTTGACTGGTATCGGTATGATAGTGCACTCTTTTTATATAACAAACAAAACATAAGCGGTAGCATGGAGGGGGTCTATTCCCGACGATATTCGATCGGATCACAGTAATTGCTGCATTGCCAATCTGCTCGCTTTATCGAGTGTCGCAACGTTCGATATCGCTACAATATGTAGAGAAAATGGACGATAAGTGAGAGGCTCATTGTTATCATTTTTTGCGATTGTTTTAACTAATGGGACTAGGCTACACGATCAAATTTGTTTCAGATAATTACCTACATGGCAAATGTAGAGCATGTGTTAAGTAAATTAAGTGGCTCTAATCGAAGTTGTATAAGATCGCATCCACTGTTTCCACTTCATAAACATTCAATATTGTGTATGCAATATTTGACTTTATGTTCTAAGTTTGAGTCACATAATCCTAGAAAAAAAGGTTAAATCGGAAGTTACGGGCGATGATGAAACTCGTACTTCTAATTTTGTTCATGATTGCTTCCATCCCATTGTTTTCAAGGTATTACGTTCTAACGTCTCTCACTCTCAGTGTTTGGTCGCAAAAAGTCTCATTTTGATCATCGGATGTTCGGTAAAGTTGACGTAATTGTCGATTGTTAGAAATACATTGTTTGCATAAAGTCTCAAGACTTATGATGTAAAGTACTGGGAATATATAGTTATTAGCTATAGAAAAATACGTTGTGAATAGGATCGGATGCTTCCGCAAGTTTTACGGTGCGAAGTGTTGCACGCTGCGTATGGTAAAGAGATGTTCATTGAGGGATAGTTGGGTCAATTGTCATGGCATAAATTGTATGTAGCTCGAGGTGTAGGATAAAAATATAGTTTTCATTTTTGGATGTAGCAGCTTCGTCTGTTGCCGTCTGCGTTTGTATTTATTAGGCTAAGTTAGTGGTCATGTGTCATACGATATGTAACTTCTTTGTGTCTATGCTTCTTTTGCGAAAGGATGTGTCTGTGCAGGATGTAGTCATGACTAGGGGAATAATAGTTTTTTGTTCGTTTAGGATTTTGAAAGTTCGTTTTCTGAATCATATAATTGAAGAAACCTTTATGAACGGGCCTATTAACCGTTTCCTACATCATACATTTATGCCCGTTCATTTCTAGATCAAAGAGACTGTTAATAAGGAAGTAGCAATTCTATTAAGGGTTCAGTGAGCACCAATAGCGTTGCTTTGTAAATAACTGCCAACATTTATCAGCGAAGGCTTCAACAGCGAAAGTGCGGTTCCTTCGCTTGTTCTACTTTATACTAATTATTCCGAGATAAAGCTTGTTATACAAATATTTTACGAGCTTTGAGTTATAAGGCTGTTACATAAAGACTGAGGGCGTTTGAAAATTGGGAATAATTCTATCCAATCCAGTTGGTATCACTTCCTGACGTGGAAACTAGGGCTTCGATCGGTGACTATGAATAATGTGTAGGTACTCGGTTTTGTCAGCGGCTAACTGGTTCGACGCTGCAATTTACAGGCTGCACTTAAGAATTTCCTTAATAGACTATCAGTATTTAAAGTTGGAGAGTGTAAAGGAATGTACGTGTTCGTAACCGTAATTAGAAGTTGCCTGCTAATCCAGTTCTGCTAGGTACACATTAAGATTTACATTGATACTATTTACAAGTGTTTGAAGTATCCTTTTTTAGTGAAATATGACGGATTGTAGATTGCCGCTTGCTGTTTTATTTATATAAATTATCGCAAGCAATACAATTTAAGAGAATATTTCATTATGTACCAAATGTACCTACCATTTTAATATATTAGAGTAATAAAGCCACTGCCATTGAAGTAACATTAGGTATTATGAATTTAAATCTTTTATCTTAGTACAATCAACGAAAACGGTGTTACGAAAATCCCCCCAAAAAAAAAAGTCCAAAAAAAAGAACGAACCACAATATTTTTATTGTGGTTCGTTCTTTTTTTTGGACTTTTTTTTTTGGGGGGATTTTCGTAACACCGTTTCCGCCAAGCAGAGAGATACAGTATCTCATAAATGTGAAGGGCATAAGCGATGACGATCTCGATCGATAGTAATTAAAGTATCGAATTTAAGAAATAATCGATCCGTTTTATATAACAAGGGTGGATGACCGAAAAAAATCGAATATACGTTAACTGATTTACTGACCATCAAAATCATTTGTTTATAAATTAAAGCGATCAGTTCGTATGACACCACTTATTGTATTCATCGTAGAACAGCCAGTTTGAATCCAGCCTACTTAAGCAACTATATACTAAAATCTAACTAAATCTTCAAGGATAAGGTATTATCTTTTGATGTTCCATTAGATTTAACTACAACGTCGAATTCACTATATAGGTATACTAAAGATGTCATTAAAATTGCTGTGTGAATAAAAAATACTATTGTCTTAATCAAAAAGAGCAAATAAAATGCTAATACTCTTTGCGAGTGCCTCAAATAATATTTACAAATAATTACTTTTGTGAAACAGTCATTATAACATGCAAAGCATTGTCAGCCTCATGCGTAAGTAGTCTGTGCAACGTCTTGCATAAACTCAAATCTGGGACTCCAAATTAAAAGAGAATTCATTTTAAGGTCTTATAAAGTAGGCAGAATCACATTCATACTGTGAGATAAATGATGCATCTCTTCATTCCTTGCGAGGCTCGTTTTTTTAAGATTCAATGGCTGTCCGAAAGATTTCGATTTCGCAATTTTAATTTATAGCTTCACTTCGACGGCTTTTTGTCAGAGTCATTCTGGTGGGAATAAAATGTTTGGTTCTTGAACTTTGCAAAATATTTCATGTATTTTCTTAATTATGTACTTTTGCCAATTAATATTTGAGTTTCTTAAATGCTAGCTAATACGTTCTAAGCGCAGACTTCACATACAAAGATTGATCTTTAGGTATGTCTCTTTAGTGAGAATAAATTGGAGTATATTTGGTAAACCAGTAAACTTTCTCATCATAAAGACCCGGATATTATAATAGGCACATTTCTCAATTAATTTTTAGGAAACAAAATATTATACCCGGGGTTTGAATCGGGGTAAAAGTAGGGCAGGCCAATTACCTAACCTTTGGGCACCATAGGTATTTTATTTATTATGACTAAAATTAATATGAAACTATGCATTCATAAAGTGTTCTTTAATATTCATATAACAACATTGATCAAATATTGATTTCCTTGATAGAATGCAGAGCCATCTGTGAGAGGTGTAAACAACTAATGTCACGTAGCCAGTGCTGCCATCTTATAGTGTATCCATGAAACGTTACGTATATCTCTTAGATAGAAAGTTCTTCAAAGTAAAAGGTGGTGTTGGTGTCGCCAAAATAAGATACGCAGATTTTATTACATTTTATTAAAGTTTACTTCATGGGGTCAAACAGGAATAATAACATTAAATCAACAGTCTGTTACTTAGGACTTATTAGCTTAAAACTAATTAACAAGAAGAGTTACAATGTAGATGTGCATTAATTAGTAACTTACATAATATATTTTGGAATGGTAATAAGAGGATGCTACTTCAGAATCCAAGTGTTGGTCGTCTTTCTCCGCTGTTTGGTCGTCAGGCTTCGAAGGCAATGCTTCTGAAGGTTGAGCATCTTTCTTTTCATTAATTACTGGTAATGTGACCTCATTATTAATTTGATCAGTGGCCGATTTTTCTGGAACTACTGAAACTATGGCTGGAACTACTTGAACTGTTTCGACTGCTTCAGGTGTCTGTGATGGAACTACTTCTGTTTTTTGTTCTGGTTCAACCATAACAACTTTATCTCCTGAATCAATTACAAACATTTTTGGTTCTTCATTTGCTTTAATAGCTGAAGTGTCTTTCTCTTCATTAACCAATTTGCTCTCCTCACTTTCGTTTTGTTCGCTTTTTTGATAATGATAGTCATTGCCAGGGAAGTAGTGATTGATTTTAATACCGTGTCCAATAGGGTAAAAGAACCTGGTGTGATCAGTAATTGAAACGGCATGATCACCATGCTTGTTGACAGTTTTACTCACTACAGCATTGAATCTGAAAAGTAAAAATAAATCCGTATTAGACAGTTTCAGGATTATGAACTTGTATTCTTTATAAGTGGATTTTAGATTGCAAATGAAATTTGGTTAAAATTCCTCATCGAATTTGTTTAGTCAAACATAATTTAATTACGTGAAACGACTTTAAATATTCATATTGTTAACAAAATCATTGCAAAAATTTCATAAATGTGATAAAAAACGTGTTGAACAATTATGCTCACGGTCGACACCAGGGTCATGGTAAGCAGGTAGATTGTTTAATTACCCGTTGTGATCATCGGCCTGGTACTGCACCTTCCGCAGCGAGCCGTCTGACTCCACAAGGCTGTACTCGCCACGAACTCGGTCCCCATCACGTGTCTCATGATGATGTTTGTGATCACCAGTCTTCTTGTCCGACACGGAATATTCAAACTCATATTTAGGGTACGTCTGCAAATTAACATAATTGTCAACAGTCACAATTTCATTAATTAATCAAGTGTTAACAACGTTGCTAAGCACCCAAGCTGTCAATATGACATTCCGTTAAGTAATTCGAGATCGATATTGGTTGGGTAATTACAAATTCTAATGAGTACAAGTACATGCATGAGCAGAAATATGAAACCGTATCAATGTCCCTTTCTCTGCATATTTCAAGTAATTTGGTCCTTGAGAAAGAAGTTTTACTTACGTAAGGCTCGTATTTGTATCCGAATGCCGGGGAGTTAGGCGGGTAGTACACTTTTACTGTTTGCCATCCATGAGGAGTTTGTAAATTGTAATCATTCTTGTGATCATCAGAATCGTGAATTAGCACTGCTTGGCTGAATCCCATGAAGCAAATCGATAATAAAACCTGAAAGTTTTATATTAAACGATATTAAGGAATAAAATCAGTTTAAAATCGTGTATTTTAACTCGATTTTAAACTTATTTATGGTTCATTAATCGTAGTTTTATAATTAAACGATTTTTTATTTAAACCGTATTGGCTAACACCACAATTATCATATTTCAGAGCACACTGTTATGTCGAGCGGTTTTGTTACTAATACATGTTATTTTTTTAGGATCACACATTAACACTCCCGTTAATTTAAATTTGCCGATCTAAACTAAAACTTTAAATTAATAGAAAATCTTGGATTTTTTAAATTTTACCTTCCCGAACATATTGTGGCACTTAATTGGAACTGCCGCTAACAAAATGTAATAGACGACTGCTGATTAGAAAGAGAAATATAAACCATTTTATACTATTCCAATACTTATTACATAAATTCCGTAAAATTGTATTATTGACATACTATTGTTTGGGTACCTTAACGTTAGAATAGAGAGGAACTGTCCCTTGACAAACAAAGTTGATCATTTTCTCCGAGCTCAGAAAATTATATTCGATTTTTAAACCGATTAATGGCAGCCAGTAACAATTTATACCTGAATACTGGTTGAATGTAACATGAAGATCGCCTTTAATATGTTCTGCGAGTATATTTTTTCGGCGTATCCATATTAGTCTAGCCCGGAACTTTGGACCTGTTATCGTATCATCACAATCTGTGAGATCAATGGAGGCTTTGAGTACATATTTCTCGGTATATTTTAGTGGAGGAGAGTTGGATCATTCGATATGAATGTTACAAGTTAATTTTATTCCTATCTATGGTTACAATTTCATTTATTTTATCTTATTGTCACATCGTCACAACTTTGCAATATTTTTAATGTTATGTTGTACCATTTCGAGTTTGGTATGGCTATGGTATGTAAAATTCTTACAATCATTCCATTCTTAATACTTGCCTGTTTTAACGTCTATAATCATAATACTCTGAAGTGCGCAACTTGCAATGGATGCTGGCATAGTTGGGAGAATCAGTATATAATTCATGTTGTTAATCTACAGTGACTAAGGTTAAGTTCTACACTAACATGCAAGGAAGGTTAAGGTCACCGGCAGCATACGCCTTAGTTTACTTAAATCAAGTGTTTACTATGCATTTTTGCGTTCAACTTTCAAATTAAGCAGTATGTAGTTTTAAGAAAAACGCACATTTATGTTATCGGTAAAAATTAGGCTTATTAATTTAATATTTAACCATCCTCAA
The DNA here is from genome assembly GCF_022581195.2 of Helicoverpa zea. Lineage (NCBI taxonomy): Eukaryota > Metazoa > Arthropoda > Insecta > Lepidoptera > Noctuidae > Helicoverpa > Helicoverpa zea. Next base: position 5,136,196 of record NC_061456.1, on the reverse strand, counting down.
TTACTTACGTATTTATCAGTGTTTTTGACTGCCTCGTTGGTCTAGTGGTCGCAAGTCTAGTGGTTCAATTCCCGAGTCGGGCCGAAATCGCTTTGTGGGTTTTCTTCATCTTTCACAAAGCAGCCCGTAGTCTGGAAGTTGGTAATTGTTTGTGTAAACCCGTGCATCGGAGAGCACGTAAATGTCGGTCCTGTGCCTGATCTCTTTCCGGTCGTGTCGGATTGCCGTCCCATCGGGTAATGAGAGTGAAGGAATAGGGAGTGCACCTGTGTCTGCGCAAATGCTTGTGCACTATAATATGTCCTGCGCAGCTGGCTGATCTCCTTAAATGAGAACAGCCGCCGTGGCCGGATCGGCCGTGGACGCCCCATTATCAGTGTTTCTGACATACATTCTTTGCTTTTTGCCTGTTAGTTATTTTTTTAGTTTTCCTCAGAACCTTATAACATTTCAGTGTACAATAATCAATTATGTATCTAAAAAGTTCATATTAAAAGTCAGCCTGTTACCTGCGCTAACCTAAAATTAGCTCGAACATATTGCGTAGTTGACTGGCCACATTGAGATACAAAAGAGCCTGGGGCAAATTCTTGGCACTCTGCAATGACATGGCCTTAATATTTTCTCCTTGCACTTAAAGTTAATCCATGACCCATACGGTTGCTGCAAGCTTCTGGCCTCTTTGAGGGGACAGTTTTAAGGCTAGTTGTTTTGTTCTGCATATAACAATAAGCAGAGCATTTAGGCTTTGTTTACGTGACATACAGGAATGATTATCGTTGTACTTGTAAAGGTACCTATTCCAAAAAGCCTACGTTGACTCTAAAAGCATATAAAATTTCACAAAAGAGAGAGGATTTCTACGCTAGTGCTATCTCACGACATCTATAAAATTCAATAGACACGAGGAATCTTTTGTTCAGATAAACGTAGCGACATATTATATTTGCCAGCTAATTAATAAAAAAACTAAAACGAAATTTAATGAAGATTGTGTGATATGAATCAGTTAAAATGAGTTTTGCGATTTTTTTTATGCGTGAGGCATTTGTATTGCCACAGTTTGTAATACTCTAGGTCACACCAGCTTAACAGCTGATTCATGAAAAATAACAAAACGAAGTTATCAACGAACTTATTCGTATATTTCTTTAAATAAATAATTCAACATTCATTTTGGTCAACATTGCTTAGTTGGTAAGTAATTACATCTTAGTGGTGGTAGTAGTGGGCGGGAGCAGCCTTGACAACGACGGGGGCGGCAGTGGGGGCGGTGTTGTGCACCACCGCGTTGAATCCATTGTGGTCATCAGCGGAGTACTCCACGGTCCTGATGGAGCCGTCAGCTTCGTGGAAGGAGTAAGAGCCCTTCACAACATCTCCGTCGCGGGACTCCTGCTGGGACTTGTTGTCACCGGAGTGGCCGTCAGCAACCGAGTATGTGTACTCATACTTGGGGTAGGCGATCTCTTCCTGGTGAGCGGCTACAACCTTGGCAACAGGGGCTGCGTGGTATGCTACGGCGGGAGCGGCGTGGTAGGCGATGGGGGCAGGAGCGGCGTGGTAGGCGACGTGGGCGGGGGCGGCGTGGTAGGCCACGGGGGCGGCGTGTACGGCGGGCTGGTCGTGACGCACGATGTTCTGGGAGGACACAGCGGCGGCAGAGGAGTAATGGGCAGGGGCGGCGTGGTAGGCGACGGCGGGAGCAGCATGGTAGGCGACAGGGGCGGCGACGGCAAGTTTAGCCACGGGAGCGGCAATGGCTAGTTTAGCCACAGGAGCCGACTCATCGTGACGCACGATGCTCTGGGAGGACACCGCGGCAGCGGAGGAGTAGTGAGCGGGAGCCGCGAGAAGACCAGCCTGGGCCGCAGCCACGAAGGCGCACAGAGCTACAATCTGAAAAGTAATAAAATAGATTAACAAAATGATTGTTTTTTAATCTGTTATTACTCGAATATGCCAACTCAGTGCTAAACTTACTTTGGAAAACATTTTGGTTTATTCACTGATGTGATCAAGTTGAATGATGCCTGTAGTGACACTGGTCTACTTTTTATACTGATAAATGCTAGTACGATCAGCTGATTGTAGTAAGTAGTGGAAGTTGTCAGTCGAGTTCACGGCGACCTTGCCTTGTATGACATACATAGTTTGGCGAATCAGTCCATTCACTAAAACGTCGCGTCGCAAAGTTTAATGCTCCATAGGAGTATGCAAATAGTATAATTAATGGGACCATTATTTAATGTAATTGCACACTTCAAGTATGTATTGAACGATTAATATCGTTTTTCATAATTATATTTCAAAACCGCGAATCGACGGAATAATAAAAACGTAACGTAATTTCATACGTAGCGAAACAAAATTCGATAAACATAACTTGCTCTCCTATCTGTACGTAAATATACATATTTACCTGAACCTTGATTAAGCGAGAAATCTATGATATATAGTTTTTATGCATATCAAATTCCAATTTAACAATTATTTACCTATCTGTAACTTTTTCTAAATATCATTAGACTGAAAAGCTTTAAAACAATATGACTATTGTTATTTCTCTTAGCCAGTTCTGAAATGGATCAGTGAACGTTGTGCGTCGCGTAACTCTTTGACCTGACATAAGGTCGCCTGTAAGACTGCTTTGCAACAAATATGTGTATGTGTGTGCGGCTACAAGCTAGTGACTAGTATATAATCTAGACCTATCAAATGAAATCTATCATTAATTCTAAGATCTCATTCGTGAAACAACCAATCTTATCAAAATGTTCGCTAAAGTAAGGACATCAGAATTTATTGTAATTTAATAAAATTCCCATGTCTCAAATATTGTTTTAGAAATTAATGGGAAACTATGATTTACAGGTTTTAGCTATTTGTGGTTTAGTGGCGATGTGCCAGGCAGGTCTGCTGCCCGCCCCCGTGCACTACTCCTCCGCCGCCGCTGTCTCCTCGCAGAACATCGTGCGTCACGACCAGCCTGCCCAGCACGTGGCTGTCGCTGCCCCTGTCGCCTACCAAGCTGCTCCCGCCATCACCTACCAAGCTGCCCCTGCCGTCGCCTACAACGCTGCTCCTGCTCGTTACTCTTCAGCTGCTGCTGTTTCATCTCAAAACATTGTGCGTCACGACCAGCCTGCCCAACGAGTAGCCGTCACTGCCCCCGTCGCGTACCAAGCTGCTCCTGCTGTAGCTTACCATGCTGCTCCTGCTCCTGTTGCCTACCACGCCGCGCCTGTCGCCCGCGTCGAAGAGTTCAATGTAAGATAATTGGATTTTCGGTAATGTTTATCTAACTTCTTACTTACAAACAAACTAAATTTTTGATTGTTGACTCCAGGCTCACCCTCAGTACGAGTACAACTACTCAGTAGCTGACGGACACACCGGCGACAACAAGTCCCAGCAGGAGTCCCGCAATGGCGACGTGGTGCGCGGCTCGTACTCCTTCCATGAGGCCGATGGCTCCGTCAGGACCGTGCAGTACTCCGTGGATGACCACAGCGGCTTCAACGCGGTGGTGCACAACTCGGCGCCCACAGTCGCGCCTGCGCACTCCGCGCCCGCTCACTACTACCACCACTGAAGCATCTCACTAGTCATGTATCGCGCTCACCAAAACCATGTTCATTAACTATTATTTATTGCAATATACGAACAAGTTCGAAATATAATATTGGTTATCTTATTTTTCTGAGACAAATATTCTGGTAAAAACAATACTTAAATAAGTAAAATTATTTTCGACTTGCAAGCTCAAGGGTCATCTTGAGAAAAAAAAATTGATCTCATCCCATCTAAAACATAATATTACGATAAACTTAGAGCCAAGTTAAAAAATATGTAGATTCAAAATCAATATAGGATTCAGGTTTTGCGTAAAAAATAAATTGTACCAATTGTGTCAGATATTTGTACCAAACGAAATAGATCTCAAATAATTATTTGTCTAGTCTAGGATTGTGGGATTGTTGTTGTGTCTATAACTACGATTTATTTTGCCCATTCAAATAATTATAAGATACATAAGTTGGTATCTACTTTGCATTTATTTGCACATGGCCAAAATAGGTACTTCTTTGTCCTTCTGGCAGCTTCAACGTTATAGATTAGATTCATTCTCCAAGTAGTACTTTTCTCTTGACTTTTTCTTTTCGAATCTTTCGTGACAGTCTGACATTATGCTAATAATCAGGTTTCTAGCTTTGAAAAATTTTGAGAGCTTTAAAAATTGGTATAAGTCAGTATGACACTAAAGTTCACTCAATGCGCTCTCCATACTCAGGTCAGCTTGAAACTTACACTTGTTTTGTATTGTTTTCAGACACAAACGTGTTACATTTTTACCCTATGTATGTCTACAACTTTCAAAAGCTGTCCCCAATTTTTCAGGGCTTCCATCAGATCACCAGATGACCACCAGATCGTGACCAGACATATATGGGACCACCAGAGAAGTATGTTCTGTCAAATAAAATAGAATTTTGCTGATCGGTCCAGGCGAATTTCAGTAATCTGTGAACGTAGGTAGGTATATAAAAAACATTCTAATGAATTGAGAACCTTCTCCTTTTGAGAAGTCGGTTTATTATAGGTTTTATTGCGGTTTGAATATCAATATATAAAAAAATAAGAGATCGGTATCGTTCTTTTTTCTTTGAACTTTACCTGCACAGCATTTCTACACTTCTAGTCATCATTGTGGTGTACCGTCTGTTCGTAGCATGGTAATTTCGAATAATTAACTCAAGGCCAGTGCTAAGTGTCTTGGTGGTGTACTTAGTTATCTAATAAAACACGCTTTTGATTGTTTTGTCTTTTTCACAAGACTAGAAGTAATACTCATACTTGGAATATTAAATAAGAAATTTTTTATCACACTCATAATCTTTACATTTCATTTTTTATCAAATAAATATTTACTGACGAATTTATTTCAAAAAAGAGTATGTTATCAATTTCTTAGTCATTTATTTTTAAGAACTCTAAAGAACATTTCCGGATATCGCGTGTCAATCCCTCCTGATACGTCATAGCCTTAACCATCTCAAAGTTGACTAATACACTCGTAGCTATATGACTGACGAAAAGAGAAAACGGAGACGAAAGGAAAGGGCTCGTTCCGTTTCCGTTTTCAGTATACTTACCTCCCTTCCATTGAGGTGGTTACGTATCTTCAAATTATTCGAATTGTAAGGGAGAAAAAATGAAAATCTGAAATATTTATCGAACTTATTCGTATATTGCATTAATAAATAATAGTTAATGAACATGGTTTTGGTGAGCGCGATATATGACTAGTGAGATGCTTCAGTGGTGGTAGTAGTGAGCGGGCGCGGAGTGCGCAGGCGCGGCTGTGGGCGCCGAGTTGTGCACCACCGCGTTGAAGCCGCTGTGGTCGTCCGCGGAGTACTGCACGGTCCTGACGGAGCCGTCGGCCTCGTGGAAAGAGTACGAGCCGCGCACGACGTCGCCGTCGCGGGACTCCTGCTGGGACTTGTTGTCGCCGGTGTGCCCGTCAGCTACTGAGTAGTTGTACTCGTACTGAGGGTGAGCCTGGAGTCAACAATCAAAAAGTTAGTTTATTTTTAAGTAAGAAATAAGATAAACATTACTTAAAGCCCAATTATCTTACATTGAACTCTTCAACGCGGGCGACAGGAGCGGCGTGGTAGGCGACGGCGGGAGCAGCATGGTAGGCGACGGGGGCGGCGACGGCCACGTGCTGGGCAGGCTGGTCGTGACGCACGATGTTCTGCGAGGAGACAGCGGCGGCGGAGGAGTAGTGCACGGGGGCGGGCAGCAGACCTGCCTGGCACACCGCCACCAAACCACAGAGAGCCAATACCTGCAAAACAACATTTTTTAATTTACGTTTTCTTCTTTTTATGGGATAGCTCCCTTTTCTATTTTATATTAATTAAATTCACCAAATATTGCTTGTACTAATTATTAAAATAACTTTATTTATTTTTAAATAAATAATTATTGTTTTACCTTAGCGAACATTTTGTAAAATTGGTTGTTTCACTACTGTGATCAAACAATGAATGATAGAATTTATGTGTTAGATTTTGATTTTATACTATTCGCCAATTCGCATATGCATTAATCGTAGAACAGGCTTACCCGCCGGCGACCTTACGTGATAACATATAGCTACATAAAGCTAAACATTCACCAAATATTTCATAACGTATCTTAGGTAAAGCCTAACACTTATCAGGTTACATATGATCTATGTGACAATTTGTATTAGTAGTGCAGACAATTTTCATAATTAATTTAATAAGTATGCAAAACAATTTAATTAAGTGATAATCTTAGTAATAGTATGATAGAACTTAATATTATAAAAGACAAAATATGATTTAATTGAAAAAGTGTGACAAAATATGATTTAAGTTTTTGGACTACGTGTGGTTGTCAAAGGATGATGAGCCTTGATCCTTTAGTTTATGTTTAGATCCCACGAATTAAAAGTTAGTCTAATGATATCAACCCTCAACGAGCAATTCAAACAGTTAGAAGCAGTTTCCACGTATTTATTTTCGGAGACGTTGTATACTGATATCTCAAAATAAAGGTTTCAAATTCAATTATATAATAGTAATATGCACTTCAGGTGCTTTGCATTATTTTGCATTTATTAAAGGCTACAGTACAAACATTTATATAGAAAAATGCTCATCAAACACAATTACCACCCATTGATTTATTTTTTATTTGTTGACGAAAACCTCAACGGTGACTTACATCCACGACAAATGACGAAGCCGTCTTTACTAGAGTCATTAATTCTAATATTTAAATGTACCGCAAATTGTCGCACAATGTCTTGTAATTGCAAAAAAGTAGAATTGTTATGTATTTCATTATGTTAATGCATCAATAACAAATATCAAAATATTTTTTTAATGTTTTACCAACAACAAATCATGCTTTAATCAGCTGGTTTTTCATATATAACTTTTATTTTTTATCATTAAAAAATTTTACTGTTATTTTTTTTATTATTTAAGAATTATTCCTCACTGTTACCATTAAAAAAAGCTGTAAGTTATTATGAAAACAATCATTTTTTTTACTAAACACATTCCCTTTACGAATATGAGAAGCGGGGTAAAAAAATGGATCAAAAATTTAACAGCAAGATCCACATTTATTATTCTTTGACCTTTTCTTCACTTAAATCCGTTGGCGAAATTCGGTGCTCACATCTATACATATAATAAATCTGTAGAAAAGTAATTTTTGTACATTGAAGAAATTGACAAAAAAAATAGCCAGCATGTTAAAGAATAACTAACAGAACCCATTTCCATCATTTTTGTCATTTTTGTCTGTTTGTCTGTTTGTCTGTTTGTCTGTTTGTCTGTTTATCTGTTTGTTTGTTCGGGATTCACGTAAAATCTACGAATTAAATGCAGACAATGCTTATATACAAAAATTCTACGTAACTTGGGGTATTACTTAGTTTTTGTTTCATCGAAATCGATTCACTCTATCAAAAGATATGATTAATTATGTGAATTCAAGATGTAAAATATTACGACACGCAATCTATTTATCAAAACTGTACATTTGAATGTTGTACTTATATTAGTTGATCGGCCTATGTTAATCTTTACACAGAAAATCACACCTTTATAAGTATCTTCGGAAGAAAAAAAATATGAAAATTTTGTTTAGCCAAGGTTAAAGTAGCTCCATCTGTGGTAAATAAAATACATCATCAATTTGTCAAAGGAGCGAGGTGGTAAATGACAATATTACCATACATACTTTATAGAGGATTATTATTTCAACAGATGGAGTTGTGTATTTTCCGTAATTCACCATATTTTAACACGTAGTGTAATTTTTCGATAGACATTTCAATAGTGTTTGTCAGTTTGCCGTGCCACATCAAAATCCAACTATAATTATTACCTTGATGAAAAGAAAATTAATAGTTCTTAGCCAAATTTAAAACGGTGCCATCTAAATTATTTTTTGAACATTATGTCAAAAATGATGACTTTAGTGGAACAATTAATTATCATTGAAAGTTACAGATGGGGTTCATATCAGGATTTTTTCATAAACATAGTTTAGCTTATCTTCCACTAATGTGGTGGCCTTAAAACAAATTACTTTGAGTGAGTAGTATTAAGTAGACCTTAATTATTTTTTCTGATGCAAAATATGTAAACTTAATCCTAGAAGAAATGAGGATCTATCTTTCGCAAGCGCTGCTAAGCGTGAGGAAGGTAATGTAGGATTCTGTAGCTTTAAAAACAAGCCCAGATACAAAGTGCAGATAAGAAATGGGAGCTCTCTCTATTTAATACCATACACACGTAAAATGCTTTATGCGTCTGAAAACGTACAAATTACGCGCCGCATACCAGAGACATGCTTACTTTCAACTTCTGATCGCAAATACACTGTTCACGATTACGAACAGTCTCAGTAAGACCCGAGCCAAGTCTAAAAACCCTAAAAAACACCTTTTATATAAAACTACGTTTGATATCATTTAATCACAAAGACAGAATTGTTCTCTGTTGCAAATCCTATCCACCTATATCCTATCCTAATCCAGAATGCATTGCAGGTGTGCATTGCACAAAAACCAATGGTATCCTATTCGAGAAGTCAAAAGAGTTGACCTGCCAACGTCAGCTTCTGCGCTAAGCAAGTGTTCTTAATAGTACCATCAGAATTACATTCATCGTTGAATGAGGTGAATAAATTTTCAGAAACCACAATAACAGTAGGAGCCAAAGCGTATGATCGCTTCATAGAGCTCTGATTGGCCCCAGGTGACCAAGTCAGGTCTGATTTGTTCGTTCATCAGATCTTTGAAAGTGTTTCGGTGGATACTTACTGTCGTCCTGTTTACGTGTGACACAAAATATGGTATATAAACGTCCTCCGCAAGAGCGAAATTTTCCCGGTGTGCGGTAGTGACGCACAGTATACAACACTTATGTTTCTTTTGATTTGCTGGCTCCACCAAGAAATGACAAATTGCGAGCGTACATTCTGAAAATCTTGGCAAAACTACAGGTTTCAAGTACGGACACATGAAGTGGACTCACAGATACGTACATTTTGCCTATTCGTGAACTAATGCAAACATTTCGGTGGAGTCCCGGCTTAGGCCTCCCCCACATTAGGCGTGCGCAATCCTCGGGCGTGTGAGTAGCGCAGGGGCCGCGCGTGCGTCGCGAGCGCGTTGCGTGAGCGTCGCGTTTTGTTGCCCTGCGGCATTTGCAGCGCGCTCGCGGCGCGCACGCGCCGCTCTCCTTGACGTTTAACTGCTAAGGCGTTTAGCGGGCGGCGGGGATAGCAGGCGAAGGGGTAAGAACGCAACTCGAGCGCCGCGTGCTCGCCGCGAGCGCGTCGCTTGCACTCTTCACACATGCCGCAGGGCAGTAAAACGCGACGTTCACACGCCCGAGGATCGCGCACGCCTAATGTGGGGTCAGCCTTACCATGAGTAAGTGAAACTATCCTACCCTATGCGCCTGCAGATGATGATGACTCATTTTATCATCCATCCAGCTATTCCCCAACTATGTTGGTGTTGGCTTCCAGTCACCGAATCTGTTTTAGTACCAATATGTTGCTTGGAGCGACTACCTATCTACAATCCAGTCAACTACACAAGACGATATCCATATTATAGTAAGACTGACAGACTTTCTGGCTTCTGATTAGTCGCAGCAGCTGCAGAAAATGTACAAATGACAGCTTTATCAGACTCAAAGCATGTAGACATAGATTATAGCTGTTTCCTGTGAAAATTACTTACGCACCATACGTAATAATTTTCCAAATTGGCTGAACAACGTCACAAACTTTACTTCTTTTGTTTAGAAAAATGGTCACATCCACAACACAACCTTGATCAATGAATCTATGCGACTGCGAAGTGCTAATCCTAATTATACTGTCACGTGAAAGAATGCACCTACGAGATAAGTAGTATTTTGACGATTCTATATTGCCCACGCAGACGAAGTTGCGGGCAACAGCTAGTTTTACATACTCTCTTTGGTAAACAATTGAATGCAAGAATACCTACCCATTTGAATCGAAACAAAACACACGTCAATGACGTCATGCACGAAATGAAAGAGATAGATGATAAATAAGAAAGAATAAACAAATGTTTAATGAAACAAAAGACACGTCAGTGACGTCATGCACGAAATGAAAGAGATAGATAATATGTACGAAAGAGTAAATAAATGTTTAATGAAACAAAAGACATGTCAATGACGTCACGCACGAAATGAACGCGATGGATGATACGTAAGACAGAGTAAACAAATGTTTCATAAAACAAAAGACATGTCAATGACGTCACGCACGAAATGAAAGGGATAGATTTGTAAATAAGACAGAGATAAATAGATATTTAAAGCCATCTTCAGGAAAGACATAAGTCCAATTTCTTTGCATACGAAACTAATTCTAATGTTGAAGGACTTACGGTTGATATTTTCTAGAAGGCCTCTTAAAGGCAGCGCTATAATTTCGATAGCCTAAGCTGCATACGTGTGTGAAGAGAGCTTTCGAATTTATTATCCCGCGTTTTTATTATTCTTACTGTAGGTAACAAACTGTAGGTAATTCTTAATGTTCACAAATAGAATTGCATTTGGTGGGGATCGAACTCACAACCTCTCGATTGCCAAACCTTATCTATCATCATCAACAGCCTTTTCACTGTCCCACGTAAGCGCTGCGGCCTCTTCTCATACAGAGAAGGAATGAGCGTTAATCACCGGATTCTACGTGGATTTCAGATTTTAAAGTCCAGGTCTCTTCAAGATGTTTTCCTGTAACTTTACTTAGTCAAAAGTCTACATATAAGAGAAAAAGTTACATTGGTGTTTATCTGACCAGGAATTGAACGCACACCCGTACTTTAGAGGCTGGTGAATTTCATAAATTAGTATCGTGTGTTGCATATATTCATCAAGAGAACAGTAATCCGAAGTTATTTTATAAAGGGAAGAATAAATATCAATAATTTTCCGGAGCAAATCTCTGTCAATTAGGTAAGCCCATTACGACTTTTCATCACTAGGTATGCGTAAACTTAATCAAAATTGCAAAGGCGTTTACTTATTACGTATTTCAAGTAGCTATCTAATACTGGCAGTATCAGAATACCTAATTTGGCAGAAAAAATGAAAATCTAAAATATTTATCGAACTTATTCGTATATTGCATTAAATAATAGTTAATAAACATGGTTTTGGTGAGCGCTATACATGACTAGTGAGATGCTTCAGTGGTGGTAGTAGTGAGCGGGCGCGGAGTGCGCAGGCGCTTCTGTGGGCGCTGAGTTGTGCACCACCGCGTTGAAGCCGCTGTGGTCGTCCGCGGAGTACTGCACGGTCCTGACGGAGCCGTCGGCCTCGTGGAAGGAGTACGAGCCGCGCACGACGTCGCCGTCGCGGGACTCCTGCTGGGACTTGTTGTCGCCGGTGTGTCCGTCAGCTACTGAGTAGTTGTACTCGTACTGAGGGTGAGCCTGGAGGCAACAATCAAAATTACAATTAACTGATTGTACAGTAATCAACCAAACATTTTCTTAAAGTGAATTTCACTCACATTGACTTCTTCAGTTCGAACGATGACAGGAGTTGCGTGGTAAGCGACGGGAGCAGCGACGTTTATTTGTTGGGCAGGCAGACGGATGACATTTTGTGTTGAAACAGTAGGGGCAGAAGAGTAACTAGCGGGAGCAGCATTGTAGGTCACGGCGGTGGGAGCCGCGTGGTAGGCTACGGGGGCAGCAACGGCTATTTGCTGAGAAGGTCGTTCATGACGGACGATGCTTTGAGATGAAATAGCAGCAGAAGCAGAAGAGTAACGGGCAGGAGCAGCGTTATAGGTGGTTCTTGTAGGGTAGGCGATAGGGGCTGAAACTGTAATTTGTTGGGCAGGCTGGTCTTGACGCACGATGTTTTGGGAGGACACAGCTGCAGCAGATGAGTAACCGGCAGGAGCAGCGTTATAGGTGGCAGAGGTAGGAATCGCGGCGTAGGCGATGGGGGTAGCAACAGTTATTTGTTGAATAGGCTGGTCTTGACGTACAATGTTCTGAGAGGAGACAGCTGCTGCAGAAGAGTAACGAGTAGGAGCAGCTTGGAAGGTGATGGGAGCGGACTGGTAGGCCAAAGGAGCGGCGACGGCTACTTGTTGCGTAGACTGGTCCTGTCGTACGATGTTTTGTGAAGAGATCGCGGCAGTCGAAGAGAAGTGCAGAGGAACGCGCTGCAAACCGGCTTGGCACGCTGCTACAAACCCGTAAAACGCTAAGATCTGCAAAAATATATTTTTGGTTGTAATATTCACCACTATATTGATCTATTAATATTTAAAAACACAAGTATTTTTACTTTTGTGAACATGTTGATTAGATAGTTCTAGTAATGTTGCTAAGAACTGAATGATGCATGTGTCGTCTAGAAATTGGTTTATATACTTATTTGTTGACTGTAAAGTGATACCTAGGAATGTGTAAGAACTTGCAGAACGACCTCTCCGTAACATTATACTCTGTGACTTAGTTTTATACATAACGCCATTCACTCTGGATTTGTTGATATCCCATCAAATGCCTACAATATGCGATAAATAAACGACCGCCACTTTTTTTTTATAATTCCTTTTTGTGAGCTTCCCTTTTTCATGTGAAACTTCGGTTCCTGTTTCTATTGTGCGAGACACAGCATTATGCTGAGCGTTGCCCCTTTTCACGCATAAGTGACGCAGTTGCAGCGCTTTTCTTTTTTGTTTCACTGTTTGTTTTGTCCATTGTTTTAATTGTTTGTATTTGTGTGTGTTTGTTTTCTGCGTCATTTGTGTGTTAAATAAATGGTTTTTCTTTCTTTCTTTCTTTCTATTACTTTACAAGGCCTTCATAATTGTGCGTTTCTGTAACTATAACTGTTTATGGAAATCCATTATGGTATCGATAAACAGAAAACTTATCTTCACTACTTCAGCAACTATTCAGTTGTGTATGCAGGTTTAATTAAGGACCTTGGAAAGGGCTTTCCCGACCATGACTATTGATATGAGGAAAGTAGTGCATTGTTTAAATAAACTTAACGACCTTAGTCATATAGTTATGGGATTCGCAAAATTACAAAACTTTTGATTGGAATTCGTGTATTGCTATTACATAATAAGTTATTATCACAGTTCGTAATGACTGTCATAGACGACTAGTGAGATTTTTTAATGGTGGTAGTAGTGGGCGGGCGCAACGTAGGCGGGAGCGGCCTTCACGAGCACAGGGGCGGTGGTAGGGGCGGTGTTGTGCACCACAGCGTTGAAGCCGTGATGGTCGTCAGCGGAGTACTCCACGGTCCTGATGGAGCCGTCAGCTTCGTGGAAGGAGTAAGAGCCCTTCACGACATCTCCGTCGCGGACCTCCTGTTGGGACTTGTTGTCGCCGGTGTGACCGTCAGCAACAGAGTAGTTGTACTCATATTTGGGGTGAGCCTGTGATGAAAAGGAAGTAGTGAAAAATAATGAATAATTTTTAAGTACAGATCAGTAATTCAAAATGTATGGGTGTATCGACTTACGTCAAACTCTTCATGGGCAACGACGGGAGCGGCGTGGTAGGAGACGGTAGGGGCGGTGTGGTAAGCGACAGCGGGGGCTGCGTGGGAGGCGACGTGGGCGGGGGCGGCGTGGTAGGCTACGGGGGCGGCGTGTACGGCGGGCTGGTCGTGACGCACGATGTTCTGGGAGGACACAGCGGCGGCGGAGGAGTAATGGGCAGGGGCGGCGTGGTAGGCGACGGCGGGAGCAGCATGGTAGGCGACGGGGGCGGCGACGGCCACGTGCTGGGCAGGCTGGTCGTGACGCACGATGTTCTGTGAGGAGACAGCGGCGGCGGAGGAGTAGTGCACGGGGGCGGGCAGCAGACCTGCCTGGCACACCGCCACCAAACCACAGAGAGCTACGATCTGTAATAAAAATAAAAATGTTATAGTGAAATAGCTTGAAACTTTAAGAAATCACATTTTTATGTGTGAATTGATTGTTGTTTTTTTTCATTATTTATGATAATGAGTATTTTTGGTTGTTATCCTTGTAAAGGTAGCGTTCTTATTTATTATATTTTATATGTATGCCGACTTACTTTGGAGAACATATTGTTTTGCTTGTATGATCAAACAATGAGTGATAGATTTCGACTAAATTATTAGGCTTATATACTAGTCAACAGTTGATCAAGTTCATGTAATACTAGTTGTAGAGCGAGTTTACGGTGACCTTACTCTGTGTCACATAGTAACCATTCACTAAATTGGCGAAAGATTTTGATTAGGTAGTGAAAGTTTTTTTCAATAGGTATAGGCTCAGTCACTCAGAAGTAGTGTGGTATGTGTAAGTTACGAACTTACAATGTGGTTGAAACTGTAAAAATAATATAATTTTATCTTTTATGATAGGAATAACAATGGAATCCATCGGAAGTGCATATTTTGTTAAATACTACTTTGCTTCTACCTACCTCTATTTATGGTTAGGTTTTATTCTACTGTATATACACTATAAATGCGACAGTTTGTGAGAATGTATGTAGTTTGTAGGTGTGTAAATATATCTTTATAATGTGTAAATATATACACTGCACAGATAAACTATAAGATGGATTTTGATGAAGCTTGGCAGTGGTATAGCTTTTATCACACCAAAAACATATATGTAGCTTGGTTCCTTCAGAAATTGGAGGAAACCAGGCATGGAAGCATACAACGAATTTCTAACTTTTAGATTTGATTGAATTTCTAATCCGGGTAAATAGGAAAATTCATTATCACTTGCAGTGGACGGCAGATTTCTTTTAAACATGATAATTTTTCTTAAAGAGGTTATATTATTTTCTGCTTTGGAAAACCTTTGTCACTATCTCAATAGACTTTTCGGGTAAAAAAGCTTCAAAGTCTATCGAATAAGATATGGTAAAACATAAAGGTATTTATCTACATTCCATTAGATTGTAAACATGAGCAGGAATTAAAATGGAACTAGCATGTATTTCTTTATCCCATATATGTAGTCAGTACGACGATAGATTTTGGTCCAAAAACAGTTTCACAATCTCGTATAAAATTTCTTTCATACTGAAGATTCCATGTAGTGTAGGGTTGTAAATACCGAAATCGATGAGCGGTAAAAAGTAAAACTGGTTCAATATGTTAAGATTAAATTTTGGATTGTACATTAAAGACTTATTTTGTAAGACCTCACGATGAGTTACTTATGCAGTCTGGCGCGGCGCCCGCTGCGTTATCCTACATGCAATTTTTTATCTCATGCTGCTCAAAGCATTGGGTTCGTGATTCCGTCCTGAGGCGTGAAGCAGCGTCAAGCGTTTTTCACAGCACTTGTGCCTAGCGGTACGAGGTAGAGAGAGATTTAACTGGTGCAGTTGCTACAAACATGTACATCCATAAACTGTTACTAACTCTATAAAGAGAATGGTGAAATGAAAATCAACGAAGCTGCATCCAGCTTAAAATGTATTTAACGTCATATTTTGGTATGGTAACGCAAGCAACCCTATTCAATAAATTGAAATTACATGAGAAACTTTATTTTAACTTAGAAATTATGAAATTGATAGTTGCTTTGGTCCATGCTTTGGGTTCTGGCAAGGGTGGATCCAACTCTTAATGATGGTTGTGGACACATCCTTCCATTACAGTCGAAAAATCACATACATTCACATTCCATTATATTCATGTATTTGAGGGAGTATATAATAAAGAACATGAGGCTGTCTATAAGTTTTATAAGTGGGTAACATAAGGAAGTAGGTATATAGGGAGAGTACATAAAGAAGTACATAGAGGTATTATAAAAAAAATAATGTGGTCGTTACAGTAAAGTGGGACATCACAATAAATTGGGTTGTGGGATTGCCTACAATGTCTATACGGTAGATCAACTTATCTACTGCTGGGTTCTGGATGCACATGCATAGTTTGTCTTCCACGCTAATGTCCGAGATTATATAAAATGTATCTCAAGTCTATTATCTTTCAAGCGTCGTAAGATTTCATTATCAGCCTACAGCCATGGTGTTAAAAATATGTAGTTTAAAACTATGTAGAAATAACTTAATATTGATTTCTACTATGTTTTGTATTACCGTCATAAAAGCTTAGATACAAGTCTGTGACAAACGCAATAGTAATTTGTTAGATGAGAGTTTAGTAAAAGGCAAACATTTTGAGGATTTTTATATTTTTAAATAAATAAATATTTATTTAGTTCTAGTGGTGGTAGTAGTGGGCGGGTGCGACGTAGGCGGGAGCGGCCTTCACGAGCACAGGGGCGGCGGTGGGGGCGGTGTTGTGCACCACAGCGTTGAAACCGTGGTGGTCATCAGCGGAGTACTCCACGGTCCTGATGGAGCCGTCAGCTTCGTGGAAGGAGTAAGAGCCCTTCACAACATCTCCGTCGCGGACCTCCTGCTGGGACTTGTTGTCACCGGTGTGACTGTCAGCAACAGAGTAGTTGTACTCGTATTTGGGGTGAGCCTGTGATGACAAGAAAGTAGTGTAAAATAAAGAATATTTTTTAAGTGCACCTCAGCAATTCAAAATTTATGGGTGTATCGACTTACGTCAAACTCTTCATGGGCAACGACGGGAGCGGCGTGGTAGGAGACGGTAGGGGCAGAGTGGTAAGCGACAGCGGGGGCTGCGTGGTAGGCGACGTGGGCGGGGGCGGCGTGGTAGGCTACGGGGGCAGCGTGTACGGCGGGCTGGTCGTGACGCACGATGTTCTGGGAGGACACAGCGGCGGCAGAGGAGTAATGGGCAGGGGCGGCGTGGTAGGCGACGGCAGGAGCAGCATGGTAGGCGACGGCAGGAGCAGCATGGTAGGCGACGGGGGCGGCGACAGCCACGTGCTGGGCAGGCTGGTCATGACGCACGATGTTCTGTGAGGAGACAGCGGCGGCAGAGGAGTAGTGCACGGGGGCGGGCAGCAGACCTGCCTGGCACACCGCCACCAAACCACAGAGAGCTACGATCTGAAACAAATATAAAAACTTAAAACACTGAACGTCTTGAACAATATGACGCAAATGGCGTTTACGGCAAAAAAAAATTTTTGATTATTCACAATGTTACTTTTATTAAAAACGAATATTATATATGTCGACTATATATAAACTTACTTTGGAGAACATATTGTTTTTCTTGTACGATCAAACAATGAGTGATAGATTTCGACAAAATTATTAGGCTTATATACTAGTCAACAGTTGATCAAGTTCATGTAATACTAGTTGTAGAGCGAGTTTACGGTGACCTTACTCTGGGTCACATAGTTTGGCGAGTTTAAACCGTTCACTGAATTGGCGAAAGATTTTAATTAGTAAAAGTTTTTTATAGGCTCAGCTAACCGGAAGCTAAATGTACAAGTTATGCGGTGTTTAAAGTGGATACCAAAAATAATTTTCTTCTTTAAAGTACGATAGGAATTTTGGATTGAGTTCATCGGAAGTGTATAAAATAGTTATACGTAGGTACATAAAGTCATCCAAATTAAAAACTAAAATATTTACTATCTATTTAGCGCTCAATCCTTCTCCGTGTGAGAGGAAGCCTGTGCCCAGTAGTGCGACGACAAAAAGGCTGTGAGTAACATTTACTATCCTATAATTTATTATAAATGCGAAAATTTGTAAGGATGCGTCTAGTTTGTGCTTAAGTGTGTTAGCCACTTTTGCACACAAAAACTACTGGACGGATTTTGTGCCCACAGCGTTATCCTAAATGCAATATTTTATCCCATATTCCTCAAAGCGTTGGGCCTGTGAGACCGTCCCAAGGCGACAAGCAGCGTGGTGCACTAAACCAATAAAGAATATACAGTTTTTGACTGAATCGTACCTTTGACTAGCGAGAGACAGCATTATCAAGATATTGCTATGGAGATAAATTGATGGCAAAAAACATGAAATTCAAAAAACATAAATGATGGTGTCGGTGAGGCCACACGATGCGCTTTGCAGTACAGTGCACTGTGGCAGTGTAATTGTACATAGAGGTAGTGTAATAATTGCACTGAGGTGCCCAACACTTGTGAATAGCGAGACTGGACCAGTGCAGTTGCTACAGAAATTTAATGTCCTTCCATATATTGTTACTAATTTGATAAAGAAGAATGATGAAATGAAAATTAATGAACCTGAATAAGGCTTAAATATTGTGGAGGTTGTGGGCACATCCATCCGATAAAGTCGAAAATTCCCATACATTCACATTCATTAAATTCAGGTACTGAGGGAATGCATAATATATATTTATCTTTATATATATTTATCTCCTTACTAGCTGTTGCCCGCAACTTCGTCTGCGTGGGCAATATAGAATCGTCAAAATACTACTTATCTCGTAGGTGCATTCTTTCACGTGACAGTATAATTAGGATTAGCACTTCGCAGTCGCATAGATTCATTGATCAAGGTTGTGTTGTGGATGTGACCATTTTTCTAAACAAAAGAAGTAAAGTTTGTGACGTTGTTCAGCCAATTTGGAAAATTATTACGTATGGTGCGTAAGTAATTTTCACAGGAAACAGCTATAATCTATGTCTACATGCTTTGAGTCTGATAAAGCTGTCATTTGTACATTTTCTGCAGCTGCTGCGACTAATCAGAAGCCAGAAAGTCTGTCAGTCTTACTATAATATGGATATCGTCTTGTGTAGTTGACTGGATTGTAGATAGGTAGTCGCTCCAAGCAACATATTGGTACTAAAACAGATTCGGTGACTGGAAGCCAACACCAACATAGTTGGGGAATAGCTGGATGGATGATAAAATGAGTCATCATCATCTGCAGGCGCATAGGGTAGGATAGTTTCACTTACTCATGGTAAGGCTGACCCCACATTAGGCGTGCGCGATCCTCGGGCGTGTGAACGTCGCGTTTTACTGCCCTGCGGCATGTGTGAAGAGTGCAAGCGACGCGCTCGCGGCGAGCACGCGGCGCTCGAGTTGCGTTCTTACCCCTTCGCCTGCTATCCCCGCCGCCCGCTAAACGCCTTAGCAGTTAAACGTCAAGGAGAGCGGCGCGTGCGCGCCGCGAGCGCGCTGCAAATGCCGCAGGGCAACAAAACGCGACGCTCACGCAACGCGCTCGCGACGCACGCGCGGCCCCTGCGCTACTCACACGCCCGAGGATTGCGCACGCCTAATGTGGGGGAGGCCTAAGCCGGGACTCCACCGAAATGTTTGCATTAGTTCACGAATAGGCAAAATGTACGTATCTGTGAGTCCACTTCATGTGTCCGTACTTGAAACCTGTAGTTTTGCCAAGATTTTCAGAATGTACGCTCGCAATTTGTCATTTCTTGGTGGAGCCAGCAAATCAAAAGAAACATAAGTGTTGTATACTGTGCGTCACTACCGCACACCGGGAAAATTTCGCTCTTGCGGAGGACGTTTATATACCATATTTTGTGTCACACGTAAACAGGACGACAGTAAGTATCCACCGAAACACTTTCAAAGATCTGATGAACGAACAAATCAGACCTGACTTGGTCACCTGGGGCCAATCAGAGCTCTATGAAGCGATCATACGCTTTGGCTCCTACTGTTATTGTGGTTTCTGAAAATTTATTCACCTCATTCAACGATGAATGTAATTCTGATGGTACTATTAAGAACACTTGCTTAGCGCAGAAGCTGACGTTGGCAGGTCAACTCTTTTGACTTCTCGAATAGGATACCATTGGTTTTTGTGCAATGCACACCTGCAATGCATTCTGGATTAGGATAGGATATAGGTGGATAGGATTTGCAACAGAGAACAATTCTGTCTTTGTGATTAAATGATATCAAACGTAGTTTTATATAAAAGGTGTTTTTTAGGGTTTTTAGACTTGGCTCGGGTCTTACTGAGACTGTTCGTAATCGTGAACAGTGTATTTGCGATCAGAAGTTGAAAGTAAGCATGTCTCTGGTATGCGGCGCGTAATTTGTACGTTTTCAGACGCATAAAGCATTTTACGTGTGTATGGTATTAAATAGAGAGAGCTCCCATTTCTTATCTGCACTTTGTATCTGGGCTTGTTTTTAAAGCTACAGAATCCTACATTACCTTCCTCACGCTTAGCAGCGCTTGCGAAAGATAGATCCTCATTTCTTCTAGGATTAAGTTTACATATTTTGCATCAGAAAAAATAATTAAGGTCTACTTAATACTACTCACTCAAAGTAATTTGTTTTAAGGCCACCACATTAGTGGAAGATAAGCTAAACTATGTTTATGAAAAAATCCTGATATGAACCCCATCTGTAACTTTCAATGATAATTAATTGTTCCACTAAAGTCATCATTTTTGACATAATGTTCAAAAAATAATTTAGATGGCACCGTTTTAAATTTGGCTAAGAACTATTAATTTTCTTTTCATCAAGGTAATAATTATAGTTGGATTTTGATGTGGCACGGCAAACTGACAAACACTATTGAAATGTCTATCGAAAAATTACACTACGTGTTAAAATATGGTGAATTACGGAAAATACACAACTCCATCTGTTGAAATAATAATCCTCTATAAAGTATGTATGGTAATATTGTCATTTACCACCTCGCTCCTTTGACAAATTGATGATGTATTTTATTTACCACAGATGGAGCTACTTTAACCTTGGCTAAACAAAATTTTCATATTTTTTTTCTTCCGAAGATACTTATAAAGGTGTGATTTTCTGTGTAAAGATTAACATAGGCCGATCAACTAATATAAGTACAACATTCAAATGTACAGTTTTGATAAATAGATTGCGTGTCGTAATATTTTACATCTTGAATTCACATAATTAATCATATCTTTTGATAGAGTGAATCGATTTCGATGAAACAAAAACTAAGTAATACCCCAAGTTACGTAGAATTTTTGTATATAAGCATTGTCTGCATTTAATTCGTAGATTTTACGTGAATCCCGAACAAACAAACAGATAAACAGACAAACAGACAAACAGACAAACAGACAAACAGACAAAAATGACAAAAATGATGGAAATGGGTTCTGTTAGTTATTCTTTAACATGCTGGCTATTTTTTTTGTCAATTTCTTCAATGTACAAAAATTACTTTTCTACAGATTTATTATATGTATAGATGTTCTCCCCTTAGGGAGAAGGTAAATAAGGGAGTTTATAAAGGACTACTTAGGTGTAGTACCTACATAATTGGGACGTCGCATGCAAATTGGAGTAATAGGTACGCACATAACAACGATTAGGTATTTGGCCGGTATCAGACCGACTATTTTGATTTAGGGGTCCCACACAAAACTGCGAATTCGCATCGCATCGCAAACGGCCGATCTAATTCGTATTGCACATTCCTGCGATATTACGTCATACTTGGTGACGCCGCTTTTAAAATAAAAAAAAAAAAACAAAGTTTGTTGTATGGGAGCCCCCAAAAGATTTATTTTATTCTAGTAGTAGTTGTTTCGCTATAACAACAAATACCGAAATATTTTTTGTTATAGCGGCAACAGAAATTACTCATCTGTGAAAATTTTGACTCTCTAACTACACGGTTCATGAGATACAGCCTGGTGACAGACGGACGGCTTAAAAGACTTTTAGTGATATTAAACTCAAAAGCTCTTCAAATGAAGACATGCTCATTCTAAATTAATCAAAAAAGTTATCATTTTCAGTTCTTGACCTAAGGTTTGAGAAGTGTACTTTCGAGTAAAATAGTTCCCACGAAAATTCATAATAGTAACAAATGGTTGAACCCAGAATCTAACAGCAGTGCAATAATCTTTTTGCGCTACATCTTACGCTTTCTAAAAACACGTCCAATACGGCTGACTACACCTGAAGGTATATTGAAGGTTGCATTACAAGATTGCATGGGATACCAATCGGTTTGCCGTTTAAAATCTTATCGCAGAAATTCGCATCTAAAGTTCCTGTGGGAGCCCTAAATCAAAAATCATTTATTCAACCTTGGCTGCAAGACAGCACTTTTTGAACGTCAGAAATTTACAATAGACAGCCCCCAAAACGCCCACCCTTCACCACTTCCTATGTGTTTTTGCTGGGAAGAAGAAGTGGCGCAACAAACTCCCCAGCAACACATGTCTGTCTGTAGGTTAGAAGAACCTTAAATAATGTTTGATATGTACATTTGCAAACAATGTAATTTGTATTCCACAATAGAGGACAATATGCAATATTGACACAAAATTACAGTAAAAATTATTAATACACCACATGCTAGCTAGCACTCACCCTACATACCTTAACTAACTTAAGCATTTAATAAGTTTGATGAAAATAAAATTATAGCCTCAAATTATTTACACTTAATAGGATATAAGGGAGTGCCCACCTACATGTGCTATTCTTTTATAAACTAGTAAATTAGACCGCTCAGCCAGAACACAAGTAAAATAAAAAGAGTTTAAAAAAATTAAAAAATAAACTAATATATAGTCAGTAAGACGACCTGGCACCACAAGCAGCACCCGTTCACGAGGATAACGTGAGGATCAGCCATCGCCCCCCTCGCACATTTTTGAGGGAGGGAGGCAACCCGACCGCCGACGCTACCGCAAGCAGTGCCGTCTAAAGGTTTGGTTTCCTAGGAAAGCGGTGCCGTCATATAGCGGCCGTAATACAGCGGTGAATGACGTCACCAGAACGTTGTCTATGTAAACAAAATGGGGCGGTTTCCTAGAGAGCGGTAACTGACACCGTAACTTCAAAAAGCGGTGCCGCCATTTGCATGACGGCCGTCTTGACGGTGTCAGATAGTTTGGTGAACGTTTTATTGAAAGCGGTGAAGCTTTTTTAATACGTATTTGTGTTTTTTTTTTCGGAACAACGTCAAAAATTTGTTACAACTCTTGGAGCAGCGAGGACGACGAAATTTTAATAGATTTCTTTTGTAACCACGAAGCAATATATAATATAAAAAGTAAAGATTATAGAAAAAGACAACTAAAACAGAATTGGTGTCGTGAAATTTGAGAAATATTAAATAAAACAGGTTAGTAAGTATGATACAACTAACAAAAAGTTTATGACGGTGTGTTAAAACGGCCGTGGAACTTTCCAAATGTCATCACCGTAAAGACGACCGTCTATTTGAGTCCGTAATATGACGGCCGCTATATGACGGCACCGCTTTCCTAGGAAACCCAAGCTTAAGGGAGCATGACGTACTCACTGCTACACAACTCAATATCAAGATCAAATTATCAGTTCTCGCGAAGTAGTGGTCCTTATTTACTAAAATCCAAAACAAAGAATTAATACAAAGAATGTATCTTGTCAATAATGTAAAAACATTAAAAAAAAAGTAATAATAAATAAAAACAAAATAAATGTCATTGAGTCAAAGAGATTGAATGGCAGAAATTAAAATTATCCAAATAATATAGCTGTCTTGCGTTCATCATGGCGACCAACTATTTTTATCATTTAAATAATCATTGATGGTGTAATATGCCTTTTTTATAAGAACAGCCTTAACTTGTACTTTGAATTTATTAAACGGCAGTTCTAGTAAGGTCAGAGGGAGCTTATTATAAAAACAAATACCTAAACCCAGAAACACACAGTTTATGCTTATTTCTAGTATTAATGCTATGGACTTCACTTTTCTTGGTATATCAATGTAAGTTTATATACATTCACAAATAGCGGGTCAACTGTCGGCTGACTGTTTAACCTGCAGTGTGCAGGTTCTCTAAGGCAATGGCTTTGTGAAAAATAAATAATATGTTGAAACTACATAGGAACTTCAGTTTAAAATATACATTTTTGTTATATAAGTTTGTTACAAACACAACAGTATTTTTTTAGATGAGAGCTTAGTAAAAAGCAAACGTTTTGAGAAATTTTATATTTTTAAATAAATAAATGTTTATTTAGTTCTAGTGGTGGTAGTAGTGAGCGGGTGCGACGTAGGCGGGAGCGGCCTTCACGAGCACAGGGGCGGCGGTAGGGGCGGTGTTGTGCACCACAGCGTTGAAACCGTGGTGGTCATCAGCGGAGTACTCCACGGTCCTGATGGAGCCGTCAGCTTCGTGGAAGGAGTAAGAGCCCTTCACAACATCTCCGTCGCGGACCTCCTGCTGGGATTTGTTGTCGCCGGTGTGACCGTCAGCAACAGAGTAGTTGTACTCGTATTTGGGGTGAGCCTGTGATGAAAAGAAAGTAGTGAAAAATAAAGAATATTTTTAAGTGCAGCTTAGTAATTCAACATTTATGGATGTATCGACTTACGTCAAACTCTTCATGGGCAACGACGGGAGCGGCGTGGTAGGAGACGGTAGGGGCAGAGTGGTAAGCGACAGCGGGGGCTGCGTGGTAGGCGACGTGGGCGGGGGCGGCGTGGTAGGCTACGGGGGCGGCGTGTACGGCGGGCTGGTCGTGACGCACGATGTTCTGGGATGACACAGCGGCGGCAGAGGAGTAATGGGCAGGGGCGGCGTGGTAGGCGACTGCGGGAGCAGCATGGTAGGCAACGGGGGCGGCGACGGCCACATGCTGGGCAGGCTGGTCGTGACGCACGATGTTCTGTGAGGAGACAGCGGCGGCGGAGGAGTAGTGCACGGGAGCGGGCAGCAGACCTGCCTGGCACACCGCCACCAAACCACAGAGAGCTACGATCTGGAAAAAGAAAAGAATACAATTTATAGTAATGCCAATTTAAGGTTAATTGTTACTAAAATATTAATAATAAAATTTAAATATTATTATTTAAATATTTAAAATTAAAATAAAATAATAAAATTTCATTATGAATAAAGTTAATATCAACTTACTTTAGAGAACATATTATTTCACTTGTGTGATCAGACAATGAGTGATAAATTTGAACTAATATATTTAGTTTATATACTAGTCGACAGTTGATCAAGTTCATGTAATACATGTTGTAGAACGAGCTTTACGTTGACCTTACTCTGGGTCAAAAATTTCGCGACTCGGACCATTCACTAATTGGCAAACTATTCTTGTTAGAAATAAAACCTATTCTCAAAAGTAAAATATTAACAATTGTTTATGACCCAAAGGCTACTATTGTGGAGATCTCTATGTAGGAAATAATATTTTAAGCATGGGTAGATATCATAATTATTATGATGTTCAGGGAGTTATGGCTGGATCACAATATGTACACATTACGTTTGAATTAGTGTCTTTGGAGTTTGGTCTAATTAGAGCAGGCTTTCTAATGTAGGGATTCTAATTTACACATTATAATAAATACTAACTTTGCGTTGTTTAGGATAGAATGGTGTGACTAGTTATTTTGATTCTCCGTTGAATCTCAAAGACGAGCTCTTGAGAAAGAATTTACACTCATAATTGTTGTTTAACTAGAAAATAACACTTTAATAGATTCGTTTTCTCATTTTATAGTCTTTTTGTCAATGTATATTATACAACATTTCTGTAAGGTTATTCTAACCTACAGACAGACTGTCGCTGGGGAGTTTGTTGCGCCACCTGTTGCGACACTTTTTTCCAACAAAAATAGCTACATCTAATAGGAAGTGGTGAAGAGTGGCGTTTCGGGGGCTGTATTTTTATAATTTTTACGATCATTATGTGCAGTTCTGCAGCCAAGTTTCAATAAATGATTCTAAATGGACTATAAGTTGAGAGTTCAAGTCTGCCATCGATCGACCTAAAGGAATAAAATCAACTTTAAAGTCTATAAAGTGTTTCATTTTGGAGAAGACATACTTAATATCCCGCAGTATTATATGGGAGCCATCGTCCGTCACTTTCGTTACCCTCAATTTGTTTTATCAATGGTGGCTGTGATGCAATGGTTTTTTTTTTATATGGCAGACTGGTGGTGTTTGTATAACAGTTATTTCCCAATTGCTCATATCTACTGATCGTAGTACTAAGTACAGTACTCCTACATCGTACAGTACGTCTACATGTTTATCAACGCATCCATCTAATTTATTTATAACATTTCCTGCAACTCATTTCTTTTTTTTTAAAGAATAATTACGTATCTATTTTACTTTGACATATTTTTTTTTAAATTATGGTACGTTTCTGAAGGAGCCGAGAAAAGAGACATAGGTTTTCCCTTGTTCTGCGGTGTGAAAGACAATATTAATTTTACCTGGAACTATAGATTGAAATTCATTCATTTAATTGCAGCTCATTTCACAGCTGCAATTTTCAGATTATTAGGATAATTATTATTTCGTTTCTTCTATAGTAAGAATGTTTGTAATTTGACAAATAAGTTGATTTAAAATATTTTGCATTTTCATGATTGGAGGATACTAGAGGTATATATACTTCATTTGAGTAGTCACTTATCTTAAGGTATACAATGATGATAAAACCTTCTATACAAAAAAGTATTAACCAAAGGACAATGGGCGATTCCGGTCCAAATGCCCACCACGAACGAGATCTATATGGCTAGATAGCCCGTTAAATATAGAACATTTTTTGTTATGAAAGTAAAAAAAAAAAATATAATGCCAGAAAAAAGTTATAGCAAAATCAAAAAACTCATTGCATAGATTTTATCAATTTCATTTTTTCAATTACTTTTCGTGATGTTCGATTTTCGTACTTTCTGACAAAATAGAATTGTTCATTATTAGAGAGAAGACAGTTACATCGAACTTTCTTAGATCCAGGCACCGCTGAGTATATTCAAGCACTTCTGGCGCCTCAATTGGTTAGTGATTCGTCATCCATCGGGCAAAAATATATGGGTTGTTTATATGCAAATGTGTCTTACTCATCTTAGTTTTAGATAAAGTGCGGAAATGGAAGTGGAATAAAATAAAAAATAATAATGATAACATACAAAAACTACCGAAAATTAAGAATACATTTTTGGCTATAACTTTTTTTTGGCATTGTTTTTTTTTTTACTTTCTCAGTAAAAGTTACTCTAAATTAAGTGGACTATTTAATTATATAGGTCTCGTTCGTGGTGGACATTTGGACCAAACTTCATACATTCTTGCCCAATCTCCTTTGTCATCAATCATTACCTAGGACAAGTAGTCCAATTAAGCAGGTCCAACTTCGAGAAAGAATCGTTCGGGAAACTACGCAATATCTTTTCGTTCGACATACCTCAGTGCCTGAAGACGAAAGTCTTCAATCAATGTGTGTTACCAGTGATGACTTACGGCACCGAAACGTGGTCTCTCACTATCGGCCTCATCTCAAAGCTCAAAGTCGCTCAACGATCTATGGAAAGGGCTATGCTCGGTGTTTCTACGTGATCGAATCCGAAATGAGGAGATCCGTAGACGAACACCGATATAGCCCACCGGATTAGCAGGTTGAAGTGGCAATGGGCTGGCCATATTGCTCGCTGAGCAGATGGCCGTTGGGGTCGAAAAGTGCTGGAGTGGAGAATAGCGTAGGAGTAGCGTAAGCGCAGCGTAGGACGTCCACCAACAAGGTGGACAGACGATCTTATAAAGGTCGCCGGAAGACGCTGGATGCAGGTCGCCTCCAACAGATATCTGTGGAGATCTAAGGGGGAGGCCTGTGATCAACAGTGGACGTCCTATGGCTGAGATGATGATGATGATTTATTTAGAGAACTGCAACTGGGTTTCATGACACCAGTCTTAAGCGTGTGCAATTCAAATCTCATCTTAGCTGCTGCTGAATACTTGACTACTGTATCAACCTATCATTTCTTCTTTTTAGGGCCATCGTATATGTTAAAACTCATTCTGAATGGGCAGAAACACTAATTGGGGTTATAATAATAATTGAAATTTTGTACTATATTAGTCGTATGTACACCAGGTTTGTAAAAAAAGATCCAAATAAATTTTCCTTAGCAAATAAAACTATAGTTTAATTTGCTAAGGAAAATTTTTGGTCTCGTTTAGTGGTGGTAGTAGTGGGCGGGTGCGACGTAAGCGGGCACAGCCTTGACGTGCACGGGGGCGGCGGTAGGGGCGGTGTTGTGCACCACAGCGTTGAAACCGTGGTGGTCGTCAGCGGAGTACTCCACGGTCCTGATGGAGCCGTCAGCTTCGTGGAAGGAGTAAGAGCCCTTCACAACATCTCCGTCGCGGACCTCCTGCTGGGACTTGTTGTCACCGGTGTGACCGTCAGCAACAGAGTAGTTGTACTCGTATTTCGGGTGAGCCTGTGATGAAAAACAATTGAGATATAAGTTCATGACAAAATGTGGAGGATTAAATTGTGTTGTGTTCCTTGAGTACTTTTAACTTACGTCGAACTCCTCAGCATGGGCTACGACGGGGGCAGCATGGTAGGCAACTGGGGCAGGAGCGGAATGGTAAGCAACGGCAGGGGCGGCGTGGTAGGTGACGGCGGGAACAGCATGGTAGGCGACGGGGGCGGCGACGGCCACGTGCTTTGCAGGCTGGTCGTGACGCACGATGTTCTGCGAGGAGACAGCGGCGGCGGAGGAGTAGTGCACGGGGGCGGGCAGCAGACCTGCCTGGCACACCGCCACCAAACCACAGAGAGCTACGATCTGTAAAAATAATCATGTTATGATAATTCCTGTCTTTAATCCTTACACCATTCGTGTTTTGCTATGTGTAGTACTTACTTTGGAGAACATGTTGAGATATCTACTTGAGTGATCAAATGCTTAATGATAGATTTCGATTTGTGCATTTGGTTTTTATACCAGTTGACACTTGATTGAGTGTAGGCCGTAGAGGTAGTCAAACTAGAATTTTTGCAACCTTACGCAGCGTTGGTTTTACGAGTCACCCTTTCACTTCAAGGTTCCAAAACAATAGGATGAATTAATACAGTGCTTTCTACCTTTTTCATAAAGTTGAACAAGAAAAAAAAAGTGTTTTTTTTTGTCCGTGGCCCGGCAAGCCCTGATGGCATTGTTAGAAGATCAAGATCTATTAAACTGAAAATTGTATTTGTGAATGAAAAGTAAATTTTTACTTTCGTGAAGACATTTCATTCTTATTAACTTGACACGGGTGCAGCTTAAATCATCTTTTATAGATGTAAAGCCACTGATGACCACCGTAGGGTGGGGTCTGTGGGCGGTGAGTTCGGGTGGCTCATCGTCCCTCTGTCTACTTAGACGACAGACCCGTGTCGACGGCGCGCGTTGTTCCACGCGCTTCTCAAAGAGATGTCAGCAACCCCAGCGGGGCCCAGTAGGGCCAAGGCCTGCCGGGGCTGCGGGTTGTTCGAAAGAGATACCGCGGCCCTGGTACATAAAGGCCTATGACGGAACACGACGGTTTTTAGTCAGTAAGAGTCTGACACTCCCTCACCGCTGCTAACCCACAGCGGGGGGTCATTTGATGATTTTTGAGATCGTTAAAAAAAAAACCGGCCAAGTGCGAGTCAAACTCGCACACGAAGGGTTCCGTACCATTATTTATAAAATGAACAAAAAAATCACGTTTGTTGCGGCAACAGAAATACATCATCTGTGAAAATTTCAGCTCTCTAACTATCACGGTTCATGAGATACAGCCTGGTGACAGATGGACGGACGGAAGGACAGCGGAGCGAAAACAATAGGGTCCCGTTTTACCCTTTGGGTACGGAACCCTAAAAAGGCCACTGATGACAGTTCTGATGTTAGTTATCTACATATATTAGTCAATATTAAATTTTATTTCGTTAAAACGTAAGTAATTATAATAAGTATTCAACTAAGAAGACGTTTAGGTTCCTTGGGACATCTGTCAATGTTTGGCCTCGATTGAACGGTGATTTTATTTAAATAAAAACATCCAGTAACGTTCCTCATCCTCCAAATACCCACATTTTCGCGACTCTATGAGGAGGTTTGCCATTATTACATCTCCTCTCGTCATTTTCTTCTCCATGTTTATACATCTTATAAATTTTGCATCATGAGAAAGAACAATATCCATATAATCAGGTGCTATTTATATGGCTACACATTTGCTATATCATCCTATACATCTTTACAAATAAAACGACCTTCACCCATATGTTTATTGGATGAAAAGTACTTTATGTCTGTAATATATTAAATAATATATCGCTGGTGGGTTGGCTATAAACAAATGGCGAAACCATATTTAGTAAAGAAAATAAAAATAAATTTTAAACAGTGGACTCATTAGTTGGTGAAGGTCATTTCTAATCATATCGACAAGTAAATTATGCAATTTCTAAACTAATATTTCCTATTAAAGCTTTGTATATCACCTTGAGTGGAATGCCTAAACATTGAACGGAATATTAATAAGGCAATTCAGACATTGACATAAAATTATAAATTAATTCTTACATGACATCTTTTTCGTCAACTGTTACTAATAATAGCTCAAATATAAATATCGGATCGGAATTTCAAAGGGTAAATTAAATGCTGTAGTTTAAGTATCGAATTTCTTCTGTATTTAGCACATAGTTAACAACAATATTATACACCTAAAACAACTTTGGCTTTTTAATGATGGTAGTACTGGAGGGCGGGAGCAGCCTTCAGGAGAAGGGGGGCAGCTTTGACATGTACGGGGGCGGCAGTGGGAGCGCTGTTGTGCACCACCGCGTTGAATCCGTTGTGGTCATCAGCAGTGTACTCGACAGTCCTGACGGAGCCGTCAGCTTCGAGGAAGGAGTAAGAGCCCTTCACAACATCACCGTCGCGGGACTCCTGCTGGGACTTGTTGTCGCCGGTGTGGCTGTCAGCAACCGAGTATGTGTACTCATACTTGGGGTGAGCGATTTCCTCTGGTTGGGCGGCGAGAACCTTGGCGACGGGGGCTGCGTGGTAGGCGATGTGGGCTGGAGCGGCTTGGTAGGCAACGGGGGCCGGAGCGGCGTGGTAGGCGATGGAGGCAGGAGCGGCGTGGTAGGCGACGGGCGCAGGGGCAGCGTGGTAGGCGACGGGAGCAGCCAGGATCTTAGCCACGGGAGCAGCTACGGCGATCTTAGCCAGGGGAGCGGCCTGGGCATGAGCCTCATCGTGACGCACGATGCTCTGGGAGGACACCGCGGCGGCGGAGGAGTAGTGGGCGGGAGCCGCGAGGAGACCAGCCTGGGCCACGGCCACGAAGGCGCACAGAGCGACGATCTGAAAATTAATAATAACACCGATTATAATATATCACTAACACTTTATATGCGTCAAATATATATTTTCAATAATACAATTTTCAACTTACTTTGGAGAACATGTTGATACTTTTGTGATCAAAAGGTGAAGTGATAATCTATATTTTGGAGCTTATCTATTTATAACGGCATGTTGCGTATTAACTAATTCTAGTATAAGTAGTGGAAGTTGTCAAACAAGCTTTAGGCGACCTTGCTTCAGGTTATATGGTCACAATATCAATACGTTCACTGAAGGTACATCGCTGATTGCAAGAAGTTTCATAAGTGGAATGTCATTTAACTATAACATAGAATTATTATTAGACAGATATCGATTAATATGAAGGAAGAAGAAAGTCCAGGTTCGTTGATTTGAAACCAGAATAAGACCTGCATTTTTATACTTTACGATTTATTTAAAACTAGTCCTTATGGGAACAACTAGGAGGCTACAATTATTTATTTGTTTTTTTTCTGATTGATATTCACTCCGCTTCGCTTCGCCTGCACACTAACTTATCCGAATCGCAATACTCTCAATAGGGGTGTTTTCTAAATGTGTATTTAGTATCATTTTTCCCGTTGAAGTCTTCATTGGATTTGATTTTGTTAAACGATCTTATTTCACCATCTTATTTATAATTTTGTACAAGTAAAATGGTATATTTTTTGTGAGCTTTTTATTTCACACATAACTCAGCCATTTTAGGCATTGCATACTTAGAATTAATAGACATAGACGAATTTCATAGATTGCTGAAGATTTCTATACCGATGTAACAAAGATGAAATATTTTTTATTCGTCTGTACAATAAAGGTTATTTTTTACACTGGTAGAAATGAACACTATCCCCTAATAACATATACTTCAGGGCCGAGAAGAAATTGCCCCGGGACGCTAATAAAACTGCGGAAAACCAAGTGCTGCAAAATATACAACTAATATTGGCTGGGATCGGCATCGACATTCAAAAATTAACGAAGACTCTTTCACTTGCCCGGTAAAATATTGGACGTGATGAAATCTTCACCAAAAATGAATATGTAGGACTAAACATACATAAATGTGAACAGTTTCTGTAGCCTACAAACATTTTACAAATCAAACGACCAATCCATTTTGCAGAGTATATTAAATTCATAAAGTGGTTGAGAACATTTCAATAATTTTCTATTGTAAAAGACCAAATCTGATAATGTAGGCACAATATATCTATTTGATGCAGTCTTTAGGAACATTACTTACGTTACGTGCCTACAAGTTTCTTTGCGAAAAATGGCTTTACCTTTTGACGACACGTGATATTGAATTGATAATGCCTTTAGTCGAATTCAATCAATCGATCAAAATATCACTTAACAATATTACTAATATTTAACAAGTATTTTCTAACTTTTGAGGCATATTATTATAACAGATTATTTATTAGGTATGTCGTAGATAGAACTAAATATACTTAAGAATCCGCGCCATGCGATCATGAAGTATTTTTTTACTTAAACTGTCGGTATGCAATTAAGTCCGTCGGCGTCGGTTCAACTGTAGGGAAATTATGCCCGTTTTCACCAACAACCTCTTACCGTTTCCCTATCTAAATGCTACTTTTAATAAGGACCCCTCCCAATTTGACACCTACCTAAATTCATTTTCACCACACTTATACATGGATCCCTTAAGTAAGTGACAGATTACTAGTTCTACAAACGATAATGCAAAGTCGATATTTTATCGATAAAATGATTTTTCTGTACTTCTTAAGAAATAAACGTCTATCGAGTATATATTACTAAAGCCTGTGAGTTTTTGTTCTTGTGATGTTATTTTAATTTAACTTAAACTACATTACGCTATGTTTTATGCAATAAAACAGTAAAGAGGTTTTCTACAGGTGATTTTTTACCTATGTCATTCGCGCGTTTGTCAAATTGACTGATGTGTATGTGTACATAGAGTGAGGTTAATTTTGGGTTTATTATTGTTGAATAGATAAGTTTATTTTGGCAGAGAAGAGAAAACGAGGATAAACCTTTCTTACAGAAGAAAAAGACAAGCTAGTGAAATTGTTGACGTCTCATAGAGACACAATATTAAACAAAAAACGGATGGGACCACGAACGAAGCCAAAAACAAAGCTTGGATCCAGTCACAAATAGTTTTAATGCGATAGGAACCGTTTACAGGTAAATGTGAATAATATCCGTGTATAATAATATAGTGTATTAAGATATTGCCGTTCAACTGTGTTCCTTGTTGGCTTCATTGTATTTTTGTTCTCCATGAGTTGATAGATTTAAGTATGGGGTTAAAATTATAGATTTATTATATTTATTTGGTTTCAGGTGGTGAGAGAAATTGGAAAGACGTGTAAAAACATGCTGCGCCCAGCCCACCCCAAATTGAATTGGTGCAGGAGGATGATGATAATGTTTGGTACATCATATGAGGACTAATATTAAAATATTTGTTTACTATCTTTGTTTTAATTTACATAATTTATTATGTTCAATGTTAGCCTACTTCTTACCTCCAGAGGGTGTCCCTTATCACCTAGGAGATAGGCTCCTCCATATTCACCATTTTCGAATCATTGGTATCTACTGCAGTTTTGGTATTTAAGGCCTATTTAAACCTGAGCGATATTCGCTGCCGCTGTGGGTAGAGGTAGAAACCGCGCGGGTTTCGCTCAGGTATTTAGTATCAAGTATAGTTACCGGCACGGATATTGAGCTCTCGGCGGAAGAGTGGGGATCGCTTTGCGCACTGTACACATAAGGCAATAAAACAATAAATGGCTTCTGCGCAGGTGAAGGTCAGGGCTCAATATCCGTGCCGATAACTATATCGCGGCTAGAGCGACCTGAGCGATATTCACTGCCGCTGTGGGTAGAAGTACATACCGCGCGGCAGCAGCGGCATGCATCCCGAACATCAACAGTAATATTATCGCATACCCACTGGGTTTCCTCTGCCGTAGACGGTAGCGAATACCGCTTAGGTCTGAATAGGCCTATAGTTGTCCCGGCCACCGCGAAACTACATCAGTGATTACTAGCTTTGCATCAGTTATGGTCTGTGTATTTATGGACATGCAGGACTATTTTTGAATAATTCAGCGACATCACGACCTAGCAAGTGCATTCATAGCAATTGATAACCTATAATCTTATAAAAAAGTCATGATCATCGTACTTATTTCTCAGTCATCTGCTCTTTCACGTAAGATAGGTGGTCTTCTAATGATTATTATTTTACATATCCACAACCTCCACAGCTTCTAAACTTTCTAAAAGTTTACGTTTCATTTCACTATCCATCGCCAGAAACGGTTCAAAATATGTCTGTATTCTGTCATGATAATGATAGGGGTTGTTTAAGCAGGCATCAATCGGGCCCCCAAGTTTAAGTGAAATTTTAAGGTTATAATTGACACCTAGACTTTGGTGAAAATGAAATTCTTATTAAGTGTTCCGTAAATGCTCCCTAAATTTAGGTATTCGTTGGTGAAAACGGGCATTAGTTCCCTAGAAATATGAATCAACCAATCCATATTTTTCTTGTTTTGTTCTGTTTCAACTGTGCACTGCGGTAACCAACTGCTTTACTTCTCTTCTATGATTAGACAAACATAAGTTCAAACATTTCTTTAGACGCATGTATATCGGGTATGTCGTACCTAATCACATTAAATACTATCACATATACTTCATTATATTCTATGGCGAATTGTAATAAAATTAACCTAATCCATTCAGTGGTTTGGCCACAGGAGTCATTTTTCATTTTCAAAACTTACAACATCATGTTTAAAGCAGAGATAAAGTTAGGAGTATCAAATGTTTTGACCAGTTGACGGCTGTCAGTTTCCAAGGGAAAATTTATATTTTGTAATAACTGACTCTTATATGGTGTTCTATGTGATTAGGTACGACACACCCAATATGTTTTTAATAGCAGCCAAGAAGACGCTAGAACTACCTTCCTTACTGCATCTCCGCTCATCTTTCCTTCCACTATGGAAGTTACCTATTTGAGATAAGAGGTTTTGATGAATTGATGTAACAACAAGTTTATCGAACTTATTCGTATATTGCAATAAATAGTAACTTATTTACACTATCAACATAGTTTTGTAGAAAACAATATTCATGCGTATTTTCAGTCAGGAATCTTAATGGTGGTAGTAGTGGGCGGGCGCGGCGTAGGCGGGAGCGGCCTTCACGAGCACAGGGGCGGCGGTAGGGGCGGTGTTGTGCACCACAGCGTTGAAACCGTGGTGGTCGTCAGCGGAGTACTCCACGGTCCTGATGGAGCCGTCAGCTTCGTGGAAGGAGTAAGAGCCCTTCACAACATCTCCGTCGCGGACCTCCTGCTGGGACTTGTTGTCACCGGTGTGACCGTCAGCAACAGAGTAGTTGTACTCGTATTTGGGGTGAGCCTGTAATAAAAATTGTTATGATATTTCATATATATTTTAAACTAGCTGTTGCCCGCAACTTCGTCTGCGTGGGCAATATAGAATCGTCAAAATACTACTTATCCCGTAGGTGCATTCTTTCACTTGACAGTATAATTAGGATTAGCACTTAGCAGTCGCTTAGATTCAATGATCAAGGTTGTGTTGTGGATGTGACCATTTATCTAAACAAAAGAAGTAAAGTTTGTGACGTTGTGAATATCTCTGGATCTAGTCAGCCAATTTGGAAAATTATTACGTATAGTGCGTAAGTAATTTTCACAGGAAACAGCTATAATCTATGTCTATATGCTTTGAGTCTGACAAAGCTGTCATTTGTACATTTTCTGCAGCTGCTGTGACTAATCAGAAGCCAGAAAGTCTGTCA
This sequence comes from Helicoverpa zea, assembly GCF_022581195.2. Lineage (NCBI taxonomy): Eukaryota > Metazoa > Arthropoda > Insecta > Lepidoptera > Noctuidae > Helicoverpa > Helicoverpa zea. The sequence continues at coordinate 5,100,200 of NC_061456.1, read as the reverse complement.
GTCTTACCATGGATAATGTCTTGTAATGTGACTGGATTGAAGAGATCAGATAGGTAGTCGCTCCAAGCAAAATATTGGTACTCGAACAGATTCGGCGACTGGAAGCCAACACCAACATAGTTGGGGAATAGCTGGATGGATGATGAAATGAGTCATCATCATCAGCAGGCGCATAGGGTAGGATAGTTTCACTTACTCACTATGGTAAGGCTGACCCCACATTAGGCGTGCGCGATCCTCGGGCGTGTGAGTAGCGCGGGCGTCGCGAGCGCGCTGCGTGAACATCGCGTTTTGCTGCCCTGCGGCATGTGTGAAGAGTGCAAGCGACGCGCTCGAGGCGAGCACGCGGCGCTCGAGTTGCGTTCTTAGGGCCAGGCCACAACAGTGCGTTGCGGCGTCGCATCGCAAAAATCAACGACGCATATCATATTAATCGCATAGCTGTGCAATGTTGTTTTTGCGATGCGACGCCGCAACGCACTGTTGTGGCCTGGCCCTTACCCCTTCGCCCGCTATCCCCGCCGCCCGCTAAACGCCTTAGCAGTTAAACGTCAAGGAGAGCGGCGCGTGCGCGCCGCGAGCGCGCTACAAATGCCGCAGGGCAGTAAAACGCGACGCTCACGCAACGCGCTCGCGACGCACGCGCGGCGCCCGCGCTACTCACACGCCCGAGGATCGCGCACGCCTAATGTGGTGGCCTAAGCCGGGACTCCACCGAAATGTTTGAATTAGTTCACGAATAGGCAAAATGTACGTATCTGAGAGAGTCCACTTCATGTGTTCGTACTTGAAACCTGCAGTTTTGCCAAGATTTTCAAAATGTACGCTCGCAATTTGTCATTTCTTGGTGGAGCCAGCAAATCAAAAGAAACATAAGTGTTGTATACTGTGCGTCACTACCGCACACTGGGAAAATTTCGCTCTTGCGGAGGACGTTTATATACCATATTTTGTGTCACACGTAAACAGGACGACAGTAAGTATCCACCGAAACACTTTCAAAGATCTGATGAACGAACAAATCAGACCTGACTTGGTCACCTGGGGCCAATCAGAGCTCTATGAAGCGATAATACGCTTTGGCTCCTACTGTTGTTGTGGTTTCTGAAAATTTATTCACCTCATTCAACGATGAATGTAATTCTGATGGTACTATTAAGAACACTTGCTTAGCGCAGAAGCTGACGTTGGCAGGTCAACTCTTTTGACTTCTCGAATAGGATACCATTGGTTTTTGTGCAATGCACACCTGCAATGCATTCTGGATTAGGGTAGGATATAGGTGGATAGGATTTGCAACAGAGAACAATTCTGTCTTTGTAATTGAATGATATCAAACGTAGTTTTATATAAAAGGTTTTTTTTTAGACTTGGCTCGGGTCTAACTGAGACTGTTCGTAATCGTGAACAGTGTATTAATTGCGATCGGAAGTTGAAAGTAAGCATGTCTCTGGTATGCGACGCGTATTTTGTACGTTTTGGCGATTATCACACTAAACTATGTTTATGAAAAAATTCTGATATGAACTCCATCTGTAACTTTAAATTATAATTAATTGTTCCACTAAAGTCATCATTTTTGACATAATGTTCAAAAAATAATTTAGATGGCACCGTTTTAAATTTGGCTGAGATCTATTAATTTTCCTTTCATCAAGGTAATAATTATAGTTGGATTTTGATGTGGCACGGCAAACTGACAAACACTATTGAAATGTCTATCGAAAAATTACACTACGTGTTAAAATATGGTGAATTACGGAAAATACACAACTCCATCTATTGAAATAATAGTATATAAAGAATGTAAATGGTAATTCATTGTTATTTACCACCTCGCTTCTTGATGTATTTTATTTACCACAGATGGAGCTACTTTAACCTGTACTGTTTTGTCAAACAGATTGCGTGTCGTAATATTTTACATCTTGAATTCACTAAATTAATCATATCTTTTGATAGAGTGAACCGATTTCGATGAAACAAAGCCTAAGTAATACCCCAAGTTACGTAGAACTTTTGTATATAAGCATTGTCTGCATTAAATTCGTAGATTTTACGTGAATCCCGAACAAACAATCATTTTCTACAGATTTATTATATGTATAGATAACAAAATAATGTAATAGAAACTATCGGCAATGCAAGCTTACGTTGAACTCTTCAGCACGGGCGACGAGAGGAGCGGCGTGGTAAGCAACTGGAGCAGGGGCAGCATGGTAAGCAACCGCAGCGGGGGCAGCGTGGTATGCCACGTGCTGGGCAGGCTGGTCGTGACGCACGATGTTCTGTGAGGAGACAGCGGCGGCGGAGGAGTAGTGCACGGGGGCGGGCAGCAGACCTGCCTGGCACACCGCCACCAAACCACAGAGAGCTACGATCTGTAAAAATAATCATGTTATTATTCCTGTTTTTTTATCCCAACTTACACCATGCACCGCCATCAGGTGTAGTACTTACTTTAGAGAACATTTTGTTGATTTGTCTTCTGTGTACAATTATTGACTGATACTCAGGACTTACTGTGCAATATTTTTATATCATTTTGCCGTCCAACTAGAGCAACTAAACGACCTTGTCTAGGTCATAATATTTAGATAGGTTTGACATAACAGACATTCGCTATTACTTTCACTAGATAGAATAAGTATGAACCTATGTAAATATCATACACAAGTAGAAATGGATATCGTGATGATAATAAATAAATAAATACGTAAAAATCTAAAATACAGCCGCCATGACCAGTAACTAAACTGACTGAGGAGAACAGAAAAGACAGAAACCTATTGAACAATCGTAGTATTGAACAATCGTACCTTCTATATAGATGAACTAACGAGACAGAATAGTCCGCAGCCGGCTTTTTAGGGTTCCGTAGCCAAAATGGCAAAAACGGAACCCTTATAGTTTCGTCATGTCCGTCTGTCCGTCTGTCCGTCTGTCCGTCTGTCACAGCCGATTTACTCGGAAACTATAAGTACTACAGTGATGAAATTTGATGGGAATATGTGTTGTATGAACCGCTACAAAAATATGACACTAAATAGTAAAAAAAAGAATTGGGGGTGGGGCCCCCCATACATGTAACTGAGGGATGAAATTTTTTTTTTCGATGTACATACCCGTGTGGGGTATCAATGGAAAGGTCTTTTAAAATGATATAAAGTTTTCTAAAAAACATTTTTCTTAAAGTGAACGGTTTTTGAGATATCAGCTCTCAAAGTCGTAAAAAGTATGTCCCCCCCCCCCTCTATTTTTATAACTACGGGGTATAAAATTCTAAAAAAAATAGAGGTGATGCATGCTAATTAACTCTTTCAACGATTTTTGGTTTGATCAAAGTATCTCTTATAGTTTTTGAGATAGGTTGATTTAACTGTAATTTACGGAACCCTTCGTGCACGAGTCCGACTCGCACTTGGCCGGTTTTTTTATATAAAAAAGTATTTTTTATCTATTAAAAATAAAATCTAAAGGGGTATTTTTCACTTCAACCTCTTCCTAAAAAAAATGATCATATCTTCTAAAAAAAAAACACGCTCAGCAAATATTTCTGGTGGTCAATTTTCACGTGGATTAGCGATTGGACATGATGAATAACATCGGTGTGAAGTCGGTCTCAATACATATTTTTGTTCGTGTTGTTTATTATGATTCCTATTGTCTCACGGAAGGGCATTGTAATTTTATCTGTGCAGCTATTGTTCTTATTCTTGTTTAGATATTTTTGTTTTGATACTCAATTGTTTAGCAGCAACAAGAGCTGTGTCTCAGTGAAACAGCCTCATCGTACTTCATGACTTTTGAGGAATATTTAAGAAAAGCGAAACGTACCTTTAAAGAAATTTAATTATACCGATTACAATATAAAACAACATGTATTCTTTTTGGTTGGTTATTATTTTGGTACTCGTAAAACATAACAAAACTTTAACCCAATCCTTAAAAAGCAACAACGCAATTCAATTATTAAAGCATGAATCAGAAAACACAGTAACTTAGTACGTGTGTTTTGAGTCAATGTGCATAAAAAATATATTTGGAAATTTCTTAAAAAAACTATTTCAGGTGACTTATTTACAAACCCATAAATTATTATCTTAAAATATCTGAACGCTTACATACTAAAAGTAATTAAGTACATTATTGTCTAGCCAAGTTCATAAAATATTCACTAGAAAACTCCACTGCTTAGCAGAAAATATATAACTGACATCAGAATAGTGTTCTGTATAATATTTTCATATTTCAATTATAAACTATACACCCTCCCAATCCACTTTAATTATTTACATACCCATTTCTGTGTGTGTATCCTTGGCAGTCGTTACGGGTAGTCAGAAGCCAGTAAGTCTGACACCAGTCTAACCAAGGGGTATCGGGTTGCCCGGGTAACTGGGTTGAGGGGGTCAGATAGGCAGTCACTTCTTGTAAAGCACTGGTACTCAGCTGAATCCGGTTAGACTGGAAGCCAACCCCAACATAGTTTGGGAAAAAGGCTCGGAGGATGATGACCCATTTCTGTGTAGAATAGAAATATTATTACCCTATTTACAAACAAGGAGTAATGGGGAACGCACATCTATCGTAGCCGAACGCGCCTAAGAAATATGTATTTCAACATAATAATGGCGTCCACGGTCGATTTCGACCACGGCGGCTGTTCTCATATAGGGAGATCAGCCAGCTGCGCAGGACAAATTATAGTGCACAAGCATTTGCGCAGACACAAGTGCACTCACTATTCCTTTACTCTCATAGTCCGATGGGACGGCAATCCGACACGACCGGAGAGAGATTAGGCGCAGGACCGACATTAACGTGCTCTCTGATGCACGGGTGAATCAATCCCCAACTCCCAACCACGGGCTGCTTTTTGAAAGTTTTAGAAAACCCACAAAGCGATTTCGGCACGACCCGAGATTTCAACATACACTACATCTAAATACATAAATCGGCAACTGTAAGTCAACGTTGAATCTGACATCATTCGAATGACGAGTGTACCCAATATTCTATCTGTTGATTTGATGTCTGAGATTGAGATTTGGCATTAAGTTATTTCAAATTTCAATCTCCAATCGCAATACAACGGAGAGGTTGATGTGAGGTTGTGAGGTTCTACCAGTTTGCGAGGTTTCCCAAGATTTCACTGTTCATTTGGCGCGCACGATTCCAATAGATGTTTGTTCATCACAAGTATCAACATCAATCACAGTAGTTGATAATAATCAAACTCCAGCCAACAATACAGGTTTGCATCATCAAATGACGTCGGTCATCAGTCGATGATAGAAACCGAATCTAAAGCCTAACTAATAAAATTAGTCATCACAAAAATATGTAAAATGAAATACAAAAGTCCCTTTAAACAGAAAGTAATATTAAAAAAATATCTACTTATTAAACTTTGTACAAACGATGTATAAAAATATTAAATCACAACTTTGTTGTAGTGTCTGTTGTTTTAATGCAAATAAATAAATCGTACGATGTACAAAACTATTTTTTTTGGGCTGGAAATGTGGCCTGACAGGCTAAATTAAAATAACGATTCGGCAATTCTAATGATCAGCAAACATATCTCAGCTTTCATCAGCAATGATGATCGATATAATTATATAAATAACAGTAACTCATAATATATAAGTAACAGATACACGTATTTATACATAAAACATATTTACAATCTTATCTACGGAATGTTTTCTGCCATTCGGACATGAAAGATTTTTTGGTTGTTTTTGATTGGGAATAGCAAAGTTTTCTGAACTGGTAAAGCTTGAAAAACTGGTGGGATGTATGCTTGTGAATGGACCGGTAGTCTGCCAAAGTTAAGTGAGTAAGTGTCAGCAAACGCTGGAGACTTGGGAGGCGTTTGTCCAGGACTGTACACTCTGGCAATGTTAAGGTGTAATCTGTGGAGCTTTGCGAACGGTGAATATTGACGCTTTATTTTTTCTACTTCTGACCCTGTATCCAATCTGTAATAATAAAAAAAACATGTTCAAGCTTTTTGGAGTTATGGAAAAATGAAAACAAAAAATTAAGCGTTGGTGTTAAAAATAAATGAATAACTTACATATTTGGATTTAGAACGTAATGCTGGCTGGGTATACTGAAGGGCTTGGCCACAGTCTCAGGGAGATCAAAAGGCATCATTGTCGTAGTCAAAGGATAAGCATTTGGGTATCCGAAAGGTTTGGGTATCAGATAGTCCTCCTGAAATAATTCATAGTTCTGTAAGTATTTCTTATCGCTGTATTTACTGAAAGAGCATACGCATTTATCTGCATATAGCAAGATGAACCACGTTATTTGATTCAACTGATATTAAAATAGTTATATTATATCCACTCCAATTATATTGCTTACCTTGAATTTGTCGCTCGGAATTATTCCTGTCAAGTCTCTATATACAGCATTGTGTCCTGGACTTCGGCTGACAGAAGAAAATATATCCATATTATATCCTGGATTGTAGCATTTCATTGTATCCGAAAGTTGACCTGATACAATACGTGGCTCCAAATGGGCCTTAGCATACGAACTTCTGACGTTTGATTGAAATGGTTCAGTTGGTCCCAAGGGTGCGGCACTCAGAGTAGGCGTAACTTTTGTATATTCCGCGGCTGCATTTTTATTTCTATGACTAATTCGTCCATGAAGAGGTGCATACTGCAGATTCTGGTAAGGGCTCGCTACAAGTTCTGCCGGTTCTATCGGACCAGCAGTACTGGGATAATTATGGCCACGTTTAAAGTTCATAGGAATATCGTGTCTAATAAATCTTGGTTCACCTCGTTCCTGTTTAGGCTTTAGCATTTTCTTATTCGTTGCACATACCGTAAGTAATGAAAATGTGATTATTGTTAAAACCTGAAAATTTATACTTCATTAAGTCCAAACTAAAGTCATGATTAGGATTTATATTAAGTTTTAAGTCAATGTTACCTTGTAAGTCTTCATGTTACGGAAAAGGCTGTATATCCAGAACAAACACTTATTTAATTCTTCTGTTGAACACTTGGATCAATTTAAACTGTTTGCAAGTAATTATTTGTTGTTAAAAAACAAGTTTTCTTTCACTTTTATTAAACACTATTTGAAGACAAACGGTATTGTCTCGGTTCAGCGCGCGCGCAGTGTGTGTGCTGACTGGTTCGGAAATACAACTGGCCACATACATTTAGAACAATGTTTTCATTCACATCCAATGATGTCAAAGAATACGCTATTATTCTATTTCCACCTATTGTTTGCATACGCTCAAAGGGATGTCATTACGTCACTGAAGCATAGCTTCATCTGAAGAATTTCAAATGAAAACAGTTTTATGGATAAACGATTGAAATACTCGTATGTTATTGCGATCAAATGTTATTATAATACTGCGTATTTTTACGAATAACATGTTACGGACTTCAGAATTGACAAAATATTCAAGGGATTGGTATACCTATGTTTATCTCTACAAAGTAAGTTTTATAAAGTTGTGAAATATAAAAGCATACTTCATGTTTGCAATATTTGAAATTCTCTTTTTTTTTGGTATTATGTAACGGTAGTCAGTGTTGGAGTTTTAGTTGTGTGGACACATAATAGTGTGTAATAATTTATCATTAGTCATTACTACGCGGATGACAATGAGTATAAACATTACAAAGATCAGGTACTTGGCCCGTATCAGACCGACTGATATATTTATTAAATAATAAAATATTTACATGTTGTGCCTTTGTTATTTGGCCGGAAAATATGCTTACGTCAATATTATGCCAAACAATTATGATAGTTACGCCAATTGTCTTATATTACACTGCATTGTTTACATATGGAGTAATTTTACGTTTTGTTTTGTAATGATATGTTTACTTTATTTGAGACATGGAACTAAAAATCGTATTTGATGTCCAATGATTTCATTTCCGAAGGAGCTACTTGTTATGACTGTGGTCGTGTTTTAAAAATATATTTTGTACATACTAGTAATAAAGTAAGAATAATACAATTTCATAAAAAGGTTTAAGCCAGTTGCAGCATTAAAAAATATAGTTCTAGTCTCGGGTCAACCTCCTACATTAAAATATAAATCATAATTTAATTAAATAAATTGTGTTTGTTGCGAAAACGAATTAGCGTACAGACTTACTACCATAAATATTAGAAGATAAGTTGTTGACACGGCTGCGTGGGTTAAGTGCTCGAGGCAGATAGAATGGATTCAAGACATGAAAGGCAAGCGATTTTTCATCCAATGGATTGTTACCATCATTATAGTTACTATTATTTACTTTAATTAAAATGTATTCTAGTATATTTAATTAAAAACCAAAAAAAACGATGTATTTGTTTTTTTTTTTCTGTAGAAAATAGAATATAAATATTTTTTTTGTATAACGTTCAAATAAAAAAACTGTGTATAACACGTACTCATTTTTATTGAAATTAAATCTTAATGTAAAATCACAAAAAGAAAAGCTGAACCGAAATAAAAAGGTATTTAATATTAATTTTGTGAATTGCATCTCTTACCGCTTTTTGTAATTGATATTCTACGGTTTCTATTGCATATAAAAAAAATGATTATTCAATGTAAACTCTATGTGAAAGTAAAGATTTGCAGGAGCTAGGTATGTACGCTAGTGCTAAACAATAAAGTTACCGAATAATGTAAATCGCTACCTCCTCTTTCTTGACCCATACAAATAAGTCCATTCGCGCGAATGCATTGTAACATATTCAAAATGAGTACTATAATATAAACAGTGACGTGGGACCCTGACCTTAAAAGTAGGTCACAAAACCTTTCAATATTAATATAGTTATTGATAAGCTCTTAAGTTCTTTTGTATGTAAAATAATATAATTATGGGCGATTTCTTCTAGATTTTTTCCGTCGGTAAAAATCATCAAATGACCCCTACCGATTTCACACAAACTTACGTACCTGAAACAAAAATGGGGTTACCTTATTACGTTTGAAGTATTCTAAAAGGCGGTATTTAAGTAATTAAGTAAATAAGAAACACTGTTCTGGTCAGTGGGAAATAAGGAAAGGTAATTCAAGTAAATAAAACCGGTTCTTAAAAATAAGTACGAAATGGCTTTATCTGCAAATAATTCACTTTTAAAATAAATATTGACCGAGACAACATAACAGGTGTATGTATTAAATAAATATAATTATATAATATAAGTAGGTTTATGAATGGATGACTCATCCTCATTGATATTGCAATGAAGATGAGTTAAGTTCATAGACCGTATTTTGAGGTCAAGACGATATCCATGACATTAAACCGTGCATAAACGTGCAGATTAGATCAACATCAAGATAGAATTAGTATGGCGATTTTAAAGCATTTTCAAAATATATTATGAAAAAGATTAAAAAAAAAATCTTCAAAAATGGACAAATACCATTATATTACATTTTGTCCACATGCCCAAAATAGTACAAAATTGAATACAAAATTCTTCTCTATGCAAATGATAAACAATAGATATGGGACTCTTCTAATAATAAGTTTAATCAAGAGAAAAAATCTCGATAGTGCAACTCTGGAAAAAAAATTATTTTATGCGGTAAAAGCCGCAAGCTTCCACTTATAGCTTATGTGTTTAGCTTATTTGCTCACAATAACGAATACATTATTTGATTGCTTAGTTATTATAGAAAGCGTTCAAAAAAAAATCTTTGCAGTCGCTCCGTGACCCGTCGACCTTGTCTCGCCCAAATGCAAACTCAAGGTATATAAACCGATCCTAACGTATGCAACGTATCAGTTGTTCATTAGATAATCTTAACAACATGTTCTCCAAAGTGAGTTTGTAATGAAACTTAGTATAAATAAAGATATCTAATCATTTATTGGTTCGTTACTAAGCAAGATTTTGTTCTATTTATAGATTGTTGCCTTGAGCGCGGTGTTCGCGGTGTCAGCGGCTGGTCTGCTGCCCGCAGCCCACTACTCCCCCGCCGGCGCTGTCTCCTCCCAGAGCATCGTGCGCCACGATGAGGCTCAGCCCTCCGCGCACCTGGCTCACCTGGCTGCCCCCGTCGCTCACGTCGCCGCCCCCGTCGCCTACGCCGCTCCCGCTCACTACGCCACCCCCGTCCACTACGCCGCCCCCGTTGCCAAGGTGATCGCGCCCGCCCAGAAGGTGCTCGTCTCCGCTCACGCCGAAGAATACGTAAGTATTAGTACATCAGATAGTCAGCTATCGTGCCTACATAGTTGTGCATATCTAACCTGTGATGTATTGTTCAGGCTCACCCCAAATACGACTTCTCGTACTCCGTGGCTGACGGACACACCGGCGACAACAAGTCCCAGCAGGAGTCCCGCGACGGCGACGCCGTGCACGGCGAGTACTCGCTGGTGGAGGCTGACGGCTCCGTGCGCCGCGTGCAGTACACCGCTGACGACCACAACGGCTTCAACGCGGTGGTGTCCAACTCCGCGCCTGCGCACCACGCGCCCGCCCCCGTCGCGCATGCCGTGCATGCCCCAGTCCTCCTCGCTCACCATCACTGAGTTCATTATCTAGTCATATGGAAATAGTGCTGTAAATAGTTTAGTATTTATTCATACTGAAATAAAACAAGCAAAACATAAATACCTTTTTATTTCCTGAAAGATGATTGTTATTATGACATAAAGGTTGTTATGATCAAGTATAGCGCATTTCTGTGCTTGATTTCCGCCAATCATCAAGCATACCAAATTTTTACTCATCTAGCATGCCAGGTACAAGACAAATAGTTTTCTTTTAAGATTGTAAGCTTTTACGCAATTACCTTATGCTAGTAATTCAAATCATCATCAATAAAATGATTGCCAAAGTTTGTAAAAGAAATTATGAAATTTTTGTCATATCGTCATTTGCGATGTTCCTAATCATCTCCCGAGCCTTTTCCCAACTATGTTGGGGTTGGCTTCCAGTCTAATCGGATGCAGCTGAGTACTAGTGTTTAACAAGGAGCGACTGCCCTATCTGACTCCCTCAACCGAGTTACCCAGACAACCCAACTATACCCCTTGGCTAGCCTGGTATCAGACTCACTTGCTTTTGAAGACCCGTAACGTACAGTTTCACGTGCCATCCGAAACACAGCTGCGATATTCCTAGTGTTACTTATATTTCCGATGTCCTCGACGTTCCTGATGCACCCCCAACTTTCCCCATAATCCAAATAAGCCCCACGTCCCCTGTACTTATCTATTCTTTCCCAACTACACTTCCTTTTTTGGATTTGATTGGAAAATAATGATTTATTGTCTATATTAAATTTATTTATCCATTTTAGTAGTTAGTAGTTTACTACTTATAAGAAGAGAAACGGGAAAAACACTCCATGATGAATCTTGAGAATGCAAAGTTCCTGTAAAATACATAGTTAAAAACAACGTTTGGTATAGTTGTCGGCACGAATCTTGAGCTCTGACCTTCACCTGCGCAGAAGTTATTTATTGGGTCCCTTTTGTGGTATGAAGTGAGGCGCGGGGGCGGGCTAAAGCGGTGATTGGCCCGCAGTGCATGGCGTCATAGCCGTCACTCGGGATTGGTTCTTTGCTAATAAATCACTTCTGCGCAGATGTAGGTCAGAGTTCAAGATTCGTGCCGATAACTATAACTACTGGTACCTATTCATTCGGATTTACAAGTGATGGCACAGTGAAAAGATAAAAATAACTTAATACTTGTATTTTTATAACGTGTAACCTTTTAGATAGGCTTTTTGTTAATCTCAATATCAGCATTCATAGATATGGAGCAGGATCAGATTTCTGATCTTGAACATAGTCGTCAAGTTATAATAAGCTTGCTTACAATGTAAATAAATTACAACTCTCTCTAACCTATGTCATGATGAAAGATTTTACAGAGCACTTTATTCCATTATAATGGATAATTGTAAATGGCAGTAAGTTCTATCGAAGCACGAATTTGGAACTCTATACCATATGAAATTATTCGTCAAAAATTGCGCAACCTCCAACGTACAATTACAGTGCTAAGACCTAAGTAGATTAAATTAAAGCTTTTGAAGAGTAGGTACTAAGTTACTACACTAACTATGTTCGATTCCATGTTTGCCCTGGAACTAGAATTGACTTTCGACTTTTGAGATCAGCACGTAATATATAGTTAAAGTAAAGACTAGAAAGTAAAAAGTCGAATATTCAAATTAGATGAAGACTATCTTACAGCAACTTGTGTCAGTTCATCTAAAGAATAATGCGAAAAAGTATTTGTTACGTTCCTCTCGTACTTGGCCATCATACTGTGTACAAATATTTTGTTCCTACAAATAAATTATTCAAGTCCAATACATTATATATATTATAATATTGCTAGGTATTATTCAACTTTAAATGCACGAGCTCATCATTGGGTTCAGTGATCTCATGAAGCACATAATAACTTCGTTACTGGCAGACAGCGTGTCGCAATATGACGCTGCCATCTTCACGTTTATGTATCGCAAACTTATGAATGAGTGACTCATCTCCGTTATGTAAAGATGAGTTCGAAGACCGCATCTTGCGGTCACGGTGATGCATCTATAAATACTAAGCTCGAAAGATAACAAACCAGATTCCTAGCATTTCAGAACCAAAACCAGTTTTGTTTTGATTATTTTGATCATATTTTATTAAGATAAGGTATATTCCTAAGATCTTGATCTTTACTACGCAACTTACTAATTTAGCAAGGCAAAAATTACGAAATGCGAACAAGCAATATCTGTCACAATTCATCACTACAACAACTAGACTAAAATAAATTGTGCAACAAATTACCTAATGGTTTCCTACGGTTAATGTTTCTTATTAATATACAACATGTTTGGTAGGTACGTACCGAGAAAGCTTCCAAATGATCTATGAAGTCACATCGTGACCCGTCGACCTTGTCGCGCCCAAAATATTGAGCGCAACATATATAAGCTGATCTTAACACATGTTGTGCATCAGTTGTGTGTCAGATAATCATAACAACATGTTCTCTAAAGTGAGTTTTACAAACAGAAATAATAATAAAAAAAAAAATAAGGAATATGTTACTGCCAGTTCAAGCCAGTGCTAAACATTATGTGAATTGCAGATTGTTGCCTTGAGCGCGGTGTTCGCGGTGTCAGCGGCTGGTCTGCTGCCCGCAGCCCACTACTCCCCCGCCGGCGCTGTCTCCTCCCAGAGCATCGTGCGCCACGATGAGGCTCAGCCCTCCGCGCACCTCGCTCACCTGGCTGCCCCCGTCGCTCACGTCGCCCACGTCGCCGCCCCCGTCGCCTACGCCGCTCCCGCTCACTACGCCACCCCCGTCCACTACGCCGCTCCCGTCGCCAAGGTGATCGCACCCGCCCAGAAGGTGCTCGTCTCCGCTCACGCCGAAGAATACGTAAGTATTAGTACATTAGATGGTCAGCTATCGTGCCTATACAGTTGTGCATATCTAACCTGTGATGTATTGTTCAGGCTCACCCCAAATACGACTTCTCGTACTCCGTGGCTGACGGACACACCGGCGACAACAAGTCCCAGCAGGAGTCCCGCGACGGCGACGCCGTGCACGGCGAGTACTCGCTGGTGGAGGCTGACGGCTCCGTGCGCCGCGTGCAGTACACCGCTGACGACCACAACGGCTTCAACGCGGTGGTGTCCAACTCCGCGCCTGCGCACCACGCGCCCGCTCCCGTCGCGCACGCCGTGCATGCCCCAGTCCTCCTCGCTCACCATCATTAAGTTCATCACTAGTCCTGCGATACCTGAGGGTGCGTCCACATCTGGCGAATGCGCCGCGAATGCGCAGCACGCGAGCCGATCGCGAGCTGTCCGCGAGCTGCGCACGTGCATTTTTGTTCGTGCGCCGCTTCTGCGCCGCCCGCGCGCAGCTCGCGCGCGACCTAAGCGCCGCACGCGAGCGGCGCACAGGCGGCGCGCGACGTCTGCCATCTTCGATAGTACTGAGCCAATATACGGAACTGTAAGGGCGAGAACTGATTGCGCGCAGATCGCGCGCCGCTCGCGCGCTCTATACGAGCCTTGCGTGAGTTGCGCTAAAGAGGCGCACCGAACTATTGCAGTGACTGCACGCGCGCAGCTCGCGGACAGCTCGCGATCGGCTCGCGTGCTGCGCATTCGCGGCGCATTCGCCAGATGTGGACGCACCCTGAGAGTTAGATATAAACATGAAGCGTTGTAAATAGTCTTTATTTATAAAACTAGCAATTGAAAGTTATGCCGTCTTTGATTTCCTTCAGTCAACATGCCACCCTTAAAATTATCGTGCAGACTGTGACAGCCCTGAATTTAGATTCAAATCGTTGCGTAAATATGCATACTAAAATTATTGACCGCAAGAAATATTTGGCAATCATATCCTATCAGACTTGTATTAGAGCAAGCTTATTTTAGACATAAGGCTATGCTTTTGATAATTCTTAACATTGGTTAGTCAACGCCTTATTTTGTAAACTTTTGTAAACTCGACTCTTATTTATTTATTTGCTACTTTATCTCCCAGTCTACCTTTGGGAGGTGGAGAAATAGCAGTGGCAGGTGCAATTTTTTTAGAAACAAAAAAATCTCTCTTTTGGTGAATTTATTTCACTCAATAATCTAAACTGATTTACAGTTTTGGCAAAGAAAGTCACAAAATTCGTTTTAAAAAAATCAACTTATTGCTACCAGTAAAAAAAATGCAACACATCTACGGTTGGGAGAACCAAAACTAAGGCATGTATGTACCTGGATTATTTTTTCACTATCGTAGTACTCCATCCGTTATACACACTGCTGCTGATAGGAGCACCTGGAGGAGATTATCCCGGCCCAACCTCATTGCTGACAGAGACTAATGATGGTCACGATCCCCAATCTATGGGGGAACGACTTTGATGATGATGATGATGAGTACTCCGTGAGACATTGCACTCCCCCTATGGTCGTATAGACGTAGGTACTAAAATCTTATTTAGCTGCTTTTTTATTATTTTACTTTTACCTTGAACGGTTTCGACATCCTAACCGTGCGGCCCTACCCTTAAGCTATCAGTAACGACAGGGAATAGATCTGATGCCGGATCTTTGGTTTATGTAGTTTCTGGAGCACGAATTTGATCCCAACTTTTAAATGGACTCCCATCCATGGACTATAACAACAGAGTGGTATGAAGACGTAACCTAGTTAAACTCTTATTTCTCCTGCTGTTTTTGTGCCAGTTATCTATTAATGTTTGTGGTACGTCCTAGACAATTTTGATTAAATAATCATGCAAAATTTTTTGAACCATCTATTAAGCACATATTAAGTCTCATTGCCAAGACCAGTCTCATACGAAGCGTCAGAATATTGTGGCCTGTATCTATCTTCTCATCTTGAGTCCGAGTAATTTGAAAATAGTACTGCAGTAGGTTATTTTATTTAGGGAACAAATATGATGACCACCATAAAAAGGTTTGATACCCTTAGTTTTGTAACCAGAAATATCTACTGAACACCAGAAAAATAAAGTCTAAAAATTTAATAGTACCAGCTATTTTAGTCACGACTTAACTTTAAATTGTATTCGACCACCAAATTTAGTAAATGATCACCAACTCTTGACGACCAAATTAATGTATTATTTTTGCCTAAATAAGTCACTGTGATTGCCATAAAATGTAGGCTTATTACCAAATAAAGTATTATGATGCCATATTAAGTTATGTGTCCGGCTTGCAATGCATGCGTGAGTGTCAGTATGATGAGTGACAGGGGAAAATGGAAGAAAATGACATATTGCGCCGACCCCAAGTAAAATTGGGAACAGGGCAGGAGTAAGAAGAAGAAGAATGTGTTTCTCAATACACTCCCTCGAAAACACACTCTTATCGCACTATTTAGAGGCATGCAATAGACAATTTTCCACCTTAGTGCAGGAAAAGGGTCCCCATAATGTTATTACATTTATTGTATCAGGCCGAACTTATTTTTTTGGAGTCAGTTTACTTAAACAGGATAGCAAGATGTAAAAACTTTGATTATCATTTTATATTAAAACGCTGGTATAATTTTGATGATCATTTACTACTTTTGGGATAACAATGATTTATTTGGACTCATTTTGCTTAAATAGGATAGCAGAATTTAAAAACTTTGGTTATAATCTTACTTTAAAATGGTGGTTTAATTTTGGTGATCATTTACTATTTTGGCTTACGCATGATTTATTTTGGAGTAATTTCACTTAAATAGGATAGCAAAGTGTTAAAACTTTGGTTATAGTTTTACATTAAAATGCGAGTTTCATTTTGGTGATCATTTACTATTTTTGTCTGCTATTTGTTACTATATCTGGTGATCAGTTAAACATAAGCCTTTTATTTATATGCATACTGTACCAACATATTTTTTGTAAGTAAATAATATTATGTTGTGTTATAATAAAAGTCGTAAACTGAAAAAAGCGTGTACCCTCAGCAAAAAGAATAAAATAATCGGAAATAAAAACTGCGAATTGAGAACCTCTTCCTATTTGGGGAAGTGGGTTAACAATAATAAATTCAACTCTATGCTTTCAAGTCAGATACTGCTTCAGTTTTCAGCATTTAAGATACCCTAGAGATTTATCGTTATCCCGATGCGTTAGTTACACATCAACAGTTTTTTTTTAAGAATATCTTGATTCCCATCAAAGTTTTCAATCGGTCTAATACAGGCTAGATCTTTATACGTACTGATTAATGAGCCCAAACAAACTATTGGACGACTAAAAGTTAGCGGCTTTCTAAACTTTTAACACACTCATTTTGAAAAATAAAGTTTAAATTGCTCAGTTATCACATACGATTTTGTACGAGTTATTTAGACTATAAGTAATTCAAAATGTAAAATCATACAAACAGTACATTGAGTACATCATAAAATAGGATAAGTGAACAAAAAACAGTTACTATTTTTAATTAATCTTTTATTTTAGGTAATAAATAATGAACTAAAACTGTATTTTTCAGTACTAATTCTCAGGTATCATTTTACTAGGACGAAGAAATAAATTAATGATGGTGAGCGAGGAGGACTGGGGCATGCACGGCGTGCGCGACGGGGGCGGGCGCGTGGTGCGCGGGCACGGAGTTGGACACCACCGCGTTGAAGCCGTTGTGGTCGTCAGCGGTGTACTGCACACGGCGCACGGAGCCGTCAGCCTCCACCAGCGAGTACTCGCCGTGCACGGCGTCGCCGTCGCGGGACTCCTGCTGGGACTTGTTGTCGCCGGTGTGTCCGTCAGCCACGGAGTACGAGAAGTCGTATTTGGGGTGAGCCTGAACAATACATCACAAATTAGATATGCACAACTATGTAGGCACGAGAGCTGACTATCTGATGTACTAATACTTACGTATTCTTCGGCGTGAGCGGAGACGAGCACCTTCTGGGCGGGCGCGATCACCTTGGCGACGGGGGCGGCGTAGTGGACGGGGGTGGCGTAGTGAGCGGGAGCGGCGTAGGCGACGGGGGCGGCGACGTGAGCGACGTGAGCGACGGGGGCAGCCAGGTGAGCCAGTTGGGCGGAGGGCTGAGCCTCATCGTGGCGCACGATGCTCTGGGAGGAGACAGCGCCGGCGGGGGAGTAGTGGGCTGCGGGCAGCAGACCAGCCACTGACACCGCGAACACCGCGCTCAAGGCAACGATCTAAAACACAAGTTGAATATAAAACTAATATAGCCACTTCACTTTTGATTTGCAGCAACAGGTTTTTTGTTATGAATTTGACGTTTTTAGAACACTTACTTTGGAGAACATATTGATGTGATTATGTGAGGTGCACAACTGATGCATTATATGAGCTAATATCGGCTTATATACTAGTGGCAGATTGGGCGTAACAAGGTCGACAGGTCAAAGTTGTTTTAAAGTTTAAAGCTCCTCGACGTTCATGAGTCGTGATGACTAATCGATTCAATGATTGTTTCTAATTCATACAACATGATTATTTGTTCTTTGAAGTAGCTATACAATTCTTCAAGTGTGTATGCTAATCCATATACCTCTACATAAGCAATGAAAAATAAAGGAAAATAATTCAGAGATTTCATGAAAAATTGATTGGTCCAGAAATATTATTTTCTTAAAGAGACAATGTTATGTATAACATTATCAAATAGGTCTATGTAAAATTAACAGAAACTGATATTTTTTTATGTATTTGTTGCTGCTTTTTCACCTACTAAAACCTACCTACTCAAATTCTTATCCCTACTAATATTATAAATGCGAAAGTAACTATATCTGTCTGTCTGTTACGCTTTCACGTCTAAACCATTAAACTGATTTTAATAATATTTGGTACAGAGATAGAGTTGACCTTGAGAAAGAACATAGGATAGTTTTTATCCCGAACTTTTGAAGAATTCTCTTGGAAACGCGATATAACCGAAGTCTACGCGGGCGAAGCCGCGGGCGGAAGCTAGTAGATTAATAAGGTTAGAAAATAAATATCAAAGGTTCATTGAGAATAAATAGTAATTTATTTAAGTTATGAGAATGTTATCAACAAGTCCTTAACAATGGCAATATAGGAATGTAAATAATAGTTCTTTAACGTCTTCTATGGGAAATTAATGGTGATGTTTGTGCTCTTCCACGTGTTTAGTCGTTTGCTTCACGGCCGCAGAGAATCTGAAAAAATAGTTTATTATAATAAAATAAATGTTATTTTAAAACTTTTCAACAACAGATACATAACTTTTCAATAATTAAAGTACCTACTTATATTTTGAGTCAAAGGAACCTTAGCACAAAGCAAGTAATACGTATTTAAATAAAAGCTCGGCGAACTATGGCCTAGGCTAATTTTTTTATTATACGCGATGAACTCAAAAGTTAATGTGTGGTTATTTTCAAGAACGCTTTAGTATTTAATTGATTAATGACCATCCTCCAGCCAAGACTAAGCCTAATTCCAATAACTCTCTGATGTTTTATTAAATTGTTTTAAAACCAATGCATTTTCTAAATTGTTTCTTACCCAACGTGTTTATCAGCAGCGTATTCAACAGTGCGGACGGAGCCATCAGCCTCGTGAAGACTGTACACGCCCTTCACCTTGTGACCGTCGCGGGCTTCATGCTGGTACTTGTGGTCACCAGTGTGGGGGTCCTTCACTTGGTACTGGAACTCGTATTTGGCGGGGCCCTGGAGATACAAATAGTTAAACGTAAACGAAATGTTCATAATACTTTTGAAACAAAGTTTGCCTGTTACTGTCTTAAATGGGAATAGTTTTTCAACACGTTATCAAAAATAGGTAATTTGGTATTTGACAACGAGTCAAATTCAATACTTTTAACGAACTGTCAAAAAACGGTTACCCTCTATGCAATTTTTACGAAAATGTGAAATATGACGTCACAGAGTTTTCACATCATGCTGTGTACTTATTTTCCTTAAAGCAACGATAAAAAATTAATGTATTTTTTCCATCAAAACGATAAATGTAAGTGTCATTATTTTATGATGCTTTGCCAAATGAATATGATAAGGTTTTTTGTTTGAACCTAGTCAAATACCCAATTGGTTAAGTAAGTTATACTTACAGACTGGCTGTCGAAATCCTTGGGGGGATGAGCAGGCACGTCGTGGCGGGCAATGTGCTGCGAAGAGATGGCGTGCTTATGATCGTCGTGGTGAGATTCCTCTTTATGGGCGCTCTGCACGTATTGCACAACGGGCACAACTTTCACAGGCGCTACAATTTTAGTAACAACGGGAACTTCCTCGTGCTTCTCAACCACTGGGATGATTCTGACATGGTGTTCGTGGGTCTGTTCTACCTTCTTAGGCTCGTATTTGTATTCCTTTTTGGGTTCAACTTTGTGTTCAACCTTGTGTTCCACTTTATGTTCTACTTTGTGCTCAACTTGGTGCTCGGATTTGTGCTCAGCTTGGTGCTCTTTGTGTTCAACTTCTTTATGGTCGTGATGCTCATCTTTTCCGTGGTGTGCTTCATATCCGTGGTGAACTTGATGTTCATGGTGTACTTGATGCTCGTGGTGTACTTCGTGCCCGTGATGCTCTTCTTGTCCTTTATGTTCTTCGTGGCCATGGTAATCACTTAATCCATGATGTTCTTTATGCTCTTCATGTTCCTTATGTTCCTCGTGTCCATGGTAGTCTCCTAGCCCGTGGTGCTCATCGTGTCCTTTGTGATCGTGATGGTCGTCATGATGGTTGTCGAAACGAACGATGCTTTGGGAAGAGTAAGCATGTTCTACGGCCTGGCAGGCGCCTATGAAGGCGATCAGAGCAACGAACTGTAAATAAAACAAAAGAAAACGTTAGACGTTGCCGTTAAAGAACTTTGTAACTAATAACTTGGCTTGCTTTATTTTAATTGTATGTTTATTTTGTTATATAAAAAATATTATATTAATTTACAAATTATTATATTATTGCAAATTATTGTGATTATTATCTTACTTTAAGAAACATTTTTGCAATTAATGTTCGAAATGTCTCTGAAATCCCTTGGTTGACTGATGTTGAAGTAAAATTGATTGTCCAATTTATACTGTTTAATGTGCAACCTGATCGTATCAAAGGCTTTGCGAAGCCGGTTTTCTTTATAATTTGCTCCAAAAAATGGCATTTTGGTGAATGAAGGACAGTAACTTTCGTGTTGTAGATAATTTTGGAAATTCGAGACTTACGTGTCACGTAGGTCGTCGGAATCGGCATCGAGTTATTCAATAAACTACGTTGAAGTGGTTGACCGCATAAGTAACCGGTTCCAATTTTCGGTCAGTGTGTACAATGTCAGCGTCGATTATTATACGTCAGGCGCTTTGAGTCACGATCATGAATATTAATGAACTATACTTGTTCAGAAATAAATGAAATGCAGACAAATTGAACTGGAAATGTTAATTGTTAGATAACACCTTAAGTAATTTTAAATCCAATCAAATCATTGTTGTAAGAAGTTGTACCAAGTAAACAGTAGCGATAGCTATATCTTAGTACCTACATAAAAATAATATCCTGGCCTATTTTGACTCATTCTGCAGCAAAGGTTGTTCTTAAATGGACTGTAACTCTCTGTAATTATAGGTTGTCTAAACACGGTAAGACCGCCTATCACTATTATTGCAATTGGTTCTTGTATGTATCTAAGACTTCTGTTTCATCAGGCAAGGATAGAAAACACAATTTGCAATGTAATGATGGTTTTCTTTTAGCATGGTGCCTAAATTAATATTTAAATATAATTATTTATGTTATGATAGTTTTTCTCCTGATTAAAATCGCCTCAGTAAAATATGTTGTACTTTTGATATAGCGGGCAAACTATAGCACTATCACTTTGCTTCCTACTTAGAGTTAGGCGCAAAGTTGATAAGACGAGAAACAGGAGCGTTGTTTTGTGTTATCATTGTTTCTACAATACTTCAGTACAATCACAGGCTATTATGATACACAGTATTGTAAGAAGCACCTATAGCTTTTGATGTATCAACCCATTCTTTAAAGTCACATTTTGTAACAACTTTCACTGCATAATTGCTGCTGTATAATTTTGATATTTACCTGTCATAATGCACCTTACGTGCATTTTTTCTTGGAAGCAAGTTCATAACCTTGCGAAAACTGTATCAAGCTCTTTTTTGTATAAAAGGTATATTCATTTGGGAATTAAACATACTTCTCGTAAGAATTCAACATTAAGCACACGTCTCCTTAAAACTTAAAAAAAT
The DNA here is from genome assembly GCF_022581195.2 of Helicoverpa zea. Taxonomy (NCBI): domain Eukaryota; kingdom Metazoa; phylum Arthropoda; class Insecta; order Lepidoptera; family Noctuidae; genus Helicoverpa; species Helicoverpa zea. The sequence continues at coordinate 5,078,450 of NC_061456.1, read as the reverse complement.
GATATTTAAGGTAAATGATTGCTTTTCATTGATTTTGTTTCTTATATTTTCTATCTTAAGCATTTATTCTATCATTAATTTCTTTAATACATTTTTAGGTGTTCTGCATTGCTATTGCCCTCGCTGTGGTCAGCGCGCGGCCGCAACACGGTCACGACTACCAGCACGGTCACGGTCACGCTGTGTCATCGCAGAGCATCGTACTGCACCAAACTCACGAGAGCAAGCACGAGCCCGTACACCACGAGGAACATCATGAGGAGCAGCACGAGCAGCACCAGGAGGAGCATCACCAAGGACACCACGAGGAACACCACGGCCACGCCTCCTCCTCACAGAGCATCAAGCAGCACCACGGCAAAGCCACAGAGAAACACGTCGAGTACTATGTATGAAAACTGTTAATTTTGCAATATTATGTAATTCTGCTCTTTGCCAGTACTTCAGAATTATTGCTAACTGTACCGTGTGTTGCAGTCTCACCCTAAGTACGAGTTCGCGTACAAAGTGGAGGACCCTCACACCGGCGACAAGAAGTCGCAGCACGAGGCGCGCGACGGCGACGTCGTGAAGGGCGTGTACAGTCTGCACGAGCCTGACGGTACCATCAGGATTGTGGAGTACTATGCTGACAAAAAGACCGGGTGAGTGCAAAAGTCCATTACACTTCCCCTCTGGTACTTTTTTCCTTGCACATGTTTACTTCAAATATTTCGCATTTGTATTTTTACAGCTATTCTCATTTTTTTTACGTATTTATAATATAAAAATGAATCGCAAAATGTGTTGGTAAGCGCATAACTCAACAACGCCTGGACCAATTTGGCTAATTCTTTTTTTGTTGTGTTTATTAGATATTATCAGGAGAAGGTTCTTATGAAAAAAAATAGGGTAAAGTAGAGAAGTCAGTTGACGGGAGCGAAGCCGCCGGCAAAAGCTAGTTTATCATAAACATGACATTATATTTGAATATCGTGTTCTTTTGTTTTTATCATACTATTAATTATTTAACAGATTTCAAGCCAATGTGAAACGTGAGGGTCACGCCAAGCACGTTGTTCCTGAACATCATCACCATCATTGATCAATCTCATCGGTTACGTCTACCCCTATTTGAATATTGTTTAATCAACTGTTATTTAATTGTTATTTATGAGTCATGTGATATTTTTTTAAATTATTAAGCTGTTGTAATAATTGTGTTACTATTATTATTTTTAATATGCATTAAATTACTTTCCTTGAATTTCTTTTTAACTCTTAATTTCCTTTTTTATCTAAAAATACTGGAATAATTTTGTCGAAAAAAATTGTTATATAAGAACGTCACTTTGATTGCATTACTATAATAGTACCTGAAGCTAATTTCTTGTACTATCCTTAAAGAGAACCTGTTTTTTTATTCATATTCACATAGATAAGTTACATCTTGTGATGAACGGCTGATTTTATGAAGGAAGTTTGTCAAAAAAAATCTGTTGACTGGTAGAGGATTCGGTTGGAGTAATGGATAATGTGTTCTGTTAAGTTTTTATTTTTCAAACATTATAAAAGGTACTATGAAGTTATTTCATCATTATCAAAGTATCAGTTTCAATCTACGGAATTAGAGAAAGATCCTTCAGTAATGATGATGAGGCACGATGTGGTGTGTGCTGTACTTCACGTCCGCGTGAAATCTGGAAAAAATACAATTTCATCAATATGTAATTCTACGACTAAGTTTAAATTGCGCCTCCTTAGTAAAATTGAATAAAAATCTCACCCGGTGTGGTGGTCGCCGTGGTAGTCGACGTGCCTGACGGAGCCGTCGGGCTGATGCAGCGAGTAGTGTCCCTTGACGACGTCACCGTCGCGGTGCTCGTGCTGCGACTTGTGGTCGCCCGTATGAGAGTCCTCCACCTTGTACTCGAACTCGTACTTGGGGTGAGTCTGCACAAACAGACCAATCAGTATTGCGAACTAGTTGCGTGTGTGAGTGAGCTGCTAGTGTTACTCACGTAGTAGTCGTGGTGATCATGTCCGTGGTGCACTGGCTCGTGGTGACCGTCATACTTGTGGACGTATTGAGATGAGTATCCGTGCGCGGATACCACCGCGACGGCGATAGATAGCACACAAAGTACCTAAAGAAGATCCAGAAAATATTACAAACAGGATAAACTTAATGCTATGATTCAGGCGGGTTCTATTCTTCAACACTTTTAGCAAATTTTCTTATACGAGTACACACCTTGAAAAACATTTTCTTGGTGATTTTGGTTGACAATGTTTTGAAGCTAAGTCTTAGCTTGAACTGATGCAGAACTTCTAAGCATCACGTCTTTTATATGAATTTAAATTACGCTGTCAAGGTAGCATTGTTTTCTCTCGATTTTACGATATGGGTGTTACGCTTTGATAATTATTTCGTAAAGCTATTAGAGTGTAAAAATAGTTTTAACTACTTGCATAAACGGCTTTTGGAATGTTATGAATAGTTTTCGTGATAATTTCGATCTTTATCGCACATGAAGGGGTAAGTCTTATGACATGATTGTTATTATTGCTTACCGATGTTTAAGTATATCATAAAATTATGCCAGTATGGGGAATTAAAATAGTGATATAAAACCTAGGAAGAATCTTTAATGATTTGTTACTTTGTACATAGAACCATCACCAAAAGTGTATTTATTAAGCCCTCATTCGAGTAATTTAATATCTGTGACCAATTTTCATAAAAGCTCAGTAGAACTTTATTATTATTTGAGATACAAGAAATGATAAAGACCGGCAGACTTGCATATTGATATACCTATTTATCAAAGTTAGCAAACAACGATTAAAATTCACTCTGCATCTGTATGCTCTTGAGTTTGATGGAAATGAACCTTCGAAATTTCCTAAAAAACACGTACACGTACGCGTATAACTCCTCAAATGAGTCGGAATTTTTAAGCAATCGAAAATATAAAAATTCAAGACTACATTCAGCTATGGACACATCATTATAGAAAACTCCTCGATTCAGAGAAATATTATTCGGGTTTGTTCGGTTGGTAGGTTTAGATTTTGGTAACGACAATGAGATTCTTACTTACAACTATTGTTTTAACTGTCCTCGAGTATGGGTTTATTATCGCTATTAACATGAGGTATTACTTTTATACAGATTTTAAAACAATTATTATTAGCAAAGGTATAGATTTCTATATGCCTTCTAGACTTAGCACATTTCAGGTGTCGTTTGTGAATCTTCTAAAAGCTAAAAAAGATTAAAAACTCCGTGTTGTACTGATTACGTGAAAAACTTTGAACATCCACACAGTCAGGTGTGATATTAAAATTTAATCCATTTTCTGGTTCTATGTGATGTAGTAGGCACTTGCATGAAACGTCTAGTTGATAGAGTAAACTTGAAAAAAATCGTAATCATTGTTTAAATTTTAAAAATTTGACTTTCTTCAAAATATAGCTGGATATGTACTGGACTGTAGTCCGTTGGGTACATAAACGATACAAATTTTGATTTGATTTTTATTTCAGAGTCATAACAATCGTATTTACTATTTAACAATCAACAGGCCATTAATAACAATTAGTGGTGGTGGTGATGTTCAGGAATAATGTGCACGGCATGACCCTCGATCTTAACGTTGGCGTTGAATCTGTAAAAATGAAAGTAGCAATAAGAAAAAGTCATTTATCCCTGTAATTTGTTGTGTTTTATTAATTAATTATCTAAGAGTACCTCTAATAATAACACCTCTCGACTGTGAGGGCAAGGGTTTGATTCCAGGTCAGGCAAGTACCAATGCAACTTTTCTAAGAGTAAGTTTGTATCTACTTTCTATGTATATCTTGGACACCAATTACTGTGTTTCGGATGGCACTTTAAACTGTAGGTCCCGGCTGTCATTGAACATCTTTGGCAGTCGTTACGGGTAGTCAGAAGCCAGTAAGTCTGACACCAGTCTAAATAAGGGGTATTGGGTGGCCTGGGTAACTGGGTTGAGGTGGTCAGATAGGGCAGTCGCTCCTTGAAAAGCACTGGTACTCAGCTACATCCGCTTAGACTGGAATCCGACCCCAACATAGTTGGGAAAAAGCCTCGGGGAATGATGATGAGTATAATAATAACACTCACCCAGTCTTCTTGTCAGCGTGGTACTCCACAATCCTGACGGTGCCGTCGGGTTGATGCAGACTGTACACGCCCTTCACGACGTGACCGTCACGAGACTCGTGCTGAGATTTCTTGTCGCCGGTGTGAGGGTCCACCACTTTGTACGCGAACTCGTACTTAGGGTGAGACTGTAAGAAATGTCTTAGTTATCTATACTAATATTATAAAGCTGAAGAGTTTATTTGTTTGAACGTGCTAATCTCAGGAACTACTGGTCCGATTTGAACAATTCTTTCGGTGTTAGATAGCCCATTTATCGAGGAAGGCTACAGGTTACTTTTATCCGGGTTCGTGCAGAGGTTCCCACGGGATGCGGTTGAAACCGCTGGCAGAAGCTAGTGTTACTATAAATACGATGAGTAAGTATTGCAAATGAACAGTTCTCATACATAGTACTCGACGTGTTTCTCTGTGGCTTTGCCGTGGTGCTGCTTGATGCTCTGTGAGGAGGAGGCGTGGCCGTGGTGTTCCTCGTGGTGTCCGTGGTGATGCTCCTCCTGGTGCTGCTCGTGCTGCTCCTCATGATGTTCCTCGTGGTGTACGGGCTCGTGCTTGCTCTCGTGAGTTTGGTGCAGTACGATGCTCTGCGATGACACAGCGTGACCGTGACCGTGCTGGTAGTCGTGACCGTGTTGCGGCCGCGCGCTCACCGCGGCTATGAGAGCGATGACTAGACAAACCTGTAGGAAATGATAAATTAAATACTGTAGATTCTTCAAAATATTATATTTAACCTTTTTAATAATTTCACTATTTATTCAAAGTAAAGGAAAAAATATGTGATATACCTTGTACAACATAATTAGGCTTTATTACAATGGTACAAATGTACTGCTTTCAATGGCTTAACAGTAAATGTTGATCATAGGGACCAAGTAAAACGCTTTTATATGAAACGTGTTGGGACACTGTAATCACATTTTTATTAAAAACTTGATTTACAGAGATAAATAAACCTGTTTTGTGTACTAACGTACTTTAATTGATATGTGTAACCTTCAAAACCCTTGTTTTACAGGACACCTTTCACCGAAATATCCAAGAAAGTAATATAAGACTAAGAAACTACACTCAGGCTCGATATAAATATTTATATTCTAACGGAAAGTCGCTAATTGACAGTAGATAATAGGTACGTTTTATTATGTATGAGTGACAATAAGTTGTGTCTCCGGTAGAAATCCTGTTAAATCGTATTTTTCAAAAAAATATAGTCTGTGTTGCTTGCAATGCTTAAATGGATATTTAAGTTACTTATTACAATGACCATTTCTCACAGCGTCCTCTTTCTCTCATAAAATCAAAGATCCTTTGCTAACAATTTGTCTAGCCTTTTCCGAAACTTTAACACAATTACAGTCAATATCTGTTATAGCGACATCGAAGGGACTACTCATATTTATTCGTAAAATCCGATAGTTGTAAAAACCAGTGACAGGAATAGTATATAGCATTCAGCCACCTTTGATTTTAGTTTGATTTAACCGGTATGTTCTAAACGATGTCATTACAAACGGTTTTGACCCCCTACGTACAGGGGGTTTTAGATGTTTTTCTTAGTCATTTATCTTCGGAAAATGTGTTAAATGGAATTACTACTGATCTTATGAATTATGTTGATACCTGGATTTTTTGTGAACCGTGATATATATGTAGTTGCTTCTTATTTTAAATGAAACAAGTGAGTATGGAAGATATTCTTTTTAAAGATAAGATAAAAGATAAAAAAGATAAAAAGATTGTTTATTTGTTCAAAACATGAGTATGCAGTACAAAATAGGTTTGCAAAGCAGGGTGTTACATAAAAAAATCAAAGTTTTTAATTATTTATGTATTTAACAATATCAGTTCTTTCCGCTAGAATACAACATTATGACTACACGACGCTTCAGTAATGATGATGATGGTGAGGGATCTCGTGGTGAGTGCTGAACTTTACGTCGGCATGGAAGCTGAAAGCAAAACAAAAAAACAATATAGTCCAACAAGTAGATCCCAGAACGAGTCTGTTCTCTTCGCCAAAATTGCTATCTTATCCAAAGTCTCTTTTTTTCAAACAAGCCATTAGAATTATACTCACCCTGTGTGATGGTCGCCGTGGTAGTGGACGTCCCTGACGGAGCCGTCGGGCTGATGCAGCGAGTAGTGTCCCTTGACGACGTCACCGTCGCGGTGCTCGTGCTGCGACTTGTGGTCGCCCGTGTGAGAGTCCTCCACCTTGTACTCGAACTCGTACTTGGGGTGAGTCTGCACAAACAGACCAATCAGTATTGCGAACTAGTTGCGTGTGTGAGTGAGCTGCTAGTGTTACTCACGTAGTAGTCGTGGTGATCATGTCCGTGGTGCACTGGCTCGTGGTGGCCGTCGTATTTGTGCACGTACTGAGAGGAGTAGCCGTGGCCAGCAACCATTGCCATACCCACAGACAGCACACAGATTACCTGCGGATGATAATGTTATTATTATAAGATAAGTAGGTATATTATTGAGAAAAAAAAGGATTTACGTCATGTTAACATTGAGAGGTATGTTCTTTTACCTTGAAAAACATGTTGTTCTAATTTAATATCCGAAGCTGTTCAGATCTAAATCCAATTGTGAACTGATGAAAAAGTTTTAACTTCATGTTCTTATATACTAATTTAAATAATATCTATTGTCAAGGTATCTATTGATTTCACCCAATTATGTTGGCAGTTAAATCATATACGCTTAATAATTGTTTTGTAAGTTGTACGCAATTAATGTGGACGTAATAGTTCGTGTTAAAAACATAGAAAACAATAGATACCTTGACAATACTATTTAATTTCATATAAAAGAACATGGACCTTACATTTTTTTATTAGTTGGCTACTGAACTTAGTTTGCAGCAATACTTAGCAATATTAATAGCAAAATCGTAACAGAACAACATGTTTTTCAAGGTAAAAGAAGATTCCACTTTTCTCATTTCTTTGATCGAAAGATTATTATCTCCTCATTAGGCTTTGCTCTTAATCTTTATCTTAATCTTTGACTTTCAGGTACTTTGCGTGCTGTCTATCGTTGTCGCGGTGGTCTCCGGCCACGGCTACTCCTCCCAGTACGTGCACAAACACGACGGTCACCAAGAGCCAGTGCACCACGGACATGATCACCACGACTACTACGTGAGTAACACTAGCAGCTCACTCACACACGCAACTAGTTCGCAATACTGATTGGTCTGTTTGTGCAGACTCACCCCAAGTACGAGTTCGAGTACAAGGTGGAGGACTCTCACACGGGCGACCACAAGTCGCAGCACGAGCACCGCGACGGTGACGTCGTCAAGGGACACTACTCGCTGCATCAGCCCGACGGCTCCGTCAGGCACGTCGACTACCACGGCGATCATCACACCGGGTAAGTCTACTTCTTATGGCTTGAAAAAATAGATTTTGGATAAGATAGCAATTTCGGCGAGAAGAACAGACTCCTTCTAGAATCTACTTGTTGGACTATATTGTTTTTTTTTGCTTTCAGCTTCCATGCCGACGTAAAGTTCAGCACTCACCACGAGATTCCTCACCACCATCATCATCATTACTGAAGCGTTCACAACGTTGTTTCCCAACTAAAGGATCTGATATTGTTAACATATTCTATTAGATTTTAAACAAAATAATAAAATGTGCCTTCTACAAATCCCTTCTTTTTTTTAAATTCCCTACAAATATGAAGTAACTTTAAAACCATGGTTCATTAGAAATTCCAGGTATCATATTTCATATATCATGTTCGTGGGAAACAATATACCTGCCATTACATAGCTAACAAGAATGTTGCCAAAAACGAATGCATGTACATAAGTATACTTTGGTAAGATACACATATGTAATCTTAATGTTTCAAGCCACGTACGAAGTTATTCAATGAATTAAGACTTATATAATTTTACGAATGATCACAGTAAAATTCGTCATAGGTACTCTTCATACAACCATTTCGAAACCTTTGTAAAACATTTGTATAGTTCGGAATGAATGGAACATGTAAACTGTGTGTAGATGACATTTTTCCTACATTTAGTTACAGCCGTAGAGGTTCTTTGATGTAATACTGTTAGTAGGTAGATACATATACACAAAAATAAATTACTTCCATTTGGAAGCTATTTTCATGTAGAGTTTAAGGGAGATTAATTTTGCATATTAGGTATTTTGAGAAAGGGCCATTGTCCTGAATATAAAATTTTACTCAAGGTTGCAATTATTTGGGACTGTGGGCGGTGAGTTCGGGTGGCTCATCGTCCCTTTGTCTTCTTAGACGACAGACCCGTGTCGACGGCGCGCGTTGGTCCACGCGTTCCTCAAAGAGATGTCAGCAACCCCAGCGGGGCCCAGTAGGGCCAGGGCCTGCCGGGGCTGCGGTTTGTTCGAAAGAGATACCGCGGCCCTGGTACATAAAAGGCCCACGACGGAACACGACGGTTTTTAGTCAGTAAGATTCTGACACTCCCTCACCGCTGCTAACCCACAGCAGGAGGGGTCATTTGATGATTTTTAACGTCGCTAAAAAAATATATTTATTCAACATACAGCTAAAACTTGACGGTGAAAACCAGTTATCAACACTTGTTTTAATTCGTGTATTTATCAGAAACTGGATTACAATGATTTCGTATACATTAATTGTAGGTATATAAAGACATTTATTTCTCATATTCCACATCATTTACGATTGGATTATAGTAGGAGCAACACAAGAAACTAACATGTCCCTTAAGGTAACAAAGGAAATCATTTAATATAAAACAAACATACATAAATATTGCTGTTTAAAAACCTTTTATTTTAACAAGATCGTTGTAGTGCCAGTCATTCCCAGCTCGACAATATTTTTCATTCAGGTTATCCTAGTCGCTACTGTCCTCGCTGTGGTGAGCGCGCGGCCGCAGCACGGTCACGACTACCACCACGGTCACGGTCACGCTGTGTCATCGCAGAGCATCGTACTGCACCAAACTCACGAGAGCAAGCACGAGCCCGTACACCACGTGGAACATCATGAGGAGCAGCACGAGCAGCACCAGGAGGAGCATCACCACGGACACCACGAGGAACACCACGGCCACGCCTCCTCCTCACAGAGCATCAAGCAGCACCACGGCAAAGCCACAGAGAAACACGTCGAGTACTATGTATGATGCGTTTCGAATCTTAAATGCCATTTTATTTTTTTTAGTTATAACAAAACTAACCACCATATTTCCCACAGTCTCACCCTAAGTACGAGTTCGCGTACAAAGTGGTGGACCCTCACACCGGCGACAAGAAATCTCAGCACGAGTCTCGTGACGGTCACGTCGTGAAGGGCGTGTACAGTCTGCATCAACCCGACGGCACCGTCAGGATCGTTGAGTACCATGCTGACAAGAAAACCGGGTGAGTGACAATATGCATACATACATATGTAGATGAATCCAGTGCCACCTTTTCATTACCTATTTAACCTTTAAGTACCGACGTCCTATTTTAGTTACACAAGTACCGACGTGGGGTCTGGCAGACCACCATCGCTTTAATTACAATTTTTTGTTGTTTCTTTGTATTCTGCTTAAAAAAAAGTTACTATCTATTGCTTATTCAATTAGTTATTGCATAAGTAAAACAAAACATAGATTTTTTTACATTTATTACTAATTATAGACTTTTACATAGCAGTTCTAATTTTTTTGAGAGAAAAATCTAACTTTTATTTGAATAATCATTATGTGTTAACTTTACAATATAATTTTTTTTTGACTACCCTTTTTTAAAAGATTATTTATAATAAATAAGTAACAATAAAAATAAAAGTTTAACACATAATCAAACATATTTTTCAACATCTCCAGGCACCAAACTATCGTAGTTTACAAACACTCTTTGCATACAGGTTTGCTGCATTGTAGGCACACGTGTTTCATACAAATGTCACATTTGTGGGTAGTCTTGCACTTCATTTTTGAAGGACAGAGTATCCTGGTTTGATTACCTTCTGTTTCATTTTCTTTCCTAACATTATCAGGTATATTTGGACCCAAAACACTTTTTATTCACAGGTTCAATTATCGTGGTAGACGTTTATTCAAATATCGGCATTGACACCGTTTTTTTTGCATCTGCGGCTGCCCGTTTCATACCCGACGTTCCTGGTATATCCATTTTTAGAATTGACTAAAAATAAACTAGAAAAACGATATAATTTAGAAAAAGTCGGATCCAAAAAAAGTTACACAAGTACAGACGAGTGGTCTGACAGACCACTCGTCTGCGCATCGCATGCGCCGACGCAGCTACTCACCAGGAATGCTTCCAAACGCCTGCCCGAGGGGTAGAGAGAAGCCAGAGGGGTTACGACTTCGCTAACATGTGTTACTAGACATTTCGAACTCGCAAAGTGTCTGTCAGACCACGGGTCGGTACTTAAAGGTTAAACGAATTGCTCAATATTTTCTTCTGTGTTTACAGATTCAACGCCAACGTTAAGATCGAGGGACATGCCGTGCACATTGTTCCTGAACACCACCACCACCACCACCACTGATTCTAATCCACCATTGATTCTGTGATATTAAATATTATTAATGACTTGTTATACTTGTAAATATACTGTTATTATTCTGAAATAAAATGTTCTAAAAGTAATGTAATATTGCCGTTATTTCTGTTTATACCTACTGCTTAAATTTAAATGCGGGAATCGCAAAAATCGCAATAGTCCTAAAACATTTTAGAAAAATAATAACAAAGACAGACTTTGTTTGACCTCTTTTTCAAAAGAAGATGAAGCTTGAAAGGTATTGTAACAAGTTTTTTTTAACCGTGTTTATGGAGTTTCTTGCCGGTTCTTCTTCATAAGAAACATTCTCTGGAACCGTGTAACAAGCTTGACATTTTAAAACAGCTGATAAAGGCCTATTTAAAAAGAAAGATAAAAGAATTGGGGCACTGGAACTTTCGTCCTCCTAGTATACTTTGTGAGCGTAAATACATTTTGACATCGGTTGAAAAAGATGGGTTCATGTTGTCCGTAAGTGAAAAAAATAATCAAACAAACAAAATTGAAGACATTTTAAATAAATAAATAATTTATTTTAAGACAACATAGTAACAATTTCAGTTCTTTCAGCTGAGGTATGAAATTAGGTAACGACTCTTCAGTAATGATGATGATGGTGAGGGATCTCGTGGTGAGTGCTGAACTTTACGTCGGCATGGAAGCTGAAAAATAGAAAAATAATTAATTGAGATAAGACTCAATAAAATAATCACAAGATACATGTTATGTAACTATGCTTATCTTTTTGTAAACATTTGTGGAAATAATCACTACATGATAAGAATTTTCTTTCTTAACAAAATAAACAATGGTCAAACAAAAGGGAAGTTAACTCACCCTGTGTGATGGTCGCCGTGGTAGTGGACGTCCCTGACGGAGCCGTCGGGCTGATGCAGCGAGTAGTGTCCCTTGACGACGTCACCGTCGCGGTGCTCGTGCTGCGACTTGTGGTCGCCCGTATGAGAGTCCTCCACTTTGTACTCGAACTCGTACTTGGGGTGAGTCTGCACAAACAGACCAATCAGTATTTCGAACTAGTTGCTTGTGTGAGTGAGCTGCTAGTGTTACTCACGTAGTAGTCGTGGTGATTATGTCCGTGGTGCACTGGCTCGTGGTGACCGTCGTACTTGTGCACGTACTGGGAAGAGTAGCCGTAAGCGGAGACCACCGCCACAGCGATAGATAGCACACAGAGTACCTGAAACGATTTAATTGTTTTTAAAAGAACACAACAAATAACGATTTTCTGCTTCAAGAAAGGCTACAACTGCTGGCTTCATCTGGATATGAACGACCAGATAACGAACAAAGGCTCTGAGAACTTAGATTTAAAGTATGTCTAATTGTAAATTATAATTATAGAAATATACTGTTCTCAATTGATTCTCTATTAATATACCTTGAAGAACATGTTGAATTCTAAAATTGTTGGAGGCCTAAGCAAAGTCCAGGAGTGAACTGATACATAAGTTTAAACTCCATATTACTTTTATACGAATTTAAATAACATTGTCAAGGTATCTATTGATTTCTCTCAATTATGTTAGCAGTTAAGTTATACACGTTTTGATAATTGTTTCGTAAGTAATACGCAATGTTCGTTTTAATTATGGACAACAGAAACTGTCTAACATTCGTAGATTTAGTTACTGGATTTTTATAAGTTATAAAATATTCAAATGATTAAATGCAATTTTTAGGTTTTCATAAATGCAATACGGATGTCGGATTGGAGTTGTATTCGAAAGTAGATAAAAAGAATTTTTCTAGAACATGTTTGAATTATATGATAGCGTGTTACATAGCAGTATAATTTACACTGTTCTGGGTCCGTCTATATTCTATGGGATACAAAATTCAGTGCAATACTTTTCAATTTCTCTTAATTTCTGCTTATTTCATTTTTGGTAAATAAACAAATTGCTAAGCTGCGCTTGAAATTAACTTTGAAGGAGCAACGTGAAATTAGTGAACTGATACAAAATATTTTTTATTTTTGCTATTTAGGCTTTTAGAGTCTAATACCTCGTTAATAGCAGTAGACTGTTAGCCTGTATTCACGAATATTTTTTTATCTTATTTTATTACGTCCACACTAATTGCGTTCAACTTACGAAACAATATCGTTTTGCGTATATGATTTAACTGCCAACATAATTGGGAGAAATCAATAGATACCTTGACAATGTCATTTAAATTCTTATAAAACAGCACGGAGCTTAATGTTTTCCATCAGTTGACTACTGAACTTAGTTTGCAGTAATAGCAAAAATCGTAATAGAACAACATGTTTTTCAAGGTAAGAGAGGATGTAAATTTTCTTACTTCCTCAATTGATAATCTTTTTTTTGTTATGGTTTGATTTTATTTATAAAAATGATCCTACAGGTACTTTGCGCGCTGTCAGTTGCCGTCGTGGTGGTATCCGCGCACGGATACTCATCTCAATACGTCCACAAGTACGACGGTCACCACGAGCCAGTGCACCACGGACATGATCACCACGACTACTACGTGAGTAACACTATATAGCAGCTCACTCACACACGCAACTAGTTCGCAATACTGATTGGTCTGTTTGTGCAGACTCACCCCAAGTACGAGTTCGAGTACAAGGTGGAGGACTCTCACACGGGCGACCACAAGTCGCAGCACGAGCACCGCGACGGTGACGTCGTCAAGGGACACTACTCGCTGCATCAGCCCGACGGCTCCGTCAGGGACGTCCACTACCACGGCGACCATCACACCGGGTGAGATATACATTTTTACTATCTAAGCAAAAAATCCGGACTTAAAATATTCTTGTAGAATTGCAAATTGATGAAATCGTATTTTTTTCAGCTTCCACGCCGATGTGAAATACAGCACACACCACATGGTGCCTCACCATCATTACTAAAGGACCTTTTTGAGTCTCTAGACAGAACTGAATTATGAAAAATAAAAGAAAGTTAAACTTAACCTGTCTTAAATTATTTCCACCGAATAAATCTTCTTCTCCATACTAGATATCCCCAAGGAAGTATACTATCAAAGAATAGAAATTGCAAGGGTTATCATTGGGTAATTTGGCTCTTCGGAATTCTGTAGTATATGGAACATATTCCTCGGGAGCAGTAAATAATTATATCAAAATTGACTTTATGTTTTAAGAGGGAGCTCATACATTAAACAATTTTTGGCCGCTTTATAGATAAACCATTATCTATAGGTAATTTGCTCGAGATTCGGACTTGCGCTTGGTCAGATTTATTTCATTACTCTATAGATTGATGTAATAGATCGTTCCTCTTTCGAACTCAGTTTCGAATTGTATGAAGTTAATTAAAATTTTCTTCTTTTGGAGAAAGGGCTACTGACAAAATATTTTACTCAAGGTTGCAATCATTCATTCAACATTCGACTAAAAACTTGTTGGTGAGAACAAGTTTTCAAGTTTTGTTTTAATTTATATTATTTATAAGAAACTGGATCACTCAGATTTCGTCTGCGCATTTTTTTGTATAAAAAGTCAATTGTTTTACTTATTCTACATCATTTACGATTGGATTTTCAAAGGAGCAACACAAACAAAAGATTAAAATGTCCCTTAAGGTAACAAATGGAATCAATGTTAATAACTTTTACCAGAAAAAAAAGACTTATGATTACTTATTATATTAGTAAGAACTATTTTTTAAACTATACTTTTCATTCAGGTTATCCTAGTCGCAACCCTCCTCGCTGTGGTGAACGCGCGGCCGCAACATGGCCACGACTACCAGCACGGTCACGGTCACGCTGTGTCATCGCAGAGCATCGTACTGCACCAAACTCACGAGAGCAAGCACGAGCCCGTACACCACGAGGAACATCATGAGGAGCAGCACGAGCAGCACCAGGAGGAGCATCACCACGGACACCACGAGGAACACCACGGCCACGCCTCCTCCTCACAGAGCATCAAGCAGCACCACGGCAAAGCCACAGAGAAACACGTCGAGTACTATGTATGAGAACTGTTCATTAGCAATACCCACTCATCGTAATTATAGTAACAAAACTAAACACCGCATTTCCTACAGTCTCACCCTAAGTACGAGTTCGCGTACAAAGTGGTGGACCCTCACACCGGTGACAAGAAATCTCAGCACGAGTCTCGTGACGGTCACGTCGTGAAGGGCGTGTACAGTCTGCATCAACCCGACGGCACCGTCAGGATCGTTGAGTACCATGCTGACAAGAAGACTGGGTGAGTAGGGTGATATTATAAGGTAATCAAGAATCAGGGAGTTGAAGTTTTTATTTATTGTTATAATTTTTCTTGTCTACAGATTCAACGCCAACGTTAAGATCGAGGGTCACGCCGTGCACATTGTTCCTGAACACCACCACCACCACTGATTCTGTGATATTAATTGTTAATAATGACTTGTTGAATTGTAAATATATTATTATGCTACTCAAATATAAAATGCAAAAATATTTATCTCTTCATTTTATTTTTAACTAGCCGTTTTCCCGCGATTTCACCCGCGTCCCGTGGGAGCTACTGCCCGCACCGGGATAAAATATAGCCTATGTTAGTCGCAGATAATATAGTTCTCTAATGGTGAAAGAATATTTAAAATCGGTCCAGTAGTTTTTAGTAAACAAACAAAGTTTTCCTCTTTATAATATTAGTATAGATAAAGCCAAACAATAAACGTTGTTTATCAGAATTTCTATTCAAATCTATAGATCAAATCCAAAAATTGATCATAATCCCGTATACATCAGTGTTATAATGTGCTTGATAATATGTCATCACATAATAAGACACTACGTTCACGATCAATGATGATGAATGATCAGAGTGACTCCGTAGGAAAAAAAGATAAAACAAAAGATATTGAACGTTATTAAATATTTTTATTTTGTTGACTGAGAATAAATATTGCGTTTATTTATAACATAACGTAGTAATAAAATCAGTTCTTTCAGTTGAGGTAAGACATAACATAACGACTCTTCAGTGGTGGTGATGATGGTGAGGGATTTCGTGGTGAGTGCTGTACTTCACGTCGGCATGGAAGCTGGAAAAAATATATATAATTAATAACTAGTTCAGCACAGTATTCTCATTTAATTAAGTATTTCAATTAAGGAATTATTTTTTACATCAATTCGTTCGATGCTAGTTTGTGGTTCATTTGAATTTAAATTTACCTCTGAATAAGACTTGATATTCAGAACCGACTGGTTTAATATGAAGTAGACTCACCCTGTGTGGTCGTCGCTGTGGTAGTGGACGTCCCTGACAGAGCCGTCGGGCTGATGCAGCGAGTAGTGTCCCTTGACGACGTCACCGTCGCGGTGCTCGTGCTGTGACTTGTGGTCGCCCGTGTGAGAGTCCTCCACCTTGTACTCGAACTCGTACTTGGGGTGAGTCTGCACAAACAGACCAATCAGTATTGCGAACTAGTTGCGTGTGTGAGTGAGCTGCTAGTGTTACTCACGTAGTAGTCGTGGTGATCATGTCCGTGGTGCACTGGCTCGTGGTGACCGTCGTGTTTGTTGACATATTGAGAGGAGTAGCCGTGGGCGGAGACCACCGCTACGGCGACCGACAGTGCACAAAGTATCTGAAAACAAGTCAAGTCTCTGTGAAAGACGTTCAAAAGTAATAAGAATTATAATTTCTGAACTTTGTCCAACAGTGGGACAATAGCGATACAGGAATTGTGGGTTATGAGGCGTTTTAATTTTAGTAATGTCTCAATCAGTGACATATTCAACGGACAGGGAAACGGGTACAATAATATCGAAAATCACATATTTTCACTTTTCCCCTTTTACAATACCATAAATTGACTGTTATCATTTTTCACTATTCACTAAATTAACACTTTTATGAGATACCTTGAAGAGCATGTTGATCCGAGTTTGTTCCTGAGTTGTTGTTATGAGATTTGTCGAAACGCGAACTGATACCAAAATCCTAAACCTCACGTCTTTTATATGATTTTAATATCAACGAGCCAAGGTAGTTCTGATTTCACTCGAAATCATATCAGCTGTTATACTCGAAATCATATTATTAATGGCCGTTGCGTTTTAATAATTACGAATCAATTTCGCAAAATTAAGTTATTTGAAATCGATTTTGCTCGCATAACAGGAAAGTCGTTAATTTAAGTGTTTTTTGTCCGGAAGATTATTTAGATAACCACAACAATAAACAATACCTAATCTAATGATTATTCCGTTAAGAGTATAAGTGTGTAAGTATATTGTTTTTTGCTTGACTTCACTCTACTAGGATTCAGTATTTTCAGTACTGATAGATCCTACTGGAATACTGTTGGCATTTATATGCTTATTATTAACGGTAAATGAAATTATAACTCTGATCTTTATGCTTTTAATATAGCTTTTACTATATATATTATTTTTAATTATTTAGATTATTACAGGTTTTTTTTTATATTTTGTCTATTTAGTCTCATGGTATGAATAGGTGTTACTGTTTTCAGATAGATTGAAAGTTTCAATGGCCGCCGGCTGTACGGCTTGACGATGATGACTTTAAATCCAGGCAAAACCAGATCTCAGTAAAAAAAACTTAGTTTGTGTTTAATATTTTATTCTTATAATTAGATTAACAATTTGTCAACGAGGCATTTCTAAAAAGTAATATCACAGATCTAATGATGGTGGTGGTGTTCAGGAACAATGTGCTTGGCGTGACCCTCACGCCTCACGTTAGCGTTGAATCTGAGAAAGAAAGAGAGGAATTAGTAAATCTCTCTCTACACTTAAATTGCTGTTTTAGATTCAATTCGAGTGATTCTTTGAGTGTCCTCTCTTACCCGGTCTTCTTGTCAGCGTGGTACTCCACAATCCTGATGGTACCGTCAGGCTCGTGCAGACTGTACACGCCCTTCACGACGTCGCCGTCGCGCGCCTCGTGCTGCGACTTCTTGTCGCCGGTGTGAGGGTCCTCCACTTTGTACGCGAACTCGTACTTAGGGTGAGCCTGCAACACAAGATACAATCAGCTAACTGTTTCATTATACGATGAAGATCGTAGGTTATAGACAGGTTTTCATACATAGTACTCGACGTGTTTCTCAGTGGCGTGTCCGTGGTGCTGCTTGATGCTCTGTGATGAGGAGGCGTGGCCGTGGTGATGATGCTCGTGTTGTGCCGAAACGCTAATGGCGCAGATGACGGCAGCGGCTAGGCAGATCTGTACAAATTGGGAACGGTTATAAGTATTTTGTTAGGAATCGAAAATCAGTAGTAAGTAGCAAAGTAACGCTTACTTTGGTAAACATTTTGAACTTATATTATTTTTGTTGTTGATCGTATTAACTACTGAAGGTATCTGATAATCGAAAAAGTTGTGTTGAAGCTTTTATACAATAACTAAAGGGATCGTTGACAAATTTTGGATTAAAAAGAACCAGTTGTACCAGATTTATCAAGTTACAATGCTTGAGCCATATTCGACCTTGGTTAATTACGGTACAGGTACTTTTTTTGATTTCGTAAATGGAAATAATCGTTGGTATGTAGAATGAAGAAAGTGAAAATAAATACATGCATGCTTCAATATTTAAAAAAAAACGAATAAAATTAATAGGAATTTCTTCCCGTTCAAAAAACTGAAAGCACATCAATGAGGTATAACACTATGTATGACATACTTGTTTTAATTCGGGACTGTGTTGTGCTATGACGTAAACGTAATTGATATGTCCATTCATTTATTACCGTAACTTATTGTAACAACGCGTGTCACTTGACTCGGTAGCTTGTTTCAAACTTCGAGCGTAAGCGGAAAATATATTCTAAATTCACTATCAATTAAATAATGAAGTGTTTACTGCAAATAAACTAACTTAAAGGAAAACCACGTTGACTTGCACAGTAGTGAGGATACCGCTGTCACAACACTAAGTATATATTAACATAATTATATGGCTGCAAGATGTCTAACAGGACCCAAGAAAACAGTTCATTCTCCGACTTCAGTCAAATTGGAGAAAACGAAAGCCCATATATTACATACTCATGGATCACTGGGATTGCCATATCAATACTATGTCTAATTTTACAATGTGTGCTCTTCAAAATGAAGCCGGAGATCAGAAAATTGGACCAGAAGATACTTACACAGCTGACAATAGCAAGATTGACGAACACGGTGTTCGAATACGCAATAGTTCATTTCTTTATAAGTTCATTTGGTAGTAGTGTTACGTTTGCATTGTATCAACAGACTGATGCTGTACTCGTGTGCTGGATGTTTGTGTACGCGAGGAACATTTACAACAAAATCGTGTGCGTGTTTGTGGTGACGGCGAACTTTGTTACCTTATCAGTGCTCATTTGGCTGTTGACGATTCCCATAGGAGTTTTGTGCCCAGTCTTCCTCGCGTTAGGACAGTACTCAGAGTTCTACAAGTCTTATGTGTGGTTAAAATTAATAATTCTATTTATTAACTTGTCGTTTTTCTGTAGAATATTCTTCGTAGTTATTAATAAAAACTATAATTCAAATAGAAACTTTGTCGACATAGTGAAATCTTGTGTAATTTCGTTTATTTTGGTTTGTATCACCAGTTTGCAAGCTTTAGTGCAAGTTGTGATGACTGATATGGTGCAATTCTTTACACATGGGTATGTTTTCTTTATTCTCAATTCATTTCAAGTAGTTGCTGATACTATAATATTTCTTATTCTCTCTAAAAACTGCTGTTGACAACTGTATGTTATTATCTAGCTCTAGCGTAGTTTTCCTTGTAACTGGAAGTATCGTTTAGTACTTTTAGGTCATAATGATATTAAATAAAGTGTATAATTAAGTGATCTTAATTCTTAAGATTTATTTATTCGTAGACATAAGAAATAAAGCCAACTTGGTAACAGGTGTATATTTTTTATTAAAACATTTTGATAAGTATATTATATACATAGGTACAACACAAACAAAAACGTCATCTACGTTTATTACTTACACTACAAAATAACAATTAACAAATAAACTATAATGAAATAAACAAACAGGCACATATTATCCATGATGGTGATGATGAAGAAGGTGTACGTGAGGAACATGATGATGACGTTGGTGACGAGTACTACTGTGCTTCATGTCCGCGTGGAATCTATGAATACATAGAAAAGTATGAAATTATTTAAATTACAGACAGGTTGTGATTCTATTTTTCACAAAAAATAACAGAAAAAAACCGTTCATTAATATTAATTAACTTACTAGTTTTATTGGACACAATTAAATATCAGAATATGAGAATGCTTCTGACCTTCTTAGCCCAGTTATAACATAGCACATTAAATGAGAAAGCAGGTACTACATAGACTTTTAAGATACATCTGTCCTCTAATGACTGTCAAAGCATGGGCTAACATATGTACGCTGCAATTAATTAGAACTCTTTTGGATATATCCCTCTCCTGATTTATCACAATACCCGTTATAATGATCATTTATACAAAACTTATCACAAGTTATATCTCACCCATTGTTTTTATCCGCGAGGTATTGCACATGTCTGACTGTGCCATCAGGTTCATGTAAGAACAAGTGTCCCTTCACAGTGTCACCGTCTCGATGCTCGTGAAGCTCCTTATGGTCTCCCATGTAAGGATCCTTTACATCATATTCGAACTCGTGTTTGGGATGTGTCTATAGAAAAATATGAGTCAGTATCTGTTTGCAATCAACACTTAAGACTATAAAAAAAGATAAAACAGTCATTATTGTTCCATTGCCAAATGTAGGTGAAATGAGAAGATACTTCCTGATTTTGTTTGCCTATCTGCAGAATCTAATAATCACTAAGCTTTCAAAAAAAAAAAAATCTTTAACGTTACTGTTTATGGTATCTCAAGTGTCAAGCCTCCTAGTCGCTTTACTCGTTGAATGGTTGAAACAAAGCCCAGAACACAAAATCTGTTACCTGGATTTACATATAATCTGAGAACAAAGTAAGAATTTAAAAAGTTGATTACTAACGTAGTAGTCGATATGTTGATGATCATGATGGCTGTGGTGGTGGTGATCATCATTAATGTGGATCAGATGATGATGACCCTCGTGCTTGAGGAGGTATTGTGATGAATGACCGGGAGCCGCTGATACAGTCCCTGATGTGACAGCTATCACGCAAAATATCTGTGATAACAATCAAATTATACTGATCAACTGTAGATACGGGTGCACTTTACTATTTATTTGCCTTTACACGTTTAATGTTAATGACTATAATAATAATTGACTGGGAAATCTGATTCATAATATTTTAATTGCTTCCCCTGCTGTTAATTAGTTTGGAATTTTATGATTTTAAATCTTCTAGTTACAGATTACACTGATATAAACACTTAGAATTTCAAACGACACTGTATCACTACTCATTTTTAGAAAAATCAAATACACTACCTTCAATAACATATTGTAGCACTGTATTTATCGTATTAATCTCAATAACAAACTGATCCGTGTCAGTAAGACACAAGACTTTTATATTGAAAACAAAAGCAATCGTGATATAAGTTTCGTTGTAATTGACTGTTCGGCACATATCAAAACTATTTACGACATTTTCATTCGCAACTATTGAACATACATAAGAAACTATTTCCATGTTTACAAGTTACTTCATTTGTCTTATAGTTTTATATAATAAAATGAATTTCGTTTTAAAGTTCAGTTATCAATCTTTCATAAGTAAAAATAGTATTAGTAAGTCTGTTAAAGACGACGTCAATTTTTCCATTGTATTTGATAACACCGGTCTTCATAAACGTTCATACAAAATTGCTCCAGTCCTGATAATAAACAATCATCAGGATATTGACCCCGATCGTTATATGAATTACCTTACCGTACCTCACAACGTACATTACGTGTACTGAACGAGGTAGCGGACAGAATCGATATTTTTACTTGCTCCCTGAATGAGTTCGCAAAAATCACAATGATTGTAGTTTGCCAATGAAAATATTATAATTTTGTACCACACTATTGAATTAGGGAAACCTGTAATGATAGTGATGATGTTGTTGTATAAATAAATAAATAGTTTAATAGAAGAATTAAAACTCAATGTTTCAATTAAACAATTTAATAACTACATGACTAATCAACAGATATTGGGATACATAATAGCGACAGTTGGATGAAATTAGTGGTGATGATGATGTTCAGGGATGATGTGTTTGGCATGGCCCTCCCGCTTCACATTGGCATTAAATCTGCGAATAAAGCAAAATACATCTTAAAACTGTGGGATGAAGAATCTAAATCTGTTATTTTACTATAACTACGTGACCGTTTGCATGTGGTTCGACAGAATTATAGGAGTAATAACGCAGAGGGAATACGTTAATGTAATATTATTACAACTATTACGTACTAATGTTTATCATTGTTTACCCACGTTATGATGGCGCATGATACATTCATTTGCATATATTTAAATGGCACGCGAAAGTTTTGACGTAAGGAACTTTTGTTTCTCACCCGGTCTTCTTGTCAGCATAGTACTCCACAATCCTGATGGTACCGTCAGGCTCGTGCAGACTGTACACGCCCTTCACGACGTCGCCGTCGCGCGCCTCGTGCTGCGACTTCTTGTCGCCGGTGTGAGGGTCCTCCACTTTGTACGCGAACTCGTACTTAGGGTGAGACTGTAGGAAATGCATCAATTAGTTATGTTACTTCAAAACAATAATTCATAGTAAGTGTAGAAGCAATGAAGTTCTCATACATAGTACTCGACGTGTTTCTCTGTGGCTTTGCCGTGGTGCTGTTTGATGCTCTGTGAGGAGGAGGCGTGGCCGTGGTGTTCCTCGTGGTGTCCGTGGTGATGCTCCTCCTGGTGCTGCTCGTGCTGCTCCTCATGATGTTCCTCGTGGTGTACGGGCTCGTGCTTGCTCTCGTGAGTTTGGTGCAGTACGATGCTCTGCGATGACACAGCGTGACCGTGACCGTGGTGGTAGTCGTGACCGTGTTGCGGCCGCGCGCTCACCACAGCTAGGAGTGTAGCGACTAGGATAATCTAAAAATCAACAAAATATTGCTTTGGCATTTTATGTAATATCCGATTAGAATCGGTCACAATATCTACAATGTATTTTTAGCAGATTTATTTGTGTTCCTGAACTTACTTTTGTAAACATTTTTGTTTCAAAGGTGTTGATACCGAAGTAACTTAACCAAATCTGTGAATATGATAACTTATCTGTGTCCTTTTATATGGAAATTTCAAGTATGTGAACTGATTTTACGCAATATTTCAGTCGATCAAAGTTCAACAACTTTTTTTACCGAAGTTGATGAAGTACCGTGAAAGTCGTCACAAGGACTCGGTATGTGAAAGCCCTAAAAATATATTTATCTACCGCTTTAAGCCTTCTCTTTAAAAAATATATGATTTCTTATTTCTATCAGTGAGTTTTTATATGATTTTCTAAAGGGTGTTCTGTTGGTAGAGGTTATTACATTTCATTATGTTGCATTATTTTGTCTATAGTTGTCACCGTGTAAACCCGGTGTAAACCCGCTTCTTGAGGGAACTTTTCTAATCCGGCACATAGACCAAAATACGCTTATTATCTTTGTTAGTCATATACTAGATTTTGCGTGAAAGAGGAACAAACGTTCGCATTTATATCTTTAGTAATAGAAGGATTATTTTAGTTATTTATTCTGACTATCAAGGTAATACCTTACACGGATATCTGATCAGAATACCCAGTCTGGCAGTTTACATTTTGACTATTATCTTACTATAAATTGACAGCTAACTTATGAATGAATGTTATGATTTGGACATCTTCTGACAAGTTCTTTTTTGTATGAAATTTTCTTTCTAATATTATTAAGCTGATTATTAAGAAAAGCTCTTCATTAGCCAATTGATAAAGGAAAGCTGTAGCTTACTTTCTATCCAACTCTGCACATTGCAATTTGCTCAATCTATATTGCCTGCGAAGCTACAAAACATGGTTTATGATATTTCCATAATGTATCGTAAAAATCCTATACCTTCATATCTTTTGTTTTTTCAATCTAGATATATAAAAATGAAACCCGCTTTCCGTTGTCACGACATAACATGAAAACAGCTTGACCGATTTGGCTGAAAATTAGAGGGGAGGTAACTTAGACCCGGGAGAAGGTTTTAGGATAGTTTTTGTCAACGTCCAGCTATGGGACGCGGGTGAAACCGCGGGCGAAAGCTAGTAAGATATTAAAGGACATTGTTCCGGCTCCATACATGTTCTGCCTAAGAACCGTTCGAATGGAAAGTGACTTCTATAAACTCTTAAAATTATATGGAATCCTATGAAATAAGTTTTCACGAACGGACACTTCAGGAAACTAAAATAATTACGAAAAAAGTTAATATTTTGAGGTTATAAATAAAAAATAACCAAGCTTGCGTGAAATATCAGAGTAGTATTATCAAACTACACTATACAAAAAATCAACAATACTATGTACAGCTCTATATGTTCTCTTCTAGATCTAGGAAAAGACTACTCTACTAGATACTAGGAAAAGAGATAGTAAATAGTCAAGTTTAAGATAATTCTTTGACAATGATCATTTTATAAAGTTGCATTTTCTGTCTGTCCCTTTGAATGCTTTAGATCTTTAAAACTACGCAATGGATTTGGGTGCGATTTTTTTTAATAGATAGAGTAGGTCAAGAGGAAGGTTTACACCAAGGTTTTACATTGCCACCGTGCGAAGACGGGGCGTGTGACTAATTTTCATAAATGCTTAGAATTTTTATGAAAAACAACTACCTAAACGCTTTTGCTTTCAACGTTACGTTTCTTAATATATAGTGAATCCACTTTGGATTTGTGATAAAACGCATAAGTTTCCAAAATGGAAGAGTTCCATTCACCACAATTCATAAAATATCGATATTATTACGATGGAGAATTATTTAGTTAAATGATTGTTACTACTTTTATATTAGACAGTTACCTAGCTATCTACATGCCATAAGGCGGGAATCGAACCCGCGGTCTATTACCAAGAAGGCACAGACCATACTAAAAATGTCATTACCACACAAAATAATTTAACAGTTAAAGTAAGGTTTACCAATAACAATGAAAGAGGTTTTCGAGGATGTGCAATAAAAACAATATTTATATTCAATTAAAGGTTTTTAATCATCAATATTTCTCAATAATATATCTAAGAACTGAGCTTTGGTATCTCGCCCAGCTTAAATACCAGATAATAGTCATTATGTGGGCACAACAGCCCACTGTTCTACGCCCAACGATACAATTGCAACAGTATGCCTGATGGTAGGAGCTTCTTACAAAGTACACAATTGCGTCCAACAGTGCATTGCATCTTATTATGCTCGACTGCTTCAGACCAACACGTCGTACATATAAGGTCATGAGCTTCAACCTGTAATAATAAATACAAAAAATCATTAGTAAATATCAAGTAACTTGCAATTGTGGCAATTGATTTGAAAACCGAGAAATTGTGTGCTTATGAAAACATAAGTAGGTAGTAACATTCTTATCAAAATTAGAAAAACACTTTCGTAGACCACTTACCATACGGGGAACAGTCCATTGTTGTATGCAACGAAGTATATCTTCGTTTTCTAATACCAAAGAACCTCCAGCAGATCCACAATTTATACAATATACTATATTCTGCATCCATTGTTGTAATTATAATATAACTAAATTCGATCACAGACAGAGCAATATCCGAAAATGCTTGTAAAATCCAGTTCTTTACACAAAGCCGAGTCTACCAAGTACGCAATCTAATCGGAGTCCGTAATCAAGCCAAAGTTGTTAGAATAAAACCATGAAACGCATAGAAAATCACAAAAGAAACGATAGTCGCAAAGCAATCAAACCAATCAAACTGACTTCTAGCAAACTGACTGAAGTACACCAGTGTTGCCAATTACGAAAACTATAATCCTACTCGAATGCCAAGCTAGAAATTCGCGATTCGCTCAAAACCATCTTAAAACATTATACAGAATACTAGCTTTTTTCTAGCTAGTCAGTTTAGGTATTTAAATGAATAAAGTGTTACCAACTATATAATTTTAATAACCGACTTCGGAAAGTAGGTTCTCAATTCGATCCGTATTTACCGAAATCCCGAAAACTTCCGAAACTGGCAGCACTGGCTGACGGAAACATTTTATAAGGCATCAATAATTGTGACCCTACTTTTTATTTGGAATTTATTTATTTGAAGTGTCCGTGGAATACTAAAATATGTTTCAAACAATATAAAAATAAATAAAAATTATAGTATAATTTATATTCACATCGGTTCTTAGGCCAAAATTGAACAATGTCCTTTCATGTCCATTGTTTTTCAATCTATTCTCGGGGTGAGTTATGTACCATTTAACTATACTTAACGATAACCAAATCATCTACCACCTATCACCACCTATCATCATCTATCACCAACTTTTCTTAGTTTGTATGTACTTTCTAAGTATAATCTTAGACACCAATGGCTGATAAAAAGGTGAAGGAAAACATCTTGAGGAAACCTGGACTATCAAGTCTGAAATGACTAACCCGCATTGAGCAAGCGTGGTGATTAATGCTCAATCCTTCTCCGTGTGTTGTTCCCTGTGCCCAGCAGTGTGACGATAAAAATAAAAAAGGCTGTAACTGATAGCCAAATAATAACCAGACATCAAATGACCATTGGGCGATTTGACGACTGAAAACTCGTCTGTTATTGTTTTAGTTAAATAGTGCAATCCACCTTTAATATTTTATAGCCAAAGGAGTTTGTTTATTTGTTTGAATGAGCTAGTCTCGAGAACTATTTATCCGATTACATTTATGGAGGATATTCGCTTCATATTAGGTATTAGGTAGGTAGGTGCGTGAAATAATTCCTATGGGACGCTGGTAAAACCGCTGGCAAAAACAAATAATTTATAAATCAAGGCTAGTGATATTTTCTTTTCTATTATTCTCCAATTTGATAGCTACTTACAAATAATTGTCAATAATTGTCTTTCACCGCTCGAGTTTTGGGTGTATTTTTCTTTCATCTCGGTGACTATATACTACACCATCGTATTCTTGCTTATATAACGAAGTCAAAACGTTACTAGTATTATTTTTGTAGTTGGGTGTTTTTTGTTTACAACAGTCATTTGTTTTGCATAAGTTAATTCTTAAGATTATTTAATTCGTCCTAAATTACCGTCAGTAACTTACATAGTACTTACTATGAGAACAGAATAGAAGCGTGATATTCGAAACATAAAGGAAGGAATTCCAACGAGGCATATATTTAGTGACTGGAATTGTCTTTATTTCAACAAAATAATACAATAATTAGGCAGTATACTTATCTATTCTGTGCATGTTTTAATTGGTAATAATAACATTAGAGCCTAGTAGTATTCAAATCTTTTTCCTGTCGGCTAACACTAAGTATTGTGTTGCAAAATTTATATGAACCAGCCATATAATTTTTTTTAAGCCTATTTTGTAAAAGTTACTCGTGAATTTGTTTTCAATACTTATTTAGTGAAAAAACTATATTATATGTTAAAACAAAGATAAAATTTGATTTCAAAACAACTTTATTGAAAAAATATTCTCTAGAAAAATATAACAATCTTATGATACAAGTCTAACAAAAATAATGTTAATGATTAGATTAGTGATGATGATGATGTTCTGGGACGATATGTTGGGCGTGACCTTTCCTTTGGACGTTGGCGTTGAATCTGAAACAGAAGAACTAGCTATAAAAAATTCTTATGCTATTATTTCTACTATGAATATTCAACCAGTTACTGCTACTATGAAAACTTAATTGATAATGGCATTCAGACCGATTATTATTTATCTAAGGTTGTATGAGCCGGCTGCGCGGGTCATATTAATTACTATAGTGCACAAGCGTGCATTCTTTGCTCCCTGCCTCCCAAATTCCGAAGGTACGACAATCCGATATGATCGTAGAGAGATCACTGCTACAATCACGGTGACTGATAGCCATCTTTTTTAATAGTACAAATAACAACATTCTGAATGGAGTTTTCTGTTTACTGACTTATTGAATTTATCTAGAGTTGGATACATACCCAGTCTTCTTATCGGCATGGTACTCAACAACTCGGACTGTGCCATCAGCTTCGTGTAGACTGTACACGCCCTTCACGACGTCACCGTCCCTTGATTCATGCTGTGACTTCTTGTCGCCGGTGTGAGGGTCCACCACTTTGTACGCGAACTCGTACTTAGGGTGAGACTGTTGAAAAACGGTACACATCAGATATTTAGAACAAGTGATGTAATAACAAAAGGCTATCGCGCCTATACTTTTGTTTTCTATTTGTGAAATTACATACATAGTACTCGACGTGTTTCTCTGTGGCTTTGCCGTGGTGCTGCTTGATGCTCTGTGAGGAGGAGGCGTGGCCGTGGTGTTCGTGGTGATGGTGATCCTGTGCAGCGACCGCCGCTACTGCTACCGTGATGAGGAGAATCTAAAAATAAATACATTATTATATCATTGCGTTTGTCATTAAACATGTTCATTGGAATAGATTAATGTTGGTTGCGCTTTTCACTTTAATATATCATTTAAATTGATACGCTAGAACTGACTTCATGTGTTAATTATGCGAGCACGGTTTGACATACTTAAGCAAAAATATCACAATTCTTACCTTAGTGAACATGATTGCTGTTTATTTTAATTCCCTTTCTCTTGAAAGTACTGAGTAAACTGATAATTTTGAGGGCAGAATGCGACTTTTTATATGTGCAGTGTGTAAGTTTGATCACTTTTTCGTAATTGTAAAGTGAACCAGTTTTTATTTGCAAACTTGAATTGTATGTGATTTAGCTACTTATGCTCCAATTTGAGCTTCCAATTAGTTAATTTCTTGTTTAACAAAGTGTGTGATTGTACCAACGTCATCAAGTTCTTAGAAACTTTCATGAACCAAAACTCGAAGAAGAGTTGATACAAAAATATATAAACATTATTGTTTAAGCCCAGTTTTAAAAATTATGGTGTTAGATGGTTTACTATTGTTTTGACTGAAATAATCCTTTATTGAAACAAAATCATTTATTGAAAAGAAAACAAATACTGATCTATAAAACAATGTTTAACGTATTAAAAAATTAAAACATAATTATTATTTCATTTATTCTAATTACATTAATGATGATGTTTATCCGGTACTAAATGGTGGACGCTGTGCTTAACATCAGCATGGAAACTGAAAGGTAAAACATATGATTTGATAAGTAACAAAAATAATATCTTAATCCTAGCCTAATCACAAGGCAATCTAGGGAGGACGGACTTTGTGTTTTGTTTTTCAGAAATCACAAATTATTAAAACCGAAAAGCTTTGAAGATTTGGTTATGAAACGTCGGAAAATCGACTCATATTTATTTCCGTCGCTTTGTTAATTTGCTTTACGGAGAGCTTAATTTGCTTTAAGTTTAGTAGAATAGAATAATTGTCTATCTCATTAGTCGAAGTAAAAGCAAAAGGAAATATGGACGACTTTCCGAATGATGTATAAAATATATGTTTATAATTTAATATTTGTTTAAAAAATACCTATACCTATGCTGCCAAGTAATGTGTTAACTACTTACCCAGTATGTTTATCAGCGTGGTAGTGAATATGTCTAGTGGAACCATCAGGTTCATGCAGGGAGTACTCTCCCTTCACGCTGTCACCGTCGCGGTGCTCATGATGAGACTTGTGATCACCTGTGTGGTGACTCTTCACTTCATACTCGAACTTGTATTTAGGATGCGTCTGGAAATAATATGGAAGAATTATATGGTTAGTCGCTGTATTGTTGTTTGTGTGTATGAATAGAAAAACCATTCAAGATTTTTTGTGTTGAAAATATTACTGTTAAGAATGATATTTTATATAACAGTAAAAATGTTAGCTCCTGGTTCTTGAGGTTTGAATCCCTGTTACGGAAGGGCCTACTATTTACTATAATTATCTCATGAGCTACTGGATCAATTTGAAAAATTATTTCAATGTTATCGAAAAATATAAAAAGCGTTTTTCTGTCCAGTTGCGCGATTTAGATTTTACGGGGTGCTGGTAAAACCGCTGGCGGTAGCTAGTATTAGCTAAACCTAATGATATTTTCATTATCAGCTTATAAACTTACATAGTAGTCAACGTGGTGATGTCCATGTTTGTCTTTTATTTCCACGGGCTGGTGGTGACCTTCGTGTTTGGAGATGTGAATATGTGAGTGACCGTCGTCGGCTGCAACCATAGCTACGATGGTCATCAATGCTAAAAAGCACACCTGTGAAATAGGATTATTATAAATTTAATTTTCAAGATTTTCTTTGTTGATTAAGACCTTTGAGATTTTAATTTCATTATTGAAATACATATTTTATTGAAATTATCTTGTTCTAATTACTTTTGAAGAGAATAGTTATGGAATAATTTACTGAGACTTTTTCTCGCTAATTTTTTTGAGTCCCTCATATCAGTGTTTCCAACACTCACCTTTGAAGCCATTTTTTCGTTTGTTAGACTTTGTATTGTCCTGTGCACACCTGGTAGTGAACTGATAAATTTTCACAAATGCCCAACGTTTATATTCAGAATAAAAGCTATTAATATTGCAATAATTTCACTCTAGATTTTAAACGGCGATAGTATTGTAACATTTGAATGTGCAAACTTTTTTAACATTTCGTAAAAGTACATTCACGCGCTTACATACGCGTTCAAAACCATTACGAATCTGCGATCATTGCAGGGAAATGTTATTATTCAATTAATTTAAAAATAGCTGAGAACTGCATTCCTTGCGTAAGGCACAAATACGTACTTTGGGAAAAGGTACGACACTACAATATGCTGTTCTTAATAATATTGATAATGAATACCATCAAAACATGGAGTACAAGTATTATTTATCCAAACTAATATTATAAATGCGGAAGTAACTCTGTCTGTCTGTCTATGAGTCTTTTATTCACGCCTAAACTACTGAACCGATTTGTGTGAAATTTGGTAAAGACACAGTTTGGAACTTGAGAAAGGACATAAGATAGTTTTTATCACAAAAAATATTCTGGACATAAAGTGACTATTCCACGCGAACGAAGTCGCGGGCAAAAGCTAGTAATTAATATAATTATGGTAAGACTAACAGTATTCATATGTTGTTTAATTATGCCCCTATTTTCTTACCTAGAAAAGCAGTATAGCCTTAATTTGGAGTTCAAAGCTTTCGTTTACCGCGAATATTAATAAGTGATGATATTATGATAATAAATGACTTTTGAATTTATTTACAAAATACTGAGAAAATGTACCGGGTACGTCCGTAAGCGTCCCTATGAAATACGTCCCTCCTAAATACGTAGCCTAAAACGAAACACAATCATATGCAACTTCATCTATATCACTCAATTGACTCAATTGTGAACTTCTCTCTTGCGAGTGACCTAACAAGCGAGTATAATGTAATAACCAAACAAAACATTTACCGACTTCTAAAAAGGTGCTTATCAGTTGAACTTATATGTATGTATATTTGTGCACGATTATCTCATGGTCAACTGATTTTGATGCGGTTTTTAGTATAGCTTTTGTCAGACTTAGGAAAAAAGTTTTAGGTACCTACATTTTATTCAAATCGATTTTATTTATTTTATTTTACTACATCAGTGCTTATTGTAGTAAAACTACCAAATATATTTTCATGACATATAGACCAAATTATAAGAATGTTGTTTGCTCGTAAGACAACTAAGTTATATGGAGCAGAGATTTAAGAAATGCCGATTCTTCCAGCGACTTCGTCCGCGTTAGATTCGGACTTTGTAGAAAGAGAGGAAGAAATAATAAACACCAGCCCATCAAATTATCTAAATCTATGCATACCTACTACTACTCCACCTAGAAAGAAATAAAATGTAAACTATTAATAATTTATAATTTGAACGAATATTTAAACAATACCAAAATAACTAATACTTACATATTTTATAAAGTAACCACAAAAAAAATATATAAAAATAATATTTAAAGTCTTTCTGAACGAAGCTTAAAAAATAGAGAAACTTCTCCCGTTTTCCCAACATTTTCTTTCACTGCTCTGCTCCTATTGATCTCAGCGTGATGAAAACCTGCCCAGGAGTATGAAGAATACTTGTACCAAGTTTCGTTGAAATCCGTCGAGTAGTTTTTATTTCTATAACGAACATGCAGACAGACAGACAGACAGACAAAAATTTTACTGATTGCATTTTTGGCATTAGTATCGATCACTAATCACCCCCTGATAGTTATTTTGGAAATATATATAATGTACAGAATTGACCTCTCTACAGATTTATTATAAGTATAGGTTGTGTTCATGACTCGGTGCTTTTGGCATATAATTGTTGGCTTACTGTCGACTTTCTTACTGATATGAAAGATGCAAGAGTACCTATTATAGCATTTGCATCTGTTTTATTTATCTGGATGCGAATATCTTTTTCTAATCTACTTTCAACAAATAGTAAAGTAAAACCAGTATATAAAAAAAAATAATATTTATTCAAAGCCTCCCATTTACATAATAACGCTTTACATACTAAATCAACAACAGCTGAAGCTTATCACAATGTTAATAATGTTTCATTCCTTTAGTGATGATGATGATGAGGTATGATATGGTCTACATGTACTTTGTAGTCGCTCTTGGTGTCGTGACCGTCGCGGTGCTCATGCTGCTCCTTGTGGTCTCCAGTGTGTTTGTCGTCTACTTTGTACTCGAACTCGTACTTGGGGTACGCCTGGAAGAAAATAAGAGGAATTATTAGTACTCTTTGTTTTTGTCTGACTAAAAGGGTTATGTTTTCTATATAAGCAAAAAAAAATAATGTGTATAGAAGATCTATAGTTAGGTATGTACTTCGATCTATGAATTTGAATGCTGAAAAAATTTGAGTTTTTTTTTTTTTAATAATGCCATTGGGGTGACCTGAATGTGCTAAAACCTTTATCAAAAAACCTACAACCCACTAGCTTATAGTTCTAGCGGTTGTACGAATTTTAAACGTTAAGAATTTTTTGATAAAATGAATCCGTAACACGCAATATAAACACGCAACTCGATCCAAGATGTGTTACGCCTTACACATTGCATGCACTTTGATACTAAGGCTCATGTTATTAGTTTAGTCCTAAAGTTCGTGTTATGAATATCTTACATAGTAGTCCACGTGATGATGTCCGTGCTCATCCTTAACTTCCACTTCATGGTGGTGACCATCGTGTCTGTGGATGTGTTGGGACGAGTATGCGTGTTCGGAACACACGGCTGAAACTGCCACCACGGCTAAGATGCAGATCACCTGTAAGAACAATAGAATTTGATTATAGATTTTAAATTTGTAAAGAAAGTGATGATGTATGAGAATTAACAAAAGGTTTAAGATGACTTTAGGTTTAGGATGCTTTAAAGAAAAGATGTTAAGCAAGCAAGTA
Source organism: Helicoverpa zea (assembly GCF_022581195.2). Classification (NCBI taxonomy): domain Eukaryota; kingdom Metazoa; phylum Arthropoda; class Insecta; order Lepidoptera; family Noctuidae; genus Helicoverpa; species Helicoverpa zea. The sequence goes on along the minus strand of NC_061456.1, from coordinate 5,045,170 downwards.
GTCAAACTTTGAAGTTAGACAAGGAATTAGAACTTATAATTAATTAGTATTTTTTATGCAAGTATTTTTTTACCTTGAAGTACATTTTGGTGTTGTTCGTTAGATAAAGTAAAGCTGTACTAATTGTGCTAAGCTCACTAATGAACTGATACATTGTGAGAAAAAATGGCCGCTTTTATATGAAAATCATAACAATCAAGGTAAAACGGATTTCACTTCATAATGGTTGGCACTAAAAATTATTTACGATATTTTAATGTAGAATGTTTCGTAAAAGTGTATTTTTACGTACACCTACACTAATTGCTCAAGTGACAACGGAAATACAAAATAAGATTATTGTGTCAAATCGTTACTGATTAAGCATTGTCAATAATTATTGAGATAAACTGGGCAACGTTGTTATGTGATCGCTCTGAATTTTCAAACTTTTACTTTCAATGAATGCAGTTAATACGCATTCAGCACATTGAAAATAAAATATTTGAAGCAAACGAAGGATAGGTATTTACAATATTTAATAGATGATGAAAGGAGCAATAAATTTGACCGACTGTCCACCCTAAGACCTTGTTTTGTTAAGCCTCATCAATCAGTATAAAATATTGTTTTAATTTGTGTAATATTGTTATTGCTCCAGATTGTATTCCAGGTTTAGAATGTAGCGTGACAGATAGACGGAGTTACTTTTTCATGTATAGTGAGTAATAAGGATTGTCAGATTTTCTCGAGACACGGAAGGAGTTAGGTAGTATTATTATAGAAATTAATATTTTTTTACTTATCTGTAAGCCCTACCCACTTGTGGTTTCGTGATCAAGCATATAGTTATTACGATAGTTATCTCGTCAAACAGTTATTACGTATTAAACTCAAGACCTGCTTTTTGCAATAATAGTTAGCTAGAATAATTAGGATTATCATACCCATAATGTTATGTAATGAATGGAACGCAGTTGCTTTAAAAAATATTAGGTCTGAAACTACTGAAAAATAATACTAGATCGTTAGGTATAAGTAGTACCATCACAACTTATAGTAGTTACTAAATTTGATCTATTTTTTAACAAAAGTAGCCTCATCAAAATTACAAACCTTTTCCCTAAAAAAACTTTAAAAAGTAGAACTCAAATAAGTGAATTGTACCAGAGAACGATAGCTGAAATATATTAAAATTTGTGAATGCAAACCCAAATTCAAAAACGTTTATTCAAATAAGGTTGATAAATCTGTACTTATTGAACTTCAAAATATAACACAAACCTAAAAGTATCACCCTTCACCACTGCCTATGTTTTTGCACGGAAGAAGTAGCGCAGCCAACTCCCGAGCAACACATATCTGTCTATTAGGTTTGACGAACCATATTTACACAAAACAAGTTCAATAAAAACTTGATTATCACATGTTTAATATTCTTAATAACATATCTCAAGCAGGTATTAATTTAAACAAATGGATGTTTTAATGATTTCGGTGTCCTAAATGCTTACAAAACATTGTAGTATGCTAGCATGCAGTAGCATGTATATGTATAAATGACTGTTTGGCACGCTTCTCGGGTCATTATAATGATTCTTGTGCACGGTATGACTAATTTAGTCTATGTTTTTGTTACGTGCTCTGAGGGCGTCAGAACGGTAGTGATGTTTTAATCTAAAAAATGTAATTTACTTTAAGAAACGTTTGTGAGGTTGTGGTCATTTTCTAAGTGTTATTGAGAAACAATAAGGTTTGTTTGTTATATTTTCCATGGTGTTATAATATCGGCTAAAAGTATTGTTACACATAGGTTCTCATATGTGAGATGTTTTCTTTTATTGAATTCATGAACTCGTTTCTTTGTGATAGAATTAGGTGTTCAAAAGAAGTGTGTTATCTAATTGCTCTTCATCACTGCTTTTAGCGACCCTCAAAAAGAAGTACTTGGCATGCCTCGGGAAAAAATTGTATGTCTATCAGTGTTTTTTTTTTGTGAACAATTATTAACTTAATTATTTATGTTTATAATTTTCTTAAGAAAATGTTCTTGAAATTATTTACAATCAACAAGGTAGCAAATACTCATATTTCAGCAGCAAACAAATTGTTCAACGTATTTTTTTGTGATTCGTATTTTTTTCTATGATTATTAGGCATATTTGACTAGGGAAAATAAAATATACGAGTTAAGAAAGATACAAACATTTATTTACACATCAAAATAACAAAATGTAATGAAACAGATTACAATATTAAGGTAGTACAAGTACAGAAGCTTAGTGGTGATGGTAATGATGCTTCTCAGGTACAATGTGGTGAGTGCTGTGCTTTACTTCCGCGTGGAAACTGAAAAAATAAAGAATAATATAAAAAACATAATCAATTAAAAATAATAAATTAACAATCTGAAAATATGACCCAAATAAACTATGTTGACGACCGAAAAAATTTGAAAAAAAAAAACGACTGGGGTGGATGGCGTTCGTTAGGGGAACCTAGTTTTAGCAGTGGACAGCAATTGGCTCATATGATGATGATAATGAACCAATAAAAGAAAACCTAATAGAAACCTTTTTTGATATCTATTTAACAGGCCTCTATAATTTAATTAAAATAATTAAAGCTCACCCAGAATGTTTGTCAGCATGGTAATGAACATGCCTGACGGAGCCATCCGGTTCGTGCAAGGAGTATTCTCCCTTCACGGCGTCACCGTCGCGGTGCTCATGCTGCTCCTTGTGGTCTCCAGTATGAGAGTCCTTCACTTCATACTTGAACTCGTACTTAGGATGTGTCTGTGGAACAAGATAAAAATTAGCTTTCTATTTTAATCTGCGTATACCTAAATGTCTAGATATCTGAAGTCGATGTATAAAACGTGTTATGGTCGATTGAATGAGCCAATCTGTGGAAGTATCAATCAGAGTTTATAACGTCTACTTCTAATTGATAGCCAAATTATTTGAAAATAGAATAGCATAATGATAATACACCAGGCCATTAACACAATTTCAAATATCGAATATTTTTGGTTTACTAGGTCTGCATCTTCGGGAATGAAAAAAAGATTTGAGTAATCCCTAAGGAGGCTTGTCATATTACACCATTCCATATTTAAATGTTGTAGTAGCCAGTATTACTAACATAGTAGTCGACGTGATGATGTCCATGCTCGTCTTTTATTTCAACGGGATGGTGATGGCCGTCGTATTTGTGGATGTGCTGAGAAGAGTGCGCATGCTCAGCTGTGACCACAGCTAAGGCACACATTGCTAGCACCAAGACCTGTAAAAATCATTAAATCAATAAATTATTTAAGGGAACCTAATTTAAGAAATTATCAAACCGTTAATGATTCATCTGCATATCATCATAATAATTTGAAAACTGAAAGTCAAGTTCAGAACGATCTGAGCCATCAAAAAAAGACAAAAAAGCTCGAAAGAAAACTTTCTTGATTTTTTGGAAAATTATGAGATTTACGTAATTTACCTTAGACACCATTTTGTAAAATTGTTTTTAGGTAAGTAGGTACGTAAGGCAAAACGTCTTCGAGTTAACTGATACAGTTTGAAAAAATCTCAGCTTTTATAGTAAAAAGTAAAGCTACCAAGGTAATACTGATTTCACTTTGAAACTTTGGGCTCATAACGTTTGCGACAGTCCGATTTGCATTATTTGATTATATCGTCGCATAAATGAACATTTGCAAGTACTTTTACAATAACGTGGGCAAATGAGAAAGATTTCATAATGAGATAGTGTCCCTGATATAAGTAAGATAATTTGATTATTGTAAGGATAGGAATTTGGTCCATACTAATAACATAGAGCTGAAGAGTTTGTTTGTCTATTTATCGGCTTGTGAACGCGCCAATCTCGGGTCTGACTTGAAACATTCTTTCAGTTTTAAGTAGCCCGTTCCTTGGGTTGGCCATTGGCTATTCTTTACCTGCATATATGTGGAGTAATTTCCACGAGACGCAGGTGAAGCCGCCTGCGGCAGCTAGTACCTATTATTAGTTCGGCTTGATTTAATTGCATCCATGTTTTATCTGTTCATCATGTTTTCTAATCGATTTCTCAAGTATAATGTAACTTACATGATTTTCTTCAGACATAGCACGGAATCTTGATTAGAAAGTTAGTATTTGGTAAATACTTGGCAGGAATAATACCTGAAAATGGAAAAAAGGAAAATGTGATTCACATGATTCACACTCTTAACATAAACTACGGCGTAGGATAAACATTAATACACTAGATATTTGGAATCTAGTTGCCCTTACTATTGTTTTTACACGCTTTTTATTATTTGACCTCATTTACGAAAACCGACTAAATCGATCGAAATAAATAAATTTTGTACATGGATCGACTGGAGCTTGAGAAAAGACGAAGGCTACTTTATCCAGGTGCGACTAGTTTCAACCAGTCATTAATCCTAGACTTAACAAAAATCTGTGTAAATGATTTTTGACTTCTTAGTTTATTAACACAGTTAATGAGACCAAAAGAAAAATACAATGTCTTGTAGAAGAATAAAAACGAGTACAAAGGCAAAGGTTTTTAGTTCTAGTCTAAAAACTACTCCACTGTTTGCCTTTCTAAATGAAAACACTACTTATCATCTGTTGCTGCCGATTAGACAAATTGTGATTAGTGCCGGTTACATTTTTATCTGAATATGATTTAACATTGGTAGATCATCATCATTATCTGCCTAAGCTTTTCCCAATAGTGTTGAGCCCGGCTGCAAGTCTAACCGCATGCAGTTGAACACCACTAACGTGACTTCTTAATCCAGCTATAGAGAAGGTCGATATCATACCAAAATATTAATTGTGCCTTAATAAGTAACTGGGCGTAATTGCGCCTAAAAATAGTCAAAGTCGACGATCAATGTAAATAAAGAAACCATCCATATCGGAAGTATTTTCAGAAAAAAACCTTAGAGATTTCTTTTGATTTCTTAAATTGAATTGAATCAAGGTTACTAACCAATTAAAGCATTTTCCAGTATTTGGTTTATGTAAGCTGCAGCCTGCATTACCCTCTTTACGTAGGTATGTAAATGTATTTTTTTTATCAATAAAATAAGTTCTGTCAGGTAAGGTAATATGGTTGTTTAGTTTTATATTATTTTAATTCCTTTTCACACATTTCTTTTGGTAAGTTTTATTCCTATAACCAAACCAGTGCCGTTGGCGTAAGAATAAAGAAAATTGCTTGTTTTTGCTATAAAAAGGTAAAAATGCAGGTTTTATTTTTTTAAATTAGTATGATTTATTAAAAATATATTTATTAGGACATAAAAACAACAATATACAAAGATAAAACAAAAAAAAAAATAATAAAATGAAACAAACAATTAAGTTTAATGATGCTTATGATGATGTGGCACGATGTGATGAGTGCTGTGTTTCACATCCGCGTGGAAACTGAAAAATACAAATAAAAATTAAAACATACAAAAGAACCATCTATTACATCAATGTGTAAAATACGCTACGAATAAAATTGTAGAGTAACTTGCAGTAGTATAAAATCACATCAACTTTATTTTCAACATGGACATTTTATTTATTTATTCTTTATTGTACACAAAAACATATAAAAAAAAAAACACACACAACACAGAGAAGACATGTACAAAGGCGAGCTTAACCCAGAACTGGGTTCTCTAACAGCAAACCTTAGAGCGATAGAGAGATGCGATAGGGAAGAGAAAATTTAAAGTGCACAACATTAAACAAAACAAAGATGAAACTACATAACATAAAATATATACCTATAAATAAAACATAAAATATAATAAATAAATAAATACATACATACAAATAAGGTCATGTTGACAGGAAATGTTGAGGAAATGTTGAAATGATGACATTCGATACATAATCATACACTATGGAAGAAAGCTAATCAAGGTTTAAAGATTTATGATCAAAACATTTAATTATAAAAAAATATATTAGATGGTTTGTCGCCTTCTTCAGAATACATTAAGCGTTTTAATTTGTCACTCATATCATTTGACAACTTATGTATAAGTTACATGAACTACACGCGAATATACATATGAATACATAATGTACATACATATCTCTACTGTAAGTGTAACTCACCCGGAATGTTTGTCAGCGTGGTAGTGAACATGTCTGTCGGTACCATCGGGGTCCTGTAGCGAGTAGTGTCCCTTCACACTGTCTTCGTGACGATGCTCATGCTGCACCTTATGGTCGCCCGTGTGGGGGTTCTTTACTTTGTATTCAAACTCGTACTTGGGGTGGGTCTGGAAGTAAATGTTTGAACTAGTATAATTATCTTTTAAAAGTCGTCTGGACAAGGGCCTCCTCCATGAGAGAAAACAAGGGGAAGAAGAACGACAAGGGCCACTTTGGTGGTCTTCAGCGACTTTCATCTACTGATCGTCATTCTGGTAAGTACAAGGTATGTACGTACAAGGTTAAAATTGTGTCTCATGAATGAGCTTTGAAATAAAATAACTCTCATCATAATTGTTGTCTGTAAGAGGGCCTGTTCTGATGCCACAATCGCTAAAGGTTCTTGAATGAGTCAGCAAAGATGATCTCTATAATGTGTCATCATTTTGTAGATAGTGATAGACTTAGAAGATGTTCCAAAAAAATAACTGACATAGTAGTCAACGTGATGATGTCCGTGCTCGTCTTTTATTTCCACTTTTTGATGGTGGTCGTCGTGCTTGTGGATGTACTGGGACGAGTGACCTTCCTCCGCTGATATCGCTACTACAGCACATACAGCTATGATACATAGAACCTGCAATACAAAATATTAACGTATGTAAACTGAAATATATGCCGTTGACACTATTGAGGTGAATCTTGAAAGTTCAATGTCAGGATTACATTAGTTTCCATTATAAACTTTGGTGCTTTAAAGCAAATAGTCCAATAATTAATGGATAGTGAAAGATTAATCAAATACTAAAATCATTATTTTCTTGTCATTGTTTGATGAGTTTTTTTTTTAAATTTATACTTTAAGGAAAATAAAATCGTAAATAAGTACCTTAAAAGCCATTTTTTACTATTGTCAAGAAACAATTGGTTGTAAATGGATTAGTGAACTGATACATAACTAACTCAGGCTAAGCTTTTATAGTGAAAACTAAAGACCCCATTGATGTAATATTTATTGATTTCGTTCAGAAAGGTAGTTAAAACTGTTTACGACATTTTTATTACGGTTTCGAAAATGTATCAATTTTTATGCGTAGTTAGTAGTAACGTTCTTGCTATTTTGGCTGCGTGTTAATAGGTACCTACATAGTTTTTCGAATCCTTAGTAGCTATAGAATCCGGCCCGGGTAACTGGGTTGAGGAGGTCAGACAGGTAGTCGTTCCTTATAAAATACTGGTATTCAGTTGCAAAAGGTTAGACTGGAAGCCGACCCCAACATACTTGGGAAAAGGCTTTTGGACAGTGATGTTCAGTCCGTAAGAATATTAATTAATTCTGTTATAAACAAAGTCCTAATCATAGTGCTTTAGATACTTAGCTGCTTTAAAATCCAATGCAACTGACAAAGTGAAAATAAATGTGTGTATACTCACCTAAATTAATATTAATCTTAATCTATACTCTAAGTTTGCGGTGTACGACAATATGTAAGCGGTTTAATATTACGTAATTATTTATTGTACTGTATTAACTAATGAATTCCTTTACAATATTTTTATTGAATAATCATAATGTTTATGCTTTATTTTTCCTTGTTGTTAACCCATATTTTCCAATACTATTCACGTAATGGAATTAATGAAAACTATAATAAATTGTATGAGTACCTTCGTAATCAGTATTTTTTGTTAAAATAGTAGCGAAGATTCACTGCATCTATTGTCCCCTACCACTTCAGAGCGGTTTCAACCGCGTGCCGGTATAAAACATTCGCACCTGGATAAAACATTCTTACTTACTCTGAACCTTTTTTTTTCAAGTAGGACTAGTAATTCCTGAGATAAGCCCATTCGATCAAGCAAAGCCTTCAGTTTTATTATATTAGTCTACATGACCTACGAATGGATGGATTTATTTTGCGAATTCTTTCATTGTTGTTAGGTATTACTGTTACTGTTACAGCCTTTTTATCGTCCCACTGCTGGGCACAGGCCTCCTCTCACATGGAGAAGTTAGGTATTGCGAGGAGTAAATTCTTGAAAAAAAAGATACGTAAGTTCGTAGTGTTGGTTACTTCTAGACAACATAATTTACTCTTTTCTGATAAACTGTACGACGCTAACATGGCGTAAGGAATTATTTATTTATTCACAAACACAGCTATCATTACAGGATATTTCCCAATGCGGTAGCGCGGTAACATAATTATATCTCCTCTATAAATTTAATAAAACCACATCAAAACATCATTGTTTACTAATAATACATTATGCCGTTTTCCAACCACAACATTGACTTTATCTATTAATCAACTTAAATGAACAAAAAACAGTACTATTCATAGTAATTAGGTGTAATATAATTTTGGCCATCCGATAGCATTAGAAGCCGGACGAGACTAGTCTGAAGAAGTGTTAATCGCAGTTTAATCCATTATTTATTCTTCTAAGCTAAACTAGTAATTATTAGCTATTTTGAGTTACAGCTCAGTTCTTATCGAGCATCTCATTTCCTGACTATATTGGGGTCGGCCTCCAGTCTAACCGGATGCGGCTGAGTACCAGTATTTTACAAAGAGCGACTGCCTATCTGACCTCCTCAACCCAGTTACCCGGGCAACCCAATATTCTTGGTTAGACTGGTGTCAGACTTAGGTACTGTAGTCTGACTACCCGTAATGACTGCCAAGTATATTCTTAATGACAGCCGGGACCTATGTACAGTTTAACGTACCATCCGAAACACAGTTCTTATTGAGGATTGTAATAATATAAACAAGCATGCTTAGTGTCACGTATAAATTGTTGTTAGGAAGTATAATCTAACTTACAAAGTATTAGGTTCTATTAATATTGTCTGATCAACTGATACTCTGTTTTATTCATAACGATAATTTAACTTTACGTTGAATTAACATTAATCAAAAATTCATCAATAGTAATAAGAATTCTCATTTCTGAGTTCTGAGTCACCTTTATTGTTTTAGAGTGGTTTTAACCAATTTTGTTTTAATTTTTGTACCAAAAAATAGCTACGTTATTTGTGAGTATCTTATTTGAGATTGGGTAGTTATTATTTCGGATGTTACTATGGAAAATAACTACTTATCTTGAACAACTTAAATATCAGCAATTCATACAAATATTCTTGTTCAGTAAGTTATTAGGTAATACGAAGACAACTTTAATGGACGTCATTGTCCTAATAAGGGCATGTATCTTATTCAAAATGTTCCTATTACATACTGAATCAAGTTCTAAACAGGCCTAAAGGATTTTTCAAAAATGGTTTTCTGGTACGAGTAGCGTGATAGGGGCACATTTGGAACTACAGAATTGAATATCCATGGTACATGGTATCTGAAATTGGTTTCTATTGTGCCAACAATGCTATCTAAGGTGTATAAGTGGGAATAAACAACAAAACCAGTTTATACAAAACTGTATAATGATTTAACATTCACAATACAAACGTAATAAAACAATCACAGTGGGAACAAATAAACAGTCAAACAAATTCTACCTATATCTATCTAATGATGGAAGTGATGTTCATGGGTCACTTCTGCGTGGAAACTGGAAGAAAGAAGAAACTATATTATATAAAAAATATTAAAGACAAAGAAGCATTTCCCTGTTGATAGGAAAATAATGAAATGGAATGGAAACAAGTTATAAATATAAAATTATGTCGGTAAATGAGATGATGCCATTCGAAAGTGTACTAATAAAACAATTACGCATCCCAATAATAATTACGACTTAATGCTCTTAATAAAATAAATATTTTTAGGACGGAATCACATCCATGCCAAAATTATAAAAGCAAAAGTAACTATGTTTATCTTTAGCACCTTTGCATTAAAACTGATTAACCTATTTTATTCTAATTTGGTACCCTCACAGTAAAGAGCCTAAGAGTGGGGATACATTTTTATCAGAGCCCGGGAGAAAGTTTCCTCGGGAAGCGGGTGGAGCCGCGTTGATCATCTAGCTAAACATAAAAAAAAATTGCTCAAGCTTACCCAGTCTTCTTATCAGCATGGTAATGTACATGTCTGATAGAACCATCAGGTTCGTGGAAAGAGTAGTGTCCCTTCACGCTGTCACCGTCGCGGTGCTCGTGATGCTCCTTGTGGTCTCCCGTGTGAGGGTCCTTTACTTCATACTTGAACTCGTATTTTGGATGAGCCTGAAGATAGAAGTAAATAATGAGTACTGCTTATAGTAGTAAAGATGTTAGGAATGGATGTTATTTGTGCCTTGTGAATCTTTAATTGTCAAAGCTGATCTTTATTTGTCTTGGATGGACTGTCAATCCATAGCACTACTTAGGTATGTATCCACACTGATCACTGTTTTGTCCTCCGTGACACTGATAAAATTAACTATCTTTTACACATGCAGATTTTCTGCTCGGTTTATGCGTACACACTGACAGGTACAAACCAATACATTATACAGCAAACATGTGTCCTTTTCACACTGGCGAATTTTCCGAGTGGAAAATCAATATAAATATATTGCCATACTAGTATACTAACGTAATAATCAACATGGTGATGTTCATGGTGTCCGTGATGATGACCATCGTGTCCATGCTCAGCTATATGCACGAGCTGGTGATGGCCATCGTGTTTGGTGAAGTGCTGTGATGAGTGACCGTACTCCGCTGAGACTGCTACTAAAGCGGTTACTGCTAGGATCAATACTACCTGGAATTTAAAAATATAATTGCTTATAATAGAATCCAAAATTCAGATTTTTATTCGAATACAACCTGTAATGGAGTAGGTACTGGTCATTGTTATATAGCGAGTCAGATCACTTGGTATGTAAACTTATCAAACATTTCTTTGGCCAAAACCCTCCCATATATGGCCAATTTTTATTAAGGGAATCCAGGGGTATAATTTGAGGATCTTATTCCCAGGTGATGCAAAAACAAAACACAATCATCTGTTTTGACCTAAATGAAGGGTCAACGTCCCAAAACTATTAACACAACACATGAATCCAATATACCTTTGAGTACATTTTGATAATTTCACACTACACCACGCTTGTTACCAAACTGATACACAAGCACGAATAACCGTGTCTTTTATAGAGAAAATAAAAGTTAGTAATCAAGGTAATTTCAATTTATAAGATAGGCCGTAAAATTTTTAGTACGCACTTGTAATATTTCGTAAAACCGTATTATCTACTCTTAATCGGTGCCGCACTTGTAATAATAGGCTGTGTGACAGCTGTTATGTTTAAGAAACCTTTTTTTTTAATTAAACGGTTTTATTTAGCTCACCCCGTTTGTTTTATTTATTCTTGGGTCAAATTAAGTAATTCAAATTTCACCCTCTTCCTGTCAACCGATTAATCTGAAATTTTGTATACACCTTTAATTCCGATGACAATACAATATAGTAATATCAATAACATTGTAAATCCAATATGGCCGCCGGCACAAAATGGCGGATAACGTAGATTTTATCAATCCCATCAATATGGGTATCAAATGAAAGGGCTCAACAAGCAGAATACAATATACTATAAAAAATTGAAATCCAAGATGGCGGCCGCTACAAAATGGCGGACAACGTAGGTTTTATCAATCCCATCAATATGGGTATCAAATGAAAGGGCTTCACAAGTAGAAAACTGTCAGTAACTCCAGCGGGGCCCAACAGGGCCAAGGCCTGCCTGGGCTGCGAGATTGTTCGAAAGAGTTACCGCGGCCCTGGTACATAAAAGGCCTACGACGGAACAAAACGATTTTTAGTCAAGAGTCTGGCACTCCCTCACCGCTGCTGACCCACAGCAGGAGAGGTCATGTGATGATTTTTGGGGTCGTTACAAAAAAAAGTATCTGGAAGGGCTATGTATTGAGGAATTGGATTGTAATAAATTTTCAGGTAAGAGACCGTGTAATAATGATTTTGGTTTTCGTGGGTAGGCGCGAAAAATAAAAGACGTGTTTTTACTGTGCTCTTAATTAAATATCAATTAAATATTAATTTAATTAGTTAGCAATTTATTTCTTTGCTTTTGGAGGAATATACTAGTTGCTAAAACTTATATAGAGAGGGTGAAGTGTTATGTAAATATTAGCACTTGCACTATACCACCTACCAGCTGATCACTTGCACAAATTTTGACACACTTCCTACAAGCACTAATATGTCACAAATACAACTGGCTGATGTTCACGCAACCCAGAAGAACTTGGAGGAGCTCATCCTGAGTAAGATGTCGGAGATGGAAGCTCAAATTCAGACTGCTAGTCTCCCGAAGTCCAACACCATTGCTAAACTTGCTGAGGAATTTCGTGGTTTCCGTGAGTTGGTGTTTACTATGTTGGGCCTTTTAAAGAACCAGATACAGGAATGCTCCAAGTTGGTTGACGGGTTGGAGATGCGGAGTCGACGGAAGGCACTTATTTTTACTGGGATCCCCGAAGATGACAAGAAGGACTGCAAAGCCCATATTCTTGAGACTCTCCATAATAAATTGTCTCTCAAAGATATCTCAGGAGATAACATCACCATTTGTCGTCGGCTCGGAACATCAAATAAGGATCGTTCTCGACCCATATTGGTGAGGTTTGCTGATGTGAGTCAGAAAGCTTCAGTATGGAGAGCCAAAACATCACTGAAGGGATCTTCAATTGCCATTAAGGAGTTCCTGACTCGGACCAGGCAGCTTGTTTTCAGCAAGGCGCGACTGCATTTCGGTATGCGGTTTTCTTGGACCCAAGAAGGAGTCATTCACATCAAAGCTCCTGATGGCAGTCGTCACAAAATATCCTCCCAAGCTGAACTCGATCCATTGCTGCTGAAATACCCCAAGGGTTCTGCGCAACCGCCATCTGCTGCTCGTGGCAAGTCCTAGAATAACGTACTTAGTGTTTAGTATTTGTTTAGTTTTTTATTGGCTGATTGATAAGGTATATTCTTAATGTGCTTGAAGCAATGTTTACGTACCTTACAATAGCGCTTTCATATGGTTCGCAACATTTATAAGCAATTTAAGTATTTTATGTATATATGTATACTTTTCGCTATCAACAATCTCTTCAAAGTTGTGCCTTTTGCTAGTTTTTCTCTTCTGTATCTGTTTTTTAGTATCACCTTCAATTTACAATAATAAGATTATGATATGTCACTACTACTGACTGTCACATCACTGTCACTGACATTATTGACATTGACGTTTCGGTTATGTTCGTACGTTCCGTTGCACGTTGAGTTGTTCCTGCATATTTTTCATTTTGATAATGTTCACCGAATGTCTTAAACATACCTTTTCTTGTACTTTCATCAGTTAATTTTAGCCTTTTTAGATTTTTCTTGCATTGTTACAGCTGGTGGGTGGTGCAGAGATGTACTTTTGTACTGCGTCACCCTACTGTATAGTTTAGTTTTTTGATTTTATTTTGTGTTTATATTCTATTATAATAGTATATAATATTTTATTTATTTTTTATCTTATGACTGCCAATGATGATTCTTTTCATTCTGCCAATAGTTCTTCTAACTTATCAAACTCAAGCTTTTGCTCCTGTACAGACACTCTTGGTGACTACCTGCGACTGACCTTTAGTCAGCACAACCGACATTTTCTCAACATATGTCATATAAATGCTCAGAGTGTGCCTAGTCATTATAATGATTTATACGAAGCATTTTCTGATGCTAACGTTCATGTTGTCCTGGTTTCTGAGAGTTGGCTCAAACCGCATCTCCCTTCCACCAGCTATTCGCTTCCTGGTTTTGTGCTCGTCAGAAATGATAGGATCGGAAAGGGTGGTGGTGGTGTTGCCATTTATCTTAAAAGTAACTTGCCATTCAAAATACGTGCCACCTCACCCCCTGATTTCTGTTCATCTGCCGAGTACATTTTCCTTGAGGTTTGTGTCAAAGGGGTCAAGGTCCTTATTGGAGTGGTCTATTGTCCTCCTACAGCAGACTACTTTTCTGACCTTGAGACGACTCTGGAATCCATAGGGTCTGAGTATGAACATCACGTCATCATGGGTGATTTCAACACCAACCTTTTGTCCTCTTCCCATCGTTCCCGTAAACTCCTTCATATCATTGAGTCTGCCAGTCTTCATGTTCTACCACTCCAACCTACTCACTGCAATATTGCAGGTGATGATACTTGGCTAGACTTAATGATTACCTCCGACCCTTCCCTTGTCTCTTCACATGCCCAATATCCTGCTCCTTGTTTTTCCCACCATGACTTGATTCATTTATCCTATCTCCTAAAGCCTCCAAAACCTACTCCTAAGGTTCTGCACATGCGTTGTTTTGCAAAAATGAATGTGGATAGGTTACGCGAGGACGCTTCGAGACTTGAGTGGGAAGCTGAAGTAGCCAACGCCTCCTCTGTCGATGATAAAGTAGCGACGCTGAACCGGTTATTGCAAAATCTCTATGACATTCATGCACCAGTTAAGTCGGTGAGAGTTAAGCGTCCGCCAGCTCCATGGATGTCGAGAGGAGTACGTATGGCGATGAGACGGAGAAATCGGGCCTTTCGCAGGTTTAAAAAGGATCGGTCAGAGGAGAATTGGGTTCTGTTCAAAACAGCAAGAAATCGTTGTAACCAGATGATACGTAATGCTAAACGCCGCCACATTCTCGATAATATTACGTCTAGCTCCGCAGCCGATATCTGGAAGTTCCTTGGCTCACTAGGTATCGGTAAGTCACGTCAGTCAGAGTTGCCTAATACGATTGGTTTAGATGAGATCAATTGCCATTTCTCTACCACTTTTAGTTTGGATCGTCAAACCACTCGTCAGACGGTAAACTTTATTGCCAGCCTTCCACATCCTTGCACTGATATCTTTGATTTTTCTCCGGTGTCTGCGGGTGATATCAAAAAGATCATCCTTTCGATAAAGTCCAAGGCCGTGGGCTATGACGATATCAGTCGTAGTATGGTCATCCCGATCCTTGAGTATATACTCCCATCCATCACTGATATAATTAACTACTCCTTATACTCGGGTCAATTCCCTTCCTTGTGGCGTTATGCTTACGTCCGTCCCCTTCCCAAAATTGCAAATCCATCCCTCCCCACCCATTTTAGACCAATTTCAATCCTTCCTTTCCTTTCAAAAGTGTTGGAGGCCTGCGTCCATAAGCAACTGTCGAGCTTCATCCACTTACACAACCTTATTAGCCCGTTGCAATCTGGGTTCAGGCCAGGACACAGCACTGCTTCGGCACTTCTCAAAGTGACTGGTGACATTAGGGAGGGGATTCAGGACACCAAAGTTACAGCTTTGGTCCTTATTGATTTCTCTAATGCCTTTAATGCCGTCAGTCATGATATCCTAGAATCTATCCTTTCCCATCTTATGATTTCACCCAAGGCTCTGGAATGGTTCTCATCTTATCTTCGTGGGCGCCAGCAAGCTGTTCGAGTTGATGAGACATTGTCTAATTGGCGTGATCTAGTGGCTGGTGTCCCACAAGGCGGTATTCTTTCTCCACTATTATTTTCTATCTTTATTAACTTCATTACTCCTAACCTTCAGTGTGCGTATCATTTGTATGCCGACGATCTTCAGCTTTACACTCAGGCTCGGCCTGAGGATCTGCATATAGCCATTGACAAACTGAATGTAGATTTGTCGGTTATTAATCGATGGTCTAACCAATTCGGGGTGTCAGTAAATCCTTCTAAGTGTCAAGCCATAGTCGTGGGTAGTCCTCGTATGGTAAGTAAGGTGGATATTACGAACTGTCGTCCGATTATCCTAAACGATGTTGTTGTTCCGCTTAGCCTCAATGTGAAGAACCTGGGTCTTTATATGGACAGTACGCTTAGTTGGCAAACTCAGGTCGCTAGTGTGAGTAAGCGTGTAATTGGAACCTTACGTCATCTAAATCGGTTAAGAAACTTTTTGCCGCCGAAAACCAAAGCAATGCTTGTGCAGTCCCTAATATTTCCTATTATCGACTATGGTGACGTGTGTTACTTCGACCTCAATGCGGACTTGCTCAACAAACTTGATCGACTCATCAACAACTGCATAAGATTCGTCTTCAACCTGCGGAAGTACGATCATGTTTCTGAGTATAGGACGCAATTGAAATGGATGTCCATTCGTCAGAGAAGATCGATGCGTGCCTTGACGACCCTTTACTCTTTACTTAACTCTCCTACTCCCCCCTCGTATCTAATTCCTCATTTTCAATACCGTTGCTCCGGTCATTCCAAAAATCTTCGCTCTTCTCACAATCTTCTTCTTCACTGTCCTTCTCATACCTCTGACACTATCCACTCTTCTTTTCACATTCAAGCTATTCTTCTGTGGAATGCGCTGCCCTTAGAAACCAGGAAGTCACTCAGCAAACAATCTTTCAAGAGTGCTGTGCGGAAGTACTTGCTTAAGAAATCGTTGGCAGAATCATCATCACAATAATTTATTGGTATATTATATGTATATATGTATGTATGTATGTATTTATTGTTATTTGTATTAATATTGTTGTATTTAATTAGTATTTAGTGTTTTATTTTCTAATGCACCTACCATGTTTTTCTCTGCATCACCCTAAGGTTGACTGGAAAGAATGCCTATGGCATTAAGTCCGCCTATGTAATATTTTTGTTGCATAAAGTTTAAATAAATAAATAAATAATGATGCACTAAATGAATTAGATAGAATGAGGAATATTCGGTAGGCATTTTCATTAAATACTAAAAACTAGAAAATAAAAAATCGGTAAAAAAAACTTTTAAGTTAAACGGTTTTATCTTATGTGTACTGAAAACTAGAAAATAAAAAAATAGTTACTTACCTGTCAACCTACGTAGGTGGTCCCGGTCATATTAAACTAAAATAAAAACGTGGGGCCCCTGTGAAATCCTACCTATGGCAAAGCATATCGTTATACTTTGGTAGATCATGAGCTCGGCGTTCGCTGGTGAAGCCGCTACGGCTGATTATTGATTGTCAAAATCTCCAGTTACGATTATAGTAAGTCGATGCAATCCACACCTATTATACCTCTAGAAGAAAGTACTACAGCAATAGTTAATGGGCCCCACGTTTTTATTTTAGTCTAATATGACCGGGACCACCTACGTAGGTTGACAGGTAAGTAACTATTTTTTTATTTTCTAGTTTTCAGTACACATAAGATAAAACCGTTTAACTTAAAAGTTTTTTTTACCGATTTTTTTTATGATTATAGTGTTGCAGAAAAAAGTTATAACAAATTATAAATGTACTTTTTTGTAACCTGGGTCATCCTTTTTAGGGTTCCGTACCCAAAGGGTAAAACGGGACCCTATTGTTTTCGCTCCTCTGTCCGTCCGTTCGTCCGTCTGTCACCAGGCTGTATCTCATGAACCGTGATAGTGAGAGAGCTGGAATTTTCACAGATGATGACAACACATACTGAAAACTAAAATAAATATTTTGGGGCCCCCCCAAAATATTTATCCCATATAACAAACGTGATTTTTTGTCCGGTTTATAAATAATGGTACGGGACCCTTCGTGAGCGAGTCCGACTCGTACTTGTCCAGTTTTATATGTATGTTTTAGGAATCGTATTATGAGTATTTTTTTTTAGTCATAGATGCGAATTAGTTACAATAAATATTTTTTTCTTTCTAAATCATGTTAAAAAAGAAGGTTAAGATATCACGTTTATTCTGCTTTTATACAAACACATTACAATAATTCATAACAATAATATCAACAGCGGTAAAAACTAAATTGCTTTAGACTAGACTTGAATCAGTGGTGGTGATGATGTTCAGGAACAATGTGTACGGCGTGACCCTCGTACTTCACGTTGGCGTTGAATCTGTGAAGATAAAAGAGATATTGAGCAAAGCTTTTTCTTAAAAAAATTATCAGTTTTAGATTTATCTACAACTATGGTTACTCACCCAGTCTTCTTGTCAGCATGGTACTCGACGATCCTGAGGGTGCCGTCGGGTTGATGCAGACTGTACACGCCCTTCACGACGTGACCGTCACGAGACTCGTGCTGAGATTTCTTGTCGCCGGTGTGAGGGTCCACTACTTTGTACGCGAACTCGTACTTAGGGTGAGACTGTAGGAAATGTAGTGGTTAGTTACCTATGTTATAAATAAATCATAGAAAACATGGATTTAAATGTTAAGATTTGAGAATCAACATTACATAGTACTCGACGTGTTTCTCAGTGGCTTTGCCGTGGTGCTGCTTGATGCTCTGTGAGGAGGAGGCGTGGCCGTGGTGTTCCTCGTGGTGTCCGTGGTGATAGTGGTAGTCTTGTGCCGCGACCATAGCTACTACCATTGTGATAAGAAGAATCTGTACAAACGTACATGATATATTAGGAAAAGTCAATCAAGGGATGACAATGAAGATGATAAAAATGTTTAATATATTATTCAATTAACAAAATTAAAAGTGAATACCTTGGCAAACATTTTGTTATTTTTTAAACGTTTGTTTACTTTAAAAATACAGAGGTAACTGATAATTCAGCAAAGGGTGCTGGATATTTTATATGTAAGTCTGAAATCAAGTTTTATAAGTAGTCAATAAATTAAAACGATACAAGAAATGTTCCAAACCGTTTATGTGCGGGACCTTGATATCCTTGAAAACGGTAGTAAGTTTACGATTGCATGTGTAAAAGTAACTTTCTTTACTCCAGTAACCCGATATGTTAACATATTTCTGCTGATATACTTAGTTTATCTTATATAATTGAATCTAAAATGGTCACTACCTATAGAAATAAAAAGTGAGTCTTACGTTGATCAATTTCCAAAATGTAATGAATTAATGACATCCCCGTCTTTAAGCCCTGCAGAATCTTAAGAAAGAATCAGGGCAGATTCTTGATATTTATGTATTTATGCAAATCCTTCAAATATGTGTTATTGTATCACACGCTGTTACAGAAAGATTAACAGAAATAATGCACCATTGCTCATCCCTCGTACTGTGAAAGCGTGAATAAAATTATAGCCTATGTATTGAACCGGTCTCCAGTTAATATTCATGGGATATCCATATTAAATATAACTCATATAAAAAAAGTCTTTTATTTAAGATGTAAAAGCTTAAAAACATTTAGGACATCACACGAGGCCTTTAAATCAGTGTTGACAAATACAGCAAGTTTAGCTTAAAACGCGTTTTATAATAAAAAGTATGTTCAGATTTCAGGTTTTTATCTTAAACTTGATTTTTCAACTGTTTATAAAATCGTGAATTTCTTTATCAAAAATCACTTATCACCTGCCTCTCGACGAATAAACAATAAAACAAAAAATGTTTATCAAGGTGAGTTTCCATAAATTAGGTGCTAAGATGTGATGACACTTACCACCTAAGAAATATAGACAAAAATGGCTGAAAATATCCATCCCGTACAGTATATGGATTTGAACAATATTAACAACGTAATCTTAATCGTTAGATCCTCCTCACCACGGTAGCCGTAGCGGCGGTCGCTGCACAGGACCACCACCACCACGAACAACACGGCCACGCCTCATCATCACAGAGTATCAAGCAGCACCACGGCAAAGCCACAGAGAAACACGTCGAGTACTATGTATGACAATCTCCTACGTATTATAAGTCAACAATCTTTCATGTTTTTATCTGGCTACGAGTTGACATAACTAATGACTTTATTTCCCACAGTCTCACCCTAAGTACGAGTTCGCGTACAAAGTGGTGGACCCTCACACCGGCGACAAGAAATCTCAGCACGAGTCTCGTAACGGTCACGTCGTAAAGGGCGTGTACAGTCTGCATCAACCCGACGGCACCGTCAGGATCGTGGAGTACCATGCTGACAAGAAGACCGAGTGAGTAACCATACTCGTGGATATATCTAAAACTGTAAATTTTTTTAAGGATTGCTTTGCTCAAAATCCCTTCTATCTTTACAGATTCAACGCCAACGTGAAGTACGAGGGTCACGCCGTGCACATTGTTCCTGAACATCATCACCACCATTGATTGTTAAACCAAATCATACGACCCTAATTTTAAGTAGGTTTTTGTTATGTTACGCAATAATAGTTACTAGGATTAAATAAGAATGAAGTAAAAAATGTATTTTTTTTTAAATAAAAAAGTACTTGTTTCGGTGATCGAGTGATCCCTAAATCTAAATACCGTAATTATAAGATGTCATTATTTTAATTTCGTATATCTTTTGAATTAATTTGAAAGAAACTCTGACTCTTATTGTTATTCTGGTGAACACGCATTAAGAATACGTTACAAAAAAAAAGTCAAAAATAAAAATCAAACAATGTATTTCGATAGGAACATTTTATTCGGTAACTTATACTATTTAACAATCGTAAAGTAACTTATAACAATTATATTATCACAGGATAACTAACGAGTATACATTAATACTAAATAAGTTATTTACAATCATTTCAATGATGCTTCTTCGGCACTATGTGATGGGTGCTATGTTTCACCGATGCGTGGAAACTGGAAAAAAAATATAATAAGATACACCTTATTAGAAGTGTTCAACCATTAAATCTACTTAGAATCTTTTGTATACAGGATATATAGCTCTTAGTAAATAGTTTTGCATTCCCAACACAATATGGTTTTATTCAATCAATGTGAAAACCATATCCACAAAAGCAAATGCTTTGTAGGTCATGCCGCTTATCCACTTTAAGTTGTCTACACTGTACTTTAATTATTGTGCTTTTAATTCAAACACATTTCTGTATCTAGCAATGAAGTGAACTTTGTGACAAACTCAGTCTACTCACCCACTATGCTTATCGGCGTGGTACTCAACATGTCTGACAGAGCCATCAGGTTCGTGCAGCTCATAGTAGCCCTTCACGGAGTCTCCATCCCGATGCTCATGGTGTGACTTCTTGTCTCCCGTGTGGTGGTCCTCTACTTTGTACTCGAACTTGTATTTGGGATGAGCCTAGTAAACGAAATAAATTGGTGAGTGGGTAATCTACGGAGTTCTTAAAACAATTATGTAGATTTACATAATTTGTACTAATATTATAGGGAAGTAAAAATATATTGTTTGTTTGTAATGGATAAACTCAAAAACGAATGGACCGATTTTTTAAATTCTTTCACCACGATAAATGACTAATTAACAGTTGTTGTAGAATGCTACATATTTTTCAACATTTCAATTTTTCACGGTTGGAAAGCTACACTGTCCCGGAGTATCATGGTCTATATTTTATTCCGATACGCGCAGCATTTCCCAAGGGAAGCGAATTTTTACTTTTACAGCAAGATAATTGGACTCAGCGTTGGAGGCAGATGCCTCGTATGTACTTAATGCGTATACTTCAAGCCATTTTAAACCATTTATTTGTCTATACTTACATAATAGTCGACATGTTTGTGATGATGCGTCTCTTTCTTATGCTCTTCCTTCTTTGGTTCTTCTTTTTTGTGATGTTCTTCTTTCTTATGGTGTTCCTCTTTCTTATGATGTTCATGCTTATGATGCTCATGCTTTGGTGCTTCGTGCTTCTTCTCATGCTTTTCTTCGACATGCTCATGGATGTAAACCTTTTGGGCCGGACCGTCGTGTCGGGATATATGTTGTGATGAAAATGCATGCTCATGGACAGTCTTCGAGTTTGCGACCACAGCCAGAAGGGTGAGGACACACAGCACCTTGAATGTAACAAACGATTTTGATAAGAATGGTGAATGAAGATATAGTGGAACCATTATGTTTTTAGAAGGGGTCGCAGCCTTAGTTAACCTTAATGTTGTTTTTAAGCTAAGCTCCCAAAGGTAGACTGGTACTTATCATACATTCTCAGAAAATTGATATTATGCTACAGAGTAACAGGTTTTAAATTTGTTGTGATTATATATGCCAGTAGTTGTTTGATGTAAAATATTCAACGCTAGGCAGAATGAAGTCACATTGAAACTGAACTGGTCTATGAAGATTTTCAAGAATATAAGCAATCAGGTATTCTGAATAATCCAAAACACTGTTCTGATCACTAAGAAATTAATGATTTCGACACACGCACTTCACTAGACATTTCACTTTCACCGTATAAATCTTTTAATTTGTTTATTTACCTTGAACACCATTTTGTTTCCAAAAGTTGTTGTTTAATGTAAATTCAAAAATAAACTGATACCTAATCTCTAAAACAACGGTCTTTTATATGAGTAACGTAAAAGTAATCAAAGCTAGACTGATTTCATTATAAAAGTAGCAATTTTGGTGAAATGGTACACGAAACGCTCTAGTGTTTGTAATACTTTCGTAAATGCATGAACTGAAATGCTTATGAGCAATGCCTAGATTTTATCTTACATTTGATTTTGTGTCACTACAAAATAATCCAACTACATGACATATTCTGAACGAAGTGTCTTCCTATTTATATATGATAAGGTATATTTGTGTATGGTTGATAATTGACGTTGACTATTTGCAAATTATTTCAAATTTAATATAGTGCTTGCTTTAAGCTAGCACAAAATCGAGGGTCTAAATATGATTGAAAACATTAAAACGATTACATAAGTAAAATGACGATTGTTTATTAAATATTCAACATCTTAACGATACACATAACAGACTTAGACATAGCAGTAACATTTATGTAAAACTAAAGAATCAGTGGTGGTGGTGGTGTTCAGGAACAATGTGCACGGCATGACCCTCGATCTTCACGTTGGCGTTGAATCTGTAAACATGAAAAACAATGTATTAATTACCAGTTACTAAGGCAAATTATTATTTCTTATGTCACTCCACACACCCAGTCTTCTTGTCAGCATGGTATTCGACGATCCTGACGGTGCCGTCGGGTTGATGCAGACTGTACACGCCCTTCACGACGTGACCGTCACGAGACTCGTGCTGAGATTTCTTGTCGCCGGTGTGAGGGTCCACCACTTTGTACGCGAACTCGTACTTAGGGTGAGACTGTGGGAAATATGGCGTTTAGTTACCTATGTTATAAATAAATCATAGAAAATATGGATTTAAATGTTAAGATTTGAGAATCGCCATTACATAGTACTCGACGTGTTTCTCAGTGGCTTTTCCATGGTACTGCTTGATGCTCTGTGAGGAGGAGGCGTGGCCGTGATGGTGGTCGTGACCATGGCCTTCTTGAGGCCGCGCTACGGCAACCGCGAGAACAGCAGCAACTAGGAAGATCTGTTTCATAATAAAATTAAATTGCTTAATATTTTGTTAATGTTAATAAAATGTGGGGACGCTTCCACAAAAGAATTAAAACAGAAATATGAAATTCAATATTATTTAAGTTTGTAATACCTTGTACATTTTGTTATAATTGTATTCTTAACTCTTGGAGTACTGAATGATGACTGATATCACCCCAGTACTTAATTTTTCTTTTTATACAATTTTACTAAAGGGACAGTGAGACAGTTTTTGCAATACGTTAAAATTTATGGAAAACCAGTTTACCGAATATAACTTGCTCCGGAAAGTTAACCTTGAATTGTTTTAATATTAATAAACTTCTTTCTTTACGAGAGGGCAATGGCATTCGCCAAAATTTTTTAACCGTTTTTTGTCCTACATTTTGACAAAAATCTGAGTAGGAAGCACCTACTCACACCAGGTGTCTATAATTAGTATAAAGTACAAATATTTTTGATAATAACTCAAATAAAATTTAAATCTCGTAATAAAATTATTTTGTCTATGCATTTTTCACAATAAGATTCTTGCCATTTCTCCGTCTTTTCACAGCGTTCCAGGCGAGCTACATATTTCGCACGGACAGAAATCCTTATACTGTCTAGGAGCTGTCTAGGCTAAGCTAGGAGTCCCAACTCTCTCAATACAAAATTTTACTCAATACTCAAACAAACATACTTATGCATTATATTTTGATAGAATTTTACAGACTTTTCATAGTGGTTTTTTTTCTATCATACTTTACTTTTTTACTTATTTATTTGAATTTCGACGTAATATGCAGGTAAGATACGAATGGTACCACCATGGCATAAATTAACGCATAATCACTGTGTACTATTTTTAACCGACTTCAAAAAAGGCGGTTCTCAATTCGATTGTTTACTCATTCAGTTTCATTCACATGTTGAACGGTGTCTAGTAAGTGCATTTCTTTTTTCAAATATAAATGATTTAACTCAAATTAAAATTGATATTTGAAAAAAGATTACCCAGTTATACCCAGTGTACATGCAATAACACAGTTATTGATGAAGATGTATCGTAATCATACATATGTCCCGTATTCGTGAATGTATAGAACACGTAAATAAACCTAGAAAGCAATGTATTTTTTTTTTTCATTATATTATTTTCCAATGACAAGGTATCTGATATACAAGCATCCAATAGGAGTGGTTCTAAATTGTTTTTGTTATGTAGGTACATATATTCCAGTCATTATCATATCACTAATTTATGTTAAAGGTTCGGGAAAGATTCAAGTCACTTTTAATACATGTAGATTAGTTGTAGTTACAGCCTATTTATTGTCCCACTGCTGGGCACAGGCCTCCTCTCACATGGAGAAGGATCGAGCGTTAATCACGAACGCTTGCGCAATATTACCTGTACATTATTTTTGTTTTATTCGAATTGATCTCATATTGGTTGTTCCAGTTGTGATCATGATATTATATTATTAAAATCACTAGAATACACGTTTTCATAAATGCTACATGCATTTATGAAAACAAAAACAAAGCAAAAAAAAATGCGGCTTCATCAATAGGCCTGTAACCTAATCGTGATCAAAGTTCAAACCACAGACTTTTCTAACAAATCCAACCACAGCTATCATACGATGTTCCATGTTAAGTTCCAGTTCATATCTTCCGGCTCCATAATTAGATTAGTATGTCCAGTATGCATTATTGACATTATTGTATTGTCATCAAAACTACATAGGCACAGCTGTAAATTTTCACGACGCTTCGATACTTGGAAGAGCTTAAGTTATAGTTACCTTAGATTCCATTACATACCGGTCGACCTAATAAAAGCGTGTTATACACGGCTGAAATCATTTAGACAAACAGTTAGTAATATTTCGAACAATGGCTTTTGTTCTGTTTAAAGGTGGTATAACCGAGGGCACGCCACCATCGTGGTGGTAAGTCCCCTCTTTGAGGAGTGGCTCGGGAGGAGTCATGGCGCCCTCACGTACCGCGTGACGCAGGTCCTCACCAGACACGGTTGTTTCGGGAGGTACCTGCACCACATCGGTCGTGAGGAGGCGCCCGGGTGTCACCATTGTGCGGACAGCCCCGAGGACACGGTGGACCACACAGTCCAGGTGTGCCCCGCATGGGAAGGGCACCGCCGGGTCCTCGTCGAGGCTTTGGGCGGCGGCGACCTCTCGCGTCCGGCCCTGGTTCAGGCCATGGTCCGGGGCGAGAGGGAATGGGATGCCGTCGCCTCCTTCTGCGAAGCGGTCATGCTCGAGAAGGAGGAGGCGGAACGCCAGAGAGTTCGCACCTCTCATTCCGGCCGCCGCGCTGGACCAGGTAGACACCATGGGCGCCGGGTGTCGCGTGATGACTCCCGGCCACCGTAGGCGTGGGTCTGTGGGCGATGAGTTCGGGTGGCTCATCGTCCCTCTGTCTGCTTAGACGACAGACCCGTGTCGACGGCGCGCGTTGTTCCACACGCTCCTCAAAGAGATGTCAGCAACCGCAGCGGGGCCCAGCAGGGCCAAGGTCTGCCGGGGCTGCGGGACGGAACACGACGGTTTTTAGTCAGTAAGAGTCTGACACTCCCTCACCGCTGCTAACCCACAGCGGGAGGGGTCATTTGATGATTTTTGACGGCGTTAAAAAAAAAAAAAAAGGTGGTATAACCGACTGTTTTTACTACGGGCAACGTATCCTGGCAAATCTGAATATTATTTTTAAAGTGCAAAAAACTAAATTCCACCTTCATTTTTAGGGTTCCGTACCCAAAGGGTAAAACGGGACCCTATTGTTTTCGCTCCTCTGTCCGTCCGTCCGTCTGTCACCAGGCTGTATGAACCGTGATAGTTAGAGAGCTGAACTTTTCACAGATGATGTATTTTTATCGCCGCTATAACAACAAATGAAACTAGAAACTGAAAACTAGAATTAAATAAATATTTTAGGGGGCTCCCATACAACAAACGTGATTTTTTTGTCCGTTTTATAAATAATGGTACGGAACCCTTCGTGCGCGAGTCCGACTCGCATTTGGCCGGTTTTTTTTGTTTGTAAAAACCTTTTATCTGAGGTTATTTAGTAGTTCTTATTTCTGCTATGAAATAAAAATCGTTGTTGACGTCTTCAATATAAAAGTAGGCGTGTAAAATCAATGTTCAAAAAAATTAGACGGAGATAGGTGGAGTAATATATTTATTATTTACAAAACATAACAATCATAAAAAAACGATTAAAAGTAAATTTACAACAATAAAGAAAAATTTTACTATTGCTGTGATGAATCAGTGGTGATGATGGTGTTCAGGGACGATGTGTTTAGAGTGACCCTCGTACTTCACGTTGGCGTTGAATCTGTAAATAAGATTATCAGTGAGTAAAACGAATCCTCTCCATAAACTTCAATGGGTTTAACATCAAATGATCATTGATTACTCTTACCCAGTCTTCTTGTCAGCATGGTACTCGACGATCCTGACGGTGCCGTCGGGTTGATGCAGACTGTACACGCCCTTCACGACGTGACCGTCACGAGACTCGTGCTGAGATTTCTTGTCGCCGGTGTGACGGTCCACCACTTTGTACGCGAACTCGTACTTAGGGTGAGACTGTGGAAATATGATGGTTAGTTACCTATAATATAACTTATACAGAAATTAGTCATGTTAAGATTGTTAAAGCATACATAATACTCGACGTGTTTCTCTGTGGCTTTTCCGTGGTACTGCTTGATGCTCTGTGATGAGGAGGCGTGGCCGTGGTGGTGGTCATGACCATGGCCTTCTTGTGGTCGGGCGGACACCATTGCAACCAAAGCGGCAACTAGAAAGATCTGCAAGGATAAGGAGTATTAATGATATTTTTTATTTTGTCTATAATATCAAATTGCGAGGCCGATGTTTCTTTACCTTGTACATTTTGAATAGTTTTTGTTATTTACTCTTGTGGTACTGAGTACTGACTGATAATATCCCAATGTTCAATTTGTCTTTTATACACATTATTAAAGGGACTAAGAGACAGTTTATCGCAATACTCTCGAAATACCAGTTTAACTTAAAAATAATTGGACTGTCCTTCACTTATGAGAATACAGTAAATCGAAGTAAAAGCTGAATTAACTTTCAATATCAATCGAAGAAATGTAGGAGCGGTGACAATTAATTAATAATTTCTAAATCTATGTCTACGTATAAAATAAATATTACTTTTACACTCTTTTACGTTACGATAAAAACATTTATGTTAACTGCATAGTACAAAACTAAAAAAATTTTTTCAACTATGTTAGGATCGGCTTCCAGACTAACCGATGCAGCTGAGTACAATGGGGCGAGTGCCTATCTGACCTATTCAACCCTGAGGAACTCCTTTATACGATTGGTTGTCAAACTTTCTAGTGTCTGATTCAATTCTTTGTCGTTATCACTCTTGACAGAGTGGTCGTGGTCATCACTTCAGGTGTTGGTGGCAAGCTTTACAACCCGCCGCCACTCCTCTCTGATGGCCGCCTTCCTCGTGCATTCGTAGAGTGACGATGAGCCATTTACTGCCGCTTTTATCTGGTCAGTCCACCTCATAGGCGATCTTCCTCGTGGCCTGGTACCCTCAACCCTGCTCTGAACCACAAGTCGCTCAATAGCCACCTCCCCTCGGCGGCATACGTGACCAAAATAGCTGAGGATACGAGACTGTACCAAAGACGATAGACGTTGCTTGATGCCTAGTTCTCGAAGTATAGATTCGTTGGTACGAAATTCAGTCCACGATACTCCGAGCATTCTTCTCCAGCACCACATCTCTAGGGCGTCTATCTTCTTCCTCTCTACCTCTCGAAGGGTCCACGTTTCTGCAGCATACAGGAATATGGGGAATACGAGTGTCCGTACTAGTCGGATCTTTGTGGCTCTAAAAATGTTGCGATTCCTCCATATTTTCCTCAGCTTGTCCATTGCAGATCTGGAGATCGCCATACGCCTTTTGACTTCGTCGATACATCCACCGTTGTTCGCTATTAAGGCCCCCAGATAAATGTACGATTGCACCACATCACAATTTGCAATTTTTGTAATTTCTGGAGAATTGTTATTCATGCGGTCGACAATCATCATCTTTGTTTTATTCCGGTTTATCTTAAGTCCGAACTCAAGACTAACCTGTGCCATCTTGCCAAGAAGCTCTTCTTCTTCTTCTAGTGTCTGAAGAAGTACATAATATTTTATTCAGTACCTAATTATTGAGCAGTTAGTGTAGGCAAAGTATCTAATGATATATCGGCTATATCGTATCTAATCACATTAAATCCTATCACATATACTTTATGATATTCTATCACGAATTGTAAAAAAAATACCTGTTTGGCCACAGCAGTCTTCTTTCGTTTACATAATTTACAACATCATGAGTAAAGCAGAGATATAATTAGGAGTATCGAATGTTTTATTTAAACACTAGCTGTTGCCCGCAACTTCGTCTGCGTGGGCAATATAGAATCGTCAAAATACTACTTATCCCGTAGGTGCATTCTTTCACGTGACAGTATAATTAGGATTAGCACTTCGCAGTCGCATAGATTCATTGATCAAGGTTGTGTTGTGGATGTGACCATTTTTCTAAACAAAAGAAGTAAAGTTTGTGACGTTGTTCAGCCAATTTGGAAAATTATTACGTATGGTGCGTAAGTAATTTTCACAGGAAACAGCTATAATCTATGTCTACATGCTTTGAGTCTGATAAAGCTGTCATTTGTACATTTTCTGCAGCTGCTGCAACTAATCAGAAGCCAGAAAGTCTGTCAGTCTTACTATAATATGGATATCGTCTTGTGTAGTTGACTGGATTGTAGATAGGTAGTCGCTCCAAGCAACATATTGGTACTAAAACAGATTCGGTGACTGGAAGCCAACACCAACATAGTTGGGGAATAGCTGGATGGATGATAAAATGAGTCATCATCATCTGCAGGCGCATAGGGTAGGATAGTTTCACTTACTCATGGTAAGGCTGACCCCACATTAGGCGTGCGCGATCCTCGGGCGTGTGAACGTCGCGTTTTACTGCCCTGCGGCATGTGTGAAGAGTGCAAGCGACGCGCTCGCGGCGAGCACGCGGCGCTCGAGTTGCGTTCTTACCCCTTCGCCTGCTATCCCCGCCGCCCGCTAAACGCCTTAGCAGTTAAACGTCAAGGAGAGCGGCGCGTGCGCGCCGCGAGCGCGCTGCAAATGCCGCAGGGCAACAAAACGCGACGCTCACGCAACGCGCTCGCGACGCACGCGCGGCCCCTGCGCTACTCACACGCCCGAGGATTGCGCACGCCTAATGTGGGGGAGGCCTAAGCCGGGACTCCACCGAAATGTTTGCATTAGTTCACGAATAGGCAAAATGTACGTATCTGTGAGTCCACTTCATGTGTTCGTACTTGAAACCTGTAGTTTTGCCAAGATTTTCAGAATGTACGCTCGCAATTTGTCATTTCTTGGTGGAGCCAGCAAATCAAAAGAAACATAAGTGTTGTATACTGTGCGTCACTACCGCACACCGGGAAAATTTCGCTCTTGCGGAGGACGTTTATATACCATATTTTGTGTCACACGTAAACAGGACGACAGTAAGTATCCACCGAAACACTTTCAAAGATCTGATGAACGAACAAATCAGACCTGACTTGGTCACCTGGGGCCAATCAGAGCTCTATGAAGCGATCATACGCTTTGGCTCCTACTGTTATTGTGTTTTCTGAAAATTTATTCACCTCATTCAACGATGAATGTAATTCTGATGGTACTATTAAGAACACTTGCTTAGCGCAGAAGCTGACGTTGGCAGGTCAACTCTTTTGACTTCTCGAATAGGATACCATTGGTTTTTGTGCAATGCACACCTGCAATGCATTCTGGATTAGGATAGGATATAGGTGGATAGGATTTGCAACAGAGAACAATTCTGTCTTTGTGATTAAATGATATCAAACGTAGTTTTATATAAAAGGTGTTTTTTAGGGTTTTTAGACTTGGCTCGGGTCTTACTGAGACTGTTCGTAATCGTGAACAGTGTATTTGCGATCAGAAGTTGAAAGTAAGCATGTCTCTGGTATGCGGCGCGTAATTTGTACGTTTTCAGACGCATAAAGCATTTTACGTGTGTATGGTATTAAATAGAGAGAGCTCCCATTTCTTATCTGCACTTTGTATCTGGGCTTGTTTTTAAAGCTACAGAATCCTACATTACCTTCCTCACGCTTAGCAGCGCTTGCGAAAGATAGATCCTCATTTCTTCTAGGATTAAGTTTACATATTTTGCATCAGAAAAAATAATTAAGGTCTACTTAATACTACTCACTCAAAGTAATTTGTTTTAAGGCCACCACATTAGTGGAAGATAAGCTAAACTATGTTTATGAAAAAATCCTGATATGAACTCCATCTGTAACTTTAAATGATAATTAATTGTTCCACTAAAGTCATCATTTTTGACATAATGTTCAAAAAATAATTTAGATGGCACCGTTTTAAATTTGGCTAAGAACTATTAATTTTCTTTTCATCAAGGTAATAATTATAGTTGGATTTTGATGTGGCACGGCAAACTGACAAACACTATTGAAATGTCTATCGAAAAATTACACTACGTGTTAAAATATGGTGAATTACGGAAAATACACAACTCCATCTGTTGAAATAATAATCCTCTATAAAGTATGTATGGTAATATTGTCATTTACCACCTCGCTCCTTTGACAAATTGATGATGTATTTTATTTACCACAGATGGAGCTACTTTAACCTTGGCTAAACAAAATTTTCATATTTTTTTTCTTCCGAAGATACTTATAAAGGTGTGATTTTCTGTGTAAAGATTAACATAGGCCGATCAACTAATATAAGTACAACATTCAAATGTACAGTTTTGACAAATAGATTGCGTGTCGTAATATTTTACATCTTGAATTCACATAATTAATCATATCTTTTGATAGAGTGAATCGATTTCGATGAAACAAAAACTAAGTAATACCCCAAGTTACGTAGAATTTTTGTATATAAACATTGTCTGCATTTAATTCGTAGATTTTACGTGAATCCCGAACAAACAAACAGATAAACAGACAAACAGACAAACAGACAAACAGACAAACAGACAAAAATGACAAAAATGATGGAAATGGGTTCTGTTAGTTATTCTTTAACATGCTGGCTATTTTTTTTGTCAATTTCTTCAATGTACAAAAATTACTTTTCTACAGATTTATTATATGTATAGAAGATTTGACAGCTTTCAGTTTGACAAGGGAGAATTTCCGTTGTTTGTAATGACTGACTCGTATATGGTGTTCTAAAGGTAGAATTCCGTGGATCGACGAATTTCGTAAGCCGCGCGCGGCATTGTCTTGAAATTAGTCTATTTTGTTCGTCCGTTCCCTCTAGTCGAAGTGCTAATTGATATCCTTGAAGAAGAGGAGGATGACGTGCTGCTGTGGCTGTATAATGAAAATAGATTACCAATCGACACTATCTTTAAAAAGTAGAAATGAAGAAGGATACTACCAAATACTGATTCAAATGCATTTGTATTGTAATGAAAACAAAAGGAAGTTTTGCCGACTAAATAAAAAACAATTCAATTCTGGTTTTACTAAGATTCCATAGATGTTATTAAGCGCTAGACCATGTTGAGATGCGTACGGCCACGAGCGGCTCACGGAATTCGACAGCTGCGCGCGACTGTCGCGGGCCGCGCGCGGCTGCGACAGCCGCGATCCACGGAATTCCACCTTAATTCTCGCACATTACATTTACTTTGTTTCAAAAATTAATTGTATATTATTTTTGCGTATTTTATTTTTTTCTTTGTGCTAATCAACATATTAACCAGATTAACGTATTTGATTTAATGTGATTAGGTACACTTTGTGTAATTTGAGATAATGTGATTATTTACCTACCCATAATACTAGCTGTTCCTCACAACTTTAAACGCATCTTCATCAAAGTAGCCTATTTCCTGTCTAGGCTTCTGACTACATATCTCGTGTTCATTCAGAACGGATTATTAATATTGGCGTGAATATAGTTAGTTAACATATTAGTTAGGATTGTAACTAAATCATCATAGATATAAAGTGATACGAGTGCATTTATCTTCTTATGTTTTCGGGAATGCAAATTGCTTTTTTTTTACAAATACAAAGCTGGTAAAGTGTGCCACAGGTTATTGTCACAGGGAATACAGCATGGTAAACAAGTTAGCGTTGTTCCCTGCTGGTATCTCGCTAGCAATCTTTCTTACACCCGTTATTAGAGGTTGTCTTTCGGAGTCCAAAAATTCTGACCAGCTTAGTTATTAAAACTGAACTGAATAGAAGGCTTAGTAGGTATTTGCAACGCCTTACCAGTCTATTAAGCTTTATTTTTTATATTCAGACTTTAATAAAGTAACTAATAAGGATGCAAAAAACGCACTTTCTAAGTTGATAATCAGTGTCACAATAGTCAAGTACTTAAAGGATTTTAGCCTAGGCGTACCCTGCAGACTAAACAGTCGGACTGTTAGCTGAGTGCTTGGATTTTGTTTTTTTGAAAATGTGAATTCAATCACAGTTTGTACTCGTTCTGATACGGGATAAATACCTGATCGTTGTTATGTGTGTACTTCCATTCATCTTCACACTGATTTGTGAGTCCAAACTAACAAAAAGTTAGTAGTGTCGGCGTACTTTTAGAGTTCTGAGTTTGTTAAAAAATATTGATGTCATGATTAGAATCTTTGATAGTCTCACTTAAAAAAAAATAGTTTAGTCATTGAAAATTTTAAAAGATTAGTTTCTATTTTGTCTGCTCAAACGTTTGCCTTATGTGTAACACGTTACTCATATTTTTTGTAGTTTTTTACATTCAATAAAGATTCTGAGGGCTAATATCTTGATGTCAATATCATACTCTTGATTTAAATAAGTAGATAGATGTGTCAACAATAAAATAAAACATGTAGTTTACAATTTCTTAAAAATCCAAATCTATATTCTAAATTAAATGTTTCGTTTCTTATCCATAGGCAATAACTTTTTTTTATATTTAACGGGTTGCCTAGGAAGTTAAAGTCGTAGTAGATGAAGTAATTTTTTTGAATCGGGTTCCTATGTAAAAAATAAAATAAAATTGTATAGTTTTGTTTTACAGGAAGGGGTCCAAAGTGAGTAAGCCGGAATTATAAATTAAATTATTTATTTCATATTTACATCACATAGCTTAGAATAGGTTCAACAATCAACAATTAAAACGTAGGGGTTTATAACAAAAAGTTTGTCAGATCAGTGGTGGTGGTGGTGTTCAGGAACAATGTGCACGGCGTGACCCTCGTACTTCACGTTGGCGTTGAATCTGTAAACACAGAAGAAGCAATGAAGGAAGTCATTCTAGAAAAAACATACAAAGCACAGTGTTGGATGAATTTGGGAGCACACTCACCCGGTCTTCTTGTCAGCATGGTACTCGACGATCCTGACGGTGCCGTCGGGTTGATGCAGACTGTACACGCCCTTCACGACGTGACCGTCACGAGACTCGTGCTGAGATTTCTTGTCGCCGGTGTGAGGGTCCACTACTTTGTACGCGAACTCGTACTTAGGGTGAGACTGTGGGAAATAAAGCGATTAGTTATGTCAATTCGTAACCAGATAAAAGCATGAAAGAAGTTGACTTATTATTAGAAGATCATCATACATAGTACTCGACGTGTTTCTCAGTGGCGTGTCCGTGGTGCTGCTTGATGCTCTGTGAGGAGGAGGCGTGGCCGTGGTGTTCCTCGTGGTGTCCGTGGTGATGCTCCTCCTGGTGCTGCTCGTGCTGCTCCTCATGATGTTCCTCGTGGTGTACGGGCTCGTGCTTGCTCTCGTGAGTTTGGTGCAGTACGATGCTCTGCGATGACACAGCGTGACCGTGACCGTGCTGGTAGTCGTGACCGTGCTGTGGCCTCGCAGCGGTCATCGCGACAAAAGCGACTACTAGGAAGAGCTGTAAAATATTTACAATTTTTTAATAATATTTACTAATCAAATATATTAGCTATTTAGAATTATTCTATGTTTGTTTTTTTTTTCACTTGAATTTTATTAATTAATATGTAAAAATATACCTTATACATGCTGATTGATATTCTTAATTCTTGGATAACTCAACAGTGAATGATATTGTTTCAGTGAAGAATTTTACTTTTTATACACTTTAAAAGGACCTGTAATATTGTTTTACGCAATAACAATATTACTTGACCGACCAGTTTGCCATAAAATTGTTATAAGGCGACCTTGAATGTTTTAAATCTTATAATTACGTATTTTATTACTTTCTTTGGTGGAGGGCAATGACTTTCATATAATTAAGTTGACCCTATTTTCAACCGACTTCAAAAAAAGGAGGTGGTTCTCAATTCGGCTGTATTTTTTTTTTATGTTTGTTACTCGATTTCGCCTGGACCGATTTCAAAATTCTTTTTTTATTTGAAAGGGTATGCTTGTCATTTGGTCCCATCGTCATCAGATCAGGATCTGATGGTGGAAACCCTGAGAAATCAAGGGCATCTCTTGAAAATTGTAGGCGAGCATGGAGTAAAAACTTTATATTTATTTGTATATCTGATGACACTACAATACTATGGAGGTTTAGGGCAGAACTGATGATGGAGACGACAGAGGATCGAGGGAACTCCTAAACGGCACATCTTAACTACCTCGTGTTTGGGCTTATTTTATTAGTGTTGACAAGATCTTTACACCGAAATGAGTAATGACTGCCACTGCAAGGTCCGAGATGCAGGTACAGTACAGTTTAGGGAACTCCTTAATGGTCGATAGCAGCTACATAGTGTTTGGGCGTATTTTATTCGTATTGATGTGCACTTTAAGCTGAGATGGGTAATATTGCAGATTCGATAGTGAAGACAAAAAGCAGTTTAAGGATATTCTAAATGGAAATGTTTACCGACGTTTAAGTATTGGAAGGAAGATTTCTTAACCTCATTATTTCTGCCAACGCCCTGTCGTCGTGTGGTCGATTAAGTAACTTGTTGGCATCCAAATCTGACAAAACTATACCTTCTATACTTCTGACACGACTTAGCGCAAAATACCTCGTATTTGGGCTTATATTCTTTGTATTGATAAGAGCTTTCCACTTATATGGATAGTGACAAATATTCGTATCACTAAAAAGCTGTAAATAAAAAACTTTGTCGGAGTTTGTGGAAGTCGGTTTAATTTTTTTGTTTAAAAGTTTTTTTTAGACGTAAGATTTACCTAAGTTATTCTTTCGTTTTTGTGAACCTATACAATTTTCAGTCAAGTATGATCACCGTTTTCAACTGTTTTTACTTGTGGCACAACGTACCCCGCTAGTGCTCTCTCCCGTTTGTAATGTTCATGTCTCGCAAAATTTCCATGCCTTTGATAAATAAAAACTTGATTTTGATTTTGATTTATTTCGAGTCAGCCATTCCGATGTTATGAAGGCATTATTTTAACAGAATTATTTTAACAGAACACCGGAAGAGTAGAGGAACTGCAGCATATTTGGAATACTGCAGGTAACTTGGAATACTTCGATATCTAAATATATATAAACGCCATCTGAGTTTTTATGCCGTAAACATAACGTCAAACGATACACAAAGCCATACAGCATTAAAAACAGGACGCTATCTTGACATTTCGGCTACCAGCCCCCAGCGAACGAGAAGCCTGATTTGAAAACTTTTTCGGTAAGAATGCAATCAGTGGTAATCATTTGCTGTAATACTCTAAATCTTTATTGTAATTATTTTAATTGCGGAGTGACCTTGTTAGTTTAAGATATTACTATGATTTTGTGAATATTTCTAGAATTAAAAATTTGACATGCAACTTTAAGTTAAGTTGGCGTGTTGTTAATTTGGAATACCGTGTTTTTTTTGCTTTTCAGTTTTTTGGGAGTCGGTTTTATTTTTTTGTAAAAGTTTCTTTTTTTGTAAAGAGCCAATGACTATAAAACATTTAGAATTCTATTAGTTTCTAAGAAAAAGTGTTAGCAATTTTCAAAGAAAAAAAAATGAATATAATTTGGAATACTATATTCCAAATTATCTGCACCCTAAGTCAAATCACGTTTTTGGAGTATTTTTAGTTTGATAGGCATTTTGATAATATATCTGGTATTTTTTATATTTGATTGTTCTCATTATTAAAGTTTAATATTTTGACAATAATTTAATGTATTTTTTATTGAGCTATCCCGTTTCTCCTTCAATTTATTTTCAAAAAACAAACTGGTATTCCAAATATGCTTCACTTCCTCTATCATCTTGTCGGTGTGTCTGGAAAAGTGTGGGATGAGCGTGTGAATGCTTTTTTTCTATAGACGTATTCTAATACAAATGTAACTGCCATAGTCTGTTTTTGTTTATAAATTAACTAGCGACCCGCTCCGGCTTCGCACGGCGTAACAGTATTTCCCCACTATTTGATGTATGTTATTGTACAAATAAACCTTCCTCTTGAAACACGCTATCTGATAAAAAAAACGCATGAAAATCGGTTGCGTAGTTTTGAAGATTTAAGCATAAAAAGCGACTTTGTTTTATACTATGTATGATATTCAATATTGTTTTTTCTTGAAGCTTTATGTAACTTCGATTCAACAATAGTAGATAAATAATTATTGTTTTCATCTTTTCGTTTTATGATTTTTAATTTTTGTTTATGTGAACAAAAGACGAAGACACGGGAATTTATTTTTTATCAATGAAATGAATGTTTGTTTTCGTTTAACCATCTAAAGTCCGAGAACAAGTACGTGCATGAGGCCCATATCTATCCCACAACTCCGCCACCCGCCGATATTTAGGTACCTAAAAACTGTTTGTATACATCATATTAATATCACCTTTCTTAATTTTTTCATACATAAAGCTTTTAGCTGTGCGGCTTAAGCCCAACAAGAGAGCTTGTATGTATGTATAAAGTCTTCAAATGAATTAAGTGTATAGCTATGTTTAATCATGACTACGTCTAGATAATTTGTTACAAACTTTTTCATTAGTTATAACATTTTTTACAGTAACTGTAAAGATTTTTCTTTATAAATAATCACTTTTTTAGGTGTACTGAAATGAACAGATTTTTACTAATCATAAAGTTATGACGTCTATAACTGTTTGTTACTTTGACCTTATATCATACCCATAAGCCCATATAAGCAAGTGAATTTTCAAAAATTTGCCATTCGAAACATACATCGGATAATATGACTATCTTATAAAGCATGAATGGAAAGAACATTGTATGGCATTTTACTAATTTAGCTTTAAAATTCTAATATTAACTTATACTCAAGAACCCAAATAGTCTAGTTATTCGTGCTTACGACAATATGTATTGAAATAAGCGATTGCAAAGGTTTTTAGAAACAATTTGAGAGCTTCTTTCTGCCATAATAAAACTCTGGATTGTATACTGATGTCCTGAAACACAGATTTAAATAAAACTTAGTTCGGGCGGATCACTATCAAAGAATGCAGCTTCCGAATCAATCCTTGTTCATATTTTGATTCTAGTATATTTGTAAGCACTGTTATTGTATCATTACTTATTGTAATAGGAAACCCTTTTTTCTGTTGGATTAGTGTTTTTTTCTTGTAAACATATTTCTTTGAATATATATTTATTTTTTATTTATTCTAAGACGCAGCATAACCTACTGACAACCTTGTGACAGTCAAGATATTATTATTTTTGGATCGGCGATTATAAGGTCATAAGCTGTTCAAAATAAACGTATACATTTGTAGTGAAGAAAAGTGAAAAAGAGTGATGAGACATTTAATTTATATAAATAAATATAATGTAATGAAGAACAACGTAAGTATAGGTGGATTCATAATAATTTATTTATTTGCTTAAATATTTACAACAAAACAATGCGTCTATAAACAACAACTTAAAGGATAGGTTAACAGCGCAGTGAGGTCAGGAGTTTGAAATCAGTGATGATGATGATGCTCAGGAACAATGTGTTTAGCGTGACCCACGAACTTCACGTTAGCGTTGAATCTGTAACAAAGAAAAATGAACATTAGAGATATAAATACGTACGTATGTCCTTTTGCTAATGCAATTTACACTCACCCAGTCTTCTTGTCAGCATGGTACTCGACGATCCTGACGGTGCCGTCGGGTTGATGCAGACTGTACACGCCCTTCACGACGTGACCGTCACGAGACTCGTGCTGAGATTTTTTGTCACCAGTATGAGGGTCTTCTACTTTGTACGCGAACTCGTACTTAGGGTGGGACTGTAACACATGATATGACAGAATAATAAATATTCTTCGAAATAAGAGTCAGACTGTTAAATATCAGAAGTGTCTCATACATAATACTCGACGTGTTTCTCTGTGGCTTTGCCGTGGTGCTGCTTGATGCTCTGTGAGGAGGAGGCGTGGCCGTGGTGTTCCTCGTGGTGTCCGTGGTGATGCTCCTCCTGGTGCTGCTCGTGCTGCTCCTCATGATGTTCCTCGTGGTGTACGGGCTCGTGCTTGCTCTCGTGAGTTTGGTGCAGTACGATGCTCTGCGATGACACAGCGTGACCGTGACCGTGCTGGTAGTCGTGACCGTGTTGCGGCCGCGCGCTCACCGCGGCTACGAGAGCGATGACTAGGAAAATCTGTGAGGTAAACAGCAGAGTAAATAAATGAATTTGATTCTAAATTAAGATTCAATATGGTAAAAATTAAGTCATTAGAAAGTATTTTTTTCGGAATGCTACAAATATGAAGTTTCGATTCGTACTTTAAACATTTTTGAGATTTGTATTCTTAACTCCTCGAGTACTGATCACTGACTGATGACATGCAGTGCTTTATTTTTCTTTTATATTTTTTAAGGGACCGCATATGTTTACGACATATTTTAAACTCAAATCAGTTGAAATACGAGTTTTTGGCCTATGCCCTCGACAAAAAATATGCAACTTTCGTTAATTAATACAATACTTTCTCAACCAAGATTAACTTAACGCTTATGCGCGCTACGCACTTTTTAATAAACTAGTTTCAGGTTTTTAAGGTATTGCAAACTTTAATTAAATTGTACCTTCAAGTATATAAAAAGAAAAATTGTTTACTGGTAAGTTATCAGTCACAGCTTGGTATTCCAACAGTAAACAGTACCTTTAAACAATCAAAATGTATAAGGTAAAAGCTCATATCATAACCATATGGCTTGAAATTATAAAGTGATATATTCCAAGTGAACATTTGAATCTAGTTCGCTCATTTTTTTATTTCCTTATTATTTTCAGTTTTAGATCTTCTTAGTAGCCGCTCTTGTCGCGAAGGGCGTGTACAGTCTGCATCAACCCGACGGCACCGTCAGGATCGTCGAGTACCACGCTGACAAGAAGACCGGGTGAGTGCAATCACAGATTTTGATCCTACAAAATGATAACAATTGGCCAGAATGACTTCACTCATTGTTTCTTTCATGTTTACAGATTCAACGCCAACGTGAAGTACGAGGGTCACGCCGTGCACATTGTACCTGAACACCATCACCACCACTGATCCTGATCACTGAACCCTGACTGTTGAATAATTTTATCTGTTAACGTTTATTATTAGAATGTCGTTTATTGAGCCTCAAAGAATGTATTATTTTGTAAATATATTTAAATAAATATCTTTATACCACAATACAATCTTTTCTATTGCTTTACCAAGAAACATATACATATATAGGTACATATTTATATTAACGTTCCACATAACAAACCCTCTTTTGAGTCAAAATATCTGAGACAAGTTTCGTCATTACATTGATATTGTTGACTACACGAACGTCACGCACCATAGTCAATTTTTGTATGATAGAATGAAAGACGGAAAACCCGTTTTTCTCAACTGGCTATCCCGTGTAACTGAATACATACCTGCCTACCATCAAGGACTAAGTCTCAGCTGGACTGTTCTTTAATAGATCACACGTTATTAATAGGGAAATTTCACTGTTCCTGCTAAAATTTCCAATTACGGTTTCAATTAAAGTGCAATAAAAATGTTACTTTTGGACTTGCCTTAAGCTAATACCTACTAGCGGCACGCGATAATCTTCATAGCAGGGGATTACCTATACGTGAAAAAGTTTACAGCTAACGTACGTGCTCCGAACTGGTCATCAGAGATTTACATTTAGTTACTCGTATCTCGGCTCTCGAACGATTGATTTATGTTTGATTAATCTTTCACTTAGGCCTCGTGTGATGATTTCTTGCTCGTAGAGGATTGTGGGCGATACACATTTACTCTGGAGCTTATTTTTTTTTGGGCCCTTTTTCACACACGGTCGCATAGCCCCATGCTAAGTTATTAATTAACTTGTGTTATGGGTGCTAACACAACTGATAAACTACATATAATTACATATATACATATTTATAAATACATATTATAACACCCAGACCAGGGTCAACAAGCATGCTCATCACACAAGTGTCGACCGAACCGGGAATCGAACCCGGGACCTAAGATTCGGCAGTCCGGCATGGTGACCATTGCGCCATCGAAGTCGTCAAAATAGCTTTGACGTATAGGAAGGATGTATGGGAAACCGCATGTGAGACATGATACAAATCTAATACACCTTATATCGGGTGTGTCATAGCTAATCACATTAAATCTTTTCACATATACTTTATGATATTCTATGGCGAATTGTAAAAAAAATAATATAATCCATTCCGTGGTTCACACTCATTTTTCGTTTTCATAATTTACAACATGTTTTCAAGGGAGAATTTCCGTTGTTTATACTGACTGACTCTTAAATGGCACATTTTTATTGTAGGTATTTATTTTATTCGAAAAAAATATTTTTATAGTTTTGTGTATCTTTATTTTTCTTTTGTGTTAATCGACATATATTAACCAGTACATTAAAGTAC
This sequence comes from Helicoverpa zea, assembly GCF_022581195.2. Classification (NCBI taxonomy): domain Eukaryota; kingdom Metazoa; phylum Arthropoda; class Insecta; order Lepidoptera; family Noctuidae; genus Helicoverpa; species Helicoverpa zea. The sequence goes on along the minus strand of NC_061456.1, from coordinate 5,003,862 downwards.
TTAATGTTATTAGGTATGACACACTTTGTATACGATGAACCCCTATTTTCAATATCATAACTAATAACAGTTTTGCACGCTGCGCTGCTGCTACTACTACCTACACTCCTAAACTATTTATTACTATTACTACTCTACTTTGATATCGGAACTAATAAATATCATTGCAATTTAGTGCTTATTTACATGGTATAATATATAGAAGAAATATGCAATGGTTGGCGCGTGGTTGGTAAGCCTTAATTAGTAACTGCTTCCAACCGGTTTATAAATTCAATTGACTATTTAAGATATAAATAGGAAAATATTGATTCTTCATATTAAATTAGGTTTTTAATTAAACCTATTCGCATTTCTTTAATAGCATAGCTATGCCTAATAATGTGCTGGCAAATCTTTGGAATTATCCAAAATTATCCCTAATTACTCAAAAAGTCTTCTACTAATGAAACATCTGATAAAACTATTCCCGATAAAGTTAAAAGTTAGAGTCAATTTCCATTCTGACCGTGGATGGAGCTGAGTAGCATCAGAACTTGATATGAAGTTAAACCCGATATCGCTTGTTAAGACTGGTTGTCAGATTTTTTGCATCTCACTGGCATACGTGTACAGATGATAGCTAGGAACCACACAGGAAACACAAGGAAATTCGATATGAAATATATGGTTATCTAGCCTCATATAGACTGCGAAAAAAAATTGCGAGAAAAATTTGAATCGATCGATTAGTACGGCTGTCAACCACTAGCTCTTTTTTACTACTAAATTATTTTTGACTAGCTTCTGCCCGCGACTTCGTACGCGGATCCTGTCCCTTATGCCAGCGACGGCGGGGTTAGCTAAATCAAAGATCTGAATAGTCGCAATAGACGTGACCATAGGGATAAAAGTAGTGATTCTAATTAGTCCGCATTTAAGTTGTGTGTGGCAAAAATATTACGTAAAAAAACATTAAATAAATGACAAAGTCGTGGTGACTTAGTGGAATTCGTGGTGGTTTAGTGGGTAGAGAACCAATCTCTTAAGTATGAGCGTGCGTCTTTGATTCCAGGTCTGGCAAGTGCCTGCCAATGCAACTTTTCTAAGTTCGTATGTACTTTCTACGTATATTTTGGCCGTACCAATGACCGTTATTTGGAGGGGATGTTAAACTGTAGGTTCCGACTGTCATTGAACATTCCATTCTTGGCAGTCGTTATGAGTAGCCAGAAGCCAGTAAGTCTTACCAAGGGGTGTTGGGTTGAGCGGGTAACCGGGTTGTGGAGGTCAGATAGGCAGTCGCTCCTTGTAAAACACTGGTACTCAGTTGCATCGTGACTGGAAGTCGACCCTAACATAATTGGGACAAAGGCCCTTGAG